>NC_038043.1:37938299-39172118 GCF_002211085.1 Panicum hallii
AAGAGGAGTAAAATTGAGCAAGAATCTCCTCATTCCAATCATACCGAAAGCCCATGATATCATAAAGACCAAATTCCTTGCACTTTGCAATAGCTTGATTGAAGAATGGGTCATTCATCCTCTCAAAATACTTCCAATCAACATACTTGCAAGGAACAATTGGAGCTTTGCCCTTGCGCATGACAACGGAGGAGTAGAAATCTTGATGTAACTGACACCAAAATCTCCTTTTCAAATTTTCAGCCTTCTCATACTTGTAGACATCCTCCTTACGCGCATCAGTGAGAGCCACAGTCTGCTTGAAATAGTTCCTCCCCATGGTGGTAGAAAACTCAGTGAGAATTTGAGGACGGTGAAGCTTTGGGCACCTAGGATATGTACGTTGATCTTGTGGATATTCAACTTGAAGACGAGGAGGAGTGCGAGGGCAGATATCCCAAGCAATTCCCCGTCTTGATGGATTTGCCCGAGAAGGAGGAGGCACTGCCATGCTTGGCATCATGTATGGAGCTTCACGAGGTGGACGGGCTTGTGAGCTGCTTCCTGCAGGCTCTTTGCCCGGGCGGTGGCGAGGACGAAGTTCTCTTGGAGGAGGGCTAGGAGGTGAAACTTCCTCCTCTTGGATTTGAGGATCATGACGGCGTTTTTGCCGTCTCTGGCCGGAAGAAGCAGGTGCATGCTCACGTCCCATAGCCTGGATATAGGATATATCGATTAGGAGCAGCTAGACGAAATAGGAATGAGACAGGCGGGCTGAATCTCTAGGAATCCGGAGAGTTCGGATATATGTCCGGATACTCCGGACAGTCCGGAGTATCCGGAAGAATATCCGGAGTCTCCGGGCATTGACATGTAAACCCTACTTTCATGAAATCTAGAGATTTGCCCATGGGATTTGAATGAAATTTGGGGCACAAGCTGCTGCACATGAGGGAAGATAATGCCCTAAAGGATATCTAGTTTTGACCACTACATTGAGAGATCGGGCGATTTGAAGTTTGAATACCTTAATGAAGAGGAAAGCGCGGGAAACTCCAAATCAAAAGCGTTCTCCGGAGATTCCGGACGAGATGGAGCACTCCCTCCAACGATTTGCAAACCTTACGGGAAAAGATGGTGGAAATCGCCCCTTGGGCGAGTGGGAGACAGTGGAGAGGAGGAGAGACGCGGTGGAGGTGAAAAATAAGAGATAGAACCATTTTGACCGACCCCCCCGTGGTATATATATAAGATGGTTTTACCATCCGGAGTATCCGGACGTATGTCCGGAGTATCCGGCTCCCCCTAAAACTGTGAAGGATTCCAAAGAGAATATGATTGAATTTTGATAAGAGAGATCTAGTGATGTGAGAGGCTTACTTAACTTGAGACTAGCCAGCAATCAACAAAGGGAACAATAGTCTCAAGCAAGTAAGAAAAGATTCAAATTATTTTCAAAATCACACTCCTACTAATTCTAGTAGATTTTTTTCCAAAATAAGTTCTCTATAGCACTCAAACATGTGCATGATCTCAAACTAAGTTACGAGAATCCAAAATATTTAGCTCACTCCTCAAGGTACAAAACCTTTGCTCATCAAGCGGTTTAGTGAAGATATCGGCTAGTTGTTTATCGGTGCTCACATGACTTAAAACGATATCTCCTTTGGCTTCATGGTCTCTCAAGAAATGGTGCCTTATGTCAATATGTTTGGTTCTTGAGTGGTTAACGGGATTGTTAGCTAGCTTGATTGCACTCTCATTGTCACACAAGAGTGGAATCTTGCTAAACTTACAACCAAAGTCGCTCAAGGTGGATTTCATCCAAAGTAGTTGTGCACAACAAGCACCTGCAGCAACATATTCGGCTTCGGCAGTGGATAAGGCAACGGAATTTTGTTTCTTGGAACTCCAAGACACAAGGGACCGGCCAAGAAATTGACAAGTCCCCGATGTACTCTTCCTATCTACTTTGCAACCGGCATAATCCGAATCGGTGTAGCCAAGTAGATTGAAAGTGGAGCCCTTGGGATACCACAAGCCAAGGTACGGAGTGAAAACTAAATATCTTAGAATTCTCTTAACAGCCATAAGGTGACATTCCTTAGGATTAGCTTGAAACCTTGCACACATGCACACACTAAGCATGATATCGGGCCTAGATGCGCAAAGGTAAAGAAGGGATCCAATTATGGAGCGATATACCTTTTGATCTACGGCCTTCCCATCTTCATTTAAATCGAGATGTCCATTAGTCGGCATGGGTGTCTTGATAGGCTTGGCATTCTCCATGTCAAACTTTTTCAACATATCTTTGGTATACTTGGTTTGACAAATAAAGGTTCCTTCCTTGAGTTGCTTGATTTGAAAGCCAAGAAAGAATGTCAACTCTCCCATCATGGACATCTCGAATCTCTTCGTCATGATCCTACTAAAATCCTCACACCAAGATTGATTAGTAGAACCAAATATAATGTCATCGACATATATTTGGCACACAAAAATTTCTTTGTCAACTTTGCGAGTGAAAAGAGTAGGATCGGCTTTGCCTATCTCAAAGCCTTTCCTTAAGAGAAAATCCTTAAGGCATTCGTACCATGCTCTAGGAGCTTGCTTAAGCCCATAGAGCGCCTTATGGAGCTTGTAGACGTGATGAGGTAGCTTAGGATCTTCAAAACCCGGTGGTTGCTCAACATATACCAATTCGGAGATTGGTCCATTAAGAAAAGCACTCTTCACATCCATTTGGTATAGCTTGAAATCATGGTGAGTTGCAAAGGCAAGCAAGATACGAATTGACTCAAGCCTAGCTACGGGTGCATAAGTCTCACCAAAATCCAAACCTTCGATTTGAGTGAAGCCTTGAGCAACCAACCTTGCCTTGTTTCTTGTTACCACGCCATGTTCATCTTGTTTGTTTCGAAAGACCCACTTTGTTCCAATGACATTTTGCTTGGGTCTTTCTACTAAGGACCAGACTTCATTCCGTGTGAAGTTGTTCAATTCTTCTTGCATGGCCATCACCCAATCCGGATCATCCAGAGCTTCTTCAACCTTAAGTGGTTCCAAAGAAGAGACAAACGAGTAATGTTCACAAAAGGTTGCTAAACGAGAACGAGTAGTTACCCCTTTGTTTATGCTTCCAAGGATGTTATCCACGGGATGATCCTTTTGGATAATTTGATGAATTCTTGGATGAGGAATTTGAGCTTCATGTTGTATGGGCTCGACTTCTTGTTCAGCCTGAGGTTGATCTTGATGTGGAGATGATGGTCGATCTTCTGTAACCCGGATACTCCGGCCCTGTGTCCGGATACTCCGGACAGGTGATCCAGAGTCTCCGGATATATACCCGGAGTTTCCGGGTTGCGCCGCGGAAGTTGATGTAGATGACCCTTTGAACATCAACACATCATCATCGTCTTGATCCTCTTGTTCTTGTGGCTTTATTTCACCAGTGGCTAGCTTCTTGATCGCCTTGTTTGGTGATTCTTCCATGCCTACAACATCATCAACTTGCTCTTCTTGAGAGCCATTAGATTCATCAAATGTCACGTCACACGCTACTTCAACACAACCGGTGGTTTTGTTGAAGACACGATATCCATGAGCATTTGAGGCATAACCAAGAAGAAAACCTTCATCAACTTTAGATGCAAATTTAGAGTTCTTGGGCTTCTTATTAAGAATGAAGCACTTACTTCCAAAAACTCTAAAATATGACACGTTAGGCTTTTTACCAAGTAGAAGCTCGTAAGCCGTCTTGTTCAAGATCTTGTGAAGATAAAGACGATTGATAGCATGGCACGCCGTGTTGATTGCTTCCGCCCAGAATTGATCCGAGACCTTGTATTCATCAAGCATTGTTCTTGCGGCTTCAATAAGAGTTCTATTTTTCCTTTCAACAATTCCATTTTGTTGTGGAGTATATGGAACGGAGAACTCATGCCCAATGCCCTCTTCTTCTAAGAATTCTTCAATGTTGGTGTTCTTGAATTCGGTGCCATTGTCACTTCTCACTTTCTTGATCTTGGTTTCGAATTCATTTTGAGCTCTTTTTGCAAATTTATTGAATGTCTCTTGCACTGCACTTTTGTCATGCAAAAAGAATACCCAAGTGAAACGAGAATAATCATCAACAATGACAAGTCCGTATTTGTTACCACCAATGCTTATATAAGCCACCGGTCCAAAGAGATCCATGTGCAGTAGTTCAAATGGCTTGACGGTAGTGATGATGCTCTTTGACGGATGAGGAACACCAACTTGCTTCCCGGCTTGACAAGCACTACAAATACGATCTTTCTCAAAAGAAACATTTGTTAGTCCTAGAATGTGATCCCCCTTTAGGAGCTTGTTGAGATTTCTCATCCCAACATGAGCTAGTCGGCGATGCCATAACCAACCCAAGCTAGACTTTGCCACCAAGCATGTATCAAGTTGAGCCTTTTCTTGTGAAAAATTCACTAGATAAAGCTTTCCCTTGAGTACACCCTTGAAGGCAACGGAGCCATCGCTTCTCCTAATGACGGTCACACCTTCGTTAGTAAATAAATAATTGAAACCCGATGCACAAAGTTGTGATATGGATAGCAAATTATACCCAAGAGATTCGACTAAAAGAACTTTTGAAAGAGAGAATTTTGAGTTTAGATCAATACTACCGGTACCAAGCACTTTTCCCTTTTGATTTCCGGCAAAAGTAATGTAATGATCATCATTTGATTCTTTCAAACTCTCAAACATGCTTCCTTCTCCGGTCATATGATTTGTGCATCCGCTATCAATCACCCATGTTGATCCACCGGAAAAGTATTCCTACAAAACAAGATTATTCCTTTCTTTTAGATACCCAACAATACTTGGGTCCTTGAGTGTTAGTCAAAAGCACTTTGGGTACCCACACATGGCTTTTCACCTTAGTGTTCCATGAGCGGTGACCCACAAACCTAGCAACCACTTTACCATGGTGGTTCCTAGTTAAAACATAATCCGCATAAAATGACATTTGAGATAATGTTTTTGGTGTCTTGGGCATTTGGAATTTGTCTTGCTTCAAAGAGGATGCAACAATTTTGGCACCTTCATCACATGTTGTGCCTCTCTTGACAAATTTGATTTGACTTAACCCTTGCTTCTCACTACTTCTCCTATGGATGGGAGTTGTCATGTTCACTAAGCCTCCTCTTGCCCCTAAGGCGGCCTTCTTGTTATTCTTGACATAAGGAATGGTTTGAGAAGTGCCATCTTCATTCTTTCCTAGTCCCTTACCTTTCTCAAAACCATATTTGCTTAAGTATCTTGAACCAAACCCCTTGGTATGCTTCTCAAACTCACCTACCCTTGGTGAGGGATTTGTCTTGAGTACTCCCTTGTGAGATATTTTCTCTTCTTGTACCAATTGGGTGAGTCTACTAATCTCTTTCCTCATGGCTTGCACTTCGGCATAGTTAGTCACACAAG
Organism: Panicum hallii; assembly: GCF_002211085.1. Lineage (NCBI taxonomy): Eukaryota > Viridiplantae > Streptophyta > Magnoliopsida > Poales > Poaceae > Panicum > Panicum hallii. The sequence continues at coordinate 37,943,742 of NC_038043.1, forward strand.
TTTGAATATCAACATTAAAGCATCGTGCACAACCATTACTAGTTGAAGGACTAGATGACTTTGATGTCTTACAAGTGTTAGAGGAACTTACTAGGAGAGTGCTAACTTTAACTTCAAGTGCCGTGTTCATGGCTTGCAAGCTTGTTAAGCTTTCTTGAAGTTTATCATTGTCTCTCTTTAATCTAGCATGAGTGTCTTCAACTAAAAGAAGTTCTTTAGTTAAGTCATCCACTTTCCTCTTTTCACTAGTAAATGACTCTTCTACCTCAAGAAGCATGTTATCCTTAGCTTTTAGAGATTCTCCAAGCCTCTTGTTTTCCTTCCTTTTATAGGTAAGGTTCTTTTCAAGAGTCTCGGATTTTTCTCTTTCAAGCCTAAACAATTCCTCTTGTGATTCAAGAGTCTCATCTAGATCATCTAGTTTCATTATTAATTTTATTATTCTAGTTGCCGCACTCTTGCAATATTGTTTAATAAGACTAGCAACTTCATCATCATCATCTAATTCATCATCCGATGAGTTCGGAGATATTACCTTTGAGTTCTTTGCCATCAAGCACATAATTTGGTCTTGACCTTCATCATCGGTGAGATCTTCAAACAAGCTTGGTTGATGTGAAGATAAAGTCTTGAATGCCATGGTTGCAATATCTTCATTGTCGGAGTTCCTTTCTTCATTTGAATCCCATTCTTGACCAAGATGAGCTTCACCAACATGCTTTTTATATCTTGGCTTATCCCTCTTGGATGAACTCTCCTTGGCATTCTTGTTTTTCTTCTTTTCTTCCGGACAATCCGCAATGAAATGCCCGATTTTCTTGCAATCGAAGCATGGCTTGCTTGATCTTCTTCTTGATTCATTCTTGTTCTTGCCAAAGTTTTGAAAGTTGCCCTTCCTTAGAACTCTTCTAAAGTTCTTGATGAAAAAGGCCATTTGCTCATCATCAAGCTCATCACCTTCACTATCACTAGAGTCATCAATCTTTGATGGTTGAGGTGCTTTTTCTTTGCCTTTCAACTTAGCTTGAAGAGCCAACCCATTATTCTTTGCAGCTTGCTCTTGTAGATCGGCTAAATCTTGATTTATTTTGACTCTCTTCAATTGATCATGATGAGCCTCAATTCTTCCAAGAACATTCTCTGCGGTGAAATGCTTGAAACCCCTTTCCGCTCTTATCAAACTAGGTAATGTGACATCCCTAGCCATGTAGACGGTTAAGAGCTTATCCACTATCTCACGATCACCCCATTTGTCTCCACCAAGAGATTTGATTTGATTGGTGATCTTTTTCATACAGTTATACATCTCCTTAACGGTTTCATCTTTTTTCATGGAGAATAGACTTAGTTCATCTTCCAAAGTCTTGATTCTTGATTCTCGGACTTTTCTTGACCCTTGATGATTTACTTGGAGAGTGTCCCAAGCATCCTTGGCGGTGGAGGAATCTTCAATTTTGTCAAACTCTTCCGGACTCACGGAAGTGTGAAGAATGTTCAATGCTTGATAATTTCTTTGTAAGACATATGCTTGAACGGGTGTTGTGGCTTCTCCATCTTCCGGGATCTCACACCCTACTTCAATGATTTTCCATAGATCCTTGTGAATTGCACTCAAATAACCAAACATTTTGGTCTTCCATTGATTATACCCCGTTCCATCAAAATAAGGGGGCTTTCCCATGTGAATTGAAGCACTATGATCACTAGGAATTTGAAATGTATAGTCATGACCAACTTGGTGATAGTTGGCTCTTTTCTTCACCTTTGAAGAGCTTGAAGATCTTCTCTTGTAGTCATTATCCGAGTCATCACTTGACTCGATCATAACCTTACTGCTTGATTTCTCTTTCTTTCTTTGCAATTTCTTCTTCTTCCTCCAAGCCTTCCATTCTTGAAATGACATCTCATCGTCGGTTGTTTCCAAATCTTCTTCCTCTTCTTGTAGCCTGTTCTTTTTCTTATCCTCTGATCTTTCAGATGACTTCTCCTTCTGAACTTCAACCATTGGATCGGCTTGACCCTTGGATGAAGCGTCACTCGACATCTTGACTCTCCAAGCGGTTAAGCTTCAAATATGGAGAACCTCGCTCTGATACCAATTGAAAGGACCTCAAGATGCCTAGAGGGGGGGTGAATAGGCTAATCTGCAACTTAAAAACACTTCGAGCACGGTTAGCAACACAGGTGTCCGGATACTCCGGATATATGTCCGGATACTCCGGATATAGTGTCCGGAGTTTCCGGAGATATAGTCCGGACTATCCGGATATGAAAGAACGTGCTACTAATCACTGTTTTAGATGCTGTAAATTAAATCAGGGACTGTTGGTACCTTTGAGGTGTTTCTCACCAGTTGTCTTACTCGTGAGACTTGTACAAAAGTAGATCGGCCTCAAACCCTAAAAGGTTAGTCTCACAAGCAAATAATCTCGAATATGAGGTAGAAATATGAGAATGACACAGAATTTGTTTCCCGAAGTTCACTCCCAAAGGAGCTACGTCTCCGTTGAGGAAGAATTCAAGAGACGGTGCTCAAGAACTCCTATGCTCCTCTCCCATGGGTGAGACCAACGCTCAAACCCTAGGGTCACTTACTATGAATTCCTCGGAGAGGAAAGAAGGTTACAAACCAGCTGTGATGCTCACAAAACAATCACGCAATCACAAGCAACGCCTAGCCGTCTAGGAGCTTGAAGCTCCAAGAGTAATAAACTAGAATCCACGGGCTAGACTTGGTTTGATGTGCTCAAGAGATGAAATCAAGGCTTACTTGCACAATCTTAGCTCTTGCAACAATCTCACTTCAAACCCCAACGAAAATCACTCAAGAATGGAGCAAATGGGGAGTGAGAAGGCTCTCTTTAGGTTTTCTGCAGGTCTGGTCGAAAATGAGCAAGAGAGAGAGAGTGAGAGGGGGTATGAGGGGTATTTATACCCCCTCTCCCAGAAACTAGCCGTTGGAAGAGCGGTACCCGGAAACTCCGGGTATACGTCCGGATACTCCGGACATAGGTGTCCGGAGACTCCGGACCAAACCCGTTTTCCAGACCGGTAACAGTAACCCGGACACTCCGGGTATACGTCCGGATTCTCCGGACGTTCTGTCCGGACATTCCGGATAGTGACCCGGACACTCCGGGTTAGACACTGAATTTCACATTTAAGTCCCTTTTGAGTGTTGAGATGGTTTCTTATGATTTTTGTGGGTTCTCTTGAGCACAACTGCCATGTCTACACTAGTGGATCACAGTTCCCCTTGATAGTACGGCGTTCCTATACTCAATTTCAAAAATAAAATCTAGTCTTTAAGAACACTTGAGGACGCCGCTTTTCATATCCTTTTTGAGGGTTCACGCTTCTCTAAAAGCTTTGCTTAGTCACCATTAGCACCTGCACACATGCTTAATAACACGATTAAATATACATGTGCTTTGTCATATATCACCAAAACCGACTTAGGGGCCTAGATATCTTTCACCTTTTCACCATCTTCATTTACAACCCCCACGAACCTTGATTCTTGACACTTTTGACACTTCTTCAAATCTATATCATTTTTCCAAAAAAGCATATAGTTATTTGGACAAACATCAATCTTTTTGTAGTCCATACCAAGCCTAGACAACAATTTCCTTGACTAGTAGACATCTTTAGGCATCTTGTGATTTGCCGGAAGTATATCACCAATCAAATTCAAGATCATATTGTAACAATTGTGAGATAATGTGAATTTGGACTTAATAGCCATGAGTCGAGTCATGAAAGCAAGGAAAGTCACTTTTGTGTGCTCGTGCAACGGCTCTTCTGAAGCTTTAAGGAGCTCAAAAAAAATTTTAGCCTCCGACATAGGTAGATCCTCAGTCTCGGATGGGAGCTCCATATCTTCCCCTAAATCATGAAGCATCTCATCCATTCTATCATACTCTCCATTATCATTACTTAGAACTTGTGGTGATGTCGCTACTTCTAATGATATTGGGACTTCTGGTGCATTCTGAGGAGGTAAAGCTTCACCGTGATACACCCACACCTCATAGTTAGGCATGAAACCATACTTTATCAGATGTGAGGATAAAACATTCCTAGTCTGACAATGGCAAATACGACAACGGCTACATGGGCATCTTACATCATTTCCATTCTTTGACATAGCAAAAGCACGCTTAACAAATTCCTCCGTATTAGCTATCCATTTATCTGACAAATTAGGCCAACCTTCGTACATCCATCGTCGATCCTCACCATACTTTAAGTTAAATAATTGCAAAGTTAGAATATAGTTATCTTGAGCGATTAGTTTTTAAATTAGATATATCATAATTATAAAGCTTTAGTTACTAAACTTAAGTGATTAGTGTTTAATCACTATAATATGCATATCAAATACAATATTTTATTTAACTTCCGACGGTGCTGCACTAACCTGGGCGGCGGGGGTTGGGCGGCGGCGGGCCGGGCGGAGCGGCCGGGCGGCGGCGGGCGGGGGGGGGGGGGTGGCGCGGCCGGGAGGTGGCGGGGCCGGCCGGGCAGCGGGAGGCCGGGGCGGCGCGGACGGGCGGCGGCACCGGGGGTCGTGGCCCGGGGGCAGGGGCGGCGCGGCCCGGGGGCAGAGGCGGCAGCGCGGCCGGGGGGCGGCGGCGCGGCGGCGGGGGCGGAGGTGGCGGCGCGGACGGGGGCAGAGGCAGCATGGCCGAGGGCAGAGGCGGCACGGCCCGGGGGCAGGGGCGGCGCGGCGGGGGGCAGGGGCGGCAGCACGGCCGGAGGGCGGTGGCGCGGCGGCGGGGCCGGGCGGCGGCGCGTCCCGGGGGCGGAGACGGCGGCGCGGCCGGGGGCAGGGGCGGCGGCGCGGACGGGGCCCGGGGCGGCGGCGGGAATGGGCGGCGCGGTGGGAGATCGCGATGGGGAAGAAAACGGATCGAATCGAGATAACGCGAGCCCAGCCGGGGGGGGGGGATAACGGCGGGCCGTCGGAAGGCTGTCGGAAGTTAAATAACTTCCGAAAGGCTATCTCCTCGGCCGTCGGAAGTTGAGTATCTTCCGACGGGGCGGTTGAAAGTTTGTTTTAGCCGTCGGAAGTTTGCTGTTTTCGTGTAGTGCAACAGATGAGGTGTCTTGAAGGTTTCTGCTGATATGAAGTCCATGCAAATAATAATAAAAGAAATGATCTTTGATTCCTGGACGGTGCCATTTCATTTTTTCTGTTAGTCTACTAACAGCCTAGGTTGAAGCGTGCTGCTCAGGAGTGCAATGACACATTGAGAAGTTGCAAGCAACGCACCCAGGAAGAGGAAGAAACAAGGCAGAGAGTGAACATGTCCTCATTTGGCAAACGCATTGCTCACACTTCCAAGTTGCTCATCTCATCATTTGTTGGATCTAGTAATGATGAGTTGAGATGTATCTTGACTTATATCCGAAGATTCGAGAGACTTGCAGATGGTGCAGATGAATTCATGAAGCTCGTTGAATTCGGAAGGACCCCATGACAGCACATTTTCTTCAACCCTCTCATCACCTTACAGGGAAGTTTCTCAGGTATCAAGCATTGCGCAGTAGCAGGTTTTACTATGTTAGTCTACGATCTATCAGCATTGCAGAGTGTGGATGCAATACTAAGTTTTTTTTTCCAAGACTTCAAGGAGCCTACAAAGAGTTCCAGTTTTGTGTCATAGTAAAGTGCAGGCAGGAAGTTAGACATCACTTCAAGCTTGCAGGTGAAGATGTCAGCAGAGAACTCGGCATCACTAATGCACTCCGGATAAAAGATGCTACCAGACAAATGGAAAAGCTTATGACCTGCACATTGAGCACTTCTGATTTTAATTTCAAGCTCGATGTGATGAATTGTTGCAAATAAGGCTCATATTTTGTACTACAAGGTACATAAAGAACTTTATTTTCAGGTACTTTCCTTCAGTTAATTTCTTATAGAAGGATTTCACCATGGAGCAGCTACTAGAATGCCATGAGCCCATGACCATATCGATCATGCCTATTCACCGCACAAAATTAATTTTCTATTGTAATTTATGTAGTTGATCCAGCTTCCAGTCCTGTAGATTTTAGCTAACAGTAAAGTGAACTTGCCCTTTTATCTAACACTGGTTAGACAGATTTTCAGTAGTCATTGCAACTTGATAGGTATTTCACCTTGTCCCTGTTAGTAGCAGAATTTTCACTCTCATTGAAAGTGAAGATGACATTAGGAGTTAGGAATTTTTCTGGGTTTACTTTTCAAACTCTACCACAATGCCATACCCTCTAGGGGTTGGGGATACATATTTATAGGCTGCTAGCCAGTCAAGGATATGCTAGTTGCTAGTCTAAGATGCCAAACTAGAGGCTGTCCTAGATGCTGTCCTAAAAGCAGTCAAGATGCTGCTGTCCTAGCTGCTCTAAAACTGCTGTCCTAGCTGCTCTAAAAGCAGTCCAAGATGCTGAAAAATGCTGAGAAAAAACCCTCTACCCACAAAGATCAAGTACAGAGACTTATCCCCATCATTCTCCCCCTAAGTCTTGTGCATCGTCTTGTGGGAAATCTGGACCATCCCAATCTTGGAGCAGAGCTCCAGGAACCTGATCCTCCCAAGAGGCTTGGTGAGCAGGTCTGCAAGCTGGTCCGTGGTGTTGATGTAGCCTGCCTTGATGCTCCCTTCCTCCAAACAGCCTCGGATGAAGTGGTACCTCACCCGGATGTGCTTGCTCCGTTCATGGAAAACGGGGTTCTTTGCCAGGGCCAGAGCGGACTTGCTGTCCACTCGGAGATCCACCGCTCTAGCGTCTCTGCCGAGGAGATCACCGAGCAGTCGAGCGAGCCAGATCGCCTAAGTCGAAGTGGTGGAGGCCGCGATGTACTCGGCCTCACAGCTGGACAGAGCTACCACCTACTGCTTGATTGACTGCCAGCTGTTGAGGCACTTGCCAAGGAAGAAGAGGATCCCACTGGTGCTCTTGCTGGTGTCAATGTCGCCGGCGTGGTCGCTGTCACTGTACCCGACGAAGAGTGCCACTCCGGGGCACCTCGGGTAGTAGAGGTCGTGGTCGAGAGTCCCCGCAACGTAGCGGATGATTCGCTTCACAGCCTGCTGGTGCTCCGTCGTTGGTCGCTGCATGAACCGACTAACGTAGCCGACGGAGAACGCCAAGTCCGGCCGTGTGTGGGCAAGGTAGCGAAGGCTCCCCACAAGATGCCGGTACTGGGTAGCGTCCACCTCCTCTGCCCTGCTATCACGGCTCAGCTTCAGCCTTTCCTCCATCGGAGTGAGAGCTGGGTTGCAGTCAGTGAGCCCAGCTAGCTCAACGACGCGCTTGGCGTAGGCAGTCTGCCGAAGTATGATCCCGGAGTCGTCCTGGTGCACTTCGATCCCCAGGTAGAAAGAGAGAGGCCCCAGGTCACTCATCTGGAAGGTGGCCTTCATCTCTTCCTTGAATGCCGCCACCTCTGCAACCTTGGTGCCGGTGATCACCAAGTCGTCGACGTAGACGCCCACCAGCAGGACATTTCCTCCATTGCCCCGCCGGTAGACGGCTGCCACGTGCGGACTTTGCTCGAAGCCCATCCTCCTGAGTGTGGAATCCAACTTGGCATTCCATGCCCTTGGTGCCTGCCGCAAGCCATAGAGGGCCTTGCGCAGGCGCAGCACCTTGCCCACCTTGCCGGGGATCGCGAATCCCGGCGGCTGGTGCACGTAGACCTGCTCCTTCAAGTCGCCGTTAAGGAACGCCGGAGTCGAGCCGTCGTCCACTGCCTTGTCCCACGCCCATCCCAGGCCTCGTATGGCGTCCTGCCGTCAAGTGCCTTGGTAGGCGAGCGGTTGAGGATGTAGACGGCCGTCACCACGGCCTCTCCCCAGAAGACAGCCGGCATCCCCCTCTGCTTGAGGAGGGCCCGGGCCATCCCTACAACCATCTGGTTGCGCCGCTCGACGACGCCGTTCTGCTGCGGGCTGTACGGCGCGGAGTAGTGGCGCGGAATGCCTGCTTCAGCGCAATACGACGCGAATTCAGCCGCCGTGAATTCACCGCCATTGTCGGTGCGCAACACGCGCAGCTTGCAGCCACACTCCGCCTCCGTCGCAGCCTGCGTGCGCCTGATGGCGTCCGCAGCCTCTCCCTTGCTGCCGAGGACCATCACCCACATGTAGCGGGAGTGGTCGTCGATGAGCAGCAGGAAGTAACATCGTCCTCCCGGTGTGGCCGGTGTCACCGGGCCACACAAGTCCCCGTGAACAAGCTCGAGCCGCTCCTTGGCTCGGAAGCTCGCCTGGTGGAGAAACGGGAGCCGTCTCTGCTTCATCAACATGCATATGTCGCAAAACTGCTCCACATGGTCGAGGCACGACAGGCCTCGCACCATCTCCTTGGCACTGAGCCACTTCAGGGCCTCGAAGTTGAGGTGCCCGAAGCGCTCGTGCCACTGCCACGCCTCGTCGTCCCGACGAGCAGTGAGGCAGAAGGGTTGTGCCACCTGCACATGGAGGACATAGAGGCGGTTGGCGCCCCTGGTTACCTTGGCAATAAGGCGACGCTGGCGATCCCAAATCCTTATGACTCCGTCCTCAACCATCACGCGCGAGCCGTTCTCATCTAGCTATCCCACGCTAATGATGGAGTTCCTCAACGCGGGAATGTAGTAGACTCTGGTGAGCAACCTGTGCTCACCGGACTTGGCGGTGAAGACCACGGAACCGACGCCCTTGATCTCCACGCCGGAGCCATCTCGAAACCTGACGAGGCCTCGAACGCTGGGGTCAAGCTCGGTGAAGAACTCCCATCGGCCAGTCATGTGGTGGGTGGCACCGGTGTTGAGGCACCACCCGTCGGTCTTGTCATCGCCGGAGCCATCACCGAGAAGAGCATGTGCCTTTGGCTCGTCAAGGTGGAGGAGAGCCGCTGCGGCCGATGCCGCTGGAGGTAGCTCGATGCTTGTGTGTGCCAGGAGCAGAGCTGGCTCCTCCTCCTCCGCCTGTGCGATGTGGGCCTGACCGCATCGTGGTTGTCGATAATCCCTGGCCCAGTGGCCAGACTTACCACAGTTGCGGCAAACATCGTCCTATGCCGGCTTGCGCTTGCCGACGGCGCTGCCCTGGGCACCTCCGCTCGCGCCATCCTCAGCACGTCCTCGAGCCCCAGCCTGGGCGCCTCCCTGCGCCTTGCGCGGCTTGCCGCGCTTGCGGCCGTCTGTCGTGGAAGAAGGCTCCCCCTTCTTCCCGTCACCTCAACAGACCTCCCACTGCTTCCCAGCAAAGTGGAGCTTGCCCCCAATGATGACAGGGTCTGAGGAAAGCTGTGGCTCGTTGGCGTCGACGACCTTGAGGCGACCAATTGCCTCCTCAATCGACATCGTGGAGAGGTCCACTAGAGACTCGACCGAGCAAAACCATCTGCTTGTACTTCGGGGGGGGCGCAACAAAAGAGCTTCTCGATAGCTCTTTCTTCGTCGTAGGAGGCGTCGCCGAACTGCACCAACTTCTGCCTTAGGGTGTTGAGACGGAGGAGGTCCTCACCGGCTTGAATGCCAGGTTCTCCCACTTCTTGCGAAGTGTCTGCAGTGTGGACTTGCGGGCGCGGTCGCTGCCGATGCGTGCCACAGTGATGGCGTCCTAGGCCTCCTTGGCAGTCTCCTTCTGTGTGAGCGAGAACTACATCTCGGGCGGGACTGCAGCAATGAGGGCGTCCATCGCCCATCGATTCTCGTCGAAGTCGACGTCGCCGTAATAGACCGCCTCCCACAAGTGCCGCACCTGGAGCCTGATCCTCATGATCGCGGCCCACTCGACATAGTTGGTCTTGGTGAGGGTAGGCCACCCAACGTCCCTGACGATGGCCTGGACCCCGTAACAGCCTTGGCGCCGGTCTGGGGAGAGGGAGTCGCGCCGCCTATGAGGGGCACGCTCTCCGTCGAGCCTGCCGTGTCTTCGGTCACGGGCCATCTCAGCCTCCAACTGAGCAACCCTCTCCCGCAACCGCTGGGCCTCCAACGCGCAGCCATCAGGTGCGCCTCCGCCCGGAGCGCCGCCGCCGTGCGCGCCTCCGCCCGGAGCGCTGCCGCCGTGCGCGCCTCCGCCCGGAGCGCCGCAGCCGTGCGCGCCTCCGGCAGGAGCTCCACCGCCGCGCGCGCCTCCGGGAGCACCGCCGCCATGCTGGCCTCCTCCGGGAGTGCCGCTATAGGCGTGCTCGGCTGCCCACCGCGCCGCACGCTCTCGAGATGCATCCATGGCCAGTAGTTCGAGGTCTGCGTCAGCGTTGTCGTCAGCACAGACAGAGCTGCTAGCATTGCTGCGCAGAGCATCGGCCTCTGCTGCCGCCGCACGTGCTGCAGCCGCCGCTGCTTCTGCCTCCACCTCCGCTCTGGCTGCAGCCAGCTCCGCTGCTGCCAGCCTTGATGCCCTTGCCGCTGCGGCAGCGGTCTCTGCTGCTGCCCGCTCGCGCTCCTCCGCTGCAGCGAGTTCGGCCTCCTGCTGGCGCCGCACGTTCGAGGCGACCAAGTGCCGAGAGTGTCCTGCGGACATGGCACGCTGTTGGGGGGCTGCTGCTGCTGCGTGGAGTGGATCCTCCATCAGACAAGCTGCTGCTTGTCTGTACAGAGGAAGGGGGTTGAGCAGGAGCAGCCGGAACTGCTGCTGCTGCCGCTTCTGCTGCCAGCATGGGCTGCTACGAGGCTATGGAAGGGGATGAGCAGGAGATGCTTAGGCTACAGGATAGTACGGCTCTGATACCACTTGTTAGTAGCAGAATTTTCACTCTCATTGAGAGTGAAGATGACACTAGGAGTTGGGAATTTTTCTGGGTTTACTTCTCAAACTCTACCACAATGCCATACCCTCTAGGGGTTGGGGATACATATTTATGGGCTGCTAGCCAGCCAAGGATATGCTAGTTGCTAGTATAAGATGCCAAACTAGATGCTGTCCTAAAAGCAGTCAAGATGCTGCTGTCCTAGCTGCTCTAAAACTGCTGTCCTAGCTGCTCTAAAAGCAGTCCAAGATGCTGAAAAATGCTGAGAAAAAACCCCCTGGCCACAAAGACCGAGAGTCATCTCGTGTTTCCAGTTGCAACCATCTAGAAATTATCAATCTTAGCCACTTAGGTCACACGTACCAAATCTGGATGAAGAATATGTATGCTTCTTCATTATCTGAAAGAAGGAAAAACTTTGCTGACCATTTTCCACATGTGTTGTCCAATGTCTGTGTGCATGTGTATGTGCATTGCATCCATTGTATATTTGTATTTACGCATAACAGGGATTACTTCTCAATATAGTGATGGGCAGCCCTCCTACCGGTTTAAGGAAACAAAAGTTCTATGGTACTGCATCTCAAGTCTCCATTAAAATCGAGCAGCCTATGATTATTCAAATGGAACTGATTGAGCCTAATAATTCAAGTCCTTCCTTTTAACTAAATCCCCTTCCTTTTCTAATGAAGTCTAACATTCTTGCTAGTGACACTTACCTTTGACTTTCATCTTTCTCCTAGATTGTTAAATATCCTATTTAATTTTCTATGATCAGCTATTCAGCTTACATCTGGTTATAATTATAAAGATAGCGAACATTGATACTTGCTAATGAGCATGATCTTGCACCCCAACTAAATCTTCACCTCTGCCCTACCAGCAACTACTACAACGAGGGTACTTAATTAATCTTTTCTAGCAATAAATGCACCCCCAGATTCACTCGTGCATGTTGATTTATTAAGAGTAATGCTAATCCTCTTCCATGTGCAGATTTTTTGTACATCGTTGAGCCCATCATGGCAGAGATGGTGGCTTCTGCTGTTGCAGGGGAAACAGTGAATAGAATCATTTCCAGTCTTATTGGCAGGGATGACGATAAGTCTACAGAAAACATGGAAAGGCTGGAGATGGCGCACGTCAAGATGGCAAATGGCAAATCACCGATGTCCCACTGCTATGGTGGCGGAGCAAGCTGAAGCGTGCTGCTCATCAGGAGTGTGGTGATGCGTTGCAAAGGTACAAGCAACGTGTCATAGAAGAGCAAGAGATCAGACAGCGGGTGAGTCAGTTATCATATCCCAAGCGGATTGCTTATGCTACCAAGTCATTCATCTCATCTATCACTCAATCTAGTAATGACGAATCAAGAAGTAACTCTACTGATGTTGTTCAAAGATTTGAGCGATTTGTGCACATGGAGCAAATGAATTCCTTAAGTTTGTTGAGTTCAGTGGAACCCCACGGCAGTACATGTTCATTAACCATCTCATCGGCAAACTTCTTAAGAGGGAAGTCTCTTAGGTACTAAGCATTCCAAGGAAGCAGGTTTTACTACTTAGGCATACGACCCATGAGCTCTCCGGATCGTGGAGTAGAGGCAATGGTACGCTTTGTTTGCCATGACTTTTAAGGAACCTGCAAAGGGTTTCAGCCTAGGATTCATGCTACATCTCTCTGAAAGTACAGATGTATTTGGTGTTATAATCAAGTGCATGCAGTCAGTCAGTCGCACCTCACTTCAAGCCTCGCTCCATCAGCAGCCAGCTCGTGGAACATGTCCTCCGCGCCGCCGCTCACCACACGACGCGCTGAGACTAGCGCGCCGCGTTCCCACGTGTGGCGCGCTACCCGGAGCACACTCAGTGCGAGGGAACTCCGCTATCACTGGCCTCCGGTCCGGCGGGCGCAGCCCGCGCCGCGAGTAACAGCTCGGCTCTCGGACAGAGGCTCCGGTGTTCGGTGCCGCCGGCGGCGTAGGCGCCGGTGTGCCACCCCAGGGCTACCCGCGGCGTCTATTTTTGAATTTTATTTTAAAAATAACCCACCCTAATATATTTGTAGATCTAACTTTTTTGTCACGTCGGTCCGCGTGGTGTGATAAAAACACGCTGTCGCGTCACATGCAATGGCGTGACAAGGTATACCATGTTGGAGCGTGTGGAACAAGTCTACCAACACATACTCCACGTGTCAAGCTTGTCACACCACTGGCACCAGCGTGACAGTATAGTCTTATCATGTCAACCCGTCGGCGCGACAAGGTCTAATTTTAGAAAAATTATATCTTTTTCATACCAACTCAGATGAAGTTGATTTTTATATGAAAATTTGTATCTCTCAACGAGATCTACAACTTTGTAGTTTTGAGTTTTTCATTTAAAGTCACTAAAATGCTTAAATAATTGATTTAAAATTTACACAGCACATTAAGCACTTCTTCCTCGATCGGATCTCCAATTTAACATGTTTATCATGGTTCTACCAATTAAGTTATATATAACATTTCATATAAAATAGCATAGACAATAGTTTGATAAAAAATACAATGAGAAATTAAACTATATAATTACTAAGTTATATAGATTTACCAGCTGACTACTGCACCTTTTTCCAATGGGAGACTTGGACGATGCCACTGAATTCTTCTCTGCTAATGCCATCTTATGTTCTTGCAGGGCCATGTTACCTGGCCTCCAAGAGATAGAGATCTCTGCTCTTGGCGCACCTTTGACCACTGACCACAATATATAGTACCATTCAGATTTAATCAAGTGAAGATCAAGGCTGATGAACCAAATTACACGACATCAAGTAAGTTGTGAGGAACCTAGGAAAATAAAGACACAAGAAAAACAAACTAGTGAGTCGGTCGATCAGACATATCCGTCAGACTACCTGGCATCAAAATAAGTTTGCAAGTTGTGTATCGTTCTATCTGCGTATTCCAAGCTGCATATTATTCCTTGTCAAGAACATTTCCAAATTCCTTGTCCAATGCAGGGTAGTGGACAAATGCAAGCAGACAATCCTAGAAGATGAACAAATGCAACAGGAGGTAGGGACTTCCTCCCTTACTACACGGGTTGTGCATGCTACCAAGTTATTTGTTTCCTCCGTCCTTTACCGCAATAACAACAAGCAGAGCAGATCCATTGCTCAAAGATTTGAGTGGTATGCAAATGGTGCTAGTGAGTTTGTGAGATTCATGGAGCTTGGAGGCACACCACGCCGTGACATGCCGTTTCACTCCCTTGCCAGGAACCTTTTTGCAGGCAAGGAACTGCACCATAAAATCACTTGGGGAAATGGGAATTCTTCCTTTCAGTTATTGTTGGTGCCCTTCAGCACCGAAGTGTATGGAACACAGGCCAGTCTGGTATTTGTCCAGAATGATGGTACACCTGAGGGTAATATCTACTTTAGTATAACAATACAGCTTTTAGAGTGCAGAGATATAGTTGGGATCGTAATTACAAGCTTAAAATTATTTGCCCCCTATTTCAAATGTACAGTTGAAAATATTAAGAAAGAAATTAGTCAGTTGCTTACTCAAGATTTGTCATGGACGCCATCAGTCTATCCATACCAGAAAGAACAAGTCCTTCGCACCCTTGGGTCTCAATGGCTTCGCCCAAACCCACTATGTTGCAAGCATCATGATCAGCATGAAGTTCAACGTATTAGCAGCCTAAACATAGCAGGACTATCAAATGTTTTACTGGAACCAGTTCTTAAAGTGAATTTGCAATGTCAAGTTTCATTGTCTTTGTACAGCAAACAGAAAATCTTTCTGTCTGAAGACATAATCTCTCTACAAGATTCTCCATAACTGAGAGCCAGAATTTTTTTCACACCCCATCACTTTCATATAACATGCTGCCCGAAAATAGAAGTTCTGCAATAGTGGCCATTGTTGGCGAGGAGCAACATTGCTTGCATACGGATATTCACGCCCACTGAGAAATACCTCTGAGGTGATGAGTTTGTAGGTAGGGTGTCGCTGAGATCAGGAACTCGAAGGTGCAAGGAACACAAAGTTTAGACAGGTTTGTGCCGCCGAGAGCGTAATACCATACGTCCTGTGTGTAGTTTGTATTGATTTAGGTGTTGATCGGGTTGATCTTGTTTGGAGGGGGTCCCTGCCCTCTCTTATATAGTTTGAGGGACAGGGTTACATGAAAATCCTAGCCAGATACGAGCTTAGAAGACCTACCCGATTACTTTTCGAGTAGTTTCCTTCTGTTCCGATTAGTTCTACTACGGTACGAGTAGTTACAGTTGGTGTAGGGTGTGGACCATGTTCCATCTTTATCCTAGAATATATACGCCATGTGCACAGTCCTGTAGCCCCGGATCTGACAGCAATATATTATTTCCACCGTAACGCCGAAGCAACAGTATACCAAATGAAATCTAAACATGGCTATGCACACATCCAGATTGAGAAGGAAACCATAAGAACACGGAGAATGACTTATGGTGGACCTAGGAAGGGGAAGTTGTTGAAACGACATGATAAAGACCTTGCGAGTTGGGCACATGCTATTTTTTTTTAGAGTTCTAGGGCCGAGCCCCCGTCTTACTCAGACAGAAACATAATGTTTGCGTACAGAGTTTTGCGACATCGGCGGCTCGCCGCCATCCAAAGAGCCCAGGTTTATAGAAAACAGCAGAGCTGCTCGCAGGCAGCGATAAGCAACAGAAAGCACTGTAAAAACAGCTAAAACAACCACGGAGCCAGAAAGCTAGACCGAAATCAGTGCCTGTTCCAGTTCCTTCAGCTGCGCACTTCAGGACTTCATGTCTTGCATGTCTTCTTGAGATGTCCTTTAGGTTGGAGATAAAACCCTGAAGCTCCTCTCTGGCATGTGGTGGACACAGAATTGCCAATTCTGAGCCATCCCCACAACTCTCCAGATCAAGAGCCTCGTCACTACAGGAAAAACAGTAACTTCCGATGGCTAAACCATCGGAAGTTACCGCTAAACCGTCGGAAGTTAAATAACTTCCGACGGTTTAGCGCTAAGCCGTCGGAAGTCTGTTCGACGGGACTAAGTCGTCGGAAATTTTCAACTTCCGACGGCTTAGAACAAAACCGTCGGATGTTTCTCTACTTCCGACAGCCTGGTAAAACCGTCGGAAGTTAGCCTGGCAAATGGCAGCTGACGGCCGTCTGTTAACTTCCGACGGTTTTCCCTGGCCGTCGGAAGTTTGAGGCGTTTAACTTCCGACGGCCGCTCAGAAACCGTCGGAAGTTAAGCTTATCCCAGCACTAGGACCAATTCTCACTAGAAAAATAAGTTTTTATGCCTATTTAGTTACATGTTGCAGTTAAGGATATAATTTTATGATGGACATGTGCCGATTTTGTTACTTTCGTATCAGTAGAAATTTGATCATTTAAAGCGATTCCTACTGTTAGCTTCGATTGTTAAAAGTTTCTTGAATTAATACAGGTGTGATGGATACCCCTACTGGTAGCACTCAACAAGGCTCTGCCACCGGTCCTCTTGCCCTTGTTGACAATAACAACCGTCGTACCATAGATGTGGAGTCCTCATCGAAGCAAGAGGAGCAAGGGGACGTATCTGCCTCTTCAGGCTCAAAGAGGAAGCTCAGATCTAATGTGTGGAGTGATTTTGAACCCGTAGAAGTTGATGGAGTATCGAAAGCTAAATGCAAACATTGCAAGAAGAAACTTTCGGGCATCACAAAAAATGGTACATCACATTTACATGCACATTTGAAATCTTGTGTTTATAATCAAAAGAAGAAAGGAGTAAAAGTACAAACTAATTTGAGGTTTGCTACATCAGAGAAGGGGCAAGTGGCCGTAGAAAATTATGTATTCAATCAAGATGTAGCTAGAAGAGCACTTTATTTTATGATTATACTGCATGAGTATCCATTGTCCATTGTTGATCACCATGGATTTCGTAAGTTTGTTAGTGCATTGCAACCTTTGTTTAAGTTGGGAACCAGTAATACTATTTGAAGGGATATCATGAGTTTTTATGAGGGGGAGAAAAGGAAAGTAAGAATATTTTTGCAAAAGACCGATTGTCGTGTTGCTGTTACAACTGATCTTTGGACTGCTGATAATCAAAAAAGGGGCTATATGGCCGTTACAGGATATTTCATTGATGATTCATGGACACTTAAAAGCTGCATATTGAGGTGATTCCTTTAGCATAGTGCACTTTCTTACATAAGTGTTATGAATGTTTTTTAATTGGTTGTCTTTGTTGTGTTCACTAGCTGTTTTTCTACTGGTTGTAGAGGTTTATTTATATTCCATGTCCTCATACAACAGAAGTTATATGTGATGCATTGCACAAATGTTTGCAAAGTTGGGATATCGACCGTAGGATCTCAACGGTGACCCTTGACAATTGCACCACCAATGATAGTATGGCTGGTCTAATGGAGACAAGGCTTGGTGCAAATCATATGTTATTAAGAGGAAGGGTGTTGTACATGAGGTGTTGTGCTCACATTCTTAATCTAATTGTGAGAGATGGTATACAAATTATTGCAGATTCTATTGCAGCTATTCGAGATAGTGTTGCTTATTGGATTGCTACACCAAAGAGGTACGAAAAATTTGAGAAAACAGCCATGGATGAAAATGTTAGATTGGATAGGATGCTGAATCTAGATTGTAAAACTAGATGGAACTCAACTTTTATCATGCTCAGTGTTGTTATCCGTTATAGGAAGGTTTTTGAATGTTTGGGTGACCTTGATAGAAACTATATGTGCCCAACTCATCATGATTGGACTTTTGCAACTATTGTTTGTGAGAAATTGGAAATATTCTATGAGTTAACCATGCTGTTTTCTGGAACAAAATATGTGACTGCTAATCGTTTCTTTCCTAAAGTGTGTGAAGTTAAACTCAAAATGAATAATTGGGGTCATGATGAGAATGAAATTATTAGAAAAATATCAGCTGCTATGATAGCAAAGTTTGATAAGTATTGGACTGACATCCATGGGCTTATGGCTGTTGCTGTGATTCTGGATCCACGCCTTAAGATGACAATGTTGCATGCTTGTTATATTGCTTTGTTTGGTGAAGAAGTAGCTGAACAACATGTCTCAGATGCCCATGAACTGCTAACTGAATTGATGAAGCATTACCAAGTGAAAGAACCAGAGTTTATAACTTCCTCTTCTAGTGGATCTTCTACTGTTAGTGCAGCTGCAGTGTTGTCTATTTTTAAGACACTTGCTGCAAATAAGAAGACTAATACCTTTGTTAGAAGTAAGAATGAGCTGGATCGATATTTGGAAGAAAAAACTCTTCCTAATTATGACAATGATAACTTTGACATTCTTGGTTGGTGGAAGCTAGAGGGAACTCGTTATCCAACTTTGAGGCTAATTGCTAGAGACATTTTAGCTATTCCAATCACCACTGTTGCATCTGAATCTGCTTTTAGTACAAGTGGGAGGCTTTTAAGTGATCATCGACTCCTAAAATGTTGGAAGCTTTGATGTGTAGCTAAAGTTGGCTTCGTCAGACTCTTCAAGGTAAACAAACTTTTTATTGCTTTGCTAATATGTTATATTTGAAGTATGTAGATAATAATGTCAATGTAACTTCATTTTAGGTGCTGAATCTGTTGATAATGGAAGATTCAACAGTTTTTGGTCTTGCCTTCAAGATAACGAAGAAGACATCAAAGAAGAATCCTGTGTGTTGGGTGCTGATTCTGGATGAGATATTTATTTGGTCAAGTGAATTTTTGTGTTTGTAATTTTATTATTTGAACAATTTAGATTTAATTCTGCTGGACATTTATGTATTTTTATGCAACTGAAAATCTGTATGCTAATTTTTTCTTTGAATAATTCTGAAGTTTTGTTATTGGACAAACGGATATATCCGCGGATATCCGTTACTCGCATGTAACGGATATCTGAAGTCTTGTTATTGGACAAATGGATATATCCGCGGATATCCGTTACCCGCAGGTAACGGATATGGATACGGTTTGCTATCCGTTGCGGGTAACGGGTATGGGTTCGGGTATAGTTTTTAGGTCTGGGTATGGATATCCAGAGGCAATATCCGCAGATAGTTTACCCGTTGCCATCTTTAGCCGCGTGTGACTCTTTTTCGTTTTTTACGTGGGGCCCATAATTCTTCAGCGCAGGAATCGACTCTTGCTTTTTGCCTACGTTTCTATCTCTCTCCTGCAAGATTCAACTCGCTACTGGAGATGCCCTTGTTAGCATACCTCATGTCACTGAATTCTTCTCTAGTGAAATCGTTACGTCGCTGGGCGATGTTACCCTTCAAAAGGTCTCGATACTGGATAGATCTTTTCCGCTGACCAATAATGCCATTAAATTTTCAACCAAGGGTAGATCTTGTCATTCTAAGGCTAATTACAATAGGATTTCATAGCGAGTTTCATGATATTAATTACCTTGACACATCAGCATTTTTGATAATGTGGTACTGATTTAATAAGGGAAGAGAAAGAACCAGTTTCATCCCCACGACACTCTGCTAACTCGTTTCCAAGACGTTGGAAATGGTGTGAAACGACAACTGTGACCGATGTTATTTCATGGGGGATCCCGTGCGCCAATAGATCAACTAGCATTTAATTACACTGATTAGCTTTAAAAATAGTAAAATGAAACTCTCCATTGAGGCATAGTGTTTTATTCATCCCGCAAGCTGACGTGGCATTCTTAGAAATAGGGATACGAAACCTTCTATTATGATTAGCCTAACCTATCGTAATGCAGATGTGGACCCTTATCGTCACTGCTAGAAAACGGGTCAAAGCTAGAAAACGGGCCAAAGGTCGAGCCCAAAAGTACCAGCGTGCATTAAATATAATTTTTTTACTGACAGAAGTCTGTAGAACCAAATTACACGGCATCAAGTTCATTATTCTAAGTTCAGGACTTTTCCAAATTCCTTGTCCACTGCACCCCACTTTCTTTTCCAGTCGTTGTTGGTTCACCAATTATATTCATACATGTAACAAAGTGCAGCACATCATTGTTGACCGAAGTCAGATAGGCCTTCTTGACTAAAAACGTTCCCTTGTGGAGACCAAGTCACCCACGCCCCTCACTATTGGACTTGTCTACATGTTTCCCTAGCAGTATGATTCTACCATCAATATATCTCAATATACGGAGATGCCTGTCCACCACATTCATGTGATTCAATCATTCAATCAAAGGTAGGTTGTTAGAGAAGCAAAGCTCAATCTTTGCTTGTGATCCAAGTTCAGACATATACTATCCCCTGTATTATATGTGTACTTTAACACGTTGAATTTCGTGAACAGGGAAGGGGCACAGCATATGCTTGAATCCTAATGGCAGAGATTGTCACTTCTACTGTTGTCCAGGAGATAGTTAGCCAAGTTCTATCTGATCTGGTTCAAAAATATGAGGAGAAAGAGGAATCAAATGTGAACAGAAACTTAGAGAGGCTAGAGATGGCACACATCAAGCTTGAGGTTGCTCTTGAGATATCAGAAAAGTGGCAAATCACTGATGCCTCCTTGTTGCCTTGGCGTAGGAAGCTGAAGCGTGCTGCTCAAGAATGCGATGAAACACTGCACAAATGCAAACTTCGAATCCTACAAGATGAACAGATGGAACAGGAGGTAAGGAGTGCCTCAATCGCTAAACGGATTGTGCATGCTACCAAGTCGTTTGTTTCCTCTGTCCTTAGCTGCAGCAATAACGAGTTGAGCAGATCCATTACTCAAAGGTTTGAGTGGTATGCTGATGGTGCTAATGAGTTTCTGAGATTCATAAAGTTTGGTGGCACACCAAGGTGTCACATGCCTTTTCACTCCCTTGTCAAGAACCTTTTTGCAGGTAAGAAACTACACCATAAAATAGTTCGGGAAATCGAGTATCCTTCATTTGAATTTTCATTGGTGCCTATCATCAGTGAAGTGCTTGGAATAGAGGCTATCCTGGTAACTTATCCAGAATGATGGTACACCAGAGGGTAATATCTACTTTAGAATAACAGTACAACTTTCACAGCCTACAGACATAGTTGGGATCGCAATTCGGTGCTTGCAGCTGTTTGCCCCTCATCTCAAGTGTACAGTTGAAAATATTAGAAACGAACTTATTCAACTACTTACTCAAGATCTGTCATGGATGCCATCTGTTTATTCCTACCAGAAAGAACAGCTCCATTTTCAAATACTTGGGTCTCAATAGCTTCGCCCAAACCCATTATGTTGCAAGCAGCATGTTCAGCATATTAGCAGCCTACGGATGGCAGGACTATCAGAGTTTTTTCTGGAACCAGAACTTGAAGTGAATTTGCACTGTCATGTCTCATTGTCTGTGTCCAACAAACAAAGGACCTTGCTATCTGAAAACATAATTTCTCTGCAGGATTCTCCGTATCTAAAAGCCGGGATTCACTTTGCACCCCACCGCTCTCCGAAAGACATGCTGCCTGCAAATAGAAGTTCTGAAGTAGTGGCGATAGACGGCGAGGATAATACTGCTTGCATGTAGATGTTAACTTGGAACAACCGGAAGAGATCATGCTTCCAAAGGCAATAGATTACTTCTACCGGAATTTTGAAGCAACAATTTACAAAATGATTTGGAAGTCTAAACATAGCTCTGCACTTATTCAGGTTGAGAAGGCAAGCATGAGCACACTGAAATGTTCTGTGGGAGCTAGGAAAAGAAAGCTGTTGCAAGGACAGGAAGAGGAGTTTATAAGTGGAAAATGTATGATCTCTCACTTGTTCAACTTATGGCGTGCACATGTGCCCGTTCAACTAATAAGTGCGTTCAAGGACTTGCAGAAAGGAAAGGAAAGTTAGTAGCACCACTGCTATATCTGAAATTCTAAATCCTGTAACATAGATCAATAAAGGAAACAATGAAGGAATAGAAGAAATGTTGTACATTAGGAATGCTAGTTAACACAATCTGAAATAGCATGAGTGGCAATGTCTCCCTTCACCCTGAAGCAGAGGAGAGCAACAAAGCAGCGTGCCGCCCAACCTGAAGCTCTGGAGTGCGTCGCACCTCATCGCAGCATGGACCCTCACGGGGACGGCCCACCTCACCGCTTCCCCTTCTTCCAGGAAACATGACACCAGCAGCCAGACCATCCCCCGCCCAGCCCGCCCGCGCGTCGAATGTCACCGCGCCCCCGGCCGCCGACTTCTCCCTCCACCGCGGCGGCACGCCCGACGTGGACGCGGCAGCGTTCCCCGCATGCGGCGCGCTACTCGGAGCAGACGCGCCATGCGACGGAATGCCGTGGCGGCCGGCCACCGGTAGGCGTGCGGCCCCTGGCGCTGTGGCGCACCGCGGAGCGGCACGGCGCGCGCGCAACTGGGCAGCCAGAGGCCGCGGTGCGTGGTGCCGACGAAGGCGGTGGCAGATGGCTCGCCGGCGCTCCTAGCGTTTACTCCAGAACATTCTCCCCTTGCTGGCCTCATTAGCGGGCTCTCGGCTCGCCGGCGGGCGGCCTTGCCGCCGGGCACGGCGACCAGGGGGTGGACGGTATCCCAATTACCGTCCGGGGGCGATCGGTGAGGTGCGGCGGGCTGCCGGCGGTGTACGGTACATGGAGGAGGGGAGGACGACGACCGTCCGGAGACGAGGGCCGGGACGTGCTCCGCGATGAGTCAACTCAGCAGCCGGCAGGCAGTCACCGCCACCGCCGGCCTTCGATTATTATTGACCAGAATGTTTTCTTTGGTGTGACAAATTACCTGGATTTCGTTTCTTCCTGCTGTCCTGCATTATTTCCTGAGGAAATATTCAGAGTTGCATCACTTCTGAATAATCCATGTATGATTGAGTAGCTTTGGTTTTTCTTTCTTCGAAATCTTGATACAAGATTTTCCCTTCAAAATTTTTACTAGCTATTACCACTGACAAGGCACGCCTTTACTGAAATTTAACATGATGTTACTTTCGTAGTTTTGTTGCCTACCGTGCAGAAGATTTGTTCAGTTTTTACCTGGCCAATGCACGAGGCACAGAATTGTCCTTCTGATAACAGAGCCACAGAAGAGAAGCTCATCAATCAACCATACCATTTCCAAGATGGCTCACATTAGAACGGCAATGGCTGACTTCACCCTAAAGTAGAGGAGCTCGACCCTGAAGTTCTTGTGCGGCGCCACCGCGCTCAATTAGGATTTTTAACATTTGTGTATGCAAGATCCAAACCAAATCAACTAGTTCTAAGTAGCAGCACGCTTCATTTACTACTTGCATGCAGCCCATGCACCAAGACTACTTTTGCTTAGAACTTGCGCCGGGTCTTGTACCTAGCACCCCCTTTACTGTAACTTGTTCCCTTGGAACCTCTATTTAAATGAAAGCACACAGCAGGTACCGGCATTCAGTTGGAACCCTAGAGCAGACAACCCAAAGGTGTGAGTGTATTCATCTTTTCCTAGTGCAGGCAAACTACTCGGTTGTGTCTGAGAAACCACTCAGTAGGTGGTAGATTTCCTACAATTGGTATCAGAGCCTAGGTTTAGTATCCGTTGGATCAATATCTCCATCCAGGAAGCCCGTTGTGTCTAGGCATAGCTCGAGCAAGAAGCCGGTCTAGGGCCAAGAGGGTCTCCATGGGAAGGAGGACCTGACGCCCAAGAACCAGCGGCCAGAAGACTCAAGGTGGCAGGTGAAGAAGGAGAAGAAGCCGGTCGGTGAGAAAGATGCGGAGGAGGGGGGAGTCATCGTCGAGTGACTCTGTAACCCTGCGTCACCACCGGAGGCGTCCCTCCCCTTCCCCGTGTGGGCGGCGCTACCGGGATGGGGACTGGCCAGCCGTTCAGAGGGTGGTGAAGGAGTTGGGTGGCGCAAAGTACCCGACGCTGACGAGATCCAACTACACCCACTAGATCCTGGTCATGAAGATAATGCTCCAAGCCCGCAACCTTTAGAACGCCATCGAGTATGGCAACTGCAACCTCCAGGAGGACTGCATGGCCAGAGAGGTCCTTATCCTCTCAGTGCCACCAGAGATGGTGCCGTGGGTGGCGCAGAAGCAGTCGGCTGCAAATACTTGGGATGCCATCAAGATGATGTGTGTCGGCAGCGATAAGGTCCAGAAGTGTAGGGCCCAACAGCTACGGAGGGAGTTTGAAGCCATGACCTGTCGCAGTGGCGAGAAGGTGGATGACTTCGCTCTGCATCTGTCCAACCTTGTCATCAATCTGGAGGAACTAGGTGAGGAGATGGAGGAGCAACGAGTAGTCGAGAAGCTCCTTCGGTCGGTGTCACCTCGGTTCGACCACCTGGTGACGTCAATCGAGATGTTGCTGGACATCTTCTCCCCTCTCTAGAGGAGGTGACTGAGCGTCTAAAGGTGTAGGAGGACCGCATGGACCGCGCCAACTCGTCTCGCAACTCGGGCAAACTGCTATATGCAGATGCGCCACGCCAGCGAGATCGCGAGTTGGGCGAGGGCTCATCCAGGACCAAAGGCAGCAGGAGCCAGCGGCAGCGCCCGCCGGCTCCAAAGAAGAAAGCAGTTGAAGGTGGTGAGGCGAGAAAGCCATCGCGCGATGACACCTGCCACAACTGTGGCCGTGCTGGCCACTAGGCACGTGAGTGCAAGCAGCCCAAGAAGGGGCAAGCGCACCTGGCCCAGGAGGAAGAAGAGCCGTGCCTCTTTATGGCACAGGTCAGTGTGGAAAACCACTCGGAGGAGCAGCAAACCGAGTTGTTTTCTGTGCAGGAGTCCAAGGAAGTAGTCGGAAGGTCAACAAGGCAGCTGTTGAGTACTCGGGCAACCACGGAGTCAACCGCGAGTCTACTCCCCTGCCTGCGATGATGGCTGCTACAACTACCTGCATCGAAGAGCCTTAGGCTCAAGCCTACCTTGGAAAGGGTGGGGAAGATGAGGTGATGGAAGGGTGGTACCTGGACAAAGGGGCCACCAACCACATGACGGGGCGCAGCGACGTCTTCTCCCACCTCGATTCGGCCATGCGGGGCTCGGTCAAGTTCGGTGACGGGTCAGTCGTGGCCATCCATGGCTGTGGCACCGTCATCTTCTCTGGGAGGGACGGGGAACACAAGGCCCTGGACGGGGTCTACTACATCCCAAAGCTGCGCAACTCCATCATCTCAGTTGGGCAACTCGACGAGAGCAGCTCCAAGATCCATATTGAACATGGAGTCTTGAAGATTCATGATCGCTAGAGCCGACTATTGGCAAGGGTTCCCCATAGCGGGAACAGGCTTTACGTGCTGCGACTGGAGGTTGCAAGGCCGGTCTGTCTCACCGCATGCTGTGGAGATGACGCCTGGTGGTGGCACGACCAGTTTGGGCACATCAACTTCGGCGCTCTCCAGCAGATGGGGCGGAGGAGCATGGTGCGTGGCCTACCGCAGCTGGCTCACATTGAGCAGCTGTGTGACGTCTGCATTACCACCAAGCATCGACGCGCCCCCTTCCCCAAGTAGGCGAAGTACAGGGCAGACAAGCCACTTGAGCTAGTACACTGCAACTTGTGCGGCCCCATCACGCTGGGCATTACCACCAAGCATCGATGCACCCTCTTCCCCAAGTAGGCGAAGTACAGGGTAGACAAGCCACTCGAGCTAGTACACTGCAACTTGTGCGGCCCCATCACGCTGGCAACTCCGAGAGGCCGACAATACATCCTGCTACTGGTGGATGATGCCACAAGGTATATGTGGACTGCTTTCCTCGTAGACAAGAGCAGCGGGCCGGAGTCCATTGAGAAGATCCAGGCAGCTGCGGAGAACAAGTGCGGGAGGAAGCTGAAGGTGTTCCACACCAACAACAGCGGCGAGTTCACGTCGGCGTCCTTCGCCGAGCACTTTGCTGGCCAGGGTGTGGAGCGACACCACTCGGCGCCTCACACACCGTAGTAGAACGGCGTGGTGGAGCGGCGCAACCAGTCAGTGGTGGCAATGGCGCAAGCCCTGCTGAAGCAGAGGGGCATGCTGGCCATCTACTGGGCAGAGGCGGTGAGCACAGCTGTGTTCCTCCTCAACCGCTCAACCACCCAGGCCCTCTCCGACAAGACGCCTTATGAGGCGTGGCATGGAAGCAAGCCGGCGGTCCAGTTCCTATGCACCTTCGGGTGCCTGGCGTACGTAAAGGAACTCGGGCATCGTGGCAAGCTTGAAGACCGGTCGACCCCAGGCATCTTCATCGGCTATGAGGAAGGAGTCATGGCCTATTGGGTGCTGGACCCGGTAACACAGCGTGTGCGCACAACACGTGACGTAGTGTTTGATGAAGACCGTGGCTAGAACTGGTCATAGGAGGAAGTTGGTAACACCGGGCGCAACTTTGACTTCATCGTCGAGTACCTGGTGGAAGCTACAGTGGCTGCAGAGAAGTCAGCTATCCCCTCGAGTGCTTCTCCGACTTCCGCTCGTATGTCTCCGAGTACTACGGACTCTATTTCGAGTACTTCTGGGGGAGAGGCGACTCCCCCAACTGCTACTCGACTCCCTCCGCTCCCGCTGATACGACTCCAAGTGCCCGCGTGTGACACCCTAGGTGTCAAATAGCTCAAACCAATAGAAATAATATGTGGTATGTGTGAAATTGTGTGAAAATCCAATAAAGTTATGAGAATAAGGGTGTTTGTGTAAATTTATGAAAATACAAACCCTTTTATGTAAATTAGTTGGAACATAAAGTAACTTTCCAAAAATTACCAAGGGTCAAAGTGAAAAAGTGAATGTCATCATGATCAGCATTAAATGCTTGCAGATAAGCCCAAAAAGTTATAAAAATTGCTTTAATAAGACAAAACTCATGTAAAGTTTAATTTGAGTGCAAAATGGTGAAATAAAACTTTGTACTTTAGGTTTCTGAGCTTGAGCCCTAAAATAAAGTTATAGGTTTTGAAAAGTTCTACAACTTTCATTTTGGCCATTTTCTCATTTGAGCTCTGGATCAGTGGGAAATATCTGTTTACAGTGCAGTCCCTAAAGTTTTTGCAAATTCCAGTTAAGTCCCTCGGACCTCCTTCTTCCTTCGTCCTCCTCTGGCGTCTCCTCTGCTCCTCTGTTTCTCTACTGCTGCGCCACCGCCCGCCATTTCCGGCCGCCCCTCGCCACCTCCTGCTCCTCCCTCGCCCACGCGTAATACCTGATAAAAATATTAGGATTAATAAAAGGTCATAACCCAAGTTATGAATTTTTGGTTTGTTTCTAAAGATGATTAATTATACCAGCTTTTATTTCATGAAAAATTTTAAAAATAATTGGGAGCTTTGTTCTTGAGTAGTATAGCATAACCACCAGATATCAACTTAGGATCATGTGTAAAACCTCTAAGTTCAATAGAACTTTTAAGTGGGATTAGTGTGACTATCTAAAATAATCAACCATACTAGTTCAGAGAGTTAGATAAAGGTTTGGGGTAACTAACCATGTTGCTTAGTGTAGATAAATAATTTCATTAATACTCGATAAATGACTGCCCAATAAGGGAGTTTGTGTTATTTACTGCTGTGTAATGTTGAATGTATTGGATTGCAACTTTATCATGAAGTAGAATATCCAGTTATGCAATTCCTAAACTGCATCCTTTTGATCGCATGTAGACTCGACATTTCTGGCCGACGGTGACTATCAAATCCTCCAAGAGCCTGAAGTGGAAATCTCTGACACCGCCAGGAACATCACTGAGGAATTAACTGAAGCCCCGAACCCGAGTTCGGAAGGTTTTATTAATACCTCTGACCCCAGCCCCACCAGTGAAGGCAAGCCCCGGACATATTCCATTACTTTCTTTACACTGCAACCTATGCCTATTTATCTATATTTATGCATTAAGTGTAGGAATTGTAATGGAACCCTAGATGCATATTTCTAGAAACCAATGTACTGAACATTAGAACCTGAGTCCGACTAGTGCTATGCTAATAGGACCGGTAGAAGTCGAGTGATTTCCTGTCACTCGCGCGATATAGGAATTGATTACCTTCATTCCTGCAATCACTATAAGGATGACGGACGGGGTTATGTGCAGTTTCATGGAAAGAAGTGATACCCCGTCTGTGTTGATGAATTTGGTTAAGGTCGCAGTGTGTGGTAGTGGCAGTTAAGCGTTTGAAAGTACTAGCCACATGCCGCGAAATATGGTAAGCGGTAAGCCTAGTAACCAATCGGCCCGGCAAGTGGACTCGTCCCCCACCACTCGACTTTTATTTTATGTTTACACGCACCGACTGTGAGAGTACGTTCTGCAGAGCAGACAGGAATACGGTCATGTAGTCGCGCTACAGACGTATGTCCTGCACATTGGATGTGCGTATAGTCCAGCAGTCGCTTGTGGTGGCTTTGTTCCACGACCCGGAATGAAAGGGAAACGGTTGCTTCGGAACGACCTGTTGGTGTTCCAAGCGTGTGAGTTAGGTTTACCTTGCAAGGGTTAAAATTCGATTTAGAATCGTCCGCCTCTCACGAAGATTGAGACTGCTTATCTCTTTTACCACATAGAGT
Organism: Panicum hallii; assembly: GCF_002211085.1. Lineage (NCBI taxonomy): Eukaryota > Viridiplantae > Streptophyta > Magnoliopsida > Poales > Poaceae > Panicum > Panicum hallii. Next base: position 37,971,972 of record NC_038043.1, read on the forward strand.
AATAAGAGCAACGTTATGATTATCACAGTTGATGTTTGGTTAAAGAATTGTACCATGATTGAAATAGTTATAGGTGCTTACCTAGAATGGTTAAAAGAACTAGAATCTGAAAGCTAAAATATAAATTAAGGACCTACTCTTTATTGCTTTTCAGCAAAAACTAAACCCAGAACTTTTGCAAAGCCTGCATGGTCTAGTTATGGGCTAAGTATACCCAACCCCGGGTAAGCCTTGCTGAGTATTAGTATACTCAGCCTTGCTATATACTTTTGTTTCAGGTAATGTCTCTGAAGGACCTGCTTACCCTATGCCTTGGCCTTCTGCTTTGCCTGATGGTTGGTCCGTGGAGTGGGAATCGTCCCCGGCCAACACCGATCCTAACGAGTAATGTCATGCTCGGGCTTAGCATGATGTTGATACTAGCGACGTGTATAGTTATCGTACTTTGAATTCCGCTGCTACAAACTTGAATGTTTTAAATGGTTTGTAATAACTTTTAGCACTCTAGTACTTATGTTACTCTGCAAACTTTTATAATGTAAGTGTCTGTAATGTAAAATGTGTTGGTGATTGTATCTCTGGACTCACCTTCGTGTGAGGTAACCTTATTTAATCCTGTGTATCGGTGGTTTATCGGGACGTTACCCGACAGGCCAAGGGATTATACCGTTTGAAGCACGTTGGAGCCCTCGGAAGTGGACTCGCGTACTTGAGCCGGTATAATTCAGGTTGGTTCTGCCATAGCTGGTATCAGAGCTATAAGGTTACTCTGGAGATACATTTTACCTTAAAAATATTTTTAGTATAAAAGTTTGACCAACCAAATGTTTGGCAAAATTGCGTTGGATTCGTTAAGGATTGTGCCTAGTACGTAAAGCCCTAGGGTAATGTAATGTCAATATGGGAATTATAGGTGGCTATAGTATATATATATAACTCTAACTTCCAGCACTACATTTCTGTTAGACTTAAATTTATGCACAACTCAATTCTACTTTCTGTAACGACATCTTCGATGGTGAGGTAAGAAGGTAAGGATCCTCAGCTAACTGGGGAGTTAGCCTTCCCGTCGATGATGCGAACCGAACGCTGTTTCTCAAGCAGTGGCCTACTTGAGATGCTGCCAATATATCAACTTAGGTTGATGATATTGGGAGTATATGGTCAGTAACAGGGTATAGCAATACCCCCGCATTTTGCGGTATTCCGTGAATACGTTGTTTCGATAACGTATGTTAACGTCGTCTGTACGGCGGTAATTGTATAGATGCTGTTTCTATAGTGAACAGTAATGTTTGGGGACGCTTTCATGAGTGCTGGCATGAAAGGTTCATATATTCATTGTGGTTTTCTGCAGGTACACTAACCACGATTAAATAGGTTAAGACGAGTAGGGATATCCGACTAGCTATTATAGGGAGAGACGAATATATTGTGCCACCGGAACTACTCGCATAAGTCCAAGTATATTGGCAGTTGTTTTGAATGTGAGGACGCGTAGCACGTGCATGCATATTCCTTGCTTTGATTGAATGAGTGACATGGTTTGATAATTTAGGGATATCTGGAGTGTGTTAGTAAACAGTACAATTTTGAAATGATTAGTTTTTGACATCTTTAAGGTTAATGTTTCTACCTTTATCAAGATCTAGAACAATCTTCGATCTTTAGATTTTGCTAATATCAGGGTAGGTCATCTTGTTCCCTTTATCTTGTGAGGATAGCTGCATTCCAATCAATCTATCAAGCTAACTCACATTTTTCCACAGTCTTCTCGAGGAGTATGGTTGAAACTTGTAATCTCACCATTTGAGTCCTTGTTTCAGATGGCTGAGCTTCCAAGGTTCTTTTGGGATTCCGCAGGACACGCTCATACCAATGCCTTGCATTGGGAGGGTTTTCCTCGTCTTTTGTGGGAATCTCTCCAGGTGTTTGGCTACACTGAGCCTCCACCTTATGATGGGGTAGAATATGATGAAGAAGATGTTCCTCGTTGCCGGGTGAAAATGACTATTCCTCCGCATCCTACCTTATCTCTGTGGCCGCCTATTGAAGTAAATGTGGTTGGTCATTGTCTTGCCGACACTTTTGAAGCAGCAGCTATAGAAGCTATTCACATCTTTTGTGATCAACATCCTGAAGAAGTTGCAGGATATCCTATCGGCTTATTTCCTGCAATGGATTCTCGTGACCCAGAATGGACTTTCAGAGTGACCTACTGTGACCATTTACTGGGAACTCTGGCTGGAGAGACTCTGCGTACTGCCGTCCGATTCATGAGTGCACAGTACCGCTATCAAACGCTTCAGCAGCACGGTATCTATCGCTTGACCAACATAGCCTAAAGGTATCGTAATCAGGTTGGCCGACAGAATACGCAGACTGAGGCACTCCAAGCTACTATCACTGTCAAGGAAGAAGAAATTACTCAGCGCGAAGAAACTATACAACATCGAGAAGAACAGATTGTTGAAAGTGATGCCCTTATTACCCAGCGTGACACTGTTATTGACTTCCTCCAAGAGCAAGTTCATGAGCTCAACTTTAATTTGGGCCAAGCTATTGACCACATCAATATGTTTCATGAGCAACCAGAGCAGCCTGTTAACGATGAACCTGAGGATGATGAAGAAGAAGACCCTGAAGAAGTCGAAGGAGTCTCTGGGATCAACTCTGAGCATGGAGATCCTGTTCTTAGTCCTTACCATTCCTCCTCCGGTAGTCAGTCATCCGTGGGCAACCTCGATGACTTCTAGTTTCGTTTGAGTTGATGGCATCCTAGATGTAGAAAGTGTGTTATAGTGTGACATAGGAGTGAGTAGTTGGATGATGTGCGAGCCACTTGTTGTAGAATATGTGGCAAACCTATGTACGGTTTGGCTTGGAACAATGAGATATAATATGGAATAAGTTTCAGTTGGTTATGTAAATTTGAGTTACTGGAGTTAACACTTGAGATTTGGAGTTATTACTTTGCACTGTGCTAGTATATGCTATGATATGACTTCTGAAATTAGAAGCAAGTATTGGCGAATGCTCATGGATAACTTCTATATTTCAGATGGTTGGCGCTACGCGCGGAACCCCGGAGGGATTCAGACAGGAACAAGCTAGTGGTTCACAACAACCACCTCCGCCACCACCAAATCTAGCGGAAGTAATGGCCCGTCAGACTGAACTCCTAAACATGCTAGTGCAGGCCCAGCAACATCAGTTCCATCCTCCTCAACATGGACGTGAGGAGCATCCCTCGACTGGTTATCAGGATTTCTTCAGCACCCAACCCCCACTTTTTCATAAGACTGAAGAACCCCTGGATGCAGATGCATGGCTCCGAACCATCGAGTCTAAATTTGCATTACTCCCGGTTCAGTGCTCCGAAGCAAACAAAACTCTCTTCGCAGCCCAACAGCTTCGTGGTAACGCTCGCATTTGGTGGGACAATTACTATGCAATGCAGCCAGATGGACATGTTGTCAATTGGGAAGAATTTAAGATAGCCTTTAGAGCGTACCATATTCCGGAAGGACTCATTGAGCGGAAGCTCAATGAATTTTTGGCACTGACTCAAGGGAACCGCACGGTACTTCAATATGCACAGGCTTTTAATCACCTGTGCCAGTACGCAGGTTATCATGCTGACACGGACACCAAGAAAAGAGATCGTTTCCGTCGCGGATTGAACACTAAGCTAAAAGAGCGCCTGAATTTGGTCAAGGCTAACAATTTCAATGAGCTGGTCAATATGGCTATTACCCAAGAGGACTGTATCTCGGCACATCGTGCTGAGAAGAAGCAGAAAATATCTACTGGACCCTCGAATGTACGACCTTCGAGGCATCGATTAGTTCAAAACCCGACTCCCCGAGCTCCACCTAGAAATGCTCCCGCAGGCAGATGGATAGCTAGACCTCCTCAGCAGCCCCAATTCAACAGGCCACCAGCGCCTCAACCTCAGCAGCAGCAACGACCAGTTGGTCCAAGGCCGAACCCTCCACAGTCTAATCAAGGGAATAACATCAATCGATGTTTCAACTGCGGTAGTCCAGCACATTTTGTTAAAGACTGCCCCCAACCCAAGAGGACATTCCCTGGACAGGCTTCCAACTCCAACTCCATGAATAAAGGCAAGAGGCAGGTTATGCAAGTCCGTCAAGGAAGGGTGAATTTCACCACTCTATCGGAACTTCCAGAAGGTGCACCAGTAATGACGGGTACATTCACTCTACACCATTACCCTGCTATTATACTTTTTGATTCTGGTGCAACCCATAGTTTTATCAGTACAAGATTTGGGACCAAAATAGGTTTGGATTTCTACCCCACTAATGGAACTTATATGATAACAACCCCAGGAGGTAGAATTGCATCAAATCAAATCTATAGAGATGTATCAATCCAGATGGGTAGCACTTTAATAAGAACAGCCTTAATTACATTAGACCTAGAAGGGATGGATATTCTTCTAGGTATGGATTGGATGACCAGACATCGAGTATCTTTAGATATCTTTTCTCGAGTGGTTGAAATAAATTCCCCAGAATATGGACATACCATCCTTCATCTTCCATCACCGGAATATAGCAAATTTTGTGTGTATAATACAACGGGAGTCAAGTTAGAGGATATTCCTGTTGTATGCGAATATCCAGATGTTTTTCCAGATGAGTTACCAGGAATGCCCCCGGATGAGAGGTTGAGTTTGTTATAGAACTACAACCTGGTACCGCCCCTATTTCTAAGAGACCTTATCGGATGCCACCCAATGAATTGGCAGAGTTAAAACTTCAACTTCAGGAACTTCTTGATAAGGGTTATATCCGCCCAAGTGCTTCACCTTGGGGATGCCCTGCCTTGTTTGTTAAGAAGAAGGATAACAGTCTCAGGCTATGTGTTGATTATCGTCCCCTCAATGCGGTTACTATTAAGAATAAGTATCCTCTACCCCGCATTGATATCCTGTTTGATCAGTTAGCCGGGGCCAAGATATTTTCCAAGATTGACCTTCGCTCCGGTTATCATCAAATAAAAATTAGATCAAGTGATATTCCGAAAACCGCCTTCTCCACCAGATATGGACTCTATGAATATCTGGTTATGTCCTTTGGTCTTACCAATGCACCGGCATATTTTATGTATCTCATGAACTCTGTCTTCATGCCGGAACTTGATAAATTCGTCGTGGTTTTTATCGATGACATTTTAATCTATTCCAAAACTCTTGAAGATCATGCTAAACATCTTCATGTTGTTCTTCAACGTTTGCGAGATCATCGTTTGTATGCCAAGTTCTCTAAATGTGAATTTTGGCTTGACACCATCAAATTCTTGGGTCATACCATCTCCAAGGACGGTATATCTGTTGACCCTAGTAAAGTTCAAGAAGTGATGGATTGGAAACCCCCTACTTCGGTCCATCAAATCCGTAGTTTCCTCGGTCTTGCTGGCTACTATCGTCGTTTTATTCCAGATTTCTCTCGAATAGCCAAGCCCATGACAGAGTTGTTAAAGAAAGGAGTGAAATTCTCCTGGAATGAGAAGTGTGCAGAAGCTTTCCATACTTTAAGAGCACATCTTACCACCGCTCCAGTTTTGGCTCAGCCAGACCCATCCCAATCTTTTGATGTTTATTGTGATGCATCAGGCACCGGACTAGGATGTGTACTTATGCAGAACAACCGCATAATTGCATATGCCTCTAGAGCACTTCGGACGCATGAGCAGAATTATCCTACTCATGACCTTGAGCTTGCAGCCGTTATACATGCACTCAAACTTTGGAGACACCACCTTATGGGTACTAAGTGCAGTATTTATACGGATCATAAGAGCTTAAAGTACATCTTTACACAAGCAGATTTGAACATGAGGCAGAGACGTTGGTTGGAACTTATAAAGGATTATGATCTTGAAGTCCACTACCATCCCGGCAAAGCCAATGTGGTTGCGGATGCACTTAGCCGCAAGTCACATTGTCATTGCTTCTCAGTAGAAGTTTTTAGCAATACTCTTTGCTGGGAAATGAGGAAGATTAATCTAGAAATTGTTCCTCAAGGCAGTCTGAACCATATAACAGTTAAGCCTACGCTCCAGGATAGTATTGTGATGGCACAACAACACGATAAAGGAGTTAAAATGATCAAACAACAATTAGCCTAGGGAGAAGAGAAGTATAAATGTTTCCAAGAGGATTCTGAAGGAGTTCTATGGTTTAAGGGACGTATGGTTGTACCCAAAGATCATTCACTTCGCAAACAAATAATGGATGAAGCACATCTATCTAAATTTGCTATGCACCCGGGTAGTACGAAAATGTACCAAGATTTAAAATGGAATTTTTGGTGGACTCGTATGAGAAGAGAAATAGCAAAATACGTTTCTGAGTGTGATGTTTGTCAGAGAGTTAAGGCCAGTCATTTAATGACTTCTGGTACACTACAGCCTTTGTCTATTCCTTCTTGGAAATGGAAGGATATCAATATGGACTTTATCGTAGGTTTACCCAATACTTCTCAAAGGCATGATTCTATTTGGGTAATTGTGGATAGGTTAACCAAGACTGCTCATTTTCTTCTAGTGCATACCACTTATACTGCTAGGAAGTATGCAGAAATATATCTCGACCAAATAGTACGTCTCCATGGGATACCAAAAACGATCATTTCTGATCGTGGAGCACAGTTTGTTGCCCGTTTCTGGGAACAGTTTCAACAAACTCTTGGAACCAAGTTAATCCGAAGCTCCGCATATCATCCGCAAACAGATGGACAGACACAAAGGATCAACCAAATTCTAGAAGATATGCTTCGGGCTTGTGTAATCCAGTATGATAAACATTGGGACAAATGCTTAGCTCTGGCAGAATTCTCCTATAATAACAGTTATCAGTCAAGTATCAGAATGGCTCCTTTTGAAGCCTTATATGGTCGTCAATGTAGAACCCCTTTAAATTGGTCTCAGACTGGAGAACGTGAAATTTTTGGACCTGATCTTGTTACTGAAGCAGAAGAAAAGGTAAAGATCATTCGGAATAATCTTAAAGCAGCTCAATCAAGACAAAAGAGCTATGCAGACAAAAGGAGAAAACCCATGCAGTTTGAAGTAGGTGATTTTGTATACCTGCGAGTATCTCCTACTCGAGGTGTTCAACGTTTTGGTATCAAGGGCAAACTCGCTCCTTGCTACGTTGGTCCTTTTGAAATCCTTGAAATTTGTGGACCCGTAGCCTACCGACTTCAACTTCCTCCTCCACTAGCAGCCATTCATAATATCTTTCATGTATCTCAGCTCAAGAAATGTATTCGTGTTCCTACCGAAATCATTGATACACAAAGTATCAACATCGAGCCAGATCTTTCTTATAAGGAACTTCCAATCAAAATCTTCGATACCAAGGAAAGAAGTACTAGAAAAGCAACGGTCAAAATGTTTAAAATTCAGTGGGATCATCATACAGAAGAAGAAGCTACCTGGGAAACCGAAGACTATCTTCAGAAGAACTTCCCAGACTTTCTCAGGAATTCTTAGGTATCTATGCTCTTATCACCTTAGTCCTGTAATCTCGGGATGAGATTCCTTTTAGGGGGGAGGGTTGTGACACCCTAGGTGTCAAATAGCTCAAACCAATAGAAATAATATGTGGTATGTGTGAAATTGTGTGAAAATCCAATAAAGTTATGAGAATAAGGGTATTTGTGTAAATTTATGAAAATACAAACCCTTTTATGTAAATTAGTTGGAACATAAAGTAACTTTCAAAAAATTACCAAGGGTCAAAGTGAAAAAGTGAATGTCATCATGATCAGCATTAAATGCTTGCAGATAAGCCCAAAAAGTTATAAAAATTGCTTTAATAAGACAAAACTCATGTAAAGTTTAATTTGAGTGCAAAATGATGAAATAAAACTTTGTACTTTAGGTTTCTGAGCTTGAGCCCTAAAACAAAGTTATAGGTTTTGAAAAGTTCTACAACTTTCATTTTGGCCATTTTCTCATTTGAGCTCTGGATGAGTGGGAAATATCTGTTTACAGTGCAGTCCCTAAAGTTTTTGCAAATTCCAGTTAAGTCCCTCGGACCTCCTTCTTCCTTCTTCCTCCTCTGGCGTCTCCTCTGCTCCTCTCGTTTCTCTACTGCTGCGCCACCGCCCGCCATTTCCGGCCGCCCCTCGCCACCTCCTGCTCCTCCCTCGCCCACGCGTCACTCCACAGTCCCTTCACCGCCCTAGCCCCCTCTGCTGGCGCCTGGCCCGAGCGCCACGCCGCCTGCGGCTCTGCAAGCACCGCCCGCCGGCGCCTCTATCACCCGCCGTGCTCCTCTGGTTCTCCTCCCCCGTAGCGGCTCAAAGCCGAGACTCAGCTTGCCCTGGCCTTCCTCCTCCATCCCTTTTGCCTATAAAAAGGATGCCTCGGCCCTGCTCGCGCGCCCCATTGCCGCCGCCCCTCCATTTGCGCCGTCGAGCATCGGTCCACCGCGGGATTGCCTCCTCGGCCCTCTCCCTCCCCAATTTGGTAGCGCCCTCACCTTCTACGGCCTCCACCGCACCTCCCCAGCCCGGCCCCTCCTTTCCCCGGATGCCGGAGCGCCGCCGCCACAGCTCACTCCGGCCGCCGGCTCGGCCTCACGTCGGCTGCCTACCTCCGGCCATCTCAAGCCCGCCCAAGACCACCGGTGCGTAGCCTGAGATCTCCTCGTGCTTTTCCTCCCCTTGCCCCTCACCGCCGGCGAGTCCTGTGGTCGGAATTTGGCCGGACCCGAGCTCCCCACCGCCGGCCATGGCCATTGGACTCAATTGCGTTGATTGAATTCTTTTCAGGGGGTTCTTTGTTAAATCTAAGGACTGGTTTGTAAAGGAAATAGTGGTTATTTCATGTGAGTGTGTTTCTTGTCTTGCAAAATTCATAGAAAATCGTAGAAAATTCAGAAAAATGTCAAACCAGTTTTGTTGGAATCCTTGAGTTAAATTCGACTTTTGTATAGTACACTTGAGCTGAATATGTGTATTTTCTGTTGTAGATTAAATACTAGGAAATAAGTGTTTTATTTATATCTCATGTTGTAGGCTTGTGTTATAGCTGAAATTTGGAACATAGATTGTATGTGCTATGTATAGCTCTGTGTAAAAAGTTTGAGTACTTTACTGTTCATTTGCTTAGGTTTTGAGTTCTTTTTGTTTTATGTTGATGAAATACTTAAATTGTTAATTAAGGGTGTTTCTATTGATGTTTGTATTTGAAAATGTTGTCATAACTTCCTTTTTGAATGTGTAATACCTGATAAAAATATTAGGATTAATAAAAGGTCATAACCCAAGTTATGAATTTTTGGTTTGTTTCTAAAGATGATTAATTATACCAGCTTTTATTTCATGAAAAATTTTAAAAATAATTGGGAGCTTTGTTCTTGAGTAGTATAGCATAACCACCAGATATCAACTTAGGATCATGTGTAAAACCTCTAAGTTCAATAGAACTTTTAAGTGGGATTAGTGTGACTATCTAAAATAATCAACCATACTAGTTCAGAGAGTTAGATAAAGGTTTGGGGTAACTAACCATGTTGCTTAGTGTAGATAAATAATTTTATTAATACTCGATAAATGACTGCCCAGTAAGGGAGTTTGTGTTATTTACTGCTGTGTAATGTTGAATGTATTGGATTGCAACTTTATCGTGAAGTAGAATATCCAGTTATGCATTTCCTAAACTCCATCCTTTTGATCGCATGTAGACTCGACGTTTCTGGCCAACGGTGACTATCAGATCCTCCAAGAGCCTGAAGTGGAAATCTCTGACACCGCCAGGAACATCACTGAGGAATTAACTGAAGCCCCGAACCCGAGTTCGGAAGGTTTTATTAATACCTCTGACCCCAGCCCCGCCAGTGAAGGCAAGCCCCGGACATATTCCATTACTTTCTTTACACTGCAACCTATGCCTATTTATCTATATTTATGCATTAAGTCTAGGAATTGTAATGGAACCCTAGATGCATATTTCTAGGAACCAATGTACTGAACATTAGAACCTGAGTCCGACTAGTGCTATGCTAATAGGACCGGTAGAAGTCGAGTGATTTCCTGTCACTCGCGCGATATAGGAATTGATTACCTTCATTCCTGCAATCACTATAAGGATGACGGACGGGGTTATGTGCAGTTTCATGGAAAGAAGTGATACCCCGTCTGTGTTGATGAATTTGGTTAAGGTCGCAGTGTGTGGTAGTGGCAGTTAAGCGTTTGAAAGTACTAGCCACATGCCACGAAATATGGTAAGCAGTAAGCCTAGTAACCAATCGGCCCGGCAAGTGGACTCGTCCCCCACCACTCGACTTTTATTTTATGTTTACACGCACCGACTGTGAGAGTACGTTCTGCAGAGCAGACAGGAATACGGTCATGTAGTCGCGCTACAGACGTATGTCCTGCACATTGGATGTGCGTATAGTCCAGCAGTCGCTTGTGGTGGCTTTGTTCCACGACCCAGAATGAAAGGCAAATGGTTGCTTCGGAACGACCTGTTGGTGTTCCAAGCGTGTGAGTTAGGTTTACCTTGCAAGGGTTAAAATTCGATTCAGAATCGTCCGCCTCTCACGAAGATTGAGACTGCTTATCTCTTTTACCACATAGAGTAATAAGAGCAACGTTATGATTATCACAGTTGATGTTTGGTTAAAGAATAGTACCATAATTGAAATAGTTATAGGTGCTTACCTAGAATGGTTAAAAGAACTAGAATCTGAAAGCTAAAATATAAATTAAGGACCTACTCTTTATTGCTTTTCAGCAAAAACTAAACCCAGAACTTTTGCAAAGCCTGCATGGTCTAGTTATGGGCTAAGTATACCCAACCCCGGGTAAGCCTTGCTGAGTATTAGTATACTCAGCCTTGCTATAGACTTTTGTTTCAGGTAATGTCTCTGAAGGACCTGCTTACCCTATGCCTTGGCCTTCTGCTTTGCCTGATGGTTGGTCCGTGGAGTGGGAATCGTCCCCGGCCAACACCGATCCTAACGAGTAATGTCATGCTCGGGCTTAGCATAATGTTGATACTAGCGACGTGTATAGTTATTGTACTTTGAATTCCGCTGCTACAAACTTGAATGTTTTAAATGGTTTGTAATAACTTTTAGCACTCTAGTACTTATGTTACTCTGCAAACTTTTATAATGTAAGTGTCTGTAATGTAAAATGTGTTGGTGATTGTATCTCTGGACTCACCTTCGTGTGAGGTAACCTTATTTGATCCTGTGTATCGGTGGTTTATCGGGATGTTACCCGACAGGCCAAGGGATTATACCGTTTGAAGCACGTTGGAGACCTCGGAAGTGGACTCGCGTACTTGAGCCGGTATAATTCAGGTTGGTTCTGCCACACCGCGAGAGGGCAGTCTGAGTAGTCATGTGGCCCATCCAAGTGCTCGGGCGGCTACCCCAAGTACTCATGAAGCCACTCCGAGTGCATGTGGGGGTACTCCAAGCACTCGAGAGGCCACACCGCATACTCGGGCGGGTACTCCAAGTACTCGAGAGGCTGCTCCAAGTGCTGATCAACTCGCGAGCACTGGGCCGAGTTCTTCCCTGACTTATGGCAGCAACGACTCGCGCCTCGACAGCGACCACGACGATGCCGTATTGCACTATCGCACAATGGAAGACTTGCTCAGTGAGCCGCACCAAGGCCTTGAGCAAGTGGAACTCGAGGAGGCGGAGTTTGATGCTCACCAGCACGGGGGAGCCATGCTCCTTTGCTAAGGCGGTGCAGGAGGAAGCCTGGAGGGCAGCAATACACGATGAAATCAACTCGGTTGAGCGCAACAAGACTTTGGAGTTGGTTAAACTCCTAGCTGGGCACCAGGCCATTAGGCTAAAATGGGTGTTCAAGCCGAAGTGCGATGAGGCGGGCAAAGTCATCAAGCACAAGGCACGACTGGTGGCGCGCGGCTTTGTTCAACAGGCCGGCATCGACTTTGATGAAATATACGTGCCTGTGGCTTGCATGGAGTCGGTGCGAGCGCTTCTGGCTCTTGCAGCCCAGGAGGGCTGGATTGTCCACCACATGGACATCAAATCAGCCTTCCTAAATGGAGATCTGAAGGAGGAGGTCTACATCAAGCAGCCCCCCCGGGTTCGTCGTCCCAGGGGAGGAAGGGATGCGACTACGTAAGCCCCTCTATGGCTTATGACAGGCGCCGTGAGCCTGGAATGTGAAGCTCGACTCGACGCTCAAAGCACATGACTTCAAGCAAAGTGCACATGGGCACGCCATCTCCAGGCGGGGTGGTGGCAAGCACGGGGAGCCACTACTAGTTGTGGTCTACGTCGATGACTTGGTGATCACCGGATCATCTGAAGAGGCCATCGACAAGTTCAAGATGGAGATGAAGGGTCAATTCCAGATGAGTGATCTCGGGCTTCTCTCTTTCTACCTTGGCATAGAAGTGCATCAAGAGAGCGGGCACATCACCGTGAGCCAAGCACAGTATGCCGCCCAAGTCGTGAAGATTGGCGGGATGGAGGGTTCCCACCCTGTCGAGACACCCATGGAGGAAAGGCTACGACTGAGCCGCGACAACACCGCTCCGGAAGTCGACTCCACCGAGTACCGGCGACTAGTCGGAAGCCTACGGTATCTCCTCCACACGCGACCAGATCTGGCCTTTGCGGTTGGATTTGCGAGTCATTTCATGGAGAGGCCGACTGAAGAGCAGATGAAGGCGGTGAGCGCATCCTCCGCTACGTCAACTGCACGCTCGACTACAGCTTACGCTTCGAGAAGTCGACCGAAACAACTCGGTTGACTGGCTACAACGACAGCAACCATGCCGGCGATGTCGACGACCGCAAGAGCACCAGTGGCAACCTCTTCTACCTTGGGAAGTGCCTGTGTGAGTTGGCAATCACTAGTGGCTCTGTCATCATGCGAGGCAGAGTATGTTGCAGCTACCGCAGCAGCAACCCAAGTAGTCTGGCTCGCGCGACTACTCGGTGAACTCATGGGGAGGAAGGCTGAGTGCGTGGAACTCATGATGGACAGCAAGTCGGCACTGGCGCTGAGCAAGAATCCTATCTTGCTCGAGCGGAGCAAGCACATCAAATTAAGGTATCACTTCATTCGCGACTGCATTTAGAAAGGACTCATCGACGCCGACTACATCAACACCAAGGACCAGCTCGCTGACATCCTGACAATGTCACTCGGGCGAGTGAAGTTTCAGGAGCTGCGATCCAGGATCGGAATGGTCCAAATACCTCAAGCAAGGCACACAAGGCTTAGGGGGAGAATTATTAGAGTTTTTAACCCTTGTGTAGGTAGGATCTAGTCCAAATCAACTAGTCCTAGGTAGCAGCATGCTTCATTTATTGCTTGCATGCAGCCCATGCACCAAGACTACTTTTGCTTTGAACTTGCGCCGGATATTATACCCAACGCCCCTCTTTACTATAACTTGTCCCATTGGGACCTCTATTTAAGTGAAAGCACAACAGATACCGGCATTCAGTCGGAACCCTAGAGCAGACAACTCAAAGGTGTGAGTGTGTTCATCTTCTCCTAGTGTAAGCAAACTATTCGATTGTGCGTGAGAAACCACTTGGCAGGTGTGGTAGGTTTCCAACATACTCTGCATCGTATCGCACCTCGTCACGGCCCACCTCACTACACGTCCACACCCTCTTTCCAAGAGACCTGACGCCGGCAGGCAGCCACCGCCCATGTCCTTCACCGGCGCGTCGAACGTCACCGCGTCCCCCGGCCGACTTCTCCCTCCACCAAGATGCTGCGTCCGATGCCTATGCCGCCGGTTCCCGCGTGGGAGGACGCCACTCCGAGCACACAGACCGTGCAACGGAACGCCATGGCGGCCGGACACCGGCAGGCGTGCCTAGCGTGCGGCGGAGTGCGGAGCGGTACTGCGCGCGTGCAACGGGGCAGGCAGAGGCAGCGACACTCTCCTGGTGCCAACCAGCGGCGGCAGATGCCTCTACGGTGCTCTCAGCGTTTATTCCGGAGCATTTCCCCCTTCCTTGCCTCGCTTGCCGAAATGCCGGCTCTCGGCTCGCCGGCGGGTGGCCTCGCCGCCGCGTACAGTGGCCAGGGGGTGGACGGTACTTCATTTACCGTTCACCCCCAGGGCAGCTGAGGACAATCCGCATCGCGCGGTCAGGATACATCCGATGCGGACTCCAGCGAAGCGAGCAGAGCGCGCTCTCGTCTCGGCGTGATCCCGCAGCACTGCTTCGCCGGCGTCTGGCGAGCTCTCCCGACCCGGTGCTGGTTCGATCCGGCAGGAAAATCGCGATTGCTTCCGGCGCGACGAGACGGAGAGGACGGAGGAGTCCACCGGCGGACGACGAGGGCGTGCTGGTGCGGGTTGGAGGCGGAGTGGCGACGATGAGGAGGCGTCCAACGAGGTGCGCACCTAAATCCGCTCCCGCATTGATCTCAGCCGCTGCTGCTTGTTTATGGTCTTCTCCGCGCTGATTTTTCAGACTAGGTGTTTGTCGAAAATGACGGTGCTCCACTGATATGATATCCATTCATATTCCTTCCTTTTCTAGAAACAAAAACACGAGTGTTGTCGCAACTCCCGAGTCCCGATGATGAGCAAGTTACGGTGTGTGTTTTTTCTCTGTTGAAACCTGTGTCAGTAATTCCCTTTCTAGTGATGCAAGGGTAAAAAGACTAATTGTTTGGTAGTCAGATGATCGGCGGCGGCGGCTCCCAGACGTCGAACACGTTCTCCTCGCTGTGCAGAGCGAAGAGGCGGTCGCCGCCAATGCAGAAGTCGCAGATGGCACCGCGCCGCTGTTGCTACACCGTAGCGTCGACGTCAGCACGTGGTCGGCGCCGTTGAACACCGATATGGTGTCGCCCGTCGACGCGAACAGCTGACCGCCGTGCGCGGCGAGCTTGGGCTAGCAGGTCTCCTCGCTACACGCCTTGATCTTCCCGCTTATCGTCAGCTTGCTCCGCGATCTCCAGCGCATGCCAGCGGCGTTTTGCCGGAGGTCGAGGAACCCGAGGTCGTCGTACTGGTTGATCACGCACACCGACCTCCCGTCCTCCATCACGACGGTACGGTGTGGACCGTGTGCTTATCCTCGAGCGACGTCGGCATGATGGCATTGGACCACGACCACACGACACTCTTGTCCCGGAAGTCCAGCAGGCTCATGAAGGGGTGGAGTCGGTCCGCGGGAACATGGTGGCCACCATGAGCGTGCTGGTGGCGTCGAGCCACTGGAGCCTGTTGGCGTCGCCCAGCGTGCAGCTCGTAGAAGAAGTCGCCCTGCTCGCCCGTGTTCCAGTCCCAAACGCCGACCCCATAATGTTGCCCTTGCATCTCACGAAGATGTTGCACCCCCGCCGAAGGCCAGCGCGCCGGCGGTGAAGGACTTGGGCCGGCGGTCGCGGGCCATGCGGACGCGGTGGCGCGTCTCGCCCGTGAGCGCGGAGAGGCCGCCACGCCGCCATCATGGCGCTGGTCGGGCCGCTCCCGCGCGGCGACGAGGAGCGTGGTGGCATCTCGGTACGCGGCATCATTGACCGGCGCTCCTCCAGCGCCCAGTTGTACAAGTGCACCGTGCTGCCGTGCACGACGCAGCACCCGCCGTTGGGGTCTGCCCGGATGGCGGTGCCTCCCCCAGCACACGCCCGGGGACAGATGCGGCAAGGTGCGGGCAGTCGCCTTGAACTTCCCGAGGCGTGCGGCGCGGACGCGGTCAAGGAGGCCGTAGTAGAGCGCCGCCTCCGGGATGCCCGGGGGCACATCATGCCCGCCCGTGCGGAGCAGGTCGAGCAGCACCGTGAAGCAGGCCGGGTCGCGGCTGATGAAGTACTCGGCCGGCCCGGCACTGTCCTCGCCGTCGCCCCACAGTTCGCTTCCCTTCCCGATCATCCTCGCAGATCTCCGGCACCGGCCGCCATGAACTCCTACACTCCTACTCCAGCGGCCGCTCCTCCTCCTCGTCCTCCCGCCCCACCACCACATCCCTCCATTCCTACCAGTTCGACCTCGGCATCAACAGCTCCTGCCCTCTCTGCGACCAATGCCCCAGCGGAGACGCCAACCCCTCTACCAGGCCGGCCGGTGGCGCTTGGTGGACGCACCAGCTCACAGTTGGCACCAGGTGGACGCACCAGCCCGCTGCCAGCGCTAAGCCGTCGTGGACCCACCATCCGTCCCCAACCACGGCGTCAGCGGCGGGGCCCGATTCCGGGCCAACCTCCATGGTCGGCGGCATCTCGATCGGAGCTAGTCCTCAGTTGCACCCTCATCCGAGCTCGGCATCCCGTAGGCCAACAACCCTACCCTCTTCAGCGACCTCCTCGGCTCCGTGCTCGGCGGCTCCGGATCCTCCTGCGCCTAGTCCAACACGCCGCTCAGATCCGCCGCCGCGCCGCAGGTCTCCAGGCCCACCGGCGCGAATCCCAATGCCAGTGCCAACGGCTCTACCTTCTCGATGGGCGGCATGGCGAGTGCTCTTCCGAAGACGACCAGAGAATCTGGTGGATACAACATCGGTGGCCGGCCGATGAAGCCCGCGGGCATGGCAGCGACGGCCACCGCACAGCCGACGGAGCAGAAGAAGGATCCGTTTGGCTTGATAGATCCATTTGCGGTGAAGCCGCGGGGTCCATGAAGGCGGCTAAGCAGGCCACGCCCCACGCTCGTGACCCGCCCATGGTTCTGCCGGCGGAGCCAGGGGTGATGTGGATACTGTGTGCTTTTTAGTAGTAGACATATAATGCTGAAATTGAAATCAACACATGGAAAATAGAAATACTTACTAACCGATACTACCATTCAAAATCAATAAAGGGTAGGTCTTGACAGTGTATTTCTAATCCATCATATGCAGATGTTGTCTGCTCAAACAAATACAATCCATTTGTACTGGAAGAAGAAGTTTGTTGAACCAAATTACATGGAATCTAACTAGTGTGGAACCTTGGAAAATAAAGACACGAGAAAAGTAGTATTAGTGAGTCGATCAGACATCAGCCAGGCTAGCGTGGCATCAAAATAAATTTACAAATGCTTGTACATTGGCTTCATTCTACTTAGATATTGGCACTGACAAACGAGACTTTCAAGTTGTGTATCATTTTTCCAAGACAGGAACTTTTCCGAATTCCATTTCTTCCCTGTCATCGTTTTGTTCACCATAATTATATTCAAAATGTAACATAGTCGGGATTCTCATTGTTGACTTATCAAACAAGCCTACTTGACTAAAAATGTTCCCTTGTGGAGACCTAGTCGTCCCTACCCCTTACCATTGGACTTGTCTACTTCTTTCCCCACTCTAGACGTCATCATCAACTCAAGTGTGATTCTACCCTCAATAGATCTCTGTACATAGGGATGGCTGCCTACTACATCCATGAGAATCAATCGAATGAAGGTAGGTTCTTACAGAAGCTAAGCTAAATCTTCGTTTGTGATCCAAAGTTCAGGCATCTAGTCTCTTGAATTACATGTGTACTGTAGTGCCCGTACTGTAACATGTTGAATTCTTTAACAGGGAAGGGGCACAACAGATGATTGAATCCTAATGGCGGAGATTGTCAGTTGTGCTGTTGTCCAGGAGACAGTTAGCCAAATCCTATCTGGTCTCGTTCGAAAATACGAAGGAACCAGATGTGAAGAGAAATTTGGAGATGCTAGAGATAGCGCACATCAGGCTTGAGGCTGCTCTTGAGACATCAGATAAATGGCAGATCACTGATGCATCATTGCTGCGTTGGCGTAAGAAGCTGAAGCGAGCTGCTCTAGAGTGTGAAGACACTATTCATGAATGCAAGGAGAGAGTCCTAGAAACAATTGGATCATGAGGTAAGGAATTCCTCCCTTCCTAGCCGGATTGCACGTGCAACCAAGTCATTTGTTTCTTCCATCTTTAACTGCAACGATGACGGATTGAGCAATTCAGCGGTTAAAAAGTTTAAGTGTTATGTGGATGGTGCTAATGAGTTTATGAGATACATAGAGCTTGGTGGCACACCACGCCGTCACATGCCCTTTCACTCCCTTGTCAGGAACCTTTTTGCAGGCAAGCAGCTAGACCCCAAAATCATTCAGGGATACGAGAAACTCTTATTTCAACTATCGTTGATACCCTTCATCAATGAAGAGTATGGGATAGAAGCTAGCATGATATTTAATCAGAATGATGGTACACCAGAGGGTAATATCTACTTTAGTATAGCAATACTGCTTTCAGAGAGTACAGACATAGTTGGGATTGCAATTAAGTACTTGCAGTTGTTTGCCCCTCATTTCAAGTGTAGATTTGAAAATATCTTCAAAGAACTTACTCAGCTAACTACACAAGACTTTTCATGGGTACCATATGTTTATTCTTCCTAGAAAAAACAGTGGGACAATCTTCACAGCCTTGCGTCTCAATGGCTTCGCCCAAACCCGTTATGTTGCAAGAAGCATGATTGGCATAAGCTTCGATGTATTAGCAACTTGGGCATGGCAAATTTATCTAATATTTCACTAGAATCAGTAGTTGAATTTAATTTGCAGTGTCAGGTCTCGCTGCTTGTGTACAGCAAATAGAAGACCTCTCTGTCTGAAGGTATAATGTCCCAACAAGATTATCCATATCTGAAAGCAGGAATTTCCTTTTCACCCCATGGCTCTTCTGAAGACATGGTACCGGTGAATAAAAGTTCTGTATCAGTGGCGATAGTTGGTGGGGAGCATCATTGCTTGAATACGGGCATTACCTTGCAACAACTAGAGGAGATCATGCTATCAAGGGCAGTAGGTTACTTCTGCCAGAATGCTGAAGAATGCTGAAGCAACAGTCTACCAAATGATTTGGAGGTCTAAACGTGGCTCTGCACTCATACAGGTTGAGAAGCCAAGCATGAGCACGCAGATGACAAGCATGAGAACACGGAGAACTTTTGGAGGACCTAAAAAGAGAAAGCTCATTCGAGGACAGGATCAGGAGCTACAAGAGATTATGCTGCCAAAGGCAATAGATTACTTCCACCAGAATGCCGAAGCGATGGTTTACCAAATGATTTGGAAGTCTAAACATGGGCTTGCACATATTCAGGTTGAGAAGCCATGCATGAGCACACGGAGATCAAGCATGAGAACACAGAGAACTTTTAGGATAGCTAGTAAGAGAAAGCTATTGCAAGGGTATGACAACGAGGAGCTTATTTGGCATCCGATATGTGCATGTCACTCGCTCGACTTATGGGTTACACATGTGCCTGTCCAACTGCAAAGATCGCTCAAGCACTGGGTGCGGAAAGAAAAGGAAATTCTGTCAGTAGCACCGCAGCTAAGCCTGAAATTCTAAATAATGTAACTTGTATGCACACGGGAAACAAGATAATAAAGGACTCGAAATAGAATGCTATAGGGAAGGTATCAAATATTAGAGTTAATATTCACAACCTGG
Source organism: Panicum hallii (assembly GCF_002211085.1). Taxonomy (NCBI): domain Eukaryota; kingdom Viridiplantae; phylum Streptophyta; class Magnoliopsida; order Poales; family Poaceae; genus Panicum; species Panicum hallii. The sequence goes on from NC_038043.1 coordinate 37,991,401, forward strand.
GTCAAAATCTGTTAGAAACATAGATATCCTCGGAGCTAGAATTCAGGTTAAATGCTCCAAATACAACGGGAAGAGGAGGGAAGCTACAGCATGAAGGTGTTAAAGTAGCATCCCAATAGTAGGAAGTAGTGAAGTACTATGCTCTACCTTTTTTTCTACAATACATGAGAGTTGTGTGTCATTTCATTAATAAAGAAGAAGAGCATATATAAATAAAAACAACTACAACAGCTGGGACCGAGAAGTCCTATGTTCTATATTACAAACTTGTGCAACTGTAGCACACCACTTGTTCTTGGTTTCAATTTGTTTGCCTTGCATGTATGATGTTGTTTTGTTCTCACAAGTTGAGTCTACACCGAGGATATAGTTGGCCAGAAGGCACGAGGCCCGTGGGTCAGCTCACTGCATGAAATTTTGGCCCAGCCCAAGCACGGCCCGGCACGGCTTTTGTCGTGCCCGTGCCAGCCCGACCTGTCCCTGTGTTGTGCCTGGGTCGCTACCTTGGCCCATGGGCCGGCACGGCACGGCCCGATTAACCTCTACCCCTCCTCCCCTTCCCTTCCCTTCCATTCTCTTCCTCGCACTGCCACCGCCGCCTCGCGCCATAACCGCCTGCTCCCCTTCCCTCACGAATAGCACCGCAACCGGGGCCACCCACTCCTCCCTTGACTGCGCCGCAGCTGGCGTCGCCCGCGCTGTGATGGGCGGCCGGCGTCACCCGGACTGCACCGGCAGCTAGCATCACCCTCTCCCCTCCCCGCGCCGCAGCTGACGCCGCCCTCCTCGCGTTGTGCCGATGGCCAGCGCTGTCCCTTCCTCCCTTCACGCGCCACGGCCGGCGCCAGCCCCTCCTCTCCTCCGCACGCTGCGGGCCGGCGCCGCTCCCTCCTCCCTCCTAGCGCTGCCGCTGACGCCACCTCACCCACGCCGGCCGCTCAGCTCTTTTTTTGTTTTTTTGAGAGAAAGGGGGTTGCTTAGCTCCTGCCAGGCCGACGGGCCGGCACGGCATGGTTAAATCTCCCCCGTGCCATGCCTAGGCTGGCAGCTCAGCCCATGGGCAGGCACGACACGACTCATATAATAAGCGTGCCTAGTCGGGCCGTACTTTATCGGGCCCGGGCTGTGCCCTGCCGGGCGCCTCGTTTGGCCAGGATAACTCAATTACACGGTTGCTTACCCATGAAGTTGCAATGGCTCAGTCACTTCACCCTGAAGCAGAGGAGACACAGCACGCCATGCCGCTGAACCTGAGGTTCCGGTGCCCCCCTCACCGTTGCCGCGCCACCCGGTCGACACCTGCATCCACCACGACGCCACGTCCGGCGTGGACGCCGCCGCGTTCTCCGTCAACCTGAAGCTTTGGCGCCGCGCCGCGCCCCTTTGTTGATGTGGCGCACTATGCATCGCCTCACCGCACCTCATCATAGCAACTTCAGCGCGGACACGCCCGACAGCGACGGCCCATCGTCCCGTCTGTCTGCCCGCTCGTCGAACGTCACCGCGCCACGGGCATGTGCATCCACCACGGCGCCCCGTCGGACTTGGATGCGGTACACAATGCGGCGGGACGCCATGGATGCTAGCCACTTGCAGCCCCCATCGTGCGCGGGAAACGGGGCAGCCAGAAGCTGCGTAGGTGCTTGGTGCAGACACAGGCAGCGGCGGGTGGCTGGCCGGCGCTCCTTGCATTTACTCCAAACCATTCTCCCCTTTCTAGCCTCGCGAGCAAGCTCTCAGCTCGCCGGCGAGCGCCTTGCCGCTGGACACGGCAACCACGGGGCGGACGGTATCCCAATTAGGCAATTACCGTCCGGGGTTGGACGGTATTTCATTTATCGTCCACCCCTTGGGCAGCCGAGGGCCATCCGATCCTCCATCGACGGTCTGTATAGATCCGATTCGGACTGCAACGGAGCGAATAGGGCACTTCCCCGCGCCCCCTCGTTGAGTCGTCGTCCTGCGGCGCTGCCTCGCCGGCCTCCGGCGAGCTCCCGAGCATTGCGTGCATGAGCCGGTGTGGGTTCGACCCAGCCTGAAAAAATCGAGATTGCTTCCGGGCAAATTGGATGTGCTCTGTTCGATCTTCCCTCTGCAGACCCTCCTGAACACACATCTCAGCTCGTTTCCGCTTTGCGTCCATGGTCGATCGCTCGGATGCTGCCACCATGGCAAGCCAGAGAAGGATGTTGCAAAAGCCTTTGATTCGGTGGCTAGAGCAAACTGAGAATGATAGAACAACTCCCAAGTTTTCCACTGCAATTTGTAAGCCTTCGACCGGACAAGCATGGCATGGAAATCACTCAGATCGAACCCCCCGCCCCCCCCCCCCCCCCCCCCTCGCGTCGTCTCCTTGGGACGCGACTCGGGCGGCACCCCACCGTCCACCGCTGCCACCCCCTCAAAACCTCCTCCCCACCTCGCCGCCTCCGGAGCAGGGCACCGGAAGCCCGTGTGCCTGCTAGGAAGGCGGCGGCAGGGCTTCTTTCGCCTTGTAGACGACGACGCGGTTCCGGCCATGACTGCGGCGACCCGGGCCGGCAGTTCCGGCACCCTGGGACTGGATCCGGTGTCTCTGGGGGCGGATTTGCGTGGTGTAGCAACAGGACGGCGGCCGCGTGAGGCGCTGGCGCACGCGTGCTGCAGGCAGCGGCCAGTGCAGGCGCGCAGGTTCAGCGTGTGGGCGTGAGGCGGCCAGCGCAAAAGCGACGCGCGCGGGCCCGCTGAGGCGCGGGCGGCGCGCAGATGCGCGGGATCAACGTGTGCAGGCGCGTGCGGCGGTGCGTGCAGGCCCGCGGGGCTGCTGTGGTGCAAGCTCAGGCAGCGGCGACGGCCGGCCGTGGGCAGCGGCTTGCGAGGAGCGACGAGGCCCGGGGAGGCGGCGAGGTGTGGCCGTGTGCAAGGAGTGCGGTGCGTGCTGCAGCAGTGGACGTCCCTGTCCACGCGAGTTGGCACGCTGCATAACCGGTGGAAGGCAGCGCTGGTGAGGCACGCTGGCAGGAGCGCGGCGACAGCCTGAGGAGTTGACCGGCATCGAGCGTGATGGTGGGATACTGCGGCGGCGGACGTGCGAGGCGCGAGGAGGCGCTGCGGCGGTGGACGCGTGCGAGGCGTGAGGAGGCGCGGCGACGGCGTTGCCTCGAAAAGGGCTGTCGTGGTTGTGGTGCGGGAATGTCACGCCGTGCGCGTGAAGTGAGGGGTTGGGATGCTCGAGCGAAAGCCCGTGCAGGTGTACTGCTGGTGGGATGACGGTGGCGTGCTTGCACGTCATTTCCCCGTCGGGGGCGTTATTTTGGAGCTACAACCCTGCTGCACGGGGGTTCTCTGGGTGAAAACCCTATCCGGATCCTGGACGAGCGACGATGGCGCTTTTGGCGTCGTGCCCTCCTTGGAGGCGTCATCTCTAGAGAGCCAGCTCGGTTGGTGGTACTGCCGGTCCATTGCCCATATCAGCTTCACCCGCTGTTGACAATTCCACCGCATGGCAAGCTGGATTGGTGTTGTTGAGCCCACGCGGAGGCGACCACCATCTTGGTGTCCGGCAGGGGTTGTCACATGTTTGCCGGCTGGCTGCTTGCAGCGGACCGCGGCGGTTGGCGTTGCTTGGCAATGGTTACTGCAGCGTGGGACTGCGTTGGAGGATGGCGCTTGCGGCAACGACATCGTGGGATGACTAGGCTTGCAGCAGACCGCGGCGGGTTGCTCAGCTTGGCTGGGCCCACCTGGTGCGGTACAGCGTCTGAAGACGGTGCAAGCGACTTCCTTGGCTTGCTGCTATGGCGGCGGTGGCTAGGTGTGAGGGTGAAGTAAGGAGGCAAAGTTGACCTATGGTGACGGCTTGGCTGTTTGATAGAGATCTTAGGGTGCGGGGCATCTTTGCTCCCTCCCTTGACGGTGATATAAGAAACAGATCCAGGGCGTGAAGTACTATGGCATGCGTGGCGAAGCCCCCGTGTGCGGTATTTCTTCGAGGCGTCGAGAGAGAGGTGGAGTCCAACAGCAGATGCGGCGAGGCCCCCGCGCGTTGTGTTGTCGTGGTGGTGACTGCGAGGCACCCTGCAAAAGGCTCGGATCCGGTATTTTTCACTCCGTCGGGTGGAGTGCGATGTTGCAGCCTTAAAAACTGCAATATGCACACAATTTACATTTAGGGCCTGTTTAGTTCCACCAAAACGCAAAAACGCAAAACGCAAAATTTCACTGTAGCAAAGGAATCTTGCTAATTTGAAGTACTAAATGAAGTCTATTTGCAAAACTTTTTGCATGGATGGGTTGTAAATCGCGAGACGAATCTAATGAGCCTACTTAATCCATGTTTTGCAACAGTGATGCTACAGTAACCATCCGCTAATTATTGCTTAATTATGGATTAATTAGCATCATTAGATTCGTCTCGTGATTTACAACCCATCCATGCAAAAAGTTTTGCAAATAGACTTCATTTAGTACTTCAAATTAGCAAGATTCCTTTGCTACAGTGAAATTATGCGTTTTTGCATTTTGCGTTTTGGTGGAACTAAACAGGCCCTTACTTCATCTTGTGGTAGTTGAGAGGCCACGAGCTGCAATTTCACTAATGTATTTTTCCTTCATCTGATACAGCTTCTCAAGGACGAAGACTTTGTTGGTATCCTTGTACACTGATGCGTAGATGGTAAGGTGTTTTAGAGCTTAATTCCACGTAATGTTCCTTGGACATTTATTATACAGATACAAAACACAGTGAAATGCAGAGTCTGCTGAGCCAGAAAATTTTCTTTATTGAGGAGATAAGCCAGAAAATTTTGAGGCAAGTTGAAGTGAAAACATTCCATCTACAATCAGTACTCTTTTCTTTGCAAAGACCAATTTCTCCCCACGCCTCACTCTGCCATGAGTGACTAGTCTTCTTTTTCCTCTCTAATCTTGGGCGTCAGCGTCACTCCTTAAGTTATCTTACCTCGCAACATTAAGTGAACTGGCATCTTAAGCACGGCATGAAAATTATTCCTGCAAACTAAGAATATTCGAATATTTGCTGCTAGTGCCAAGTGAGATGTGTCGGACTGGCGGTTCGTTCATCAGGTAGACCAATTTCTTGTTCACCAGACCTTGGAAGCAATCCAACCACTCTCGAATGATGACAACCATCCTGAAGTGCAGATTCTCACGTTGCTCCGAAGTCAATAATAGACATTTTTCAGACGAAGTCAAGTCAAAGTATAATACTTATTTAGTAAAAAAATTCCCATGTAGATGCCAATTCCTCCCCACCCTCAGTATCATACCCTTATCTTGTTCTTGAAATCACCCTGTTATTGACTAATTGCCCACTGCCTTCTTCTCTGCAAACTTCATATCACTTTTTCCTTAGTTGCCATCTTAATTACCTCATAACATTACTCTCCACAGATAGATGATAACCACTTCCACGAAATTCAATCAATGGTAGTTTCTTACTGCTGGTAAGCAAAACATTTATACATGTTGATGCAGAAAACCGATGGTCGGCCTTTCGCGCCGATCACACGCGAGGACCTAGGAGATTTCCTTTACTCCAGCGCAGGCTCCAATTAGCTTCACAATGGTGCAAGGCATGCCAGTCAATTTGATCTAAAATTGACAAGCAATAAGATAGAGTTAAATACGAGAACGTATCAGCTGGTGTTCCGAATCGTATACCAAATCGTTTTGTAGGGTATCGGCCTGAGGTTCAATATGGGTCAAGGTACAATCGGCTAGAATCAGCCGATTTAGCTGTGAAGGAAATATTAATTTTACTTAACAACGCATTGTAGACATAGAAGTAGATCTAATCGGCTATAATTGATGCAACAGATAAAAACAGTAGGAACAACAATAAAAGCCGATAGCTAACTTAGATCTAAGATGGATAACTGTGATAAAAGCTAAACTAAACAAGACTAAATGAATTAACCTTGCAAAGACTAGCAAATATCGATAACTGGTGAATGAAATAGATCTAGACAAAAGCGATGCGCTATAGATCTAAGATCTAAAGCATTCGATAACTTGTTAATAAAATAGATAGAAGAAGAAGCTATCCGCCGTCAACCTGGGGCCTATCTACGTTACTCGACACGGAACTTAAGACAAGCCGAAGATCGAAGTCGATGGAGCCCTGCGCCAGCCAAAAGAACTCGTTGAAAAGAGAAAAAACTACTGCAACTAGGGTTTAGCGAAGCCGCCGACAAAAGGAAGTAGAGAATGTGTATTTGATTGATATGTGTCTTTTTACAAGCCCGCAGGCTATTATTTATAGCCTAAGCTATGACTCCTGGTCGATTATGACATTACATGACTTGACTAAAAAGAAAATAATTTTTCTAAAATAAAAATACTAGCACAACACTCAGACCCCACATGATAACTTTGCTGACGTGTACCATCAACGCCAATCTCGCTCCATCGGCTGTGACTCCATCCTGGACAATCGGCCGTCTTCTCAGCTTCGGCATCGGCCAGCCTCATCGGCTTCCTCCCTTACATCATCGTTGACCAGACTTGTGCCAAGAAAAAGGTGTCAACACATGGCCCCCGATTTCAGAACAAAATATTTTTGCTGTGAAATTCGTTTCTAGTCACGATTGCCTTTCCGCTTCTGCACGTACGCGCACAGTGTTCAAATTTTCCATTGCATCTCGCATAGGTGGCGCCTCAAATACCGTTTTTACCCGCAAATGGCTAAACTATAAAAGCCAATCTGTTGCGGCCCTTCTTCTCCATGGCCATCTGCCTGTTCCTGAGTACTCTCTCTCTTCAAGAACAGATCCAATCTCTCACGACAGACTCCTCGCAAATCATCTCCTCCAACGAATCTTCCAGCACTTCCGGCGGCGGCAGAGCTCACCCCCAACAAAAGAAAACTAGATCTGACCCACACCAATGGCTTCCTCACCAACATCCCCAAGCTGCGGAACTTGAACCGTTCATTCTCCCTGCTTTCTCCGCTTTTCATTCCATCCTCATCTTAGAAGGCCTCTCTTCGCGTTTGGTAGGACGTCAGAGATAGAATCACCATAGCTATAGAGGATAAGCCAGGACTTTCTACTTGGGCCCTATGGGAGATCTAGACCCTACAAATCTGATTAACCTGGAAACCGGTCGCATTCCATTCAAGTGTTCCAATATAGACACATCAGACTGGAATCAAGCTTTCAGATCTTGGCTGAGTGCGACCCCTGGGTGGAGGAACTGGTATCTTAGGATGTTAGCTTCGTAGAGAATCATCTGGGATGAGGATGACATAGGTCAATGCATTGAGCTTTCCATGTTAACCATGACTAGACATGAATCCATACTCATTGCAACTTCACATTTCTGGTCAGACACTCTTAATGCTTTCTTATTCGGACATGGTCCGATGACGCCTACTTTGGCCGATGTACTCATGCTGACAGGCCTAAACATCTCAGCTCCAGACTCCGCTTTCAGCTTTCTCGCCAAACCTTGCCATCGGCTAGAAACAAAGAATGTTGGTGGTTGGAAAGGTTATATCGAGAATCACGCAAGGACAGGGCCGATAAGCGATAGAGACCACACAACCTTCTTGAACTTGTGTCTTGAGAAATTCATCTTCTGTGACAGTCGGCCCAACCACCAACATGCAAACCATGGCTGAATCCTTGGTCACCAGACATGCAGTTCCTTTAGGCAAGCATCTCCTGGGTTCAGTATACTCTCTGCTACATCAGGTCTCTATCAATCTATCAGCCGATTAGCAATCTTGGGGGTCCCTAGTAGTTCATCAATCTGCGGCTAAACCTGTATATGCACAAGATACTGAGCCAAGACCTTCGAAAGATGAGCTTCCCGGGAAATCATACCGAAGAGGAAAAATCCAGAACATGCCGATGCACATCATATGGTGAATCAGTGTTGGCGTTTACTTGCGACAGGCTGGTCCCATCAGAAATGGCCACCTTCTTCGGATGTTTCTACAATGGCATCATCCCTGAAAAAAATAGTTTGGTATGCCTACCATGGTGGAAGAAACACATTTGAGCTGCCCATCAAATTCAGCTTCGAATCTGTTGACTCCGATGCTGACAGCATGACGAACCTTGGGGAAGCAATCACCCCAGGAATTCTTCCCGTCAACTTCTCCATCGGCCGAAGCCACCAACTGACCTATGAGTTCTACAATCCATCAGTAGCAGCCTGTCAGTTTGGTTTCAGCCAATTGCCAGTTCGCCTATTTTTTGCCGATCTGGTAAAGCCAAGAGAGATTGTCAACAATAGCTTGGAATACGATCGGCTAAAAGACTTGATGCCCGATGCCGAAACTATCGACTTAGAGGGCTAGACCAACAGTTCCTTCACCACTAAGCCTTTTCGGCAATGGTGGTCAGAATGGAGCTCCCATCTCTTCTACGCATCAACTAAGACATATTGCTAGAAACTTGATTCCTACTTCACGATACCGGATGATGAGGTAATATATATTTCTCTTTGCTGAAACTTCCTCTTTGAATTACATTAGTTTCACCTCTAATCATTTCCTTTTCAGGACTTAGACATTCCTCCTCCTAATGTCAGCTCCTCCCATCGGCCAATCAATTACGCCTCTCCTTTGGAGTCACCATATATCGGCCGCACCGCACCGTCTCTCAAAGATGTAGCCGCAGGCCGATCCCTTAAGCGCAAGATGACAAGTACCAAGAAGTCGGCGCATAAGAGGTCGGCTAGGGGAATACCTTCATCGGCCCATCTAGCTGATCTAGCAGTGGTAGCACAACTGCTAGCATCATCTTTCCAGGTTTGTTAATCTGATCATTATTCAAGCAATAACCACAATGTTTCTACCATAATAACCCATCATTGTCAATACAGGCTTCTCCCTCTGTCAATCCGGGCATAACTAATCCACCACCTGCAACATCAATCACCTCTAACGTGGAAGCTTTTGTCTTATTCATCGCCTCCAACTGAACTAGAAACTCCAGCATCGGCCATAACCGTCCCCACCACTCTAGTGATTGAACCATCGGTAGGATCATCTTCGCTTCATCTTTCTAATGTAATAATTTCTGAATCTTAATGGTAGACATCAACATTCACGATTCCTTGCCATTTCAAAAGATGTTGGCCACTATCGCTCAAGCACAGCCCCAAGGTGTTGCTACATCGGCCCAACCTGGTTCCCCCCAAGAAGAACAGAGAACCCAACACAGGGAGCCGATGCACTCGCCATCCCAACGACTAATCCACTATCTGCCAGGCTAATGGAAGAGCAACCTTCTTCACTGCCTACTCAGTTTGATGAGGTCAATCTAAAACAAGTAAACATCTTGTATTCTCAACCCAATTTATTATCATATTATCACTGACTCAATTCATTCACGCAGGCTCAAGATACCCTGATAACAACCTCTTCTCCTACCAAATAGAAGTTCTTCTGGAGGATGAAGTAGTAACATCAAGGACGGTAGCTCTGGGAGAAGCTATCAGACCCGGGGCCACGGGACTATGTACATAACGTAGTTTAAAGAGGTTTAAGAGATTAAGTCCATCTTATCTCTTATTCATCTCATTTATCTCTTATTTATCCCATTTAAATAGGAGATGAAGCTAACCCATACAGATGGAATCTACTCGAGATATGTTCTGGTACGATTCCTTGGCTGGTGTTGGTTAGGATCCTTGTAACCCTGGCTTCCCGGATATATAAGGGGGGACAGGGACCCTCTCGGAACAAGATCTCCAGATTATTCTACACCTAAGGCAATACAAACCACCACACAGGATGTAGGGTACTACGCGCCTCGCGGCCCGAACCTGTCTAATTTTTATGTTCCTTACACCTTCGAGTTTCTGATCTCGACATCTCCTCACCTAAACTTACCACCTTGGGTATATCCCTCGGTGGGCAGCCGGTAAAACACCGACAGCTAGTGTACCAGGTAGGGGAGCGCATCAAAGATCCACCGGCGAGCTTGTTGGCATCTTTCCAATTCACCAGCGACCTCGACATGTTTGTTGATGATCTCGACGACTTGTCAATCCATGCTTCCACTGCAAAGATCGAGGTGGAGTCAGCTCCCGGCGCGACTTCATCCGGCGCTGCGGCAACTTCCCTTGAGTTGGACTCGTTCTAATCTAAGGATTCGCGTAGCCGATCCCGACTCGGTTCACGCAATTTAGCCACTAATCTTCAGGAGGCCGACATCTCCGAGTCCCTCTCTACGTTAGAGAAGGACCTGGATTCTCTGCTCCAACTTGAAGGGCCCAAAGCCACCACCTGTTGGGGGGCTTCGGGTTGTTTTTGCGCCAGTGATCTGATGATCACCTCCACACCGGAGGGGCGTTTTGTACATTGGAGGGGCACGAAGCTTTCCGATCTACTCGAGGCTGAGGATCGACTTGTGGCCCACCTCGAGCCTTTGCCTTTCCAGGAGGGTAGGCTGTTGGCCACCATGGTGGAGGAGTCGACTGAACTAGTCGACGCGAGCTCTGATGAGCTCGTCTCCGGCCAGGTGCTAATGGCGGAAGAAGGTGAGGACGATGGTGATTTTCCCATCGTCGAATTTGATGCGGTCTCCGAAGATGAGGCCACAGCCAACGCCGGCGACGAGAACGACGTCGATCGTGAGGCACAATCCGGCGAAGGAGGGTCAATGAGCGCAGGCGATCTATGCATCGTGAGCTCGACCCTGAATTCGCCGCCGTAAGCGAACGGGGCTTCAGGACTCTGGTGGCCAACATCGCCAGTGTTACGGTCATACTCGAGCGCAGTAATGATCCGAATATGCGTCAAGCACTTCTTTACGCGCAGATGGCCTGGATCCAGCTGGATTAGCAAAATCCGGTGTCTACTATCAGGGAGGACCGCGTGGGCGAGAGCTGGAGCCAGGCTCACAGCTGAACGGCTGGCGTTCGCCCTCGACCTCAGCCCAGCCACAACAACGACAACGCTCGTGAGAGCCAGGCCCCTGGCGGGAGGCAGCAGCCACCTCCAGGGGGTAACCCACGACAGGACAATCATCGACCTCCTCCAGAAGACCTGCGCCAGCACATTAATGAAGGCCGCGATGCGTGATCCGTGATCGACTCCAGGCGCAAGGTTCGCGAAGAAGTCGAGACCGAAGGTACTGACTGCAGCGACCGTTTCTCGGCTTTCTCCGCATGGTTCAGCAGCTACAAGTACCTTGAGGGCTTTAAGCTGATCAGCATCACCAAGTACGACGGCAAGCAGGCTTGTTAGCAATGGCTACATTGCTACTCCACGACCATTGAAGTCGCAGGGGGCTCCAACTTTACCAAGGTCATCTACTTCCCGATGGCTTTGGACCCCGCACCGCTCGTATGGCTGGAGAGCCTTAGCAACAACTCGATCGACTCCTGGAAACGGCTCAAAAAGGTCTTCATCGACAACTTCCAGGGAGCGATCACTCGTGCAGGTACTCGTCACGATCTTGCTCAGTGTAAACAGGAACGTAACGAGCTCCTGCGGTCCTACACACGTTGCTTCTTCGACATTCGTGCTACCATCACGAACATCTTGGAGGACGACATCATCGACTGCTTCTACAATGGCATCACCGACCCAGGCATCTACAGAGACTTTGGGCGGAATAGGCCGAAAACTGTTGCGGGCCTTCGTGACATGATGCACGATTGGTCCGAACAGGAGGAGAAGATGCGGGAGCGGTTCCCGCGGCGCCAAGATAGCAATCTGGGGTGTCCAAATGACAACCGTAACGACAAAAGCCAGCGGGACTATTCGGGTCCACCCCGAAAGCGCAGGCCAGATGATCTCATTGCGGCTGTAGATCGTCCCTCGCGAGGCAAGAAGTCGATGACGCCGGAGGAGTTCGAGAAGCTCCTGCAGAAGAAATGCCCATAGCACCCAGGTGCCAATCACGCGGCCATCAACTGTTACCACCTCCGGAGAACATTCAGCAACCCTGGTGGTGGTAAGAAGAACAAGAAGCCAATGGACAAGGAACCCGAGGATGACGACCAAGAGGACCAAGGACGCAACGCGAAGTTCCAGGATGCTTCGAATACCATCAACGTCATCTTCGGGGGAGATGGAGACCTCGGCTCCAGGCGGGACCAGAAGCTGCTTCTCCGGGAGATCATGTCCATCGAGCCGGCGGTACCACGACCACTCTGTTGGTCGGAGGTCCCCATCTCATTCTCCCACAACGATCAGTGGATGAGCTTCTCGGAGCTCGGTAAATTCTCCTTGGTCCTGGATCCAGTGGTGGCAGAAGTTAGGCTCACCAAGGTGCTCATTGACGGTGGGAGCGGTCTCAACCTCATCTTCGCCAGCACTCTGAGGAAGATGGGTCTAGACTTCACGGGCATGCTGGTTTCGAGCAAATCCCCCTTCTATGGCATCATCCCAGGTAACACGGCGCACCCACTTGGTACGGTAGTTCTTCCAGTCACCTTCGGCACGAGGGAGAACTACCGCACTGAGTTCATTAAATTTGAAGTGGCTAACTTCGAATCTTCTTATCATGCTATATTGGGTCATCCGGCACTCGCCAAATTCATGGCAGTGCCACATTACGTTTATTTGCTTCTCAAGATGCCAGGACTAAGTGGAGTACTTACTCTCCGAGGCGACTTGAAGAAGTCATATGATTGCAATCAGGAGGCGATCCAGTATGCTTCGACTACCCGTGTGCCTGATGCTTCCGGGGAAGTACTCGTGGCCGCGCAGCAGCTCTCCCAGTCTGGGCTAGAGATCCCTTCGAGAAAGGCCAGCAAGTCGAGCATCCAGTCGACTGACGACGTGGCCCTCAAGACGATCCAACTCCACGAGGGTCACTCATCTAAGACCGCCATCATTGGCGCGGGCTTAGGTAAGAAATAGGAACTCGCGCTCGTCAGTTTCCTTCAGGCTGACCGAGACATATTTGCGTGGAAACCAGCGGATATGCCAGGGGTGCCTAGGGAGCTGATCGAGCATAGTCTGAATGTACACCCAAAGGTTGCGCCCAAAAAGCAACGCCTTCGACGGTTTGCTCACGACAAGCGTGAGGCAATTAAATGGGAAATAGCTAAACTCCTCGCGGCTGGCTACATCAAAGAAGTGATCCATCCAGAGTGGGTAGCTAATCCCGTTCTTGTAAGAAAAAAGAATAATGAATGGACAATGTGTGTTGACTACACTAATCTCAACAAGCATTGCCCAAAAGATCACTTTGGGCTACCGCGCATTGATCAAGTTGTCGACTCGACGGTTGGTTGTGTACTTCTTTGTTTTCTTGATTGTTACTCAGGATATCACCAGATTGCACTCAAGGAGGAGGATCAAATCAAGACCGCGTTCATCGCCCCGTAGTGGGACATATGCTTACAAAACTATATCCTTCGGGTTGAAAAACGCAGGGGCAACCTATCAGCGCGCGATCCAGATGTGCTTTGCTGATCAGCTGCACCGGAACATTGAAGCCTACATGGATGACGTGGTCATCAAGACCAGGAATTCCGACGACTTGATTGCAGACTTAGAAGAAATGTTCAGCAGCCTGCGCAGATTTTGGTGGAAGCTCAACCCAACCAAATGCATCTTCGGAGTGCCATCAGGGAAGTTGCTCGGGTTCATCGTCAACAACCGGGGAATTGAAGCCAATCCAGTAAAGATCACGGCCATCACTGATATGGAGGCTCCGGCCACAATCAAAGATGTGCAGAAGCTGACAGGATGCATGGCAGCCCTGAACAGGTTCATCTCCCGACTCGGGGAGAGAGGACTACCCTTCTTCAAGCTCCTGAAACGCCAAGATAAGTTCCAATGGATGGAGGAGGCCGAGCAGGCCCCGCAAGATCTGAAACATCACCTTCAGTCTCCGCCGATCCTCATAGCACCATTGCCGGGGGAAGATCTACTACTCTACATCGCGGCAACAACTCATGTTGTCAGCAGTGCTATTGTAGTCGAGCGAGGCGAGGAAGGCCATGCATTTGGAGTGCAGAGGCCTGTATATTTTGTCAGCGAAGTACTCTCCGAATCCAAGGTATGATACCCGACAGTTCAGAAACTTTTATATGCAATTCTAATTGCATCAAGAAAGCTGCGCTATTATTTCGATGAGTACAAGATCACTGTGATTACGGATTTTCCGTTGGTGGATATTCTTCATAATCAAGATGCTATGGAGCGTATATCAAAATGGGCAGTGGATCTGGGGGCTTTGTCAATCGACTTCAAGCCATGCACTGCAATCAAGTCTCAAGCTCTAGTCGATTTTATGGCTGAGTGGAGAGAGAATCAAATTCCAACTCCAGTCGACAAGCCAGAGCATTGGACCATGTATTTCGATGGATCTCTCAAGCTTGATGGCAGCAGCGCTGGAGTCCTATTTATTTTCCCACGGGACGAACAGTTGAAGTATGTCCTTCAGATCCTTTAGGAGGTATCCAACAATGAAGCCGAGTATGAAGCCTTGCTTCACGGGCTTCATTTGGCAATATCACTAGGGATTAAGTGACTACTTGTGTATGGCGATTCTCTTCTTGTCGTTCAGTAAGTCAACAAAGAGTGGGACTGCAATAAGGAGACGATGGATGCCTATGTCCAGGAAGTACGCAAGCTGGAGAATAAATTTTCCAGCCTGGAAATTCATCATGTGGTACGGGAGCATAGCGATGGTGCAGATATACTGTCCAAGCTAGGATCCACCCGTGCATAGGTCCCAGCAGGAGTTTTCGTCCAAGAGCTGATACAGCCATCCATTAAGTCCTCAACTCAGATAACCACTGATGATGGCCTCCAACAGCCTGATTGGGAGGTTATGCTACTCGTGGAGGACTGGCGAGAGGCTTACATCGACTTTATCCGGGATCAAAAACTTCTAGCAGGGGTAGACGCAAGAAGCGCAGAGGCAGCTCGAGTCATGCGCAGAAGCAAGGGTTTCGTCCTGGTCGACAGCAAGCTCTATCGGCGCGGCGCACGATCTGGGGTGCTCATGAAGTGCGTCATGAAAGAAGACGGCTGCGACATATTGCGGGAAATACATGAGGGCGTTTGTGGCAACCACGCAGCTTCAAGAACGCTGGTGGGAAAAGCATACAGAGCTGGTTTCTGGTGGCCCACTGCAGTATCTGATGCTGAAGACCTCGTGCGGAGATGCCAAAACTGTCAATTCTTTGGAAAGCAATCTCATGTCCCAGCTCACGGTCTCATCACCATAACGCCATACTGGTCGTTTGCCTATTGGAGCCTAGATATGATTGGGCCCTTCACAACGGCGCCAGGTGGTTTCACCCATGTATTGGTGGCTATTGACAAGTTTACCAAGTGGATCGAGTACAAGCCGATAGCCAAGCTCACACCAGATTGGGTTGTTGATTTCATCTCTGATATCTTGCATCACTTCGGCTTCCCGAATACCATCATCACGGACCTGGGATCAAACTTCACGGCTAACCAGTTCTGGGAGTTCTGTGAAAATGCGTGCATCAAGGTCAAATATGTCTCTGTTGCACATCTAAGGGCGATTGGTCAAGTTGAAAGGGCGAATGGCATGATAATTGAGGGCCTCAAGAAAAGAGTTTATGATGAAAACAGCAAGAAAGGAGGGAAGTGGATATATGAGTTGCCACATGTCGTCTGGGGGCTCAGGACTCAGCCGTCCAAAGCCACAGGGCAAACCCCTTTCTTCCTCATGTATGGTTCTGAAGCTATCTTGCCAGCCGACATCATGTGGAAATCCCCACAGATTGAAATGTACAATGAAGGTGAGGCGGATGAAGCGAGACAGTTAGAGCTCGATTCTATCAAAGAGGCTCGCTGCACCACTCTTGTTCAGTCAGCTCGATAGCTGCTGGGGATTCAGTGATATCACGATCGCAACATGAGGAAACAGTCATTCAGCATAGGCGACTTAGTCCTACGTCGCATCCAAGACGAGTCCGGCCTACACAAGCTCAACTCAAGGTGGGAAGGTCCGTTCATCATCAAGCAGGTTACGAGATCGGGGTCGTATCGACTACAATATCCAGAGGGCCAGGATGTTCCGAACTCTTGGAACATTCAGAACCTGCGCAAGTTCTACCCATGAGAAAATATTCGGAGATAGCCGATCTTCGGGCGCACAGGTGGTCTTTTTCTTCCGAATCAATTTGGAGGCTACGTGTCACAAGATCCGGATTGTAAATTTCTCTGTGAACACATAGAGGCTACGGCCACGTGCATGTTCTATATAAATCGACCTCTGGTCATGAGTTTTATGGAGGCTACTGCCACGATCATGATACATCGACTCCTTGTCGCGAGTTTGATGGAGGCTACGGCCACGTCCATACTTTATTGACTTCTCACCATGACCTTTGATGGTAGTTTGCGATGATGATCGCATCTTTCCCATTAAGATCGATCCGTTCATTTGGTTTATACCTAACTTGTTGGATGGGCTCGCATACGGAGCTATGTCGACTGCGCCCAGAGTCATTGCACTCCGGGCAATTTCGAATCCTTGCCAGAAGCACGGCAGCTGCGCAATGATGCTCGCATTTTTTTCCCAACAAATTCGATCCACTCGATTGGTTCATACCTAACTTGTTGGACGCGCTCACATGAGGAGCGATCTCGACTACACCCAGAGTCGGTATACTCGGCGTAGTTTCGTTTTCTTTGCCATAAACACGGTAATCTCACGATGATGCTTGCGTTCTTTCCTAACAGGTTAGACCCGCTTGATCGGGTTACGGCTAACTTGTCAGTTGGGTTCCTACTCGGAGCTACTACGACTACTTCTAGGGTCGGAACACTCGGGGCAGTTGGACTTCTTGGAGGTACTTGTTGAACTGCTCCTCAGTTCACTCCGCAGCCACCCCCTGCGCGAACATTCCCAGCGGAGCCTCTGGCCAAAAAGATTTTACAAATGCAAGGGCATGGCTGACGCATGTGACCGGGGCTTCCGTGAGGATCTTGACTACTCTTTCCGGTGCCCCACGAAGTCGCTCCAGCAGTGGCTGCTTGTCTACTTTGCCTTCTTCCACTGGATCCACCATATCCATGAGCGTCTGGGCGGCTTCCCTGAGAACCTCCAGTTCCTTCTCCCGCCGCTCCTTCTCCTCGCCCAGCGTCTTGACTTGCCGAAGGCAGTCGGTGAACTGTTCGTCAGTATCAGCGACTACCTTCTGCAGCCTCTCGACATCATCTGTATGGTGATATAGCATATTCTTCACGTCAGTAAGCAGTTCTTCTTTGTATTTTAAGATTTTCCTAAGCTCTGCGGTGAAGATATTTTTAGTGTCCAAGGAAACCTGTTAAAGGAAAGTACTCGAGGAAGGGAAAAGGCCTACCTTGGTGCGCTTTCTTCTCTTCCTTGAGCTGCTCCTCGAGATTGCGTAGGTCGTTCTTGAGAAGCCATGTCTCTCGAGTACGTTCCTGCTTCAGCATGTCGAGTTCTCTCCGGAGGTAGCTGTTCTTCGTTTGCTCCTCGGATATGCGCTTCTCCTTGGCAGCAAGCTCTTGGTGACCCACTCACGACCACCTTTAACTTCTCGGATTTCTTCTGTGAGTGCGTGATCACATTCTGCATAAAGGAGGGGAGTCAGACAAACAACTCGACAATGTATGCAAGCAGAAAAGTACTCAGGTCTTACCATGGCAAAGTCATACAATTCCTTGTATGCCTTCTTGAAGGTCTTTATGTTGCCGGCCGTCAGCATTGGGTCATCCACCAGATCGGCTGCGATGATGTCCTGGCACCCGAGCTCGGCCATCAGCAGCTCCTCGGGACTGGAGGTCCCTGCGGCCTCCCAAGAAGGTGGCTGCTGGGCACCTGCAAGTCCAGATGTTTTCAGTACATAAACACCTAGGTCTAGGCAGCTAGCCTTGGGCGGTCAGACGCTTACCTATGCCATCCGTAGGAGCGGTGTCAGTGGCCTCGACTTGTTCCTCGCCACCAGCCCTAGCTTCGGCTTGTTGTGGCTCGGGGGGCGGCAAGTCGGGCAGCGTCGCGTCTGCCTCGGGGGCTGGCTCCTGGGGCATGGGCTCCTCTAGGGCCGCTGGCTCGGGGGTTGGAATAGAAGCGGCCAGCTTCGACTTGCGTGGAGCGGCGCTTGTAGACCTAATAAAGCAGACTCAGTTATACCATCATACAAGTCAAAAAGAGCTGAATGTTTACTATGCAATAGGGTGCAAACTTACAGTGTCGACTTCTTCATGACCGCCTTCTTCACCCGCATAGCCCGTCGCGGGGTACTCATTGTCGGCGGCGGGGTCACTTCAGCCGCTGGCGCGGTGCCCGCCACGGCAATGGTAACCACCGCAGAGGCCGTTGGATCTGTTTCCACTTCTGGGCGTCCGGGCCGGGGTGGGGAAGCTGGAGGACTACAAACAGAAAATGTTAGCATGCAATAGTATGGGTGTATGACAACAAGACAGCATGTTCGTACCTGGAGGATTCGACTTCTTGTGCTTTTCGTTTGCGCGCAACCCGGCGACCCTGCGGGACCGCAGGTAGGGTTTCGGTCAACTCCACGGATGGTCCGGGGGAGTTCCCTCTACTCGCCTCCTCCTCAGCTTCTCTCTCCGCTCGGGGGCTTCCGCCTTCCGTGGACTCGCAGCCAGGCAGAGCCTTGGCTACTCGAGCCCTCTTGGCTTCGGCCGCGGCGCTTGGGAGGAGGTGGTCCGGCCGAGGGATATCGGGTTGCGGCGGGTAGCTCCGGTATAACTCTGTGTGCCCCTGCAGACGGTTTTCAGTTAGCAACGGTAGAACAGAGTTTGTTTTCAACAAAAAGTAGTCGAACACTTACCGGCTTCGGAGGCTTTTGTGCAGTAAACAGCTGCAGGACGTAAGGAACTGCATCCACATCCAGTAGCACCCGTCCGACCCGGCGGAGTGCGGCTTTGTCCGTCAGCTCCTCTGCACACATGCGAGAAGGATCTTCAGCGCCTTGGTACTCGAATCCAAGTCTATGGCGTTGCTGGATTAGCTGGACCCAACGCTTGAAGAAGGAGAACATCATGGATGCACCGGTTACTCCCGCTGCGATGGTGTCTAATAGCTCCTCCACTTGGTCCATATCCCCCCTGGGAAGCTCGATGTTCCACTCCGGCCTCACAACAGGTGGCCTGTTTGATTTTTCTGGGAGTTGGGGGGCATGATTTTTGATATAGAACCAGTGATTTTTCCACCCGGGAATGTTGGAGGGGAATTTGTATGCAAGGTACTTATCGCCAGCTTGTTGTCTAAGTTGGAGGCCGGCGCTCCCTACAACGGATGGATTCTTGGAGGTGGGTTGTGGTTTGACACGGAAGAGGAAGCGGAAAAGATCCCAATGGGGTTCGATTCCGAGGAAGGCTTCACAGAAATGAATGAAAATCGACATGTGGCAAATAGAGTTTGGGTTGAGATAATGGAGCTCAAGCCCATAATAGTACAGAAGGCCACGAAAGAAAAAGCAAGAGGGGAGGGCCAGACCCCGTTTGGCAAAATGGTCTGCATGCCACGACTTTTGGATCCTTATTTCCAAACCTGAGAGGTCTGGATTCAAGGCTCGGGGGCTGCGGGATACGTGGCATCGACTACTTATTTTTTTGAATTTATTCAAAAATGTAAGTAAGGAAGATTCAAGACTAATGCGACCCTCAGCCTGATTCTCCGATTCAACCTAAGGCTCGGGGGCTACTCCATATGGAGTGCGATTTTTTAATCGCACGCTATATCAAAAATAAAATTTGGGGTATGAGCACCTCATAGCTTCGATGCAGCCAAGGAAGAACTTGAAGAAGGACTTCAAGATGGAGCTTCAAAAGAAGTCAAGGACTACTTCGAAGGTACTCGATAAGCCTGCAGTACTCAACTACGAAGAGCTCGGGGGCTTGTCAGACCGGGGCCACGGGACTATGTACATAACGTAGTTTAAAGAGGTTTAAGAGATTAAGTCCATCTTATCTCTTATTCATCTTGTTTATCTCTTATTTATCCCGTTTAAATAGGAGATGAAGCTAACCGATACAGAAGGAATCTACTCGAGATATGTTCTGGTACAATTCCTTGGCTGGTGTTGGTTAGGATCCTTGTAACCCTGGCTTCCTGGATATATAAGGGGGGCAGGGACCCTCTCAGAACAAGATCTCCAGATCATTCTACACCTAAGGCAATACAAACCACCACATAGGACGTAGGGTATTACGCGCCTCGCGGCCCGAACCTGTCTAAGTTTTGTGTTCCTTGCACCTTCGAGTTCCTGATCTCGGTGTCTCCTCACCTAAACTTACCACCTTGGGTATATCCCTCGGTGGGCAGCTGGTAAAACACCAATAGAAGCCCCCGATGAGGTGAAAGTCAAGCTTCAAGACATACTCCAGCTTCTAAATCAAGACATCGGCTCACTAGTCTAGGACGCAGAAGGGATAAGGAGAATATTTCATCATCTGAAAGGCCAACTGCCAGCTGATGTCTAGTCTGCTCTGCTTCCAGCTGCTTTTATAGAAGGTCCTCAATTCAAGGTTCTCCAAGCCCAGCAGCACTTGGCCAATCGTGCCTCTCAAGCATAGCTGATTCATCAAAAGGAGGCCAGCCGATCCAGAGCAAATGACATCAAAGCCAGGGTAGAGGTCCTTGAGAACTCTCAGCCCACCATTGTAGGCGACATCGATCAGCTGAAGGCTAGGAGGGCTGCACTAAGGAAAGAGCTGGAAGCAGTCACCCTCTCTTTGGCCGAGGAACAAAAGAAACTTGAGCAGCTTTCCAACGCCATTGAAAAGATGAAAGAAGACCTGAAGGTGCCAGTCCGTGAAGCCATCCATCTTCACAAACTAATCAAGCCAATCCCAGGATCTGTTGAAGATGACCAGAAGGAGATCAATGAGGTTGACCAGATCTGCCTACATGCGGTTAATGCAATCTGAAGTTTTCTCGGGTTGTTGTAATGAACTTGTTTAACATTATCGCTTCAAAACTTAAAGTCATCATGATGACGCAAACAATCTTTTGGTGTAAGCATTTTTTGCACTAAGGGTGACACATAATGTGTCGGCCATGAAGCAATCGATTATGGCTAAACACAATCAGCTAATGAATCACGCACACCATGTTATGTTGTTTCCTTATTTTTATGCTAAAGGTGATACTCTCTGTATCAGCTGTGACCTCAATCATCTTCACTCGCAATCGATTAAGCCTTGTTTAAACTCAGGAACCAGCTTGTTACTGATACACATCGGCCTAGTCTTGCTACCATCCCCAATATCAACTTGTTCTAACTCATCGGCCGATGTAAACCCCTGTCTAAGCTTCTCTTCATCATCTAGTACGAAATCATCCATTAGGACGATTCTTTAGAGCCGACTGCTTGGATTGGCTTTAGCCTGAAATTGGACATCTTCAAGAAATCTCCTTCCCAGACCTTGCCTGAGATACACTCCACGCCGTCATATCCCCAGATCCGAGGGTCGGCGGTTGCAATGCTAAGAGATGAATCTGCGGGCACCACCTCGACAGTATTTTCTACCCATTGGATGAGGCATTGATGCATAGTAGATGGAATTCAGCAGTTGGCATGAATTCAATCCCGACCTAGGAGCAGATTATATGAACCTTTACCATTGATGATGAAGAAAGTAGTAGGGAGGGTCTTACTTCCGATCGTCAATTCAATGTTGATTCCCCCCGAGCCGGCGAGGTCTTCCCTTCAAAATCCTTGAGTACATATTAGTCTTGATCAGCTATTCTTCACCCATTCCAAGCTTCCGATATGTTGCATACGGCATCACATTAACAGCGGCCCCACCATCAACCATCATCTTGGTCATCGGCCGGCCATCAACATGCCCCTTGATATACAAAGGCCTCAGGTGCCGACGTTCCTTTTCTTCTAGCTTGTCGAACGTGGCCTGCACTGGGTCCAGCGCCAGCTGCACCATCGCCGGTCCCTCAGAGTCTTCGTCATCAGCTGGAGCTTTGAACTCCATCGGCAAGACGAACACCATGTTGACCGATGCTGATGGGGCAATCTCATTGGTCTTTTGCTTGACGCGCCAGGCCTGGGATTTTACCCGCTTCTCCCCCTGACCGCGGTCCTCTTCTTGCTCTCAGTGACGCAATCTCTAAACCCTTCTCTTTTGCGATCGAGTCAACCCTCCAGGACACCACTAAGGATAGGATTCAGGATCATAGCGATAGTTGTACTGATGCTCGATCTCGCGGTCAAGAGGTCCTTCATCTGGTACGCGGGCACTGGCCTCATTTTCTAGTTGATCATGCTCCCCGACTCTGCCCCCCAGCCGATCATGAATAGGTATGCGGTTCCTCTCGCGCATGTCTCTGCTGATCGGCCAATGGTCCCTGTCTTCGTAGCACTGTCTCTTGAAGGAACAACAGTTGTCACGCGGCCTGCTACCCTTTGTTCCAGCAGAAAACAAAGAAAAGGTGACGCCGATAATCCTCATCACGTCGACTTCTCTCCTCCTGATAACGCCTTTCTTTTTCTTGCCGATGCCTGTACTTGCTCAGCAGCATCTGGGACGTGACAGTCCTGCGAGGCCCTCCGGAACTCTGGCCTTGCTCACATCAGTTTCATTTCCCCAGCTCATCAGCCGATACCTGGATGTCCAGGTCCACCACACCCGATCGCTTGGCCTGTTCTGAAGTCAGCAACTTTGATTTTCCTTTGACCTCCTAGCTGTTATCCTCCATCGTGTTGGTTGGGAAAGGATACCTCGATCTTCATTGATCTCACAGGATTTTTAAATTTAATCCTCCCCTGTTCAATAGCAGACTGGATTTGCTGACAGAAGACCTTACACTCGTTGGTGTTGTGAGACACAGCGTTGTGCCACTTGCAATACTTATAATGTTTTAATTCATCGGCCGATGGGATTGTATGGTTGAGAGACAGTTTGATCTGTTCCTCTTGTAGCAGTAGATCGAAGATCCTATCAGCCTTTGTGACGTCGAACACATACTTCTCTATATCTTTCTTGGTGAACGGGCATGAAACCGTCTTTTTATTTCTGATCCACTCTGCTAAGCCGATTTTAGCTTCGTCCTCGGAATCAGAGGAATCCTGTACCAAGGCAACCCTTTTTTGAAATGTGTTCTTCCTGGAATCTTGGGTACGGACGTCAACATTTGATAGCCTCTGCACAAGGTGACTTAGGCTCTCAAACTCTTGTGAAGAAAATCTCTTCTTAATATGCGGCAAGAGTCCCTAAAAGGCCAATTCAGCTAACTCGCCATCGCTGAGAGACAAGTTGTAACAACGGATCCTAATGTTCCTGAATCTCTGAATAAAGTCAGGAATTGGTTCATCATTCCTCTGCCGTACAGCTGTCAGATCCATGATCTTCATCTCATGTAACTCATGCGAAGAAGTACTTGTGGAATTACTTTTCAAGATCGGCCCATGTAATGATGGAATTGGCTGGTAGAGAAGAAAATAAGGTGAAAACCGATCCAGAAAGAGAGAGCGGGAACAAACGAATATTCGAAGCATCACTCCGAGAAGCTTCTCCACAAGCTGAAGACATAATGGTGCGGATTGCAGACTCTAGGCCTCACCTGGCCGTGGTACGCCGGGGTAGGTTGGAGAGGAGAGGATAGTGCTTAGGTGTGGGGCCGTGGAGAAGGACGTGCGCGAGCGCGAGTGGCCGGAGACGCAGGCACACTCAAGGTATTCTCGACTTGGCCCCCACCTCAGAAGCCACAACCTGTTTCGTTCTGCATCTCCTCTGCCTGCTGCTCTGCATTGAGAGTATCTCCAACTAGTAGTGTAACCTGTCAGTTGTTGTGATGACAACAATAAGGTGGATCTGTGATCGAGCTGGCAAAAATATTGTCTCGTTATCTGGCGCGACAATCTTGAGTACAGCAGATGTGGGAATTGGGATTAAATCCTTCTATCAGTTGGATGGCATTATGATCTTGTCAGTGTATTTATATTTATAATCCATCATGTACGGAAATAGTCTCATTTTTGTTCCCAACTATAGCTTCGTTCATCAAACATGTTCCATTTCACAGAAAGTAGACCATTGGACCAAATTACAGACATGGAAAAATGAGCACAAGAAAAATCTAGTGAGTCAATTTGACATAGTCACACTAATAAATTGATGATGACTTGTATATTGGCTTCACTCTATTAGAAATTGCCAGTGATAAGCAGCCAAGACTTTTCCAAGTTCCTTGTCCACTGCTGTGTAGATGAAATATTTTCAAACTGTGTTTCACACCTCCACTTTCTTTCCCTGTCATTGATAGTTAACACACAAACACGTCCATTTTCACGTGATTTGACGCACCTCTTCGTCTTTTTTCCACATAATGCATGTTGGCGTCGTTGGCCTAGTATATTCAAACCTGTAATGAAGTGGTCAAGTGGAAACTCTCATCATTAACTTAAGTCGGACTTAATGACTAAACAATATCCCTTGGAGAGACCAAAAGCCAAACCCCTCACAATTGAAGTCGTCTTGGCCATCACTTTCTTCTCTTTAAGTTCTCATCTTCCCTTGCAGTAAGCAGGGTTACTCTCTAGACACTGGATAGCTGTATACCTCCTTCATGCCATTCAATTAAAGGTAGGTTCTTGCAGCTGCTAAGCTAAAACTTGCTTATTATCTTAAATTCATTTATCTCATCTCTCATATATTTTTATATGTTATATTTTCTGAACAGGGAAGGAATACTGCTTGAACTCTAATGGCCGAGATAGACAGTTCTGCAGTTGTCCAGGAGACAGTTAGTCAAATCCTATCTGGTATTGTTCAAAAATATGAGGAGAAAGAGGAATCAAATGCGAGCAGAAACTTGGAGCGGCTAGAGATGGCTCAATCAGACTGGAGGCTGCTCTTGAGACATCTAATAAGTGGACGATCACTGATGCATCCTTATTTTGCTAGCGTAGGAAGCTGAAATATGCTGCTCAAGAGTGCGATGACACGCTTCACAAATGCAAGCAGAGAATCCTAGAAGACGAACAAATGGAATGGGAGGTAAAGAATTCCTCCCTTCCTAACCGTATTGTGCATGCTACAATGTCATTTGTTTTCTCCGTCCTTAACCGCAATAACAATAAGTTGAGAAGATCCATTGCTCAAAGATTTGAGTGGTATGCATGTGGTGCTAGTAAGTTTCTGAGATTCATAGAGCTTGGTGGCACGCCACGCTGTCACGTGCCCTTTAACTCTCTTGTCCAGAACCTTTTTTGAGGCAAGGAGCTACATCATAAAATCGTCCGGAAAAAAGTATCCTTTGTGTCAATTGATGTGGTTGGTGCCTATTTGGAGCATGGAACAAATGCTAACCTATCATTTATCCAGTATGATGGTACACCAGACATTAATTTCCACTTTAGTTTGACTGTGCAGCTCTCGGAGAGTACAGATATAGTTGGGATAGCAGTTAAGTGCTTGCAGTTTTTTGCCCCTCATTTCAACTGTACATTTGAAAATATTAGAAATGAAATTACTCAACTGCTTACTCAAAATTACTCATGGGCGCCATCTATTTATTCATACCATAGAGAACATTGGGACAAACTCGGCAGCTTCGTGTCTCAGTGGAGTCGCCCAAACCCATTTTGTTGCAAATAGCATGGTCAGCATCAGACTCGACGTTTTGGTAACCAAGAGATGGCAGGATTATCGGATGTTTTGCTAGAACCAGTAATTGAATTTAGTTTGCATTGTCAACTCCCATTGTCTGTTTGCACCAAGCAGACATAATTTCTCTAGAAGATTATCCATATCTGAATGCAGGGATCTCCTTTGCGCCCCACGGCTCTTCACAGGACATCCTGCCAGAAAATAGAAGTTCGGAAATAGCAGCAATAGTTCGCAAGGATTAAGATTGCTTGCATACAGATGTTACCTTGGAACAGCTGGAAGAGATTATACCAAAGGCAATAGATTACTTCCACCAGAATGCCGAAGCGATGGTTTACCAAATGCTTTGGAAGTCTAAACATGGCTTTGCACTCATTCATGTTGAGAAGCCATGCATCAGCACATGGAGATCAAGCATGAGAACACGAAGCACTTTTGGGGAAGCTAGGAAAAAAAGGCTATTGCAAGAACAGGATGAAGAGGTTAGGAATCGGAGATGTCTCTCTCACTGGCTCGACTTATTGGTTTCACATGTAGTGCCTGTCTGGCTGCAAAGGTCGCTCGTGAACTGGTTGCAGAAAGAAAAGGAATTTCCGTCGGAGATAAAAATATTCGAGAGATAAATTATTTCAGAACAAAATAAAATGTTTCAAAATAAGATAAAAATATTCCAGGGATAGAAATTGTTCTAGAATAAATAAAAATATTTTAGAAAAAAATTCATCTAAATATAATCAAATGTGGTCTTGTGCGATGGTATAACGACTAGTCGCACGTGCGATGAATAGACACACGAGGAGGGGATCAGATAGAATTAGGGTCAAACGCTGCCAATACAAAGGCAAGAGGAGGAAAGCTATATCATGAAGGTGTTAAAGTAACATCCTAATATTTAGAAATTAGTGAAGTATTATGGTCTGCTTTTTTCTTGAACACACTAGAGAGATGTGTGCCATTTCATTAAAGAAGAAGGCCACCAGAAGAGCATAAAGAAAAACAACCACAACAGCTGGGACCTACCTAGAAGTCTTATGTTCTACATTATGAACTTGTGCAACTGTAGCACGTCACTTGTTCCTTGTTTCAATTTGTGTCTTGCATGTATGATATTGTTTTGTTCTCACTAGCTGAGTGCAGTGCATTTGTAAGCGTAGACTTACAAGTGTGCATTTGTAAGCGTAGACTTACAAGTGTAGGATCATCATTTGTTCTTATTTTCTATTTAAATTTTGAGTGTGTAGCTGCTTTAGTACCACGGGCTATTATTCTCTGTATCTGACTGACTATATTGGAAACTTTCATAAAGAAAGCCAAAGTTACTGAATTTGTCTGAAATATGTTTCAGACCAAGAACATGTACGCTTCTATACCATAAGCTCAAAGTGAATCTATTAAAACGTTCTTGGTCTCTTTTTTGTATTGGGTGGTTTCCCATCAGGGGATTTTCTTGTAGGAAAAACATTTGCTGGGATAGCTTTGACCAAGCGTTGACAGTTTGACACGCCTCGAGTGTCAGACAAAATGAGCTCTGATGATGCATAGACACGGGTGATGTTCGAAGCTTTATTTTGTTTGGACATAAAAAAGCTTTATTTTGTTTCACTCTCCGGTCTTCATCAGCTATCCAACCACTCTCCATGTGATTCCCACGAAACTACTGAGCACGTAATGTAATGCCCCTTGGGTAATTATATATATATAGATGACAAGTACTAAAATGCAGAGTCTCATGTTGCCGTCAGACGGTTAGAGTCAACAAACAAATTGAGGCGACTGAAGACCAAAAACAATCCATCTGTAAGCCACATTGTTTCCTTGCAAAGACCAATTCCTCCACATGTCTCACTAATTTAACACATATTATTGACTTGTCTTCTCCTCTCTTTTTTCCCACTCAGATCTTGGTCATCTTTCGCTTTGACGAAGTTGGACCTACCGAAAAGGACTCGAAGCGGAGCAATCGCTTCCCCCAAATATTATATGGACCCGTAACCTAAGCGATAGGATGTAGTTGAACTGGTCCCTGTGGATGCTGTTCCAGGAAGAGCTACAGTTGAAGGAGATGCCACTGAAAGTTTACCTGTTTCAGTTGGAGTATTAGCAATAAAAAAAAGCCACTGGTTTAATGAGTTCACAGCTTTTCTCAGACCAAAGAAGAGAAACTACTTATTGGATTGATCACCTTTCTTTGACTCTTCCTCATTAAGTTGTCATATTAAGAATGGCATAAAAATTATTCTTGCAAACTACAAGTTTTTTTTCACTAGGCCAACAGAGGGGCCCACCGGTGCCGCCGTGGTGGCCTGGGATGCTCAACGAGTACCTTGCTGAACTCCTTGTTCACTGGTACATGTTCAAGTTCCTTTATGTAACAGGAGGCGATGAATTCCTCGTTTCCTGAATGCACAGCACATGCTACCAAGTAATTATTTTTTTTCCACCTTTAGCCTCAAAAATGACTAGTCAAGCAGATCCACTGTTCAAAGATTTTAGTGGTCTGTAGTTGGTGCTTGCTGAGTTCTAGAGATTCATACGTCATGGTGACACACCAAGCCATCACATGCCCTTTGACCCGCCTATCAAGCACCTTTTAACGGGCAATGGATTACTTCTACCAGAATGCCAAAACTTCAATGTACTAGATGTTTTGGAACTTGAAAGTCTACCCATGGCACCAATACCCCAGGTTGAGAATTCAAGCTTGAAGAGTCGAAGCAAGTGAAGAATGATTCGGAAAGCTGTTGCAAATAGCGGATCAGAAACTGGAGATCCTCACTTCCTTGACTTATGGTTTGCGCATGCACCATTCAGCTGCAGGACTCTGATTGCAGAGTGGATTCAGAGAGAGAGAGAGAGAGAAAATGAGTTGAATACCACCTCTATGGTAACATTGGTCAATCAGAAAACTCAACCGTCAACAGATCAATCAGGGAAACAGAAACAGAGGAAACAAAGGTATGGAGTACATATTTCGAGGAACATACCAAATTTGTGATTACTACGCATAACTGAGAACAGATCAGCCAATAGGTAGGATTTAGGTCCAATACTCAAACAAAAGGGCAAGTCTACAGCAGTTCCAAAGTTACATATTGCTAACAAGAGAGGGCGATCAAATCTTCTAGTTGTAGAGATGTGGGATCAGTTGATCATTCATCATATTTGTAATATAAACCATGCATATACAGATTATGTTCACCACTTTATGCCTATTGGCAATTACAGACAAATGCTGACGGGCGCTCTCTCATGCTGCTGTTGAGTACCGCAAAAAATACTTCATTAATCAACATAGATTCCTTGTCCAGACCAACTCTGCACCCCTGACCCCTAACACTAATTTTTCACTTCTCTTTCCTCTCAAAATCTTGGCCATCACTATCTTAGCAACTGTTGGTGATAGCAAATTTGGTGTCCTACCAACTGTTGGTCCAGGAAAAGTGGGACAGACAACATTTGTGTTTGCTGTCATTAAAGGTGGGTAACCACTTTTTTGCATATACCTTCTTAAGCAGTATGATAAAGTTATAATGACAACTCTGTTGGAGAATATCATGATTTCTAGAACAATACAGGATCGTAACTTTTAAGTTTGGAAGCTCATATCCTGAAGAGGAACTGAAGCTGGCACCCAATCAATGGCAATATTTGTTTAGTACTTTAACCAAGACATATATTCAGCCTCACCAGACCTTTTAAACATATGAACAAAAAGGCTTTTGGTCTAAAATAGTGCTAATGTGCAGAACTGGAACAGGATTCCTGGATGGTTTACAGATAACCAACAGCACGTGAACTGGATCTTTTAAGTGATTTTAGGATGGACAATGATGATATATTCCTTCAGACTTCAAAAAGTAGTCAATTCTACTCAATACTATGTAGTTCACTACCATAATCACAGGATAAGGCTTGAGAAGCTCCCAAAACAACTTAGCATGTTCTTACTTGGACTAGGAGTGTTAGACCTCATGGCAAATTTGACATCCTAGTTTGGGAATCTCACATGCCTATGACAAGAACATAAATAGCAGCCAGATCTTGAGTTTGATTTTAAGGTTGTCAGGAATAAGCATGGTCAGAAGAGGGACATTTCAAGTTAGTTTACATATGCCTAATGCTTTGTACATGAGAATTAACCATATATGCAGTCCATGTTGCTCCTCTTGGTTATTGTTAGACTGTTATGGTATCAATAGTTTTCTTCACTCAGGTAATATAAATGCTTTAGACCACAACACAGTACAAAATCAACAAGCTGTTACCAAGACAGGTGCTTGGGTTACCATAAACCAGGTGCACTCTATTAGCACATTGTCATGGCTCGACCAACAAAAAACAGGACATTTAGTGTAAACTTAGTTCACATTTAGTGTAAACTTAGTTGCTCACGGACATTTCCCTTGCCTCATGAAGTCTAGATGGATCAGCCTACACTACGAGGCACAAGCCAGCGAAACCAGACCCCATCTAACACCACCATTTGAGTTTCTCCATTCTTCATGCATGCTCGACGGACTCACTATCAGAAAGACATGAAGAACGCCTGAATGTTAGGATCATTTCAATGGAGTTAAATCAAATGAGGACAACTCATGGTGCATTTACCTTGCAGGTTCAGACAAAGCTTTGATTGTAGCCAGTATTTCTTTTAGCTCCTTTTCTCCATACATTTGTGTATTTTTCCTCTCTTCCCAAAACAATCTTCCAAGTTCCTTCTCCACGTGGTACTCTAGTTTCCGAGAAGCAACGATCATAGCTCCAAGGCGGTGCCCAAGCAAAGATCAAAGAAACATAACAGAGATGGCACCGAATAAGTAAGAGAACTAATTGTTCAAGGATTGATAATAGAGGTACATGTATGGAACGAGCATTACAAATCAAATCCCACATGGAGAGGTAATTCTCACATGACGCCCAACTGAAATCAGGTTTCAGACATAGTGGATGCTAGCAAATCAAATTGCGGCAATAGCGTAGCAGTGGATACTATCTTGGACTTTCCTGGCGTACCATTGTTTAATTTTGACTAGGATGATCAAGATATGGCCCTCACTGGATCAGAATGGGGAAAAAACAAGTGATGGAAATTCCACACAGCAGCTGATGGACGCGATCACAGTAGTCGCCCCAATGCAGTGCCCATCTAACCAGGGTCTGGGCTAACTACTTGCAATAAAAGGTCGCTCCTTTTGCAGAGTCAGGCCGCGTGCTAGTTCGTTTTGCAGTAGACGGTAACCAGTTTGACACTTTGGGATGGCATCGCTGTGTCTGCAGAAAAATTGAAGCGACTGGTCGACAAGGCCACAAGGGAATGTAATAGTTACACACGGCCGCGATCGGTGGTGCTGTTTGTTCCTAGAGCGATTCGAAGGACAAGCAATTCGACAGGCCGATCGATGGGAAGCTCACTCACCCGACGGGAGTGGTAGGAGAGGGGCGTAGGGCCCGCCAACGGCGACGCACGCGGCACTGGAGCCCGCCGGAGAGCGGGGACGCCGACGCCTTGCCACGTGGCGCAGCACCATGGCACCCACCTGCTGGAGATCTGGAGGAGGACGCCGCAGGGGAGGACTCGCAGGAGACGCTCGCGCGCGGCGGGAGCTAGAGTTTGGTTGGTTCCTCTCGGCGAAGCCGCCTCTTGCCCAGCTTCGTGGGCGAGGAACAGTCGTGGGCTGGGCTGGACTGTCCAGCTTCATGGGCTCGCGTAGCAAATCGACCATCCAGGCTCGGCTGGGCCGTTCCAACCCGTGTGTAGGTCGTCGCGTCAGGAAGGTAGTCTGTAGTCGATAATATTTTGAAATTTTGCTGAGCCACCATCCAAAATGACCATTTTTTTTAGAACTTGGCTTAGCACGTGTTTTATTAAGAGAGAAGAGAACAGGTACAACGGGCTGATTCGAACCATCTGAGCAGCGCTAAGACGGTGAGAACGAACCGATCGAAATAAAGAAGACTATTATAATAGAATCATTTGGACCTAGCTACCCGCCATACCGAAACACGAGGCACACCGAGTACATGAAAACCAGCAAGCTCCCACAATTTCCCTTCTTGAAGGATGGACTCTGAGAGCACCCAAGGCATCACCGCTTTTCTGGCAAAAATCCTAGTATTTCCCTCTTTCCAAACCAACCAGATCACAAGTAGCACGAGCAAGTTGAAAGACTTCCTGGAGTCAGCTGTGTAGAGAATTAGGAAAACACCACACACCCCCTTGATGGGTGGTGACTTTCATATATATAGTCAGGATAGCTTGGAGTACAAGTCGCATACAAGTCGTGTACACATACAAGACTATACATACTCTAATATCCGCCCGCAGTCGCAGCGGGAGGTTCACGAACGCAAAGACTAGACCTAAAATCAGTGAACAACTATACATGCAGTCCCTTGGTTACTATATCCGCATACTGATGCGCCGAGGGAACATGAAAGACTTGCGGACGAAGTGAATGTCAATCTCAATGTGCTTCGTGCGACGGTGATGCACAAGATTAGCGGTCATATAGACAGCGCTAACATTGTCGCAATAAACCATAGTTGCCAAAGACAAAGAGATATGAAGCTCCTGAAGAAGTTGTCGCAGCCAGCAGCACTATGCAACAGCGTGGGCGACACCACGGTATCCAAACCGTAGTATGTCATTTCGAAGATCAGGACACCAGATTAACCACCCCCCCCCCCCGATAGATATAGATAGATACAATAGTCTGATGTAGAACGCCGCGTGTCAGGACAGCTAGCCCAATCAGCATCTGAATAAGCTGTGACTAAATCGACGAAGCCGACGCCAATGTGAAGACCAACAGAGAGAGTACCCTTCACATATCTTAGAATGCGCTTGATAAGTGCAAGGTGAGGCTCCTGAGGATCATACATGAGGAGACAGACTTGTTGAATTGCATATGCCAAATATGGACGAGTGAGGGTGAGATACTGGAGAGCACCTGCGAGACTCCTATACTCTGAAGGATCGGCCACTGGAGGCCCATCCGTAGCTGACAACTTGGACTTAAGAGTCCACGGGTGTCGCGGTCAAGTGATATTCTGCCATGCTGGTGCGCTGCAGAAGATCCACGGCATACTGTCGCTGAGATGGAAACAATCCATCAGCTGATCACGTGACGGAGATGCCGAGAAAGTGATTTAAAGCACCGAGGTCGGTCATGGCAAACTCAGAGCGCAATTGCTCCAGAATACGCTGAAGCAGTGCTGGTGAAGACGCGGTGAGGACGATGTCGTCGACGTAGAGGAGTAGAAAGGTGACACTGAAGAGGGATGTGTCGGAAGCAGAAGCTGCGAAGCCCAGATGATGGATGTAGGTGTCGAACGAAAACGAAACCTAGAGGCTGATGACAGTAGACTGTTTCGTCGAGGTGCCCATGAAGAAAAGTGTTCTTCATATCTAGCTAATGAATCGGCCAGTGACGCGAAGCGGTGATGCTGAGGACGACCCGAATCGTTGCCAGCTTGACAATCGGGCTGAAGGTCTCATCGTAGTCAATTTCGTACTGCGAGAAGCTAAGGATCACCTAGTGAGCCTTGTGATGAGCAAGGGATCCGTCGGCATGAAACTTTGCTATAGATCCACTTGCCCGTCACGATATTAGCGCTAGGAGGTCGCGCAACGAGGCGCCATGTCCCATTGTCGATGAGCGCCTAGTACTCTCAGCCATCGCTACTCGCCAGTTCAGATCGGCGAGTGCGCTTCTATAGTTTGACGGCAGGCGGCGAGGCCGTCATATGCGTCGCAGAGTGGTTCATCCTCGTGACCGGCTTGAGGGAGTTCGACCGGGTCACCATGCGCCGAAGAGTGGGCGGTGGAGACGTGCCGCGCATGGGACGTCGATGCGGCTCGGGCGGTCGGAGAACAGGAGCCGGGATGGAGCCGTGCGACGAAGAGGCAGCAGCACGATGGGAGGCCGGAAGAGGTGCATGCACGGGCTGCCGGCGGCTGTCGACGTGGCCGAAACGCCCTCCAGGCGTTCCAGCACCATGCTGGCCAGAAGGCCCACGTACACCTCCTGGTCCAATGCCATGCAGGGGTGGATCACGCAGGCTAGATGGCCCACGAGCACCCCCATGTGCAGGGCCATGCAGGGGCAGAGTGGCAGGTGCACCATGCACGGCCCCCTGCACAGGAGGCGGACGAGGGGCCCAGCAGGGATAGCAGGTGCGCCAGGGGCCGCAGATGCTGTCGCGGGGCCCGTAGAGGAAGCAGGCGCGGCTGGGACGCGAGGCAGCCCAGCAGGCGGCTCACGAGCCGCGGGAACAGGTCCATGCGCAGCCGGAACAGGGGCATGTAGGAGGGATCCTGGCGAGGGCACGTGGGCACTCCCGCCCGGACCTTCGTCGAGGTGATGCGTCGAGTGTCCTGGCGGGGGCACGTGACCACACCCGCCCGGACCCTGGAGAAGCTGCCGCGGGTGCTCGACGCTGCGGGGCAGCGGGGCAGGCGATGGGGGACGTACGCTCGACGTCCACAGCGGACGGAGCGGTCGTGCCGGGGCGCGGTTGCTCAACACCCGATGAGGACGGAGCGGCCGCAGCGCGGGGAAGCACCTGTAAGTCGCTGTCATCATCAACCAAGAAATCCAGAGCCGCGGGGGGCTCGGTGATGATGAGGAGAAGGGAAAAGCAGATTCGTCGAACACGACGCGTCGGGAGACAATGACGCGTTGTGTAGAGAGATCGAGGCACCTATAGCCTTTGTGGGATGAGGGATAGCCGAGAAAAACGCAAGCGACGGTTCGGGGCACAAGCTTGTGTTCAGCTGTGGCAGACAAGTTCGGGTAGCACAAGCACCCGAAGACCCGAAGATGGCTATAGTCAGGGGTTGTGCCGTGAAGAAGCTGAAAGGGGATGGAGTTCTGGATGGATGTCGACGGACGTCTGTTAAGCAAATAGGTGGCGGTAGACAGAGCCTCAGCCCAGTATTTTGGTGGCATGGATGCGTGCATAAAAAGGGTACGTACAGAATTATTTAAAGTCCGAAGAACACGTTCAGTCTTACCATTTTTCTGTGACGTGTAAGGGCAGAAGAGGCGTAGAAGAGTGCCGCAAGATGCTAAAAAATTAGCGGTGGTGTGATTGACAAATTCTGTACCATTATCGGCCTGCAGACACTTGATTGGCAAGTGGAACTGAGTGGAGACGTAGTTGAAGAAATCAACTAGGCGCTGGTACACATCAGACTTGGACTTAAAGAGGGAAAGTCCAAGAGTAATGGGTGAAATCATCAAGAAGCACTAAATAATACGAGCACCAAGAAACACTTAACACAGGGGACGTCCAGTCGCAGTGAATATCAAAGGGAGAACTGGTTCTAGAGTTTGATAAAGAGAAAGACAGCCGCCTATGCTTGCCGAGTTGGCAGGCATGGCAGGTGGAGCGTGCTGATTTATTATATGAAATAATCGACTTAGAACGAAGAGTGTCGAGGGCAAAAGAACCGGGATGACCGAGATGCTGATGCCACAAAGCGGCAGAGACGGCAAGCTAAGGCTGGAGTGGGGTGTGGAAGTCGGTGCGACAGCAGAGATGGTGTAAAGGTCGCAGCTGCTATTGCAACAAGGAATCTCGCGCCTGATCTGGAGGTCCTTGATAGAGAAACCGAAAGCATCAAATTCAATGGAACAACGGTTGTCACAAGTAAATGTTAGAATTTGCCAAAACTTAAATTAGCGGCACGATTATCCAGAAGCTTAACATAACCTAGTTCATGACAAATCAATCTAATGCGGAATAAACGGTAATCATTATACCAGCGTTAGCAGTAGCAGCAGCCATTTACGCCTGATCCGTAGAGGAAGTAGGCGTTCTTGTCGGTGTAGGAGATGCAGCGGCGAATCGGCATCCTCCGGGCGCCAACGGGAGTGCTTGGCCTTCCAAACCCCTCCAATGCCCTTAGCGATCAGACTAGCGGTGGCTAGAATTTTAGATTGAGATTAATTAGGTCATTTAGGTGCTAACCACGACCTTATGTTTATAGGCACTGTGGGGCTGGGGGCCAGCCTCTGGAAACAGGCCTAATGGGCCTGCTGATCACAGCCCATTAGGGTTTTATCATTAGGTTTCCTTAATCACGTTTAGATGGTTTAAACGTTTCCTTAACAGTGAAGATCACAATATCTTAACAGAAATTTATTTCCAACATTCTCCCACTTGATCGAACGGTTAAGGCTAATGTTCGTATCATACTAATGTTCACCCTTAGTAGTAACAGAAAGTACCGGACCAATGCGTCGTCAGTAGCTTGATGCACTACCATTACGTGAAAACCTCAAATAGGTCACGCAGCATTTGTAACGGACCCTTGTAGCCCGTTACAACACGCAACATCTGTAACGGTTGTTGTTTGGCACCCGTTACCCATAAGCGCTGCAGGCTTGACCCCGAACTCGCCACCACAACGCCCGTTACCGATGATGTCTTCTGGTAACGGCCGTGATGAAGGCACGTTACACCAAAATGTTGTAACGGTCGTTAAAGTGCGTCCGTTATGAAAAGTGTACTATCGGTAACGGTCTCTTAATGTCCGTTACCGATCACTGTCGTATCGGTAACGGTCGTTTAAGGACCGTTACAGATAGGGCAGTGATAGTACCGAACTGTCGCCTTTAGTAACGCGCGTTACCGATGACCATTTGATGCCCGTTACCGATAGAGCGGTGTTACTTGTGTGATCCGTTGATGCCCATTACCGAAGTGACTGGCGCAACAGCCGGGGGGTGTCCTCCCGCGCCGTCGCCGCGACCGGCGCTTCCTCGGCCGCGCTCCTCCACCGCCGTCAAGCTGGAGCGCGGCGGCGCTGCTACTGGACGTGTCCTGCTGCTGCTGCCTCCGCGCCGGCGTCACCGAAGGTGCCGGCGGACATCGACCGTGGTGTCCTCCGCGCCGTCGCCGTCATCCAAAGCAGCAGCCCTTCTTCCACTCCGTCGCCGCGGCCGCGGCCGCGACGCCGCCTCCTCCTCGGGTGCGCTCGTAGACAGTCCTCCTCAAGGTGGAAATTGCCCCCTTTTATTGAACTTTGCTGTCCTAATCCTCTTACTCATCGGTTTTGGTGATGAATTATGCTCATTTGATGTATGGAAATTTCCCTTGTTCATTGAACTTGTAGATGGCAGCTGCTGATCGGGCTTGGATGTACAGATAGCCCCGAGATTGGGACAATTTCATAACCGGGGTCAATGGTTTTCTAGGTCAAGCAGAGGCGGATATGAGAAACCGTGGT
This sequence comes from Panicum hallii, assembly GCF_002211085.1. NCBI lineage: Eukaryota > Viridiplantae > Streptophyta > Magnoliopsida > Poales > Poaceae > Panicum > Panicum hallii. Next base: position 38,028,159 of record NC_038043.1, read on the forward strand.
GTTTAGGCAATGTATTGCCCCTGTATAGATTGTCTCAACCAGAAGAAGTTCGGACAACGGGACAACATTTTTCATCATTTGATCACACGTGGTTTCACAAAAAATTACACGTGTTGGAACAAACATGGTGAGGAAGGCCTTAATGAAGTCGAAGCAGGATGCCTAAATGAAGGTGAAGCGCGACACCATGGTCAAGGCCTTAATGAAGGGGCAGTGCGATGCCATGATGAAGCCCTTGATGAAGGTGGAGTTTTTGAGGAAAATGAACCATTCCCACCCTTTGTTAGGAGGCCTGATGATATGACTGATCAAGAAGTTACGGGCTTCGATGATGGTGAGGTGTTGCAACGTGTGCACAATGTTGATCAAATGGTGCGGGATGTTGAGTTTCAAGGAGTGTACACAACTTCTGAATTAGCGAGGCTGAAGCAGTTCATTGAAGATTCAAAGAAACCCCTCTATCCTGGTTGCCAGAAGTACTCTCGCCTTTCTGATGATCTAAAACTTCTGCAGCTTAAGGCAGATCATGGTTGGAGCAACAAAAGTTTCAAACAACTATTGGATCTGCTTAGAGACATGCTACCTGAGGGAAACCAAGTAGCCGAGTCTGTCTATGAGGCAAAGAAGATAATCTATCCTCTGGGAATAGAGGTTGAAAAAATTCATGCATGCAAGAATAGTTGTGTATTGTTCCATGGAGACTATGCAGACCTTGACAAGTGCCCCAAGTGTGGGTGTGATCGGTACAAGAGGAAAAAAGATGGTGGAGATGATAATGCTGATGACGGGAACGTGCCCGTGGAGATCAGAGGCAAGAAGAAGGTTAACAGAGGGGGTCCTGTGAGGGTGGCATGGTATTTTCCCATCATTCCCCGGTTGAAAAGATGGTTCGCCACAAGAAAGGAGGCCCAACTCTTGCGTTGGCATAAGGAAGGCCGAAAGAAGGAAAATGACAAGCTTAGGCACCCCGCAGATGCAGCACAATGGGGTAACATTGATTCCCACTTTAAGTGGTTTGCTGATGATTGCAGAAACCTTCGGTTCACTATGAGCACAGATGGCGTTAACCCTTTCGGTAACCAGAGTTCAATACATAGCACCTGGCCTATCGTGCTGTCAATGTGCAACCTTCCACCCTGGCTATGCAAGAAACGGAAATACATGATGCTGACAATATTGGTCTCTGGGCCAAAGCAACCTGGCGACCGTATTGATGTCTACTTGAGGCCACTAGTTGATGACTTGAAGACACTTTGGAAGCCTGGTGTGAAGGAGGTTTAGGATGAGTTCGGGCGTGAGGAGTTCACATTGCACGCCATGTTGTTCACCACCATCAACGACAACCCGGCTCATCGCAACCTCTCCGGCCAGAGTAAAAGGAAAGGTGCAGCTTGCCCGCACTGCTTGGAAGAAACTTGCTCATTGTGGCTAAGAAATTCAAAGAAATTCGCATTTATGGGGCACCGTCATTTCCTCAGCAAGAAACATCCCTACCGGGAGATGGATTGTCAGTTTAATGGGGAAAAGGAGCATCGAGCGGCGCCTCTGCATGTGACTGGAGATCTGATCCTCTTGCAAGTCAAGGACATCAAAACTATCGAGGAGTTACCCAAAATGACTGAAAAAATCCTTGGCAAAAGAAAGAAACGAGATGGTGAAGAAGAAGAAGATGGGAAAGGAATTTGGAACAAGAAATCAATTCTATGGGAGCTAGAGTATTGGGAGCTGTTGGATGTGCGTCATTCGATTGACAACATGCACGTCAAGAAGAATGTGTGTGAAAGCGTTTGTGGAACATTGCTGCAACAGAAGTTGAAAGGAAAAGATCATAAAAATGCAAGGGAGGATCTTAAAGATATGGGCATTAGGCCGGAGCTCTATGCAGAGGAAACAGACACGGGGACGGACCTTCCCGTCGCTGCAACCACCTTGTCAAAGACAGAGAGAAAAGAATTCTGTGAGTTTTTGCATGGTTTGAAAGTACCTTCAGGCTACTCATCGAACTTCAAGAGGCTAGTGTCGGTGAAGGACATGAAAATGAATTTCAACTTGATGAAATCTCATGATTGCCATGTGTTGATGACAGCTCTTCTTCCTGTTGCACTTAGAGGTATCAAGACAGTACAGGTTCGCGACGCTGTCACGAGCTTGTGTTTATTCTTCAATGCAATAGAACAGAAGGTGATTGATGAGGAAGAACTATTGAAGTTAGAGAGGAGGCATTTCGAGACCCTATGCATGCTTGAAGCTACCTTCCCACCAACATTCTTTGATCTCATGATCCATCTAACAGCACACCTCGCGAGGGAGATTTGGTTCCTTGGCCCATCTTACCTTCATCAGATGTTTCCATATGAGAGGTACTTTGGATTCCTCAAATCATTGGTACATAACTGGTCATTTCCGGAGGGAGCCATGGTTCGTGGCTATGGGACCATCGAAGCAGTGGAGTGGGCCATGGGTTATATGGACCCCCAAAACCCCATTGGTGTGCCTCATTCACGGCATGAAGGTAGGCTTGCAGGTGTTGGGACCATGGGGAAAAAGTCAATCACTCCGGATCCAGATGCCTTCAACAAGGCTCATTTCACCGTGATACAACAGATTGACCTGATTACACCATTTGCCAACGAGCACAACCAACAACTACGTGAAGAAAACCCTGCCCGTAGTGAGGCTTGGGTTGCAAAGAAGCACATGCAATGCTTCAGCTGGTGGCTCTGAGATTATGTCCAGAGATGCAGCGCAGCTGTAACCGACAATCTGATAACAAAACTAGCAGTGGGGCCATTATTCACTGTTACAACATACCAAGCAATGGATATCAATGGATACACGTTCTACACCATGGCCCAGGATGCCAAGAGCGTCTATCAAAACAGTGGTGTGCGTGTACGGGCCGTCGACAATGACATGCAGGCAGCCACATATTATGGTCAAATAGAGGAGATATGGGAGCTTGATTATGTAGGTTTCAAGGTAGCCTTGTTTCGGTGCAGATGGGTCAATGGGAAGAGAGGTGTGAGCAAGGATAAATATGGGTTTGTTAGTGTTGATCTGCGGGTCTTTGGTTACAAAGACGAACCGTTTGTTTTCGCCAAGGATGTTGAGCAAGTGTTCTATGTACCTGACCTTGCAAGGAAGAACTGGTGTGTGGTTATGCCTGAAAAAAAAAAGGATTGTTGGGATTGTCAATGTTGTTGAGGAGGAGGAATACAACCAGTTTGATGAAATTCCATCCTTTGACACTTCATACATGCCCCGACTCGTGGCAACTGACAAAACACCGTACTTGCGAACCGACCATCATGAAAAAATCCATATCCAGAAATCAAAGAAAAAGCCATCAGAGTGATGTCTGCTGAATCCTAATTTTGTAATGTAGGATGTGTGTTGGTGGAAGTTCAACCCTTTTTGTAATATAGGTTGTGTATTGGTGGAATTTGAATCCTTTTTGTAATATATGATGTCTATATATTCTCCTGAGATACTATATATGTTCTGCACTAGATATATATAAATTCTGTACATATTCTGCATCAGTTCAGCAAGTGAGCTGTAGTCTTCTGAATTCTGTATCTGCAATCAGTAATGGACGTTACCAATATGCCCGTTACTAAATATACGTCAGTAACGGGCTTCACTGCAACGACCGTTACTTATGGTCTCACATCAGTAACGGACGTTACCACAAAGCCCGTTACTAGGTATACGTCAGTAACAGGCTTTACTACAACGATCGTTACTTATGGTCTGACATCAGTAACGGGCATTACCACAAAGCCCGTTACAAAGTGGTCATCAGGGGACAATACATATTTCAAAGAAATCCCTTTCGCCACTCTTCTCCTGCCCTAGCCCGCCGCCACTCTCCTCGCTCGCCGTCGCCGCCATTCTCCTCGCTCGCCGTCGCCGCCATTCTCCTGCCCTAGCCCGCCGCCGCCACTCTCCTCGCTCGCCGTCGCCGCCATTCTCCTCGCTCGCCGTCGCTGTGGCAGAACCAACCTGAATTATACCAGCTCAAGTATGTGAGTCCACTCCCGAGGGCTCCAACGTGCTTCAAATGGTATAATCCCACTGCCTTGCACGCGCGCACACCTGCGGAATTGAGCCGAGCCGGCCACTAGCATAATACTTCCGCTCATACTCGCGAACGCTCCGATTCAATCCCGCTCAGACCTTCGGATCCTGTAACTCCGCTGTCCTTTCCATCCGTTATGACGCCATCAGGACCGGTCTACCACCGCCGCCGGTCCTACGCTGCGCGTCGAACCCGCGCCGCGTTACTTCTGCCCTGATCACCTTGCCGCTGTACAACTACTCCTTCCGAATTTGCCGCGCTATAATCGTCGCCTTTGCTTCGCCATCTTCCCTTCCGGCTCGCCGCCCCTCGTGCATCTTACGAGCGAGCGAGCTCGCGTCCTCGATACAGCCACTCTTGCGTCACCCGAGATCTCCGTGGCGTGGTTAGGGCCGATGTCACCGTGTTCCCGCATCTCGCGCAGAAACCCTCCACCGTAACTCCTCTTGCGCGTGCCGTTGCTCGGCACGTCGTACTCCAGCATCGCCTGCTCATGCCCATGGGTCCGCTTTGCTCCGGCCGCCCAACACTTGCCCACACCGCCAACTCCCGCGCGCCTCCGCGCCCACGCTCGTGCCACTCGCTCGGTGCCACCCACGTTCCTGCCGCTCCAGCGCTTGCACCGGCTCTCCAGCACGCGAGCTTCCGCACTGCCTAAAACATGCCGCTTCAGCTCCCGTGCTTGCCTGACGCCAACTTGTCTGCGTCGCGCCGCATCGGCTCACGCCTGAGCCGTTCGCGCGTTCTGCTCTGGCGCCGCTCTGCCTCGGGCTTGCTCGCGCCTGAGCCCGCGCCGCACCTGCTCTTGCAAGTTGCTCGTCCCAGCGCTCGCCTCCAACACCTCCCGCGCGCGCTCCGCCTCTGCGCACGCTTGCCGAGCCGCCATAGCTGCGCCACTCGCCTACCGCGCGCGCGCTCGCGCACCGCTTGCGCCAGAGCGTGCTCCCAAGTCGCGCGTCAACGCCTGCTGCCGCCATCCTGCGCACGCTCGCCTGCCGCGCACGTGCTCTCGCACCGCTCGCGCCAGAGCGTGCTCCCAAGTCGCGCGTCAACGCCTGCTGCCGCCATCCTGCGCACGCTCGCCTGCCGCGCGCGCGCTCGCGCACCGCTCGCGCCAGAGCGTGCTCCCAAGTCGCGCATCAACGCCTGCTGCCGCCATCCTGCGCACGCTCGCGCTCGCCCAGCTCTGCTCCTGTTCCAGCACCGCACCAGTCTAGCACCTCGGCTCTGCTTTGCTTGCCACCAGCGCCGGCGCGCGTGCACACCCGCCAGCGCCCCGCACCTGCACGCCGCAAGGCAGCGCCTCCGTACTCGAGCCGCCTCCGCGTTCCTAGGCCGCCAGCTCGCCTGGGCCGCTGGGTGCTGCCAGCTCCGTGCACGCGCCCGCGCGCTTGGAGCCGCCCGGGGCCGTGCCTGCTGCGCACCGCCGCTCTGTACCAGTGGAGGGAAGCGAGAGGGAGGGGAAAAGAGGTTTTGCTAGCGCTGCTGCCGGTGGGGAAGGGATAAAAGCGCTAGAGAGAAGAGAACAGAGGAGAAGGATGAACAGTTTTCCCCAAGGACTTATGCGTAAATACAAAAAACTGCAAGGGCCTATCTGTAAAACAAAATTTCCCGTTGATTTAAAACCCAAATGGAGAAATGCCCAAAACGAAAGTTGGAGAGTTTTTCAAACTCTACAACATTGCTTTAGGGCTCAAATTCAAAAACTCAAAATTTGTATCTTTACACGTGAATCTTTGAACAAAAGTCGGATTTGTATTACTTTTGTCCTAAAGAACGTAACTTTATAAAATTCAGGACCTAAATGCAAGCATTTATGACACGTCATAATGACGGGATAGACTCGTCATAATGACTGGATAGACATGTCATGATGACTTGCACTTTTTACACTTTAGTCCTGAGTAAATTTGAAAGTTACTTTTGTAAATCAAACATTTGCATAAAAGGACTTATACTTTTATAAAATTACATAAATACCCTTATTTTCACCACTTTACCCAAAATTTTTACATATTTCAACACACACATTTCAAATCATACTTTTGAATAAATATATATTTTTTACAAGACATAAAGTAAGAAAAACATATTTCACTTATTTTGAAATTACCCTAATCCACTTACATTTTGCAAAAACAACCCTAGGTTTTTCTGTAATTACAAAAATACCCTTTTTACTTGCACTTTAAATTTTCAAAAACTTCACATAAACACACATGAGCTTTATACTAACAAACATATATTTCACACTAACAAAATATTTGCCTAGCATTACAAATACATGAACTATCACAGCCTCCCCCCTAAAAAGAATCTCGTCCCGAGATTCGGACGAAAGACTCTTTAAGGGAAGAAAAGCAAATCACACATCAAAACTGGCAAGAAGCAATCACACCAAAGAAGATTGAGGTTGAGGACGAGAGCATGAAGAGATGGTACATAGATGAGTTTGACAAGATAAGAGAGGAAAAGGTGATCAAATTCTCATAGAGTTAAGATCATCACCTGATGATGATAAATGTCGACGACATTCATCACAAAGCTCATGGATAGCAAGCGAGAATAATTTGAGAGATTGATAAGTGATGTTTAAAACATTCTTGCTCAGAGTTTATTACCTAAATGATTGAGATGATGTTGATTGCAAAACACGCCTATTTATATACCGATGCAATCAAGGGATAATAACAAAATGCTCCAACCATGATCGTGATGCACTGTTGAGATGTATGATTGCAATGATGATGCAACCCGAGAATGGAGGATTTCATGCACGATTGAAATGGTGCATAAGACACATTGCAATTGCCATGATGCTGACTAAAATGATGCATACACTATGATGCAAGGATGATGATACTTGCAATGTATGCATGTATGAAATGCATGAAGTATGATGCATACCCTTATGAGTTGATGATGCATATGACTCGCATCCTACAACCGTTCTCTCGTAACTAACACCGGGGTATTTCTATATCCTTAAGCGAGGATCAAAAGTTAGGACACTAGTAAGGTTGCATAGACAGAGATTGCAGTGGGGTTACGTTTAGTCACCAGTGCGCTCCTAATGGCTCAATCATATGGCTACAACGCACATGAGGCCTTAGGTTCCGACACGGCATCATGGTCATGTGATTAAACACCACCACAAAAGAGGAATAACAACCTTGTAGTGCCAACAGCAACAAGATAGACCTTAGAAAGCCAAAGACAACCTAAAGCTGTACTAAAAGCACACCCGTTAGTTAGTCTACGGATCTCCGATAACGATGCAACACCATGAACTAACCAAGATGGCATGTGTTATGATGCATGACTTTTGCCGGGAAAAAAATGTATCCAAAAATAATTATTGTCATACATCTTTTTAATTTATCCAAAATCATCTGAGCAAAAATTAAAGGTGTAACTTTCAGATGTTGTATCCAGAATAGCCAACAATATAAGATACAGCATCATGAAAGGATGGATAAATCACTGAATAATGGATCCAAGGGTTGGCTGACAACTATTAAGATTTAACCCTCAAGGAAAAGCAAGATCAAGGGTTTGATTTAGCTGTCAAGCTAAGATTGGTGATAGGGTTCAAACATAACCCAATTCACCTGATTCACAAAAGACTTTCTTAACTCTAAGATAGCCCAGCAGATTACACTGGTTCCCACAACACAAAGTCTATACAGGCATTCAGATGCAAGCACACATTTTAGTGCAATAACATAACAAACAAGGCAATCAAATCAATCCAAGATAATATGATGCATGCACGTTCTACATGTCCTCACAAACAAAAATACTGCCAAGTAACCTTGGTCTTACGTGGTTAATTACGATGGCATCATATAAATACGTCTCTCTCTATAATAACTAGTCGATAATCCTAACCGTTCAAAACCTATCGAATCGTGGTTAGCATTCCTGCAGAAAACACAGTATGTATATATTGAACCTTTCAGTCCAGCATGTCATGAAAGCGTCCCCAATCATTACTGTTCACTATAGAAACAGCACCTATACAATTACCGCCGTATAGACGACGTTAACATACGTCGTCGAAACAACGTATTCACGGGGGTACCGCAAAATGCGGGGGTATTGCTGTTCATACCCTGTACCTGACCATATACTCCCAATATAGTCAACCGAAGTTGGTACATTGGCAGCATCTCAAGTAGGCCACTGCTTGAGAAACAGCATTCGGTTCGCATCACCGACGGGAAGGCCAAGCTCCCTCAGTTGGCTGAGGATCCTTACCTTCTTACCTCATTGTCGAAGGTGTCGTTACAGAATGTAAAGTTGGGTTGTGCATAAATTTAAGTTTTGATAGAAAAGTAATGCTGGTAGTTAGGGTTATATATACATATATTATAGCCACCTCTAGTTCCCTTATAAACATTACCCTAGGGCTTTACGTACTAAGCTCAATCCTTAACAAATCCAACGCGGCTTTACCAAACATTTTGTTGGTCAAACTTTTATACTGAAAGCATTTTTAAGGTAAAATGTAGCTCCAGAGTAACCTTATAGCTCTTATACCAGCTGTGGCAGAACCAACCCGAATTATACCGGCTCAAGTACGTGAGTCCACTCCCGAGGGCTCCAACGTGCTTCAAACGGTATAATCTCTTGGCCTGTCGGGTAACGTCCCGATAAACCACCGATACACAGGATCAAATAAGGTTACCTCACACGAAGGTGAGTCCAGAGATACAATCACCATCACATTTAACATCACAGAGAATTACATTACAAGAGTTTCCAAAAGAAGTACGAAGTTCTAAATTTAGAAAAGACATTACAAACTGTAAAACTATGGTTTTTAGCAGCAGAAAATATACGCGATGATTACAACATGTCGTCAAGACGGATGTCATGCTAAGCCCAGGCACGACATCACTTGGTATCACCAATGTTGGTCCGGGACGGATCCCATTCTACGGACCAACCTTCTGAAAGAGCACAGGGCCAAGGCAAGGGAAGAGTAGGGTCTTCAAGACATTACCTGCAAAACATATAACTAGCAAGGCTGAGTATACTAATACTCAGCAAGGCTTACCCGGGGTTGGGTATACTTTAGCCCATAACTAGACTTATGAAGGCTTATAATAGTTCTGGGTTTAGTTTCAGCTGAAAAGCAACTAAGAGTAGATCCTTATTTTCAACTTTTAGCTTTCAAGTTCTATGTGATTATCCATTATAGATAAGCACTTATAACTAAGCAAGCAAGGTAGAGCTCTTTATCTCAACCATCAGTATTACTTATCATATAGTTGCTCTTGTTACTCTGTGTGATAAAGGGATTAAGTAGTCTCAATCATCGTGAGAGGCGGACGATTCTGAATCGAATTTAACCTTGCAAGGTAAACCTAACACACACGCTTGGAACATCCCACGATGGTTCCGAAGCAACCGTTTGCCTTTCATTCCGACTCGTGGACAGGTCCACCACAAGCGACTGCAGGAACATACGCACTTCCAAAGTGCAGGACATACGTCTGTAGCGCGACTACAAAACCCGTATTCCTGGTTGCCCTTGCAACACGTATTTCCCCAATCGAACATAAATAACCAGAAGAAGCAAGACGAGTGGTGGGAGGTATGTCCACTCCTCGGGCCGATTGGTTACTAGGCTTACCGCTTACCATATTTCGCGGCATGTGGTTAGTACTTTCAAACGCTTAACCCCGATCGGCACACACCGCGACCTTATCAATTTCAACAACACAGACGGGGTATCACCTCAACCATGATACCGCACAAAACTCCCGTCTGTCATCCTTATAGTGATAACAGGAATGTAAATATTACAATTCCTATATCGCGCGAGTGACAAGAAATCACCCGACTTCTACCAGCCCTATTAGCATAGCAGCTAGTCGAACTCATGTTCTAGTGTTTCAACACCTCGGTTCCTGAGATTATGCAACTAGGGTTTCAAGCAATTCCTAAGAACTTAATGCATAGAATACGTAAATAGATATAGATTGCAGTGTAATAAAAATAGTAGGTTATGTCCGGGGCTTGCCTTTACTGGTGGGACTGAAGTCAGAGATGTTAGTGTTGTTATCTTCCGAACTTGGTTCGGGGCTTCCGATATTCCCTTGATGACATCCACTTGGTCTTCAGAAACATCCTCTGCAGACTCCGGGGAGATCTCGTAGGTACCGTTGCCGAAGTAGTCATATCTACATGTAATGCAATATTACATTCAAGTGTGCACACAAAACTATTCTACTTCACAATAAAGTTACAATCTAGCACTCATCTAACAGACTACTCACTCAACAACCAGAAAGATCTGAATTAAACTTAGACAGAGCTTTAGGGGGACAACTAATTAAGAAGGACTATATGTTGAAGACTATAACAGAGTCGATTGGATACAACAGAGGTTTAGCTGATTGATGTGCTTAGGTCGTGCCTAACAGAGGCGTGTCTATTGTGCGATCTTACTGATCTAGGGTTGTGTACTTTGGTCTGGGTAGTCGATTGATAGGTGCACCGGTTTCTTGATTGATCGATGTAAACATCGATCACTTTAGTAGAGGGATGATTCCTAAAGCAGTTGTGTCTTAACTGAGATGTGCTTAAGTGTTATTCTAGGTAACTAGGTGTGGTTGTATCGACTCGATTACGTCAGCACAACTATTGGGTGCCGTACAGCCGATTGGAGTGTGGTTGAGGATATGTGACCGATAGATATATAGCCGATCTCTCAGTCGATAAATCGGCTGATAGAAGTGTGTGGATAAGGATGGGTAAACTAAGGATCGATCGGCTATGTTTGACCGATATGGAAAAGCAACCAAAATCGGCTTGGGTCGGCCGATGGTAAGAACCCTAAGATCGTGGGTGTCTCTCCGATACATCGACTCTGTGCAGTCGATGTAGGACAGAACAAAAGGATTGTATCGGCAGTAGCCGATACTAGAAAGGTAACAATCGTATCAGCTAACTAGTCGATGGTAGAAGTATCGACTGACAGCTGTTACACAGGAACATCCTAGACTCAAGGGAAACAAATGCTTAGCGGCTGAGCTGATGGCCTGACACTGAAGCACACCTACCGAGATGTAGTGGCTAAGCAGCAGATACACATGGACTAACAGGAATCCTTACACGAAAAGGGCCTTAAGGAGATTGCAATCAAGACGAGAACAATGTCTTGATAGCAGGGATATGAGCACTCATATGAAAGGTTTAACGAAACATCACATATCTCTATTTAAGACATGACTTATTTTTTTTAGCTATAACACAAGCATACGATATAAAGCACAACAAAACATTAATTCCCTAACACTTGACCTAGACCACACATCAAGATTTTCAATTCAAGATCACAACATAAACTTGTAGATTTTGACTTAGGGTTTCAAATAAAACTGATTTTACATTTTTATGAACTTCGTATGAAAATCTATGAAATGTAGAAGTTCATCGATTTGAAATACAGAAAGCTTTGGAAATTTTACAAAGAACACCCCAGAACTTTCTAAAACATAGCAATCAAGTCCCTGGTCCGGGAAAACAGATAACAGGAAGTTAACGGCGATATTCCGATAAAGGAACTGCCGGCATTAAGAAGATTCAGAGAATTAGGGCAAACCTTGGGGTAGTTTCGGATGTGAAGAAAGAATGGGCGGAAAGTGAATTCCCGCAACGAACAGAATCGACAATAAGATGAGCTCGACAATGATGAGATTCCGTGGATGACGAAGAAGTTTGCCGGGAAGGGTTGCCGTGGGTGGAAGATAACCGGAGAGGCATTCCTCATGTAATCCGTGGCAACGAAAGTTGTCTTTTAATCTGCTCGCGCGTGGCCCACTGCCTTGCACGCGCGCACACCTGCGGAATTGAGCTGAGCCGGCCACTAGCATAATACTTCCGCTCATACACGCGAACGCTCCGATTCAATCCCGCTCAGACCTTCGGATCCTGTAACTCCGCTGTCCTTTCCATCCGTTATGACGCCATCAGGACCGGTCTACCACCGCCGCCGGTCCTACGCTGCGCGTCGAACCCGCGCCGCGTTACTTCTGCCCTGATCACCTTGCCGCTGTACAACTACTCCTTCCGAATTTGCCGCGCTATAATCGTCGCCTTTGCTTCGCCATCTTCCCTTCCGGCTCGCCGCCGCTCGTGCATCTTACGAGCGAGCGAGCTCGCGTCCTCGATACAGCCACTCTTGCGTCACCCGAGATCTCCGTGGTGTGGTTAGGGCCGATGTCACCGTGTTCCCGCATCTCGCGCAGAAACCCTCCACCGTAACTCCTCTTGCGCGTGGCGTTGCTCGGCACGTCGTACTCCAGCATCGCCTGCTCATGCCCATGGGTCCGCTTTGCTCCGGCCGCCCAACACTTGCCCATACCGCCAACTCCCGCGCGCCTCCACGCCCACGCTCGTGCCACTCGCACGGTGCCGCCCACGTTCCTGCCGCTCCAGCGCCGCTTCAGCTCCCGTGCTCGCCTGACGCTAACTTGTCTGCGTCGCGCCGCATCGGCTCACGCCTGAGCCGTTCGCGCGTTCTGCTCTGGCGCCGCTCTGCCTCGGGCTCGCCCGCGCCTGAGCCCGCGCCGCACCTGCTCTTGCAAGTTGCTCGTCCCAGCGCTCGCCTCCAACACCTCCCGCGCGCGCTCCGCCTCTGCGCATGCTTGCCGAGCCGCCATAGCTGTGCCACTCGCCTGCCGCGCGCGCGCTCGCGCACCGCTCGCGCCAGAGCGTGCTCCCAAGTCACGCGTCAACGCCTGCTGCCGCCATCCTGCGCACGCTCGACTGCCGCGCGCGCGCTCGTGCACCGCTCGCGCCAGAGCGTGCTCCCAAGTCGCGCGTCAACGCCTGCTGCCGCCATCCTGCGCACGCTCGCGCTCGCCCAGCTCTGCTCCTGTTCCAGCACCGCACCAGTCTAGCACCCCGGCTCTGCTTTGCTTGCCACCAGCGCCGGCGCGCGTCCACACCCGCCAGCGCCCCGCACCTGTACGCCGCAAGCCAGCGCCTCCGTAACCGAGCCGCCCTCGCGGTCCTGGGCCGCCAGCTCGCCTGGGCCGCTGGGCGCTGCCAGCTTCGTGCACGCGCCCGCGCGCTTGGAGCCGCCCGGGGCCGTGCCTGCTGCGCACCGCCGCTCTGTACCAGTGGAGGGAAGAGAGAGGGAGGGGAAAAGAGGTTTTGCTAGCGCTGCTGCTGGTGGGGAAGGGATAAAAGCGCTAGAGAGAAGAGAACAGAGGAGAAGGATGAACAGTTTTCCCCAAGGACTTATGCATAAATACAGAAAACTGCAAGGGCCTATCTGTAAAACAAAATTTCCCGTTGATTTAAAACCCAAATGGAGAAATGCCCAAAACGAAAGTTGGAGAGTTTTTCAAACTCTACAACATTGCTTTAGGGCTCAAATTCAAAAACTCAAAATTTGTATCTTTACACGTGAATCTTTGAACAAAAGTCGGATTTGTATTACTTTTGTCCCAAAGAACGTAACTTTATAAAATTCAGGACCTAAATGCAAGCATTTATGACACGTCATAATGACGGGATAGACTCGTCATAATGACTGGATAGACATGTCATGATGACTTGCACTTTTTACACTTTAGTCCTGAGTAAATTTGAAAGTTACTTTTGTAAATCAAACATTTGCATAAAAGGACTTATACTTTTATAAAATTACATAAATACCCTTATTTTCACCACTTTACCCAAAATTTTTACATATTTCAACACACACATTTCAAATCATACTTTTGAATAAATATATATTTTTTACAAGACATAAAGTAAGAAAAACATATTTCACTTATTTTGAAATTACCCTAATCCACTTACATTTTGCAAAAATAACCCTAGGTTTTTCTGTAATTACAAAAATACCCTTTTTACTTGCACTTTAAATTTTCAAAAACTTCACATAAACACACATGAGCTTTATACTAACAAACATATATTTCACACTAACAAAATATTTGCCTAGCATTACAAATACATGAACTATCACAGTCGCCGCCATCATCCTGCCCTCGCCCGCCGCCGCCACTCTCCTCGCCCGCCGTCGCCGCCGGTCTCCTCGCGCGCCTTTGCCGCCATTCTCCTCGCTCGCCGTCGCCGCCATTCTCCTGCCCTCACCCGCCGCCGCCACTCTCCTCGCCCGCCGTTGCCGCCAGTCTCCTCGCTCGCCTTCGCCGCCATTCTCCTCGCTCGCCTTAGCCGCGACGGTCCTGCCCTAGCCCGCCGCCGCCACTGTCCTCGCTCGCCGTCGCCGCCATTCTCCTCGCTCGGCAATGAGGCGACGCGGATCCAGCCCCTCCCAACCACCATTCGCGACAGATGTTACTGCTGCTTGAACCCCCAATGCCCTCTCTCTGCTCGGCCACCCAATGTGCTCTTCCTGTCAAGTTGGATTAGGGAGATATGCTACTTTGCTGTTGTTTAGGGTCAATGCACATAGAATTATTCTCCTGGAATTACCTGCATTAGTTGAGCATGCCTTAATAGTTCATTTTTATTTGATGAACTGTGGTTTTGATGGATGATTGTTGATGGCCACATTCAGTCAGTGCGAAATGTATCGCAGTGGTTTATAATGTAGTGATACTTTCCTATGCTGTGTTGTCATATATATTCTTATTGTTGGTGTCATGATGTGTGTATGCAAGCTCTCGATGGTAGCATGGCCTAATGATCAGTTGAACCGTGCAAGCATAGCCAACCAAAATCCACCTGAGTGGTTTGGGCATGGGCGATTTTCTTTCATATCGCTTGTGCCCTGTAATCCCCGGCGTGGTGGCACTACATGGTCCACTCAATCATCAGGCCATGGAATTGTTTGAAGCTTATTTAGAGTGTACATTGTTTTTTGCTGTGATAATCATACTAAGTGATTGCTTTATCCTCTTGTTGCATGTACACATGGAACCCACAATTCATTGGATCTGAAGTTGGACAAGGAAGCAGTTGAAGGAACTTAGTTTCCGCTTTGATACATAAGCATTGCTTCACCCTGTCAAAATGGTTAGCACCTATCCCCAACCTCTATACTAAGTAAAATATTACCTGTATGTCTATGCTGATTTTATTTAGGACTTGTACTGATTTCTAGTGTAATATTAGCTATTTTGTTTACATTTTTAGTCTAGCTTATGTTGCTCTACTGACAACCTGACATATCATCTATGCAGTCTCCCACACCAACAAACTCCTGTAGTGACAGTAGTGCATCATCACAGCGCAACGACGGTGAACGTTCTTCACAGGCTCACTCAGTGCAGACTGCTGCGAGTAGTACTCGAACCCGCGGGTCAAGGACACAAACCAAATGGCCAGAAGACAAGTTGACTGCAACTGGACTTGATGAAAAATTTTGGCCTACCCCAGATGCTGCAAGGGAAAGATTTGTATTGGTCTGTGGCCTCATTGCTCGGGAGAGGGTGTCAATCAACAGGAAGCTTGAGGATCTGTCACCAATTGAGAAGGAACAGCTATCCAAAGCTTTACTGGAAAAGCTAGAGTACCCAGCCAATCTGGAACCAACTGTTCGCAACAAGGCAATTAAGGCAGCTATGTCAGAGATTGCAACCTTGCAACAGCGGTTCAAGGCCCATTTAAGAAGAACTTATGTGAGGCAAGAGGAGTCTCCCTTTGAGAAGCATGGCTTTTTGAAGCCAGAAGACTGGGAGGTGTTTGTGCAGGAAACCAATTCTCCTTTTTTTCAGCGAGTGAGCCAGGAGATGAAAGATAAGAGAGCATTGCATAATAAGCCACACAAGATGGGAAGAAAAGGTTATCATGGTAAAAGGAAAGAGTGGGAGGAGGAGGATGCAAAGCTAGCTAGAGAAGGAAAAGAGAACCCTTGGGACCAATTTCCTGGACATTCGAGGTCATATCTGCGGGCAAGGGCGGCGAAGAGGATGACCACTAGTGAAGGCACTAGTGAAGGAAGGGGGGACATAACATTCAGTAACCCTGCGGTGGTGGGGCTAGCAAATAAGGTGAAAGACCTTGCATCTAAGGCTAGTGATGGTTCTTTCACTGGGGTTAGGGAGAATGATATCCTCACCACGGCACTTGAGAATCCAGAGCATCGAGGTCGGGTCCGAGGCGTGTCTAGTTCAGTTGGCTGGGGTAAAAGGTTTGGTGAAGAGTTTGCTGGAATGTACAGGAAGAAGAGGAAGAAGACGAAGGAGAGGTCTGATGCGGAGAAGGAAAAGATAGTTGGTGAAACAGCCATCAGAGTAATCAACATGCTAAGACAAGCAGGCGTGGTTATACCGGATGCTCTGTGTCCTACCCAACCAACACACATCGGTAGCAGCGAGCAAGAAGATGCGAGTGTCAGTGAGGAAGAAGATGTGCGTGGCAGCGGGGAAGACCATGGGCCATTCAACGAGAACGAAGCTGACAGTCGATCATCTATGCTGGACACAATAGATAAGCTGACAGAGCCAACCAAGTGCAGCCTTTTGGATGGCACCGGGCATAACTTGGAGCTCGCAGTAGCCACTGTCTATCCATATCAAGAGACTTGCCATTGTGTACCGGTGCAGGAAGGGTATGCAGTGGTGCAACCTACTTATGTGTGGTCCAATACGAGTCACTTCCATCTGCCTGTGCCAGTAGGGGGGGATGAGATAACAACCTTAGGTGAGGCTCTCGGTACAAGGATCCAATGGTCAAAGTACAGGATCCTTATACCACCCAGGACAAGACAGCCCAACTCTGTAACCGCATCAGGTAGCAGGGGTACAACATCAGATGCAGGTACTGCAGCTCAGCATCCGCAAGAGAAGGCTCAGCAGCAGCAGCAGCAGATCAGCAAAAAAATGCAGCAGCAGCAGGAGAAGCAGGAGTCACAACATGAGCCTCGACGACAGGAGGAGCCTAGGCAATCTCCGCCTAAGCATCAGCCACAACCGGAGCCTCTACAACAGAAGGAGGGAGAGTGCAGCCAATCTCAGCCTGAGCAGCAGTCACCACGGGAGGAGAAGCAGGCCAGGAAACCTCTACCTAAAGATGAGCTTGTTAACGCTATTTGGACAACACAGAATCCAAAATACAAGCCTGGTGTGCCTATGTTGTCAGAAGCGGATTTAGATGCTGCTGGACCAAATTGTGCCAGGTTGCATGCTTACGTCATGGAAAACAGTAAGGATAAACTTGGCTTTCCAGCAAAGGTGCCTCAAGCCTACTTTGAAGGTGATGGTGATTTAATGTTAAACATTGCATTCGATGACGTGTACGACCTTATAACCCTAGGTGCTCTGGATGTTAGCTTCTTGAGGTTGTGGACATTGTAAGTCCCTTCAAACCAAAAAAATATATTTCTTTAATTTTGACCACAAAGTTCATGCATGCTAACAATTGGATTATTTGTAGGAAAATGATGCAGAATGCAGCAGAGATGCAGTGCAGTGTTGCATTTTTGGACCCGCAGGTTTTCGCCGCCACAGTGATTTCTCACCAGCCTAGCACTGTAACACAAGCAATTAAAAATGCTATGAAGAACGACTATGTGGTGGGTGCCTACAACACCGGTGGCCACTGGGTAACAGTGATCATCTCTATGAAGTACAAAGAGGTTTGGTATTTAGATTCTGCTAAACTATTTCCCGGTCGAAAGTTCACGGACGTCCGACATATTGTGAACTGGTCAGTATATTGTAGGTTTTGTTCACGAAATATCGATCTCTTACTGTTTCTAATCGGTATTGCTGATCATGCAGGGCCTTTGATGCGCGCATGGAAGAAATGATGAAAGCAAATAAGAAAAAGCCAAAAACCAAACCTAAACTCACGCACAGGACAGATGTTAAAGTAAGACTGAGGTTTTTTTATGGTCCCTTCATACCTATTTGGTTACTGCATTAACTTGTCATTTTGGCACCTTCTTGCAGTGCGCTCAACAGCCATCGGGGACCTTTTTGTGTGGATTCTATGTGGCATTCAATATGCTAAAACTAGTCGGTGACATACCTATAATGAAAAAGGCTGTTGTAAGTATATACTGCTCAGCCTTGTCTCTGCTCATATTGTTCATTTGATTTTAGAAACTGATTTGTACTTGTATTCTCATAATAATTGTATTTTGCAGGATTTCAAAGCTGCCCTAACAGTTTCTATAGAAGATCTAAAGTCGGTCCAGGAGATGCTGTGCGAGTTCATTCTTAAGGAGACCCTCGACCCAAAGGGCAACTTCTATAGCGCCTTCTATTTATGATGCACCGTGAGTTCATTGTTAGCCAGAAACTTGAAACTTGTTGCATTCAGGGCTTCAAACTTGTTGCATGTCTGATGAGGAATGATGTGATCTTGTGTATATTCGTGATATCTACTTGCTTGTGCATATATGTGATGAGAATGTGTTTGTGATGTGTACTTGCTGGTGGCTGCCAAATCCTAGCTGGTTCCAGGATGCAGCCAGAAAAAAATTGGTTACTGTAGGGGTGGCCTACGTATAGGTAACAGGTGTTAACTAAAGTGCGTTACAACAACTGATCAGAGAGTAACGGGCGTTAACTAAAGCATGATACATAGTGAGATCCGAGAGTAACGGGCGTTAACTAATGAACGATACATACTGAAAGAACCGTTACAGATATGGTCTAAAGGTAATGGGCCTCGATTCAGGGCATGTTACGTGTAACATTTGTAACGGGCTTAGCTTAAGGACGTTACGGATACTTCCTAAAGGTAACGGTCATTACTTACAGACCGTTACAAATACTGACCAGTGGGCCTAGAAAGAGACGTGGAAAAATGTATTTGTAACGGGTAGCATGCAAAAGACCGTTACGTTTCTTTGGGTTCTGTAACGGGCTGAGTGTCTCTGCCCGTTACAAAAAGTCCCTGTGGGCCTAGAGAAACAGCCATTTAGGATGACCGGTAACTACATCTGGTAACGGTCTTTGTTAGATGCCTGTTACAAACACGTGTTATCAGTAACGGGCAGTTGCCCGTTACCTTTGTTCGATTATTTATAACATCAGATCGGTAATGGCTGTTTGCCCGTGACCAAAGGTCATCTATGCCCGTTACCAATATACATGTTTTCACGTAGTGTACTGGGACGCCATTACCCACAGTCTCACTGAAACACCTCGGTAGAACGATTATTCGTTAGTTGGGAGTTATAATGGCCCTAAACCAGGACCTAAAGACTATCCACCAAACCCATATTAGTAACGTGCTGCTTAAACACGTTCGGTGGTAAGCCTTTAGTGAGCGGATCCGCTAACATAGAATTAGTTCTTATGTGCTCAATCTTAATGGTTCGATCCTAGCATCTTTCTTTCACAACACGATACTTAAGGTCAATGTGTTTGGAAGCACCACTTGACTTGTTGTTACTCGAAAAGAATACTGCAGACTGATTATCGCAGTATAATGTTATAGGTTTCGTAATGCTGTCAATTACCTTGAGGCCCGGAATAAAATTCTTAAGCCAAACAGCCTGTCCAGTTGCTTCATAGCATGCCACAAACTTAGCTTGCATTGTCGATGCTGCAACTAAACTTTGCTTAGAGCTTTTCCATGATATAGCTCCACCGGCTAACGTGTAAATATATCCTGACGTAGATTTCCTACTATCCACACATCCAGCAAAGTCAGCATCAGTATAACCCACAACTTCAAGGTTATCTGATCTTCTATATGTGAGCATGAAGTCTTTAGTGCCTTGGCAGTAACGTAATGCCTTCTTGACACCAACCCAGTGGACCTTACCAGGATTTTTCTGATATCTTCCAAACATTCCGGTAGCAAAAGCCAAGTTAGGACGCGTACAGACTTATGCATACATCAGGCTTCCGACAGCTGAAGCATAAGGTATGTCCTTCATCTCATCTGATTCCAATTGGTTCTTAGGACATTGGGCTTCATTAAACTTATCGCCCTTCGCTAATGGAACAGGTGTGGCCTTACTCTTATCCATATTAAATCTCTTAAGCATTTTCTGAATATATGCCTTTTGAGACAATCCTAGTACTCCTTTGGTCCTATCTCGGTGTATCTCAATGCCCAGAACATAAGAGGCTTCACCAAGATCTTTCATATCAAAATTGGATGAAAGAAATCCCTTTGTCTCATGCAGCATACGCTTATCACTGCTCGCTAATAGGATATCATCCACATAAAACCCTAGAATTATAAATTTACCACCCTTTATCTTAGTGTAGATACAATTATCCACATCATTCTCCTTAAATCCGAATTTCTTAATCACTTGATCGAATTTAAGGTTCCACTGTCTTGACGCTTGCTTAAGCCCGTAAATAGATTTCTTAAGTCTGCATCCTAAATGTTCCTTGCCCTTCACAACAAAACCTTCCGGTTGTGCCATGAAGATGGTCTCATCCAAGTCACCATTCAGGAACGCAGTTTTGACATCCATCTGATGTAGCTCTAAGTCATAATGAGCTACTAGCGCCATAACGATTCTGAATGAATCTTTCTTAGACACAGGGGAGAAAGTTTCATTATAATCGACCCCTTCCTTTTATGTAAAACCTTTGGCTACAAGCCTTGCTTTGAATCGTTCGACATTCCCTTTAGAATCACGTTTAATCTTGTAGACCCATTTACAGCCTACTGGTTTGACTCCATTAGGAATATCTACCAGATCCCAAACATCATTAGAACTCATGGACTTAAGCTCTTCTTCCATAGCCTCAACCCATTTGGCAGAGTTCTCATATGATACTGCCTCTTTAAACGTGTTCGGATCATCAGCTTTCCCAATATCATACATATCTTCACTTAAGTATGTCTCATAATCAGGGAAAACTGTCTTTTTCCTAGCCCGCTGTGATCTTCTTAATGGTTCTACAGGCTGAGGTGCTGGTTGAGGTGCAGCCTGAGGCACCTCGACAGGGTTCTCATCTTCAGCATTAGGCGTCATTTGCTCAGCTTGTTGTTCGCTCGCAGGCTCAGGAGCTACTTCAACAGGTGGAGTAGCGCTAGTACTCTGAACAGGAGGCGTAATCTGATCAGATGGTGTACTCTGAATGGAAGGAACAAATAATGGCACTAACTGAGGTGTTACTGTTTCTTGAATTACGGGGATGGGAAGCTCAGCCTGTATTTCTTCAAGATTAATTTCCCTCCTCGGAGAGCTCCCACTGATTCCTGCATCCTCTAGGAATACAGCCTGCCTGGTCTCAACGAACTTAGTGAGGCGATCAGGACAGTAGAATCGGTATCCCTTAGACTTATCAGGGTATCCGATAAAATAGCAGCTCACCGTCTTATTATCTAATTTCTTTTGCTGTGGATTAAATAATTTAGCTTCGGCTGGATAGCCCCACACACGTAGATAATTAAGCGATGGTTTCTTCCCAAATTACAACTCATAAGGTGTTTTTGGCACGGATTTGGAAGAAACACGATTTAGTATGTGCGCAGCTATTTTAATGCTTCCATCCACAGCTCCACAGATAAAGTAGAATAACTAAGCATGCTACGTACCATGTCCATTAGTATACGATTACGACGCTCAGCAACTCCATTTTGCTGTGGTTCGCTCGGCATACTGTACTGGGCCTTTATACCATTCTCTTCAAGATACTTAGCGAATGGTCTAGGTATTTGGCCGAATGGAGCATGTCTCCCATAATATTCACCACCTCGATCCGACCTCACTAATTTAATAGTGACATTATGCTGATTTTCCACTTCAGCTTTGAATATTTTGAATTTATCTAATGACTCGGATGATCACGAATGGGGTAAATATAACCATAACGAGAGAAGTCATCTGTGAAAGTAATGAAAGAATCAAAACCATCAACAGACTTTACTGGGAACGAGCCACAAATATTAGTATGAATTATTTCTAATAGGCCCGAACTTCGAGTAGCTCCTTTCTTAATTGTCTTAGCGAATTTCCCCTTAATACAATCAATGCATTGTTGATCTAAGTTTGAGAGATCTAATGAATGGAGTATCTCTTCTCTTATGAGATGCTCAATTCTCCCCCTCGAAATGTGGCCCAAATGACAATGCCACAATTTCGAAGAAGTCTCATCATCACGCTTACGCTTATGCGATACATCATCCACATTCATTACAGAATAAACATTATCAAGAGAGACCAAATAAAGATCGCCTTGCAAATGACCAAGGCCCACACTTAAATTATGAAATTTAATGTTGTACACAGAGTTGCCAAACTCACAAATATGTCCCGACTTATCTAAACGCAAAACAGAAATAAGGTTTCTCTTCAAACCGGGAACATAAAGAACATCATGCAAACTAAGGTTGAAGCCGCCTGGTAACTCCAAATCGAAGCTCCCAATGCCTTCAACCTTCACTTCATTGCCATCAGCCACTCTTAGGCTTCGCTCCCCCTCTCTTATAGTTCGGATCGAACTGAATACCTGCAGTGAATTGGAAATGTGCACAGTGGCACCTGAGTCAATCCACCAAGTATTAGGAGAAAAATTCACTAAGAACGATTCATCAATAAAAGATACATAATCAGTAATTGTACCTTTGTTCTTAAGCCACTCCTTAAATCCATGGCATTCCTTCTGCTCATGTTTAGGGGACTTGCAGAACTTGCACAGCCTCTCATTAGAGGTCTTCTTATGTGACACAACCTTGCTCTTATGGCCCTTAAACTTTTTCTTATGCTGCCTGTTGCTGCCAGACTCAGCTTGATGCTTAGGAGTGTTATTCATGCTAACACGCCCAAAGCGCTCGCTGACCATGTTGACAGCATCCTTCATCCTTTCAGCTTTCTACCTTTCTTCTTCCTCAACAAAGTAACTAATGAGCTCAGCCATGCTCCAAGTCGCCTTCTGAGTGTTGTAGCTTATTTTGAAGGGACTGTACTGTACTGGCAGAGAAGTCATGATGAAGTGCACCAGAAAACCATCAGAGATAGCCATATCCAGTGTCTTCAGCTTATTTGCCATGTCACACATGCTCATAATGTGCTCCCTGATTCCACTTTGCCCATCATACTGTGAAGTCAGCATCTTCATGATCAGGGTGCTAGCATAAGTCTTGGAAGAACTCTTAAAGTTCTCCTCCACCTTAGCAAGATATGCCCTGTCGCTCAGATCATTACCATCCTGGTCCTTATCAGGAATAGCACCACAGAAGGCCGGAGTGATCGTGTTCTTAATGATCATGTTGGCCATCCTGTCTGATCTCTCCCACTTCTCAATGGCAGTATGATCACCATCGGGATCAGCGGGCTCTGCTGGCTTGTCTTGACATAAGGCGAGATCATACTCGCACATAGCAATGGCAACATTAACATCTTTATACCAGCTTGGATAGTTGGTGCCATTCAGTGGCTCAATGGATTTCAGGTAGCCCGTCACAGTGTTCACTGAAAATCATGAGAACAATAACTTCATTAAACTCACAATTAAGATGCGCATAAGAAGTATGAAATTAACCCTACGATGGTCTGATTAAAATCATACATAAATCTCTATTTGCATCACCGATGGGGAAAACAAATGAAATTTATCATTAAACTTATAATTAAATCAACGATGGTCAAAATTAATTATAAGTGCTCTAAATAAACTTCCCGATGGTTCCATTTAAATAGAGTGCATCTTAATTGCTTATGGTGGATGAACATAATTTTCAGCGAATAAATGTAACTAAAATAGGATTAAAAAATTTACATAACTCATGGAAATTAATTAACATAATGCTGGTAATAATAAGTGCAACAGAAATAATTAAAACTTTAAACATAACAGCAATTAACTTGAGCTTTAAATATAAGAAACAGTAAATAAAAGAAATTAAACATTAACTGGGCTAAAACTCGTAAAACAGCCCAAAACATCCCTCTATACGCGCAGCCCAATCTGCACATTTGACCCATTTGGCCCATCCCGCGAAAACCCTAATGCGAGTGAATCTGGACGCTCCATTTCGATCGGACGGCCAGAAACTGATGGAACCTCACATAAATAGATGCTGTCGGAACAAAACCCTAACAATCTCACTCCATTTCATCTTTTTCCCCTTCGGCACGGCCGCCGCTCAGCCAGAGAGGCGGCGCGCGGGCGGCACTGGTGCGCGGCGGCGCGCGGTTTGACGCGCGGGGGGCCGGCGGGCGCTGCGCTAGCGCACAGGGCTGGCGCGCGGGTGGGCCCCAGCAGCGCGCCTAGCGGCGCTGGCGCGCAGGCGCGCCGGCTGCGCGCTCGGGGCGGCCGCGCGGGGCCACGCGGGCGGCGTGCGGGCAGCGCGCTCGGGGCGGCGCGCGGGTGCCACGCGGGCGTCGCGCATGCTGCCGCGCTCGGGGAGCAGTGCGTGACTGCGCGCAGGCCCAGAGGCGAGCGGGGGGCCGCGCGCGGGGTGGCCGCCCGGGTGCCACGCGGGGCGGCGCGCTGGCTGCCGCGCGCGGGCGCGCAGGTGGTGGCCAGCCCAGCAGCGCGTCGCGCAGGGGCGCGCGGCGCAGGTGGGGCCGGCGGCGCTGCGGCGGCACCGCAGGCTGGCGCGCACGGGGCGCGCCCGAGGGGGCAGCGGCGCGCGGGCGGCACTGGCCTCTGGTGCGCGGGCGCGCAGGAGCTGAGTAATTTCCTTTTTTTTAAGTTAGGGTTCATGACGGGATCTAAGATTTGTATTACCCTTCCTCTCAATGCTTACTTATGCATCTTGTTCATGATTTTGAATCTAATTTTGCGGAAACAGATTAATTAGCAGTATGCCCTAACCTTAATTGCATAGCTAATCATCAATTTTGTCTCGGTTTAACCATGAATTAGAATAAATGTTAAACATTTGCATCTAATCCGAGACACTTAGCATTAACAGATCAAGATTAAACTTAAATTTGACATAAACCGAATTAGATTAGATCCAATCTCGTGATCAGAAAACTAATTAACCATGATTTAGATCTAATCAAGCATGATTAACACATAAAAACCTTTCTGCAGGAACTAATTGCGTCTAAAACATGAATCAACCTTAACTTTACAATAGGATCTAATCTGCACAGCATCTTTGCATCCTAAACCGACGAAAACAGAGGCATAAATATGGCTCAAAATTTGACCGTGCATGACTAGGTTAAGATGGCTCATGATACCGATTGTTAGAATTTGCCAAAACATAAATTAGTGGCACGATTATCCAGAATCTTAACATAACCTAGTTCATGATAAATCAATCTAATGCGGAATAAACGGTAATCATTATACTAGCGTTAGCAGTAGCAGCAGCCATTTACGCCTGATCCGTAGAGGAAGTAGGCGTTCTTGTCGGTGTAGGAGATGCAGCGGCGAATCGGCGTCTTCCGGGAGCCAACGGGAGTGCTTGGCCTTCCAAACCCCTCCAATGCCCTTAGCGATCAGACTAGCGGTGGCTAGGGTTTTAGATTGAGATTAATTAGGTCATTTAGGTGCTAACCACGACCTTATGTTTATAGGCACTGTGGCAGTAGGGGCCAGCCTCTGGAAACAGGCCTAATGGGCCTGCTGATCACAGCCCATTAGGGTTTTATCGTTAGGTTTCCTTAATCATATTTAGATGGTTTAAATATTTCCTTAACAGTGAAGATCACAATATCTTAACAGAAATTTATTTCCAACAGTAAATTGTCGGACAGACAATAAATTATGGATAATAGATGGGACAACTAAGACGTTGTTTAGAGAGAAACTTGACGCAGTAGTAGGGAGAATACTATGGCCGCGAGCAATTACAGGAATGCAAGAATCATTGCCGACGGTAATTGATGAATGAATGGGAGGAAAACGAGAAAGCAGTGTACCATCATTGGATGACATGTGAGTTGAAGCACCTGAATCCGTCACCCAGGGAGTACCAGCGTGCATGGCCAGCATGGTGTGAGAGGGCCAGCGTGCAGGGCCAGCAGGGAGCATCAGCCCGAGGATGCCGGGGACCCATGGGTTGATGAAGATAGAGCCGGCCGAGTCGCCGGATGCTGGGCGAGCTGGATGCCGCAGGTATGCTGGGCGAGCTGGATGCCGGAGCAGGTGCCGTCAACTCACGTAGAGAAGGAGAGGCGTCGGTCAGCTAGCTGGATCGGAGGAGCAGCCGGGCCTGAGCGACGTAGATGCAGCAACTGCAGGAAGCAGGGCGGCGATCGGTGGTGTGGTGGACGCACGTGCGAGGGACGCACGGCGGCGCGACGCAGATATCGCAAGTGTAGATTCGATGGGAAGCAGAAGATTAGGTTAAGAAACCCGGACTTGTGATACCATGTAGAAAATTAGGGAAACACCACACACCCTTGATAGGGGTTGTTAGTTTGATCTCGACCCCGGATCGGTCCAACGACCGATCCGGAGTCCGTTACGCGCCCTGATCGGGGGCGCACGGCCAAGCCTATGGCATGTGGGCCCCTGTCGCGCAGTGCCAAAATAAAAGAGGAGGTGGGGGCCGGGGCACGGGTAACGAAGTTTGCCGCGTCGCCTGCAAACCCACTTAAAACGCTAGCCCGATCCGATCTAAGGGGCGCTGAGGCGACGGGAAGCACCGCCGCCCCTGCACTGCATCGCCGCCGCACTCTCATCCTCGACCTCGACTACGCCTCGGCCTCATCCCCTCATGGCCAGCAATGGCGACCCCGTCTCATCGACCGGAGGTATGCCACATCTCTCTCTCTGTTTCTCTCTCGATTAGTTCTAAGCATATTCTTTGTTTAGCTAATCACCGAGTCTTCCGACACTTAGTAGATCCGCTAATCTATCAAGGGTATCAGTAGGCCTAACTAAGTGAAGTTAGGCTCGGGTAAGCACATACACAGCAATTAGAAGGAGGGGATTTCAAATCAACTCGAAAGAAGGCAAGAACAGACCGATTGCAACCCTTTCAAGGTGAAAGATCCAAAGCGCCCCGTGCTAACCCTAACCCTAACCCTACCCGCGCAAGACATGAAACTTACCTCGCCACCGGGAGCTACCTGCTCCACGGGATAGCAACGCCGAGGCTCAGAAGCCCCGGCGAACCTCCATCGTCGAAGGACCGAGGCATCCCGAGCCCGTCAAGCTCGCGGATCCCCACCGTGCCGACGCGCGCGGGCCAGCTAGCCACCTCGAGCCCACTCGACGGCGGCGCGCTCATGTCCAGGTGAGCGCACTCGCCGGCGAGGAGGCCCGCGGTGGTGCCACGCCTTCGGTCGCCGTCACGCGGAGGAAGAAGGAGAGGCCGGGGGAGGAGCGGGCAAAATGACCTAGGGTTTGAAGGGAAGGCTGTTGACTGGGGCGTTTTTGTTCAGGCCGCAACGGCCGGACAGCCGTCAGATCTGATCCGATGGCCACAGGGAGCCCGGAGAAGCTGGGCCTCTTTTGGCCCAGGCGGAACGCCACTTTCCCGGCCCAGGCCCAGGTTGTGGCCTGGTGCGCGGGTCAGAGCCGCGTGCGCGGGTGAGCGAGTGTTGGGCTGGGCCGCACTGACCATGATGGGCCACCATGTGGGCTCGACCAAATGCACAATAGCTGTTACAATTAAGTAATTTTTTCAGAAATCCATTTAGACATTTCATGTATGTTTTCTTCTCTATTTTGTTTTGCACCAACGTGACAAATTCTATAGAGAGGTCTTAAGGCAGAAAGTTTCTGAAAGTAAGAATAGTTTTTTTTTCGCTGCAAATTTAACTAAGTTCTATCCTTTAATTATTTTAGAACCATCGGGACATTATAATTAAAGGAGTCAGTTTTCTTCAGTTATAATATTGTTATTTTCTGACCAACGTTGATAATAACAGTATTATAATTTTTCAGTAAGTTTTCATGCATTTGTTCTAATTCTGCCCAACGATGTTTTAGATTTAATGCAGCCAGTTATTTGTATATCTTAATATTGACCAACGTTGAATTGAGATATGCAATTATTATTTTATAAAGCAGTTCTCACTTTTTCTTGATTTAAATTTTAGGATCTAATGCAATGACTTTCATTAATGCTATACCGCCGTTGGATGGTTCCAACTACGGGATATAGGCACAGAAGCTAGAAGTGGCTCTCACACCGTCAGATATTGACTTAGCCATCACCTCACCATTTCCTATTGGTCCCGAGGAACTGGTGAGGGACCCGGATGAGACCTCTGCTGCTTGGCAAGCTCGTCAGAGAGAACATGCAAATGTTCAAATGAAGTATGATCTTGAGAGAGCAAAATGGAACTCTTCCAACAAAAAGTGCTTGATGGTCATCAAGAGTTCCATTATAGACAGTATCAGGGGAGCAATCCCAGATTGCGCCACCGTAGTTGAGTACTTGAAGAAAGTTGAGAGTCAATTTGTTGGCTCTTCAAAAGCTTATGCACAAACTCTGATTCAGAGGTTAGTAAATGACAAGTACACTGGCGGTGGTGTGAGAGAGCATATACTGAAGATGAGCAACATGGCATCTAAGCTCAAACCTATGGACATGGAGCTTCCTCATGCTTTCGTTGTCCATTTGGTTCTGGCTTCCCTGCCAAAAGGGTTTGAGACTTTTGTTGTTAACTACAACATCAGCCCAGAGACATGGGATCTAGAGAAGCTCATCGCGATGTGTGTGCAAGAATAGGAAAGACTTAAAGCCTCGCATGGTGACACACTCAACTATGTTAGGTCCAACAAAAAAAACAACTCTTCTGACAAATACACGAGGCCACAAGGGAAACCTCAGTTCAAACGAGGTTCTACTTCTTCTTCTTCTTCGACTCACCTAGGCAAGGGTGCAAAGAAAGATCAACCACACATTAAAAAAGATCAATGCATGTGGTGTCACAAGACAGGACACTACAAGAAAGACTGCCCAGATTTTCTAAAGCATTTAATTAAGAAAGGTGAGGATGTTATCACATTTATAGATGAGACCCTGTACGTAAGTTATTCTAAATCTACTTGGTGGATTGACTCTGGTGCAACTGTTCATGTTGCTAATTCCTTGCAGGGTATAAGTACAAGGATGATGCTACAAAGAGGGGATAGATGGCTGAAAGTTGCCAATAGAGTTAGAGCCGACGTTGAAGCAGTTTGTCAACTCACGTTAGAATTAGAGAACGGCTTTAGACTCAAGTTGCATAATGTTCTTTATGTACCCTCTTTGTCTAGAAACTTAATTTCAGTATCATGTTTGGCAGATGATGGTTATGATTGTCATTTTGGCAAAGAACAATGTGAGATTATATTTAAAAGTCAGTGTGTTGGTCTTGCCATCCGACAAGACAAACTTTACATGTTGCCTACGCATGAGACTGTGAATTCTGTTAGCAATACTACGCGTATTGAACGCACGACTAACGACACAAGTAATAAGCGCAAACGATGCGACAACGAAAATTCAGCAAAATTATGGCACTGTCGTTTAGGCCATATTTCGAGGGGGAGAATTGAGAGATTAATTAAAGAAAATATTCTCCATCCGTTAGATTTTTCAAATGAAGAATATTGCATCGATTGCGTTAAAGGAAAGTACGTTAAGAAAATAAAGAAAGGAGCCAAACGCAGTTCAGGGGTTTTGGAGATAGTGCACACAGATATCTGTGGTCCATTTCCCATAAAATCTGTAGATGGTTATGATTCGTTCATAACGTTTACAGATGATTATTCGCGTTATGGCTATATTTATCCAATTAAAGAAAGATCAGAAGCATTAGATAAATTCAAGATTTTTAAGGCTAAAGTAGAAAATCAGCAAAATCTTAAGATAAAAGTAGTAAGATCTGACCGTGGAGGTGAGTACTACGGTCGACACACCCCGTATGGCTAAATTTCTGGACCCTTTGCAAGGTTTCTACAGGAAAATGGAATAGTAGCTCAGTACTCTACACCAGGTGAGCCTTAGCAAAATGGAGTCGCTGAAAGACGTAACCGTACCTTAATGGATATGGTAAGAAGCATGCTAAGTTACTCCACGTTACCGATTAATTTATGGATGGAGGCGTTAAAAACCGCTATTCATATTCTTAATCGCGTACCGAGTAAGTCGGTGCCTAAAACACCGTATGAGTTATGGATAGGGAGAAAACCCACACTAAATTATTTACATGTGTGGGGCTGTCCAGCTGAGGCGAAAGTATTTAATCCAAGTATTGGAAAGTTAGACCCTAAGACAGTAAGTTGCCATTTTATTGGCTATCCAGAAAAGTCGAAGGGTTATCGTTTCTACTGTCCTAATGGATATACAAAGTTCGTAGAAACGAGACACGCTGTCTTTTTGGAGGATCAGATGATGAGGGGGAGCACGGTAGCTCGAAAGATTGACCTTGAGGAGAAGCGGGTTTTCGTACCTACTCCGATGATCCAAGATCCATTTTTCGTGTTGCCTGTTGCTGCTTCACCTACGGTGCCAGCATCTGTTGTTAGTTCTCCAGCTGCGGCGACGAGTCAGAATCAGGAACCTGTCCTTCAGGATCCGACAGAACCAATAGCCGCACATGAAGGGGAGCAACAGCAGCCCCAGGTAGGAGAGGTGTCGATAGCTGAGGCACCGAGAAGGTCTCAAAGAATAAGAAAGCCCGCTATTTCGAGCGATTATGAAATCTATAATAGCGAGGAAATTCAGATGGAGGGTGACCCCACTTCATTTGACGAAGCCATGAGAAGCATTCATTCATCTGAATGGTTGGAAGCCATGAAAGATGAAATGAAATCGATGAGTACCAACGATGTTTGGAATCTACAAGAAATTCCTAAAGGAGCCAAAACAGTAGGCTGTAAATGGGTCTACAAGCCAAAATGTGACTCCAAAGGGAATATAGAAAGACATAAAGCGCGACTTGTGGCGAAAGGTTTCACGCAAAGAGAAGGGATAGATTATAATGAAACATTTTCTCCTGTTTCATGCAAGGATTCCTTCAGAATTATAATGGCGTTAGTGGCACATTATAATTTAGAGTTACATCAGATGGATGTAAAGACGGCGTTCCTGAACGGGGACCTTTATGAGAACGTTTACATGGCACAGCCAAAAGGTTTTGTCGTGGAAGGAAAAGAAAAGATGGGATGTCGTCTAAAGAAATCCATTTATGGATTAAAGCAAGCCTCCAGACAGTGGTATTTGAAATTCGATGAAACCGTAAGAAAGTTTGGTTTCAAAGAAAATGAGGAGGACAACTGTATTTATGCAAAGTTTAAGAATGGAAAATTCGTTTTCCTTATCCTGTATGTGGATGATATTCTGCTTGCTAGCAGTGATATTGATCTGCTATTGGAGACAAAGAAATTATTGTCCTCAAAGTTCGATATGAAAGATTTAGGTGAAGCCTCATTCGTTTTAGGAATTGAGATTCACCGAGAAAGAAACAAGGGGGTTTTAGGATTATCGCAGAAAGCATACCTAGAAAAGGTACTAAAGAAGTATGGTATGCATGCGAGTAAGCCAACACCTGCTCCTATAGTTAAGGGCGATAGTTATGGAAAATTTCAGTATCCCAGAAATCAGTATGAAATTGATCAGATGAAAGCGGTACCATATGCTTCAGCTGTCGGAAGCCTACAGTATGCTCAAGTATGTACGCGCCCTGACTTAGCTTTTGTCACCGGGATACTTGGCAGATTCCAGAGTAATCCAGGGATAGAACACTGGAAAATGGTTAAGAAAGTCTTGCGTTATGTGCAAGGAACGAAAGACCTCATGCTAACATACAGGAGATCTGAATCTCTAGTGACAGAGGGTTATTCAGACTCAGACTTTGCGGGAGATAAGGATGATAGAAAATCCACGTCAGGCTATGTGTTTATTCTCGCAGGTGGAGCTATATCGTGGAAAAGCTCCAAACAGACAGTCACTGCATCGTCTACGATGTATGCAGAATTTATAGCTTGTTACGAGGCATCGGGGCAGGTTAAATAGCTAAAGAAATTTATACCCGGATTAAGAGTGGTTGACAGCATAGAAAAACCACTAAAGATGTACTGTGATAATGAGCCTGCAGTATTTTACGCTCACAACAACAAGTCAAGTGGAACTGCCAAACACATTGATATAAAGTTTTATGTTGTTAAAGAGCAAATCCAGGATCATACAATCAGTCTTGAGTATTTGAGCACAAAGAAGATGTTAGCGGATCCGCTCACAAAAGGCTTACCACCCAATGTGTTCAGAGAACACTTAGCCGGCATGGGTTTACGGGAAAGCCTATGATTCCTGGACAGTAAGGGCCCAAAAGTAGGGTTCTGTTTCAAACGGAAAAGTATGTTGTGGCTGTTAATCCAACAGTAATAACTGTTGAGACGAGGCATGCTCAATGTACTAATCCGAATGAAATCGGACGTAAGAAGTGAGTAAGTTGGTAGAGATCAAAGGGGAGAATGTTAGTTTGATCTCGACCCTGGATCGGTCCAACGACCGATCCGGAGTCCATTACACGCCCTGATCGGGGGCGCACGGCCAAGCCTATGGCATGTGCGCCCCCGTCGCGCAGCGCCAAAATAAAAGAGGAGGTGGGGGCCGGGGCACGGGTAACGAAGTTCGCCGTGTCGCCTGCAAACCCACCTAAAACCCTAGCCCGATCCGATCTAAGGGGCGCTGAGGCGACGGGAAGCACCGCCGCTCCTGCACTGCATCGCCGCCGCACTCTCATCCTCGACCTCGACTACGCCTCGGCTTCATCCCGTCATGGCCAGCAATGGCGACCCGGTCTCATCGACCGGAGGTATGCCACATCTCTCTCTTTGTTTCTCTCTCGATTAGTTCTAAGCATATTCTTTGTTTAGCTAATCACCGAGTCTTCCGACACTTAGTAGATCCGCTAATCTATCAGGGGTGACTTTCATATATATAGTCACGATAGCTTGGAGTACAAGTCGTATACACATACAAAACTATACATAATCTAATAAGCTGCCAGGCGTTTACGAGTAGTAATCCACCAGTCGGCGAAGTTAGACGTATCTGCATCAGGGACTAGCGGCTGGAGGCCCAACGGCGTTAGCAAAAGGTGCCAGATTTCTCTGCTATACGAGCACTGAACCAGCCGGTGGTCCAGAGTCTCAGAACCCTGATCACAGAGATTGCAGTTGTCATTATCCTGCAAATGGTGCCTGAAGCGCTGATGTGCGGTCCAGCACCTGTTATGCAGGACAAGCCACCCAAAGAACTTGCATTTTGGTGGTGCCTATTTTCATCAGAACCTTGGCCCCCGACAGGGAAGCCTGGCCGATGAACAGGGCCTTGTATGCCGAATTTGATCATATTTTAATTTCGCAACGACCAAATTTTAGCTCGGTCGGCTGGGATCACAATCCAAAACAGTCCCCCAATCTCCTCCAATAACTCACTAAGTGGTGGTAGCCTGGCCAAACCCAGAGTCTACATTTTTTTTCTTGTTTTGGTCCAATGTGTTTGCTTCAAATTTCATAGCATTCTTCCAAAATGCTTTGCAAATGTCTCCTGACTTGTTCTAAGTTTATAACCTTGAACACAATTGTACGTACATCGGTTCACAAAACAACGTGCAAATCTTGGTGGGAGGTTACAATTTGGAGGGATAGGATGAGCTTGTTGAACTAACTAGATGGTGCCGCGTGAGTGAATATGATGTCACAGATGCATACTTGTTGGCAGGGATATACATAAATGGTTATTACTTTTAGAGTTTCCAGGGACAAAAGATGCCTAGGCCTGTTTTGCATTGCATCAGGACCAAGCAACATTCAATTTACATCAGAATTCAGCTTTCAAGAAGCACACCCAACACCATGCAGCTAGAGCAGGATACAGAGTTGAAAAGTTCATCAGACCTCAGGCAAGAGACCGGCATCCCACCTGCAGCTTAATCCTTTTGTCGTGTACCTGAACATCTTCAGCAGATGTTGAGTGGTGATCACTGTACCTGGATATCACAGATGCAAAAGCAGCTAGAAGGATGATAAGGCAGTAAATTAAACAGGGGAGCTATAACCGTCCATGTTCCGTCAAACAAGCACGGCATACACAAAACTTTCATGCAGATACAAATTTAGAATATCTGTTTGCTTCCTCCACAAGCGTTTGCCTTTCATAGGCCAAGGCTTCTCTGAATTCCTTCCTTGTTTAGGTGTGTTCAAGTTTGTCATTTGCTTTCTTGTCCTTTCTTTGTAAAATGTCAATGCGTCACAACCAACACCATTTGGTTTTTAGCACGGCTGTTCACTACTTTATGCCTGTTGGACAATTCTTTTAGCCAACGTACGGACTAGCTCTCATGTGTCAGTCAGGTCAAAGAAGCAGTTCTTTTAGTTAAAAGTTAAGATATAAAAACAATCCAGCCTTGATCAACAATTTTCCATTGTACAGGCCAACTGCTCCGCACCCCTCACGATCAGACCCATCTATATTAATGATCCATCTACCTCTTTTGGCTCTCAACTTGTTGGGCCACATTCTCGTCCAACTTTAACACCCTTTTCTCTATACAGAGGTTAGCTGTCCATAGTTTTCACCCAATTTGGTCGATGGTACGCCCTTCAAACCGCTAAGCTAAATCGTCTTTGTTCATGATCCAAAATTCATCATCTAAGCTCTCATGCATACATTAATATATTACTTCTTCTGAGCAGGGACGGGAGGCTATGGATGCTTGAATTCTGATGGCGGAAATGGTCAGTACCACGATTGTCCAGGATATAGTTAGCCAAATCCTATCGGGTCTTGTTCAAAAATATGAGGAGAAAGAGGAATCAAATGCGAACAGAAACTTGGAGAGGCTAAAAATGGCTCACATCAGGCTGGAGGCTGCTGCTCTTGAGACATCTAAAAAGTGGCAGATCACTGATGCATCCTTATTTCGCTGGCGTAGGAAGCTGAAGCGTGCTGCTCAAGAGTGCGATGACACGCTGCACAAATGCAAGCAGAGAATCCTAGAAGGCGAACAAATGGAACGGGAGGTAAAGAATTCCGCCCTCCCTAACCGTATTGTGCGTGCAACAAAGTCATTTGACAAGGGAGTCAAAGGGCATGTGACAGCGTGGTGTGCCACCAAGCTCTATAAATCTCAAAAACTCACTAGCACCATCTGCATGCCACTCAAATCTTTGAGCAATGGATCTGCTCAACTCATTGTTGTCGATGCTAGTATGCCAACGTCTCAAGGTACTGCATCATAAAATCGTTCAGGAAAACAAGTATCCATCCTTTCAATTAAGGTTGGAGCAAGTCCGTACTACAGAGCATGGAACAAACGTTGGCTTGACAGCTGTCTAGTATGATGGTACACAAGAGGGTTATATATATATTCTTTGGTTTGGTCATACAGCTCTCAGAGAGTACAGATATATTTGGTATCGCACTTAGGTGCTTGCAGTTTTTTGCCCCTCATTTTAAGTGTAATTTTGAAAATAAAAGGAATGAACTTACTCATTTTAAGTGTAATTCTCATGGGGGCCATCTATTTACTCATCATACAATAAGAAACACTGGGACAAATTCAACAGCTTCTTGTTGCAGTGGACTCGGCCAAACCCATTTTGTTGCAAGCAGCATGGTTAGCATGAGGTTCGACGCTTTAGCAACCTAGACATGGCAGGATTATCAGATGTTTTGCTAGAACCAATAATTAATTTTAATTTGCATTGTCAGGTCTCAATGTCTTTTTACAGCAAGCAGAAGACCTCACTGTCAGAAGACATAATTTCTATGCAAGAATATCCATATCTGAAAGCCGGAATATCTTTTGCGACCCATGGCCCTTTAGAGGATATGCTGCCAGCGAATAGGAGTTCTGAAATAGCGGCGATAGTCCACAAGGAGCAACGTTGCTTGCATACAGATATTACCCTGGAACAGCTGGAAGACATTATGCTGCCAAAGGCAATGGATTACTTCCACCAGAATGCTGAAGCGATGGTTTACCAAATGCTTTGGAAGTCTAAACATGGCTTTGCACTCATTCAGGTTGAGAAGCCATTTAGGAGCACACGGAGATCAAGCATGAGAACACAGAGAACTTGTGGGGGAGCTACTAAAAGGACGCTATTGCAAGGGCGTGACGAGAAGCTTATCAGGAATTGGGTAGGTGCCTGTCACTTACTCGACTTATGGGCTACACATGCGCCTCTCCAGTTGTAAAGGTCCACTATGAACTGGAAGCAGAAAGAAAAGGAAATTCTTTTAGCAGCACCGCAGCTACACCTGAAATTCTAAATCATGTAACTTAGATGAAATTCACAAGTCACAACCTAGGATTTGTCGGAAACAAATTCAGGTAAAATGCTCCAAATATAGAAGCCAAAGGAGCAAAGCTATAGCACGAAGGTGTTAGGGTAACATCCCAATTGTTAGAAATTAGTGGAGTATTATGGTCTCCTTTTCTTGAACACGTGAGAGAGATTTCTGCCATTTCATTAAATAAGAGCATAAAGAAAAACAACCACAACAGCTGGGACCTTGAAGTCCTATGTTCTTATTAGGAACTTGTGCACGTCACTTGTTCTTGGTTTCAATTTGTGTGGTTTCCATGTATGATGTTGTTTGGTTCTCACCAGCTGAGTATAGGCTGGGGATTACTCAATTACATAGGAAATCAGAATCCAGTGTGCATTTGTTTTTGGAGGAATCCAGTGTGCATTTGTATGCGTAGACATACAAGTATACCATCATCAGTTGTTCTTATTTTCTATTTAAATTTGGAGTGTATAGCTACTTTAGTACCACGAGCTATTATTCTCTGTATCTGACTATATTGGAAACATTCATAAGCAAAGCCAAAGTTAATGAATTGTCTGAATATGTTTCACAAGAACATGTACGGCTTCTATACCAGAAGCTCAACGTGAATCTATTAAAACATTCTTGGACTTAATTTTGTATTTGGTGGTGTTCCATCAGGGGATTTCCCTGTAAGAAAAACATTTGCTAGGATAGCTTTGACCAAGCGTTGACAGCTTGACACGCCTCAAGTGCCAGACAAGATGAGCTGAGCTCTGATGATGCATAGACACGGGGAGAGGTTCAAAGCTTTCTTTCGTTTGGACATAGAAAAGTTTTATTTTGTTTCATTTTCCAGTCTTCATCAGCTATCCAAACACTCTACATGTGATTCACACGAAAATACTGACCACATAATACAATGCCCCTTGGGGGTGTGTGTGTGTATATATATAAATATAAATGACAAGTACTGAAATGCAGTCTCATTTTGTTGTTAGACTGTAAATTGAGGCGACTGAAGTCCAAAAACAATCGTTCTATAAGTCATATTCTTTCCTTGCAAAGATCAATTCCTCCCCATATCTCATTAATTTAACTCATCTTATTGACTTGTCTCCTCTTTTTTTTTTCCTCTCAAATTTTGGCCAGCGTTTGCTTTGACGAAGTTGGACCTACCGAAAAGGGCTCAAAGCGGAGCTATCGTAGAAGCAGTAGCTTCCCTCAAATAATATATGCACCAGTAAGCACTAAGCAATCACATGCGGTTGATCCGGTCCCTGTGGATGTTGTCCCAGAAGAGCTACAGTTGAAGGAGATGCCGCTTAAAGTTCACCTGATTCAATTGGAGCATTAGCAATAAAAAAAGACCACCGGTTTAACAAGTTCACAGCTTTTCTCAGACCAAAGAAGGGAAACTACTTACTGGATTGATCACCTTTCTTTGAATCTTCCTTATTAAGTTGTCATATTAAGAATGGCATAAAAATTATTCTGACAAACTACAAGTATTCGGATGTTTTCTGCAAACTGAAAGAACATTATATTCTGATACAGTTTCTTGACCAGTACCTTACTGAATTCCTTGTTCGCTGGTACATGTTCAAGTTCCATTATGTAACAGGAGGTGATGAATTCCTCTTTTCCTTAACGTACAGCACATGCTACCTAGTAATTAATCTTTTTCCACCTTTAGTCACAACAATGACTAGTCAAGCATATCCACTGTTCAAAGATTTGAGTGGTTTGTAGTTGGTGCTAGCGAGTTCCAGAGAGAGATTCATACGTCCTGGCGACACACCATGATGAATTACTTCTGTCAGAATCACTACAAGAAATCCTTTAATCTGTGACGGACCAAATTCATCATGGATTAGCAAAAAAATATCACAAAATCCTGATTGTGAAGTTTTTTTGCGTTTGTCATGTATTGAGCGTCATGGATTGCATCTATGACATTTTGCATGTAACCGTTGCTGATTACATTAATCTGTGATGTTTCTTAAATGTCACAAATTGCCTTGAGCCCACCCCCCAACCCAGCCCAGGCCCAAACTTTATGATGAAAAAAAATGTCACGAATTAGTGCCACGTAGGATTATATTGGGCTTGGCCCAATAACTCAAAGGTTTTTCATCCCATTTTCTTTATTTTTTGACCAGACCCATTAGTGCCATTTTATATTACTTTCAATCCAATTCAAAATCTGGTCCAATTTGGCCCAATTTAGTTCAGCCCACCAAAAAATTCATCAAATTCAATTCAGCCCATTTTCAAAATTATTAATTCAGCTCAAATCATACCACATTCATACATCAAACCTTATAAACATGGAAAAACAACAATGCTCATATATCAAATATAGCGATATAGATTCCATCCATCACATACGACATCCAAGTTAGGCATACGACATCAACAAATGTCTAACATATGCATCTTGCATTAGCAAGCATGAAAGAGCAAAAGTATTATAACTACTTCATCTATTAACAAAATGCATGCAGCTGTTGCAGCAACAAAACATATGTCTAAGTCCCACCATAGCATTCGCTCAAGTTGACTTGATCTGACTTAGCATGAGCTGAAGCTTTGCTTCCATCTCAGCTTGTTTCTTCTTCATTTCATCTTGCTCTCTAATTCTTCCCTGTTCTGTTTCTTTCAATTGCTTTGATAGCAAATCTAATTGTTCACGTTGGGCATCAACAACAGCTCGAAGGTCACCATTTGCCCTTTTCTCCACTTCAAGTTGCGCTTCAATGCTTCTTACGCTAGGCCTAGAGCATGCATTATGAATCCCAATATTCTTTAGAAATGAACTCTTCTTTGTTTTCTCAGCAAGTACATCAGCAACAACCTTAGTAGGAGACAAAGATTGTTCACCTTCTCTTGATGCAGACAATCTAGTTTCCATTCCAGACTAAAAATGCAAGTAGCAAACATGATCATTGATCTTGAGAGAGCATTATAAGAATTTAAAGCAGCAGTTTTGAATGATACTTAACTATGGCTAATTGTACATCAAGTGTGAACACTTTCTTTTTCTTGCTATAGTGACACTCCTTGAACAACTCCAATGCATCAGGTTCATGATCAATATATTTGTCTCCCTAGAAACATTTATATGCAGTAATATTACTCTTTGTTCACAATACATGATAGTAGGAGAAAAGAATACGGTAATAACATATTCAGCAGGTTTCTCTTCAAAAAAATAACAATTTCAACAAGTTGACATGATAGTAGCAAAAAGAAATTACAGGTTGACATATGGCTTTTGGGCAGGACTAAGCATGAACTTGACATATGAAAGCATTTAAATTTACAACACATGGTAGTTGAGATCCGAGCAAAGGGAGGAATTCTACATTTCATTGAATCGGAAAGGAAATGCAAACTCCCAACGAAAATACATGACTTTTTTCTCAAAGGATTGACTTTATGCAATCCATTCCCACATCACTCTTCTCATAACATATCCTGTTCCCCTAAAGAATCTCTTATTCTTTTTATCTTAATAAATTGAAAACATTAACATAACACTCAGCTCATTTCAGCCGAAACATAAACTATTAGAAATATTTTTTAACCTCATCTGCAGCTACCTCATAAAATATCACAAAGCACTGAAAGTGCATAATTTTTGTTCCACAGTCATGCTGAAATATAGAACAGAAAAAATATAAATACATATGTAACTTACCAAATTTTCTACATGAACCGGGTAACTACAAGAACTAGTTGTGTGGTGGTGTTTCACGTTAGATCGGTTGTTTTTGTTCTTTTGACATGTCTCCTACATAAAAAATCAGAATACATGTAAGTCATGTGTCAATTCAATACATATGAGGTAGGATTTAGGTTTTTAGAAAGGAATGTACCATCTTTTTTGTCTCTTCCAAGATTCTACAAGATCATTCCATTGTTCATCAGTCATTGATTTGATAGGAGAAGATTTGCTCACCAAATGCAATGGAAAAGAATCAAAATATTGCTTTTTAAGCCTGTGACGTTGTTGACGGATTGCATTCTTCATCATGTCAGAACAGGCTTTTTGAATAGATGCATCATTGGTATTGATATCAAACTTTGCCTGTTAAAAAAAGAAGAATGTGTGAGAAAATCAACAATTTATAGCCACTCAATGAGATAGGAAGACCTAGATAATGCACTTACTTTAAGTGTTCCTCTAAATTATTCTAAAAGAGCAGAATTATTCTTATAATCCTTCCAATGCTTTAACACCGGCATATGGTTCCTGACTGCAATATTGCATTCGGTTGCAAACTTAGCAGCTGCAAAAGGTGCCACAGGCCTTATCTCCCCTTCAGGAATAACAATTTGTAGCTTCCCACGCATAGCTCGACTCATCTCTCAAGATCATGTCCCATATTCGTTCCTCTCTCCCTTCGATCATTTTCAACAAGTTGTACATCTACATAGAGATAGAATTAGCAACATGAATTGAGCATGGATCAAGCATGAGCTGCAAAGTTCAATTGCAAAGCAAAAAACACATGATATGGTAGATAGATTGATATACTATTACCTTCATTAGTTATCTCATTCTGGACACCAAGATTAGTAGTAGCCTCACCTCCAATAGTCATGTTATCCTCAATCTGGACATGTCCATTATCTAAAAAATGGTAGCCAACAAGAACAATCATCATTCACTTCACTAAGCGCTAAACAGAATGATAGCCAAAAATTATTACCTTCATTACCCATCTGGTTGTGCCCATCATAGGGAGCAATGGCATGAAGTTCATTGGTCATGTGGGTGTTATCATAAAAAAGGACAGGTACATTAGCTGGAAAAATGGCAGCATGTAAAAATGCAGTCATCATGCAATCAAAGCTAATATAATAAGAGTAAGAAACATGACACTTAAACTAGCCTTCAGCTGTAGCATGTGTATGGCCATCAAAGTTGCCAACTTCTTCGACTTGGCTGCCATGTGATAGAGATGAAGATGGCACAAAGATTTCATTTGGTGCCAAACTTGCATCACGATAGGAAGTTGTTTTCTTTAACCTTGTACTTCTAGTAGTTTGTGGCTCTGCAAAAACTCTTTTTGAACGAGTCTTGATTGCTTTGGGACGCATAGCAGCAGTTTTTTGTTACAACCCTTCAAACCATTCCAAAAATGGAAGCATAAATCAATCAATAAATTGGACAAGTAGATTTAGCAAGCAAACAACATGTTAATTTATAATAAGACAGGAGGAATTAGCACCTCAGGAGTGTCATCGTCAAGCAGATCCTCCTCAGCAGTGTCATTATTTATCGGATCATACTCATCCTCGGAGTTTTCTCTATTTCTGCAATTTAGCTTATTCTTCTTGCGAGCAATAGAATTTGCATTTGAAAGCACATCGACTAGATCATGAATTCCAAATTCTTTTAGCCTTGCTTTGTTCCTCATACATTGTTGGAGGCGCTCCACTTCATATGGATGCAATGATTGTTCTGATGAGAGAAAAAATGAGCAACAGATTGCTATTGATAACACTGCTTGCCGCATTACATAATTTTGAAATTTATAACAGCACATGCAAAATATTCACATAAATAGGAAATATATTCAGAAGAGAGATGAGTAGAGGACGGCACCTGCAGCTACTGGCTGATGTTTTTGTGGTTTCTTGGCTGGAAACTTTGCACGACCAGGAGCCATCTTGCCCAATGCTTTAAGAAAAAAGCTTGTA
This sequence comes from Panicum hallii, assembly GCF_002211085.1. Taxonomy (NCBI): domain Eukaryota; kingdom Viridiplantae; phylum Streptophyta; class Magnoliopsida; order Poales; family Poaceae; genus Panicum; species Panicum hallii. Next base: position 38,070,001 of record NC_038043.1, read on the forward strand.
GTAAATAGCAAAGCTGAACACAAATACTACTTGTTTATTTTACTGCATGTTCATAGCATGATCCGGGACATTTTATTATTCCATTTATTGTAAGTCGAGAAGCAGGAGGAAAACACAAATAAGCATAGCATCAGATAGCCAATTACATGCAGTACCTAGAAAAGCCTATTGGAACTTAGGTACATGGTGCTGCTTAGATCATACAATTTTGACAGAAAAAAGCATAGTCAAGATTAGTTTTAGAATAAAAAGAAGGGGCACACAGCAGAAAAAAAAAACATCACAAGCATAGTCACACCAATCGTAGAAGGGGGAGGGGCGCAGCTCCCACCTGCAGCATCCCTACAGATCAGCCAATCGTAGAAGGGGGAGGGGCGTGGCTCCTTGCCCTCACCAATCGTAGCAGGGGGAGGGGCGTGGTTCCTCCTAGACCTCACCAATCAACTGCAACATGAGGAGGTGAGCAGCAGGACTCAAACGACAGCAGCAGGAGGCAATCAGCGGGATTCAACCAATTGTAGCAGGAGGAGGGCACAGCTCCTTACCCTCACAAATCATAGCAGGGGGAGGGGCGCGGCTTCTCCCAGCCCTCTCCAATCGACGGCAGCACAAGGAGGCTAGCAACAGAGGTGACCAGCCTAGGAGGGGCGCGCCTCCCAGCCCTCTCCAATTGACGGCAGCACAAGGAGGCGAGCTGCAGAGGCAAACCGGCCTTAGGAGGAGGATCGAGGAGGCGAGCTGCAGCTGGATGGATGGATTTGGGACAAGGAGACGAGCTGCAGCTGCAGAGTCATGTGTGGTAGCGGCTGGATGGATTTGGGACCGAAACAAGCTAGGGTTGGGACCGAAACAAGAGTGTGCCAATTTGAATTCACACATACTTGAATTAAGAGTTGTTCGATTTGAATTCACCAAAACTGAAATAAAGGGTAAGCCAATTTGAATTCACACATACTTGAATTAAGAGTAAGGCAATTTGTTTCATAAAAAAAATCAATGGATTTGGCAAAAATTTATACTCTATACAATAATTTCTTCATTTTGGACTCTATAAAGTTTTGGCAGCATATCCCTTTAAATGTTTGAAATTTTATAATTTGCAGCTTGTTGCTTTAAAATTTTCAAATTTTACAAAATTTGGCAGCATGTTCCCTCAAATATTTCAAATTTTACACAGTTTGCATCATATCCATATGACAATAATATTGTGTAGCACAAACTCAATTCCATGACAATAATATTGTGCAGCACAAACTCAATTCCATGAAAATATAACATTAGAAGATACAGCTTGCCACTCTAGTGCTCCTCCATATTTCTACCAGGTGCTCTACCCTTGCAAGCTTCTATGTTCTAAATTAGAAATGGCTATTCGTCATCACTGTCAACCTCATTTGTGGCACCTTCTTCGGCATCACTGCAGTACTCAACAATCGTGTCATCTTCTTCTTCACTATCACTCTCATGCACTTCTTGACATTTTCCTTTTAGCAATTTTGCCATTTCAGCAGCTTCAATAGTAAGACCTTGTTCATCATCTCTACTTAAAGGCTTCTCATATACAATGTTAGAAATCCTTTGTCGGATACCATTCTCTTCAGAACACTCATCTTCTTGATATGCAGGAGCATTATGTTGTGTAGCTTCATTTTCACTCACATTATAAAGATGCCTATGCTCAAACGTCGGATCAACATGCCAACTTTTACCCAATTTTGTATCTGCCAAATAGAAGACCTTCCTTGCTTGAGTGGCCAGAATATAGGGATTATTTTTGTACCATAGACTTCCAAAATTAATGCTTTTAAAAAAGCCATCATCTTTAAGTTCAGTCCTCTTCCCGTCCAATTTAAACCAGTCACATTTAAATAAAACAACAGATCTATCATCAAAATTATAATTTAACTGAATGATCTCTCTTAAGGTTCCAAAAAAATCAATTTCCTGACCATTATGTGTACCTGGTGTCATTACTCCACTATTTTGTGTCTTTCGATGTTTGTCACGATCAACAGTGTTAAACCGCACTCCATTCACTATGCATGAGGAGTATTTTCTAACTCTGCAATCAGGACCACAAGCCAAGGAAAATAGATCATCATCAACCTCTTCTTGAAAATAGATCATCATCAACCTCTTCTTGATTTATATTCCGCAACCTCAGGATCTGCCACATGCAACACAGACATATCAGACTCTATAGTGCAAAAATAGCATAAAAAGATTTAAATTACAACTAACATGGTTCCTAAACCAAGTCTGGAATCCCTACTGCAAAGTTCTTTCAATGTTAGGCAGCCCTTCCCTCTCTAATTCATCTCTGAAATATTCTGCAATTTAGAAACAATTATAGCATACCTCATATATATTTGTCGAAGGTAGCTTGTAAAACTATGAATACAATAAAGAATATACCTCACATATTTGTCAACCTGACTACAATTGTTCAGAACATACCATACCATTTGATCAATGGCACTATCATCATACACTAGTTCAGGAGCAGAGGTGAAATTAACTCCATGTCCAAAAACATCAACATTGTAGGCTTCCTCATTAGAAAACCCTTTATTTCTTGATTCCTGATTAAATCTTGTTTCTACATCGTCCATGTATTTAGAGCAAAATGTCAAGCACTCATCTGCAATATAGGCCTCAGCAATTGAGCCTTCTGGTCGCGCCCTATTCCTCACATAGCGCTTCAAAGTATACAACCGCCTTTCAATTGGGTACATCCGACCATATTGCATAGGACCTCGCAGCAATGCCTCATCAGGTAGATGTACAGCTAGGTGTACCATCACATCAAAGAAAGCCGAGGGAAATATTTTCTCAAGTTTTACCAAAATTATTGGGATTTCTTTCTTCATTTCAGCCAACACATCCTTGTTAAAAATTCTGCTGCACAATTCCCCGAAAAATTTGCCCAACTCAGCTAGAGCCTCATAAATATCCCTGTCCAAAAATCCTCTCATGGCAGCTGGTAATATTCTTTGTAGAAGAATGTGAAAATCATGTGTTTTGAGCCCTTGTAACCTGGTTGCCTCAGCATTTACACATCTTGATATGTTGGAGCCAAATCCATCTGGAAACTTCACCTCTCGTAAAAAAATCACAAAATATCTTCTTTTGTTCTGTGGACAAGGTGTATCTTGCATGAGGCATCTCATATGAATCTCCATGCTATCTAAATTGTAGCTCCTTTCGAATACCCAAATATTTTAGATCTAGCCTAGCTTTAACTGTGTCTTTTGTCTTCCCAGGTATATTGAGAATTGTCGCAATTAAGTTCTCGCATATATTTTTCTCAATATGCATGATATCAAGATTATGTCTCAGTTTCAAATTCTTCCAATATGGTAACTTCCATAAACTAACCATCCGACTCCAAATTACCACCTCATCCTTGTCCATATCAGAATGCTTCCTTTTCCTATTTCTTTGTTGCTTCCCAGGCCTAACATGTTAACTCTCTCTAGTCCAGCCATCAACTCTTCTATAGAGAATTTACTTGGTGGATCGTTGCTTTCATGAAGACCAACAAATTTATTATTTCTACGCAAGCGATGTCCCATTGGAAGGAAATGAAAATGCCCAAAATAACCAATTTTGCTCTTCAATCTGTATGAAAGAGGGTGCTTGACACAATGAATACATGCAAAATAGCCTTTTGTTCTACGCCCTAAAAGAGTGCTCAAAGCTGGGTAATCGTGGATGCACCACAAAACTGCAGCACGAAGGTTAAACTTTTTTCCACTTAGAGCATCATAAGTACGTACACCTGTCCAAAGCTCAAGTAAATCTTCTATAAGAGGTTCTAAAAATACATCAAAGTCCTTTCCAGGTGATGCAGGACCAGGAATAAGCAAAGCCATGATGAAATTTGTCTCATCCATTCACATCCAAGGTGGAAGGTTATATGGCACAACAAGTACAGGCCACATGCTGTATTTGGTGTTCTTTTCTGAAAAAGGGTTAAATCCATCAGTAGCTAGTCCAAGTCTAAGGTTTCTAGCATCTTTTGCAAAATCTGGATATTCTCTGTCAAAATCTTGCCATGCCTCACCATCAGTAGGGTGACTCATTTCCTTCTCCTTAGGATTTCGCTTTAGCTTGTGCCACTATGCTTGTTCTGCTGCTTCTTTGTTCACAAACATCCTCTGTAGCCTAGGTATCAAAGGAAAATACCGTAACACTTTCTGTGGGATCTTCTTTCTTTCAGCACCAACCCATCTTGAGAGACCACAAAAAGGGCAATTGTCAAGCTTGGCATATTTCTTTCTGAAGACCACACAATTATTGTAGGACACATGTATTAATTCATACCCAAGACCTAATTCCTTTAAAAGAGTCTTTGCTTCATAATATGATTTAGGGAGTGTATTGCATTCTGGGAAAGCATCAACCAAAAGCTTTAATATTGCAGAAAATGCAGAATTGGATATCCTATAAAATGACTTCATGTGTAGAAGCTTTACCACAAAGGTCAACTTTGAAAATTTAGTACAACCTGGATAAAGCTGACGCTTGGCATCTTTCATCACTATTTTGAGAAATGACCCATTGTCACTAGGTTCTGCATCATTCTCATTTTCACCATCTTCTTTATCTTTCTCTGCATTGTGTAAGTCTCGTAAAAACTCATTCAAATTACCATCACTATAGTTGTCGTGCTCATTCATACCCAACTCTTGTAAAGAATCATATTCATGCACCTCAACAGAATGCTCATTAGCATAGACATCAAAGTTCTCTCCATGATGAATCCATCGAGTGTATGTACTTTGCATGCCATTCATCAATATATGCCTCTCCACAAGAGCTTGATGCTAGTACTTCTGATTAAGACATCTACTACATGGGCATAAAATTTCTTCATCCTCTCCAAATTTCCCATGAATGAAGCTCATAAATTCTTTGACACCGTTGATATAATCTTGAGAAAACAGTCTTGCATGCACCCAACTTCTATCCATCTAATCAAGCATTGCAAAGAAACTTAAATCAACAGGTCTGCCTCTGGATATATAAGCTAAATGCAAGTGTAGGTTATAGTTATTGAAGAAAAAGTACCTTGGCTGCCAAATTTGTGCAGAGCAAACAATGTAATGATCAGTTCAAACACATTCCCACGGGTCGCATTTAGAAACCCATCAGCTGCAACCAAAATTTTTATAAAGTTCAGTAAGCATTTGCAGTGATCCAAGAATGCATAAACAACAGTAACTGTATGCAAGCAAATTGTTTGTACTAGGCCCATTAGACTCAAAACAAACACCCAAGCCTGCAGATTGCAATGTCGCACCTATCCAACAATTACAATCTTCAATCTTTTCCTAGACGGTCTCTACTAGCGACAACAGCATCTATACTACTAATACAAAGATTGAATGTCTGAACCAATGAATCATTCCATCAGCAATATATTTACTCAAAGTATAGGTGAAACATACAAAGATTGAGTACCTAGGGGCTGGAGCAGGGGAGAGGAGAGGAGCTCTGCAGCAGGCGTGTGGAGATGAGCTCTGCATGACAGGGTGAGCGCCGGTGGAGGCCACCTGCGCCTGCCGCCTGGGGAACCGCCGATGGAGGCCGCCTGCCCCTCGATGAGCAGAGTAGGACGCCCGCAAAGCAGAGGAGATGAGCGCCTGGGCGAGCAGAGGCAACGACAGGAGAGGAGCTCGGCCAGCAGAGGGGAGGAGCACGCGGTGGAGCGCCCCTGCGCCTGCCGCCTGGGGAACCGCCGATGGAGGCCGCCAGCCCCTCGGTGAGCAGAGGAGGACGCTTGCAGAGGAGATGAGCGCCTGGGTGAGCAGAGGCGAGGAGAGGAGAGGAGCTCTGAAGCGCAGAGGAGCGCCCCTGCGCCGGGCAAGACGATCGGGAGGCGGCGGCGGCGGCGGCTGAACCTCGAAGGCACCAAGGTGCTTGCAGGCAAGATTTTGCAGCAATGGCGGCCGTCGTCGCGGCACCGGAGGCTTCAGGAGCAACGGCGCACGAAGATGGGGAATGGAGCGGAGTCTATCTGCTCGATTGAGTCTAGAGCAGTTAAATGACCAAATAATAACTGCATAAATAAATCCGAGACATCTATTTTTCATGACGATTCAAGCGTCTCAGCGGTTAAGTTGCGTGGAGATGTTTCCTGAGGTTGTTGGTTCGATTCTCCGCATGGCTTTGCTTGTTTTATTTTTCTCCATTTTTCTTATTAAGATAAAATAAACATGGCGTGCCGTTTAGACCAATGCTGGAGGCTGACTGAGTGGTAAAGTGCGTCATCTCCTTGGATGAAGTTGCAGGTTTGAATCTCACTTGAGCAATTTTTATTTTTATTAGGCCTGCGTGATGTTTAGGAGTTTGTTTAGATCTGCAATCAATTATAGTCTCATTTTTTATTTTTCTGAGTTTTTAAAACCAATATCTTAAAAGATCAAACATTGTAATGGATTTAATTTTGGATCCAACACTACCATGACGAATTCAAATTTGTCATCATGGTATTAGTATAGATGAGCAAATCCATGATGTTTTCATACTAGATTATGACGGTTTCGACTATTTCGTCATAAATTATAGGCTGGGTAGCCTGCCAATGCAAATCTGTAACTAAAATTTGATAATCGTCACTAATGGTACCATATTCATGACGATTTGTCAATCCGTCACTGCAAATCCGTCACAGATGTGATGCCAAAGCTTCAGTGTACCAATTATTTTGGAACTTTGGAGTCTACCCATAGCACCGCATACGCCCAGGTTGAGAATGGAAGCTTGAGGAGTCAAATGAAATGAAGAATGATTTGAAAAGCTGTTGCAAATAGTGGTTCAGAAACTGGAGACCCTCACTCAGTGGCGTCCCCACAGGGTATGCTGGGTGGGCCACGGCATACCCTGTGGCCCAGCCCAGCCGAATACAAAATATATGTATATTATTAAAAAAGACCCTACCGTCTAGCTTCTACCGTGATCAACGCGAGCGTCTATTCCGCGTACCTGCCGCCGCCGGCCGCCTGCAGAAGTGCAGATCGCTGCTCCTGCTCGTCTGCGCGTGAAGCACCTGCACACACCTGCATCTGGTCTGCTTGCTTGTGGCCTTCGGCCTCACGCCTGCAGCCTGCCATTTGCCCAACTGCAGCAGCGCAGGAGTACAGGTAGGCCTACCAGTGTGTTGCGTCCAGGATCTACTATCAACATCAATAAAAGTTCAAATCTACTAATCTATTTTGTGAAATATCTAATCGTTTTTTCGTTGTTCTGTATACATGTAATCTGCTGCGTTTGTCAGTGTTGATTGCTAATGCTCTTGTGTATTTATTTTTTCTAGAATTATTGGATGATGAAGAGGAATGGAGACATTGCATCTCTTTTTCAAAAACATGCAGCAAAGAAGGCTGTGGCGACCGCAGCTAATGCTTCATCACCATCCACGGCTCCAGTTGCAACACCAAAAGAGCACCCTCAAGAGCAAGAGAGAGTAATTGAAGAAATTGTGAATCCTAGAACATCTTCTCCGCCTCCGGTTATACATGAAGATGTGTCGCCACCAACGCCACCGCCGGTTTATGACATCAATCACCTTCCATATGATGCAGGTGAAAGACTGCCCATCGAAAGCTACCCTGTTAATGATCAAGATGCAATTAGAAGAGCATATATTCTTAATGGTCCATTTCATCCTTATGCACATATTTTTCCAAAAAGAAAAATTGGAAAAAGAGATCGCCAATTCAATTTTGTATGATTTTATAATCATGATTGGCTTAAATATAGCATCAAAAAGGACTCCGCATTTTGCTTTGTATGCTACTTATTCAAGAAGGGCAATGGGGCAGATACATTTATTGTAGATGGTTGGAGAAATTGGAATATCGGAAGCAATGCACTTATCAAACATGAAAGCTCTAAGGCACACAAGGCAACTCAAGCGAGATATATTGGCTTTATTAATCCCAAGGTAGCAATTGATTATAACATTGAGAAGTGGGGTGATGAGGATCTTCGTCTTTATAAGATCATGTTGACTTATTCACTTAGATGTTTGAAGTTTCTTTTGCATCAAGAATTGGCATTCCGTGGGCATGATGAAAGCGAGGAGTCTAGCAATAGAGGGAATTTCCTTGAACTTCTGAAATTTCTTGCAGCAAACAGCGAAGAAGTGAACAAGTATGTTTTGAATAATGCTCCAGGTAATTGCACCTTAACTAGCCCAAAGATACAACAACAGATCATATATTGTTGTGCCATGAAAACTAGAAAGAAAATAATTGAAGAACTTGGTGATGAGCCCTATGCAATTTTAGCTGATGAGTTTAGTGATATATCACATAAAGAACAATTAGCTCTTTGTTTGCGCTATATTGATGAATTAGGAAGGCCGTGTGAACATTTTATTGGAGTTGTTCATGTAGATGATACCAGCTCTTTATCACTCAAGGAAGCAATTGAAGCTTTATTGGTTAGTCATGGCTTGACTATGACTCAAATCCGTGGTCAAGATTATGATGGGGCTAGCAACATGAAAGGAGGTATTAAAGGGCTGAAAACATTGATCATGCAAGAGTCACCTTCAGCTTATTATATTCATTGTTTTGCACATCAACTCCAACTAGTTCTAGTTGCCGTTGCCAAGGGCAATACTGATTGCAAGAGATTTTTTGATCAAGTATCTCTCTTGTTGAGTATTGTTGAAGTTTCTTGTAAGCATCATGGTATGCTTCGAAATGCTAGACTTGAGCAAATCAGGAAGGCACTTGATTGTGGTGAACTAGAAACTGGTGAGACTAGGTGGGGCTCTCATTATAAAACTGTATGCAACATCATTTCTCTATATCCTTCAATACGTGATGTACTCATTGCTCTTGGAGATGATACTTCACATAGGGCTGATTGGTCAAAAATAAATTTTATGGTTGGAGCATTTGAGTCCTTCGAGTTTGTTTTCATTGCACAATTAATGTTTGTTATTCTTGGATACGCAAATGAGTTATCAGAATGCTTGCAAAGAAGGGAGCAAGATATTCTTAATGCAATCTCTCTTGTGAATGTGGCAAAGAGTAGAATGCAACAATTGAGGTCTGATGGTTGGAATCAATTTCTTGAAAGGGTCATACTATTTTGCAATAAACATGGTGTCCAAGTTCCTTCTATGGAGGATAATTATGTGCCTTATGGAAAATCTGCATGTATGCCCGGAACCAAACAAATGATGACCACTTCAGAAGAGAAATATATATTGGTATCGTTGATCAATTTAGTCAAGAGCTTGATTATCGGTTTGATGAGATAAATATGAAGTTGCTTTCTTGTATGTCAGCCTTTAATCCTTCTGATTCATTTACTTCTTTTGTTGCATAGAAGCTACACCGACTAGCTGAGTTCTACCCTAATGACATCAAAGGCAACAATTTGCTAAAACTTGAATTGCAGCTTGACAATTATATCGATGATGTGAGACAAGATGATAGCTTCAAAGGCCTTGAGAATCTTGTTGACCTCTCAGTTAAGCTTGTTCAAACAAAGAGGCATAAAGTGTATGATATGGTTTACTTGCTTCTCAAATTGGTATTGTTTCTACAGGTGGCGACGGCAAGTGTTGAAAGGGTATTTTCTGCAATGGCTTTAATCAAAACTAAGTTAAGAAATAAGTTGGGTGATAGTCTTTTGGATGATTGTCTAGTCACATTTATTGAATAGGATATATTCTTTGAAGTGGATAAAGATGATATAATCAAGATTTTCATGTCGTTTAGAAAGTGCAGATCGGACAACAAGAAGAAGAACAATCATCTTTAAACTACTATAGGTGTGTAAGCTTCTCTTTTGCATATTTTGAGCTATTTATAATTAATTTATAGAAATTTCACACTTGTTTGTTAAATATATGACTTGGTTTCTTAATTTCATTGTTGTGCACCGAATTTGTCGACAACCTTTTGAATTACTAATAAAATTATAGTATCATTTATATATATATAATACCAAATTATATAAAAAATTATTGCAACATACCCAAGGATAAAATCCTAGGTACGCCACTGCCCTCACGTCCTCGAGACCAACTCTGCACCCCTGACCCCTAATACTAATTTTTCACTTCTCTTTCTTCTCAAAATCTTGGCCATCACTACCTTAGCAACTATTGGTGATAGCAAATTTGGTGTCCTACCAACTGCTGGTCCAGCAAAAGTGGGACAGATAACATTTGTGTTTGCTGTCATTAAAGGTGGGTAACCACTTTTTTGCATAAATACCTTCTTAAGCAATATGATAAAGTTATAATGACAACTCGGTTGGAGAATATCATGATTTTTGGAACAATACGGGATCTTAACTTTTAAGTTTGGAAGCACATATCCTGAAGAGCAACTGAAGGTGGCATCCAATCAATGGCAATATTTATTTAGTACTTTAACCAAGCTCATATATTCAGCCTCACCAGACCTTTCAAATATTTGAAAAAAATGCTTTTGGTCTAAAATAGTGTTAATATGCAGAACTGGAACAAGATTCCTGGATAGTTTAAACATAACCAGCGGCACATGAACTGGATCTAGTAAATGATTTTAGGATGGACAATGATGATATATTCCTTCAGAGAGTAGTCAATTCTACTCGATACTATGTAGTTCACTACCATAATAAGAGGTTAAGGCTTGAGAAGCTACCAAAACAACTTAGCATGTTCTTACTTGGACTAGGAGTGTTAGACCTCATGGCAAATTTGACATCCTATTTTTGGAATCTCACATGCCTGTGAGAAGAAAATAAATAGCTGCCAGATCTTGAGTTTGATTGTAAGGTTGTCATGAATGAGCAGGGACAGAAGAGGGACATTTCAAGTTAGTTTACATATGCCTAATGCTTTGTACATGAGAATTAACCACATTGCAGTCCATGTTGCTCATTGTTTTTTTTTTTGCGGGTCATGTTGCTCATTGTTAGACTTTTATGGTACCAACAATTTTCTTCACTCAGGTAATATAAATACTTTAGACCACAACACAGTACAAAATCAACAAGCTGTTACCAAGACAGGTGTTTGGGTTACCATAAACCAGGTGCACTCTGTCAGCATATTGTCATAGCTGGACCAACAAAAAACAGGACATTTAATGTAAACTTAGTTCACATTTCGTGCAAACTTAGTTGCTCATGGACATCTCCCTTGCCTCATGAAGTCTAGAAGGATCAGCTTATACTGCGAGGCGCAAACTAGTGACAGCAGACCCCATCTAACACCACCATCTGAGTTTATCCATTCTTCATGCATGCTCGACGGACTCACTATCAGAAAGACATGAAGAACGCCTGAATGTTAGGATCATTTCAATTGAGTTAAATCAAATGAGGACAACTCATAGTGCATTTACCTTGAAGGTTCAGACAGAGCTTTGATTGTATCCAGTATTTCTTTAGCTCTTTTTCTCCATACATTTGTGTATTTTTCCTCTCTTGCCAAAACAATCTTCCAAGTTCCTTCTCCACATGGTACTCCAGTGTCCGAGAAGCAACGACCATAGCTCCAAGGCGGTACCCAAGCTAAGGTCAATGAAACACAGCCAAGATGGGACCAAGTAAGAGAACTAATTGTTCAAGGATTTATACTAGAGGTACATGTGTAAAACACACATTACAAATCAAATCCCAACATGGAGGGGTAAGCTTCGCGCATCACTCGCCCAACTGGAAGTGACACAGTGGATGCTAGCAAAACACATTGCAGGAATAGCATAACAGTGGATACTAGCTTGGACGTTTCTAGTGTAACATTGTTTGATTTGAATAGGATGATCAAGATATAAACCCATACTGAACTAAATTGAAGAAAGAAAGTGAAGGAAATTCCACACAGAACCAAGCGTGCACGATCACAGTACTGCCCCCAACGCAAGGCCCCTCTAACCAGGGTCTGGGCTAACTAATTGCAACAAAGCCCGCTCCTTTTGCAGCAGGCACTAACCAGTTTCGATACTTTGGGATGGGCATGGCATCGCGTATGCAGGAAAATTGAAGGGCAAATATGGCTACCGGACACCATTCAACGACGACTTCTGCCATAGACCACTAAAAAAATTTGTCTTTACCAAAAGACATTACAATTCTATGGTAATTTGCTGCGGGACATTGTACATATTATTATATTTGATTTTAATGAAAAGCTATTCGAATAGACTAAACTACCCTCACCTGATTCTGAGACAGCTGAGCCGTTTGCAGTGGCTAGTGCAGCATCGCCCCTCGCTGCTTCGTCAACTCCCGCCTGGCGGAGCTCCCTCCTAGCGCGCTGCTCCCTACGGCACCTGCTCCCTGCAGCGCGTGGTGCCCGTCTGAAGCTGCCGCGGAGCTCGATCTTGGCGGTAGGTTCTGCTACAAGCGGTCGCGGGACTCAATCCCGGCAGCTAGGACTACTCCATGAGACTGCAGCAGCGCTCGATTCTGGCAGCACGCAGTGCCCACTCCCGGCGACACGGCCTGCTCCAGAGTCCAGACGATGGTGCGTGACAGCCATTCTGGCAGGCGGTGGCCATGAAGATGGAGGAGGAGCTCGCCGGACAGGGGCGCGATGCTCGCACTAGTGGCGCTGCAGGGTGCGCTTGACCGTGGCGAAGGTTAGATCGAGCTGGTGTGCTGGTGAAGGCAGGAGCTCGACAAAGCTTTCGGGGGTGAGGAAGCGAAAGAGGAAGGGGAGGGCGAGGCTACGGGAAGAAGGTGATGTGCTCGAGGCGGAGCCGGCAATGGGGTGGAGGAGCTTGCGGAGGCGGACGACGGAGCGGACTGCAGGAAGCAAGCGTAAAGTAGTCCATCTAAGTAGCTTTCTATTAAAATTGAATAAAATAATATGTACAATGTCCAGCAGAAAATTACTACAAATTGTAATATCTTTTGGCAAAGACAAGTTTTTAGTAGTTTATGGCAAAAGTCACCTTTGAATGTCCGGTAGCTAACACTACCGGAAACAGAAGCTTTGCCGAGCGCCGGAACCTTTGCCGAGGGTCAAAAAACGGGCACTTGGCAAAGCTTGTCTTTGCCTAGAGCACCACTCGGTGAAACAAAAAACTCGGCAAACAGCTCTTTGCCGAGTGCCGGGCACTCGGCATAGAAAAGCTCTCGGTAACGACAACTTTGCCGAGAGTTGGGCACTCGGCATACTAAGGCACTCGGCAAAACACAGCTACGTTGTACAGGCCGTTATCTTTGCCGAGAGCCCTACGCGCGACGCTCGGCGAAGATACAATTTTGCCGAGAGCGGCCCGTAGGCTCTCGGCAAAGGAGAATTTTGCCGAGAGCGGCACTGGGCGCTCGGCAAAGGATACTTTTGCCGAGAGCCTTGCAGTGACTCTCGGCAAAGCATTTTAAATTTTTTCCCACTTTGACCTCAAACTTTTTCTTTGTTGTTCCTGCATTATCCTAAACAAGATATGGAAGTTTGGTCAGTTATTGAAACTTATTGCTATATTTAGCAAATTAATGTCATTTCATCAAATTTCTTGGGATAATTCAATTTGAACTACATGTCATTGAAATGATGTTGCAAACTGTGTGCAAAAATTATTATTAATGTTTTTAGCGTACTATGACACCTTCCCTACGAAAATATAAAAATTTTCAAACGTCTTTTACACGAAAGAAGACCTCAAACTTCCGTTCAAGTTGTTTTTTAATTTTATAAAATGCAAATTTAGTTAGAAAATTGTGAAACTTGTTGTGGTGTCATGATGCCATATGCGTAGGTTGTGATAAAAATTTGAAAAGGATTCGCGAAAGTTTTCACATATGACGGTTGTAAACTGGAAGTTACTCGATTAGGTTTCATATCATATGTGAAGCACGAATAGGTTTTAAATATTGCATTGGTCAAACTTTTGCGAAATACTGTGAAAATTTTATCATAGACTCTCTGTGTGGTATCTTGACATCTTGAGAAGTTTCATGATTTTTTGACATCATTTGCATCTAATAAAACTAAAAAACATAATTACTTTGCCGAGAGCAGAAACTAGGTGCTCGGCAAAGTAGTCCTTCGCCGAGTGCTTCTGCCTGGCTCTCGGCAAAGTGGTCCCTTTGCCGAGAGCTACTGTTTGGCTCTCGGCAAATGGTCCCTTTGCCGAGCGCCCATCCACCACGCTAGGATCCGGCTCTCGGCAAACTGTGGGTTTATCCCCACGAAATTACCATTCCCGCTCGAGCTCGCACCCCATTTGCTCCTGCCATCCCAGGCCGCATCCCCAGCCCCGCCGCCATCCCAGCCCCGCCGCCCATCCACTACGCCGGGCGCCGCCGCCATCCCCGGCCCCGCCGCCATCCGCGGCCCCACCGCCCATCCACCACGCCGGGCGCCGCCGCCATCCCCGGCCCCGCCGCCATCCCCGTCCCTGGCCCCGCCGCCCATCCACTGCACCACGCCGGGCGCCGCCGCCATCCCCGTCCCCGGCCCCGCCGCCCATCCACCACGCCGGCCGCCGCCGCCATCCCGGGCCCCGCCGCCCATCCCCGGCCCCGCCGCCCATCCACCACGCCGGCTCCCCCTCACCGCCGTCGTCGGGATCCCTTGCCGCCGCACCCGAGCTTCCCTCCTCGCCGCGCGCGGGCTGCCTGCGGGTTCCCCTCGCCGCGCCCGAGCTCCCATCCTCGCCACCCCCTGCCCGCCGGCGTCGGGCGTCCTCCGCGCCGCTCGTTTTCCCCTTCCCCAGGATCCTACGCAACCGTCGCCGCCGCGCCCTCTCCGTATAGGCGTTGCGCGACCTCCCCTTGCCGGCCGCAGTTTCGGGTCCCCGCCGTTGGCCGGGCGCCGCCGGCCCTTGCTGCGCGCCACTGCAGACGCCGCTGCCTGCAGTGCAGGCCCTTGCTGCATTCGCCGTTGGCCCCGGCCGGCCACCGTCCGGCGGTATTTCTGTGCGTCGGAGGCGGCGACTTCATCCTGGCCACCGGAACTGGTGCTTCTCGTTGGCGCTGCGAGCAGTATCTTCCTTGTTGCGTGTTGCATTCATCAGGTTAGTGTGCCCTTGACATTGCAAATTGCTCTGGTTTATTAAGTTTTGCATACGGCCAATGTATGCAAATAGATTATGATGGATTTGGTACAAAGGAATGGTTGATTAATGTATAAAAGAAAATGGTTAGATCACATTATTAGTCTTTTCATTGCTATCTGTTGTTTTTTGTTTGAAGTTAAGTTTATGCAAAATTATGTGATTTAAAACTTTGATTACATCTGATTACTTTTCGCATCGGAAGGACTTCTAGTTTTTTCAAATCGTATATGCACCTGAAATAGTAGAACTTGTATTTTTGAGAAGCATTTAATCGCTAGTCTGTTGCCTACATGCTTTCAGGATCATGCATGAACAAGAATAAATCCCAATCAGAGTTTTTTTGGTTACTGATTATGACATGAAATGGATCTGATCCTTTTATTGTTTTACTCATACTGAATAGAGGCGAACGGGTACGTTAGCTTGAAGAAAATTGAGGAATATAATTATGTGGGAAATCAGATCTTTATTACGGAGGGAGATTTCTACAAGTTTTACAATACTTATACATTCCATAAAGGATTCATTGTTATCATACATTCCATAAAGAATTCATTGTTAGAAAGGATAGGATCAGATATAAGCCTAGCACCCTAGCACCACCTAGCACCCTAGCACCAAATAGGTGATATGGAGGAGATTTGTGTGCTCATTCGAAGGATACAGATCGGAGAAGCACTCTGAAAGAACGGATCAGAAAAGATGGCCACGTGCCCTGACCCAATGCGGATGTAATAACGCCAGACTTATTCCATAAAGGATGTAACCATTGCGGGCATCAGCAGCATCCTTGTTGAAAACCATAACTCACAGTGGTAAGAGTGGTCACATGAATGAATTAGAGTCAAAGACTAGTTTGTAACTTCTTATAAATTGTCACATGAATGAATACAGAGTGACATTAGTGGGGAACTTTCACGCTTGACATTTTTCAAATTGAGCGTAATAGCTTGATGTTTGCCTTATCTCATCATCCAATGTCCATATCTAATTTTTCTTTTTAGTGCTAAGCCTATCTCAACAACGATAGTTACGTTCCTCTTCAGTTACATGTAGGAATGTGTAGAGCATTTCTTCCTGCTGTGTCCAAACTTACATATGTGTGTTCACAAATATTTTGATCATGTGTCATTGAGACAAAGACCTCTGTAATTAGTAAATCATTACCTAACTGATACTATGATTCGTAATTTGTCTAACTACTCTATGGCTATTTACATGCTTTTCTTGTTATAGATGAATCTCATGAGTGGAAATATATCCTTTTATTTGTTCCATAATGAACCCTTTTATTTGTTCCATAATGAGTCCTTTTATTTGTTCTAGCAGAATTGAACGGTGATTCGGAAGTCCACCTCGACTGAAGTTGCAGCTAGTCTTTATCTCTTGCAGCACTCGGTAAAATTTCTTATCTTTTTTTGTTGAATGGTCTGAATGTTGTATAGTTAGCTATTTAGTTAGCCATAGAGTTAGTTAGCTATATAGTAATATGCCTAGTAATATAACTATAATATGCCTAGTAATCTAGAGTATACTACATACTGTGTGGTATGTACAAATCCATTGAATATAATTTTTACTTACTAGTTTTACTTAAATTGGTGCATTAGAGGATGGAGGACCGTGAGTGGATGCACTCTGGGTGGTTAAGTCGGGGTCAGGTCACCGATGAATGGATCGACAAGACCGATGCATTTTTGGAAATGGTGTTTGGCGAAGCTGCTAAAGGAGCGGATAGAATGTTCCCTGATGGGTATGCAGCTAATCTGAGTAGGGGTGTCAACCTCTCTACTATGCGAGTCTTAGGGATGAAGAGTCACGACTACCACATATGGATTGAGCGGCTTCTTCCGGTGATGGTTCGAGGCTATGTCCCTGAGCGTGTCTGGCTAGTGCTTGCAGAGTTGAGCTATTTCTTCCGCCAGCTTTGTGCAAAGGAGTTATCTCGGACCTTGGTTGCTGACTTAGAAAGATCTGCACCGGTCTTGGTCTGTAAGTTGGAGAAGATCTTTCCACCCAGCTTCTTCAACAAGATGGAGCATTTGATTTTGCACCTTCCATATGAGGCTCGGATGGGGGGGCCCGTGCTTGGTCGTTGGTGCTATCCAATCGAGAGATGTCTAAAGGTTCTTCGAAAGAAATGTGGAAATAAATGCAAAATCGAGGCTTCCATGGCAGAGGCATACATTCTGGAGGAGGTGTCCAACTTCACAATAACATACTATGGCGACAACCTCCCTAGCGTGCATAATCCACCGCCTCGATACAATGCTAACGAAAATGAGTCAACCCTCAGCATTTTTCGAGGTCAACTTGGAACCGCAAGTGGTTCAGTCACCAAGACATTGAGTCATCAAGAGTGGCGTCAGATAATGATGTATGTGTTGACCAACCTTGAGGAGATGGCGCCGTACATAGAGCAATTTATTTGCGAATTCTGGTGACAAGGAGGTAGTCCTGCCCCGCAGCAACTTGATTTCCTTCTTAGTCATGGTGCGGGAAATGGAGGGCCCAATTTCATTTCTTGGATCAAACATAAGGTATCGTCCGATCTATCGTGTCTCGGTTCATTTCATTTCCTTTCATTTGAAGTTCTTCTTACATTCGATCTACCGTGTGCTCAAACTTGTAGGCTCAAAGGGATACGTCTATGAGTGCTGAGTTGAGACAGGTTTCCGATGGCTTTAAATATAGGGTGAAATCATACTCTGGTTATGACGTGAATGGATATCGTTTTTGGACAAGAAGGTACGAGGAAAGTCGACCCAATCGGAAGACCACCAATTCAGGAGTTTTCACACCTGGTCTAGATGGAGTCGAGTATTATGGAACAATTGAAGAAATATACGAGCTCAGTTTTGGTGGTTCCAAACCTCTTAATCCTGTGATATTTAAATGTCATTGGTTTGATCCACAAGTCACTAGAAGCACACATGTAAATCTTGGTATAGTCGAGATTCGACAGGATTCTACCTTACCGGGGGACGATGTTTATATTGTTGCCCAACAGGCAAAACAAGTTTATTATCTCCCATATGCATGTCAAACCAAAGAACATCTTAAGGGTTGGTATGTTGTGTATAAGGTATCACCGCACGGCAAATTACCTGTCCCAAATGATGAAGACTACATCTTAGACCCAAACACAAATGACTTGGAGTTCTTTCAAGAAGAGGGGTTAGAAGGCCGATTTGAGATAGACTTAACTGAGGATGTCCGAATGGAAGTTGAAATTGTGGTTGATGATGAGGAGGCGGATGAGGTGCAAAACGCGAATGACTTACATATGCTAGAAAGGTTTCATTTAGGCAACGTCGATCACGACATTGAGTCAGATAGTCTTGAGTACAACTTGGTTGATAGTGATGATGAGAGTTATGATCCAGCTAATCCCGATCATGAAGATTATTTCTAATCAATGTAATACTATTATTATGTTTTATTTACTTTGCATTTCTTTTAGGTACATTTTGTTTATCTGTACTTATTGTTTTTACTCTTCTTAATTGTAGGTGATTGAGCAAAGATGGTTGGCGGGATGAGGAGCGTGTCTGGGCTTTACCAGCAGGCTAGGTCCAGGTTTTCTGGGCGGTCTGCTCCTTCAGCTCGGGCGGCGTCTGCTTCAGCTCAGGCGGCGTCTGCTCCTGATCGGGAGGCACCTGTCAGGAGGAGGAGGGGGAGGAGGAGGAGGAGGACTAGACAGGAGCCGGAGGAGGAGGAGGAGGAGGAGGAGGAGGCGCGGGTGGAGACGCAGCAGCAGGAGGAGCAGGGGGAGGAGGAGGAGGAGGAGGAGGAGGCGGTGGCGGCACAGCAGGAGGACGAGGATCTTGGGGGAGATCCACAGGGCGGCGGTACCGCGTCTGGTTCCGGTACCGCCTCAGGTTCCGGCACGTCTGCTTCCGGCGTGTCGCGTGTGTACTTGCGAGGTCCAGCTACTCTACCTCGCCGACCGATACCTCTGACGAGGCGCCCGATTATTGCACCCGATGGAAAAGCGTAAGTAACTTTAGATTTTATCATTGCTTCTTCCTGTTTTAAATTCCAAATAAAAACTAATTATTTTTCTCAATCACTTGAGCAGGAGCTGGCTGATAGTGGAGAGTGGAGGGTGTCACACACGCCAGGTCAATGGCATTCTCGGGCTTCTTTGTAGAGAGCACTACCCCGGGCTTGTTGAGTTCGGTGGAGTGGTGGAGCCGGCCACTACCTTCGACCACTACGCCGCCGCCCCAGACGCTGAAGATCGAGACGGTAGAAGATTCAGGAACAAGGCAGAGCGGGTAAAGCAGGAGCTGTGGGTAAGTGCTCGATACATCGTATTCATTGCACATTATTGAAATAATGAATTGATTCATCGCGTTTGTATGCAGGATTTCTTCAGATGTCGCCCAGGAATGGAGGCCAAGGCGGATGCGGTGGCTGATAAGTGTTGTCATACACTTGTCACCAACCTGCACTACGAGGCACGCGTCCAGGCCATCATTAATTACCACGCCACTGTCCTTGGTGAGAGGGTGAACAAAGAGCAAGCAAGAACCATGAGGTTGACTCGGGAGCAATACCTGGAGGTAAGTACATTAGTTGTTGTCGACATTAACGATTAATTTCCGCTACTGCTACGTCACTTATACTTCATTTCTGTAGATGATTCCTTATTGGTGCTCGGCGCATCCCGACTGCTGGCAACGAATCGTGGACCAGTGGTGCACGGAGGAGTGGGAGCAGACGCACAACACTCGCCGAGAGCACCGTTTGATGATGCCAGGTGTGACACACCATCAAGGCAGCCGTAGCCTCAACGCATACAGAGAAGCCTGGGTATGACAATTCAGTTATTAATTCTAACACTCAATTATGTATGATCTTCTAATCATCTTGCTGGTTTCATCGCAGTCGTCGTCACATGGTGGGCAGCCGTGCAATGAGTTCAAGGGATATGCTCTAGCCCACAAGGGCAAGGCGAGGGCTGACATCGACTACAACCCGGAGGACGGGCCTGAGGCATACAGCAACCCGAGTGTCCACACCCGCCTCACTGAGTACACCTCTATGGCAAGGGAGGTCCATGGACCAGACTTTGATCCGACGACTGAGGATCTTGACGTGGAGGTTGTCATGAGGGTCGGAGGAGGAAAGAAGCACGGCCGCTACTGGATTGCCGACAGCGCAATAGACCCGTCCTCTGCTCCCACTCTATCTCAGATTCGAGCAAGGAGCACGAGCTCGAGCCCCGCCATACGACCCCGGGCCTCCGGGTACCAGGCCCTCCAGGTGATTGTTTCTTTATCCTACTTCACACTATACGTTGATTCATTCTTTCTTTGCATTACCGTAACATTAGGATTTAAATTGTGCAGCAACAACTCGAAGAAGAGAGGAACAGACGTATGGAGTTGGAGGCGAGGAGTCAACAGTTGGAGGCGAGGATGAGTGCCGACCAAGCGAGGATGGCGGAAATGTTTCAATACATGCAGAGTCTGGGCGCCGCAACGGGTGTACCTCCGCCAACTTCACTCTTTCCGCCAACATTCGGCACTCCGGTGAGTTCAGTACGCTCTTTGAATGTATTGTTGTGTTGTGTCTCAAACTTCTTTTCTTTGCAGAATCAGTCGGCGGGCTCAAATGATCCATATGCATCGCCAAATTCGGGAGCGTATCCTAATCCGGGGCTTGGAGCGTCTCCGGGTGTTGGAGCGTCTCCGGGTGTTGGAGCATCTCAGAATCCGGGAACTTGGCCACCACCACAGGGAACTTGGCCGCCACCACCAAGTTGAGCTATTCACACTTTGACTTATCGATATATTGCAACTTTAGGACTTGTGTATGATATTTGAACTTGGAACTATGAACTTGCTCTATCGTGGATGATTGTATTGTGTTGCAACTCTAGAACTTGGTCTATTGTGTTTGAACTTGGCCTATTGTCTATTGTGTTTGAACTTGGCCTATTGTGGATGACTGTATTGTGGTCTATTGTGGATGAATCTCTTTATTGTGTTGTGGTCTATATTGTGGTATATTGTCTACTGAATAAAAATAGGTTCTGGACCCTTTGCCGAGTGCCCCAGGTTTTGCCGAGAGCAGGCTCTCGGCAAAGGGTCCTAAACTTTACCGAGAGCATGGCCTAGCTCTCGGCAAAGAGGCCCATTCTTTGCCGAGAGCAGGCACTCGGCAAAGAGGCCCATGCTTTGCCGAGAGCAGGCACTCGGCAAAGAGGCCCATGCTTTGCCGAGAGCAGGCTCTCGGCAAAGGTGCGCCTGTTTGCCGAGTGCCGGGTCAGGTTCTCGGCAAAGGTGCCGTAACGACCACACAGCCTACAGGTAGTATCCTTTTCTTTGCCGAGCGCCCGAGAAAGGGCTCTCGGCAAAGCCTCCTTTGCCGACAGAAAATTTGCCGAGAGATCTTTGCCGAGAGCCCCTCTCGGCAAACTCTTTGCCGAGAGGCTTTGTAGATTTACCGAGTGCTTCTGGCACTCGGCAAATCTGCTGCATCCGGTAGTGTAATTTGTCATATTTTAAAAAATATGTTGGTCAACATTTTTTATCCAACATTTTTTCAGTTGAAATGTTGGCTCAACTTTTTTATAAAATATTGGATTCACATTTTTTATCTAATACTTTTTTAGTTAAAATGTTGAACAGGCCATCATACTAGGTTTGATATGGATTTTAATGGGCTTTATAGTTCAATCCGTTAACTATCTTTCGGTAGACATATAGGAGTTCCCCAAGAAAATATGATGTTGTGGAAATAAAAGAAAATTCACTATTACTAGGTTCGTGCCCGTGCTTTACCACGGGATCAAAAAAAATTTTAATGCAATAATGGAAGTATGAAAAATATGTTGTTTTGAGATTACAAGATGAAATAAGGAAGCATGAGAAAAGAAGCATCAGCTAATTGCCGAACAAAAGTATAGCTGCATCCATGAAAGGGAAGGGAATGAGCATATGCAAAAGAAAGGCTTCGCAAATGAAAAAAATAAACATGCTAGCGGATTATATTTGATGCGTAAAAAAAAATAGCGCTGCAACTTCATAATACAATGAAACTCCATTTAGAAGTAACGGGCACATATCAAACAAGAAAATGTAATACAGAAAAAGTAGAAGTCGTTACACGACAACACCTTAGTTACAAACAAATCTTTGATGTGATGTAATTGAGATGTTGAGACCTACCAATGCAATGCCCTCCCTTTCCTGCATGTATGTTTTAACAATTCAAGAAGGTTAGACTAATTCACCTAGATATCGGATTCGTAACCAATTGATTAGTATTTTATAGCAAATAGATCTGTGCCCATGTGTTACTACGGTCAAACAAGATCTGAATAACATAACACCTATTTCATAATTTGAAGCAACATCCTACAATGCTCGCTACAACAAAGATACATCATGTCCTTGTGCCCAGTCCAACTCAAGAGATGGGGCATATAGCTAGAGCTTGGAGCAAAGGCTACAGTTGCTTTCTCTTGCATCCGCCAAGCATAAAAATTGTAACGATGATCAAACAGAACAAAGGAAAAGCACTACATTCATGATTGGTGAAGTATTAAAAGTGAAAGATAATAAAGTGAGAATAGCTTTATGATAGCAATTGCTTTTAACATAAATTTCGAAATAAATAGCAGAACAGCAAAATTACCATTAAAAAGGAAATTACAACTAAGACAACAAAGAAATGCTACCATCAGCTTGGAGTCAGGAACATCATCAGGGGCGAAGCCAGCCGAGCATGCCACCAGATCAGCTCCATTAGGACAGCAGGATCAGATACATAGACGAACAATAGTTTATATGGGATTTTGCAGATTTCATGGGGTCCAACGACCCGACGAGCTGCCCGCTTCCTGAACATCATAACCAAGATAACATCCAGCGAGGTGCTTCCTGACAGGATGTCCATAATATCAAATCAACTTGCATAGATAGATTCCTGCTGCTTGCTAGAAAGCAAAAACTGTCGCACCAATAATCAATATTCTTGGAAAGCAAAAACTGTCGCACCAATAATCATATTCTTATTGTAGAAACAGTGAAACAATAAAAACCTTGAGAAACAGATGAGGCTACAATCTAGTGGATTCTAACAATGTTGGCCTCACTTGCTGTAGTAGGAAGTAGACAACATAATAAATGCTTCAGAATTTCTATCTTCCAAGAAAAAGCTAGTATTTTCTATCAAGCAAAAATCTAGGTGAAAATAACCTACCGTGTTGAGAAGAGATAAAGTTGCATCAATGAATTCATATCTTGGAGTCGATCACATCTTTAGAATTTTTTTTCTGCTCTTATCTCAACTCTCATCCACTTGTAACCACAATACATCACTATATTTCTATATTTTTTAGAAATATACAATAATTTGTAATTCAAATCTTAATAGCTGAATGTGTGAATAGTTATTGTCAAAAGTTCGGGTTCCAATCAGTATTACACTCGTAAAACAAACTAATAAGCAGAGACAGTTGTGCTCTATCAGAGGCCACCAAACATGATTTATTCATATATTCAAAATAACATGCCACTCATCATTCCAAACCAGATCAGTACCATTCCTCATACTCTATCAGTATCACGTTTTACTATTCTCAATTCGAAGGAAGACATGGCACATGTCCAACAACTAACATTTAATTTCCACATATACCTTGCACTCACCACCCGGTTCCTGACTCAAGCAATAGAATGGTCTAATGATAGGGAGCAAGAACCTTTTCTGGTGCCGAGGTTGGCCTTGGTGAAGGTGTTGGCAATTGGCGTCCCCTTTGAGGACGAAGTAATGAAGCTCCTTGAAATTGAGCCATGGCTTGACCCAGACCTTGGCCTCACATACCTTCTTCTTCCATGGCTTATCTCTAAAAAAAACTTATCTCTGCATCTAGGATCAAAACCAGTGACACGGTTGCGAATAGAATAAGGGATCCAATAGAATAATGTCTGGATGATATAAGTACGGAAATTCAAGGTGCTGATGAGGGATATATGTTTCTTTTGGCAAACTTTGCAAGGAAAAATCCAGTCAGCACAACAACTGAAGAAAGGAATTGGACAATGAACAGAACCTGTTTTATATGGATGCATTGAAGAAAGAACAGTACATACTTCCAGAGCCAAACCATAATTCCAGATTCAACATTAAACGTTTGTTGATATATCAGTAAAAAAATTTGCACTATCTGCTGGCAGATGAAATGCTATACCAAGAAACTTGCGATATTAAGGTCTTCAATTACACCTAGTACATCCAATTTATAAAAAAGCTACGAATATATGGAAAACTTCTGGTGATGTGAAATGACATCACATGGTTTGACCTTATATGATCAGAGTGACAGTGCTTCTATTGTTGCAGAATACTGCATTGACATGACACCGCATCCTATTGCACTAAAATTAGCAGCAATACTTGTATACACCAGACCAGAGTAGAATGGTTATATTTCATCATGCAACAGTAAAAAGTGATAAATTGAGTATTCTATTTCCGGAAATGTAATGGTAAAAGACTAGCACCATATAAAAATGAGATTATGTAGCATACCAGAAGTGAGTAGCCAGCACAAAGCCTGCTCCTTCTACGTAGAGTAACAAAGATATTCCATGCCTCCAGGTACTGCAGAAGTGTGAACATAGACATCAGAAAATTGAGTGTATTGAAGATGGTTATAAACAGCACCAAATTTTGATTTGCAGAGATGTTTTGAAACTGTAAACCAACATCCAGTTCCTTCCTTGAACAAGAAAAAGAAGAGAAGAATAAAAGAACAGCTCGCATCATTTCTGACAAAAGAACAGATGGTTTGGACAGAGCTGGCAATTTATCATGCAAGGCCGAGTCCTTTGATCCCTTCATCTCAAACCTGGTTGCAACTGATTCTGTTTGTTGTAGGTGGATTTCTATCTGAAATTACTGAGTCCTACCTTGCTAATAATCCTTCCAATGGAATGGTTCCCTCTGCTGAGCAAGCCCTTCCTCCCACTGCTTGCCTTTCCAACCGGTGTTAAAGTTGGCTATTCCACATCTAGATTATGCTCAGCTATGGTCTCGATTGAATCCTTGCTGGAGGAAGATGTGTCAGGACCATCAGCAGTCTCGGAATTTTTGTCAGAATCTTCATCACTAATGGATTGATTAATGCAATGGTTGACAGTAATTGCCATTTTATTTGCCAATTATCTCAAACCTGGTTGCAACTTAATTAGGCAAACATTTGGATAAATATATATTTTCAATACCCATTGTCTCAAACATATACGGGGAGAATTAGAGCCTAATTGAAATCTGAGTATTGGCTAAGTGTGTACCATCTTCCTGGTTTGGTGCTCCCTCAGTGCAATTAGGTCCATAGTTTTGCTCTACCAGCAAAGTAATATCCATAGAGGCTTCTATCATACTCGAGCACTCCACAAGTCATCCACAAGGATAAGATCCCGATGATTAGCACCCATATCACATCTCAGCTCCCAATTAACAATTAGGTAGCGTTTGGTTCAGCGTTTTTGCGGCGTGACCTGTTAGCAGCGTGATATGATACCGATTGTTTTTGTTTGATTGGAAGTCTCCGTAACGGATCGCAACGTAAACAGATACCCACCTGACCTCGAGCGTCCCCGGTGCGGCGGCACGGCGCGGCATTTGGGAGGATTGGTGGAAGGCGGCGCGTCGGAACCTGCGAGCGGGTGGCTCCGGCGCGGGAGTCGCGCGGCGGCGCAGTGTTGTGGTGGATTGGTGGAGGGCGGCGCGGCGGGACCTGCGAGCGGGCGGCTCCGGCGCGGGAGTCGCGCGGCGGCGCAGTGTTGTGGTGGATTGGTGGAGGGTGGCGCGGCGGGACCTGCGAGCGGGCGGCTCCGGCGCGGGAGTCGCGCGGCGGCGCAGTGTTGGGGCGGATTGGTGGAGGGCGGCGCGGCGGGACCTGCGAGCGGGCGGCTCCGGTGCGGGAGTCGCGCGGCGGCGCAGCGTTGGGGCGGATTGGCAGAGGGTGGCGCGGCGGGACGGGGATGGGATGGGACGGCGGGGAGGTGGGAAGTCGGCGGGGAGGCGCGGCGGGGACGCCGGAGTGGGGCGAGATCGCGCGCTTGCGGGAGAGGCCGGCGGCGGTGAGGGCGGGCGAGATGGCGGCGCCGGAGCGGGGGGAAGTCGCGAGCGCGCGGGAGCAGCCGGAGTCGTGCGAGCTCTGGAACCGGTGGGAAGTCGGCGGGGAGGCCCCGCGGGGACGCCGGAGCGTGGCGAGGTCGCGCGCTCGCGCGAGAGGCCGGCGGCGGTGAGGGTGGCGGGGACGGAGGACGGCGCTCTGGACTAGGCGGAGCCGCGTGGGTGAGGCCGGCGCCGCGGTCGGCTGCAAAGCGTGGGGGACGGTGCGTTGGCGGCGGAGCAGCGGAGAGCCGGCGACCCGTGCTCGTCGGGGAGGCAGGAGTCGGACGTGGCGGACCTGATTGTATTTTTTAAAGAACTTCTTCAGGATCCTGTGTGCCAAGTGACAACCGTCCCCCCTTCCTCTTTCGAAAGAAAAGGAAAGAGAAGCCTCAGAACCTGCTGGAACTCCGCCGCCGCCGCCGCCCACACCATTCTTGCTGCCGTCGCCGATCGCGTCGGAGATGATAGGTGCAGCAGCGCGGAGCCTGCGGCCTCGAGCAGGCATGTTGTGCTGGCCGTGCTAGCGCAGCTCCGCCGCCTCTCCTTCCCCACCCCCCGTCCCCGGTTCCCGCGTCACCCAGTGATAGGTGCAGCACTACTAGCGCAGCTCCGCCCCCTCCCTCCCCGCCCCCCACCCGGTTCCGTCGTCTCATCGTGCCGCTGCCTCCCCCTGTTCCCCTCTTCGTGCCCCCTTGCAGCTATGTCAGAATCTCGGTACCAATTGTTACCCGCCCATTACGATGGGGTCATTAAGCCCATCGTGTGCCAGCAGTCCAAAGAAGCTTCTCCATTTGTAGCTTTAGCAAGCTGCCTCAATCTAAAGATAGGTCCAAGATGCAAGCACGTCCCTACCTATCCCGTGGAAGAGATTGTGCTCATAGAACCCATACAAGAAGCACTAGAGCGACTGATGCCTAATTTCGTCGGAACGTTTCTTCTCGGTGAAATTCCTAGGAGGAGGGAATACTTCCTGCAATTTGTGGCAACAATAGCAAAAGGGGTTCATCTAGGCCGAGGTGCAGAAGGTGTGTGATGCTTTCGATTCTAGTTGGAGGGTTTCCTGCAAAATGTGTAATCACTTGCAACTTTACGCTTTATATTTTTTATTCACTATATTGATTCATGTCATAATATCTTATAGGATTATTGAGTTCGAAGAACATGATGTGATCTTGCTGTTCGCCGCTTTCAACGTTAAAGTTGTACATGGGTGGCTATCTGACCCGGATGATAATGAGCTTTTCAATGTTATTGGAAATTGCACTCGTGAATCCCTGCTGACAAAAATTAGTAATGGAGGTATTAAGGAACTTCTCACTGGCAGTAGTAATCCTTCATCTTTGGGTGAGTTTTTTCTATTCAACTTATTTGTCTAAGAATTTCCTTGTATGTAGTGAAAGGATTCAAAGGTTTGTTTAGTCAGGCCTAACAATTTATTTATTTGTATGTAGGTAAAAGGATTCAAATGTTTGCTAAGTCAGGCATAACAAGACATGGGTATACTTTTTGGTTCATAGAGCCATTGTTTTTCCCTTAACAATTATGCACAAAGTTAATATGCATGTTATACTGTCCCAACAATGCAGGTTGAAAATGTTACATGGAGGCACGTTCGAGCGTGAGTTAACAGTCCTTTGCAACAAAGATCAATTTGACATTATCTGTAAGGTAGGAAATCAATCATTTCCCTGCACATAAAATTCTTTTCTCCATATGTTTTTATTATATTTGTGTACATCCAGTTTTCTGGTGATCTCTTCATTCTGGAAACACATGAAGATATTCTGAAAACACTCAAAGAAGTCTCGTGGAAAAGGCTAACATTGGTATGTGCTGTTACACTCACTCTAATTATTTTTTTGGAGTTTAGGGTTATAATACCATTTGATATCTGTCCCAACCCAAATGACAGTCAGAAGAGGAAAGCTTCTATGTTTCAATGCGTCTTGATCCAATCAAGAGGCAAAAAAATATCCACAAGGTATGTTTTTTCCTTTTTACAAGCAAAGATAGTAAGCTCTAGTTATGGTGATATTCTCACTAGTTCAAGTCTTAAGAATGGAACTGATTCATATCACACCAGAAGGGTGTTTTGCTTCAGGTGTAGCAAAATCTCTTTGCTCCAGTAGTAATCAGCGCTTTGCTGAGTGCGAGTATATTCGGGTCTGTTTTGTTCTTTACCAAACTGTGCAAGAACTTGCCACACCTCAATGCGCCTAACTTTAGCTGGCATTGTCTTGGGCATCGGCTTAGCGTGTTTTTCTGCCAAGTCTTGCCAAAACTCTATCGCCAATTTTGTCTGCTGCAAGTGTGGCACGGACTAACTTCCGGTGTGGCTACCTTGGGCAACGAAGCAAACAGGCCCTTCAACCACACCATCTTCGTAATTTAAGCACACAACCCTTCTCATCTAGAGTTGCCAGCCAAAGTTTCTTGGCAACTGCACAATATAAAAAAAGTGTAGCAGGTTTTCTAAGCATTTCCCTTTGACTCGGGTGTTTCTAGTCGGTTTACTTGCTATGAAACATCACAGAAAAAATTGAATCTGATATAGCAAACCTATGTGATTAGCCTTACTAAATAATTTCTTTCTGCTTATTCAGTCCTTATATCCACACTCTATAAGAGTGTTAATCATGTCCACCTGAGACTCCAGTTTTTAATGTCTGGCTGCTATTGAAATAACAGGCATCTGAGTGGAGTCAAAGAAAACTGTCAGAACTGGATGGTTCTGATGACAAAGGGCAGAAGAAGAAGAACACGAACAAGAAGAAGCAAACAAACATTACAAAGAACGTAAAGGAAGAGATTCCTGAGACAGAAACATCTGAACATGATCCTTCCATTTCTCATGTGTCTCCGCCTGAGAAAGGAGCCCTTATCCCACCAACACTTGCTGATCGTTTCTTCATGTTTTTATTAGAGTAAACTTCACTCTAGAGTTCTGTTAAAAATACATATATCACTAATGCAACGCTGTGGGGGAAAAAACTCCTGGTATATGTAGTGAATGCTGACCGTTGGAGTTGTGTCTCAAGCATTTTGGCCCTTGTAGACTAATGCAACGCTGTGGGAAACAATCCTAGTATATGTAGTGAATGCTGAACCATGGAGTTTGCCTCAAGTAATTTGGCCCCTGTATACTAATGCATTTTGTCATGTTTAGTAGTTATTCAGTCACGGGTTGATTTGGTAGGTATTTGAATTTGTATTATTGGTTGAAAAGTTGCTAGGCCTTTGTAGGTGTTTGAATTCCGAAAGACCACGTGCTAGTAGGTACCGTACAACGCGATCTAACCAAACCTGCACACAAACTTGTCGTTGGCCGAGAGCTTCTCCGATTCAGCCATCTTGCAACGTTTTTCAGGTATCTCCATGGATGAGCAACGAGCTTCTTGGCGGACTAGACCAAGAGTGCTCCCTTTATAATTTGAAACGCAGCCGTTCCTGTGACTTCCATCCATTAAAGCCGCAGGAAGCAGTGGCAAGCTCGAGTGGCCGTGTCCACAGGATGCTATTGGCCGCGTGCAGGAGGAGTCGCGCCGCGCATCGTCCGCGCCAACAATCTCGCAAGGAAACCTCGCGCCTCTGCAGCAGGTTGTGACGCCGACGAGTCAGGTTGCACCTCAGCTCGCCGCCGCCGTTACCGCCGTCCACCGGGACGCACAGCGACGCGCTCTTCCCCAGGAGGCCAGGAACAGCGCGCGCCCTCGCAGGACGCCCGCCCTTGGCGCCCACTCGAATCGCTTGACGCCGGTGGTCGTGTACTCGATGTGCTCCGGCCGGGGCTCCCGGCCGTACCACGTCCCGAACCCGGTGCACCTGGAGCAGGCGCCCCGGCGCGAGCTCCACGAGGTACTTGCGGCACAGCACGGCACGGCGCACGCACGGGCCGAGCACCGGCACGATCGCCCTGGATGGCTCCAGTGCCGCCTCCGTCGTCGTGGGCTCGTGGCGTCCATGTCCCATGCCTCGACGCGGCCCGCAGCGTCCATCGTGTAGACCACCTGACGCCGCCTCCCGTCGGCTCCGGCCGCGCGCACGGCGCCGACCCAGCACCGCCCCGGCGTGTCGAACAGAGCCCACTCCGTGTCCCCTGCTCGGGCGACGGCGAGACGAGACAACAGCTGGCAGATGAGCAGCACGGCGTAGCAGGCCCAGCCGACGAGGTCAGCCGCTGCGGCGGGGACACGACGACGGCCTTCTCGTAGACCTCGAACCGGAGCCTGTCAGGCGCGAGCGTCTCTGGTGGGATCAGCACTTCCTCGTTGCAGCCGTTGGCGGCGGCAAAGCAGCAGCGGAGGTCGTACTTCAGTACCTCACGACGTGGGCTGTCCGTGCCGCCGCCGGCGTCGACGAACGGGAGCTGGCGATGAGAGGCAACGGGACTAAAAGGTCTTTGGTCTAAAAGAGGCAACGGGACCTGCGCGTCGTGACCGGGTTGAGGAGGTGCATCTCCGAGTGGGCGTCGTCGGCGGGGACGAGCCACCCATCGGGCGACGAGCCGACGCAGACGCGGTCCGAGGATGCGGGCGCCGGCTGGCCCATGGCGTACGCCCTGCCCTCCGCCAGGCGCAAGAACTTGGCATTGCCGCCGCCACTGCTCCGCCGCGTGCGCCCGCGCGCGGTCGAGTTGATAGGGAGCATGCCATGAGCCACGGGGGACGGCGGCCAACTGCCACGCGATGCAGACGGCGGGGTGTAGACCGATATGAGCTTCACTGCAGTGAGCTCACGCCAGCGTTCGTGGATCCTCGGTGTCGGCGGCTTCCCTGGCCATCAGGATCTACCACAGGTTGCCCGGGGAGAGATCACCATTGTGTTCGACTGCAAGACGCGCCCCCACAGCATCCAAGTCTGAACCTGTCCTCTTCGTCGTTGGCGAGTGTTGATTGCAAAAATTGGCATGATAAATAAGTAGGCCAAATGATGTTGTCTAGAGATTATTTTGGCCAGGTGCATGCAAACTAGTACTGACAACAGCCATATGTTGTCTGCTGTCTTGAATTCTCGGGAGACTGCAGACAAGTTTGGAGATTGTTGTCTGGGCCTTCCAGCGGCTCGTGAGGAAGTTGTCTGTGATTTCCAGGGAGTCAAATGAGCTAGTGTCTGCCCTCGAGATCCTTTTGTCTGTGCTTTCCAGAGGACTACGTAACTTCTGTCTGTACCACTACTTCAGGCGCGCATGCATGAGGGCGTTTATCTCTTGGGTCAGAGTTCAGATTGAAGCAATGCGTATGCTTGCATGCATGTGTCATGGAGATCGAGGAGACGAGGACCGATCAAGCAGACCAAAGACAAAAGAGATGATTGCACGTAGCTGCAAGAATAGAAAAAGGGCCAATCGTGTTCAATTATTGCACGTAGCTTGAAAGGGGGGGCCTCCAGTTGTGGAGGTTGAGTCCTACGCCGTGGTTGGCCATTACATACTGCTCTCTATTGTGAGGGATCCTTTCACGGACCAAGAAGCTGGCACCGTGGCGTTTGACACAATTACGGATAAGAGAAATGCTCCAGTGGCCTCTA
Source organism: Panicum hallii (assembly GCF_002211085.1). NCBI lineage: Eukaryota > Viridiplantae > Streptophyta > Magnoliopsida > Poales > Poaceae > Panicum > Panicum hallii. The sequence goes on from NC_038043.1 coordinate 38,101,698, forward strand.
CCTGTAATGAAGAACTAGAGATGGACGACATCTACATGAATATCCACAGGTGTGTCGATGCGGAGGAGGAATCAAAAACACAATGGCCCGGAGAACTCGTGCTATCGAACAAGCCTGCAATGTATGCTTGCGGTGTTCAGGAGCCAATTTACCACCTTATTGCCATTGCCCCATGACTTGTTCCTGCTCTGTGCGTCCATGTGTAGTACCTGGTCGATGAACAGCTCATAAAAAACTGCAAATCCTGTTGTGAATCATAACTACCTTGCAATAGGCTACTGAAACATGTTTGGTGGATTCTTACGGTGATGTGTTTTTTTCAAATTGAGCTCCTTTGAATTTCTCCGATCTACTTTGGAGCAGCATTTTTGCTATATATGTTCTCAATTTCTCGTTGAAGCTTGAATTCAGTTATGATGAAACAAGGCTGACTTTTTTGCATTCTGGAATGGATTGGCGTTGTGTTTATTTTATTATTTTGGCAACCTTGTGATAATCAGCCCTGTGTATTGACTATTGAGTTACAAGGGATTAAACTAATCTCTGACTTTAAACTTTGAAACATGACGAGTGACTGGGAGAGCAAAACATAATTAACTAGTTGTGCTGCAGCGAGATATTAAATAAAAGTAGTGATGAGGAAATAGAAACAGCATTATTGCCTAAGTTTCTCAAATGGCCAAGAAGGATTTGATGTTCAACTAACGAATGTATGCTAACCAGTAACATAATGAACTGTCTAATATTTTTAATTTGTGTACCTGCATATTAGCTGATAAAAGGATACCATATTTATTTCATATATAGTAGAATGTTAAAAATAAAGATGCCCTGCCCATCACACTTTTAATTTCTTGCGAGGAAGAAAGTCTATAGATTATACTTGTATCAGTCGTTGATCTAGGGTCTGGTAGGGAAGACGTGGTTTTCAGTCTCCATGGAGGACCAGCGAAATTCCCCTGTGTGCGACCGCTCAACATTTGTGTCAAGACTACTGAACCGGCCAAACAAATTTAGACAAAAAAATGAAGAGGGTTCACCGGCTTACATTGAAATCCAATCGGACCGATCCGTCATGGACTAACAATTAAAGATGATGAACGTCAATCAAATATCGACAGCCCGACGACCTGGATACTACTTGGTCAGTACTAAAAGGTCAGGCTCCTGGTAGCTCGATTTTTTTACAATGTCGCAAGCCATAAGTCATACGATTTTTTTACGCGTAAATACGCATGTGCTGTTTGTGAGACTCGATTACCATTCCATCTATATATCACATGTTAGTGGGGGAGAAATGCATTTCTTTTGAAGTAACCTGTGGAGGATCATTTACCCGGTGTTTTTACCTGGTACTAAATGGCTGAGCCATTTTAGTATCGGGTCAAGACACCAGCCGCTGCTAAAATATGACTTTTAGTATTGGATGGTTGGTATTTTGACCTGGTACTAAAATGGCTCTGAAGTTTTCAAATTTAGATCCGGTACTAAAATAGCTCTATAGTAGTTTTAGTCCTGGATCCAATTGTATCCGGTACTGACGTGCGTGATGAAAGGTCGTTTATCTGGTAGTGGACCCAGTGCAGCGTAAAGCAGTAGGTCCATCTGAAGCATTCAACGGGCATGCAACGGCTTGGATGGGAGCTCTCTTTTCCCTCATTTTTCTCTTTATTTTTGCAGCCGGAAGTTCCTTTTGCAGGAAAACACACAAAGGACAGAATAGGCTTAGCGAGTAATTTTCCCTTCCAAGCTATGAACAGTATAATGAGTTAATGGCTAAAATGACAGTGGCGGAACATCCGGTCAAATGAGAATTTTTTCATATATTTTTCTTTATTTTTTAAAATTTAGCACTGGTCCGATCTTCCGATAGATATGATTGATTCGATTGGTGGCTTCTAATCGGACACGATTTGAATCCCTGCAACCGTAACATCGTTGCTCCGTTGGTTCTCAACCAAGCACAACTCGATTGACCTCCCCAAGAAAGCTATTCCATGCAAATGAATCGAAGAACACAAGCAAGAAAGGATAATCACGCAATCTGAAATTGCAGATGTGTATGAAGCAAGATGAATATGGGGTTCAAGCACTGATTACAAAAGGACTAATCACCATAGTGGTGTAGAACGAGAACGAAGGCCCTAATTCACAGCAAAAGGACTCGCCATCACAGTTACAATGAAAGAGATCTATTTCTCGATGGAAAACTAGAGCAAACAAAACTCAAACCTTAATGTGGCGGCATCTACTGAATATATGAAGGTTAGGTCGTGGATGACCCTCTAGATGCGCCCCTATGGGCTCCAACACAATAAACTGGCCAACGGCCCAAAAGACGGTGGCACACCACCTTGACAGATTTTGGATGTCCACTTGTTTCGACAATTCTTGTTGACTCAGATGGAATTTTAATATGGGAGCGGCGCCATTGGAAGCTCTATTAAATTTCCTTTCCATCCATACAAAGAACGTCCAAAACGGACTCCGTATGCGACCTGGGCGTTATTTTTGGCGCATGCTGCTCCTGGACTCCAAGGTGGACTCGAACTTGAGTTGTTTTGGACCTCCACCTTGGCGACTCGAACTGAATTAGCCTTGGGTCTCCTTCTTTACTTGAACACCCTTGCTGGACTCTTTTTCATACGATGCGCCAATCATGATCGTATATATGGGTATCATGTTCTCATCATCCTCCACTTCTTCACGAAAAGCCGTCCTCAGCGTCGAGTGTGCTCTAAACTGATCCTGCACAACACAAAGGAGAACGGGGTTGCGAAATAAAAGGGAACCGAAATAATTATGAGGAGGAATATGACAATGTTTCTAATTTTCTAGTGTGTCATCTCGTACAAAAATTTCAGCAAACATGTAGGCTCCTTGATCGGAATGCAGATATGGTTGCCAACACTATCCTGCAAAGATTAGTACTAACAAAAGACAATGCAGTAATAGATTTTTTAAAACAACACTAGAGGAACATGGGATGATAATTTTAGTAGTATGGCAGCCCTCTAGTCGATTACAATTTTGCACAACAAAAGGAGACTTCTGATTTCCACAAATGTAGACTCGATGTATCATATATTGTCCTTTGCTGTTATATTTGCCAATAGCATAATATGTGTGTCTAGAAAACCATGGCAAATCAGTATATCGAATAAATCCATCTTCCAAACAATTTAGATTACAGAAAACCTCAAATTCAATGTAACCCAAAGTATTTAAAGAAGATAACGGTTTGAGCTCATCATTTGTGCTAGCAATATGAATAATATGATTAATTTCAGCGCAAGTGTGTGGTTTTAAAACATGTATAGCAGAAGTATTATCACACAAATCATCTTTATCACAAGGAACATTGAGCAAGTCATCATGTGATAAAGAGAGATTAAGAGAATGTTCCACTAACAGTTGCTGTATAAAAGCATGATTGGTGGAAAAATTCAGCACATCAAGAGAAGTCTCACCATTCGTGAGTGTAACACCATAAGCATTACCTTTGCTCTTATTTTCAGCAGGAGTAATAGGTGCAGTATGAAAAGATGTTTCTGAATTTTGACATGAGGTTTGAGCACTTCATTTTCTTTCATGTCGTGCTCTCGCTTTTGTACACTATACTACAAAAGGTTAGCCACAGCAAGAGGAATAATAATGGATTGATCATCTTGATGATGCACCTCATCATTAGAATTCAGTACAGGAGATGGATTAACAAAATTTTCTCTCATAAGAATTTTCATATCATTCCAAGTTTGAGGTTTATCTGATGGACTTAAAGGTCCCACGAAGTTGAAGCAGCATCTCGCAATACACTAGTTGCATTCTGAACCTTCCTCCTTGCACACATAGGATGCTTAGAAAATATTTTATCTATTACTATTTCCCACTCAATGTACTCATCAGCACCTATGCCATCATAAGTTGGTGGATATGAACAACCTGTCATTGTTAGAAGATAATAAAAGACATCATAAAAGTATTATCCCTATCAACTAGCAACTACTAGGATTGGTAGGTGGATAAGTGGACTGCAATATCTCAAGCAGCTTACTACCGTCTTACAAGTGTTCTTACCAAAGCCAATAGGGCGGCACAATCCATTGTAAACTTGAGTGTGTAATGGTTGCAAGGTGAACATGTAAGATCAGAAATATATGTGGAGCTTTGGGTAGGCACAATATTGTAGCAAGGAATATCAAAAATTCAATTCAGAATTGCAAGACTGAAAAGTAGTCCCAAGATAGTCTATGTCGTAGGCCTAAACTTATCTCGGACCTAGTTCAAACGAGCAATGGATATAACTTGTACAAGGACTCAAAGGATGCAAGCTGTTATAAATTTTTTATTCATCTTTTTTTTCTTTCTTCCTTTCTAGGTGCGGCTTTTCTTTTCTTTTTCTTTGCACCTCTTTGCCTTTTACATGTTTTCTTTAAGAATTGCAGCAAGACACAAAATTGGAGCTCAATGTATTTCTACTTTGCCAAGACCCTTTCTTCTTTTTCTCCTTACACCAAAAATAGAAAAGAAACCTATAAAATTAAAGTGCACTTTACTTCTTGCTGCATGCACAAGGGTAGGGCAGCAAAAGAACTATTTAGAGATGAAAACTGAACTGCAGTGCATGATGACAAGCACAGACCGAAACAGACTACAAACAAGACCTAGACCCGACGAACACGATGACACAACGAGGGACTAAATTCAGCAAAGCAAACCAAACTGAAAAATTGTGGGGCAGAAAGGGGTTATAGGACAGAAAAATTATTTTTTGTAGGGCTTTTTTTGGACTATTGGTAATGAAAACAAGATGAATCTAAAGGGCACACGATAATATACCTCACGGGTAACCTAAATCCTGATACCATTTGATGCAGTACTGGCCGGATCTTCTGATAGGTATGATAGATTCGATTGGTGGAGAACTCAACGTTGGCAATACGGGCTTCTAATTAGATACAATTCGAATCCTTGCAATCGTTACACAGCTGCTCCGTTGGTTATCAACCAAGCACAACTTGATTGACCTCGCCAAGAAGGCTATTTCCTACAAGGGAATCGAAGAACACAAGCAAGAAAGGATAATCACGCAATCTGAAATTGCAGATGTGTATGAAGCAAGATGAATATAGGGGTTCAAGCTCTAATCACAAAAGGACTAATCGCCACAATGGTGTAGAACAAGAACGGGGGCCCTGATTCACTGCAAAAGGACTCGACGTCACAGTTATAATGAAAGAGATCTATTTCTCAATGGAAAACTAGAACAAATAAAACTCAAACCCTAATGTGGCGGCGGATAGTGAATATATGAGGGTTAGGTCGTGGATGACCCCCCTGGATGCACCCCTATGGGCTCCAACACGATACACGGGCGAATAGCCCAAAAGATAGTGGCGCAGCACCCTGACAGATTCTGGACGTCCACTTGTTTCGACGATTCCTGTTAATTCAGATGGAATTTTATTGTAGGACTGGTGCCATTGGAAGCTCTATAAATTCCCTTTCCATCCATATAAAACGTCCAAAATGGACGTTGTATGCGACCTGGGCGTCATTTTTGGCGCGTGCTGCTCGTGGACTCCAAGGTGGATTCGAACTTGAATTGTTTTGGACCTCCACCTTGACGAATCGAACTGAATTAGTCTTGGGCCTCATTCTTTACTTAAACACCCTTGCTGGACTCTTTTTCCATGCGATGCGCCAATCATTTCATATATATGGGTGTTATGTCCTCATCAATAACATTCCTTTGGTGTTGTTATTCTTGATATTTTGCAAGCTTCTACATGGAATCAGGAACTGAGAACACTATGGCTCTTGGTTTAGTTTGCACTGATCTTTTATTGCACTTAATTTACTACTTAGTATGTGCCTTTTCATGTCACGGTAAGTCATTCCCTTTTTTGCAAGTAAAAATATTCCAGAATAAACAACAGTAACCTCTCAATTTAGAGAAATATATGCAGAATAATAATTACTGTTGAAATGTTTTTGCTTGTAATACTCATTCCAGCATTTCAAATTATTTAAGGGCCACATCTTACTCAGCAAATAACTTGAAGCATGAGATGTGTTGTTGGTTTAAACATGAACGTTGCTTCCTCTCTGGATGGCTGGATCAGGTGGTACTGCTTAAGTTGCAGTGGAAGCTACCACTGCATCTGATCCAGGTCCCGACAGCGCGCACCTGTGAATTTCAGTTAGATGTCTTATCGGAACCAGGTTGCTCTGACAATCTTGCTGGCAAACGCCGAAAAATATCGACAGCACGCACCTTTGCAACATCTGTGATTCTTGTGCTTTCGGCCTTTTTCTTCCCTCCCAAAAAAGGATTCCTCAAAAAGAAGTACGTTAGAACAAAAAAGATATTACTGTTGAACGGCACATTAGAGATCATTTTATGAGATTTAACTGGATGGGCATGACATTGTATTGGTTAACATTTCAGCTCTATCATCATCGCCACCATTTCCCCTGCCTACAATAAAGCAAAAGAAGTTCAATATAATCCAATGAGGATAAGGAAAAATCGAATCAATAAGAATAAGTTAGAGGAAATGTGCTATAATCATACTACTAGTAGTATATATATTTACTGCATAAGTAGTAGGGAAAAAAACCAAATCTTTTGCCAAGTACGACAGGGAAAATTACTTGGAGCAATCATAAGCACTAATCTAGCCCTGAAGGTTCAAGATCATCTTTACACTTCTCAGCTGATAATAAGAATGAAGTTATCAAAACGGCACTTTGTTCTCAGTGAGCCCATAGAGTTAAAACTAGAAACTCCAGTAAAAAGAAGGGATGATTGCTTAGATAGAAATAAAACTATACCGTTTAAGGGGTAAAACTAAGCACTATTTATTCAGTTATAATCAGTTGAATGAAATTTTGAAAAGGCTCTTACGTACAAAACTATTTAAACATAGTGCTATTTGTTGAATAATTTGAGATCAATCATATGGACCCATAAATTATTATAATTTAATTGCAGGAAGATCAGCAGAGGTAGGTCAATACATGACTAGTAGCATAGAGATTATATATTTTTACTGAGTGTTCATGTTACTCAATGTTAATAATCAAAAGATCAGTCGGTGATCAATTACATGCATAGAATATTACTGCATATGTTGCTGGGCAGGCAAAAGTAACCACAACCATATTTTTGTACTAGGTCTCAAGCAGCTTTTATACCAAACAGGAAAAGGAAACAATTGGATTCTGCACTTATGCAAATACACTAATGAGGCGGCTATAGTTACCTGCGGTATAGAAACTTCTGTATGGAAAATAAGTGGTATACAAACTTCTGTTGAAAAGATTGGTAAACTGATTTGACTCAAGTTGGATCATGAGGACACCCATAGAAGGCATTTCAAAAATCACATTGCTGTTATCCTCATCAGACCCTAGTATCACAGGGTGCTGCCAACACTTCACCGCCGCCGGCCTCAGCGAAAGGAGCTGGTTCAATTCAATGGTTTTCTTCAGCACCCATTCGACAGTACCATAACCACGAGAATCGACCTTCCTCGCCCACAATTTGACGCGCAGTCTCGACAAAACCACGAGGACAAGTTCACCTTCTTACGTCCGTGAGATCGCGAAGCTCGTAGTAATACCGCCGGTTGCACAGGCTTCCGGCCTCTGAATTGCAGCTAGGCTCTGGCTATCCATGTCGAACTCGAGTACTGTCGGCCAGAGCAGCCAGTAGAACGCGTTGCCGACCATGACACTGGGGCTGGGGGTCACTGGTCGGACCATGCTCGTGATCGCCGTCGAGATGACGCTTCCCCATGTCCCGAGCTCCGATTCGTAGAGGCACGCCGACGCCCGCGTGCAGTCGTTGTTGGCGCGCACCAGGACCAGGCTGAAGCGGCAGTCTCCGCCGCGCACGGCGCCGCGCCGTCGCAGACGAGGCCGTAGACCCTGTCGGGCGCGAACTCCCGCGGGTACGGCACGCTGTGCTGGAGGCCGGTGGCAGGGTCCCAGACGACGGCCTCGCGCCGCGACCTGTTGGCGAGCAGCGAGAGGCCGTGGCGGCAGCCGAGGAGGCTCCAGCGCTCCCCGGCGGGGAGAAGCGCGCGGCGGGGGCGCGGCCGTGGTGGCGGCCGCCGGGCCGTTGCTGGACCACCGGGGTGAAGACGAGCTCGCCGCAGTTGTCGGTGAAGAAGCCGAGCAGCGGGGGCGCGGGCGTCCCGGCGCGGAAGCGGCGGAGGAAGGCCGGCTCGGCGACGATGCGGCGCCAGCGCCTGCAGACGAGCGCGGCGCGCGGGAGCGAGTGGCGCGGCGCGAGGCGGAGGAGGATCTCGGTGAGGAGGTCGTCGTTGTCCAGCGGCGAAAACTGGGAGGTGGAGGTGGAGAAGGCGCGGCGCTGGGCGGTGGTGATCAAGCTCTCCTCCTCGGCCATTTTGTCGCCGTTGGCTCGTCGGCTTCTGGTTGAGTTTGACGCAGGCGGCAGGATCACACCGGTTTGGGTTTGGGTTGGGTTGGTGGCTTGTGCTGGGCGGATTAAAATTGGCGTGTCGATTTATGAGTTCGTGTCGAGCTCGCTATAGAAGATCCTGTGGAGTTGGAACTTGGAGGTGTTGGTACATGCGGCTCCACAACGGGTGGGATTCTTCGTCTTCGACTCTTCGTCGGATCGTGAGGGGCATTGCAGTGTGCCAGTGTCGTACGCGAGCCGGCGCAAGGGGGGAACCGATGCAGTAGGAGAAGCCGAGCAGCGGGGCGCCTCGGTGGAAGGCGCGGTAGCGGCGGAGGAAGGCCGGGCCGGAGGCGATGCGGAGCCAGAGCTTGCAGACGAGGGAGGCGCGGAAGAGGTCCGCGAGCTCGTCCGGCGGGAGGCGGAGGAGGATCTCGGCGACGGCGTCGTCGATGAGCTCCGGCGGTGGGGATTGGGGGCAGTGCGAGAAGGGAGAAGACGACGGCAAGTGAGCAACCTGTTTCGGCCCATCATAAGACTGGAAGTGAATTGTCTCAGGGCCTCGGCCCGGTTCGGCCCATCACATTAACCTTTAGTCTGGCTCTGCCTGCGCTCGAGATCCTGGTTTCTACTGTCTGGGCTGTGCACGGTAAAAACAATGCAAAATTTGTGCATCTTTTTACCTATTCAGACTGCTCATGAGCTTCCTGAAACTGAATTTGTAACATCAAGAAATGGTGAGCTAGTTCAGGTCAAGTTACTGAAAATTAAAGCAGATGCTTCGCAATTCCCGTGTGCGGAAAGTGAGCTGAAAAATCAGACCTTTTCAGTTCCAAATGTATTGCTGAAAATGCTGAAACGAATATTATTCCAGAAATGAAACTGAAACAAGGCATTCAGATTCATTTTTTTTCAGTCAAAAGAACCACAATCTACCGTGTTCAGTTCAAGCGGACTTCTCAGCACCAACCAGATTACAATTAACTGTGAACCTGAAGGACCTTACAGTATTCAGTCATGATATCACCAACTAGGCAGTGCATAACCGACCACAGACACAACACTTTCATCGAATTAACAACCCCGACAGAATAGTACTAAACATTTTAAGAATCAACCTACTCAGCAAGCTTGAAACGTACCTCCACTTCGACTTAGGAAGCTGTTTCAATCTTTGCTAACAGAGACTACTGAATTCAATCTTTTCGGTTGAATACAAGTGCATTACAGAAAAGCAGAAACAACCATGCTTGTTCCAAAAGTAAAACAAAACCGAACTGAACCAATCAGATCCATTTTTGAGTAAATGAACCACAATATACATTCAGTTCCAAGTAGATTTGTAACGACCCAACCTAGGAAAATGGGTCATGCCCACTCTGCACGCTGAGTGGATCACACCTACACTGCACAACCTGCTTGCGCTTTCATCCTCGCTTCGCGTAAAAGGATTAACCTAAAGTTGCAATGCTTCTTAGAGTTGGCTATTTATGCTAGTTCATCCCACTCAACTTCCATTTAGGACTATTCTTGAGCTACCATGCCTCATGCATGGTACTCCAATTGTGGCCCAACCAGCCCATGGGCTGGATGTTACAAGATTGATCATCCTTTCAACCGTTAAAGATCAAACATAGTCTTAACAGTAACGAACAACTAGTGAGGAAGAGTATAAGGTCCATAATTGGTCATGGTGGCTCAAACTATAAGAATTAAACTGCCAACTGTTGAACAAAATACTAAGAAACATCCAAAGCATCAGCCCTGCAACATGCCAACACAACAGCAGATCCAACTTGATGGATTTGTAAATTGGCCAGGTACTACCATACTTCAGCTCAGGAGTGGTTAATTTTCTCTGCTGGCAATGGTAATGAACTTCTAGTAGAACCTGAAAAGTACAAAGCATAAAAAGTTAAAATTGTTTCAGGTCCAGTCTTTTCAGATGAAATATAGTGTCTACTGTGTAATATTTACAAACAAGACAAGTGAAATAATGTGCAGACACAGAAGGCCACAAACAAATTACCAAATGATTTTGCAGTAGAGAAGTTCCAAAGGCTCTCAATGCAAGGTTGTGTATTTGTAATGTCAGATTCAGATTGGCAAAAGAGTAAATATCAAAAATATTATAATCAATAAATTGATGTTGCAGTTAATAAAAATCTACTATTCTCTACTTCCAAGATTCAAGAATTGTCCATAAGCTACAAGTATAAAGTGACCCAAGCAAGGTATGATGCTTCACTGCACCGTCATATATTCAGTTTTTTCTTCACAGGTATCGTTTATTTACATTCAACCAAATATCTACATATCATAAATAAGCAAAGGGCAAATATGGTGGCACCGTAAGTATGGAAGCTCATGAAGGGCAGGATTGTGTAAAGGACTCCAAGCTCGCTTACCTTCCTGACCTGCTCTGACTTCAACTCAATCATGAAGAGGCTAGTGTGATAGTGTCTATTCTCACAAACGCGACACCCACACCCTCAGCAAAACCAACCACATTAGCTTTGTTACAGGAGATGTTGAGCAATTTTTCAAGGTTCATAACCTTGCATGGTATCCATCCTCAAAATCCTTCTGGATTCACCTTCGACCGCTACAGGTAGAGGCTTGAATCCCTAATGCCGGCGAAACCAAGAGAACCGTCCTCCATTGGCATGACAAAAGCATCGTGACGCATGTATCTTTTCTTAGTGTCAGGTCCATGTCGATAACAGATAAGAAACTCTTGCCCAAATCGTACTTCAGAATTTTGGTAGCCTTGTCATTGCGCATGGTAAACTCGTCATGACCTCCAAAGACAAGCTTGCGCACGCGCAGGGTGAAGTAGGCATTGTCCCCGACGAGGGCACCACGCTTGGCACTGTCAGAGAAGTAGCAGAAACCGCTGCCTATGTTTACAGAGACCGGCGTCCCCCAGGCACGAGCCTTGGATGAGTACACACAGCCATGCACCGACCTGCCCTTGCTGCGCACGAAGACGACGAGGAAAGGACCACCCAGGCAGTTCCGGTGATCGCAGACGGCCGCCGCGCAGAGCACCATCATGCAGGAGTGGAGCGTGTGTGCGACGCGGGGCTCGGGCAGCTCCTCTCGGCCATCGGTGATGGGATCCCAGACAATGAGTTTCCTCGTATCTCTAAGTCCGAAGAGGACGCGGTCGTGGCGGCAGTCGACAGCCCATAACCGGCGGCGGCCGTCGAGGGTCAACCAACGGCTGCAATCGAACGCCGACTGGGGGAACGGGCAGGCTGCCATGGTGGGGTAGAATAGGCGGTCGCCGTCGGAGCTGTGGAGGAAGCTGAGCAACGGCGGCCTCGGTGGAACGCGCGGTAGCGGCGGGTGAAGTCGGGGTCGGAGAGGATGCGGCGCCACAGCTTGCATACCTTCGAGGCGCGGTCGCGCGGACGAGGTACGAAGATTCGCCCGGCGGGATGCGGAGAAGGATCTCTCCGATGGCGTCGTCGATGAGCTCCGGCGAAGTGCGCGGCTGCGCCATGGCGCGTGTCGTCTGCGGCGAGGCAAGGAGGGTTTGGGCGAGGGAAGGCGAGAGAGATGATGAGGAGAGCGAAATTCTGGGGGTTTTGTTCCAACTGACTAGATGTGGTTCAGCGAGATTTTCTCTTGTGCAAAATTGGTGCACTTTTACCGGCTCAGGTTGCACATGAACATGGCCTCAGAGAAAAGCATAATTTGATTCAAATTTTTGGTAGTATATGATTTGGACGATTTGCTCCTAAAATTTTTGTAGTATACGATTCGGATGATTTGTTTCCGTGAATTCGTGAAGCCATTTGCCGGCAGTCACGGCTGAACGGTCTATGTATGAACTGCATATTCTGGTAAATACAACTCTGAACAACCACGGTCCCTGAACTATGAAAAAGGAGAGAAACGTGAGAGGAAGTTTCAAGCAGCAGCAAGTTGAACCAAAACCAAATTCAAGCAGGAAGCAACTCAGCCCGTTCGAGGTTCTAGGCTCCTAGCTCGATGACATTACTGTATTTCAATTTCAAACACAAAGACTCTGAATTTAGACAGACCGCATGTTGGAATATTTGCGCCAGACCCATTTATTTAATAATGAATTGAGAATTAAAAGATCTATGAGTTAATGCTAGGGAGTTATGATACGTGAGTAATGGTTTTTTCAGTTGGAGAGTAATGGCTGTTAAATGGTGTTGATTGCAGAGAATAATGGTGCAAATTGATGGCCATTAGTGCAGCCCTAAGACATACATACCTATATAAGAGCCAGCCCCTCACATTCAAAAGGTTATACACAATCAAGATATTCCTGTTAAGGAGATCTCTCACTTCTCCCTTTGTTCTTCTTATGCAGCACATTCATTCTCAACGTAACTCTCCGCACGCACAGAAGCTTGCGTGAGTAGGCCTCCGAAACCTCCTCGTCTACGTGATCCTGCTCGGAATAGACAAGCAATAAGGTTTTTGGAGAGCGTATGGATTTGCGATGGCTTGCTAGTTTGACTACTTCGGCTACAACATGATTGTTCGACTACTTCGACTACTTTCTGCTCCAACTCAACTAGTTTGATTACTTCGGCTACAACACGATTGTTTGACTAATTCGACTACTTCCTCTGCTTCAACAAGTGCCGCTCGAGGGATTGCACTTCGTACATCTGCCTGCAACAACTAAGTTCGATGTCACACCCTAAAATATTTAATTTTAGGATGTGAGTATCTTTTAGAATGTGTTCATCTATCAATAGGGTTTTTCGAGAATTTTTCAGATTTTTCTGGAAATTATTCTCTTTCTCCGTAGAGCTAAATCCATTTATTGGAAAGCTCTAAAATCTTTTTCTTGGGCTCTGAATATTTTATTGGGACTCATCGTGTCCTAAGTTTTTCCCCAAAATTTTGGGATTCTTCTGGATATATTTTTCATGGTTTAAAATATTTATCTGGACTTTTCTAGATTTATTTTAAACTTAAAAATATGTTCTGAAAAATATTTCTATTTGATATCAAATTCTCATCGTAGTCGGACCGAGCCGTATCTTTATTGTACATCCTTTTAACCTTGTCCCCTCCGAATCCTTAAGATGCCCCATCGACCTTTCGATTCTCTAACCCTTCTCCCCGATCAAGTCATGCTTGAAACGATGCCTCGTGGCTCGTCTTCAGTGTTTTTCCGACGATGTTCGATCACCGTCGGTTCCAACGACTCGGACTGATTTCTCTCTTTTCTATTTCACGTTCTCGAATAGCCGTTCGTGTTCAACCAGCACTGTCAGCACGTTTTCATGTTCAGCCTCCACCCGAACCTGTTTTGGCCATAACCGAACTCGCTCGGCCACTATCATTTCCTCCTTTCTTTACCTCTTCCTTCCTCTCCTTGCTCACTAAACTGTGGGACCCGCTGGTCAGCCCAGTCTCGTTCTTCCGTGGGCAATCTGGACTTAAAGACGAGTCCCAGCCCGATGCACCGCCGCCTCCTTATCCTCGTCCGAGTTTGAGCCCAGCGCGATATCTCCAGGTCTAGTTAAACGCGCGTTGCACCTTCTGTGCCCTACAGCCGCGCCTTCCTCCTGCTGCCGGCCCTAGCCCCTGCGCGCCTTGGCTCTGTTCTTTCCCTGTGACGCGTTGTGCCCCGCCCCTGCCCTTCCTCTTCCTGAGCCCCTGCCCTACCGCCGTCCCTGCCTTCTTCCTGCTCGCGCCGTCCCTGCGCAGCCAGTAGGCCATCCTCCTGCTGCCGTCACCCTTTCTCCCCCCCCCCCGTGTGCCCCTGTGCCTGAGCCGCGCCGGCTCTTCCTTCTACTGCCGCCGTCGCGCCCTTCTCCCCCTGGTCATGCGTGCCCTACCCTCCACCAGAGCGCCGCCGCCTTCCCCCTGTGCGCCCACGGCCAAGCGCCCCTGCCGCCGCAGGCCCTTGTTGCGCATGAACAGAGCTGCCGCCGGCCGAGTCCGCGGGCCACCAGATGCTGTCGCCCCCCTGCACGTCCTGGCCTTGCCCAGCTCCGCCCCCTCCTCCTGCACCGTCCAGATGCTCTGCAGGCCGCCGCCACAAACAGAGCCACCACTGCACCACCACCATGAACAGAGGAGCCGCCACCATGAACAGCCCAGCTGCCGCCTCTTCTTCGACGAAATTCGACCACCACGATGCATCCCCGCGGTAAGTAAGGTATGGAATTGAATCCCCTCGTCGTGCTCTTTCATTTGCCCCGCTCCTTGCGATCTCTCGTGCCCTAGAACGACGGCAATTTGGAAAACAGTTGCCGCCGGCCACCATTGGAGCTGTCTCGAGCTTTTTGCAATTTAGCCCCCTGAAAATCTTGTAATTCCTGCAGTTTTTCATGTGTCTTGTAAATTTTGCATAAAACCCCTGGATCTATTACATCTTTACAATCCAGCCCCACCATGGTATTTTTCAGATCTAACCCTAAAATTTTCCTAAATTGCGAGCACTATTTTCTGTGTCTTGCAATTCTTTCCTGCTAACCCCTGAAGTCTATAGTTAATTACGTATAGGTCCCTGCAACCTTGTTTTATGCGTATTTTCCGCGTTTTAGATCCATTTCGATCCGTTCTTTTTGCGTTAGTCTTCTAAAACCCTAAGCTATCATTTAGTAGTGCTGTTGTACCATAATTCCTATTTTTAAAATTAAATATAGATTTAATTTGATTAATGTCCTCTCATCTAGTGTTTCCAATTAAAAATCCAATTAGATCTATACTCCGGTTTTCATAATTAATGTTAATTTGATTAATATCAACTTAAATATGTTTGTAATTTAATTTGTTAGTTCAACACGAATCATAAGAAGTTATGCGTTTAGATGCTCTCACAAGTTTCTCTTCTAATTAATTGTTTAATTAGGATAGTTTGTACATAGACAATTATATATAAAATTTGACTAAGTTGTACCTCGTCTTTATAAATGCAAATATAATATGAGTTAATTATAATTAGGGATATTCTCTTTTGAATATCTTTTACATTACTTTTCTAAATTAAAATAAATGAAAGTATATAGTTCTTTTATTTATTTTATAATATAAATCTTCCGATAGCTGTTACTTTACAACCCTAGCTCCGTTTTTCCGCGTTTCTTTCACGCTCGTGACCGTAGCAACGAGTCCTATCCTTTTGTACACATTTTTAAAGTTTTCCTTTTGTTTGGTGTATCTGTTCTTAGTTGTTCTTGTTTGTTTGCTTGCTTGTATGCTTGGGCCCGATGCTTGTGTGACGTTAGAAGGAGCGTGATCCAAGAACTTTGAAGATTTAGAGTTTCAAAAACAAGAGTTGGAGACTCTGAGCAGCTATTCTCTAAAAGAAAGGCAAATGTTTTCTTGATCATTCTTTTGTCCTAATAATCATAATAAATATAACTTTTTCTATATGCATGCATGTGTCCTAATTTTGATGGATCCTAATTAAGGATATGCCTAGTCTTTATGATCATTCCTTGTCAACCTGGGTTTTACCTTTATGTTGGGTAGCTATTGCTTAATTGCTATAACTGGTTCCGGTTTGGGAATAATATATAACCATGATGACAATAATGATGATACTACACCTGTTTTATCCATGTTCATGCTCTTTGTGTTGTTAATCATAAGATCATATGTTTTAATTAGAACATGGAGAACCACCCAGGAAAATAGTGCAACCACAATACCATATGGCTCTGGTCTTGGCTAATTAATTAGAGACTAGCTTATGATAATCTTACTGAAAGGGTAAGAGGAGTTGCATCGTCGGGGTATAGCTCGGTCCTCTTGAGGCTTTATGATATGTGGTCCTTGGCTAAGGCACTTCTCATTAGGGAGAGTTATGACCGCTTTGACTTGAAACCTTAGCGGATTGTCATAAGTTAGGGAATCTTTGTAAGGCCTCGTAGTGAATCCCTGCCACTCACCTCGAAAGTGTTTAAGGGCTTTGCAAACTCGGGCATCCAGGGAAACATGAATTGTGGGTAAAGTGTACAACCTCTGCAGAGTGAAAACTGATATATCAGCCGTGCTCACGGTTAAGAGCGGCTTGGACCCTCACATGATTAATGAACTTGAAGATTAATTAAATCGTGGACCATATTTATGGTTGTGGTTATGCTTCTGCTATATCTCTTTTATCTCTTTTAATATGAACTTATACCTTAGTAATCAGGTGCTAATAAAACTTGGCCAACTAAAATTGCTTATCGTAGTAAGCCAGTCAGCTTTTCCTTGCTTTTGGCCTTCATGTCATACAATTCCCAACACTTGCTGAGTACCAACCATAAGTGTACTCACGCTTGTTATAATTGCTGCTCAGAGGAGAAAGTAATGTGAAGTCTTTTGAAGATGATGCTAAGTTCTAGGCCTGCGCAACCCCCGGTCGATTGCCTGTGAAGTTTGGAGTCTTCGTTTCTAGGATAAGCTGTATAACTCTGATAATCTTTATAGCCTTTTAATTCTCTTTTAGTGATACTGTTGCTGATTATTCACTGATGAAGTCACTATATGTATGGGACTTGATCCTGGCATACATATAGTTATGCATTCGGTTTTGTCCTTAAAAACCGGGTGTGACATTTGACTACTTCAAGCAAGACCAACCGAGTAGTATGTTTACTCCAGTTGGTGACGGCGCATCTAATGCCTCCGGCAAAGGACCCGTCTCAGGGTACTATTCGAACCTTCTCTAGTTCATATTTTGTCTTTTGTCCTTGTTTAATAGAAGATTAAACTTGAACATATGCACATATAATTTGGTCACAAGATCACTGGAATTTGTGATGGTTAAAACATTAATTCTTGGAATTCAAATATACCGTAAGACGCCTATATTTCTTACAATCCGAAAATCTTATTTTGTTGATAGGCTTTCGGTAGCTAACTTTGCTGCAACAATCAAACCGAGTTTATTTGATGGTCCAATTACAAACGTTGGCATAAGCGGCTTATGTTGTGGTTGACGGCGATGAACTTGATGCATGTAAAAGAGGGGAGCCCGAACAGTTCACTCCAGAGGAAGGGAGTGCGTTTGATGCTTGCGATAACCTTTTTCGAGTCTGCATCATAAGTGTTCTTGCTGAAAACCTTGTGGATACATATATCCAGCTTGCGAGCGGCAAGGAAATATGGGATGCTCTTGAGGCTCAATATGGAGTTTCTAATACCGGCAACGAGTTGTATGTCATGGAACAGTTCCTTGACTACAGGATAGTTAAAGACCATTCTGTGGTAGAACAAGCTCATGAGATACGTACGCTGGCAAAAGATCTCAGGAATTGTAGCAAAGAATCTCCATGTGTGTTACCTAACAAGTTTGTGGCCGGAGGTATTATCTCTAAGTTGCCACTTTCTTGGAGGGATTTTGCTACTTCACTAGAATACAAGAGATAGGAGTTCACTATCGATGGACTCATTGGGACCCTTGATGTTGAAGAGAAGGCGAGAGCAAAAGACATACGTGGAAAAGGCTTTCTGGGACTTCTAGCGCCAACTTGGTGTAGAAGAAGAATTTCAATGTGTCCAACAAGAAGAAGAACAAGCCACAATAGAACCCGACAAAGACTACTCAAACAACCGCTTTTAAGAGAAGAAGAAGGGAGCTTGCTGTGTGTGAGAGTCCGGATCACTTTGCTGCTAAGTGTCCGAACCGCAAAGGTGGCAAGAAATCTGCCAACTTGGTCATTAGCGAGGCTTGAGGAATATCGGGGTACGGTAATTTATTACCTACGGTTCTTTCAGTATGTCAATCATCTAAATGGTGGGTTGATATGGGGGGCTAATATTCATGTATGTGATGATGTTTCTTTGTTTTCTTCTTATGAGGTCGGAGGGACTTTGCTCCTTGCTAATGGGGAACAGATTGTATGCGCTTGTTCTTGGTGCTTGTTCGATTGATCTGAAGCTTACTTCGGGAAAGACCTTGCGACTGAACGTGCAGCATGTCCCCACCATCAAGAAGAACTTAGTCAATGGCTCTCTACTGTGTAGAAATGGTTTTAAGTTAGTTTTTGAATCCAATAAATGATACTTTCTAAGTATGGGAACTTTGTTGGTAAGGTTTATGACAGCGGAGGCTTGTTCCACCTTTCTTTATCTGATGAATGTAACAAAGTTGTGAACCATGTGATAAATAAAAATGATGAGTCCTCTGTTTGGCATTCACAACTTGTCATGTTAATTTTGGTTGCATGATGATGCTAGCAAATTTGAGTTTAATTCTGAAGTTCACTTTAGTCAAAAATTCTAGGTGCCATGTATGTGTGGAATCAAAACAACCGCGCAAGCCTCATTTGGCTGCAGAGCCGAGAGTCTTGGCACCTCTAGAATTAATTCATTCTGATCTGTGTAAAATGAATGAAGTGTTGACAAAAGGTGGCAAGAAGTATTTTATGACTTTGATAAATGACTTGACTAGATTTTGCTATATTTATTTGTTGAAGTCTAAAGATGAAGCATTACACTATTTTAAAGTCTATAAAGCTGAAGTGGAAAATCAACTCGAGAGAAACATCAAACGTGTAAGGTCGGAACGTGATGGAGAGTATTTTTCTAATATTTTCACTTCATTTTGTGAGGAACATGGAATAATTCATGAGAGGACACCTCCCTACTCGCCTCATTCAAATGGGGTTGCTGAAAGAAAGAACCGCAGTCTAACTTATTTGGTTAATGCCATGTTAGGTACAGCGGGACTTTCTAAATAATGGTGGGGTGAAATTATTTTGACTGCATGTCATATCCTGAATCGTGTTCCTATGAAGAATAAAGAGAAAACACCATTGGAAGAATATGAGAAAAAAAGGCTAACACTTTCTTACTTACAAACTTGGGGTCGTTTGGCAAAGGTCAATGTGCCAATAACCAAGAAACGTAAGCTTGGACCTAAAACTGTGGATTGTGTCTTTCTTTGTTATGCTATTCACAGCGTGGGTTATAGATTTTCGATAGTAAAATTTGGAGTACCTAATATGCATGTTGATACGTTTATGGAGTCCAGAGATGCTATAAGCTTTGAGGATATCTTCCCTATGAGAGAGGAAGCTAGCACGACTAGTTCTGATTTGTCTGTTAATAAGGAACCTACTGTTTTGATAGAACACAATGAACATACATATGAGGAAAATCCTAAGGAGGATGACAATAAAGCTCTTAGAAGGAGCAAGAGACAGAGGACTACAAAGTCTTTTGGTGATAATTTCGTTATGTACCTTGTTGATGATACTCCTAGAGTCACTGAAGAGGCATATTCCTCTCCAGATGCTGCTACTGGAAGGAAGCAATACAAAGTGAGATGGATTCTATTATGTCTAATGGTACATGGGAAGTAGTCGAGCGTCCTTACGGGTGCAAACCTGTAGGATGTAAGTGGGTGTTTAAAAAAGGCTTAGACGTGATGGTACTATTGAAAAGTACAAGGCAAACCTTGTAGCTAAGGGCTATACTCAAAAGGAAGGAGAAGACTTTTACGATACTTACTCACCTGTGGCCCGATTGACTACAATCTGAGTACTTCTTTCCTGGGCAGCCTCTTATGGTCTTCTCGTTCATTAGATGGACATTAACACGGCTTTCCTAAATGGAAAGTTGGTAGAGAAGATCTATATGGATCAACTGGATGGGTTTATGGCAGAAGGTCAAGAAAGTATGGTGTGTAAACTGATTAAGTCTTTATATGGCCTGAAGCAAGCACCTAAGCAATGGCATGAGAAGTTTGACAGAACTCTTACGTCAGGAGGCTTTGTTGTGAACAAAGATGACAGGTTTGTGTACTATCGCTATGGTGGGGTGAAGGAGTGATCTTGTGTTTGTATGTAGATGACATACTAATCTTTGGGACAAGCCTTAATCTGATTAATGAAGTCAAAGAGTTCTTGTCTCAAAATTTTGAGATGAAAGATTTGGCAGAGAATGATGTTATTCTAAATATTAAACTAGTCAAGGAAGGTGATGGTGGGGTGACTCTTGTTCAGTCCCACTATGTGGAAAAGATCTTGAGTCAGTGACTGCAAGCCAGCTCCAACACCTTATGATGCTAGCAAGATATTACAGAAAAATAAAGGAATAATGAGAGATCGGCTAAGATACTCCCAAATTATTGGTTCACTTATTTACCTAGCTAGCGCTACCAGACCTGACATCTCGTTTGGTTGGAGCAAACTAAGCAGATTTGTGTCAAATTCGGGAGATGATCACTGGTACGCTCTAGATTGAGTACAGCGTTATCTGAAGGATACCGTGGACTATGGGATTCACTATACTAGGTACCCAAAAGTACATCTGAAGGATACTGTGGACTATGGGATTCACTATACTAGGTACCCAAAAGTACTCGACGGATACAGTGATTCAAATTGGATCTCTGATGCAGATGAGATTAAGGCCACAAGTGGATATGTGTTCAGACTCGGAGGTGGCGCTGTTTCCTAGAAGTCTTGCAAGCAGACCATCTTAACGAGGTCAATTATGGAAACAGAACTCACTGCGTTAGACACCGCCACTGTTGAGGCCGAGTGGCTTCATGAACTCTTAATGGATTTGCTGGTAGTTGAAAAACCGAGTTGTGGCATGAAACATTGTAAATTAAATCTGCTATACATGATCTCGTCGTTCGGATGGTCCGAGTTCTGAGATGCTCCTACCTAAATTTCACTTTCAATTAAATCTACTATATATGATCTTGTCGTATATTTGTGAGTTGTAAATTAAAATTCCAATTCAAAAGGTCACCTCGTAAACAGGCCGAACCTGCTGGTGGTACTAGCTAGTAACCTGGTTGGGCCAGACCAAACTGGGCCAGGTTCGATGGAACCCAGTACCGGGCCGCTTCAATTCAATAGGCCGGCCACTTTTCTTCATGGATGCTGCTGCTCCGTTTGCTCAGAAATTCAAAATCATCACTCCCTTAAAAAAAGAAAAAAATCAGAATCACATCGCTCATTCTCCAATCCCCTCACAAACCACGAGCGCCGTTTACCCCGCTGCCGGAGTTGATCGCGCCGTCGAGGAGATCCTCCACCGCCTCTCGCCGGACGAGTCTTGGTGTCTCTTCTTGATGGGATACTTGATAAACAAAAATTTCCACCGCATAAACAAAACTGCTATTATAGATCACGAAATTACCACTAGACGCGCGGGTGCGGAACTTTTATAGCCCGTCGGTCGCCGGCAGTGCAGTTGCAAGACCTCCTCACGTGCGGCTCGTCCTCGTGTAGCAGATGCAGCACCTCCAAGGTATCCATACGTACGGGGAAGAAGCGTCGCACTCCGGACTGCTAGGTCCGCGAGGGCAACCGTGGACGCGGGCGTGGGAACAGGCAGCTGCCAGCAGGCGTGGAATTAGAGTTAACCACTCCAAGCGCCCCCACCTCTCTTTTATAGGCGCCCACTAGTGGGCTTCCTAACCGAGTCCCAATGCTGCACCTAAATCCAGTCTAATTCGAATCATATCCTCATTAAGCTTACAGCCCTAAGTGTGTGACCCTATGAGCTCACGCCCGAACAGACATAGCCCGAGTACTCCTACTCGACCAATAGTTGACAGCGGCCTCTAGCAAGACGTGTCAACTCCTATGCGCGCGCAAAGATCATATCAGACGAGCCGTCGCAATCTCATATACATGCCTCACGATACTTGGTCTAGCTCCAAGCTGACCTCTCTTTCTCGATGCCGTGATCCGGAATCCTTGTTTAACACTTAACCCTAGCACGACAATGCATTTTTGGATCCGATCACTCGAGCGGTCCAGAGATATCTCTCTCAAGTAGAGAGGGGCAAATCCCATCTTGACTGACCATGTCTCACAGCATGCTTCTTGACAAACCCGAAAACCACATTTATAACTACCCAGTTACAGAGTAGCGTTTTATGGCTCCTAAGTAGGTCGGTTCACATCTGAGTACATGTGACAATTTCAGGTCTAAGGACACAGCGTACACATTGTGTAATGAGAAATCACTATTTCTCGAGTTGGGTCGGTCCAGTCTCATGTCATACATGCGCCCACATTATTAGTTTGGCATCTCCGTGTCTATAACTTGTGAAACACAGTCATCAACTAATACATATGCTATTCTAATATTCATATGTGTCCATACATGTACTCCGACTAGGAACAACTTTAGAATAACCATATAAGTAAAGAGTCTCACAAACAATTCACATAATTGTCAATCAATACAAGTTGCATTTTATGGATATTGAATGAACACATAATACATTATAGATATAACGACATATAATTACCTGTAGAACATATTTCTAACACCTCTTCCGTAAGCCTGGGATCCAACCAATGGTGGCCTGGAGGCTGGAGAAGCTGCTCAAGCCTGACTTCCTGTTCCAGTACGTCTCCTTTGCCGTGCTCTGCGCTGTGGCGGGATCGATGCAACCACCTCCACAGCCATGGCGGCCCCTTCCTCGTGGTGGGTTCGTCTTCGCGCATGAACACATCGGTTTCTGTTCATGTACGCAGCTTGCCGCCGACCATTCGCTGGAGCCGCAGCTGCCACTGCCTCGTGAGCTTGCTCCGCCGTGATGTTGTGCCTTTGGGTAAGCAGTATATATGCTGCAACATCAGCTTGCACGCACGCCACCATCCGCATGCAGCTCGTCAGCACTCCAGCTGACTGTCCGTCAACCCGCGTATTCCTCCTCATCATTCTCACAATTAATCCCATGAACCAGTTTGCCTGCGTACATGATGTGATGCTACCTACGCATGCTGCCCGTCCAATTTTTGACGTTGCAAACGCCATGCAGGTCGTCGAGCTCGAGCCACTGCAATGATGTTTCATGTCCATCCCATAGCCAAATACGTCACTAAACGGCCGGCGAGGCACGCCTAGTATCATAGGCTTTGGAGCCGTCGTGGTCGTTGATGTCCTGTCAATCTTCTTACCCTCCCATGCATCGTGCCAATGCAAGCCGCCGTCCAGCTCCGGCGCCGGCGGCTGGTTGATGAAGCGCACGATGCTCGCCACGAGCCTCCTGCTGGTGGCGCGCAGGGCTGTAGAGGTGGAGGCCGTGGTCCTCGCCCTCTGACTCCAGCTGCGTCGCCTCGCCGCCGGCGCGCGCGCAGTAGTCGCGGATGCGGGCGAACAGGCAGACCCCGCGTTCCCGCAGGGTGTCCTCCGCCACGGCCACCAGGACGCGCCGGCATGTCAGCGACGCGATCTCCTCGTCGGGAGGGTTGAGCCGAGGATCATCGTTGCTGGCCTGGCCCGCGGTCACGAACGGCCAGATCCAGTCCACCCCTTACGCCGGAAACAGAGTTGCGCCATCCCAGACCTCCTCGGAAGGCAGCCGCTCGGCTCCCCAGAAGTAGGGCTGCACCATGACCATCCCCTCGATGTCGACGCCCACGCCACCGTCTCGGCTGGCCCGTACCACCGTGTGGTAGGCGATATTCACGCCAGCGCTATCGCGGGCGAGGAACGTGCGCGCGGGGTCCGCGTAGTCGGCGAGCCACGGGTCGGCGAGGGAGGCCACCCACCGAAGCGCGCACCATGCGTCGTCGTAGGCTGCGGGGATGGGGTGCTCCGGCGCGAGGCGGTACTCCACCGACACGACGAGCACCCCGGCGCTCGCCGCGTGGGAGGTGGCGTAGCGGTGGTACGTCCGGCAGAAGGCGCTCTCCGTGCAGAAAGAGCCGCCGTGGATGTACACGATGATGGGGAGCCTCCAGCCGGCCATGGCGGATCTGATGGGGAGGAACAGGCGTGCCGACACGCCGGTGCCGTGGTCGACGACGACATCCCTCGTCGCCACCCCGCGGTTGGCCGTCGGGCTGTCAGACGAGCCAAGAAAGGACTTTTCAGCAACCGTTCGATACGGCCGTCCTTGTACCGTTTCAGGAATGGGGTGAGATCAAGGTCGACGTCACCGACAACATTCACAGAGATCTGCTTGTTTGCTTGCATGGCCATGGTGTTCAGCTACAGCTCGATCTTTCTGCTTTGAATTCTGTCTCTGTATGTTTGCAGTTGCTAGTTCTTTGCTGTGTTGTCACTGCAATAAGACAGCTTGATTTCGTCATCCAGGAACCGACGAAAATAGCCTGAAAACTGTCGAAAATATATATTTTCGTCAGCCGGCCGACGAAAATAGGCCGACAGAATAAACTCGACGAAAATGAACGTATTTTCATCGGCAACCGACGAAAATACAAAATACATTTATTTTCGTCGGCCTATTGAGCCGACGAAAATATGCATCATATTTTCATCGGTCCGCGCAGCCGACGAAAATATGCACCATATTTTCGTCGGCCCAAGCAGCCGATGAAAATATACACCATATTTTCGTCGGCCAGAGCGGCCGACGAAAATAATAGTAGTTATTTTCGTCGGCTATGGAAGCTGACGAACATACTGGAGAGTGTACAGTATTTTCCTCGCCCCCCTAGCTGACAAAAATACTGAGCGTCTGCTAAAAAAATAGCTACTGCATACTAGTTTTCCAGAATTTTAAATAACAGTTAATTAACATAAAAATAGTCATCGATAAGTATAGCATACCACAGTATTCATACATCATCACGCAATCATGAAATACATCCCATAAGTGCAATCATGAAATCCATAGTCTAAATGACATATATATGTCAAACAAACCTAAAAGCACAAATCAGTGAGGGGTACTGTTATGTCCGCTGCTACGGTCACCTCCAAAAATATTATGCGCTGTTGATGGTGGCGTGGATGGACTGCCAAAAACTACTCGAGGATGAGTACTCTTCGAACCCTAATTTTAGACAAAATTAATTGTATATAGTACATATATATATAAGAAAATTTGAGCATTGGTAGTTATACGAAAGAATTACCACTTGTGGAGATGGTACACGCATGTATGGTACAAAAGTCGGCGGTGGTGGAGGAGGCGAAGGAAGAGGTGAAAAATTAAATTATGATCCAAGGGTAGCTGCTGACATTTCCTAAAAAACCGATAATAGATCAAGTATCTTATACCAATGAAAAGTGCACAACGACTTGAAAAATATCAAACTTGCATAGTACTTGAAGCTGTCGTTGCTGAGCTAAAAAACCTTGCATGTACTCGTGTTGTTGCCTTGCCCACTCCTCTTGCCTCTGCATTGCCTCTCTATGCTGCCTTATCTCCTCCTGCAGTAGACTTTCCATTTTGTAGCGCCGAGAACTCTGAGAGGACTGAGAAGACCGTGCCTCACTCAAAGCACCACTTGTATCAATAACGCTATTCAACATGCTAAATCTGCCATACTTCTTCCCTCTCCCGGTTGAGTATAAGGCACCGACATCCACATCACTCCTCCAATCGTACTCCTCCCAATGACGTGCCACCATTTTATCACCATATCTCACCTACCATTCAAGCAAGCAATATTAAGACAATATTCGAATCATCGCTTAATTGAAATCAAATTATTTTACTAACCAGAGTCTATGTGACATTCTCAC
This sequence comes from Panicum hallii, assembly GCF_002211085.1. Taxonomy (NCBI): domain Eukaryota; kingdom Viridiplantae; phylum Streptophyta; class Magnoliopsida; order Poales; family Poaceae; genus Panicum; species Panicum hallii. The sequence goes on from NC_038043.1 coordinate 38,127,541, forward strand.
TGCAAAGCAACTCTGGCTGTGTAGGATCTGCGCCGTGGTGGCCTCGAATATATGTCTCAATATAGCTTGGGGCCACCCTACTTTCTGCCTCCTGCCAAAGAAGAAATTGTGATAGTGTAAGCAAGCACATAATAATCAAATTGAAATAATAAGCACCTACCATTCGACGAGCCAAACGAAGGTGTCCATCGGCCCCATATCTTTGTGTAACTCGTGGTCCCGCTTGACGATTAGCTCTCTTCATCCTGGATTTTTCCACAAAGCTAGGTGAAGCCCAATAAGCATAAAGTGCTCGCCAAGCATCTGGACACTTTCTCAACCAAGGCAAACCGCTAATATCAACTTGAAGATACTCATCCTCTCGAAGATATATCTCAGAAGCGCCCAGTTTCTTGTTCATGTCTTGCTGCAGTATTTTCTTGTAGTATAAGCAAATGCACTGTATATGAGCATTGGACATCATGTCCCTAACCACCTTCGTCGCTGCCTTGTCAAACATAGAACGAGCCCTAGCTTGTAAGCACTGCTCCTCCCCCTCCGGCAAACGATACCTCTCCTAAACAGGAAAATAAATTAGTTAGACAACTTATGAATGAATCAAATAGATAGTTAAACAAATTATGACAAAAATAGTATCCAGAACTCATTCCAAACCCTCTCTGCAGTCGTGACACCCTGATCATCGGATTGCAGCTTATAGTGCTCCCACTTCAATGCAGGCTGAAGCACACCTCCAATTGGGACCATTCCTAGGTAGTGAAACCGACAAAGTGTTCCTAATGTTGCATTTGCAGGTCTTAACCTATTTCTTCCCTCCCAACAAATATCATCCCATTGCCTACAATTAAAATATGATACTCATCATGTTTATTACCTAAACTATATAATATATTGAATGAAACAATCACAACAACAAAATAGATTACTTACCAATCCTCATGTGGCCTAATCTGTCGATGATTTGCTGGATTGGTAGCTGCGGGAGTCATCACATTGTTGCCTCTAAATCTAAATATATGTATTAGTTAGCTAGCTCATATAAAATTTTTAATAAAATGATCATAACTACCTGAACATAGGTTGAGCAGCAGTATCCTCCTCTTCCTCCTCCTCTTTCTCCTCCTCTCCATCTCCATCTCTCTCCTCGCACCCATCTCCCTCTCTACCTCCATCACCATCGCCATCCACATTCGCAACATGTTCTTCCTCCTCCGCACCCCTACCTTCCTCTTCTTGCTGTTCAAAGATAAGTAGATATTTAGTGTGATTAAAGAAATTAAATACACATGCAAACTAAATATGACTTACTTGTTGAGCCTCGTCTAGACATCGCTGAAGTGCACTTCTTCAACTGAGGTGAGAGCTGCTGCCTCTAAAGAGAGATAACCTATCCGAAGACGTGGAGCCATCATTCTTCTTTCCTTGACTTCTTGAAGATGAGGAGCCATCCTTCTTTCCCTTCAAAGAGTGCACAAATGACCTCATCTTGAAAGAAATAGATTATGGATAGTTAATATCATATAAAGCAATGGTAAATAGAAAATAACAAGTTTCTTAACAACAATTAACAAATAATACACTACTAACAAAAACTAATTTTTTGCATCACATTACATCTTCAGTTATAGTGTCACCATGACTAGCACCATGCCTCGTTTCATATGTTGTCAATGAAACTTTGTTTGCACGACGTGGTCTTTTTTTCTTACAAACCTCAGAAACTATTATATCATCAGTGTCACCATCTAATTTGTCAAGTGCCATCCCAATATCAACTTCAAATGCTCCATTACACCCATCTTCCTGATATGCTTCAGGAATAGTACGATCAAGCTCACATTCATCGTAACCTTCATCTCCAGGAATAGGCAATCGACCAGGAGGACATACTTCTGGACAATCCACCACGGTTCTAGACTTTCCAAACGGCATGGATACGACATATAATATACCAACTCAACTTGATGTGCGAGGACAAATGGATTGTAACCTGAAAGTCATAAATTATGGTTCACCTCCACTAAACCAAGTTTTTTGTTATGCTTTACCCTATAACCTAATTTATTATTAAACCAATCACAATAAAACAACACAACTCTTAGATCTTTTGAACCTTCAAACTTCAGCTCCACTATATTCTGAATGACACCGAAATACTCCGTTATAGAACCATCTGATGCACTCGGAGTGGTTACAACTCCACTATTTGTTGTGGTAGCATGTGAATTTTTTGCTTCAAACTTGGTTGAACAAAACCGAAATCCGTTTATGTCATAACAATCATAACTTCTTGTAGTCGTGCTTCCATGTGAAAGCTGTCTTAGATCATCATGAACACTGCTATCCCTCATGCACTGCAAGTTTTGCAATGTTGTCAACTCATAACGAGTTATATAAATAATGTAGTTAGAGTAGCAACGCTTACATGTTTTCTAAACCATGTGACAAAATTGGGACCACCACGTAAACCCTCACGTCGTAAGGTTTCAAGCTGTTTAGCAGTTAGTTGTCGTGCATGTCTCCATTCTTCTTGATCAAACAACCTACATATTCTATATTTAGCACAAGTACATCGCTAAACGTGAATAACATAAGAGATATATGATGGTACTTACACGAAATATTTATCCATCTCCTCCATATTTGTGTACATATATAACAATGCAGTGTTCCAATCTTGTATGGACATTTCATAAACCAAACTACCACCGACGGCCTTACCATTCCACTGAAACAACTTGAGATTGCTCCTAGGTGTCTCTGTTGTCGGCCAAAACCCACCGGCGAGCAGCGACAGGCAACACAAGAAGCCGGGAGGCTCCTGGGACTGCTTGTGGGCCTCGGTCCCTCGGTCAATGGCCCAGGATCTGGCACACAACCTGGCTTCAGGATTCGCTAGGTGTGCCACTTGACCTATACTTGATCAGGAAGGTGTCGATGCATTTTCAGTTAGTCTCCTGCGTACACAGACACAATCAAACGTTAGTCCGAGCCGTGATCGGCTCTCCGGGTGACCCCTGAAATCGGCTGTAAAGAGCCGATTGTTCCCCGATATCAGATCGGACCCGTACATCTAAGCAAAGTACATAGATCTGATGGTATTGGAAACTTGCTCCGCGATCAACAAGCTAATTCAATCCACAACGGTTAAAACTCTCACCACATGACCGGAACGTCCTACGCGTAGTTAAGACTAACAAACATGAAAGATAACAGAACACTAACCCAAGACGAGGCCTAAAAACCAACAGAAAGCCGATTCCCGGAACAATCCCTCTTCAGATCAATATAAAGCATCAAACATGCTGCCGGAACATTCAACACGTTTGAAGGGCCTAACCATGCAAATATTGAGCCTAATCTTTGATGAACAAAGACCTACCATAACAGATTGAATCTACTAGCCGAAGCAGAGCAAGACGCTGCCCTTGCACCCGAGATCGTGCACAAGGACAGCTAAACGCTTATGGGTAGCAACAATGTATGAATACGATGTAAAAACCAATGCAACCCCGTAAACGCTAAGATAACTAGTGTTACTCGCCATCAACAACGCTTCAGCATGAGAAACACAAAGATAACAGATAGGAATGATGTTGCCCCGATCACGCCTTACGTGATCGGGGCAACATGGCGATTACCTCGAAGAAACCCTGAAATAGGGGTGGCGATGCGCCGAGATTTTGTTTGTAGGTGTGTCTTCCGTTCGTAGCCTAGGGTACATATTTATAGTCCGGAGACTTACCTTTCCTAACTAATCCTAATTGACTACGACACAAATCCTGACTATATCTAAACTAACTTGAACGCACATACCTAACTCAATACATGGCCAATCCTGCCTTAAATCGCCCGCGCAGGAGCCGATTTGCAAGCCCATTACAGTTAACCCTTAAACCCATCTTGCTCGCGGCCCATCTTCTGGCCCAGCTAAATTATGGCGATAACACATGCCCCCCTGGTTTCGGCAATAATAATTCTGAAGCCATTTTCTTTTTCCCATCACCTCGCCTCTTCGACTTCCAAAGTCCGTACGCGCGTGCCACTTCTACTGCTGCAGGTTGTGACTATCCCGCTCCTGCCTTTATAAACCTGCCTTGGAAAATTTCTTTTTGACTCATTTTCTTCCTTTAGCCATTAGCAACCACACCAACACATCCCTCCTTCTCCCGCAATGGCTTCCTTATCTTCTGCTTCCTCTGTCATCTCTGTCGAATCTGAGACAACCCGAGAGATGACCCCGGAGTTTGATCCCATAGCCGTGTATGAGGCCTGTGCTCCTCCGCATTGGGATGCAAAGGAGTGGGACTTCTGGGCTTGGTCAGAAGATGATGAATCCCTGACCGACAGCGAAGATCTCCAACTTCTACTTGACGGGGAACTGGATGAAGACGACGACGATGATATGTCCTGGGAGGGGGACTTCTCCTCCTCGGAGTAAGAAATTGACGACATATCAATCGAGGAAGACTTGGCAGCAGGAGGCTTCCTGCACGGCGGGTCATCGGAGGACGACGAAAAGACCGATGGTGGCACCGGCTACAGCAGTGATGGTGGCGGAGACGACGGCAGCGACGACGACGGCAGCGATGACAACAGCAGCGATGACGACAGCGACAGCAGCGCAGCCGCTCTGATCAAGCGCTGCAAAGTCTTAGGTACCTACTGGTGGTAGCTTTAGGAGCAATCGGCTCCTCTTTTGTAATGATCCTTCCTATGAACGAAATCTTTATTTAGTCAACGAATGTTGAGAAGCCGATTGACCAGGAGCTGATGGCAACGCATCGATTCCTTTCCACAAAGTGCCAATTCGGATCTAAGTTGATCCTTGAACCGATTCCGTCTTCTGCTCAAATCCGGAACTTTTCCAAAATAGATCTACATAAGTTCCCTAAATCCAAGTTGCGTTCCAAAACTCCCGCTCATAAATCCAATCGCAAAATCCAGATCAAAGCCTCAGAGCGCAAACTCAAAAACCGCGAAGCAAGCCCTAGATCCAATCTCGAGCCTTTGATTGCCGTTGGAGCTTCTGATGGCGGAACCCTCGAATGCCGATGCGGGCGTCCTTGGTCTGAAGGTAAAACTCTGACCTTTCGCTAATGTAATGAAGCAATTATTCGAACCCCTAAAGCATTAAATGATCCTTTCCTGTTATTTGGCTCTTATCGATTCTTCAGGTTTCAGACATTCTTTTGCCCCAATTCCTTTTGTCTTGGGCCTCGTTCTTATGAGTGTCCAACAGATTTGATTTCTTGTGAGGCCAATCGAATCCCATTCGTAAGCCAAGATATAGACTTAGATTCCTGGGCTGACAGCCTGCGTGCTTGGCCAAATCCTCATGAGGGCTGGGTATCTTGGTACAACTGAGTAGCAAAAGCCTACCAGCCCACATAGGAAACCATAGGAATAGCTAACGCTCTGTCTCTGTCATTGTCCCCCCTCAAGAAGAATAAAAACCTTCTGAAAACCATCGGCTATTTTTGGTCTGATGCCCTGAACTGCTTTTTATTTAGCCATGGGCCGATGACTCCAACCCTCATGGATGTGGTGATGATTACTGGTTTGGATATTGCATCGCCCAGCCCCTCTGCTTACAGAATGCCTGAGGTCCCCTTTAAGTTGTCCTCCAAAATAGAATGCACAAATTGGAGTGCCTACCTGAACCAGTACATCAAAACCAAAGGCCCTGTAACTGAGAAAGAACATATGACCTTTCTGAACCTCTGGTTGGAACACTTCATATTTTGTGGTCCTTCTCTTGCTCCAACCAAAAACTAACTTTCTCTAGCATATGAACTGGCCAGAGGTAATACTATTGGCCTTGGCAAACTGTTTCTTGGGGAAATTTATAGATATCTTCACCTGATGTCTTCGAGCTTGCTCTCCCAAAAGAAACTTAGAACTGGTGGTCCCTGGTGGTTCATTCAGTTATGGGCTCACTTGTATTTTCAGAACCACATACCAAACTTCCCTGTTCTGACCGATAATTTCTTCCCAGATCAGAGTGGGAGACGCATCAGATGTACCAGCTTCGACCAAGCTTTGTACAGTCTTCCTGGCAGCAAGTTAAACCCCAAAGGTGCCTCAAGCTGGTTTAGAGTTTTCTACCAAGCTTTGAACAATCCAATCTACCTTCCTTACACAGATTCTGAAATCTTTGAAAATCCAAGCGCCTTTAGATTGGATAACTTTGCAGATGATGAAAGCGCTCGGCATTTATACTCCATCGTGATCCGTCCTTGCTTCCTTCCTGTCGGCATGAGCACCTCCAACAGAATCATCAAATCAGGCTATGAATCTTACCAGTCGGTCGTAGCAGCCCGACAATTTGGTCTTGGGCAAGTTCCTCCCCACTTCTTCCTTCATCATCTGATAGAGAGCAGAGCCGATCTACCTGACAGTCTCACTAGCTCCAGATGCTACAGCCTGTTTGATGATCTCCACATCCCAATCCCTATCGACATATCATTTACTTTTTCGGCAGTCGGCTTCAAGAATTGGTGGTCAATATGGAAAGCTCACATCTTTCGAAAAGCCTTGGGGCCAACGTTGCAGCAGATTTACACTGAGTGTGAAGTTCCTGAGGAAGAGGTATCGCCATCAGTTTATTACTTCTTCATGATTCTGCTTGACTTCTTTTCTAATTCCGTTTATTTCCTTTGCGGCAAGAGGATGGTCCGGAGCCCAAGAATGATGATGGCTCCTCTTTCAAGTTCTCACCGACTACTCCCGTAGTCCTTTTTGGCAAGAATGCGCCTCCCCTGTCGAAGGTCATAATGCGGATCCAGCCTGATTCCTCAAAATCGGCTTCCAAGCGAAAACGAGCCCCCGATGTTGTTGCCCCCTGAGCTCAGATCAAGGCGATGAAGAGGATTACCAGGAAAGTCTGGAAGGAGGCTAGACCACCTTATTCAGATCAAGGAGCTTCCAACATCAACCATGTTCGAATTATACCTTTAGAATTGGTCTTCTGTACAGATATACTTTGGCTTAATTGCTCCTTCCTTGTTTGCAGGCTCATATCGTGGACATTTCCAACGGGGAAGAGCAGGCGTGCCAAGAAAAACCGATCCTGGGAACTCCAAAGAATCCAACGATGGCGGTCGATTCCTTGGTCAACCTCTAGGAATCGGTCCTGGAAACTCCGACGAATCTTGCAACAACAGTTGATACTTTGGTTAATCTCCAAGATTTGCATGAGCCGATTGTCACCACCTCGGCTGTCAATTCTTCCCAAGAAAAGGTACGTTATCTCTCATTTGCATCTTCCTTCCCTCGTACCATACTGATTTTCTACCTTCTTTTAAGGGCTTAAACCTCTTGGAGCTGCTCTCGTTTGACCCTTCATCCGTCAACTCGGCCATATTCGAAGTGGATGATCATCAACCTCAACCGACTGGTGTCACTAGCCAGCTTCACCGCATAAAGTACCTGCTCTCAGCTCCAATTGACGCTTTGGTCCAAGATTCCGATGAAGTGAAGCAAATTCTTGAGGAGATCAAGCCCCAACTCCTGGAAGTCCTTCAGATCAAGCTCTGGCCAACCGGACATGTTCCCTTCTTTCGACTAAAGGTGGAGATGGCTCGACACAGGATTGAAGCACGTCGTTCACAAGCCCCCTTAAGAGCCGATATTGCCGAGAGGTGCCATTTTCTCAACAAAAGGAAGGCAGCTCTAGATGCCAAAGCTGACACTTCTGCACATTCCCAAAGGCTTCGACTCCTGGAGAAGGAGTTGGAAGACCTCAAGGGAAAAGTCCGGGCAACCGAGCAGCGCATCCAGGATGAGAAGAACCTCATAGCCCGCTCCAAACAAGAAGCAGAAAATCTGACTACCCAGTTGAAGACAAAGCTTGCAGAGTTGGGAACCCTGAGTCAGCAAATCGTGTCAGGTGAAGACAAGGATGATGAAGCAGTAATTGTTGAAGCTGATCGCGTCCGTCTTGAAGCTATTGCAGCCATCGATGAGTTCCTTCAGCAGACTACTTTGTAATCACCTTTTGTAGCGCGTCACTGTTTGACACTTGTTTGCTCTTAAATTACACTTCTAAAGTCGATGGCTATACATTGGCTATTTGGCCAACTCAGTGTGTCGGGTGTAAAATATATATTTTATGGGCCGACTGAACGTATCGGCTCTCAGCCTGTTGCGTAGCATCGGCTTTTGTTTTTTTACGGGCCGACTAAACATGTCGGCTCCACTTCTGGCATGCAGCCTGATGCGTAGCATCGGCTCTTATTGCCCACCATCCCACATACTTGGGAAGTATTTCTTGAGATGTTGACCATTGATAGCCACCGGAAACTTGATGCCATCTAACTCCTCAAGCATGTATGCGTTCCCAGGTAAGAATTGGTCAACTCTATAAGGCACATGCCAATTTGGAGACCATTTACCATACGCTGCATCCTTAGACCCAATGGTAACACCGCTTCCCAAACCAAATCTCTGACTTGGAATTTGAAGCGTCCCCCCCATCGGGGAAGACTTAAAAGTGTTACTTTATCAGTCCCAGGAGGCTGATAACACTTTTATTACATCAGATGGTACGTCACCGTACAACTCTTCGCGGTAATGGGCAGTGAAGCGCCACTATCGCGAGAATTACAACAAAAACCCACACAACTACATTAACTACGAACAGGGGATCATCAGAGTCTTGCGCCATGCGGAGCTCCAACGGTGACCTCACCCACAGGCAAGACTGGGTGCAGGACGGAACCCTACTCGACGTCTTCGGGGATGTAGTCGGGATCTTCCACTGTAAAAGTAAGAGTGGGGTGAGTACGAACGTACTCAGCAAGTCCAGTCACACCCACGGAGGGGGACATAGCAGGATTAAATGCACAGGATAATCCAAGGATAAAGTTACGGTTCATTTGCGGAAACACAATTATATGCAGGGGTTCGTTTTGGAAAACATTTTCAAAATAAGTTTTCAAGTATCAAAGAACACACGATGTGGATCCACACAGGATTCACGTTTTAAATCGCTACCGGACTCCCCGTCCGCCGTAGCACACGGCACAACTGCCGGATACTTTCCAAACAACTCACACCAGCTCACCCATTCCCAGAGAGAAACACTAGTTAGGTGACCACACCGTAACCTGCCCAATACCGTGGGCACGGCTATTCGAATAGATTTTAACTCTGCAGAGGTGTGCAACTTTACCCACAGGTGGGGTACCACAGCACGAACACCTTAGTGCCGGTGCAGATCCCATCGAAGCCCTTACCCACCTTAGCTAGACCTGACTAGCCACCACGGGATCTATCAAGGGGTCATTCGACCTATCACCGAGGTTTAACCGGGGCATAAGTCACACAGAGCTTATCCCGTCTCCTTGATCACCCGTTGCTCCCAGCTCTCCTGATGACTAGCAGACTAACTAGTGGGGTTAGGCTAAGCCGTTGCCCATACAACGGTCAAGTGGTTTGCACTACAGGAAGTTAGGTGAGATGTCACAACAACTCGGTCCTTAGGGGTGACAGGACAGACATCTCCCTCCCTTGCCCTACCACACAGGTACGAGCACACCGACGGCAATTCACACAGAAATGCCATCCATCCCGTCTGACTCACTTTTCAAAACCACATTTTACCCACACACACACTTTCTTTGCAAAGCCAAATAGTCAAGGTATGGTTATCACAAGTCCGGTGACTATCCTACCATGTTTTCAGCATGCAAAACCATGCAATTTTATAAAACAGGCCACTGGGTTGTGTTTATAAAAACTAGGACAAAAATATGCATCAAAGGGCGGAATTGAACTTGCCATCGTCAAACCCTTGCGGGAAGTCCTGATCGAAGCACTGTCCTTCGGGTTCGGGGTCGCAGAACTGGTCCTCAGTTGCTTGGTCGCGGTCGGGAACCTCGTCCGTGTCCTACGACGCAAACAAACAGACACACAATCAAGCGAAAGAACTAAAAGCTTTTATCGTTGGGCTTGAATCGGAAATAATTTAGTTACGGAGTTAGGGGTGATATCTTTGGGTGGTTTCTTAATGGCGTGGCCAAAACTATACTAGAAACGGAGTGGTAAAGTTTCAGGTCAATCGGAGGTCGTTTCGCACATAAAATGACGAGGCGAAGGGAGTTGCAGGGGCTAAACAAGGGTCCAGGGGTTTATTCGCGATTATCTGAGATGGGTAGGGGCCTAATTGCAAAACCTAGCAATACCCAGGGCATGCTAGAGGGGGTCGGGCATAGTTGGTTTTTTATGTAATGGAGGGATTCAATTCGAAATAATAGAATGGGCAGGGTTTCTTTTGCGAAAGGGAGCTATTAGAGAGGGGGGGGGGTCCTTATTTAGAAATGAGAGCAAAGGCAGGGGGTTATCGGGCATTTTGCCCTTTCTTCCTCCTCTCCCATTGACAGGAAACAGGGGAGGGAGGGGGAGGTCCGGCGCCGGCCAAATTCCGGCGGCCGGGGCCCGGGGCGGCTCGGGGTTGAGGGGGAAAAGGGAGAGGGGACAGGGGGGAGTCGATTCCCCCACTCACCACGGGCTGGAGTGGAGCAGGGAGGTGTGCCCACGGGGGCGGAGGCGGCGGCGCAAGGCGGCCTGGCGTGGCGGCGGTGGAGGCTAGGAGGGGAGGGGCCAAGTGTGCGGCGGCGTAGGTGGGGAGCTGGGGGTGCCCCTCGGCCCCTTTTATAGGCGGCCGGGGCGGTGGGCGGTGGAGGCCGGTGGAGAGGGCCGGCGAGCGGCGCGGGGTGCCTTAATGGTGGCCGCGTTGTGGCATGGCGGGCGGCAAGGCGCAAGCGCCAAAGGCGGCGTCAAGCACGTGGGGGAGAGGGGCCGGAGGCTGCGCAGCACAGGTGACGGCGCGAGCGGCGAGGCGGGGCGCCAGCGGCGGCGGGGCGGCGCTGTGCAGCGCGTGTGCGCGGGCCGGACGCGTGCGCGTGCGCGGCTCAGCGGCGCGTGCGCGTACGGCGGCGTGTGCGGCCGGGGAAACGGGGCGACGTGGCTGGGGCCGGAGGCCGGGCGGCACGGCGAACGACGGGCGGCGCGGCACACGCGGGCGTGGCAGCGTCGGGCGGCGCGGCGTCGCGGGGCCGGGGCGGGGCGCGGGCACGGCGCGTCGCACGGGTGGCGCACGGCCACACGGGGCACGCGTGGCGAGCGTGCGCGCGGCACGGCAGCACGCGGCCGGGTGGTCGTTCGGGAGCAGAGACAGGGGAAAGAGAGGGGAGAAGAAGGGAAGAGGGAAAAAGAAAGAAGGAAGGAAAAGGGAAAAGAAAAAGGAAGAGGGGAGAGAGGAAAGGAAAGAAAGAAAGAGAGAGAGGTTGGAAAAAGAAAAGAAAAGGAAGAAATGGGAGGGAGAAAAAGAAAAAGAGAGAGAGGGAAAAAGGGACGCGTCGGCGCCGGTCGCGGCGGCGACCGCGGCCGGTCGGCCACGCGCGCGCGGGTATTCGCGCGCGGCACGAGGAGCGTCGGCGCTACTTGCGGCAACGGTCGCGGCCGGTCGGCCATGCGCGCGGCACGAGGAGAGAAGAAAAGGAAGGGAGTCGCGTCTGCGTTAATTACGGCGGACGGTCGCGCGTGGGCGAGCGATGCGGAACGGAACAGCGCTCCGGTTAGGGTTTTGACGTCGAACCGTTTTTACGAATCACTCTAGTGCATGATTTTATTAAGTGAATTTTCAGGGCGTCACAAACCTACCCCACTTAAATGAATCTCGTCCTCGAGATTCGGCTGGCTCCTAAACAGATGGGGAAATTCTTTCTTTAGAGCCTCCTCGCGTTCCCAGGTGGCTTCCTCTTCTCCGTGTCTGCTCCATTGAACTCTGCATATCCGTACTTCGGAGTTTCTTGTCCTTCTGATGACTGTGTCCAGAATTTTGACCGGTACTTCCTGGTATCGCAGATCCGGCTGTAGATCTATTGTTTCCACCGGCACATGTTCTCCCTCGGGTACTCTTAAACACCTTCTTAATTGCGAGACATGAAATACGGGGTGTATATCCGACATTTCTTCTGGTAACTCCAGTTGGTATGCTACGGCTCCGACTTTCTTCCGAACTTGATACGGTCCAATGTATCGGGGGGCCAATTTTCCTTGTACTTGGAACCTTCGTGTTCCTCGAATGGGTGAGACCTTGAGATAAACAAAATCTCCCGGATTGAAGCTTATCTCCCGCCTCTTCTTGTCTGCATAGCTCTTTTGTCGGGACTGAGCTGCTTTTAATTTCTCGCGGATTTCCGCTACTTTTTCTTCTGCTTCTTTTATGAGCGCGGGTCCTACTAGTGCACGCTCTCCAACTTCCGACCACATCAAGGGAGTTTTGCACTTTCTTCCATAGAGGGCTTCGAATGGCGACATGCCCAAGCTGGCTTGGTAACTATTGTTGTACGAGAATTCCGCATAGGGCAGACTCTATTCCCAATCATTCCCATAGGTTAGGACACATGCTCTCAGCATATCTTCCATGATCTGATTCACCCTTTCGGTTTGACCATCCGTCTGTGGGTGGTATGCGGAGCTAAAATCTAACTTCGTGCCCATGGCTTTGTGCAGGCTTTTCCAAAACCTAGATGTAAATTGGGTCCCTCTATCCGAGACAATTCTGCTAGGCACTCCATGTAACTTTACTATATTTTCCACGTAAAGTTTTGCCAGCTTTTCTCCACCATAAGTGGTCCTTACGGGTACGAAATGTGCCGATTTAGTGAGTCGATCCACAATTACCCATATGGAATCGTGTCCCTTCTGTGTTCGGGGTAGTCCCACTACAAAGTCCATTCCTATCTCATCCCACTTCCACACCGGAATAGGCAAGGGTTGCAATAATCCCGCCGGTTTCTGATGTTCGGCCTTGATCCTTTGGCAAGTATCACAATGAGCCACAAATCATGCAATATCCGCTTTCATTCCATTCCACCAATATTTTTGCTTTATGTCCATATACATTTTGGTGGATCCCGGGTGGATGGAGTAGGCCGAATTATGGGCTTCGTCCATGATCAATTGCCGGAAATCTCCATTCTGGGGTACACAAATCCTATCCTCGTACCATAATGTTCCCTTATCATCCACTCTGAAGCCCGGTGCTTTGTTTTCTCCAGTTTGTTTGCAAATTTTTACTAACTCTTGATCCGAGCTTTGGGCTTCTCTAATCTTATCCTCTAATGTCGATTGGACGTTTAGCACTTGGCTGGAACCTCGGGGTATAATGTGCACATTTAATCGTGCCATTTCCTCTCGCAGATGGTCATTCGTGGGCCCATAGGATTTTCGACTCAAGGCATCGGCTACTACGTTGGCTTTCCCAGGGTGATACTGAATTTCCAAATTGTAGTCCTTGACCAATTCCAACCATCTTCTTTGCCTTAGGTTTAGATCCGGCTGAGTGAAGATATACTTCAGGCTCTTGTGGTCGGTGTAAACCTCACACTTATTTCCAATCAGGTAGTGTCTCCAAATCTTAAGGGCATGCACTACGGCTGCTAGTTCCAAATCATGGGTCGGATAATTCTGCTCATGAGTCCTGAGTTGGCGGGAAGCATATGCAACGACTTTCCCGCCTTGCATCAGCACACACCCCAACCCTTGTCGGGATGCGTCACAATAAATGACGAAGTCCCGATGAATGTCCGGCAGGGTCAGCACTGGGGCGGTTGTCAACCTTTGCTTCAGTTCTTGAAAACTTCTCTCGCAGGATTCCGTCCAAGCGAACTTTTTCTCTTTCTTAAGAAGCTCCGTCATGGGTCGGGCTATCTTAGAGAATCCCTTAATAAATCTCCGATAGTACCCAGCTAATCCAAGAAAACTCCTGATTTCACTAACATTAGTCGGTTGCTGCCAATTGGATACTGCCTCGACCTTTTCTGGGTCCACTGCTACACCTTCCGCGGTTAGAATGTGACCAAGGAAAGCTACTCTCTCCAGCCAGAATTCGCACTTGCTAAACTTGGCATATAGTCTATGTACTCTCAGCTTTTCCATTACTACCCGCAGGTGTTGCTCATGTTCCTGAATACTCTTGGAGTAAATAAGTATGTCGTCGATAAAGACTATGACAAACTTATCCAACTCGTCCATAAACACTTTGTTCATGAGGTTCATAAAATAGGCAGGGGCGTTGGTTAGTCCGAAGGACATTACGGTGAACTCAAACTGCCCATAGCGGGTGACAAAAGCTGTCTTAGGGATGTCACTTTCCCTAATCTTGAGCTGAAAATATCCTGACCTTAGATCAATCTTGGAAAAGTACTTAGCTCCTTTTAGCTGATCGAAAAGGTCATCAATCCTAGGGAGGGGGTACTTATTCTTAATGGTAACTTCATTCAGTGCCCGGTAATCTACACACATCCTCATACTCCCATCTTTCTTTTTGACAAACAGAACTGGGGCTCCCCAAGGCGACGAGCTTGGTCTGATGAAACCAATCCGTTGCAGTTCTTCTAGTTGCTTCTTTAATTCCGTCAATTCTGAGGCCGCCATCCTATAGGGTCTCTTGGCTATAGGGGATGTTCCGGGGATGAGGTCTATGACGAACTCTATATCTCTATCTGGCGGCATGCCAGGAAGTTCTTCGGGGAATACATCTGGGTATTCGCTTACTACCGGGACTCCTTCTAAAGGCTTGGCTTCCATGCTAAATACCATTGGGTCAAACTTACTATCTCGGGTTCGGCAGATCACTTGTACTCCTTCGTGGTTTGTTAGGTGTACCACTTTGTCGGTGCAGCCTATGAGACCATTGTGTCGGCTTAACCAATCCATCCCAAGGATCACGTCTATTCCCCCAGGCTTAAGTACTACCAAATCTGCTAGAAAGTCTACCCCCACTTAAATTGATCCTTACCCGTGGACAACCTAATTGACAATTGATGTCGCCTCCAGGCGTCCGGGTTAATAGGGGTGTTTTTAGTAGTACTGTAGGTATTTTGTGTTTCTCCACATAGCTCGAGGATATAAACGAGTGTGATGCTCCAGAATCAAATAATACTGTCGCCAGAGCCGAGTTGACTAGGTACTCACCGAGCACTACGCCTTGGGCTTCTTGAGCCTCCTGCGCGTCGATGTGATTGACGCGGGCTCGTCCAAATGATTGCTGCTTCCCCTGCTGGCTGCCATCGTTGTTGCAGACGGGCACTCGGTTGGCACCGGTCAGGGCTGGTCTGGGCCCATTCACCGTGTTGGAGAAGGCTGACGTGGCCGGCTTATTCTTGGCGTAAGGGCAGTTGGCGATGAAGTGCCCTGTCTCACGGCAGTTGAAACAGGCCCTAACGTTGCTGTTGTCGGAAGCAGCCAGGCTGGTGTTGCTCTGCGGGGCCCTCATGGTATTCTGACTCTTAGGCTGTGCTTCAGGGGCTCGTGTTCCTGTCACTTGGGACTGAGTCCTATACTGCATTGGGGCCTGGGATCTTGGTGCAGTGTAGTTGGAGTTCCTCGGCTTTTGGAAGCGGTCCTGTTGGCGGGCCTTACTTTCCAGGAATTTGCGTTTATTATCCTTTCTCTCTTCAGCTTTGGCCCTTTCTGTGAGGATAGCCTTGTTCATCAGGGTGTTGAAGTCCGGATAGATCTGGGGAGTAAGCAAGGTCCGGAGTTCTGGGCTTAACCCCTTCTTGAACATGTCTTGCTTCTTATCGTCGTCGTTTACTTCTTCCGGCGCGTACCGGGCCAATTCTATGAACCGGTGGGTGTATTCTTCCACCGTCATGCTTCCTTGTTGTAGTGCGCGGAACTCATCCGCCTTGCGCTTCATAGTGGCCGAAGGGATGTGGTAGCGGCGGAACTCCCTTACGAATTCTCCCCAGGTGATGGTAGAGGCATCTTCGGCTGCGGCACAATAGTTTTCCCACCAGGATAATGCTGTTCCGCTGAGTTGGTGGGCTGCCAGAAGGACTTTATCCCGGTCCTGGCATTCGAATGGTTCGAGCTTCCTCTGAATTACTCGCAACCAGTCGTCAGCATCCAACGGGTTGCAGGATCCGGCGAAGGTAGGTGGCTTGGTCCTTAGAAAGGCCGTCAGCTTGTCGTTCATATTTTGCCCTCGTGGCTGCCGGTTAATGAGGGCATTCGCCAGAGTTTCCAGTATGAGGGTCTGGTTATGGATGATCTGCGCCAGGTCTCCGAGGGGTGGGGGTGGCGGTAGTTGTTCTCCTTCTTGACTTCCCCCTTGGTTCTGGCTTACTTCTTGTTCTCCTTGGGGAAGATCTTGTTCAACGGGCTGTGCTCCGACACTAGCGGCTACGGGGTTCCGGCCACGGGAGGCCCTCGCGACGTTCCGAGGGGTCACCTGTTGATTGGGTAAATCGGGGTTACGATTTTGTGATGTTTAAGTTGTTTAATTCGTATATATAAGGCAGAATCTACCTTCTGCCGGTACCCATATAAACAAGTAGCACACAACAAACCAGCACACAATCACCATAAACAGCAAGCACAAACCCTTTTTATTACAGCAAGGGGGGGGGGTACAGCTTGGGGGTACGACTAGGTCTCGTGCTACTCAGCCAGGGTCTTGTCTTAAGGGTACGGTGTAAACAGAAAGGCTGGGAAGGGCATCACTGGGATGGCGTCGGTCACTCTACTTGCGTGGTGTGTCTTTTTCCGGGGCGGACAGGGTGAGAGGTTCTCGCTCGCCGTCTTCTGGGTTCCCATCGGTCAGGGGTTGCATCGCAGCATCCCTTTCGTCGGCGGCAGCAGAACTTCCAGGGTTCTCGGGTGGGGCTCGTGCGCTCCCAAAGAGTGATCCCCACCCTATGACGGGTGTCCCGAGTAAAACGTGGTCTTCCCCTATCGCCGGGACTGGTGTTCCACTTTGGGTCCAATCTTGCATACGCCGGTCTCGGGCCTGCCTGAGGCTCTCTTGGGCGACAGCTTCGCTACTGACCGCGGCTGCGGCTCTCGCCTCGGCATGGGCGGCTCGGATCTGCTGTATCCTCACCGCGAGCTCTGCTTGTTCGGCCCGATGGGTCTGCTCCCTTAGAAGGTTGGCTTGCTCATCAAAGAGTTGGTCCAGGGCGGCTAGGTAAGTAGCCACTTGGTACAGGGGGCCTTCTTCGTGGCGACGTCGTTCCAGGTTCCTCATGCGTGCTTCCCAGACTGGGGTTTTGATGGCCGGCGGAAAGAACTTTGCTGGTGTAGGGGCGAGGTGTTCTTCAAAAATCCGACACAAATAACGGAGTGCTTTTCTGATGGCCAAGGGGTAGGTGTCTTGGTGTCTAAACCCTGTGGCGGTCGCTCGCCAGGGCTGGATGTCGGGGTAGCGGTTGCTCCTGGCGATGACCAGGATCACCCTGCAGCGGAGGGTACCATGGTGTTCGTACTCTCGGCTGTAGTACCTTGGGCATTCCGTAACGCCAAGGCCTTCCAGGGTGTCGATCAAGAGGCTGGGGAATCCAGGTGCAGCTTGGCAATCGCCCTGGGTCCATCCTTCCTCAGCCATCTGAAATAGAAACAGGGTAAACAACCTGGTACAGGTGCAATCGGGAGTAGATGATATTTATTATTACAACAAGGGTGGTACAGTTTTCATGGATTCGTGGTCATTAGGGTAGGGTTTTTGCTAGGGGTGCTAATCCTATCATGGGGATTCTTCCTCGGTCCTGATAGAGCGCTTCTTTATTGGAAGGAACCGATCCATCTCGTTTTCGGTCTGAGTACCCTTATCCCAATGGGTTTCCATGGGTTCTTCTTCTTCTTCCTCGATCCATCCACCTATTCCGTTGCGGTTCTCGTATTCTTGCATCTGGGCTTGGAGGGCGGCTAAGGAGTACTCGGCGCTTGCGGCTCTTGTCCGTTGTTCCTCCAGCTCCTGGGTTAACTTTTCAATCCCATGGATCAGCTGCTTTAGTTGTGCCGCCTGTTCGCGGTAGAGTGTATCCAAGCCAGTGAGGTAGATGGACAGGTGGGAAACCGTGTCTTCCAGGTCTTCTTCTTCTTGTCCAAGTCCCCTCATTCGGGCAATCCAAGTGCGCCCTCTTCCCTCAGCGGGTTTGAAAAATCCCATAGGAGTCCGCTGAAGGTGGTGCCTGTAGAGCATACGCAGTCGTCGTAGGGCTTTACGAGCGGCCTTTCGATAGGTATCGGGGAAGCGGAAACCAGTGGTGGAGATGAACCAAGGGTCCACATCAGGGTAGCGGGTGCTTTTCTCCACAAAAACCATTATGTCGCACCGAAGGGTGCCTCCGGCGATGTACTCACGGTAGGCATACTCCGGTGGTTCCATAACCCCGACGCGTTCCAGGCTGAGCAATAGTAACTTGGGGAGGCCGGGCTCTGCGTGGCAGATTCCGCTAACCCATCCATTGCCAGCCATCTGGAACAAGGCAAAGACCAGTGGTGAGTGTTTGTGTAGAAAGTTTCTAAACCGGGACAAGTTCTAGGGCCTAAAAAGGGGTCTCGCTCCTAGGGTCACGTCCTACGGCCAGCCTACGGCTCTGATACCACCTGAAGCGTCCCCCCTATCGGGGAAGACTTAAAAGTGTTACTTTATCAGTCCCAGGAGGCTGATAACACTTTTATTACATCAGATGGTACGTCACCGTACAACTCTTCGCGGTAATGGGCAGTGAAGCGCCACTATCGCGAGAATTACAACAAAAACCCACACAACTACATTAACTACGAACAGGGGATCATCAGAGTCTTGCGCCATGCGGAGCTCCAACGGTGACCTCACCCACAGGCAAGACTGGGTGCAGGACGGAACCCTACTCGACGTCTTCGGGGATGTAGTCGGGATCTTCCACTGTAAAAGTAAGAGTGGGGTGAGTACGAACGTACTCAGCAAGTCCAGTCACACCCACGGAGGGGGACATAGCAGGATTAAATGCACAGGATAATTCAAGGATAAAGTTACGATTCATTTGCGGAAACACAATTATATGCAGGGGTTCGTTTTGGAAAACATTTTCAAAATAAGTTTTCAAGTATCAAAGAACACACGATGTGGATCCACACAGGATTCACGTTTTAAATCGCTACCGGACTCCCCGTCCGCCGTAGCACACGGCACAACTGCCGGATACTTTCCAAACAACTCACACCAGCTCACCCATTCCCAGAGAGAAACACTAGTTAGGTGACCACACCGTAACCTGCCCAATACCGTGGGCACGGCTATTCGAATAGATTTTAACTCTGCAGAGGTGTGCAACTTTACCCACAGGTGGGGTACCACAGCACGAACACCTTAGTGCCGGTGCAGATCCCATCGAAGCCCTTACCCACCTTAGCTAGACCAGACTAGCCACCACGGGATCTATCAAGGGGTCATTCGACCTATCACCGAGGTTTAACCGGGGCATAAGTCACACAGAGCTTATCCCGTCTCCTTGATCACCCGTTGCTCCCAGCTCTCCTGATGACTAGCAGACTAACTAGTGGGGTTAGGCTAAGCCGTTGCCCATACAACGGTCAAGTGGTTTGCACTATAGGAAGTTAGGTGAGATGTCACAACAACTCGGTCCTTAGGGGTGACAGGACGGACATCTCCCTCCCTTGCCCTACCACACAGGTACGAGCACACCGACGGCAATTCACACAGAAATGCCATCCATCCCGTCTGACTCACTTTTCAAAACCACATTTTACCCGCACACACACTTTCTTTGCAAAGCCAAATAGTCAAGGTATGGTTATCACAAGTCCGGTGACTATCCTACCATGTTTTCAGCACGCAAAACCATGCAATTTTATAAAACAGGCCACTGGGTTGTGTTTATAAAAACTAGGACAAAAATATGCATCAAAGGGCGGAATTGAACTTGCCATCGTCAAACCCTTGCGGGAAGTCCTGATCGAAGCACTGTCCTTCGGGTTCGGGGTCGCAGAACTGGTCCTCAGTTGCTTGGTCGCGGTCGGGAACCTCGTCCGTGTCCTACGACGCAAACAAACAGACACACAATCAAGCGAAAGAACTAAAAGCTTTTATCGTTGGACTTGAATCGGAAATAATTTAGTTACGGAGTTAGGGGTGATATCTTTGGGTGGTTTCTTAATGGCGTGGCCAAAACTATACTAGAAACGGAGTGGTAAAGTTTCGGGTCAATCGGAGGTCGTTTCGCACATAAAATGACGAGGCGAAGGGAGTTGCAGGGGCTAAACAAGGGTCCAGGGGTTTATTCGCGATTATCTGAGATGGGTAGGGGCCTAATTGCAAAATCTAGCAATACCCAGGGCATGCTAGAGGGGGTCGGGCATAGTTGGTTTTTTATGTAATGGAGGGATTCAATTCGAAATAATAGAATGGGCAGGGTTTCTTTTGCGAAAGGGAGCTAATAGAGAGGGGGGGGTCCTTATTTAGAAATGAGAGCAAAGGCAGGGGGTTATCGGGCATTTTGCCCTTTCTTCCTCCTCTCCCGTTGACAGGAAACAGGGGAGGGAGGGGGAGGTCCGGCGCCGGCCAAATTCCGGCGGCCGGGGCCCGGGGCGGCTCGGGGTTGAGGGGGAAAAGGGAGAGGGGACAGGGGGGAGTCGATTCCCCCACTCACCACGGGCTAGGGTGGAGCAGGGAGGTGTGCCCACGGGGGCGGAGGCGGCGGCGCAAGGCGGCCCGACGTGGCGGCGGTGGAGGCTAGGAGGGGAGGGGCCAAGTGTGCGGCGGCGTAGGTGGGGAGCTGGGGGTGCCCCTCGGCCCCTTTTATAGGCGGCCGGGGCGGTGGGCGGTGGAGGCCGGTGGAGAGGGCCGGCGAGCGGCGCGGGGTGCCTTAATGGCGGCCGCGTTGTGGCACGGCGGGCGGCAAGGCGCAAGCGCCAAAGGCGGCGTCAAGCACGTGGGGGAGAGGGGCCGGAGGCTGCACAGCACAGGCGACGGCGCGAGCGGCGAGGCGGGGCGCCAGCGGCGGCGGGGCGGCGCTGTGTAGCGCGTGTGCGCGGGCCGGACGCGTGCGTGTGCGCGGCTCAGCGGCGCGTGCGCGTACGGCGGCGTGCGCGGCCGGGGAAACGGGGCGACGTGGCTGGGGCCGGAGGCCGGGCGGCACGGCGAACGACGGGCGGCGCGGCACACGCGGGCGTGGCAGCGTCGGGCGGCGCGGCGTCGCGGGGCCGGGGCGGGGCGCGGGCACGGCGCGTCGCACGGGTGGCGCACGGCCACACGGGGCACGCGTGGCGAGCGTGCGCGCAGCACGGCAGCACGCGGCCGGGTGGTCGTTCGGGAGCAGAGACAGGGGAAAGAGAGGGGAGAAGAAGGGAAGAGGGAAAAAGAAAGAAGGAAGGAAAAGGGAAAAGAAAAAGGAAGAGGGGAGAGAGGAAAGGAAAGAAAGAAAGAGAGAGAGGTTGGAAAAAGAAAAGAAAAGGAAGAAATGGGAGGGAGAAAAAGAAAAAGAGAGAGAGGGAAAAAGGGACGCGTCGGCGCCGGTCGCGGCGGCGACCGCGGCCGGTCGGCCACGCGCGCGGGGATTCGCACGTGGCACGAGGAGCGCCGGCGCTACTTGCGGCAACGGTCGCGGCCGGTCGGCCATGCGCGCGGCACGAGGAGAGAAGAAAAGGAAGGGAGTCGCGTCTGCGTTAATTATGGCGGACGGTCGCGCGTGGGCGAGCGATGCGGAACGGAACAGCGCTCCGGTTAGGGTTTTGACGTCGAACCGTTTTTACGAATCACTCTAGTGCATGATTTTATTAAGTGAATTTTCAGGGCGTCACAGAATTCTTTTGGCTTGACTTTCTTATTGTACGCGCGGGCTATGTTGGCCTTGTTTTCTTTGATCTTCTCAAGTGACCAAAGTCTGAGCTCCGTAAGATCCTCAATGTTGTCATTCATAAGAGCAGCATATTCTCCAGCTGTTAAGTTATTTTGGAACTCTATGCATGTTATCGCCATAATTTGGCTGGGCCAGAAGATGGGCTATGAGCAAAATGGGCTTAAAGGATGATGGTAATGGGTTTGCGAATTGGCCCCTGCGTGGGCGGTTTAAGGCCAGGGTCGGCCGTGTATCTAGATAGGAATATGTGTTTAAATTAGCTTAGAGATAGATAACAGGACTCGTGTCGTAGTCCATCAGGATTGGTTAGAAAAAGTAAGTCTTCGGACTATAAATATGTACCTTAGGTTACGAATGAATAACGAACAATACATCTGCAAACAAAATCTCGGCGCATCGCCACCCCTACTTTTAGGGTTTCCAGGTAATCGCCATGCTGCCCCGATCACGTCTTGCGTGATCGGGGCAACATTGTTCTTACCTATCATCTTTGTGTTTCTCGCGCTGAAGCATTGTTGATGGCGAGTAATACTAGTTACCTTAGCGTTTATATAGTTGCATCAGCCTTTACATCGTGTTTATGTTTTGTTGCTTCTTGTAAACGCTTGGCTGTCTTTATGCATAATCTCTGGTGCAAAAGCAGCGCCTTGCTCTGTTTCAGTTAGTAGATTCAATCTGTTATGGTAGGTCTCTATTTCGCATGGTTAGGCCCTTCAAGCAAGTTAAATGTTCCGGTAACATGTTTGATGCTTTACGTTGATCTAGATAGAGATTGTTCCGAGGATCGGCTTTTGTTGGTCTTTAGGCCTCGTTTTAGGTTGGTGTTTTGTTATCTTTCATGCTTATTAGGCTTAACTGCGCGTAGGATGTTCCGATCATGTGATGAAAACCTTAACCATTGTAGATTGAATTAAGTTAGCTGATCGCAGAGTAAGTTTCCAATTCTACTAGTTCTATATGCTTTATTCAGATATACAGATCCGATCTGATACAGAGAGGCAATCGGCTCTTTACAGCCGATTCTGGGGGTCACCCGAAGAGCCGATCCCAGCTCAGACTAACGTTTTGACCATGTCTGTGAACGCAGGAAACTAACCAAAAGCACTTCAACACCTTCCTGATCAGGTATAGGTCAGGTGGCACACCTAGCAAACTCCAAAGCCAGGTCGTGTGCCGGATCCTGGGCCGTTGACCGAGGGACCGGGGCCCACCAGCAGTCCCGGGAGCCTCCGGCTCCTCGTGTTGCCTGTCGTTGCTCACCGGTGGATTTTGACCGACAACACATTCTGGCACGCCCGGTGGGACCATCTTTATCAACCACATCTTATTCGACTACGTTTTCATCGACTACATCTTCATCGACTACATCTTCATCGACTACGTCTTCGGCTACATCTTCATCAACTACATCCTCATCGACTACATTTTCGTTGACTACATCCTCATCGACTACTTCTCCATCGACTACGTCTTCATCAACTACATCGACTTCCACCGCCAGGATGCCGAAGGAGAATGCCGTCACCTATGAGGAGCTGCCTGCTGAGCATAAGCAAAAGTACGATGAGATTAAGGCCCTCTTCGAAGCCGATCTCATCGGTTCTTTCGAAAAGACCTGCCACGATGGCATCAGGTGGAAGGGATTCTCACCCGAGGGGGCTCTTGACGATGTGGATCTATCCACCCCTTCAGATGAGCGCAGCAGAGCCTTACTCCAGGAGGTAAATTACATGGTGGCTCATTCCCTGCATCAGCACTTCGAGAGTTTGGTGAACGCTCTCGAGTGCGTTGCGCTGCACGTCGTCCAGGAAGTTATGAAGAACCAGTACTCTCCATCAGGGCCAACCTTGGGGAGTCACAAGGGAGAATTGCCGTACCAGTCCAGGCCACCGTTGCCCTATGCCTTTGCAGCTCTGGAACCACACACCTCTCCTGCATATGTTGTCTACAAGATAGGAGGTGACCCTACCAATTGCCAGTTCTTCAACGAGCCACCAAAGGAGATTCCGCACAGGTATACGTGTGCGTATATACCGGACGGTAACCATACGGCACATGCCGGGCCAGATGGTGACAAGCAGGCGTGGCTAGCTAAGTACGCCACGGGGCCGAGCCATGAGAGTACGCTCTCGGCCCCAGAAGCTCAAACTGTGGACCAAATCAGCACGATCTTGAGAGATCAGTTTGGCATAATACCGAAGAGGAGAGCGATCGGCTACAACAAGCCGTATCCCAGTGAGTACGATTTAATCCCTCTTCCACCTAAGTATCGGCTCCTAGAATTCACTAAATTCAATGGGTCAGAAGGTTCCAGCTCCATCGAGCACGTGAGCCGGTATTTGGCGCAGCTTGGAATGATCTCAGTATCAGATCCTTTGCGAGTACGGTTTTTCTCGCAATCTCTTACAGGGCCAGCGTTTGGATGGTATACTTCGTTGGGCCCGGATTCGATCCGCACATGGAAGCAGCTGGAGGAGCAATTCCATATACAATACTACTCGGAGGCTGCCGAAGCTGGAATTGCCGACTTGGCACAAGTCAGGCAAAGGCGAGGGGAGACCATCGCTGAGTACATCCATCGCTTCAGAGAAGTCAGGAATCGGTGTTATTCAACTCGAATCACAGAAAAGGAAGTGGTGGAGTTGGCGTCCCTGGGATTGGCAAAGCCAGTCAAGGATCTGGGGTTTCAGTTGGAATTCAACTCTTTGGTGCACTTGGTGCAGAAGCTGACATCTTATGAGCAGTGCCACCCGGAGTTGTACCAAGACAAATTCAAGCGTTAGGTAACGTTGATTGACGCAGAAGATGCTGAAGAACCCGGAGAAGACCAGGAGGTAGCTGTCGCGGAGTGGACTCAGAGGGCAAATCCCGTGTCCTGCAAGTGGGTAAAGCAACAAGAACCTGCAAAAGGGTTCGACTTTGATGTGAGCAAGGCCGAGTAGATATTCGATCTGTTGTTGAAGGAGAAGCAGTTGAAGCTACCCGAAGGCTGTAAGCTTCCTACAGCACAAGAATTGCAGGGGAGGTCGTATTGCAAGTGGCATAATTATTTCACCCACAACACCAACAATTGCAAAGAGCTCCGTCGGAAGATTCTATCGGCCATTGAACAGGGCCGATTGATCTTAGGTCAGTACGTGATGAAGGTCAATACCCAGCCATTCCCAAGCGTCAATATGGTTGAGGATGCTGACCGAACTGCGCGACGCCAGTTGGACTTCACATTCGGCATCAACATGGTGGGGCCGGCATGGAGCCGCGATGAAAAGAAGAAAAGGGCTGATCCTTGCGATCGGCCCCAAATAGGGGAGAAGGATTATATTACTGAGGAGCAAGTGAGACATATTCGGAATCAGCGGCCAGCTTCCACCCATCTCCTCAGGAAGTATGAATACCAGTATCAACAGCGTCGCCAACACGAATCGGAGGAAGAAGAATATGAGCGGCGTACTGGAAGAAGCCTGAAGATGCGTGAGGATACGCGTGATCATTGGCACTGCCCTTTCTTTAGATATTGTTGGGAATCTGGCATGAGCCAATTGCCAACCAGCGACAATTGTCCGGAGTGCAAGATTCAGAAGCGTGACCCAGGAGAGGTCTCGGTGTTTAATCGCTTGGGGCCTGCACCACCCCGACCTGAGCACGCTGGGTCATCACGCAGGGAAGATCCTGAAGAAGAAGAAGAAGAAGAGGATAAGTATCACCAGCCGCGCTGGTGCCCAGATGGGCTTATTCATTCTCAGAAGCGCAGGGTGCAGCGACTGCACTGTTTGGAGGAAGCCGAGGCCAAGTACCTCGAGATGCTGAGGAAGGCGCGTCCGGATCTAGTGGAAAAGGTTCACCATGCTAGAAAAGGGAACCACACCCTCCCAAGAAAGAGTGGCGCCCAAAGCAAACAAGAGCCGATGCAAAGACATCAGCCGATGCACACATGGTGTTTGTTCTCCCTGCGGAGTTCCACGCTCAGAGCCATGAGGAGTTGCCGGTAGCCCAGCTTGACTTGGAGCCGCGGCCAGTTATATTTGAAAAGCCCCGAGGTAAGAATTACAAGCATTTGAAGGCCTTATATCTCAAGGGTTACATCAACGGTCAGCCTGTCAACAAGATGTTGGTTGACACCGGCGCAGCAGTCAACATAATGCCATACTCTGTGCTGCGTCGTTCGGGGTGTTCTACCGGGGACTTGATCAAGACTAACATCACATTGAGCGATTTCAATGGCCAGACGTCAGAAGCACAAGGGGTCCTCAACGTGGACCTGATCGTGGGAAGTAAAACCGTCCCTACCTCCTTCTTCATTGTCAACAGCAAGAGCACCTACACCGCTCTACATGGAAGGGAGTGGATTCATGCCAACTGCTGCATTCCTTCCATGATGCACCAATGCTTGATTTAGTGGGATGGGGATGAAGTGGAGGTGGTTCATGCGGATGACTCGATCGAGATCTCATATGCCGCTATGAGCATTTGGGACGCGGAGGACCAAGAGCCGATCTCAGGAATCAACTTGGACGCCTGTGATCGCATAGAGGCTACAAAAAATGGAGTGAGGCTGGTCTTATCCATCGGCCTTACGGAGTAGACGAAGCAACAAGGCGAGCCATTCTGACGCACTTGTTGAGGCTGATCCTTGCGATCGGCCCCGAAAAATAAAGTGTAAACTCATGATTACAAGTGTATC
Organism: Panicum hallii; assembly: GCF_002211085.1. Lineage (NCBI taxonomy): Eukaryota > Viridiplantae > Streptophyta > Magnoliopsida > Poales > Poaceae > Panicum > Panicum hallii. The sequence continues at coordinate 38,153,881 of NC_038043.1, forward strand.
GCATAATTATAGCAGTTACAAGGAGGCCCTCTCCAGCAGCCGGCCATGCATCAATTGTAAAATTCCAAAGATAAATGAAGTCTGTTCGGCGGCCGATCTTAACGATCGGCCGAAATACTTTTCGTCGTATTCTTTGTCTATTTGCAGTATTGATTTAACAGATGATGGAAAGCTAGGGTATGGGTTCACATCGGCTGATGAGCTAGAAGAGATCAACATTGGTCCTGGGGATAAGCCACAACCAACCTTCATCAGCAAGAAGTTGAGCCCATGTCTGTTGGAGCCGATGATTGCTCTGCTAAAGGAGTATGCCGATTGTTTTGCCTAGGATTACATGGAGATGCCTGGGTTGGACAGGAGCATCATCGAGCATCGACTCCCTCTCAAGAAGGGATTTCGGCCCTTTCAGCAGCGGGCACGACAAATGAAGGCTGAAGTTCTAGAAGAAGTCAAGAAAGAAGTCAAAAAGATGCTGGAAGCAGGATTCATTAGGCCATGCAGGTATGCCGAGTGGATTTCAAGTGTTGTGCCTGTACAGAAGAAGGATGGCCGGTGGCGAGTCTGTGTTGACTTCAGGGACCTCAACAGGGCTACTCCGAAGGATGAATACCCGATGCCTGTCGCTGAGACATTGATCAACGCAGCTGCCGGTCATAAGATTTTGAGCTTCATGGATGGCAACGCCGGCTATAACCAAATTTTTATGGCTTCGGAGGATATACATAAAACCGCATTCAGAGTACCCGGGGCAGTAGGGTTGTTCGAGTATGTGGTATATGACCTTCGAGTTGAAGAACGTCGGCGCCACGTATCAACGTGCCATGAATTACATCTTCCATGATCTGATCGGCAAGTTGGTGGAAATATACATTGACGATGTTGTGGTTAAGTCCGCATCAGTTGAGGGACACCTGGGAGACCTAAGGCGAGTTCTGGAACGAACCAGGAGGTTCGGGCTTAGGATGAATCCAAAGAAGTGCGCCTTCGGCCTATCGGCTGGTCAATTCCTTGGTTTTTTGGTGCATGAACGAGGAATTGAGATCGGCCTAAAGAGTTAGGAAGCTGTGAAAACGATGGTACCGTCCACCACAAAGAGGGAACTCCAGCAGCTCATCGGCAAGATTAACTTTGTCAGAAGGTTTATTTCCAATCTCTCCGGACGGATCGAGCCGTTCATGGAGTTGGTTAAGATCAAAGCCAATGAAGAGTTTCGCTGGGGGGCAGAGCAACAACAGGCGTTTGATGAAATCAAGGACTACCTGTCAAAGCCACCTGTGCTAGTCCCACCCCAGCAAGACAAGCCTTTCTACGTTTATCTATCAGTAGGTGATACATCCATCGCTTCAGTGGTGATACAAGTGCACGATGGCAAGGAGAGAGTTGTGTTCTACCTTAGCAGAAGGATGCTGGATGCGGAGACCAGGTACCCTGAGATTGAGAAATTATGCCTTTGTTTATTCTTTACCTGTACAAAGCTCCGTCATATCTTGCTCTCTGCCGAAACAATCGTCATCTGCAAATCGGATGTCATCAAGCACATGCTATCGGCTCCTGTCCTGAAAGGCCGACTTGGAAAGTAGATGTTTGCCCTGTCAGAATTCGATATCCGATACCAACCCGTGAAGGCAGTCAAGGGACAAGCGCTGACAGATCTTATCGCAGAAAGGATCAGTACCAACATAGCAGCACTCTCTGTGCGCATGGGCCATGTACTTCGACGGTTCGGCTTGTTGAGAGGGATGTGGTATAGGCATCCTGCTCGTATCGCCTCGAGGGACGACGTATTCTTTTTCGATCAGATTGCCTACCCCTTGCACCAACAATCTAGCCGAATATGAAGCGGTACGCAAGGGTATGGAGTTACTTCTTGAGGCCGGAGCAGAAGCAGTAGAAATTTTTAGGGACTCAAAGCTGGTGATTTCTCAGCTCACAGAAGAATACAGGTGCGAGAGCGAGATGCTCTTTCCTTTATGGGTACAATGTCAGGAGCTGATGGCCCAGTTCAGATATATAAATTTCTATTGGATACTGAGGACACAGAATTTAGAGGCCAATGACCTTGCACAGATGGCTTCAGGATACAAGGCTACGACAGAGAGAGCCGATCTCCATGTTTACCTGCTGGACCAAGGAGATTGGAGAGCCGATATCTTCAATTACTTGAAGGATCCGGCTTGGGGGCACCTAAGAGGATATGTTACAAGGCCATGAGGTATGTTCTGATAGGGGATGACATGTTCTACAGGACTTTAGAAGGGCTACTAATCAAGTGCTTGGGGCCGATTGAATTGAATCGTCTCTTACACGAGGTTCACGAAGGGACTTGTGGGACTCACCAATCGGCTCATAAGATGAAGTGGCTGATTAGGCGATCGGGGTATTACTGGCCCACCATGCTTGAAGATTGCTTCAAGTATTATAAGGGATGTAAGGCATGCCAGAGGTTTGGAAAGATACAGATGGTACCAACGTCAGTAAAGAACCCCATCATCAAGCCATGGCCATTCAGAGGCTGGGGTATGGATATGATCGGCAAAATTAACCCTCCATCTAGCAAAGGCCATCAGTTCATTTTGGCCATCATGGACTATTTTACCAAATGGGTGGAGGCTGTCCCTATGAAGTCAGTGGCGTCGAAAGATGTCATCAATTTTGTTAAAGAGCATGTTATTCACAGGTTCAGGATTCCTCAAACCATCACGACGGATGGAGGGTCGGTTTTAATATCAGAGGAGTTCAAGAAATTCGCTGCTGACATGGGCATTAAGCTGATTAGGTCATCTCCATACTATGCTCAAGCAAATGGACAAGCTGAGGCATCCAATCAGAGCCTTATTAAGCTGATTAAGAGGAAGATTGATGAGCATCCTAAGCGGTGACATGAAGTTTTATCTGAAGCATTATGGGCGTATCGCGTTTCGTGCCATGGAGCAACAAAAACTTCACCTTATCACTTGGTATATGGTCAAGAGGCCGTATTACCCTGGGAGGTTATGGCCGGTTCAAGACGTATAGAGTTCCAAAATGACTTGACAGCCGATGAGTATGCTGCTTTGATGAACGACAATGTTGAAGATCTTGCGGAACTCAGACTTTGGTCACTCAAGAAGATCAAAGAAAACAAGGCCAAGGTAGCCCGCGCGTACAATAAGAAGGTCAAGCTGAAGGAATTCCAAGTTAGAGATCTAGTCTGGGAAGCGGTGTTACCATTGGGGACTAAGGATGCGGCGTACGGTAAATGGTCTCCAAATTGGCATGGGCCTTATAGAGTTGACCAAGTTTTATCTGGGAATGCATATATGCTTGAGGAGCTAGATGGCGTCAAGTTCCCGGTGGCTGTCAATGGTCAACATCTCAAGACGTACTTCCCAAGCATGTGGGATGACGGACAGTAAAAAGAAACTGACATTACGCATCAGGCTGCAAGGAAAGGGGGCCGACACGTTCGGTCGACCCGTAAAAAAGGAGTACGAAACAATGTGCTAATCTGGACAAATAGCCGATGTATAACCATCGACTTTAGAAGTACGAATTGAATACAAGCAGATGCTTAGCAATAACAGTCTACAGGAGGCGATTACAAGACAATCACTGAAGGTACTCATCAATGGCCGCGATGGCGTCAAGACGGACACGATCGGCTTCCGCGATCACCGCTTCATCATCCTTGTCCTCGCCTAACACTATCTACTGGCTCAAAGCATTCAGCTTGGCAAGTTCTGTCTTCAGCTGGGTGGTCAGGTCATCTACTTCTTGCCTAGACCGAGCTATGAGATTCTTCTCGTCACGGATGAGCCGCTCGGTTTCTCGGACTTTCTCCTTGAGGGCTTCTAGTTCCTCCTCCAGATGTTGAAGCCTCTGGGAGTTGGCAAAGGTATCATCCTTGGCGTCCAGAACTGCTTTCTTCTCGTTGAACAGTCAGCATCTTTCAGTGATAGGCTTTCAGAGGAACTTGTGAGCGACGCGCTTCAATCTGATGCCGAGCTCTTTTCACCTTTGCCCAGAAGAAGGGGAGATGTCTAGTCGGCCATAGCTTAATTTGGAGAGCTTTTGGAAGTTGAGGCTCAATCTCTTCAAGGATCTGCTTCACTTCTTCAGAGTCGTGGACCAAAGCGTCAATAGGAGCAGAAAGCAGGACCTTTATGCGTTGGAGCTGGCTTGCAACACCGGTCTGCCGCGGTTGTTGGTCATCCGTGCCAAGGATAGCTGAGCCCACGGATGCAGGGTTAAAGGAGAGCAGCTTTGAAAGGTCTAGACCCTGAAAAGAAGGCAAGGGATCAGCACGGCACAAAGGAAGGAAGGTGCAAATAGCTCGGGGATATAACGCACCTTCTCCTGGGAAGGATTGATAGCCGATGAAGTGACAATCGGCTCATTTAGATCCTGAAGGTTGACACTAACAGCCGATGAAGTGACAATCGGCTCACAAAGATCCTGGAGGCTGACCAAGGCATCAACTGTTGTCGCAGGATTCTCTGAAACCTCCACGATCGGGTTTTCTTTGCGCGCCTACTCTTCCCCGTTGGAAGTATCTATGACATCGGCCTGCAAGTAAGGAAGGAAAAATTGAGCAGAACCGCATCGGTAAAGAGGGAGGGATCTTGAACGAAATTGGAACCTGGTTAATATGGGAGACCTCCTAGACCGCGGAGGATGGCTCAACTTCTTTCAGAAGTTTCCTGGTAATCATCTTCCTCCCCTTAGTCGGGGCTCAGGGGGCAGCAGTGTCTGAGACTCATCTGTCAGACCCGGGGCCACGGGACTGTGTACATAACATAGTTTAAAGAGGTTTAAGAGATTAAGTCTGTCTTATCTCTTATTTATCTCATTTATCTTTTATTTATCCGATATGAATAGGAGATAAAACTAACCGGTACAGAGGAAATCTATTAGAGATATGTTCTAGGACGATTCTCTGGTTAGTATTGGTTAGGATTCATGTAACTCTGGCCTCTCAGATATATAAGGGAGGACAGGGACCTCTCTCAAAACAGACGATCTCCAGATCATTCTACACCTAAGGCAATACAAACCACCACACAGGACGTAGGGTGTTACGCATCTTGCGGCCCAAACCTGTCTAAGCTTTGTGTTCCTTGCACCTTCGAGTTCCTGATCTCGGCGTCTCCTCACCCAAAACTTACCACCTTGGGTATATCCCTTGGTGGGCAGCCAGTTAAACACCGACAGCTGGCGCGCCAGGTAGGGGCTCGTGTCAAAGATCCACCGGCGAGCTCGATGGCATCTTTCCAATTCTCCAGGTCAGTTCCCTCTCGGGGCACGACATTCGTTTTTGGCTCGTGGGTCTGCATCGCAGATGGAGCGGGCAATTTCCGTCGATTACTCGTCAACATGAAGCCAAAAAATTTCCGCGGCGTCCAACGGGGGCCACAAACCGCACGGAGCCAGGAAGTCGATCTGCAACCAGACGCCTGAGCATGCGCTCGCATGCAAGCCCATGCATGCACTGCCAGAGGCATGCATCGACTACTCGGCTCGACTTCAGCTCGCGCTGCAATGTCGACACGCTGCCGCTGACCTCGATTACACGGCTTGACTTCACCTCACGCTGCAACGCCGATGCACCGCGACCGCCGACCTCGACGACCCGGTTCAACTTCGGCTTGTGCCGCAATGTCCGCGTGCAGCTGCAACGAGTTCAACTACTTTGACTTCGCGAGGATGATCGGCGATCTGCTGATGACTACTTCGACTACTCGCCTCGACTTGAAAACTAGTTGGAATCGACTCCGACTAGTCGAGCTTCATCAACAAACTATCGCAGCTCCATCAACGAGCTCCACGGCTTCGTTGATATTCATCCACGAATCAAGCTAAGTGATTTATACCTTTTCCGATTTGTTCTTCACAGGATCGGCTACCTTTTTGGGTACGCCTCTCGACGGGCATGAAACCCTCGGGGGCTGCGCTGTGATTGACTACTCCTGGGACGCTAGACCGACAGCCACAGCTTTGGTGCACCGAGTACTGGAGGCTCTGCCACAGACTTAATGCATCGAGTGCTGGCGGCTTTGCCATGGTCTTAGGACACTAACTATGGAGGCTATGCCACAAGGTTGTGTTCTGAGTGCTGGAGGCTTCATGGGACTACACCCTATGGAAGTATAGATCTTTGCGTGTTGCCACACGCGCTCTCGCCGACTACTTATGCGTGTACGTCTCTTGATGGGTACGAAACCCTCCAGAGCTACACATCGCCGACTACTTTATGCGCACCGCGCATCCTCTTTGTCGCATGACGACTTCTTTGTCTTCTCTTAACGGTTGCTAAAGTACTCGGGTAGCACATGCCTTAATCCGTGAAACCTCGACTCTTCTATAAGCCTATGCTCCTACGTGTGCATGCGGCTAAGCTCCCTACGCTATGGTCTAGGGCCATCAGGGATCAAGTGCTTAAACGTAATAGGCTAACTGCCCGGGGAAATTACATGGCCTAGCAAGAGCAAGACGCAAAATTTTTACACCGAATAAATTTTTGTGTCTTCACATTATTACTGAGTACTACTCGGTATCTTCGCATTATGCTACATAATGTTTGCATTGTCTTTTTTCAGGTCAAGCTTCGGCAACAACCCTCCAGGTAGCGCGGTGTGCCATCACAATTCCGCTAGTTCCCAGGCTCGGAGGCTGGGCGATGCACATCACTCGACATTGTCGGTGTTTAATCGGCTGCCCACCGAGGGATATACCCAAGGTGGTAAGTTTTGGGTGAGGAGACGCCGAGATCAGGTACTCGAAGGTGCAAGGAACACAAGACATTTAGACAGGTTCGGGCCGCATGGAGCGTAACACCCTACGTCCTGTATGGTGGTTTGTATTCCCTTTGGTGTAGAATGACCTAATGATCTTCTGTTTTGAGGGGGGGTCCCTGACCTCCCTTATATATCCGAGAGGTCAGAGTTACAAAGATGCTAACCAACCCCTGTCGAGGGATCATACCAGAGCATATCTCGAGTAGATCCTCTCCGTGTTGGTTAGCTCTATCTCCTATTTAAACGGGATAAATAAGAGATAAACAAAATGAATAAGAGATAAGACGGGCTTAATCTCTTAGACTACGTAACGTGCCCAGCCCGGTGGCCCCGGGTCTGACAAGCCCCCGAGCTCTTTGTAGCTGAGTACCGCAGGCTTATCGAGTACTTTCGAAGCAGTCTTTGACTTCTTCTGAAGCTTCGTCTTGAAGTCCTTCTTCGAGTACTTGCTTGGCTGCATCGAAGCTATGAGGTGCTCATGCCCCAAATTTTTGTTATGGTGTGCAATTTAAAAATCGCACTCCATATGGAGTAGCCCCCGAGCCTTAGGTTGAATCGGAGAATCAGGCTGAGGGTCCCATTTGTCTGTAACCCTACTTATCCTTCAAAAGATTTGAAAAAATAAGTAGTCAATGTCACGTATCCCGCAGCCCCCGAGCCTTGGATCCAAATCCACAGAATTTGGAGATAAGGATCCAACAACCGTGGCATGCAGGCTAAAAATGACAATTTGCAAAATTGCCAAAACGATGGTACAGATGATGAGTATTAGATTATTAACTCGAAAAATCGCTTTTTTCGGGCGAACAAACCCTGAAAAAATGATTAAACGAATATCCAACCCAAATAATCCATCAAACGACCCCTCAGATTCGGAATATTCTCGGGAGTGACTCCTGAACTTCAGAACAGTAACTTTTCCCCACCCCGCTGGTTATTTAACCCCGCGATAACGGTAGGAAAAAACCACGCTTTTAATTTGCATTCCATCAAAAGCCACCGAAATCCCCAATCCGAGCCAAGCACCGCCGCCATCCCCCCAAGGAGATTCTCCCGCTCTGACCTCCCCGCCCCTCTCCCCGCAGCCCCCGAGCATCTCGTGGCCAGCGCATCGGAGATGGCGTCCAAGAAGCCAGAGATCGATGAAAGGAAGAAGGATGCGGAGCCATCGACTGCGGAGTGGACACACAGTAAGTGCTCCCTCAACAATCTGAACAAACTAGTTTCCGAGGGGTTGCTCCAAGAGAAGAACCTTGTCAACTAGCGCCCCTCTTATCGTGAACCTTTTCTCATGGAGAATGTCGACAAAGTCGTCACATTCTTCCATTTTGCTGAACGGGGATTGGCCCTCCCCACTTGTTCCTTCTTTCGCGGCCTTCTTTATTATTACGGGCTTGAGCTCCATCACCTCAACCCTAATTCCATTTGCCATGTTTCTATTTTCATCCACTTCTGCGAAGCATTTCTCGGAATCGAACCCCACTGGAATCTATTCCGTTTCCTCTTCCGCGTCAAACCCCAACCTACCACAAAGAAACTTGCCATAGTAGGGGGCGCCGGCATCCAACTGCGACAGCAGGCCGGCGAAAAATATCTTTCATACAGATTCCCCTCAAACCTCCCTGGGTGGAAAAACCAATGGTTTTACATCGAAAACCATGCTCCCCATCTTCCGACGAAGTCGAACAGACCACCTGTGGTGAGTGGGGAGTGGAACCTTGAGCCCTCCGGCATGGAGATGATTCAAGTCAGAGAGCTGCTGGAGGCCATCGAAGCACAGAAGAAGAAGGGAGTGACCGGCGCCTCCGTCATGTTCTCATTTTACAAACGCCGCGTCCAACCCATCCAGTAGCGCCATTCCCTAGGCTTCGACTACACAGGCCCCGCTGATCCTTCTCGCATGTGCGCAGAGGAGTTGCCAGATGAAGTCGCGCTCCAGCGAGTTCAGCGGGTGCTGCTAGATGTGGACGCCGTGCCGTACGTGCCCACATTGTTCTCCGCACAAAATCCGCCCAAACCGGTAAGTATTCGACTTCTTTTCGCTGAAGAAACTTGCTATTGCACCGTGACTTAACTGAAGAACTTTCTGCAGGGACACACGGAGCTGTACTGCAGCTACCCACCGCAACCTGACCTCCCCCGAGCATATCATCTCCTCCCTTCTGCTGCTACTGCAGCCAAGAAGGCTCGCCTTGCTGCAACTCAGGGCAGCAGCGAGTCCACCGAATGCGTGGACTCGCAGGCGGGAAAAGAAGCTGAAGGAGGACCGCGCCCTTCTGCTGCTACTGTAGCCAAGAAGGCTCGCCTTGCTGCAGCTCAAGGCAGAAGCGAGTCCACTGAATGCGTGGACTCGCAGGCGGGAGAAGGAGCCAAAGGAGAACCGCGCCGGGACAACTCCTCCGACTAGAGCGTGGAGTTGGCCGGTGCTCTACCACCGGTGCCAAAGGGCCAACAACAAGTGCGCAAATGCAAGGCGCAAGAAGTCGAGTCCTCCAGGTACTGAGTTGCTATTTTGGCGAGTTGCTAAGTATCAATGGTTCTGAATATTGACAGTATCCACTTGTAGTCTCCCTGCTTCGCCACCCGGGACCGAGCCCGAAAGGGTGGAAACAGGCCCGTCCGCCGTCGCTGCAGTGACTATTGCCATGGCGGGGACCCCTTGATCGGCCAACCAAGCCTCGCCGCCAGCAGCAGATATTTCTCGACGGGCCTGGCGGGTGAAGAAGGCTGCCAAAAAGAAGTCGACACTATGAGTTTTCCTCCTGTCGCTTGAAGATCTTACTCTTGCCCACTTGGATAACAATGTCTTCGATATCATCTGGGTTGCAAGCGCCGTACAACTTCAGATGGACCCAGGCACGGCTACTGCGGCCCCAGAGCCATCAACCCTAGCTGATCCCTCCAGTGCGGAGCCTGCCTCGACTGCTGCGGCCTCCGAGCCCTCGGCGCCTGGAGGGCCAGTACCCACGGAGGTGGCCCCTGAGGTAGATGCGGCGCTTCCCGACTTGCCACCTCCCGAGCCCCGACAAGAAGGAGCCGGACCTGGTGGCGGTGAACAAGTCGTGACCCCTGATGCCGCTCCCACCAATGGCACAGGTACGCGCTTATCTGCCCACGACTGGTTACCGAGGTCTAGGCATAATGTGTTGACTACATTGTATACTTGCAGGTGTCCAGCAACCGCCGTCCGGAGATATTGCCGGGTCCTCGGGGGATCCCCGTGAGATGCTGAGGGCCGGGCTGGGGTACCAGAACGTCATCACCACCGATCTGGTGGACGACCTCCTACTGACGGCAGAGAATCTGAAGACCTTCAAGAGCACCTTCAAGGAGTTATACGACTTCTCCATGGTAGTACTTGGGTGATGCTCCAGCTGTGCACATTAGTGAGTTGTTTATGACTCAATCTCCGCCTTTTGCGCAGCATGTAATCACCAAGTCCCAGAAGAAGTCGGAGAAACTCCGCGCGGTTGTGAGTGACGCGCGAGAGTTAGTTGCCCTGGACAAGCGCGTCTCCGAGGAAATTACAAAGAATTGCTATCTACAGCGAGAACTGGACATACTGAAGCAAGAAAGAACTCGAGAGACTTGGCTGCTCAAGAACGACCTGAAAAATCTTGAGAAGGCCAACTTCGAGCTCCAACAACAACTCAAGGAGCAACAAGCAGAGTACCAGGAGCAGCTCAAGGCAGAGAAGAAGGCGCACCAAGGTAGGCCCTCGCTTCCCTCGAGTACTTTTCCTTAGTAACTCCCATTAGATGCTGAAGTGCCGTTACCACAGAGCTTAGGAAAATAATGAAACACAAAGAGGAGCTGCTTACTAATGTGAAGAATATGCTGTATCGTCGTACAGATGATGTCGAAAGGCTGCAGAAGGTGATTGGCAATACTAAACGTCAGTTCGTCGACTGCCTTCAGCAAGTCAAAGCGCTGGGCGAGAAGGACGAGCAGCTGCGCAAGGAGCTGGAGGACCTCCGGGGGGTCGCCCAGGAGTTGGTGGACATGGTGGATCCCCCAGAAGAAGGCGAAGCGGGCCCGCGGCCCCTGCTGGAGCGACTCCGCGAAGCCCCAAAGAAAGTGCTCAAGTTCTTATCTGAGACTCCAGTCGCATGCGTGAGCAATGCCCTCGCGTATGTAAAGTCCTTCGTGCCAAACGCGCAGCTGGGCATTTTTGCACAAGGGATGGCGGCGGACTGCATGGATGAGCGATTCGAAGAGTACCTTCAAGAGGCCCAACCTGTAGCAGAACAAATTGTACACAGTGTACTGCAGGATTAGGGTATGAGAAACAAGTAATCATTCTCTTGTGTAAATACTTCACTCGATATCTCTACTTGTTTGCGTGCCTTAGCTGAATTGGGATCCAGGCTTACAAGGCTGAAGTAGTAGACGCTTCCCTGGGTGCAACGACCCGAAGGGTGGCCAATACTCGTCTAACAGATTAGTCACAATTCGATCGAGTGGGTCTAAACTTGTTAGGAAAGAACGCGAGCGTCGTCGCGGGGTTGCCGTGCATAGGGCAAAAAAGGGACTACCCCGAGTGCGGCGACTCAGAGTGTAGTCGAAGGTCGCTCCTGCTGTGAGCGTGCTCCATAAGCTAGGTAAGACCCGAATGAACGGATCAAGCTTGCTAGGAGCGGGTGCGGGCGGTGCCGCGAGCTTGCCATTCTTTTTGGCAGAAACAAGACTGTTCTGAGTGCAGCCACTCAGGATGTAGTCGAGATAGCTCTTTATGCAAGCCTTTTCTAGCGTACTGCTGTTAAGCTAGTCGAGCGGATCGACTGCGTTAGAGAAAATGCGACTGCTGTTGCGTGCGACCATCCGAGGTGGCGGCGGAACTCGATATGCAGAGGAGTTGGCCGGAGCTGAGGGTTCCGTCAGGAACGGAAGTCGAAGGGAGATGATCGTGGCCATAGCCCCGGCATCATTCACGACAATAAGTCGATTTATATATATATGTGTTTGCACGTGACCCTGGCCATCATGTAAGTGAGAAGGCATGTACAAACCAAGTCGTGTGGCTTATAGCCTCCAAATTGACACGGGGAGAAAAGATCTTCTGAGCCCCCGGGGGATTTAGCGATCACCGGGCCCCGACTTAAGGATAGAACTTGCGCAGGTTCTGAACGTTCCAGGAGTTCAGGACCTCGCGACCCTTAGGGGATTGTAGTCGATAAGACCCTGGCCTTGTGACCTGCTTGACGACGAACGGGCCCTCCCACCTTGAGTTGAGCTTGTGTAAGCCAGATTCGTCCTGAATACGTCGCAGGACTAATTCGCCAACATTGAAGGACCACTCCCTGACGTTGCGATCATGATATCGCCGGATCCCTTGCAGGTATCAAGCCGACTGGACAAGGGCGGTGCAACGAGCTTCTTCCACAGAATCGAGCTCTAACTGCCGCGCCTCGTCCGCCTCGCCTTCATTGTACATTTCGACACTTGGAGACTTCCACATGATATCGGCTGGTAGAATAGCTTCAGATCCATATACGAGGAAGAAAGGTGTTTGTCCTGTGGCTTTGGACGGCTGAGTCCGAAGCCCCCAGATGACATGTGGCAGCTCATGCACCCATTTGCCTCCCTTCTTGCTGTTTTCATCATAAAGTCTCTTCTTGAGGCCGTCAATGATCAAGCCGTTCGCCCTTTTGACTTGTCCGTTGGCCCTTGGGTGTGCAACCGAGACATATTTAACTTCGATGCAAGCATTCTCATAGAACTCAAAAGTTTGACCCCAGGTCTGTGATGATGGAGTTGGGGAAGCCAAAACGATGCAGAATATCTGAGATGAACTCGACGACCCGATCTGGCGTGAGCTTGGCTATCGGCTTGTACTCGATCCACTTAGTAAACTTGTCGATAGCCACCAGAACATGGGTAAAACCGCCTGGCGCCGTCGTGAAAGGCCCGATCATGTCAAGACTCCAACAGGCAAAAGGCCAGGATGGTGGTATGGTGATGAGGCTGTGAGCTGGAACATGCGTCTGTTTGCTGAAGAATTGGCAATTTTGGCACCTGCGCACGAAATCCTCCGCGTCAGTCACTGCGGTGGGCCACCAGAAACCGGCCCTGTATGCTTTCCCCACCAGCGTTCTTGAAGCCGCATGGTTGCCGCAGACGCCATCGTGGATCTCCCGCAGTATGTCATAACCATCTTCCTTTGTGACGCACTTCATGAGAACCCCTGACCGAGCACCTCGCCGATAGAGCTTGCCGTCGACCAGGATGAAACCCTTGCTTCTGCGTAAGATGCGAGTTGCTTCTGCGCTCCTGGCGTCGATTCCCGCTGGTAATCGTTGATCTCGAATGAAGTCGATAAAAGCCTCTCGCCAGTCCTCTTCCAGCACCATAACCTCTCGATCGGGTTGTTGGGGACCCGCGTCGATGGTTGCCAGCGGAGAAGACTTGATGGATGGCTGCTTGAGCTCCTGAACAAAGACTCCCGGCGGGACCTAGGCGCGCATGGACCCCATTTTGGACAGGATATCCGCGCCGACATTGTGCTCCCGCAATACATGATGAACCTCCAGGCCGGAGAAGTTGCTTTCCAATTTGCGTACTTCCTGTACATAGGCATCCATTGTCTCCTTGTTGCAGTCCCATTCCTTGTTGACCTGTTGAACAACAAGAAGAGAGTCGCCATATACAAGTAGTCGCTTGATCCCTAGTGATATCGCCAAACGAAGCCCGTGAAGCAAAGCTTCATACTCGGCTTCATTGTTGGATACCGCCCACAGGATCTGAAGGACGTATTTCAACTGCTCACCTCGTGGAGAAATACGCAGAACCCCAGCGCCACCGCCGTCGAGCTTGAGAGACCCATCGAAATACATGGTCCAGTGCTCTGGCTTGTCCACTGGGGTTGGGACTTGATTCTCCCTCCATTCAGCCATGAAGTCGACTAGAGCCTGCGACTTGATTGCAGTGCGTGGCTTGAAGTCGATTGACAAAGCCCCCAGTTCCACTGCTCACTTGGATATGCGACCCGTGGCATCTTGGTTATGAAGGATATCCGCCAGCGGGAAGTCCGTGATCACAGTGATCTTGTACTTGTCGAAGTAATGGCGTAGCTTTCTTGATGTGATTAAGATTGTATACAAGAGCTTTTGAACGGCTGAATACCATACCTTGGATTCGGAGAGGACTTCGCTAACGAAGTAGACAGGCCTCTGTACTCCAAACGCATGGCCTTCTTCGCCTCGCTCGACTACAATAGCACTGCTGACAACATGAGTCGTTGCCGCGATGTAAAGTAGTAGATCCTTCCCTGGCAACGGTGCTGTAAGGATTGGAGGTGACTGCAGATGATGTTTCAGATCCTGCAGGGCCCGCTCAGCCTCCTCCGTCCATTGGAACTTATCCTGGCGTTTCAGGAGCTTGAAGAAGGGCAGTCCTCTCTCCCCGAGTCGGGAGATGAACCTGTTCAAGGCCGCCATACAACCTGTTAACTTCTGCACATCCTTGATTATGGCCGGAGCCTCCATATCAATGATTGCCGTGATCTTTACAGGGTTGGCTTCAATGCCCCGATTGCTGACGATGAACCCGAGCAATTTTCCTGAAGGTACTCCAAAGATGCACTTGGTGGGATTGAGTTTCCACCGAAATCTGCGTAGACTGCTAAATGTTTCTTCCAAATCTGCGATCAAGTTATCAGAATCCCTGGTCTTGATGACCATGTCATCCACATAGGCCTCAACATTCCGGTGCAGCTGATCCATGAAACACATCTGGATCGCACGCTGGTATGTTACTCCTGCGTTTTTCAACCCGAAGGACATTGTTTTGTAGGCGTAAGTCCAGTATGGGGTGATGAAAGCAGTCTTGATTTGGTCCTCCTCCTTGAGCGCGATCTGATGATATCCTGAGTAACAATCAAGAAAACAAAGAAGGACACAACCAGCCGTCGAATCGACAACTTGGTCAATGCGCGGCAGCCCGAAATGATCTTTTGGGCAATGCTTGTTGAGATCAGTGTAGTCGACACACATTCTCCATTCATTGTTCTTTTTCTTTACAAGAACGGGATTCGCTACCCACTCTGGATGGATTACTTCTTTAATGAATCCAGCCACGAGAAGTTTAGCGATCTCCCGTTTAATGGCCTCACGCTTGTCGTGGGCAAACCTCCGCATGCGTTGCTTCTTAGGCATAGCCTTCGGGTGTACATTCAAAGCATGCTCGATCAACTCCCTGGGCACCCCTAGCATATCCGCGGGTTTCCATGCGAATATGTCTCAGTTAGCCCGAAGAAAGCTGACGAGCGCGAGTTCCTATTTGTCACCCAAGCCCGCACCGATGACGGCGGTCTTGGATGAATCTCCCTCCTGAAGCTGGATCGTCTTGAGGGCCACATCATCAGTCGACTGGATGCTTGACTTGTTGGCCTTCTTGGAAGGAATCTCCAGCCCGGTCTGGGAGAGCTGCTGCGCGGCCGCGAGTACTTCTCCCGAAGCATCTGGCACGCGAGTAGTCGAAGCATATTAGATCGCCTCCTGATTGCAGTCGTATGACTTCTTCAAGTTGCCGCGGAGGGTGAGCACTCCACCGAGTCCTGGCATCTTAAGAAGCAGATAGACATAATGCGGCACTACCATGAACTTGGCAAGTGCCGGACGACCCAATATTGCATGGTAAGAAGAGTCAAAAGTAGCCACTTCGAATTTGATGAACTCAGTACGATAATTCTCCCGCGTGCCGAAGGTGACTGAGAGGACCACCGTACCAAGCGGGTGCGCCGCATTACCTGGGACGATGCCGTAAAAGGGGGACTTGCTGGGAACCAGCATATCCTTGAAATCCAGGCCCATTTTCTTCAATGTGCTGATGAAGATGAGATTGAGCCCGCTCCCGCCATCGATGAGGACCTTGGTAAGCTTGACCTCCGCCACCACGGGATCCAGGACCAAGGGGAACTTTCCGGGCTCGGAAAAGCTCATCCACTGGTCATCACGAGAGAACGAGATGGGGACCTCCGACCAACGGAGTGGTCGTGGTACCGCCGGCTCGATGGACAAAATCTCCCGGAGGAGCAGCTTCTGATCCCGCCTGGAACAAAAATCCTCGTCTCCCCCGAAGATGACGTTGACAACCTTTGACGCATCTTGAAACTTCGGGTTGCGCTCATGATCCTCTTGATCATCATCCTCGGGTTCTTTGTCAGCAGGCTTCTTGTTCTTCTTTCCGCCACCGGAGTTGCTGAACGTCCTCCGAAGGTGGTAGCAGTTGATGGCGGCGTGGTTGGTGCCCGGGTGCCACGGGCACTTCTTCTGCAGGAGCTTCTCGAACTCCTCCTGCGTTGTCGACTTCTTGCCCTGTGAAGGACGATCGATAGCTGCGATGACCTCATCTGGCTTTCGTTTCCGGGGTGGCCCCGAAAAGTCCCACTGGCCCTTGTCGCTGCGGTTGTCGTTTGGGCGCCACAGATTGCTGTCTTGACGCTGCGGGAACCGCTCCCGCATCTTCTCCTCCTGCTCGGACCAATTGTGCATCATATCACGAAGGCCCGCAACAGTTTTTAGCCTGTTCTGCCCGAAATCCCTGTATATGGCCGGGTCGGTGATGCCGTTGTAGAAGCAGTCGATGATGTCCTCCTCCGAGATGTTCACGATGGTGGCGCGGACGTCGAAGAAGCAATGCGTGTAGGACCGCAGAAGCTCGTTACGTTCTTGTTTGCACTGGGAAAGATCGTGTCAAGTACCTGCACGGGTAATCGCTCCCTGAAAATTGTTGATGAAGACCTTCTTAAGTCGTTCCCAGGAGTAGATGGAGTTGCTGCCGAGGCTCTCCAGCCAAGTGAGCGGTGCTGGATCCAAAGCCATCGGGAAGTAGACGACTTTGGTGATATTTGAGCCCCCTGCGACCTCAATGGCCGTGGAGTAGCAACGGAGCCACTGCTGGGGAGCCTGCTTGCCGTTGTAGTTGGTGATACCGATCGGCTTGAAGCCCTCTGGGTACTTGTAGCTGCTGAAACAAGCAGAGAAAGCAGGGAATCGATCGCTACAGTCAGTACCTTCAGTTTCGACTTCTTCGCGGGTCTTGCGCCTGGAGGAGATCACGGTGCGCGCGTCGCGACCTTCATTGATATGCTGGCGCAGGTCCTCCGGAGGAGGTCGTCGATTGGCCTGTCGCAGATGACCCCCTTGCGGTGGCTGTTGCCTCCCGACAGGGGCCTGGCTCCCACGCGCGTTGTCGTTGCTGATTTGGTGTTGAGGACGGCCACCAGCCGTTCGACTATGAGCCTGACTTCGACTCTCGTCCATGCGTTCTTCCTGGATGATGGACGCCGGAATGTGTTGATCCAGCTGGATCCAAGCCCTCTGCGCGTAGAGGAGTGCTTGACGTACCTCCGGATCATGGCTACGCTCGAGGATGGCCATCACCCTGGCGATGTTGGCCACCGGAGTCCTGAAACCCCGCTCGCTGACGGCAGCAAACTCAGGGTCAAGCTCGCGATGCATAGATCGCCTTCACTCATTAGCCCTCCTCCGCCGGATTGTGCGGGCCCTGTTCCTGGCCCTCCGCGCCCCACGATCGGCGTCGTTCTCATCACCGATGTTGGCCGTGATCTCATCTTCGGAGATCGCTTCAAAGTTGTCGATGGGAAAATCCCCACCGTCCTCGCCTTCTTCGGCCATTAGCACCTGGCGGGAGGAAAGCTCATGAGAACTTTCGTCGATTAGTTTAGTTGACCCCTCCGCTGCGGTAGCCAATGGCCTGCCCTCTTGGAAGGGCAATGTCTAAAGGTGAGCCACAAGCCGGCCCTCTGCCTCGAGTAGATTGGAGAGCATCATGCCCCTCCAATGCACTATGCGCCCCTTCGGCAAAGAGGTGATCACCAAATCACCGGGACTAGAACAACCCGAAGCCCCCCGACACGCGGTGGCTTCAGGCTTTCCATCTTGGAGCAGCAAGTCCAGATCCTTCTCTAACATCGAGAGGGACCCAGATGCGTTGGCCTCCTGAAGATCAGTGGCCGGTTCACATGAGCCGAGTTGAGTCCGACCATGCGAATCCCTAAATTGGAACAAGTCCAAACCAGGGGAAGTTGTCGCAACATCAGAAGAAGTCAAGCCTGGAACAGATTCCATCTCGATCTGTGCTGCGGAAGTATGGAGCGGCAAGTTGTCGAGCTCGTCGACGAACTTGTCAAGGCCGCTGCAAGGATCCGCAGCGAAGGTTTTTGGCGTCATGTCGACGAGGAATCGCCAAAAGTTGCCCGCACCATCTGCGATGCAAACCCACGAGCCAAAAACGAACGTCGTACCCTGAGAGGGAACTGACCTGATGAAATTGAAAGATGCCATTGAGCTCGCCGGTGGATCTTCGACGCGCTCCCCTACCTGGCGCGCCAGCTGTCGGTGTTTAACCGGCTGCCCACCAAGGGATATACCCAAGGTGGTAAGTTTTGGGTGAGGAGACGCCGAGATCAGGAACTCGAAGGTGCAAGGAACACAAGACTTTTAGACAGGTTCGGGCCGCACGGAGCGTAACACCCTACGTCCTGTATGGTGGTTTGTATTCCCTTTGGTGTAGAATGACCTAATGATCTTCTGTTTTGAGGGGGGGGGGTCCCTGACCTCCCTTATATATCCGAGAGGTCAGAGTTACAAAGATGCTAACCAACCCCCGTCGAGGGATCATACCAGAGCATATCTCGAGTAGATCCTCTCCGTGTTGGTTAGTTCTATCTCCTATTTAAACGGGATAAACAAGAGATAAACAAAATGAATAAGAGATAAGATGGGCTTAATCTCTTAGACTACGTAACGTGCCCAGCCCGGTGGCCCCGGGTCTGACAGACATGGCTCCTTCGGCTCTCCTGGCTCGTAAGCTCGGGGGCTGGATGTTGCAAAACTACTCGAAGACGATTCATATAAAGACTGAGAGTGCAGAAGAAACCTTAAGCCACCGTGCGGTTAAATAAACCAGCGGGAGGCTTAATTTCACTATGCAGAAGGCGAAGAGTTTTTCTCAGAATTTTAGAGTAACACCAATGCCACGGCTTTTGGATCCTTATCTCCAATTCTGAGGGATTTGGATTCAAGGCTCGGGGGCTACGGGATACGTGGCATCGACTACTTATTTTTTTGAATTTATTCGAAGAGTAGGTAAGGAAGATTCAAGCTTAATTTGACCCTCAGTCTGATTCTCTGATTCAACCTAAGGCTCGGGGGCTACTCCATATGGAGTGCGATTTTTCAATCGCACACCATGTTAAAAATATAATCCGGGGCATGAGCACTTCATAGCTTCGATGCAGCCAAGCAAGTACTCGAAGAAGGACTTCAAGACGGAGCTTCAGAAGAAGCCGAAGACTACTTCAAAAGTACTTGATAAGCCTGCAGTACTCAGCTACGAAGAGCTCGGGGGCTTGTCAGACCCGGGGCCACGGGACTGTGTACATAACGTAGTTTAAAGAGGTTTAAGAGATTAAGTCTGTCTTATCTCTTATTTATCTCATTTATCTCTTATTTATCCTGTATGAATAGGAGATAAAACTAACCGATACAGAGGAAATCTATTAGAGATATGTTCTGGTACGATTCTCTGGTTAGTATTGGTTAGGATTCATGTAACTCTGGCCTCTCGGATATATAAGGGAGGACAGGGACCCCTCTCAAAACAGACGATCTCCAGATCATTCTACACCTAAGGCAATACAAACCACCACACAGGACGTAGGGTGTTACGCATCTTGCGGCCCGAACCTGTCTAAGCTTTGTGTTCCTTGCACCTTCGAGTTCCTGATCTCGGCGTCTCCTCACCCAAAACTTACCACCTTGCGTATATCCCTCGGTGGGCAGCCGGTTAAACACTGACATCATCTTCATTTGGAAGCCGATCTCGAGGGATCAGGCTAGATCTGCATCATGACCTTCAAAAAAGGAGGTGCATTTTTGCCAAAAAGGGCCATAGGAGCAGCTGGGCAGAATTTAAAAGCAGAACCATCAGGATCCTGGTGCTCCGGACCGTCCTGTTGCTGCAAAGGGGATAAACAGAATAAGCAAGAGGTCAAGCAGGATTATGAATAAGTACTGAATTGATGATGGTACCTCTCCCTTAGGAGCCTCATACTCGGTGTCAATCTGTTGCAACAACGCCCCCAGAGTTTTTTGAAAGACATGAGTCTTCCACATTGACCACCAATCCCCGAAGTCGATGGCTGAAGTGGTGAAAGATAAGTCAATAGGGATTGGGATGTGGAGATCGGTGAACAGGCTATAACATCTCTGGCTGGTGAGACAGTCGGGCAGATCGGCTCTACTCTTTACCAAATGATGGAGGTAGAAGTGGGGTGGGACTTGCCCAAGAGCAAATTGCCGGGCTGCTATGACGGGCTGGTAGGACTCATAGCCTGGCTTGATGATCCTGTTGGAGGTACTCATGCCAACTAGAAGGAAGCAAGGGCGAATCATGATGGAGTATAAATGCCGAGTGCTATCGTCATCGGCAAAATCAACCAGCCTGAAGGCAGCTGGATTCTCAAAGTTTTCAGAGGCAGTGTAAGGGAAGAAAAGTGGGTTGTTTAGACCTTGGTAGAAGATCCTAAACCAACTTGATGCATCTCTTGGATTTAATTTGCTGCCAGGGAGGCTGCACAAGGCTTGGCCGAAGCTGGTGCATCTGATTTGCCTCTCACTTGGATCGGGAAAGGAATTATTTGCCAATATGGGGAAATCTGGTATGTGATTCTGAAAGTATAAATGAGCCCATAATTGGACAAACCACCAGGGGCCGCCAGTCCTGAGTTTCTTTTTGGAAAGTAGGCTTGATGTCATCAGTTGGAGATACCTATAAACTTATCCTAGGAACAATTTGCCGAGGACAACGG
This sequence comes from Panicum hallii, assembly GCF_002211085.1. Taxonomy (NCBI): domain Eukaryota; kingdom Viridiplantae; phylum Streptophyta; class Magnoliopsida; order Poales; family Poaceae; genus Panicum; species Panicum hallii. The sequence continues at coordinate 38,174,488 of NC_038043.1, forward strand.
TGTGACCTCCAGCAAGTTTATAAGCCAAGGAGAGGTAATTTTTGGTTGGAGCAAGGGAAGGACCGCAAAATATGAAATTTTCCAGCCAAAGGTTCAAGAAGGCCATGTGTTCTTTCTCAGTTACAGGGCCTTTGGTTTTGGCATATTGATTCATATAAGTTCCCCAGTTTGTACATTCTGTTTTGGAAGAAAGTTTGTAGGGGACCGCAGTCAGACTGAAAGCAGAGGGCATGGGTGATGGAATGTCTAAACCGGTGATCATCACTACGTCCATCAGGGTCAAAGTCATTGGGCCATGGCCAAATAGGAAGCAGTTCAGAGCGTCAGACCAAAAGTAGTCGATGGTCTTCAGAAGGTTTTCGTTCTTCTCTAGAGGGGACAACGACAAAGACAGAGCATCAGCTATTCCTATGGTTTCCCATGTGGGTTGATAAGTTTTTGCTACTCTGTTATACCAGGATACCCAGCCCTCGGGAGGATTTGGCCAGGCACGCAGGCTGTCGGCCCAGGAATCTAAATCTATGTCTTGGCTCACAAATAGGATCCTGTTAGTCTCACAAGAAATTAAATCTACTAGACTCTCATAAGTGCGGGGACCAAGACAGAAAGAATTAGGAATCGAAGGGTGCGGCAAAAGGATGTCTAAAACTGAAGAATCAATAAGAGCCAGATAATGAGGGAAAATCATTTAATGGTTCAGGTGTTTGAGTAATTATCCCATTAAAATCAGTAAAGGTCAAAGTTTTACCTTCAGGCCAAGGACGGCCGCATCAGCGTTGGAGGGTTCCGTCATCTGGATCTTTGATGGCGAATTGGAAGCTCGAGTTTGGATCTAGGGTTTGCTTCGCGGGTCACAAGTTCGTGTTCTAAGGCTTCAGTGGGTTTCGCGATTGGACTTATGAGCGGGAGTTTTGGAATGCAATTTGGAATCGGGGCATCTGTGTAGATCTATTTCGAGAAGGTTCCGAATTTGAGCGGAAACGGAATTGGTTTACGGATCGGTTGAGATCCGAATCGGCATTTTAAGGAAAGGAACCGATGCATTGCTATCGGCTCCCGGTCAATCGGCTTCTCGACAGTTGTTAGCTAAAAAGAAAGACGTTATCCACAAGGGAGATCCTTACAAAAGGGGAGCTGATTGCTCCTAAAGCCGATCTGTCGGCTTGGAACGATACAGTGCTACTAGTCCTACCATCTACCACCAGTAGGAGCCCAGGACATTGCGATGCTTGGATGGAGGGGCTGCGCTGCTGTCATCGTCGTCGTCGCTATCGCTGCTGCCATTGCTGCTGTCGGGTCCGCCATCATTGTTGCTGTCGCTGATTTTGTCGTCGGACTCTTCGTCCTCCTCCGAGTACCCACCGCGGAAGAACTCTCCTGCCGTCGAGTCATCATCGGATGATGTGTCCTCGGGTTCTTCTTCTGAGGAGAAGAAATCTCCCTCCCAGGAGATGTCGTCGTCGTCTTCATCCAGTTCCCCGTCAAAAAGAAGCAGGAGGTCTTCACCGTTGGTCAAGGACTCATCGTCCTCTGACCAAACCTGGAAATCCCATTCCTCTGCATCCCAATGCGGATGAGCACGGGCCTCGTAGGCTGCTATGGGACTGAACTCCGGGGTCACCTCCCGGGTGGTTTCGGATTCGAAGGAGATGGCAGAGGAAGAGGAAACAGAGGATGAGAGAGCCATTGTTGGAGGAAGAAGGGTTTGCTGGTGCAGTTGCAAATGGCTAAAGGGGGAAGATGAGTGGAGAAATCCGCCGGAGGCAAGTTAATGAAAGACGGAGTGGAAACTGAATTGGCACCATGGCGGATTCCAAGAAGTAGATACGAATAGTCACATCATGCGGCAACGGAAGTGGCATGCGTGTACGAACTTTGGAAGTCGAAGAGGTGGAGCGACAGAAAAAGAGAAATGGTTTCAGAATTATTATTGCTGAAACCAGGGGGCATGTGTAATCGCCATAATTTGGCTGGGCCAGAATATGGGCTGTGAGCAAAATGGGCTTAAAGGATGATGGTAATGGATTTGCGAATTGGCCCCTGTGTGGGCGGTTTAAGGCCAGGGTCGGCTGTGTATCTAGATAGGAATATGTGTTTAAATTAGCTTAGAGATAGATAACAGGACTCGTGTCGTAGTCCATCAGGATTGGTTAGGAAAAGTAAGTATTCGGACTATAAATATGTACCTTAGGTTACGAATGAATAACAAACAATACATCTGCAAACAAAATCTCGGTGCATCGCCACCCCTACTTTCAGGGTTTCCAGGTAATCGCCATGCTGCCCCGATCACGTCTTGTGTGATCGGGGCAACATTGTTCTTACCTATCGTCTTTGTGTTTCTCGCGCTGAAGCGTTGTTGATGGCAAGTAACACTAGTTACCTTAGCGTTTATATAGTTGCATCAGCCTTTACATCGTGTTTATGTTTTGTTGCTTCTTGTAAACGCTTGGCTATCTTTATGCATAATCTCTGGTGCAAAAGCAGCGCCTTGCTCTGTTTCATTTAGTAGATTCAATCTGTTATGGTAGGTCTATGTTTATTAGAGATTTGTTTTAATATTCGCATGGTTAGGCCCTTCAAGCGGGTTAAATGTTCCGGTAACATGTTTGATGCTTTACGTTGATCTAGAAAGAGATTGTTCCAAGGATCGGCTTTTGTTGGTCTTTAGGCATCGTTTTAGGTTGGTGTTTTGTTATCTTTCATGCTTATTAGGCTTAACTGCGTGTAGGATGTTCCGATCATGTGATGAAAACCTTAACCATCATAGATTGAATTAAGTTAGCTGATCGCAGAGTAAGTTTCCAATTCTACTAGTTCTATATGCTTTATTCAGATATACAGATCCGATCTGATACAGAGAGGCAATCGGCTCTTTACAGCCGATTCTAGGGGTCACCCGAAGAGCCGATCCCGGCTCAGACTAACGTTTGACCATGTCTGTGAATGCAGGAAACTAACCAAAAGCACTTCAACACCTTCCTGATCAGGTATAGGTTAGGTGGCACGCCTAGCAAACTCCAAAGCCAGGTTGTGTGCCGGATCCTGGGCCGTTGACCGAGGGACCGGGTCCCACCAGCAGTCCCGGGAGCCTCCCGGCACCTCGTGTTGCCTATCCCTGCTCGCCGGTAGGTTTTGACCGACAACAATGCGTCTCGAGCCGGCCGTAATCTCCTAGGGTATTACGGCCTCCTGTCCATACACCAAGTGATAAGGTGAAGTTTTTGTTGCTCCGTGGCACGAAACGCGGTATGCCCATAATGCCTCTGATAAGACTTCATGCCAACGCCTAGGATGCTCATCGATCTTTCTCTTGATCAACTTGATAAAGCTCTGATTGGACGCCTCAGCTTGTCCATTTGCTTGAGCATAGTATGGAGACGACCTGATCAGCTTGATGCCCGTGTCACTAGCAAATTTTCTGAACTCCTCTCATATGAAGACCGACCCTCCATCTGTTGTGATGGTCTGAGGAATCCCGAACCTGTGAATGACATGTTCTTTAACAAAATTGATGACGTCCTTCGACGCCACTGACTTCATAGGGATGGCCTCCACCCACTTGGTAAAATAGTCCGTGATGGCCAAAATGAACTGGTGGCCTTTGCTAGATGGAGGATTAATTTTGCCGATCATGTCCATACCCCAACCTCTGAATGGCCAGGGTTTGACGATAGGGTTCATTACTGACGCTGGTACCATCTGTATCTTCCCAAATCTCTAAGATGCCTGACATGCTTTATAATATTTGAAGCAATCTTCAAGCATGGTGGGCCAGTAATACCCCGATCGCCTAATCAGCCACTTCATCTTATGAGCCGATTGGTGAGTCCCACAAGTGCCTTCATGGACCTCGTGTAAGAGCCGATTCGATTCAATCGGCCCTAAGCACTTGAGCAATAGCCCTTCTAAAGTCCTGTAGAACATGTCATCCCCTATCAGGACATACTTCATGGCGTTGTAACATATCCTCTTAGGTGCCCCCCGAGCTGGATTCTTCAAGTAATTGAAGATATCGGCTCTCCAGTCTCCTTGTTCCAGCAGGTATACCATGAGATCGGCTCCATCTACCATAGCCTTGTATCCTGAAGCCATCTGTGCAAGATCATTGGCCTCTAAATTTTGTATCCTTGGTATTCAATAGAAATTTATATACCTAAACTAGGCCATCAGCTCTTGACATTGTACCCATAAAGGGAAGAGCGACTCGCTCTCGCACCTATATTCTTCTGTGAGCTAAGAAATCACCAGCTTTGAATCCCCAAAAATTTCTACTGCTTCCGCTCCGGCCTCAAGAAGTAACTCCATACCCTTGGTACTGTGACACTCAGGTATTTAGCATTGTCACACCCTAAATTTTAATGTGATGTTATGAGAAAAATGTGGTAAAAGTATGTTTAAAAATTTAAATGCTAAGGAAAAATGGGTGTTTATATAATTATATTTTAATAGAGGTCCTTTAGTGTTAAATGGGTAAGCATGGAGGGTAGAATTTAAATGTATGAGGGTTGTTTTGCAAAAGTTGAAAACTTGCATTTAAATTGTAAATGTAGGTCAAACTACACCTAGGATGTACATGTAGTGTAGTTTTTATAAGGGATTTATATAAAGTTTGAAAACTTTGCTAAGTTTTATATTAATTTCAAAACGGTTGCTCTTCTGTGGATGAACCTTAAAGCAAAGTTGTATATTTTGAAAAACCATGCATTTTTGCTTTTGGGCCAATCTGCATTTGAGCCCTGGTTTGAAAGTTATTTATGCTTTATAGTAGGGTCCCTGCATTTCTATGAAATTGCAAACCAGTCCTTATCTTCTTCCTCGGCTCCCCGAGCTCCTCTGCCTCTGCCGCGCGCGCGTGATCTCTGCCACCGGCCGCTTCCCGAGCTCCTGCAGACCTGCACCGCCCTCCCCTCGCCCACGTGTCGCTGTGCTGCTTCTCCCACCGCCGCGCCGCCTCCGCTGGCTGTTCCCCCGCTCCGCCACGTCGGGCCGCCGATGCCGTGCGGCTGCCACGCACCCGAAGGGCACGCCAGCGCCGCCCGCCGTCCTGAGCCCAGCCCGTGACTGTGACCTCCTCCACTAGCTCCCCGACCTGATCTTGCCCAGCTCCCGGCCCTCCTTCGCCGGAATTGCTCCAACCCCGTGCCGCCCCTCACCGGAGCTGCCCGAGGACGACCTCACCGTCGACGACCCACTTCCACCACTTCCTCGGCCAAATTAAGTACAGGAATCGTATCCTTATCTCCCCCTGGTGCTCTTGCACGCTTTGGTTACCCGTGTTCGCCGGCCCCTCACCGGGAACGCCAGCACGCCATCGCGGCCGCCGCCCCTCCTTGCCGCCGGCCGTGTTCCGCCGCCGCCCGTCGAGCACATCCCCTCCCAAACAGCCCCCTAGGTCCCATAGGTTGTGCCAAGCCAGTCCCTCCCCGCCGGTGACCTCGCCATCGGCGAGAACGTGCCGGAGCAGCTCCGCCGGCCGCCGTCTGTGGCTGGCAGGGGCATATGTGCGGGTATACTTCTTGTTCTAGGGACCCAGGCGCAAAAAGACTAAGGACCCCCCCCCCCCCAAGGGTTTTGTTATTTTATGTGAGCAGACTGCTGAATTGTAAAATCCGTAGGAAATTGTAGAAAAAACCAAAAATTGCCAAACTAATTTTGTTGGAAACTAGATTTCAAGCTCTACAACTTTTACTAATGAAGTTTGGTTTGAAACTAAATACTTTTGAATCTATTTTAAACTTAAGGTAAAAGGGTATATTGTGCATAACTTCTACATACTAACTTAGTTTCTTGTGATTTTTGGTATGTAGTTTCTTTAGGCCATGTGTGAGCTAGTGTAAAAATTTCATGCTCAGTACTGTTTTGTAGTTTAAGTTCTCTTGAACTTGTGCAAATCAAATTTAAAATAGGTTGAATTTATTTAAACATATTCCTAAGGCTTGTTTATTTAAATCTTTTTACGATAACCTAATATATAGATAACTAGTTCATAATTAAATTTTCAAAACTTTATAATCCTATTTACCTAAGATTTGAATTTAAACTTGAAGTTTGAATTCAAATTCAAATGTTTTAGTTTCTATTTTCAGTAAATCCAGTACTATAATCATGACTTAAATATAAATAGTAACTTGAGATTAACCCTCCTGTTTCATGAGTGCATGTGTGTTTGTTTGTTGGATTACAACTTTATCGTGAAATAAAATCTTTAACTCAAGCACCATCTCACTTAAATTATTGCATATCATGTAGAATCAACGACACTCGATGACGGAGACTACGAGCTAGTCTTGGAGCAAGACCAAGGGTTTTCTGAAGACCCGACCACCGTCGCCGAGCATCTAACTGAAGCCCCGAATCAAAGTTCGGAAGTCTCTGACACTCCTGCCCCCAACCCCACTCCCGAAGGCAAGCCCCGATGCATAACCCAGTATTTCAATTATTACAACTTACTTACATATTATGTATCTTACATTATGTCTAGGAGTTGAAACGGAACACTAGATGCATAATCCTAGGAATCCAATGTATTGTACCCGAGTCCTTATCGCATAGATGCTCTGCTAATAGGACCGGTAGAAGTCAGGTGATTTCCTGTCTCTCGCGCGATATAGGAGTTGAATGTTTATCATTCTGCAATTACTATAAGGATCATGGACGGGGTCATGTGCAATAACATGACCTGGAAGTTTACCCCATCTGTGTTGATAAAATTTGATAAGGTCGCAGTGTGTGGTAGTGGTGGCTAAGCGTTTGAAAGTACTAGCCACATGCCATGAAATATGGTAAGCGGTAAGCCTAGTACCTGAATGGCCCAGCAAATGGACATGTCTCCACCACTTGATTATTTGGTTTCTATTGTACACACGCACCGACGTGTGGGAGTGCGTTCTGTAAAGCAGACAGGAATACGGGGTCATGTAGTCACGCTACAGACGTATGTCCTGCACAATTGGTGTGCGTACGGTCCTGCAGTCGCTTGTGGTGGCCCTGATCCATAACCCGGAATATGAGGGAAACGGTTGCTTCGGAACGATCTTTGGATGTTCCAAGAGTGTGTGTTAGGTTTACCTTGCAAGGTTGAAATTCGATTCAGAATCGTCCGTTTCTCGCGGAGATTGAGACTGCTTATTCCTTCTGCCACATAGAGTAAGAAGTGTAACTATTGATGGAATAATCTTGATGGATGATAATCTCTACCTTGCTTGTCTAGATTAGGTGCTTACCTAGAATGGTTAATGAGACTAGAATCTGAAAGCTAAAACTTGAAAATAGATCATACTCTTTGTTGCTTTTCAGCTAAAATAAAACCCAGAATCATTTCAAGCCTTCATGAGTCTAGTTATATGGCTAAGTATACCATAAAACGGGTAAGCCTTGCTGAGTATTAGAGTACTCAGTCTTGCAATATGACTTCATTTTAGGTAATGTCTTTGAAGACCCTACTCTTACCATGCCATGGCCCTATGCCTTGCCTGATGGTTGGTCCGTGGAGTGGGACCCGTCCCCGGCCAACACTGAACCTACCGAGTGATGTCATGCCAGGGCTTAGCATGATGTCCGTACTGGCGACGTGTATAGTTGTCGCGTTTTCAATTCCGCTGCCATAGACTTGAAACCTTAAACTGGTTTGTAATAATTTCCATCAGTTGGAACTTAGTACTACTTTTGACAGCTCTTGTAATATAAATGCCTGTGATGTAAAATATGATGGTGACTGTATCTCTGGACTCACCTTCGTGTGAGGTAACCTTATTCGATCCCGGAAGTTAGGTGGTTTCATCGGGACTCTACCCGACAGGCCAAGGGGTTACACCGTTTGAAGTACGTTGGAGCCCTTGAGAGTGGACTTGCGTATTTGAGCCGGTGTAATTCAGGTTGGTTCTGCTACACGTACTGCTTCATATTCAGCTAGATTGCTGGTGCAAGGGGTAGGCAATCTAATTGAAAAAGAATATGTTGCCCCCCGAGGCGATACGAGCAGGATACGTATGCCACAGCCGTCTCCACAAGCCGATCCGTTGAAATACATGGCCCATGCACGCACGGAGAGTGCTGCTATGTCAGTGTTGATCCTTTCTGCAATAAGGTCTGCCAACACTTGCCCTTTAACTGCCTTCGCGGGTTGGTACCGGATATCGAACTCTGACAGTGCGAACATCCACTTTCCGAGTCAGCTTTTCAACACAGGAGCCGATATCATGTGCTTGATGACGTCCGATTTGCAAATGATGATTGTTTCGGTAGATAGCAAGATTTGACGGAGCTTTGTACAGGTAAAGAACAAACAAAGGCATAATTTTTCAATCTTAGGGTACCTGGTCTCCGCATCTAGCATCCTTCTGCTGAGGTAGAACACAACCCTCTCCTTGCCATCACGCACTTGTATCACCACCGAAGCGATGGAGGTGTCACCTACTGATAAATAAATGTAGAATAGCTTATCCTGCTGGGGTGGAACTAACATGGGTGGTTTTGATAAGTATTCTTTGATCTCTTCAAACGCTCGTTGTTGCTCTGCCCCCCAGCAAAACTCATGATTGGCTTTAATCTTTACTAACTCCATGAATGGCTCGATCCGCCCAGAAAGATTGGAAATAAACCTTCTGACAAAGTTGATCTTGCCAATGAGCTGTTGGAGTTCCTTCTTTGTAGTAGGCGGCACCATTGTTCTTACAGCTTCCTGACTCTTTAGGCCGATCTCAATTCCTTGTTCATGGATCAAGAAACCAAGGAATTGACCGGCCGACACGCCGAAGGCGCACTTCTTTGGATTCATCTTAAGCCCGAACCTCCTGGTTCATTCCAGAACTTGCCGTAGGTCTCCTAAGTGTCCCTCAACTGACGCGGATTTAACCATGATGTCGTCAATGTATATCTCCACCAACTTGCCGATCAGATCATGAAAGATGTAATTCATGGCACGTTGATACGTGATGCCGGCATTCTTCAACTTGAAGGTCATGACCACATACTCGAACAATCTATTGCCCCTGGTACTCTGAACGCGGTCTTGTGTATATCCTCCGGAGCCATGAAAATCTGGTTATAGCCGGCGTTACCAACCATGAAACTCAAAATCTTGTGACCAGCAGCCGTGTTGATCAGTGTCTCAGCGACAGGCATTAGGTATTCGTCCTTTGGTGTAGCTCTATTGAAGTCTCTGAAGTCCACGCAAACTCACCATTGGCCATCCTTTTTTTGTTATAGGTACAACACTTGAAATCCACTCGGCATACCTGCACGGCCTGATGAATCCTGCTTCAAGCATTTTCTCCACCTCTTTCTTCACTTCTTCTAGAACTTCGGCCTTCATTTGTCGCGCTCACTGCTGAAACGGCCGAAATCCCTTCTTGAGAAGGAGCCGATGCTCAATGATGCTCCTGTCCAACCCAGGCATCTCTGTGTAATCCCAGGCAAAACAATCCGCATACTCCTTTAGCAAAGCTATCATCGGCTCTCGCAGACACGGGCTTAACTTTTTGCTGATGAATGTTGGTTGTGGCTTATCCACAGTACCAATATCGACCTCTTCTAGCACGTCAGCTGATGTGAACCCGTATCCTAGCTTTCTGTCATCTGTCAAGTCAACACTGCAAATAGACAAAGAATATGACGAAAAGAGTTTTGGCTGATCGTTAAGATCGGCCACCTTAATCATTAATCCTTGAAACTTTACAATTGATGTATGGCCAGCTGTTAGAGCGGGCCTCCTTGTAATGGTTACAATTATACAATGTACTTGTCATCAAGAGTTTATATTTTATTCTTTGGGGCCGATCGCAGGGATCGACCTTGTCGAGTACGTCAAAATGGTTCGCCCTTGATGTTTTATCTACTTTGTAAGGCCAGTGGATAAGACCAGCCTCACCCCATTTTTTGTAGCTTCCATACGATCACAGCCTTCCAAACTAATTCCAGAAATCGGCTCTTGATCTTCCGCGTCCCGAATGCTCATGGTGCCATGTGAAATCTCGATTGAGTCATCCGCATCAACCACCTCTACCTCATCTCCATCCCACTGAATCAAACATTGGTGCATCGTGGAAGGGATGCAGCAGTTGGCATGAATCCAATCCCTCCCAAGTAGGACGGTGTAAGTACTCTTGCTGTTGACAATGAAGAAAGAGGTAGGGACAGTCTTGCTTCCCACGGTCAGATCCACATTAAGGACGCCTTGTGCCTCTGATGTTTGGCAATTGAAGTCGCTCAACGTAACGTTGGTCTTTACCAAATCTCCAGTAGAACGCCCCAACTGATGCAGCATAGAGTATGGCATTATGTTGACCGCTGCACCAGTGTCGACCAACATTTTGTTGACAGGTTGGCCGTTGATGTAACCCTTGAGGTATAGAGCCTTCAAATGCTTATAATTCTTTCCTCAGGGCTTCTCGAATATGACTGGCCGCGGCCCCAAGTCAAGATAGGCTACTGGTAACTCTTCACGGCTCTGGGCGTAGAATTCTGCAGGGAGTACAAACACCATATGCGCGTCAGCCGATGTCTTCGCATCGGCTCTTGTTGGCTTAGGACACCACTCTTTCTTAGGAGGGTGCGATTCCCTTTTCTGGGTGCAGTGAATCTTATCAGCCAGATCGGAGCGCGCCTTTCTTAGCATCTCAAGATATTTGGTCTCGGCTTCCTCCAAACTGCGTAGCCACTGCACCCTGCGTTTCTGGGAACGATTAAGTCCATCAGGGCACCAGCGCGGCCGGTGATATTTGTCCTCCTCTTCTTCAAAGTTTTCCTTCCATGACGAACCAGCTTGCTCATGTCGGGGTGGCGCATGCCCCAAGCGTTGAAACACCAAGACCCCTTCTGGGTCACACTTCTGAGGTTTGCATTCCGGGCAATTATCGCTAGTGGGCAATCGGCTCATGCCGGAGTTCCAGCAATACTTGAAGAAAGGGCAATGCCAATGATCACGTGCATCTTCACGCCTCTTCAAAATCTTCCCAGTGCGTCGCTCATATTCTTCATCTTCTGATTCATATTGGCGATGTTGTCGGTACTGGTATTCATATTTCTTGAGGAGATGGGCGGAAGCCGGCTGCTGATACCAGACATGTCTTACTTGTTGTTCAGTGATGTACTCCTTTTCCTCTTTTCGGGGCCGATCGCAGGGATCAGCCCTCTCCTTCTTTTCATTGTGGCGTCATGCAAGCCCTGCCATATTGATTCTAAACATGAAATCCAATTGATGTTGTGCAGATCGATCGCAATCGTACAAACAACCCTCTACCATGTTCACGCTTGGGAACGGCTGAGTATCGACCTTCATAGCATATTGTCCCAAGATCAGTCGACCCTGCATAATAGCCGATTGAATCTACCGACGGAGCTCTTTGCAGTCATTGGTGGTGTGGGTGAAAGAGTGATACCACTTGCAGTATGACCTCCCTTGCAGTTCTTGTGCTATAGGAAACTTACAGCCCTCAGGTAGCTTCAACTGCTTCTCCTTTAATAATAAATGAAATATTTGTTCGGCCTTGCTCACATCGAAGTCAAAATCTTTTGCAGGTCCTTGTTGCTTCACCCACTTGCAGGACACGGGATTTGCCCCCCGAGTCCACTCTGCAATGGCTACCTCCTGGTCTTCCCTGGGATCTTCAGCATCTTCCGCATCAATCAATGTTACCTGACGCTTGAACTTGTCCTGGTACAATTCTGGGTGTCGCTGCTCATAGGATGTCAACTTCTGCACCAAGTGCACCAAAGAATTGAAATCCAATTGGAACCCCAAATCCTTGACCGGCTTTGCCAATCCCGCGGATGCCAATTCAATCGCTTCTTTCTCTGTAATTCAGGTCGAATAGCACCGGTTCCTAACCTCCCAGAAGCACTGGATGTATTCTGCAACGGTCTCCCCTCGCTTCTGCCTGACTTGTGCCAAGTTGGCAATCCCAGCTTCAGCAGCTTCCAAGTAGTACTTGTCAGACCCGGGGCCACGGGGCTGTGTACATTACGGAGTCCGTACAGAAATAGGGGATAGGACATGTCCTATACCTTATCTGTGTTGTATTCTACCCGCATGCGGAGTAGAACTAGTCAGTACAGAAGGAAGCTACTTGAGTTGTATCCGAGTACGATTCCTAAGCTAGTATCAGACTAGGATTTATGTAACCCTGTCCTCCTGGATATATAAGGGTGGGCAGGGACCCCCTCAAAATAGGATCAACATCTGAGGCAATACAAACTACCAAACAAGACGTAGGGTATTATGCATATTGCGGTCCGAACCTATTTAAATCTTGTGTTGCTTGCACCTTCGAGTTTCTGATCTCGGCGCCACCCAACCCAAAAACCTACCACCTTGGGTATACCCCTCGGTGGGTAGCCGGTAAAACACTGACAGCTGGCGCGCCAGGTAGGAGGGCGTATCGAAGATCCACCGGCGAACTCGATGGCTTCGTTCAAGTTCACCAGTGCTGTGCTCCCTGAGGGCACGACCTTCATCTTCGGCTCATGGTTCTGCGTTGCAGATGGCGCAGGCGACTTCTGTCGACACACCGTCGACATCATGAAGCCAAAGACTCCCGCAGCAAGGCTTGACAAATTCATCGACAATCTTGATGAACTGCTGTTCAATGGCTCCGCCAGGGAAACCGAGGCAGAGGCCAATGATTCCGAATCCCTCTCCACATTGGAAAAGGATTTGGACTCCTTACTCCAGGTCGGGAAACCCGGAGCCACCACGTGTCGGGGGGCTGCGGGTCACCTGGGCGACAACAGGCTGATGATCACCACCACCCCGGAAAGACGTTTTGTACATTGGAAGGGGATGGAACTGTCTGATCTACTCGGACATGAAGACTGACTTGTGCACACATCAAGCCCTTGCCTTTTCAGAAAGGCAGGCCATTAGCCACTATAGTGGAAGGATCGACTGAGCTAGTCGAGACCACCTCCGATGAACTCGCATCACGCCAAGTGCTAATGGCAGAAGAGGGAGAAGATGACGCCCTCATATCCATCGAAGCACTCGATGGGATATCTGAAGACGAGTCCACAGCCAACGCCGGCGACGAGAACGACGCCGAGCATGAGGCTCGACGGGCTAGGAACAGAGCTCGCACAATCCGGCCAAGAAGGGTCAACGAGCGCATGCGATCTATGCAGCGCGAACTCGATGCCGAATTCGCTGCTGCGAGCGAGCGGGGCTTCATGACCCCCATGGCCAACATCGCCAGGGTAACTACCATCCTCGAGCACAGCAACGATCCAAACTTGCACCAAGCACTTCGCTACGTGCAAAGGGCATGGATCCAGCTTGATCAACAAAACCCGGCGTCGGCCGTCGGAGATGAACATGTAAGCGAGAGCCGCAACCAGGCTTATAGTCGAACGGCAGGTGGCCATCCTCGACCTCAGCGGAGCAACAACAATGACATCACTCGCGGAAGTCAAGCCATTGGCGGGAGGTAGCAGCCACCTCTAGCGGGCAACCCGCGACAAGCTAACCATCCGAATCCTCAAGCAGACCTGCGCCGAAAACTCAACGAGGGACGCGATGTCCGATCCATAATTGATTCAAGGCGCAGAGAGCGGGAAGCAACCGAACATGAGGATTCCGATTGCAGTGATCGCTTCCTAGCTTTCACTGCACGGTTCAACAACTACAAGTACCCTGAGGGCTTTAAGCCGATCGGCATCACCAAGTATGACGGCAAGCAAGCCCCTCAGCAGCGGCTTCGTTGCAACTCCACCGCCATTGAAGTCACGGGAGGTTCCAACACCACCAAAGTCATCTACTTCCCGATGGCTTTGGAACCTGCGCCGCTCACATGGCTGGAGAGCCTCAGCAACAACTCCATCGACTCCTGGGAAGGCCTCAAGAAAGTCTTCATCGACAACTTCCAGGGGGCGATTACCCGTGCAGGTACTCGACACGACCTCGCCCAATGCAAGCAGGAACGAAATGAACTCCTACAATTATACACACGCCGCTTCTTTGACGTGCGGGCTACCATTGCAAACATCTCCGAGGAGGACATCATCAACTGCTTCTACAACGGCCTCACCGACCTAGGCATCTACAGAGATTTCGGACGGAACAGGCCAAAAATTGTCGCAGGACTACACGACATGATGCATGATTGGTCTGAACAAGAAGAGAAGATGCACGAGCGATTCCCGAGGCGCAATGATCTCAATCTGAAGCGCGCCACCGACAATCGTGCAAAAAAAGGCCAGCGGGACTACTCGGGTCCTTCTCGAAAACGCAAGCTAGATGACCTCATCGCCGGCTGTGGATCATCCTTCGCGCGGAAAGAAAAGGATGACGCAGGAGAAATTTGAAAAGCTCCTGTAGAAGAAGTGCCCATGGTGCCCAAATTCCAACAGACAAGTCGAACGGGCGAACGGTATGATAATCGAGGGCCTCAAGAAAAGACTCTACAATGCCAACAGCAAGAAGGGTGGAAAGTGGATACACGAGTTACCACATGTCATCTGGGGGCTCAGGACTCAGCCGTCCAAAGCCACAGGGCAGACTCCATTTTTTCTTATCTACGGCTCCGAGGCAATTCTTCCAGCCGATATCATGTGGAAATCCCCAAGGGTCGAAATGTACAACGAAGGCGAGGCGGACGAAGCAAGGCAGCTGGAGCTGGACTCTGTCGAAGAGGCCCGCTGCATTGCTCTCGTTCGGTCAGCCCGATACTTACACGCGATGAGGCGATATCATGACCGTAACATCAGAGAAAGATCGTTCAGCACAGGCGACCTAGTCCTTCGCCGCATCCAGGATGAGTCAGGATTACACAAGCTCAATTCAAAATGGAAAGGACCGTTCATCATCAAGCAGGTTACAAGATCGGGGTCTTATCAACTACAATACCCCGATGGCCAGAATGTACCAAATTCATGGAACGTACAAAACCTGCGAAGGTTCTACCCATAGGAAGCCTTGTCCTGTTGGCTGTTCCTCAACACCAAGGCGGTTTTTTCTTTTCTGATTCAATATGGTGGCTTTGTGACACATGATCAGGAATGTAAACTCTTTAATACAATGCGGAGGCTATTGCCACGCCCAAGTTTTATACAAATCGACTTCTTGCTACAAGCATAACAGTCGTCGTGATGGCAATCGTGTCTTCCAGACAGGTTAGATCCGCTTCGATCGGATTCTATCTAACTTGGTTGATGGGCCTACTTGAGGGGCTATATTTCGACTACTCCTAGAGTCGCTGCACTCGGGGTAGCCTTGACTACTTGCTATGGGCATGCTAGTCGTTGCGTTGTGGATCGCGCACTCCGAGCAAGTTAGATCCGCTCGATCGGATTATATCTAACTTGTTTAAAGAGCTCACTCGAGGAGCTATATTGACTACTCCCAAAGTCGCTGCACTCGGGGTAGTATCTTCTACTGTGAACATGGATGGTAATCCAGAATTCACAAGGTCATAAAAGTGGAGACAACATGAGCAGTTATATTACAAGGCAATGAGTACATGTTTTCACAGTTACTCAATCTTGGACTATGCTTCCTACAATCTTTTCAGCTATAGGCCTGGCCTCTAGAAGGTACTCGTTGAAGTTCTCTTTCGAGCAGCCTACATCTACACCCTGTGCGAGTACCTCTAGTCGAGCCTTTGGCCAAAAGGATTTTACAATGCCTAAGGCATGGCCAACATAGGTTGTGGCGGCCTCTCTGACGAAGCTCAGGACCTTCTGCAGCACTCCGCAAAGTCGCTCCAGCAGGGATTGCCCGCCCTCTGCGCCGTCATCCAGAGGATCCACCACTTCAACAAGTTGTTGGGCGGCCACCCTTAGGTCTTCCAGCTCCTTCAGGCGCTGCTCCTTTTCTTCGCCCAGCGCCTTGATCTGCTGGAGGCAGTCGAAAAACTGTTGTTCCGTGTCGGCGACCACCTTCTGCAGCCTCTCGATGTCATTTGTGCGGCGATACAGCATATTCTTCACATCAGTAAGTAACTCTTCTTTATAAGCTAAGAGTTTCTTAAGCTCTGCGGTGAAGAACAGGTTTCAGAATGCGAGGCCATTGACAAGAGCAAGTACTCGAGCATGGGACAAGACTTACCTTGATGCGCCTTCTTCCGCTCCTTGAGTTGCTCCTAGAGCTCGGCGTTGGCCTTCTCAAGCTTGATTTGCTCCTGCGTCAACTCCTCGACGTGTTTCTCAGCTGCCTTCAGCCTCTCGGATTTTTCCTCTGCGCCTCTACTCACATCCTGCATAAGGGGGAAAGACTGAGAAGGATGAACGGCTCGACAAAACACAATACCAGAGGTGTAGTCGTCCCTTACCAGGGCAAGCTCGTACATCTCTTTGGACACCTGCTGCAAATGACTTATGCTATCGCCTGGGAGGAGAGGACCCTTCTGCAGGTTCTCGAGTTCTCCTCCAGGAGTTAGCAGCGTTCCAGCATTGCCAGAAGTACCCGCAACCTCTCCGATTGATGGCTGCGGGGCCCCTGCAAGAGGAAAAGCGTTCAACAAAAGAAGTCTACGATCTCAGCAACTAGCCATGGAAGGTTAGCCACTTACCTATGTCTTCCGCAGGAGTGGTTTCGGCGGCCTCGACCTGGTCACCACCACCAGCGCCGGATTCGACTTGCTGGGGCTCGGGAGGTGGTAGGTCGGGCAAGGCCACGTCTTCATCGACGGATGGTGGTGGCGGTGCATCTTCCGCTCCATGTTGCTCACATGGTGGCTTAGGGGCTGGAGTAGCCGAATCGGCCTCTGGCTCATCCAACCCCAGTGCTGACGATGTCCTAATAAAACAAAGTTTGCAACATTGTCAAAACAAGTTGAACAGCAGGAGGTGCGTTACAGATATGGAGCACCACTTACAGAGAGGATTGTTCCATGGTTGGCATCTTCAGCTTCAGTACTCGTGGTTTAACAACCACGGTACCCATCGCCGGTGGCGGGGTCACACCAGCTGCCCCGGCGTGGTACCAGCCACGGCGACGGTCACATTCCCCGCAGGAGAAGCCGACGGGTCCATCCCAGCAGTTCCTGTGGAGCCTGTTGCTGGTACATCATCCCCAGAGGAAGCAGCCTCGGCTACCCTTTGGTGTTTGGGGTAGTGAGACGAAGATGAAGGACTGCAACACAGAGTCCACGTCAGAATTCAACACAGACCGTGACATTGCAAGAAGTCACCGATTACTTACCCGGCGGATTCGATAGCGCATGTTTTGCGTTTCCGCACCACCCGGCGACCCTGAGGGATCGGTGGCAAGGTTCCTGCCAACTCCACGGATGATCCGGAGGAGTTGTCCTTGCTCGATTTCCCCTCTACCGTTTTCTCGCTCTCGATTGCCTCGCTGCTGGGCCAGTCACCTGATAATCGAGCTCTCTTCGCTTCGGCGGCAGCACTAGGGAGCAGGTGGTCCGGTCGAGGGATGTCGGGTTGTGGTGGATAGCTCAAGTACAATGCAGTATCCTCCCGCAGAGGATTATTCAATCAACGGAAATTTCAGAACAACAGACAAGATCACAAGTAGTCGAAGACTTACCGGCTCGAGATGATTCCGGGCTGAGAACCCCTCTCGGACATATGGAACCGCCTCGACATCCAGCAGCACCCGCTTGACCCAGACGAGCGCGGCGTCGTCAGCCAGCTCCTCTGCGCACATTCGAGATGGGTCTTCAGTACCCACGTACTCGAAGCCTAGCGTATGGCGCTGCTGGATGGGCTGGATCCGGCGCTTGAAGAACAACATCATCACGGACGCCCCAGTCACCCCCATTTCCTTATGAGCGGCTATCAGCTCCAGCAGCTCCTTCACCTAGTCCATGTCCCTCTCAGAGGGCTCCATGTTCCACTCCGGACGCTGTACCGGGGGCTTGCCTGATCGCTCCGAAAGTTGGGGGGCATAGTTCCCGATGTAGAACCACTGGTGCTTCCATCCGGGGATATTCGAGGGAAATTTGTAAAAAAGGTATTTGTCACCAGCATGCTGCCTAAGATGGATGCCGGCGCCCCCTACCACAGATGGGTTATTAGAGGTAGGTTGTGTCTTGACATGGAAAAGATAGCAGAAAAGATCCCAATGGGATTCGATTCCGAGGAAAGCTTCGCAGAAGTGAATGAAGATAGAGATGTGGAAGATCGAGTTTGGGTTGAGGTGTTGGAGCTCAATCCCGTAAAAGTAAAGAAGGCCACGGAAGAAAGAACAGGTGGGGAGGGCCAAACCCCATTCAGAAAAGTGGTAGAATGAGATGATTTCGTCTACATTCTCCATGGGAAGAGATTCGCGGAAAGAAGGGCGCTAATTGATGAGATCCCTCCCCTGCAGCAGGTCATCCGACACCAGATTCAAAAGATTTTGGGTGGAACACTTACTAAAAGTCCAATCTCCAGTGGATGATTGCGGCTCCTTCCCGTCCCTCCTGTTGGATTTCTTCGATGTCATCTCAGATCTGTTTGCCACGAGTTGCTTTACTCGCATGCGCTCGGGGGCTACGGCAGGGGGCTTGGAGGATTTCGACTAAGTTGGGAGAAGTGGAATCGGTAGATGAGCACGGATTCAATTGGGGAATCTGGAATTTCTTTGGCGGATTGAAAATTGAAAGCACGGGCGTAACCCTAAGTTACCGCGGGGTTAAATAGCCAGCGGTAAGATAGCGGTTTACTGTGCGAAAGTTGAAGCGTTGCCAAGGGGGAATATTCGGAAGACGAGCGGTTATTTGGTGGGTTTTGGGCAAGTTATTTGATTAACCATTTTTTCAGGGTTAATTGTCCCGAAAAAGGGGTTTTTCGAATTTCAAGTTCAATTTCTATCATTTGTACCATCACACCAAATATTTCCCAAGGGAACATTTTTTTCACTGCATGCCACGACCATTGGATCCTTTTTTCCAAAGTTTAAGAGATTTGCATTCAAGGCTCGGGTGCTGCGGGACACGTGGCATCGACTACTTATTTTTTGAAAGTACTCGAAGAGTAAGCAAGGAAGACTCAAGACTAAATTGACCCTTAGCCTATTTCTTCGATTCAACCTAAGGCTCGGGGGCTACTCCATATGGAGTGCGATTTTCCATCGCACCCCATACAAAAGAAGGAATTTGGGGCATAAGCACCTCATATCTTCGATGCAGCCAAGGAAGTAGTCGAAGAAGAACTTCAAGATGGAGCTTCAAGAGAAGCCGAAGACTACTTCAAAAGTACTCGAAGATCCTGCAGTACTCAGCTACGAAGAGCTCGGGGGCTTGTCAGACCCGGGGCCACGGGGCTGTGTACATTACAGAGTCCATGCAGGAATAGGGGATAGGACATGTCCTATACCTTATATGTATTGTATTCTACCCGCATGCGGAGTAGAACTAGTCGGTACAGAAGGAAGCTACTCGCGTTGTATCTGAGTACGATTCCTAAGCTAGTATCAGACTAGGATTCATGTAACCCTGTCCTCCCGGATATATAAGGGCGGGCAGGGACCCCCTCAAAACAGGATCAACATCCGAGGCAATACAAACCACCAAACAGGACGAAGGGTATTACGCATATTGTGGCCCGAACCTGTCTAAATCTTGTGTTGCTTGCACCTTCGAGTTCCTGATCTCGGCGCCACCCAATCCAAAAACCTACCACCTTGGGTATACCCCTCGGTGGGCAGCCGGTAAAACACCGACAGTACTGTATGTGAAACTGCTCCTCTAGCTGCTTCCATGTGCGGATCGAGTCCGGGCCCAATGAAGTGTACCATCCGAAAGCTAGCCCTATAAGAGACTGTGAGAAGAACCGCACTCGCAAAGGATCTGACACTGAAATCATCCCAAGTTGCACCAAGTATTGGCTCACATGCTCGATGGCGCTAGATCCTTCTGATCCGCTGAACTTGGTGAACTCAAGGAGATGATACATGGGTGGTAGAGGGATCAAGTCATATTCATTGGGATATGGCTTATTGTAGCCGATCGCTCTCCTTTTGGGTAATATGCCAAACTGATCCCTTAAAATTGCGTTGATCTGATCCATAGTTTGAGCTCCTGGGGCTGAGAGCGAGCTATCATGGCTCGGCCCGGTGGCGTACTTAGCCAGCCACGCTTGTTTATCAGCATCCATCCCAGCAACTCCTCCAGACACCCGCTGCACCGAATGTACCGTGTTGTTGCTGTCCGGTATATACGCACACATGTATCCATGTGGAATCTCCTTAGGTAGCTCGTTGAAAAACTGGTAATCCACAGGGTCACCTCACATCTTGTAGACAACATACGCTGGTGAACCGTGTGGTTCCAGAGCTGCGAACGTATAAGGCAGTGGTGGCCTGGTCTGGAACGGCAATCCCCCCTTGTGACTCCCCAGGGTAGGCCCCGACGAAGAGTACTGATTCTTCATGATCTCCTGGATGACGCGCAGCGCAACACGCTCAAGAGCGTTCACCAGGCTTTTGGAGTGCCGATGCAGTGAATGAGCCACCATGTAGTTCACCTCCTAGCGTAGAGTTCTGGTGCGCTCCTTTGAAGAGGTAGATAGATCCACTTCATCGAGAGCGCCTTCAGGTGAGAACCCCTTCCACCTAATGCCGTGGTGGCGGGTCCTCTCAAAAGAGCCGATGAGATCGGCTTTAAAGAGAGCCTTGCTCTCATCATACTTCTGCTTGTGCTCAGCGGAAAGCTCCTCGTATGTGACTGAGTTTTCCTTTGACATCCTGGCGGTGGAAGTTGATGTAGTCGATGAAGATGGTCCCATCGGGCGTGCTAGAATGTGTTGTCGGTCAAAACCCACCGGCGAGCAGCGACAGGCAACACAAGGAGCCGGGAGGCTCTCGGGACTACTGGTGGGCCCCGATCCCTCGGTCAACGGCCCAGGATCTGGCACACGACCTGGCTTCAGGATTCGCTAGGCATGCCACCTGACCTATACCTGATCAGGAAGGTATCGATGCATTTTCAGTTAGTCTCCTGCGTACACAGACACAATCAAACGTTAGTCCGAGCCGTGATCGGCTCTCCAGGTGACCCCCAAAATCAGCTGTAAAGAGCCAATCATTCCCTGGTATCAGATCGGACCCGTACGTCTAAGCAAAGTACATAGATCTGATGGTATTGGAAACTTGCTCCGCGATCAACAAGCTAATTCAATCCACAATGGTTAAAGCTCTCACCACATGACCGGAACGTCCTACGCGTAGTTAAGCCTAACAAACATGAAAGATAACAGAACACTAACCCAAGACGAGGCCTAAAAACCAACAGAAAGCTGATTCCGGGAACAATCCCTCTTCAGATCAATATAAAGCATCAAACATGCTGCCGGAACATTCAACCCGTTTGAAGGGCCTAACCATGCAGACATTGAGCCTAATCTTTGATGAACAAAGACCTACCATAACAGATTGAATCTACTAGCCGAAGCAGAGCAAGACGCTGCCCTTGCACCCGAGATCGTGCACAAGGATAGCTAAACGCTTATGGGTAGCAACAATGTATGAATACGATGTAAAAACCAATGCAACCCCGTAAACGCTAAGATAACTAGTGTTACTCGCCATCAACAACGCTTCAGCATGAGAAACACAAAGATAACAGATAGGAACGATGTTGCCCTGATCACGTAAGGCGATCGGGGCAACATGGCGATTACCTTGAAGAAACCCTGAAATAGGCGTGGCGATGTGCCGAGATTTTGTTTGTAGGTGTGTCTTCCGTTCGTAGCCTAGGGTACATATTTATAGTCCGGAGACTTACCTTTCCTAACTAATCCTTATTGACTACGACACAAATCCTGACTATATCTAAACTAACTTGAACGCACATACCTAACTCAATACATGGCCAATCCGGCCTTAAACCGCCCGCGCAGGAGCCAATTTTCAAGCCCATTACAGTTATCCCTTAAACCCATCTTGCTCGCGGCCCATCTTCTGGCCCAGCTAAATTATGGCGATAACAGTCTCATGCGAGGTGTGGTAGCACGATATATGAGCATTAATGTTATTTGCTTCTGCAAAATATGTGCTCGTGTAGTATGATATCTCCTTGAGATAGAATGCCTCAGCAATGCATCCCTCCACTCGTGTTTTATTCCCGATGGTTGCTTTAAGCCTCTTTAAGTCTTGTTCTACAATGTACATTCACCTGTATTGTACGGGTCCACCGACCTCAGCTTCATAAGGCAAAAGCACTAACAAATATTGCATTACGTTCATGAAACCCAAGGGGAACACCTTCTCCATCTTACATATTAAGACAGGTATTTCCTTACTCAGTTTTCTCATTGTATTTTTGTTAACTTCTTTCGCACATAATTGCCTATAGAAAAAACTTAACTCGCCAACATTATCCAAATTTCTTCTTCGAAGTACCCACGGAGCATCACAGGCAACAACCTTTCCATGATAATATGGTAATCATGACTCTTCAAACCATTCATTTTTCCAGTACAATGTTCACCGCCCGTTTCAGATTAGCTGCATATCCATCAGGAAATTTTAGGTTCTTGAGCCACAAAAGAACCACTTTCCTCTCAGCAGGCTTAAGATAATACTTAGCACGTGGCTTCCCTATATGTCCAGCTTGATTGGGTCTCAAATTAAGGGTTGGCCGAGCACATATTTCAGCTAAGTCTTGCCTAGCTTTCAAATTGTCTTTAGTCTTATCTTTGAAATCAAAAACCATACTAATTATACTTTCTGCAATATTGCGCTCTTGATGCATTACATCTAGATTATGTGGAAGGATCAGAGCAGTGGCATAAGGAAGGCTCCAAATGGCAGCTATATGAGTCCAATTATGTTCCTCTTTTACCCCTTCAAACCCATCATCTGTGGCAATTAACCAACTATGGCTTGCTACAATCTCCTGACCGGTCAAACACTTGGGTGGACCCTTAGTAATGATTGTGTCCTTGTGAAAGGCATCTCTTTGACTCCTGAACGGGTCATTATGAGGCAAGAACCGATGGTGACAATCAAAAAAGCAGAATTTGCCACCATATTTCAAACGAAAAGCATCTGTATCACCCATGCATACCGGACAACATAGCCGACTGTGTGTGCTCCATCCTGAGAACATTCATATGCAGGGAAGTTATGAATAGATCAAAGAAATGCTACCCGCATATTGAAGTATTCCTTCCTACTGCTGTCATATGTCCTAACTCCATGCCACAAGTCATGCAGCTCATCAATCAATGGTTGCATGAACATGTTCAAACGCTTACAGGGATTGTCAGATCCTGGTATAATGAGAGTCAAGAATACATACTCGTCCTTCATGCATAATGATGGTGGAAGATTGTATGGAATTGTAATCACTGGCCAACATGAGTATGGGGCAGCATTTGAGTTAAAGGGAGTGAAGCCATCAGTGGCCAACCCAACACGCACATTCCGGGGGTCTCTTGCAAAACTTGGATCATAATGATCCAGGGCCTTCCAAGCCGTACCATCAGATGGATGACTCATGCATCCTATATTGTTATGAATTCCCTCTTTGTGCCATCTCATATGTTTTGCAGTCTTCTGAGATAAGTACAACCGTTGAAGCCTTGGTTTCAAAGGTAGGTACCGTAACACCTTAATGGGCACACTTGTTGTCTGCACACTTCCATCTTTGTTCACCATCTTCTTGTATCTGCACTTCTTACAAAATGAACAATACTTGAGATTTTCATTTTTCTTCCAAAATAACATGCAATTGTTCTCACACACATGGATTTTCTGATACGGCATCCCTAAACCAGCCAACAGCTTCTTTGAGTAGTAAAAGTCTTTTGGGAACTTGTAAGATTTGGGAAGCATGTCCAATATTAAGTCAACATGATCATTATAACAACTTACTGAAAAGTTGTACTTCGACTTAATAGCCATTAACCGTGTCACAGCAGCAAGCTATGATAAAGTAGTGGCCCCATTTAATGGTTCTTTTGATGATGCAAGCAGACCAAAATATTCTGGGACCTCAGCAGCATTCTCAACATGTTCGACAAAATCATCCATCATTGCATCCATCCTATCTTCATTTTCCTCAAAGCTATGAACTGGGTTGTATGCCTCCTACTTCTGCGAGTCCCCATGCTCGTACCACCTCTCATAATTCGGCATGAAACCAAACTTGCAGAGGTGATGCTCCATATCAATCCTGAGTTGACGAGAACAATTCTGACACTTGTTATATGGACACTTTGCCAAACCACCGCCAGGAGATAAGGAAAAAATATGATCCACAAAAGCTTGTGTGTTGACCATCCACTCTTGCGTAGGCATTCCGTTACTTCTCCAACCATCATACATCCAACTTTGATCATCTCCCATTTTCTCAAACTAGCTACTTCATTAACGAAAGTGAGAAATGTTACTTCATTAAAGATAGTAAGCAAATAAAAATTATCAAGCATTTGTGTTTAAGTTTGAATGATGATGTTTGCAGTTCTTACTTGCATTATTGCTGATGACGTAAACAATATCAGCAGAGAGAACTTCGAAAACAATATGCTATGACCTTTATAATCTCTATGCATGACTTAAGATATAAGTTCTACGTAAAGGTTTAAACGATCGACTGTTAGTGTTTAAATTTACATATGAATCCAATGGTAGCCTTTAATTTGTTACAGAATTTATATATTGTTCAAATACTTATAGGTAAAGGTTACAAACAGTAAAGATGGTTAGAGAGAGTTAATAATTACTACCTTCGTCGCCGTTTTTCTTGGTGCCTTCGCCCTTAGCCTTGCTAGCCGGGTCTGTACCCAAACAAAAAGCCTATGAGTATTAAAAAAACATTTCCTTTGAAGAGTATTCTTTACTGAAGAGTTTGGAAATCGTAAGATTTATGTGTAGCAATGTACAAAGCAGGTATATATGCCTCTTTTGATAGCAACGTTCCAACCTTCTATGATTCGCCTTAGTCAAAAACAAGGTACGGACCAGGGGCGGCGGCAGGGGGGCGGCGGCGCGTGGGGCACGCGGGGGCGCGCGCAGCCGCACGGGAGGCGAGTAGGGGCGCGCTCGGGGCGGCGGCTGCGGGGGCGTGCGGGGGCGGGGGGGGGGGGGGGGGGGGGTTGGTGGCGGCTGGAAAGAAAACGTGCGTGGCCAGTTCGCGACTTAGGATACCTGTATTTTCTTCAGCTTGAACGAGGCCGACGAAATTATAACACTTATTTTCGTCGGTCTAGCCGACAAAAATATAACATTTATTTTCGTCGGCCTGGGTTAAGCCGACGAAAATTGTACCTTTGTTTCACTTATTTTCGTCGGCCTAGGTTAAGCCGACAAAAATAGTACCTTTGTTTCGTCGGCCCGTTTCAGGCCGACGAAAATAAGACAATTTCGTCGGCTTGTGTAAGCCGACAAAATAATTTAACAGTTTTCGTCGACTTTCCATACGCCGACGAAAATAAGTCTGGCCGACGAAATTGAGCTGTTTTGGTGTAATGTGTGGGCTTGTGTCTGGTAGCTGTGCTTGTGGGGTTTATATAGCTGTGGAATGGAACCTTGTTTTTCATTCCAGTCCCTTAGGTACCATCGTATTACAAGTTGATCTATTTTGAAATGGTGACACCCTTGTGGCGGTCAGGACGTCCGGTATCGCGGACACTCAGCAAATGTGTGATTTGCCGAGCGCTTTTTCTGGTCGCTCGGCAAAATATATTTATTTTTTTCCATTTTCCACCCAAACTTTTTTTGTTGTGATTCTAGATTACCTTGAACTACATATGCAAGTTTGGCATATTACTCAAATTATTTGCTATATTTAGTCAATTTATTTTATTTGATTGAATTTGTTGGAATAATTCAAATTTGAATTGCAAGTCATTCAAAGAGTGGAAAAAAATGAATCAAAAAATAATATTCATATTATTGAGCCTACTTCGACACCTTATCCATGAACAGACAAGAATTTCAAACATCTCATGTTCACGAAGCATGACCACAAACTTGGGGTCCGGTTATTTTTAAATTGTATAAAAAGCAAATTTGGTCAGAAAATCATGAAACTTGCCCAGATATCATGATATCATATGTGGAGGCTGTGATAAAAATTTAGCTATCTTTTGTGAAAGTTTGTCAGCTACAACGCTTAACACCTAGTTGGCCTTCACATGAAATCATGAAACTTATTTGGACATGCTTCGGTTTGTAAGCATCATATGTTACAACTTTCATGAAACTTTGTTAAATTTTTATCACAGCCTCCACATATGATATCATGACATCTGGGCAAGTTTCATGATTTTCTGACCAAATTTGCTTTTTATACAATTTAAAAAGAATCGGATCCCAAATTTGTGGTCATGCTTCGTGAACATGAGATGTTTGAAATTCTTGTCTGTTCATGGATAAGGTATCGAAGTAGACTCAATAATATGAATATCATTTTTTGATTCATTTTTTCCACTCTTTGAATGACTTGCAATTCAAATTTGAATTATTCTAACAAATTCAATCAAATAAAATAAATTGACTAAATATAGCAAACAATTCGAGTAATATGCCAAACTTGCATATGTAGTTCAAGGTAATCTAGAATCACAACAGAAAAAGTTTGGGTGGAAAAAGAAAAAAATAAATATATTTTGCCGAGTGTCACAGAATAGCGCTTGGCAAATATTATCTTTGCCGAGTGTCCAGTTTGTGGACACTCGGCAAAGGTTGCCATATTTCAACAGTTCACGCTGATGCGTTGAAAAATAAAAAAAAGGAAACTTTACCGAGTGCCCGTGATCTGGCACTCGGCAAAGGATCTTTTATTCCTTCGCAGACTACCCGAACACTTGTGCACTTTGTCGGCTCTTTCATTCCTTTCCTCGTCCAGCTCCTCGCCGCCCAGCTCAGCTCCTCGCCGCCGTGCCCCGGCCGCCTCCACCTGCTCTTCCACGACTGCTTCGTCGCCGTACGCACACTGCACACCACTGCCTGCTAGCTAGCTAGTTAGTAGCTTCTTCAATCGCGTCATCAGTTTGATTTGATTTGTCACTGAATTGTCCGCGCGCTTCGATTTGGCTAATGAAGGGGTGCGACGCGTCGATCCTGCTGGACGGGCCCAACACGGAGAAGACGGCGCTGCAGAACAACGGCCTCTTCGGCTACGACTTGATCGACGACATCAAGACGACGCTCGAGAATGCGTGCCCCGGCGTTGTCTCCTGCGCCGACATCATCGTCGCCGCAACAAGGGATGTCGTTGGCATGGTGAGTCGCCCATTTTGCATTGTATGCTACGAGCTGTGAGTAAAGCAATGACGATTGGTTTTCTTTTTTGAGGAACAACAATATAATGTCCAACAATGACTTCATTTGCTCCTTGGCATTTTCCTTTCTTTTCAATTTGCTCTCTTGTCAATCTCATTATTTGCGGATGTTGCTTCTGCTAAGAGGAAGACAATGACTGTAGTCTAAACCATTAGGCTATATATATCACATTACAATTTGTATTGTTGATGTTTTACTTCTATTTCAAAGAGTGATATCTGAACAAATTATCAATGCATACTCTAATTAATTAATCTATGTGTGCAACAAGTACAGTGCGGAGGGCCGATCTACCAAGTGCAACTGGGAAGAAGGGACGGCATGGTGTCACAAGCGTCCATGGCGAGCATTTCTGCCAGGCCCCAACGTCGACATCCCCACCGCCATTGATCTATTCTCCAAGAAGGGCCTCAACAGCTTCGACATGGCCATCCTGATGGGTACGCCGCCGCCTACGCTATGCTCTCGTTTCCAAAAAAAATTTATACCTTTGCCGAGTGCCTCTCAGGCGGCACTCGGCAAATAAATCTCTTTGCTGGGTGTCACTCCACCAGCACTCGGCAAAGAGCATACGCATTGCTGAGTGTCACTACACCAGCACTTGGCAAAGAGCATACACTTTGCCGAGTATTTCTCTCAGGCACTCGGCAAACGTCCGTCACCGTTTTTTCCGCCGTCACGTCTATTTTTTTTGCCGAGAGCAGGATTAGGTACTCAGCAAAATCTTTACCGAGTGCTAGACAAAAAACACTCGGCAAAGAGACCTTTGCTGACCCTTTCTTTGCTGTTTCCTCTTTGCCGAGTGCAACACTCGTTAAAGGATTTGCCGAGTGCTTATGTTGTCTTACCGAGTGTCAGACACTCGGCAAATGAGACTTCTCCCGTAGTGAAAGGACTTTTCAGCAACCGTTCGATACGGCCGTCCTTGTACCGTTTCAGGAATGGGGTGAGATCAACGTCGACGTCACCGACAACAATCGCAGAGATATGCTTGTTTGCTTGCATCGCCATGGTGTTCAGCTACAGCTCGATCTTTCTGCTTTGAATTCTGTCTGTGTATGTTTGCAGTTGCTAGCTCTTTGCTGTGTTGTGGGCTTGGGTCTGATAGCTGTGCTTGTGGGGTTTATATAGCTGTGGAATGGAACCTTGTTTTTTATTCCAGTCCTTTAGGTACCATCGTATTACAAGTTGATCTATTTTGAAATGGTGACACGCTTGTGGCGGTCAGGACGTCCGGTACGTACCTCGAGTACAAAACCTGACACGAGCAATTAAATAAATGATGTTAATATATCATTGCTAGCTCCTATTCTACGTGAGTCTCCATATAAAATATAAGTGAATTATCCATCTTCTCTCGTACATACTAGGTTGAATCACCAGCCAATCTAACCTAAAATTTTTAGCTAATAAAAAATGATTGACCTCACTTATACTTCACATCTTCAACACATACAGAGTAAGTTCATATACTTAATAAAGAACTTATGATCTCATGCAACAATTCTAACGATTTATGTGATGTGCATAATAACTTGACATGTTCCAGGACAAAGTATCTTCGATGATATTTATGCTCGGTTTAATTTCCATGGTAAAGCACGTGCTTTATGTATTTTTCTAAAAATGTAATTCCATGGTATTAGATGAGAGGAATTCAGAATATAGTTACGGCACAGCACCAATATAGGGAGAAAATTTCAGAACAAGTAGTCCCATCACAATGGGTTCACGCCTTGCCCAACGCGACCACCTTGGGCTTCGTCGGCCTTTTTAATAAGAAGGCCTTTCATACATTGAGAAAAGGGAGAAAAGATGGCCCTAGCTCCAGTCCTTCCCCTTCCCTTTCCCTTTCCCTTTCGATTCCGGCGGCGCCGTCATCACATCACCTCCATCGCATCTCGCCCTCCATGGCTCGCATCTCACCCACCGATTGCGTCCTTCTCCACGCCAATGGCTTCGACGGCACCAACTTCCCTTGGAACTCCACCACCGCCTTGGCCTTGACCAATCAAGGTTGCAGCATCGGTGCGACCTTAAGCTGCCCCGAGCGTCCGCTGCTCCCCACAATCCTCTTCGTGGAATGCCATGGCGTTGACTTCATCAACGAGCCCCCACGCATCATCCGCGCGGTGGAAGACACCATCCTCTTCAGCGTCCTCATCGGTCCTCGGCCAGTCGTCTCGCCGTGCAAGTACGAATACTTCATCTACCGGGTCGGGGACGTTCCGACGCTTCAGCTGCTGCCGCCCCCGCTTGACAACTTCATAGACGAGGATGCAGGCCTCCTTCTCCACGGGGAAAGCGAATTCATGGTGGCCTCGTTGGTCTCTACACGCAAATTTGACTTCTACGAGCTCCACCGCTTCGACTCCAGGACTGGGGTGTGGAGCCAAGTGGTGGTGCGATTGGTGGAGCCGCAGATGTCGTTCCCCTTCAGGATCACCAGGAACTCAAGCCGACTTGGCTACCATCTCACGTCCGCCGTGATCACCATCGGAGGCGAAGGTGGAAGGATGGGCTGGGTCGATCTCTGGCGTGGCATCCTCATCTGTGACGTGCTCGATTCGGAGCCTGAGCTCCGTGGCGTGCCCCTGCCGTTGCCGATGGACCTGCTGACATGCAACAATGGTCGGGGAGCTGAGATAGGAGGCTACGCAAATCCCATCCGCGGGATTGCCGTCGTCGGTCAATGCCTCAGGTTTGTTCATTTGGAAGCCATCATCTCCACCGCCTCCAGGACTACTCTGCCTACTTATAGCAGCGACAGTGACGAAGAAACAGAAACCTTTCCTGACCGGGTGATGTCTGACTGGGTGATCCATACATGGAGCAACTCCAAGATGACTGCCTCCTGGGAGGACTGGATCGTGGACTGCAAGGCCAGAGCATCCCACGCCACGATCCCCAGAAAGGTCATGTCAAAGATGCTAAACTCCGGATTGCTGTCACCTGAAGGAGCAAATCCAGTGCGAGCCTTGGGGAACCTCTGGGTGTCCCACCCAGCTCCTGGCACTGATGATGGTGTCGTATACCTGCTGGCCAGACTCAAATTCGAGGACCCGAAGGCATTCATCATCGCTCTTGACACCAGGGAGAATACTCTGCTAGGCTCAGCCAATTTCGCCACTGAAAAGAAACGCGGTGCTGGCATCATGTATTTCCCAAGTAACATCTCAAAGTATATCGACCCAGAGGATAGGAGTTTTCCTATCTCCAAAGGTACGGCTCTAGTTAAGTATTGCAGCTGCAAATTAAATCCTGCTACAAGATATGGGAGTGTGGATCTACAAAGATGAGCTCTAAATTAAATAGAATACCTGATCACCTAACCATGGCCTGTGTCAGTCCACTGCATATTTCAGTTAGCTTGCATTGATTCGATATGCCCATACCTTTTTGAGTTTTTTCACCCGCTTGGCTGTTGATAATTTTCCACTGTAATTAGTTGCTTTGGTTTCTATTGCAAGACTTGCGGGGAAAAAGGGTAGAAACATGACCAGGATCATCGCATCAGCTGGGAGGTTAGTGGGTATGGCCTTAGATCTAGGGGATTGGGGATTGGGTGTAGGTATAGTTAAAACGGGATTCGGTGTTGGTGGAGTTAAAACCCGCCTGTGGCACATTGCCTAACCGGTGAAATCCTTTATCCTTCACCCTGCACGCACCGGTAGATTTTTGCACCCATACCCATACCGGTGAGGTTTGAGTTGGATTAGCATCCCTGTTAGTTAGAACAGATAGAGCACCTGTTAGTTAGAACAGATAGAGCACCTTTTATTTCAAACACCCATGGGCGATGAAACTGCAGCAGAGTACCTGAACTTGCAGGTACACTTTTATGTCCGCATCCGTGAGTGGAATTTTACGCCTACTAGCGTGGGTTCTGTTGCCATCCCTACTTAGATCCTTTTGTTGGTGTTTTGTTACAAAATGGGGGCATTGAAAGTTTTTCCATTTTTATTATAACGTAAATAGTTGACCAGAGTTTTACTAACAGATGCGATGAGGGCAAGGTAAAGCATAAGCATCATCAAGTATTAAACTATTTATGCTGTCGCACTCGATGCTATTACAGGTGTTGAAGATAACTACGAGGAGTCAAGCCTGAATGAAGGCACTGAATCTGTTGAGTTTCCGTTTGAAAAGATAATTTACTCTGGCTTGAAGTGTTGTTGGTAGCTAGAGGTGAATGTGAGCTCGTTTGTGATAAAATCCAGGTCTTTACAGTGCTCGATCTGGTCCCATGATCTCATGTCGATTGTGACATGAGTACAAATCTGCTATATTGGTCTTGACAGTACTTGGGCCCTGTTTGTTTTTACCCCTCAAGATTATATAATCTAACTATTAAGCTGTGAGCTATTTGGCAATCTAGATTACTGGTAACCTGGTTATTATCTGCAGCTTCTACCGCGCTGCTCGCTGTGCTTCTGCTCCCGTTCAAGTACGTACTGTACTGAATTCTATGGTGAGTCCGTGGTGCGCAGTCTTTTTTCTTGACCCAATTTGAGATATGCTCTATGGAATGGCCCTTCTTGACCCAATTCGGGATATGCTAGCTCTATGGAATGGCCAGGCCTGATCAAAAAATTATAGGAAGTTTTGCTCAAGAGACATGGTGGCCACGCTAGACTTCAATTGTGACATGAATTGTGACCATTCATTTGTTTCATGCGGGGCACATATAATACTCACATGTGCTGACCAGGGTGGTAGCCTGGTAGGGTGTCCTGTAAACCAGAAAGAATTGTGGTAGCCTCTGGTAGGGCATAAAAGAATGCCCTTTCCTTCAGTCTACCAGAAAAAAGTTACACAGCTGAAATTTCGTCGGTTGTGGTTGTTTGATCCATATAGAAATTTCTCTATTTATTACGACACGAAACAGAGCTTTCGTGTTCCCCATTTCCATACCGTAGCATAGCCTACTTGAGTGGGGCATTCGGCAGGCGTACAGCGTACAGTACAGTGGCAGTAAACAGAACCTGCACCTTCTCTCGAACTGATCTATCCTTGGCTCTTTTTTTATCCATATTTGATATTGATATATTTGTGACATGAAACGTTGTAAATCTTCTATATATGATCTCAGTCGTATATTTGTGAGTTGTGGCATGAAACCTTGTAAATTAAATCTGCTATATATGATCTCGTCGTTCGGATGGTCCGAGTTCTGAGTTGCTCCTACCTAAATTTCACTTTCAATTAAATCTTCTATATATGATCTTGTCGTATATTTGTGAGTTGTAAATTAAAATTCCAATTCAAAAGGTCACCTCGTAAACAGGCCGAACCTGTTGGTGGAACTAGCTTGTAACCTGGTTGGGCCAGACCAAACTGGGAAAGGTTCGACGGAACCCAGCACCGGGCTGCTTCAATTCAATAGGCCGGCCACTTTTCTTCATGGATGCTGCTGCTCAGTCTGCTCAGAAATTCAAAATCATCACTCCCTTAAAAAAGGAAAAAGAATCAGAATCACATCGCTCATTCTCCAATCCCCTCACAAACCACGAGCACCGTGACCCCGCCGCCGGAGTTGATCATGCCGTCGAGGAGATCCTCCACCGCCTCTCGCCGGACAAGTCCTGGTGCCTCTTGATGCGATACGAGGTGGGCTACGCTAGTGATAAATAAAAATTTCCACCGCATAAACAAAACTGCTGTTATAGATCACGGAATTACCACTAGACGCGCGGGTGCGGAACTTCTATAGCGTGTCGGGTAGTGCAGTCGGTCGCCGACAGTGCAGTTGCAGGACCTCCTCACGTGCGGCTCGTCCTCGTGTACCAGATGCAACACCTACAAGATATCCATACGTATGGGGAAGAAGCGTCGCACTCCGGACTGCTAGGTCCGCGAGGACAACCGTGGGCGCGGGCGTGGGAACAGGCAGCTGCCAGCAAGCGTGGAATTAGGGTTAACCAGTCCAAGCGCCCCCACCTCTTTTTTTTTATTGGCGCCCACTAGTGGGCTTCCTAACCGAGGCCCATTAGTGCACCTAAATCTAGTCTAATTCGGATCATATCCTCATTAGGCTTACAGCCCCTTAAGTGTGTGACCCTATGGGCTCACATGCGAATAGACATGGCCCGAGTACTCCTACTCGACCAATAGTTGACAGCGGCCTCTAGCAAGACGTGTCAACTCCTATGCGCGCGCAAAGATCATATCAGACGAGCCGTCACAATCTCATATACATGCCTCATGATATTTGGTCTAGCTCCAAGCTGACCTCTCTTTCTCGATGCCGTGATCCGGAATCCTTGGTTAACACTTAACCCTAGCACGACCATGCACTTCTTGATCCGATCACTCGAGCGGTCCAGATATATCTCTCTCAAGCAGAGAGGGGTAAATCCCATCTTGACTGACCATGTCTTACAGCATGCTTCTTGACAAATTCGAAAACCACATTTATAACTACCCAGTTACGGAGTAGCGTTTGATTGCTCCTAAGTAGGTTGGTTCACATCTTTAGTAGATATGACAATCTTAGGTCTAAGGATACAGCGTACATATTGTGCAATGAGAAATCACTATTTCTCGAGTTGGGTCGGTCCAGCCTCATGTCATACATGCGCCCACATTATTAGTTTGGCATCTCCGTGTCTATGAGTTGTGAAACACAGTCATCAACTAATACATGTGCTAGTCTAATATTCATGTGTATCCATACATGTACTCCGACTAGGAACAACTTTAGAATAATCATATAAGTAAAGAGTCTCGCAAACAATTCATATAATTGTTAATCAAGTTACCTTTCATGGATATTGAATGAACACATAATATATTATAGATATAATGAAATATAATTACCTTTAGAGCATATTTCTAACACCTCTTCCGTAAGCCTGGGATCCAACCAATGGTGACCTGGAGGCGGGAGAAGCTGCACAAGCCTGACTTCCTGTTCCAGTACGTCTCCTTTGCCGTGCTCTGCGCTGCGGCGGGATCGATGCAACCACCTCCACAGCCATGGCAGCCCCTTCCTCGTGGTGGGTTCGGCTTCGCGCATGAACACAATCGGTTTCTGTTCATGTACGCAGCTTGCCCCAGGCCATTCGCTGGAGCCGCAGCTGTCACTGCCTCGTGAGCTTGCTCCCCCGTGATGTTGTGCCTTTGGGTATGCAGTATAATGCTGCAACATCAGCTTGCACGCACGCCACCATCCGCACGCAGCTCGTCAGCACTTCAGTGCTCCTCATCTCTGACTGTCCGTCAACCCGCGTATTCCTCCTCGTCATCCTCTCCGCACCCCAAACAGTAACTGATGATGGCGAAACCGGCGCTCGCTGGCTTCATCGGGGGAAAAAATTACACCGATCGGGATTTCTTGTTTCCTTTTTTTCTCTCAAAATATTGTTGGTGAACGTATATAGTAGTACATCAGAAGTTGAGTTACATTTCTCACACCCTATTTCTGCTGGGTTCAACGTTTGGGATCATTCAAACTGTTTACATTTTATCGAGCTCTGCTATGTTACATTGAGCCTGTTATTCTCACAATTAATCCCATGAACCAGTTTGCCTGCGTTAATGATGTGATGCTACCTACGCATGCTGCCCGTACCATTGTTTTTGCTTCGAGATTCGGGTATATAAGTGATTTTTGCTCCCCCTGTCTCGCCGCGCCGCCCCCTCAACCTGCCACCGCCAGCCTCCCTACCCTCCTCTCTCCCTCCCTTTTCTAAGCCTGAAGGCCACAGGAAAACCCGGTAGCCTCCCTTCCCGAACTCCGGTGGCGAGCTCGTGGAGAAGATGAACAGGAGCTTGCGGACCCACCTGCAGCGACCGCGCGCGAGGCTTCTACGACGGATCCGCTCGCACCCGCACACATTTGCGGGTCAGTAGTTCGACTCGTGGTGGCTCTCTTCGTAGCCGCGCACATATTCGCATCTGCTCACGGGCCTCACCCCTAGGGATGGCAATGGGTACCCAAAATCCGAAATCCGTTGATTTTTTACTCCATTAGGGTATGGATTTGAGCCAACTTTTAAACCCGTGGGTTCATTAATGGGCACAGGTTTGTTCCTACAATATTCGAATCCGTAAACCTGTGGGTTTTTTAAACCCGATCCAACCTAGTGGAATTATCATTTTATTTTATGAATTTACAATAAATTTAACATCACTTCCCTTCACTTGTTATTTTGATGAACCCTGAATGTTTTAGTGGTGGGTAGGGGTATTGTTGATTTGCAGTTGTAGTGTTTATATATGCATATGATCCTCGCAAAAAAAATATGCATATGATGGATTTGTGGCTTTGTATATATGGTGTTGTTTCGAGGAGAGAAACGCTCCCCCAAGGAGCTTTCTAGGGGCTACGAGTCGTATGTAGTGATAAGTTGCGTAGGCGTGACAGTATATATTCGTATACAAAAGTAAGTAAATGTGCAACAACATACAAAGAACAAGTACGGAAAATATCTTATTCACTGCAGATTTACAGAGTACAATTTCCCGTGATATACAATGGATTGCGCGTACTCATTGATCATTTTTAGTATGTTCATATACTAATTCTAAGATATTTCAAAGGGATATGTACGAAAAATTCTGAAAGCATCCCTATTTTTTAAATATACCATGATTATACATTAGTACTAGTATATAAAAATGAGTATGTCCATATACTTCATCTATGGTCACATACTTAAAGTATATACATTACAGATGGTCTAGTATGATTACATACACCTCGTACGTACCTTTTGTTGGGTCAAATACGCCCTACATCATGAGATACACATGTAGGAGTAGCTACAAGCGCGTGTAGAATGGATTTTCATACATATATATACATATATATATATATATATATATATATATATATAAAAGCGCTTGGCCGGTTCGTTAGTTGACTTAGCTGTCAATTAGCTAGTGTATATTGAGTAAGTAGCCAAACAGGAGAGACGAATAAGCTAAGGAAGTTTGGGAAGATGAGAGGTCGATGCTTGGTAGGTACGGTCTCACATTACTCAACTATTGCATGCGTGGAGGCCGGATGCATGCACTTCTCGCTGCATGCATGCTCTTCCACGAAATTCCCGGTCCAGAAATGATTGGCTACTATATCAGACTACTTCTTGATTGGGACTTGTCGAGGCCCTAGATGGACCGGCAAAAAAGCTACGTGAGACTCGAGATCTTGGCGCTAAAAGATGATCGAGGGACAGATCCCATCGCATAACCTTGTTGGTTACGCGCATTGCTGCGCATGTTGGTGTGTTGGATAATGCCTAGGTCACTTACCTGCCTTTGACGGAAGCATACCAGTACCGAGTAAGCCTAGAGCATTTTGTGCAGGGACATATGATGCGCGAG
Source organism: Panicum hallii (assembly GCF_002211085.1). Lineage (NCBI taxonomy): Eukaryota > Viridiplantae > Streptophyta > Magnoliopsida > Poales > Poaceae > Panicum > Panicum hallii. Next base: position 38,210,984 of record NC_038043.1, read on the forward strand.
GGGCTAGGCCGGGTATGATAGAGAAATCGAGTTCCCGTGCCCGAAACTCTCTCTACTCAGTCAAGCGACTACTCTTACAGATGGAGAAGGAGCCAGCATGTCGCAGTGTTGCCGGTTCGGCGACATGAGGACGGGTTCAGCTCAGTACCCAGTAGGAGCAGGCAGCTAGGACCATCACACAAGGTAGGTACTTCCCAGATGAACTTCAAGGAAACCTACGACCATTACACTCAGGGTGGTGCGAGCACTTCCGGAGGCAGCACTGAGTACGGTGAAGATCACGGACCCTACTACTCCCCAGGTATGCAAAGTTCCTATGGTCCGCAGGTGGGTCCGTTGAGCTCGGCGCGATACGGTTATGAGAACCCGATCATGCGGGGAATTATGAACCTCACGAGCCAGGTCAACATCCTAGGCCAGCAGCAGGACCAGATCAGCCAGGACCTCGCACACAACACCGACCTCACCCAACAAATCTAGGGAATGAACACTTCCATGCTCCACGACATCTCCGGCGTTTTCACCCATCTGGGCCTTGGCCCCAACCAGCAGCACCAGCGGCCCCAGTAGCCGCCGCCATAGCAGCACTACTGCGCCAGTACTATCCGTACCCTCAGCAGTACTACCCATATCTGCCGCCGCACTACCCGTACCACCAGCAGCACCACGACCCCTACCAGCAGAACTGAGCTTCATCTAAGCTTGGGGGTGTATCCAGGTAAGTCATTTGATCCGTCCGTTCGTTCCAAGAATTTCCATCCTTAATGAAAAAACATATATAATAATAACAAAATCTAAAAAAATATTTCATGCTTTGAATAAATGGAGCTCCTAACTTATATGTGTGGAAATCCATGTGAGCTCTACTTTTGGAAATGATGAATAGTTGCTTTGTGCTTGCAAAATGCTCTGCAAGTGCCTTGTATATAACTTTTTTACTCTCCTAGTACTTGATTTTGTTGGCATTTGGTAATGCTTTCATTGAAAATTCATGGTTTGTGGGAGCATGAGCTTGATTTCCAAGTCTAATTTGTTGGAAATTTTGAGATAGTGAAGATAGAGTAAAACTGCATGCTCTAGTAAGGAACCTCTCCGAATTTCTTTAAAATAAAATCATGGTAAAGAGATCCCTTTGGTTTACATGTCCTATTCAAAGCCATAATGTTTTACTACTTGAGCTATATTATGCTATCTTGAGTTGCTTTGAGCTTTGCCGAATGGTGAGTCTATTCGAGGAAAGATGCTTGTTATCTACTGATCTTTCTCCTTTCCATACCCATTGTTCTGCTAGCCTCAAAATTATCTAGCTTGTTAATCACCTACTCCGGGTATTGATATCCACTTTTGCCAGATAATCTCCATTCATAACACAGCCCAAAATCTCCACAGCGAACCTATCCATAAAAAAAAGGTCTACCCAAAACAAACACTCCCTTTCAATATCTGTTGGCTGTCATGAGAATATGAGTTATCTTCCTTAAAAAAATAGGAGAAATAAGGTAAAGAGGAGATAGGACCCATATATCTCCACAATCTCTGAGAATCAAGGAGTGCAAATAAAAGATCAAAAATTTCCCAAGTGCGAGTCCATTCTCTCACTCTCCCCTAAACATCATACCTTCCATAAGATTGGGATTTGATCTGGTACCAACCCCTTGCGAACCACTCTTTAGCTCGGCAACAAAGGTAAACCAAGGTATGCAATACTCTTCCTACCTATAAACTCTACATATCAGCCTTAGAAGTAGGAAGAAGATGGTCAATCTCCGACCATGGTAAGGACTATACACCTTGAGCGACTTTGAGAGCACCATTGGGGAATCTTAAACCATCCTTTTGAAAGCTTGCAAAAAAATCCGAGAAAGGAACCTGAACAGGAAGTAGAAAGACTCCGGTGGGAACTGTTCAGTCTCTCAACCACTCAAGACGAGGAATGAAATGCAAATAAGCCCCACATTCCGAACCAAGGTACGAGCCAACATCCTCAAGGTACATACGGGTTAGAGTAATATGTTATGCACAAGGTACCTGCAGGGGGTGAACATTGATGCAACTCCTGATCCGCCGAGCCTAAGTTTTAGCCTTGCTCGAGGACGAGCAAGAGTTTAAGCTTAGGGGTGTGTTGACGGCAAGTAAATCACACATTGTTCGTCAACTTCTGGGGAATAAATAAAGCTTTGCATCATGTTCCATACATATTTTATTCAAACTAATCAAAGTTCCACAAGTTTTGGATGAGTTGTGAATGCAGAAACACATGCACAAAAATTGAGGCAAATTGGGGACAAACCCAGGCCGATCGGCCTCCCCTAGGCCAGCTGGTCTGGCACTAGACCCAAATGCCACCTCACTGATCCAGGGGCAAGGAAACACATTTACCTTGATCCTGAGCCATGCAATCGAAGTCGGTTTGATCAGATGGACCGAAAGGCCGCAACCAGGGATCGAAGGGCCCACTTGCATGCAAGACTCGGGCAAATACCTGAGGACCGCCTTCCTGGGTGACATGCAAGCATTGATCAGCAAGACGGTGCAACGGAGTGATGAGACGCGCCCAAATCAGGCCGGCCGGCCTCTAACTGCGCTGCTTCAGACATACGCTACCTCCACTGACACTAGGAGAGCATCAGGACTAACCAGAAGAAGGGCGGTGACATGTGGCCAGCATCCCAGGCTGGCCGGCCCCCCTCTGCAGCGCCACGTGGTCAACTTTGCATGGAAGTTACTCCAACCATCATATCTGCGTCCAGGACAAGCTAAGATGCAAGAACTAACTTGGAAGTAGTATAAATAGACCAGCACATCCCACTTGTAACACACACCAAGGAGTTTTCTACTTATTTCACTTTCTAGAGTTAGGTTTAATAGTCTGGGAGTTAGAGTCGAGTCGAGCTTGTCTCGGGATTCTGGAGTCATCATCGGAAGTCTGGTATAAGCTCTTGTATCTTTCCCTTTAACATTTATCAATATAATTTATCTTCTTTATCTTTTCGAGTCAGCTTTACTTTTCGCATTTATTTATCTTTCCAAGTTATTTAGCTTGTGTGCGGAAGTTCTGTCCTCTAGCTTATGCTTTGTTATCTTTCTTGTTTTATTGGGATCTTACCTTATGGGTTTTCTCGCCCGAACTAAGGAGCTCAAGTCAGATCCCTAGGTTGACGGGGATTTCTCTTGAAGGCCTCAAGAGAAATCCTTACACCGAGTGCAGACGTGGTGTTTGGCTTAGTGTTAGCTAGGAAGTGTGTTCCACCCCACAGAACAGTGTGGTAGGCGGTAGATGGTGACAGCCCTATCCGTCCCTTGTAGTCCACCACGTTCGGGTGTTTTCATAGCAGTAGTAGCAGGTTGCCATTAGACTCCCCTCTTACCCCTTTCTGAAGTCCTTCCTCTTCTAGCCGCCGAAGTAAGCTCTAGGTTCCCGATAACTAGTTTGAAGCAAGGTTTAGTCTTGTGAGGCTAGCTCGTCAGTTTAGAAGTGTTTTAGGAGTCTTTCTCGCTCGTTGTCCTCCCAGCTGCTTACCACTCTAAGGTTTAGAGTCTCCTGTGTCAAACGGTTATTGACTGGCCATTTATCTTATCTGGCTTACCCCCATTGAGTTAGTCGGTGGATATCTCTAGTAAAGTTTATCACTCGTTCATTCGATACTCTTTAGACCATAGTGCTTCCCTGTGAAAATTTACGATACCCTGGAATACTCCAAGGTGAAGTGCTACATCGGTGGATTCTGTGCGCTTGCGGAATACATATTCTATGGGGCATAAGAAACGCTAACAATAAGATATCATTTCTTGAGAGACCACGAGGCCAAAGGAGATATCACTTTAAGTCAATGTGAGCACCGATAAACAACTAGCCGATATCTTCACAAAACCACTTGATGAACAAAGGTTTTGCACCCTCAGGAGTGAATTAAATATCTTGGATTCTCGTAACTTAGTTTGACATCTTGCACATGTTTGAGTCTTGCTAGAATTATATTTTATGAAAACTTTTATTTAGATTCTAGAAGTGTGTTTTTGAAAAAAATATTGGATCTTATTCTTTGCTTGCATGAGAGTATGGTTCCCATTGTTTGTTTGCTAGCTAGTCTGAAGCAAGTAAATCTCTCATGCCATATAGAATTCGCAAAGAAAGTCTATCATCCTTCTAGGTATAGGTGCCATAGCTTCAAAATTCAGCTCAGTCTCGGGGGGAGCGGAGACTTCGGAACTTTTTTTGGAAACTCCAAAGATTTCAGGGTATTTACCTTACCTGGGGTGAAAAGTGAACGGTTAAATTTTATTTCACCCCCACACGGTCTCTCTCTCTCTAGTTTCTTTCTCTAGCCACTCTCTCACCGGGCGATTTTCACATTCCACCATCAAAATCGTTCAAGATCTTCAAGGAAGGCTCCTCCTTCGCAAGGAAACAGTGTGGGGGCTTTGGATTTGGATTCATCTTCACCATTTTTGAACTTCATGGTACCCTAATCTTCTCATTGCCCGATCTCCCAATGTAGGTTGTTCTAGAAAGTTTCCTTTGGACAGAATGTTCTATAGGGTCTCTAGAACTAGGATCTCAAGTTTCATTAGATTCCCATGGTGGATTGTTGTGCTTGAAAAATTTTAGGGTTTGTGCTGCGAGTTCTGAAATCTTCGGACACATCTCCGGAATCTCCGAACAAATGTGCGGAGTCTCCAAAGAATTGTCCGGAGACTCTGAAACTTGTGCATAAAGCCTAAAAGGGATGTCATGCCATTGATTCATTTCTCAATTCTTTGACATTCTATCTTGTACACTCTGATTAGGATGGGCAGAGAAAAGGCATCATGGGTCTGGAGGTGAGGGTTCTAGGAGGACCAGGGCCAGACATGATCCAAACCCTCCACCAAATTATTATGAAAGTGAAGAAGAGGAAGAGATAGAGGAGATCCCAGAGCCGCCTAGGGCAAGTAGGAGTGGGAGGAGGCCAAGAAAGGAGCCTGCTCAGTCACAATATGCACCACATCCTCATCCAACTCCTAGAGAAGCTCCATATATGATGAGATCAATGCCAGTGCCAAGACCCAATCCTAGAACAAGGGGTGCTGCATATGAGATATGCCTAAGGACTCCTGACCGTCTTGTTGTTGAGTTTGGAATAGATCAAACTAAATACTAGCAATTCCCAAGGAGAAGGCCACCGTGAACCGTTGAGGGATTTGCAGCTGTAGCTCCTTGAGATTACTTCAAGCAGTCCATTACTGTCAAGAATCAGCAAGCTGTTGATGTCTATCGGTACCAAAAGAATGAGGGTCTTGAGAGGAGGCTTTGGTGTGATTTCCAAAAGAACTTTTATGCCTTGGTCATCATCAAGAAAGATGCTACTCCTATTGTGTCCATGAAGTTCATTGATTGGGAGTACTTTGAAAACATGAATGATCCATCAGTGAATGCAGTCATTGCCAAGTTTGAGGAGTTCAAACTTAGGGATCATGGGTTTCAAGTACAACTGGAACACTGAGATCATATGTCAGTTCTATTTCTCTCTCTAATATCCATTGGACCGCTGAGTGAGAGCACTACTGTGTGGATTACATGACTTTCTCCCGTATTCTTGGTCTTGGCTCGGAGCATGAGAAGTACAATCCCATTCATGTGGAGAAGAGGATCAAACCAGATGAAGTAGCTTTCATGTTCTACAACCCTATCTTGGAACAAGAAGGGAAGTCCATCCACTTGCAGCCGTTCTACAACTACGCAAATTTCATGATGAGATGGATAATTGATCCTAAGAAAGGTGACTACACAGCTCTTAACTTCTATGTGGTGAATCTCTTGAACCGCATGGCATCCGATGGAAGACCTTTCAATGCATTTGACTTCATTTGGAATGAGCTAAGGCGAGTCATGGATGACTCAAGGAAACACCTGCATTATGCTCCATACATCATGTACATGATTGAGAGAGTCACCAAGATCACCTTTCCCAAGGATGTCAAGCATGAGCTACTTCATCTTCGGCCTCGTAGTGAGGTTCCCGCACATGCTTCTAGGCACCGTGGCTCCTCTAGCTCTGCTCCTCATGTGGATGATCCACCTTTGTGTGCACCATCCTATGCTCCTAGCTCTTCACGCAGCTGGGGTAGTGGTTCCATGGCTAAGAGAGTTCTTCGCAGCATCTTTTGTATGTGCAAGACAATGGTGAAAGAAGCCAATGAGAACCACCGAGATATCATTGAGTTGAAGAGTGAGATGGGGCTACCGCGTGACGCGCATCATGAGCTTCTAGAGTTTGATGACCCATTTGTGGAATGGGATGCTCAAAATGCCCAAGAAGAAGAAGCTCCACCTGCTACAACTGCTCCACGCCGCACTCACCGCACTTGTGATGATGATGAGGAGGAGACCGAGGAGGATCAGCTCCTCAATTACCACGAGTACGATGATGACGACGACGATGAGGATGATGAGGAGGATAAGGACGATGATGACGATGAGTAGATCCCTTCGTTGCTGCCTTTCATTCCCTTTTTGGTGCTTATTGCCAAAGAGAGAGTGAAATAGATCATTTATGTATCGCCGTCTTGTATCCGTACCTTAATTTCGTTCCTAGACCTATTTGTGTAAGACTATGTGGCATGAGAACTTGTAATGTGTGCTATGAGTGTGCTAGGGTCTTGGTTGAACTTAATTCTTTCAAGAACCTTTGTTAGTGTGTTAGAATGAATGCTTGATGACTTGTGTTTTCGGTGCAGTGACAAAATCTTTGGAGAATTCGAAGAAACATCAGGAATCTCCAAAAGTTTTGGAAACTCCGGACGTTTCTACGGAATCTTTGGAGATTGTGCCACTGGACATTCTTTTGTAAGTTTTTGAGTGCATGAACTGTCATATTGTATCTCACAAATGTTTTTTTGCACACACATAGGCACCCCACTACAAATTTGAGATGATTTCCACTTCATGTGTACAATATTTGACTTTTGTCTAAGTCATGAGGTTGTATTCAAAGCAAGATGCACACATTAAGGGGGAGGTTTCATTTCTTTTGGCTCTTACATGAATAATCTATCTCTTGTAAGCCACAAGTATGTTGTCATCAATCACCAAATAGGGGGAGATTGAAAAAACATCTAGGCCCGCTTAGTGGATTTTGGTCGATTAATGACATACGCTTGTAGGACTAACACTATCTTTGAGCATGATGAGCAAGTAGTACAGGTGATAGATGAAAAAATGAATGGAGATGTCTACCAAAAAGGAAGTGAATGCCGCAAAGCAAAGGGTCATGAGGATTTAATTTATTTACATTTTGAATTTGAGTATAGGAATGTCATACTATCAAGAGGGATAAAAAATTTACTAGCTTTGCGTAGAATAAGATGCTTAAGGTGATCTAACAAATCTATGAGAGACACCTTTGCACTCACACAACACTTGGGATATCCTTGGAGTGAACTCTGCAGAGAAGTCCGGAGTTTTCGAAAGTTTTCTCGAAGTCTCCAGGCATGGGTGTTCCTACGGAGTGTGCTCGGAGTCCGGACATGTGCAGAGTCTCCGCACATCTCCAGATTCTCCAGAGGTTTTGTCCAGAATCTCCGAAGAATTCTTTGGAGTCTTCAAAACTTAACCCTGTAACAACTAGTTTTGAGTGAAGGAGTATAAATACACCCTCACCCCCTCCCACTTAACTCTCTCCGACCAGAACTCACCTGCCTCCTTCACTGGGCATTCAAGAGCCCTCTTCACTCCCTCCTTTGACTTCCTAGAGAGATTTGGTGAGGGGATTGAAGGGAAATTGAAGGGAGAGCATATGAGAGTGCTAGTAAACTGATTTCCCATCCCTTGAGCACTTCGCTCTTCGTCGAGCCAATGGATTTCGTGTTTGTTATTCTTGGAGCTTCAAGCTCTGTCAAACCCGGTTTTAAGGATAAAACTGAATGCATAACTATATGTATGCCAGGATCAAGTTCCATACATATAGTGACTTCATTAGTGAATAATCAGCAACAGTATCATGAAAAGAGAACTAAAAGACTATAAAGATTATCAGAGATATACTGCTTATCCTGGAAACGAAGACTCCAAACTTCACAAGCAATCGACCAGGGGTTGCGTAGGCCTAGAACTAAGTATCATCTTCAAAAGACTTCACATCAACTTTCTCTTCTGAGCAGCAATTATAACAAGTGTGAGTACACTTATGGTTGGGACTCAGCAAGTGTTGGGAATTATATGATATGAAGGCCAAAAGCAAGGAAAGACTGACTGGCTTGTCGGTGTTTTACCGCCACGCCCACCGAGGGATACCTCCGAGGTGGTGAGTTTGTAGGTAGGGTGTCGCCGAGATCAGGAACTCGAAGGTGCAAAGGAACACAAGGTTTTAGATAGGTTCGGGCCGCTGAGAGCGTAATACCCTACGTCCTGTGTGGTTTGTATTGCCTTTGATGATGATTGTCTCCGAGGGGGTCCCTATCCGCCCTTATATGGTCTGGGGGGATAGATTTACATGGAATCCTAGTCGGGTACAAGCCCAATAGTGCTACCTGAGTACTTCTCAGGTAGTTTCCTACCGTGTCCGACTAGTTTCACTACTGTACGAGTAATCCTACTGCATTATGAGTAGTTATAACAGATGTAGGGCGTGGGCCATGTCCCATCCCGTATCTTAGGATAAGTGTGCCACGTGTGCAGTCCCATGCACCCAGGTCTGACAAGCCCCCGAGCTCTTCATAGCCGAGTACTGCAGCCGTACAAGTACTTCTGAAGGCATCTTCGAGTTCTCCCAAACTTCATCTTGAAGGTGTCCTCCGAGTACTCCCTTGGCTGCATCAAGGCTGTGAGGTGCTCATGCCCCGAGTAGTTGTTCTGCCTTCTTTATATGGGGTGCGAGTAAACTCGCACTCCATATGGAGTAGCCCCCGAGCCTTAGGTTGACTCGTAGAATCAGGTTGAGGGTCAATTTAATCTTGAGGCTTCTATCCTTATCTTCCAGCAAATTTGAAAAGTAAGTCACTGATGACACGTGTCCCGCAGTCCCCGAGCCTTGAATCCAAATCTCCAAGGTTTGGAATAAAGGATCCAAAGAATCGTGGCATGCAATATATGACGGCAAGGATTTGATGGTAAACATGGGCAAATTGGTGTAGTAAATTTGAAAACCTCTTCTTTTAGGATAGGTTCCCTGAAAAAATGGTTAAACAAATAACATCCCCAGCAAACATCCAAAATTACCTCTCAAACCAATCTTTGTGCCTTGAGCCAATGACTAGATTAGACCACTGGGTAACAGGTTGAAAACCCCTTATTTCGGAATAAAATCCCTGAAATAATGGTTAAAAATCATCTACCCAAGATAAATCTTAAAAAGCCTCTTGGATTGGGTATTGTCAAGTAGATGTACAACATCCAACATATAATCATGAGAGCTATTTCTCAAGGCAAGCTGAGTGCCATGTCGCATCAAGCCTCCAAGCTAGGAGTATATAGTAGTCATAGCATAACGGTGACGCTAGCACCCGAGGCTAGGCATTGAGCAAGTAGCTGCTGGTGCTTGAGCAGTCGATGAAGCCATCTAGTCAGGAATTGATCCCGACTAAGATTGTAGTCAAGACAAGTAGTCGGAGTGGTCGAAAAGGTGTGGAACCCATCGTAAACAAGGAAAATTCTTATCATGGGAGCAGGGCCCCTTCAATAACATAGTGTACAAGTCGAAGACAAGTAATATGTTACTGGAAAATAAGGAAGCAAAGCCCCTTCAGCAAACTTGCACATGATACCGGTCGTAAACTAGTAAAAACGGAGTTGTACTAGAAGTATTGGCATAAAAGTCCATCAGAAATCCAAGAGACTAGTCGAAAAATCTAGTAATTAGGGACTGGAATTATGGGAGCGAGGCCCCTTTAGTAAACTTGCGTGTAGTACTAGTCGTGAATCGGTAAAACAGAGTTGTACTGGTAGGACCAACCTCTAGGCACAAATAAAAGATGGCCCCAGTTGATCAAGGATGAGACCGTCGTAGATGTTCAATATTCCATGAGTTTGGTACCTCCTAGCCATCCGGGTACTCTAATCGATAAGATCCAGGTCCTTACCATCACGAGTTAGGCTTGTGAAGCCCTATATCATCCTGGATTCATCGAAGAACCATATCTCCAACATTGAAAGAGCGCCGTTGAATGTTCCTGTCATGGTAACGACGAACTCCTTGTAGGTAACGGGCCAACTGCAACAATGCGGTGCATCTGATTTCCTCAGTTGAGTCAAGCTCAAGCTATCTTGCAGTGTCAGCCTCACCTTCTTCAAACATTTCCAGTCGTGGGGATTTCCACATTACATCAGCTGGTAATATAGCTTCAAACCCATATACGAGAAAGAAAGGTGACTGGCGTGTGGCTTTTCTTGGTTGTGTGTGAAGCCCCCAGACCACTGATGAGATTTCATTGATCCACTTGCCGCCCTTTTTGCTGTTCTTGTCATAAAGTCTTTTCTTCAGTCCATCAAGAATCAAGCCATTGGCGCGCTCAACTTGGCCGTTGGCCCGCGGATGAGCCACTGATACATATTTGACTTCAATGGAGCTGCGTTCACAGAAATCCTAGAACTCATTCGAGTGGAAATTGGATCCCAAATCTATGATAATAGTGTTGGGGAAGCCAAAGCGGTGTAAGAAGTCGCAGAGGAAAGTAATCACTCGATCAGCAGTGAGCGTTGCGATTGGTTTGTACTCGATCCACTTTGTAAACTTGTCGATGGCCACCAACACGTGTGTGAAACCTCCCGGCACAGTTGTGAAAGGCCCTATCATGTCCAAGCCCCAGCATGCAAACGGCCATGAAGGTGGTATAGTGGCAGGTTATGAGAGCCAGAACATGAGGCTGTTTGCCAAAGAATTGGCAGTTGGTGCACCAGGGAACGAGTGCTTCGGCATCTGCCAAAGCAGTCGGCCAGTAGAAACCAGAGCGAAATGCCTTGCCGACTAGTGTGCGAGAAGCAGCATGGTTCCCGCACACGCCTTCATGAATCTCTTGGAGTATCTCTTTGCCTTCCTCCGTACTGACACACTTCATGAGTATGCCTGAAGCTGATCCACGCTTATACAGATTGCCTCCAATTAGAACATACCGTTTGCTACGCAGTAGGATGCAAGTAGCTTCAGCCCTTTTTGGGTCGACACCGGGGGGTAGTTTGTGCTTCTGGATGTAGTCGATGAAGGCCACCCTTCAGTCGACCTCGATCATTAAGACCTCTCGATCGGGTTCCTTGGGACCCTGAACGATGGAACTTGAGTCTGGTGCCCTGATGGAAGGGTGATGCAACTCATGAATGAATACTCCCGGTGGGACGTTGGCATGATCCGAACCCAGTTTGGAGAGCACGTCCGTGCCCACATTGTTGTCACGAACCACATGGTGAATTTCCAGCCCCGAGAACTTTTTCTCGAGCTTGCGTATTTCCATAACCTAGTCATCCATGGTGTCCTTGTTGATGTCCCACTCTTTGTTGACTTGTTGAACCACCAGTAAGGAGTCACCGTAGACGAGAAGTTGCTTGATGCCCAGGGACACTGTCAGACGTAGCCCGTGCAATAATGCTTCGTACTCGGCCTCGTTGTTAGAGACCTCGAACAATATTTGAAACATGTACTTGAGTCGTTCTCCTATCAGGCTGATTAAAAGTACTTCCGCACCACCGCCACCGAGCTTGAGTGAACCCTCAAAGTACATGACCCAATGCTCCGGCTGGTTGGTTGGGGCTTCCACTTGGTTTTCTTGCCACTCTGCAGTGAAATCGACTAGTACTTGCAACTTGATGGCTATCCGGGGCTTGAAGTCGAGTGTAAGGGCTCCCAGCTCCACCGCCCACTTGGAGATGCGCCCGGTAGCGTCCCGATTGTGGAGTACATCCGCCAATGGGAAGTCAGAGACCACCAGGATATTGTATGCATCGAAGTAGTGGTGAAGCTTCCTGGAAGTGATGAGGATACCATAAAGAATTTTTTGAATCATCAGGTAACGAACCTTAGATTCGAAAAGGACTTCGCTGATAAAGTAAACTAGTTGCTGCACCCCAAAGGCATGGCCTTCTTCCTATCATTCCACCACGATTGCCGTGCTGATGACATGAGTAGTCGCGGTGATGTAGAGCAGCAAGTTCTCGCCTGGTTGGGGAGCCGTCAGGATGGGTGGCGACTGCAAGTGGTGTTTGAGGTATTGAAGCGCCTGGTTTGCCTCCTCAGTCCACTTGAACTTGTCGTGGTGCTTGAGCAACTTGAAGAAGGGCAGTCCCTTTTCTCCAAGTCGGGAGATGAATCAGTTCAAAGTTGCCATGCAGCCAGTGAGCTTCTGGATGTCCTTGATCATCTTCGGTGCATCCTTGGCTGTAATAGCATTGATCTTCTCTGGATTTTCTTTGATCCCGCGATGGCTGACAATGAACCCGAGTAGTTTGCCTTGAGGGATGCCAAAGACGCACTTTGTCAGGTTAAGCGTCCATCAAAACCGTCGCAAGCTGTTGAAAGTCTCCTCGAGATAAGTGATGAACTTGTCGTGGTACCTGCTGGGGCGGTCCCTTCTACTCGCTTCAATAATAAGCCACGCGTCGCGGCCCTTGTTGATTTTCTACCTGAGGTTGATCGTGGGAGCATCATGGAGGTTGGCCTCGAGTGGCTTTTGGCCGTTGTGCCTTGTCCCATGCAGGTTTCGAGGGGATTGTTGTACTTCTCATTCATTGTTGCCATACGCGGATGGGTCGCCCTAATTGCGCTGGCGATTGTCGTTCCTCCGACTCCCGTGACCTCCTCCAGGGGTGCAATTGACTAGTGCGGTATCACCGTGTTGCTCAGAACTCGAGAGCTGATTCCGAGTGGAAGACACTGGATGTTGCCCATCGAGTTGCACGAGCGTGCGCTGGGTCAAGTACTGCAACCTTTGTATCTTAGGATTAGATGGGAGTTGTTGAGCTAAGAGTGTTGCTTCTGCGATGGCGCCAATCGGCGTACGGTACTCGCGATCCACGACTGCTGCAAAGGCGTTGTTGAGATCCCTTGGTTCGCGGGTGCGGTTCTGCGCGTTGCACCTGCGTTGAGCACGCTTGGCATTCTTTGCCCATCGGATCCCCCGGTGCTCCTCATCTTCATCTTGAGGGGCGTCTACTGTGGGCTCATCGGCTGAGACGTCCGCGAGTTGTTCATTGTCATACTGGGTGCCCAGCTCGTCTTCTTCCATATTGCAAAGTGAAGCCATGTAGACTTGTCGATCCGGCGAGTGGTTAGCCCTAAGGCTGTACTCGAGTAGCTTTGTGCTACTCTCTCCTTCTTCCACGATAGGAGAAAGAGGTCTACCCTCTTGGAAGGGTAGTTCCTGCGTGAAGGCCACAAGGCGAGATTCATAATCGAGTAGTTCGGAGGGCTCAAAGCCCTTCCAGTACACAAAATGTCCTTGCGATGGTTAAACCCAGAAAGCTACCCGAAAAGGTTTCGGGGTTGCCATTGGGTTGCGAGTGGTTCTTGAGGGCGGGGGCCGCCCGACGGGTGGTGGCTCCCTAATCTCCGAGTCCTTTCGGATCCAGCTTAGAGATGTAGTACCGCGCGTGGAGTACTCTTCGTCGGAATCCGAGTAGATGTCGAAAATGGGGGCCTCCCGGCTAGTGGTGGCGCCCACATCCTTGATTTAGAGGAGCAGATCCAAATCCTCCTCCAAGTCGGAAAGGGACTTGGATCATGAGGTGTTGTCAGATCGGTTTGGATCCAATCCAAGTAGACCTGGTGCGTCACGAGTGGAAGTCGAGTTGAAGAAGGACATTTTTTCGATCTGCTAGGCCAGATCAGGAAGTAGCATGTCATCGAGGTTGTCGATGAAGTCGTCTAGATCGCTGCTTGAAGTTGATGGAGAAGCCTCCGGCTCCTCGGAGTTGGCCTGGTGGCTGTTGAAGCCACCCAAACCGTCGGCGACGCAAATCCAGGAGCCGAAGATGAAGATCGTGCCCTCGTCGAGCACAACGCTGGTGAAGTTGAACGATGCCATTGAATTCTCCGGTGGATCGTCGATGAGCACCCCTACCTGGCGCGCCAGCTGTCGGTATTTTACCGCCACGCGCACCGACGGATACCCCCGAGGTGGTGAGTTTGTAGGTTGGGTGTCACCGAGATCAGAAACTCGAAGGTGCAAAGGAACACAAGGTTTTAGACAGGTTCGGGCCACCGAGAGCGTAATACCCTACGTCCTGTGTGGTTTGTAGTGCCTTTGATGATGATTTTCCCCGAGGGGGTCCCTGTCCGCCCTTATATAGTCTGGGGGATAGATTTACATGAAAGTCCTAGTCGGGTACAAGTCCAGGAGTCCTACCCGAGTACTTCTCGGGTAGTTTCCCACCGTGTCCGACTAGTTTCACTACTGTACGAGTAATCCTACTGCATTACGAGTAGTTACAACAGATGTAGGGTGTGGGCCATATCCCATCCCGTATCCTAGGAGAAGTGTGCCATGTGTGCAGTCCCGTGCACCCGGGTCTGACATGGCTTACTGCGATAAGCAATTTTAGTTGGTCAAATTTTATTAGCACCTGATTACTAAGGTATAAGTTCATACCAAAACCCACATTTAAGAAAGAGAACAGATATAAAAGAAGCATAACCACAACCAAACATGGTGCATGCTTTAATTTATCTTCAAGTTCACTTATCATGTGAGGGTCCAAGCCGCTCGTAACCGTGAGCACGGCTGATATATCAGTTTTCACTCTGTAGAGGTTGTACACTTTACCCACAATTCATGTCTCCCGATTTGCCCGAGGTAGCTAGCCTCTTAAACACTTCCGAGGTGAGTGGCAAGGGATTCACTATGAGACCTTTACAAAGATTCCCTAACTTATGACAATCCGCTAAGGTTTCAAGTCAAAGCGGTCATAACTCTCCCTAGTGAGGTAGTGCCTTAACCAAGGACCACATGTCAAAGCCTCAAGAGGATCGAGATATACCCCATCGATGCAACCCCTCTTGCCCTATTTGTAAGATTATCATAAGCTAGAGTCTCTAATTAATTAGCCAAGACCAGAGCCATATAGTATTGTGGTTACAGTGTTTTACTGGGTGGTTCTCCATATTCCGATTAAACATATGATCTTGTGATTAACAACACAAAGAGCATGAACATGGATAAAACAGGTGTAGCATCATCATTGTTATCATCATGGTTATTGACATTCCCAAACAGAACCAATTATATCAACTAAGCAGAAGCTACCCAATAAGAAGATAAAACCCAGGTTAACAAGGAATAATAACAAAGACTGGGCATATCCTTAATTAGGATCTATCAAAATTAGGATACATGCATGCATATAGAAAAACTATATTTATTGTGATTATTAGGATAAAAAAATGATCAAGGAAACACTTGCCTTTCTTCTAGAGAATAGCTGCTCAGTATCTTGAATTCTTATTCTTGAAACTCTTAATCCTCAAAACTCTTCGATCGCGCTCCTTCTAACGTCACATAAGCATTAGGCCCAAGCATACAAGCAAACAAATAAACAAGAATAACTAAGAACACATACACCAAATAAAAGGAAAGCTTTAAAAAGAGCGTACTAAAGGAGAGGGCTCGTTGCTACGGTCATGAGAGCGCAAAAAAGCGGAAAACAAAGGTACGGTCGAAAAGAAACAGCTATCCGAAGATTTATGTTATAAAAGAGACAAAAGAACTATCAGCTTCATTTATTTTAATTTAGAAAACTAATGTAAATGGTTTTCAAAAGAGAATATCCCTGGTTACAATTAACTCATATTATATTTGCATTTGTAAAGATGAGGTACAACTTTGTCAAATTTTATATATAATTATCTATATACAAATTACACTAATTAAATAATTAATTAGAAAAGAACTTGTGAGAACATCTAAACGCATAACTTTATGATTCGAGTTGAACTAAACAAATTAAATTACAAATACATTTAAGTTGATATTAATCAAGTTAACATTAATTATGAAAACGGGAGTATAGATTTAATTAGATTTTATTTAGAAAAACTACATGAGAGGATATTAATCAAATTAAATTAATTTTTAATTTTAAAACAGGAACTATGGTACAACAGCACTACTAAACGATAGCTTAGGATTTTAGAAGACTAATGCAAAAAGAACGGATCAAGACGGATCTAAAACGAGGAAACTACACATGAAACAAGGTTGCAAGGACCTAGTCACGATTAACTATAGATCTGGAGGGCTAGCAGCAAAGATCTGCAAAGCACAGAAATAGTGCTAAAAAATAAAGCAAAAGCTAGGGTTAGATCCATAAAAGACCATGGGTGGGGCTGGGTTGAAAAGATACAATAGATCTAGGGGGTTTTCTGCGAAGTTTGCAAGACACAGAAAATTACACGATAATTACAGATTTCTCCGGGGGCTAATCTGTAAAAGCTTAGCACAACCATGGTGGTCGGCGGCTACTGTTTTGCAGATTCGCGACGTTCTAGGGCACGGGAGATAGTGAGGAGCGGGGCAAAAGAAAGAGGAGAGGGAGGGGATTCGATTTTGGGGCTTACCGAGGGACTCACCGAGGCGGCCGGAATCAAAGCCGGAAGGGATGGTGGTGGTCTGTGTCGTGGTGGCAGCGCTATGCTTCCTTGCCCAGCAAAACTGGGTGGCGCTGGGCGCCAAGGGACGCGCGTAGGGGCCGAGGCGCGGCTGCAGGAGGTGACATCACGCAGGGCTGGGCACTTCTAGTGGCGGCGAGCGCTCGGGAGAAGGGCGCAGGCAGCAGGGGCGGAGCGTAGAGCGCACAGGGGCTGGTGCACGCGTGGGTTTGGCAGGAAGGGGCGGCGGCGCTGGATCTTGGGCGTCGGTGGCGCTGCGTAGGAGGCGATGCGAGGAGGGCTGGCGTGCAGCGCAGGGGCACGCAGGGCATGGAGGAGCGCTGCATCCTGGCGACGGGAGGCGGAGCAGGCCTCAGCGGCGGTGATGTAGGGGCTCGGGTGCGGGGTCACAGGTGCGCAGGGGGCAAGGGGCGGCGACGCTCCTGGTGCCTTGTGAGCAGCAGAGGGGCGCGAGCAGATGGCGTCGCGAGCGGCAGGGCAACGGGTAGGCCCGGGTGCTCGGCCTCCTGGTGCCGGCGCTGCACAGGAAAAGGAGGGGTGGCACTAGGGAACAATGCAGAGGGTCTCGGGTGGGTTTTATAGGGGCATAGAAGCCTTGGCGTGGTGCGCAAGCCTCAGCACAAGCAGCAGCAGCCGATGCAAGTGTGCCGCACTAGAACTGCAGGAAGCGTGCGGGCAGTTCCTGGACTCGAGCGGCTGCAAGGCAGGCCGGCCCAGTCATGTCCACGAGACGAGTCAGGAGATGCGGGGACGGGGGGCCTAAGCCGATGTCGCCGGGCTGATCTGGTTGGGGTGCTGTGCGGGGAGTCCAAGCTCTCCCCGTGCATGAGTTGGGCCTGAACAGAAAACGAAAGGGGAAAAAGAAGATGACAGGTGGAGCCATGATGTCATAGAGAAGGATCAGGGAGAGGAGTGATTGGCTGCCCGTTGTGTTGAGGAAAAAAGAGAAAGGTGAGAGGCTTGGCTGGACCAAGACTGATTCATGTCGACGGGTAGAAATCGATCCGTCGAGGGAAGGGTAAAGATAGGGGGAAAAAGGCTGGATGACGGAAGGGCATTAAGTTGGGTCTAGGGTTTAAGAGCGACAATGCTACTCATCGGAGCCGACAGTGATGGAGCATCATCGGAAAAACACTGAAAACAAGCCATGAAATACTATTTCGAGTGTGAGTTGATCGGGAAGAAAGATTAGAGAATGAGAAACTCGCCGGGGCATCTTAAGGAGTCGGAGAGGACAGAGTTAAAAGGATGGACAACAAAGAAACGGCTTGGTCCGACTATGAGGAGATAAAGAAAGAACGAAAGAAAGGGAAAGCGGGAAAGCTTCTGGATAACTCCAACTTGGTGAAGGATGGCGATCGACGGTGAGAGGTGGTCGGCTAGCTCCGACAAGCAATTTAAGCTACGAAAAGGAAGTGCAAAAGGCAAAACTCAGGGTATTTTTTTATACCTATTATCGCCATAATTTGGCTGGGCCAGGAGGTGGGCCGATACCGAGATGGGCTTAAAGGATCATCGTGATAGCTTCGTGAATCAGCCCCTGCGTGGGCGGTTTAAGGCCAGGATCGGCCGTGTATCTAGATAGGAATGTGTGTTTAAATTAGCTTAGAGATAGATAAGCAGGACTCATATCGTAGTCCACTAGGATTAGTTAGGAAAGTCTCCGGACTATAAATATGTACCAAAGGTTATGAATAAGAGACGAACAATACACATCCACAAACAAACTACGGCGCATCGCCATCCCTACTTCCAGGGTTTCCAGGTAATCGCCATGCTGCCCCGATCACGTCCTGCGTGATCGGGGCAACATCGTTCTTGCCTGTCATCTTTGTGTTTCTCGTGCTGAAGCGTTGTTGATGGCGAGTAACACTAGTTATCTTAGCGTTTACATGGTTGCTTTAATCTTATTGTATTCATGCTTTGATGCCATCATGTAAGCATTTAGCTGTCGTTGTGCACGATCTCGAGTGCAAGGGCAGCGCCTTGCTCTGCTTCATATAGTAGATCCCATCTGTTATGGTTGGTCTCTGATTATGAGAGATCTGGTTTAATATCTGCATGATTTGGCCCTGCCAAACGGGTTAAAGGTTCCGGCAACATGTTTGGCGCTTTATGTTAAGCCTAAGAGAGATTGTTCCGGGAATCGACTTCCTGTTGGTTCTTAGGCCTCATCGTAGGTTAACGTTCTGTTGTCTTCCATGTGGTTAGGCTTAACTACGCGTAGGATGCTCCGGTCATGTGGTGAGAACCTTAACCATCGTGGATGGAATCGACTTGATGATTATAGAGCAAGTTTCTAATATCGTTAGATCCATATGCTTTATCTTATACATTTGGATCCAATCTGATGCAGAGGAGCAATCGTCTCTTTACATCCGATTTGGGGACTACCCGAAGAGCCGATCCCGGCTCGGACTTACGTTTGACTATGTGTGTGTACGCAGGAAAACTAATTGAAAGCACTTCAACATCTTCCTGATCAGGTGTAGGTCAGGTGGCACGCCCGACAAATTCCAAAGCCAGGTCGTGTGCCGGATCCTGGGCCGTTGACCGAGGGACCGGGGCCCACCAGCCGTCTCGGAAGCCTCCCGGCTCCTCGTGTTGCCTGTCGCTGCTCGCCGGTGGATTTTGATCGACACCATATTCTGGCATGCCTGGTGGGACCATCTTCATCAACCACATCTTAGTCGACTACGTTTTCGACTACATCTTCATTGACTACGTCTACGTCGGCTACATCTTCATCAACTACATCTTCATCGACTACATCTTCGACCACATCTTCATCGACCGTACCTTCGTCGACTATGTTTTCGACTACATCAACTGCATCGAATTTTGCTGCCAGGATGCCAAGGGAGAACGCCATCACATATGAGGACCTTCTTGCAGAACATAAGCAGAAGTACGACGAAATCAAGGCTTTGTTCGAAGCCGATCTCATCAGCTCTTTCGAGAAAACTCGCAGCCACGGCATCAGGTGGAAGGGATTCTCATCCGATGGGGCTCTCGACGATGTGGACTTGTCCACCCCTTCGGAAGAACGTACCAGAGCCTGGTAAATGCTCTCGAGTGCATCACGCTGCGTGTTGTCCAGGAGATCATGAAGAACCAGTACTCTCCGTCAGGGCCAACTCTGGAGAGTCACAGGGGAACTGCCACACCAATCCGGGCCACCACTGCCCTATGCATTCGCTGCTCCAGGGACACACGCCTCTCCAGCATACGTCGTCTACAAGTTGGGAGGCGATCCTGTGGATTGTCAATTCTTCAATGAGCCACCCAGAGAGGTTCCACACGGGTATGTGTGTGCATATATACCGGATGGCAACCACGTAGTACATATGGCGCAGCGGGCACCCGCAGGAGCTTTCAGACCGGATGCAGAGAAGCAGGCGTGGCTAGCCAAGTACGCCACGGGGCCGAGCCATGAGAGTACGCTCTCGGCCCCAGGAGCCCAAACTGTGGACCAAATCAGCGTGATTCTAAGGGACCAGTTTGGCATTATTCCGAAGAGAATGGTGATCGGCTACAACAAGCCATATCCAAGTGAGTACAATTTAATTCCTCTCCCACCTAAGTATCGACTTCCAGAGTTTACCAAGTTTAATGGGTCGAAAGGATCCAGCTCCATTGAGCACGTGAGCCGATATCTGGCACAACTCGGGATGATTTCAGTATCAGACCCTTTGCGAGTACGGTTTTTCTCGCAATCTCTTATGGGGCCGGCATTTGGATGGTACACCTCGCTGAGCCCAGATTCAATCCGCACCTGGAAGCAGCTGGAGGAACAGTTCCATATTCAGTATTACTCAGAGGATGTAGAGGCTAGAATTGCCGACTTGGCACATGTCAGGCAAAGGCGGGGAGAAACCGTTGCAGAGTACATTCATCATTTCAGGGAAGTCCGGAACCGGTGTTATTCAACCCGGATTATGGAAAAGGAAGCGGTGGACCTGGTGTCCATGGGATTGGCGAAGCCAGTCAAAGATATTGGGTTTCAGCTAGAATTGAACTCGTTGGCGCACTTGGTCCAGAAGCTGACGTCATATGAGCAGCGCCACCTGGAGTTGTATCAAGCTAAATTCAAGCATCAGGTGACAGTAATTGACGCAGAGGATGCTGAAGAACCCAGAGGAGATCAAGAAGTAGCTGCTGCAGAATAGGCTCGGGGGGCACATCCCGTGCCCTGCAAGTGGGTAAGACAACAGGGGCCTGCGAAAGGGTTTGACTTTGACGTAAGCAAGACTGAGCAGATATTCGACTTGTTATTGAAGGAGGAACAGTTGAAGCTACCCGAAGGCTGCAAATTCCCTACGACACAAGAATTGCAGGGAAGGTCATTCTGCAAATGGCATAATTCCTTCACCCACGGTACCAGTGATTGCAAGGAGCTTCGCCGGCAGATTCAATCAGCTATAGAGCAAGGCCGATTGATCTTGGGTCAGTACGCGATGAAAGTCGATACCCAGCCATTCCCGAGTGTCAACATGGTTGAGGATACTGACTGGACTGCACGACGCCAGTTAAACTTCGCGTTCGGGATCAACATGGCGGGGCCTGCACGGTGCCATGATGAAAAGAAGAAAAGGGCTGATCCTTGCGATCGACCCCATATGGGGGAAAAGGATCATATTACTGAGAAACAAGTAAGATACATCCGGAATCAACGGCCGGCTTCCGCCCATCTCCTCAGGAAATATGAGTGCCAGTATCAGCATCGTCTCCAACATGAGTCGGAAGAAGAAGAATATGAGCGGCGTACTAGAAAAAGCCTGAAGAGGCGTGAAGACACGCGCGATCATTAGCATTGCCCTTTTTTCAGGTACTACTGGGACTCCGGTATGAGTCGATTACCGACCAGGGACAATTGCCCAGAGTGTGGGGCTCAGAAGCGTGACCCAGAAGGGGTCTCGGTATTTCATCGCTTGGGGCCTGCGCCACCTCGACTTGAGCAAGACGGGTCATCACGAAGGGAGGACCTATCTGAGGAAGAAGATAGATATCATCGGCCACGCTGGTGCCCTGATGGGCTCAACCGTTCTCAGAAGCGCAGGGTACAACGACTGCGCTGTCTGGAGGAAGCCGAGGCCAAGTGCCTCGAGATGCTGAGGAAAGCGTGCCCAGATCTAGCCGAAAAGGTTCACCACACTCCAAGAAGAAGGCCACGCCCTCCCAAGAAGGAATGGTGCCCAAAGCAAACAAGAGCCGATGCAAGGACATCGGCTGATACGAATATGGTGTTCGTTCTCCCTGCAGAGTTTCACGCCCAGAGCAATGAAGCGTTACCGGTGGCGCAACTCGACTTGGGGCCATGGCTAGTTATATTTGAAAAACCCCGAGGTAAGAGTTACAAGCATTTGAAGGCATTATATCTCAAGGGTTATATCAATGGTCAACCCGTCAACAAGATGCTAGTTGACACCGGCGCGACGGTCAACATCATGCCATATTCTGTGCTGCGATGTCTGGGGCACTCTACTGGAGATATGATCAAGACCAACGTCACCTTAAGTGATTTCAACGGCCAAACCTCAAAGGCACAAGGCGTCCTAAATGTGGATCTTACCGTCGGGAGTAAGACTGTCCCTACTTCTTTCTTCGTTGTCAACAGCAAGAGCACATACACCGTCCTGCTCGGAAGAGATTGGATACATGCCAACTCCTGCATCCCTTCCATAATGCACCAGTGTTTGATTCAATGGGATGGAGATGAAGTCAAGGTGGTTCGCGCGGATGATTCAATTGAGATCTCACATGCCGCGAAGAGCATATGGGACGCAGCAGACCAGGAGCCAATCTCAGGAATTGACTTGGAGGGCTGCGATCGCATAGAGGCTACAAAAAATGGGGTGAGGCTGGTGTCGGTGTCTATCCGGCTGCCGACCGAGGGGTATACTGAAGGTGGTAGGTTTTGGGTTGGGTGGCGCCGAGATCAGGAACTCGAAGGTGCAAGCAACACAAGATTTAGACAGGTTCGGGCCGCAATATGCGTAATACCCTACGTCCTGTTTGGTGGTCTGTATTGCCTTGGATGTTAATGATGTTTTGAGGGGGTCCCTGCCCGCCCTTATATATCCGGGAGGACAGGGTTACATGAATCCTAGTCCGATACTAGCTTAGGAATCGTACTCGGATACAACTCGAGTAGCTTCCTTCTATATCGAATAGTTCTACTCCGTATGCGGGTAGAATACAACACAGATGAGGTACAGGACATGTCCTATCCCCTATTCCTATATGAACACCTTAATGTACACAGCCCCGCGGCCCCGGGTCTGACAAGCCCCCGAGCTCTTCGTAGCTGAGTACTGTAGGTTCTTCAAGTACTTTTCGAAGTCATCTTCCGCTTCTTTGAAGCTCCGTCTTGAAGTTCTTCTTCGAGTACTCCTTTGATTGCATCGAAGCTATGAGGTGCTTATGCCCTGAATTCTTTCTTTTGCATGGGGTGTGATGGAAAATCGCAATCCATATGGAGTAGCCCCCGAGTCTTAGGTTGAATCGAAGAATCAGGCTGAGGGTCAATTTAGTCTTGAGTCTTCCTTGCTTACTCTTCGAGTACTTTTGAAAAATAAGTAGTCGATGCCACGTGTCCCGCAGCCCCCGAGCCTTGAATCCAAATCGCTCAAGTTTGGAAATAAGGATCCAATGGTCGTGGCATGCAGTGAATAAATGTTCCCTTGGGAAATATATGGTGTGATGGTAAAAATGATAGAGATTAGACTTGAAATTCGAAAAACCCCTTTTTTCGGGACAATTAACCCTGAAAAAATGGTTAATCAAATAACTTGCCCAAAGTCCACCAGATAACCGCTCGGCTTTCGAATATTCCCCCTTGGCGGTGCCTCACCTTTTGCACAGTGAACCGCTGTCTTACCGCTGGCTATTTAACCCCGCGGTAAGTTAGGGTTACGCCCGTGCCTTCAATCCGCAATCCACCAAAGAAATTCTAGATTCCCCAAATCAAATCCGTGCTCGTCCACCGGTTCCCCTCCCCCCAATTTAGTTGAAATCCTTCGAGCCCCCGGCTGCAGCCCCCGAGCGCACGCGAGCAACTCGTGGCGAAATAGATCTGAAATGGCGTCGAAGAAAACCAACCAGAGGGACGGGAAGGAGGCGCAATCATCCACTAGTGATTGACAATCAGTAAGTGTTCTCGCTATAATCTCATGAATCTGGTGTCGGAGGGCCTACTGCAGGAGAGGAATCTCATCAATTGGCGCTTGTCCTTCTGCGACCCATTTCCCATGGAAAATGTCGATGAAATCATCTCTTTTTATTCTTTTTCTGAACGGGGTTTCGCCCTCCCCACCTGTTCTTTCTTTCATGGCCTTCTTTACTACTACGGAATTGAGCTCCAACACCTCAACCGAACTCGATCTGCCAAATCTCTATCTTCATCCACTTCTGTGAAGTCTTTCTTGGAATCGAACCCCACTGGGCTCTTTTCTGCTATCTTTTCCGTGTAAAGCCCCAACCTACCTCCAAAAATCCCTCTGCGATAGGGGGCGCTGGCATCCAGCTTAGGCAGCATGCCAGTGACAAATATATTTCTTATAAATTTCCTTCAAATATCCCCGGGTGGAAACACCAATGGTTCTATATCGCGAACCACCCCAACTCCCGGAGCGATCAGGCAAGCCTCCGGTGCAGCGCTTGGAATGGAACATGGAGCCCTCCTCGGGGGACATGGACCAGGTGAATGAGCTGTTGGAGTTGATAGCCGCGCACAAGGAAGCGGGGGTGACCGGGGCATCCGTGATGATGTCATTCTTCAAGCGCCGGATCCAGCCCATCCAGCAACGCCACACACCAGGGTTCGAGTACATGGGTACTGAAGACCCGTCTCGAATGTGCGCAGAGGAGCTGGCCTACGACACCGCGCTCGTCCATGTCAAGTGAGTGCTGCTGGATGTCGAGGCGGTTCCATACGTCCCGGAAGGATTCACAGCCCGAAATCGTCCAGAACCGGTAAGTCTTCGACTACTTTGTGATCTTGAGCGCCGCTCTAAATTTCCACTGATTGGTAATCCTCTGCAGGAGCACACGGCATTGTACCGGAGTTACCCGCCACAACCCGATATTCCTCGATCATACCACCTTCTCCCCAGCGCCTCAGTCGAAGCCGCAGCCAAAGAAAGGGAAGCTCAAGAGTTGGATGACCCGCTTAGCAGCGAAACAACCGAGAGCGACAAAACGGCTGGGGAGAGGGCAAGGAAGGACAACTCCTCCGGATCATCCGTGGAGCTGACAGAAACCTTGCCACAGGTCCCTCAAGGGCGCCAGGTGGCACGGAAGCGCAAGGCACATGCCACCGATCCCGCCGGGTGAGTAACCGTTGATTCTCGGAACTATCGAGTTGTTGTTGAGTTCTGATATGAAATCTGCATTGCAGCCCATTGTCCACATCTCCCCACCCTAAACGGCAAAGGGTAGCCGAGGCTGCTTCACCTGGGGATGATGTGCCAGCAGCAGGTTCCGCCGGGACTGCTGGGACGGACCCGTCGTCTTCTCCCGCGGGTGTCGTGACCACCGCCGTGGCGGGTACCACGCCGGAGCAACTCGCGCCCTCGGCTGGTGTGACCCTGCCACCGGCGGTGGATACCAAAGTTGCCAAACCATGAAAACTGAAGCTGAAGATGCCAACTAGAACGCATTCCACTCTGTAAGTATTGCGCCATAGCTGAACTATTCAATATGCTGTCCAACCTGTTTCGACAATGTTGCCAACTTCGTTTGGTTAGGACATCGTCGGCGCTGGGGTTGGACGAGCCAGAGGCCAGGTTGGCGCTCCTAGCCCCTGAGCTATCGTGCGAACAACCTGGGGCGGAGGATGCACCGCCGCCACCATCTGTCGAAGAAGACGCGACCTTGCCCGGCCCACCACCGCCTGAGCCCCAGCAAGCCGAATCCGGAGCTGGTGGTGGTGGTCAGGTCGAGGCCGCCCAAACTATGCCTGCGGAAATCGCAGGTAAGTAGCCCAGCTTCTGCTGCTAGGCGTTAAGATCATAGACTTCTTCTGTAGAACGCTTGCCCTTATGCAGGGGCCCCGCAGCCTTCAATCTTAGAGGTTGCGGGTACATCTGGTGAAGCTGAATGTGGCAGTACCAACCTAAATTACACCGCCTCAAGTATGCGAGTCCACTCTGGAGGGCTCCAACATGGTTCAAATGGTATAATCCCTTGGCCTGTCGGGTAACGTCCCGATGAACCACCGAATGCAGGATCAAACAAGGTACCTCGCACGAAGGCGAGTCCAGAGATACAATTGCCATCATATTTTACATCACAGGCAGGCATATATTACATGAGTGTTTAAAAGTAACATCAGTTCCCAACTGATGGGAATTATTACAAAACAGTTTAAGTTTTAAGTCATAGCAGCGGAGTTTAAAACACGGGCACTGTACACGTCGTCAGTTCAGATATCATGCTAGCCCTGGCATGATATCACTCGGAGGGATCTGTGTTGGCCGGGGACGGGTCCCACTCCACGGACCAACCATCAGGCAGAGGGTAGGGCCATGGTACCGGCAGAGCAGGGTCATCAGGGGGTATTACCTGAAGAAAAGTCACAATGCAAGACTGAGTATTCTAATACTCAGCAAGGCTTACCTGTTCATGATATACTTAGCCGTGTAACTAGACTTATGAAGGCTTTTCGGGTTTTGGATAGAGTTTTCAGCTGAAAAGCAACAAAGAGTAGATCCTTAATTTTAACTTTTAGCTTTCCAGTTCTATGTGATTATTTATTCTAGGTAAGCACCTATAACTATTCAAGCATGGTAGAATCTTTAGCCAAATATCATCTTTGATAACCATACAGTTGCTCTTGTTACTCTATGTGGTAAAGGGATCAAGCAGTCTCAATCTCTGCGAGAAACGGACGATTCCTGAATTGAATTTCAGCCTTGCAAGGGTAAACCTAACTCACATGCTTGGAACATCCAACGACTGTTCCGAAGCAACCGTTTGCCTTTCATTCCGACTCGTGGATCAAGTCCACCACAAGCGACTGCAGGACCATACGCACATCCAATATGCAGGACGTACGCCTGTAGCGCGACTACATGACCGTATTCCCACACGTCGAATCAAGTAACCGGAAAAACCAAATACGAGTGGTGGGAGGTATGTCCACTCCTCGGGCTGATTGGTTACTAGGCTTACCGCTTACCATATTTCGCGGCATGTGGCTAGTACTTTCAAACGCTTAACCACCGCTACCACACACTGCGACCTTAGCCAGTTCACAAACATAGACGGGGCATCATCTCAAACATGATACCTCACATAGATCCAATCCATTATCCTTATAGTGAATACAAGAATGTAAATATAGCAATTCCTATATCGCGCGAGTGACAGGAAATCACTCGACTTCAACCGGTCCTATTAGCATAGCAGCAATTCGGACTCAAATTCTAGTATTCAGTACATTGGTTCCTAGGAAAATGCAACTAGGGTTTCCAAACAACTCCTAAGAACTTAATGCATAGAGATATACATAAATAGATATAGATTGCAGTGTAAATAAAGTAGTGGGTTATGTCCGGGGCTTGCCTTTACTAGTGGGGCTGGAGTCAGGGATGTTAGTATTATTATCTTCCGAACATGAATTCGGGGCTTCAGATAATCCCTTGGTGATGTTCACTTGGTCTTTAGAAGCATCCTCTGCAGACTCCTGGGAGATCTCGTAGGTACCGTCTACGGAAGTAGTCGTATCTACATGCAATGCAACATCACATTCAAAGTGTGCATATAAAGCTATTTTACTTCACGACAAAGTTGCAATCCAACACTCATTTAACATGCTACTCACATAACAATCAAAAAGATCAGAAACTAAACTTAGATAGAGCTTTAGGTGGACAACTAATTAAAATGGGCTATTTGTTGAAGATTACAACAGAGTCAATTGGAATCAACAGGGGTTCAGTTGATAGAATCGGTAAAGGAGGAAGCTATCTATATAGTTTTAGGAAATCTGCTGATTTCTGTTTGGAAGAGAAATCGGCAGGAGCGGTCTCTGTATATGAGCAGAAGATATTAGCCGATTTGAGTTCACCTGGGGTCAAATCGGCTGATATGGATAGGAACGTAAAGGTACAGTATTTTAAGGACAGAAAAAGGAAGGATTTTGCCATTTGGATTATCAGTATGTTTTTGGTCTATCCGATTGGTTGGTGCATTGGCCTTGGCCTTAGCCGATTCATGTGCCTCAGGTCTAGCCGATTGGATGTCTACTGGTGCTAGCCGATTGGCCAAAGCTGCATCGGCCGTGCCTAACAGAGACTCTTATTGTGTTAACTTGCCGATTTGTGGTGGTGTGTTTCGGCAGGTGCAGCCGATATGTCATCTAAATTGGATGTCTAGCTGATCACTGCGTGCATTGGCATAGCCAATTTGTATTTTTAGCAAACTAGTCGATCTGTGAATATCGGCACGTTAGCCGATCAGGGTATGTAACTATTCAACATTGGAAGTAGCCGATTGTGCAACAACTACTCGACTCGTGTAGCATGTAACTATCCGATTGCGCATTAGTAAACTAGTCGGGAGTGTGAACATCAGTCGAGCTGATATATGCGCATGTGCTAGATTTGTGAATCGGCACAAGTAGCCGATCAGTGCATTTGCAAAACTAGTTAATTAGTGAACATCGGCTGAGCCGATTTGTGTACGTGTACTAGTCGATCGGTGAATCGGCCTACTAGCCGATTTAGTGCATCGGCACATTAGCCGACTTACACATCGGTTCGAACTAGTCGAGTGATGTATCGGCATAGCTGGTTGATTAGTGCGAGTAACTAGCCGATGGTGTATTGGTAGACTAGTCGAACTATGTATTCGTACGGTGTGGCCTCGGCGTGTTCAGCCGATTGGTGGGTCGGCTGTGTAGCTGGTTTCCATCCTTAATGTTCTTCAATATCTACTGGGGCATATCAGCCGTGTAGCTGATTGTCCTACTCTACACTAACTGTGCTTAACTAAGATGTGTTTAAGTGTTATCCTAGGTAACTAGGTGTGGTTGTATCAACTTAATTACGTCAGGACAACAATCGATTGACGTACCGCCGATGAGGATATGGCCGATGGGCTTGTGCCGATGGGGATATGTTCTACAGATGTGCAGCCGATTGGAGTGTGGTTGAGGGTGTGTGACCGATAGGCATATAGCCGATTTCCTAGCCGATAACTCGGCTGATAGAAGTGTGCGGATAAGGATGGGAAAACTAAGGATTGATCGGCCATATTTGACCGATATGGAAAACAACTAGAATCAGCTTGGATCGGCTTATAGCAAGAACCCTAAGATTGTGTGGGCACCTCAGATTGATCGGCTATATGGCAGCCGATGTAAAACCTAACAGAAGGCTGCATCGGCAGTAGCCGATACAAGGAATAAAGTATCGGCGAACCAGCTGACGTAGGAGCATATCTAAGGAAGGGCATCGGTTGGACAACCGTTATGCTAAACAGATCTAACAGAGACTAATCTATCCTATACAACCAGACTAAGTATATTAAACATCACTATTAACTTTGCACAACAAGCTAACTTATTTCTTAAAAGAACTTAGATTATTACTAATTAAGAATTATAGCTTTTGATTAATTAGATAAGTCCTAAGTTAGCAATGGATTCTAATACCCTTTAAATTAGGATACAAAGAGTTATCAGAAACAAATTTATCCTAAATTTTTTAGAATATTTTATGCATCAACTAAATTAGAGTAAATAAGGTAAGTAAATCATGTGCAAAATATGAATCATTTTTATAGATCAAACTACTGCAACACTGGGGTTAAAAGTTGTACTAGGTAATTATTATCCTATAACTAAACTACTGTGAATTTATCAAGATTTTATCTTTACAGAAACTATGCCACAAAAATAAACAAAAATAGCACTAACAGATTAAGAGTTGTTTATAACTGTAGATATACACAATATCTTGTTCTGAAATTTTGTGAACAGCTTACACTATTCAAGAGCAACACCTTAAAATATTTCCATAATTTTTCATGAACTAGAGCTACTGTTTATGAATTTTCTTTGAAAATAAGCATAAATTCATAATTTGGTGTATAGCCTAATATTAATCCTAATATTTTTACTATGGGTTTCACATGCAAAAAGAAAGTTAGAGTATAAATTTCAGATATAAATATTAATAGAAACATCCTTAAATAAAATCTAAGCATTGCATCAACATACAACAAAAGTACTCGAATTTCTAAGTAATTGAATAGTAAAGGACTCGAGGTTTTTACACAGAGCTACACATGGGACATACAACCTAAGTTCCAAAAATCAGCCACAACACATGCATATATCATGAGATACAAATAAAACACTCATTTCTTAATATTTAGTCTACATCAGAAAATATATACCTACAGCTCAAACTTTCTATATAAAAGTAGTCGAGGATAACTTATGGATTCAAACAAAACTGGTTTGGTATTTTTCTGATTTTTCTACAATTTTCTACAAATTTTACAACTTAGCTGCTTTGCACACTTAAAATAATGAAAGAGTTTCACAGAGAGGCCCTCGGTTGTTTGCATATGGGAACCTAATACATAAACCTAGATTACAATTGGGTCCTTGCCGGGGGAAGACGACGGCCGTGGCGTTTGACCGGCGTGTTCTCGCCGGTGATGAGGGTTTGGCCGGGGAATAACTGGTCCTACACGATCTACATGATCTACTGTGCTCACGGGTGGGTGATGTGCACCGGACAAGTGACGGAGCAGGGCCGGCGACGAGAGATGGCGGCGGCCGTGGCGGCGCGTCAGTGTTCCCGGCGAGGGGCCGGTGACCATGGATCGATAGGGCGCGCATGAGCACCGTGGGGATGTGGAGATGCGATTGCAGTACCTAATTTGGTCGAAGAGGGGGTGAAAGGGGATCGTCGACGGTGGGGCGGCTCGGGTTCTTACCGGCGGTGATGGCGGCACGGCGTTCTGCAGGCTGGAATGCCGGAGGTTGGCGGGGAAGTAGTTGAGGAGCTTGTACAGGTTGGTGTGGTGCTGCTAGTGCCCTTGGTCGGGGTGAAGGGGCCGTGTACCGGCGAGTCGACGGCGAGGCCGAACAGACGGCAAAGGAAGGTCGTCGGCGAGCGTCCGTGGAACGGTCTGATGAGGGGTTTACGCCGGGGTGGAGTCGGGGACCTTCAATGCGCCGTGTGGAAGCGAGCAGCAGGGTCGATTGGAGAGCGGGGAGGGGCTGATGATGGCTGCCCACGGTGAACAGGGGCGGCGGCGGCCATGGCACGCGGTGGTTCAGTTCGAAGAAGCAGGAGAAGGAAGGAAGGAAGAGGAGGACGAGAGCAAGAGAGCAAAGGAGCTGGCACTTATTTGTGGGTTTAAATAGGAGGAGGAGGAGGGCAGGGGCACGGCACAGGCGACAGCGGCGGCACGGCGATGGAGGGGCGGCGCTGAGCTCGCAGAAAAGAAATAGAAGAGGAAGCAAAGTGGGATGCAGCCAGGGACTTTTCTGCAGTTACAGAAAATACAGGGACCTCATTGTAAACCTAGTTTTCCCACTATTCTAGAGCTCAAATAAAAATGTGACCAAAATGGAAGTTGTACAACTTTTCAAGCTCTACAACTTTGTTTTAGAGTTTAAATTCAAAAACTCAAAGAATGAAGTGTTAGTTTAAAACCTTGGACTAAAATCAAAATTATCATATTTTTGTCCTAAAGGGTGTAAATTTCATAATATTTAGGATCTAAATGCAAGCATTTATGATATGTCATGATGACTTAACCTATTTATAACATGTCATGATGACTTGCACCTTTTTACACTTTAGCCCTTAGTAACTTTGAAAGTTACTTTTATAATTCCACTACGTGCATAAAAGGACTTATACTTTTGTAAAATTACATAAATACCCTCATTTTCGAGTTACCTCCCACCCAATTACATTTTGCAAAAAACAACCCTAGTTTTTCCGTAATTATAAAAATACCCTTTTTATGTGCATTTAAATTTTTAAAAGCTTTACTTAAACACACACAAGCTTTACAATAACAAGCACATACTTCACACTAAATAATGTGCCTAGCTTACCAGTACTTGACCTGTCACACTGAAACACTGCCAACCCCTGGAGGAGAACCCGAAGATTATGCTCCTCCTAGGGGACAGCATAAGTCATTTGCAGCAGGTGTCCAAGGCGATTGACTAGATTGCCCTGGTAAGGCACGACCACTCCTCCGGGATTGTGTTTTGTCGAGCCATCAATCTAAGTCTTTCCCCCATGTGCAGCATATGAGCAAAGGCACAGATGAAAAATCCGCGAGGCAGGAGGAAGCCGCGAAGCGCATCGAGGAATTGACACAGGAGTGGAGCAATCTTGAGAAAGCCAATGCCGAACTCCAGGAGCAACTCAAGGATCGGAAGAAGGTGCATCAAGGTAAGCCTTATCCCATGCTCGAGTACTTGCTCTTGTCGATGACCTCGCATTCTGAAACCTGTGCGTCACCGCAAAGTTACTTACTGATGTGAAGAATATGCTGTAGTCGCCGCACAGATGATGTTGAGAGGCTGCAGAAGGTAGTCGCTGACACGGAGCGACAGTTCGTCGATTGCCTTCGGCAGATCAAGACGCTGGGTGAAGAAAAAGTGCAGTGCGAGCAGCGCCTGAAGGAGCTGGAAGATCTAAGGGTGGCCGCCCAAGAACTTGTCGAGATGGTGGATCCCCTGGATGATGGTGCAGAGGGTCAACAATCCCTGCTGGAGCGACTTCGCTGAGCGCTGCAGAAGATCCTCGGCTTGGTCACAGAGGCCGCCACAACATATGTAGGCCATGCCTTAGGCATTGTAAAGTCGTTCTGGCCAAAGGCTCGTCTAGAGGTACTCGCACAGGGCATAGCTGCAGGATGCTCTGAAGAGAGCTTCAGCGTGTACCTTCTAGAAGCCAGGCCTGTGGCTGAGAAAATTGTAGGGAGCATAGTCCAAGACTGAGTCGCTGTAAGAATATGTACTCATTGCCTTGTAATATAAGTACTCATGTTGCCTTCACTTTTGTGGCTTTGGGAGTTCCAGAGTACCATCCCTTGTTGCAGTGGAAGATACTACCCCGAGTGCAACGACTTGGGGAGTAGTCGATATAGCTCCTCGCGTGAGCTTATCGAGCAAGTTAGATAGAACCCGATCGAGCGGATTTAACTCACTCGGAATGCGCGATCCACAGCGCAACGACTAGTATGCTCAAAGCAAGTAGTCAAAAGCTATCTAGAGTGCAGCGACTCTGGGAGTAGCCGATATAGCCCTTCATGTGGGCTCATCAAACAAGTTAGATAGAACCCGATCGAAGCGGATCTAACTGGTTTGGAAGACACAATTATCATCATGACGACTGTGATGCTTGTAGCAAGTAGTCGATTTGTATAAAACTTGGGCGTGGCCAAGGCCTCCGCATTGTAGTAGAAAAGATACACTCTTGATGCTGTGGCACATAGCCGCCAGCTCGCATGGTAGCAAGAAATTGATTCATAGAAAACTTTGACCGTGGCAATAGCCTCCACCTTGTATTCAAGAATTTACATTTCGGGTCATGTGGCCCAAGGCCACCATATTGACCCAGAAAAAACAAAATCACCTAGGCGTTCAGGAACCACAGACAAAACAAGTCTTCTTATGGGTAGAACCATCGCAGGTTTTATATGTTCCAAGAATTGGGTACATCCTGGCCATCGGGGTGTTGTAGTCGATAAGACCCCGGTCTTGTAACCTTCTTGACGATGAACGGTCCTTCCCATCTTGAGTTGAGCTTGTGTAATCCCGACTCATCCTGGATGCAACGAAGGACTAGGTCGCTTGTGCTGAACAATCTTTCTCTGATGTTACGGTCGTGATACCGCCTGATCCCCTGTAAGTATTGGGCTGACTGAACGAGAGCAAAGCAGCGAGCCTCTTCGACAGAGTCCAGCTCCAGCTGTCGTGCTTCATCCGCCTCGCCTTCGTTGTACATTTGGACCCTTGGGGATATCCACATGATATCGGCTGGAAGGATCACCTTGGAGCCATAGACAAGAAAGAACGGAGTCTGTCCTATGGTTTTGGACGGTTGAGTCTTGAGCCCCTAGATGACATGTGGTAACTCGTGTATCCACTTTCCGCCCTTCGTGCTGTTGGCGTCGTAGAGTCTTTTCTTGAGGCCCTCTATTATCATGCCGTTTGCCCATTTGACTTGCCCGTTGGCCCTTGGGTGTGCAACAGAGATATACTTGACCTCGATGCACGCATTCTCACAGAATTCCCAAAACTGATTGGCTGCAAAATTTGATCCCAGGTCCATGATGATGGTGTTCGGGAAGCCGAAGCGATGCAAAATATCAGAGATGAAGTCGACCACCTTGTCAGGAGTAAGCTTGGTGATCGGCTTATACTCAATCCATTTGGTGAACTTGTCGATAGCCACCAAAACATGGGTGAAACCTCCTGGCACTGTTGTAAACGGCCCAATCATATCAAGGCTCCAGCAAGCAAACGGCCAGGAAGGTGGTATGGTGATGAGACTGTGAGCTGGGACGTGAGATTGCTTGCCAAAGAATTGGCAGTTCTGGCATCTCCGCACCAAGTCTTTGGCATCTGACGTAGCGGTGGGCCACCAGAAACCAGCTCTGTACACTTTGCCAACCAGCGTCCTCGATGCTGCGTGGTTGCCGCACACTCCCTCGTGTATCTCCTGCAAAATGTCAAGGCCGTCCTCTGCCGTGACGCACTTCATGAGTACTCCGGATTGTGCGCCGCGCCGGTAGAGCTTATCCTCGACTAGGACGAACCCCTTGCTTCGGTGCATGACTCGGGCTGCAGCGGCGCTTCTGGTGTCCATCCCTGCTGGCAACTTGTGGTCCCGGATGAAGTCGATAAATGTTTCCCTCCAGTCCTCACCAAGCATCATAACCTCCCGATCTGGCTGCACAGAGTCGGCATTGGTGGTTACTTGTGGTGAAGACCTAATGGACGGTTGCTTCAACTCCTGGACAAACACGCCCGCTGGGACTTGTGCACAGGTTGAACCCAATTTAGATAAGATATCAGCACCGACGTTGTGCTCCCGTAGCACATGATGAACCTCCAAGCCAGAGAATTTGTTCTCCAGCTTACGCACTTCCTGTACATAGGCTTCCATGGTCTCCTTGTTGCAGTCCCACTCCTTGTTGACTTGCTGGATGACCAATAGTGAATCGCCATATACAAGTAGTCGCTTGATCCCTAGTGATATCGCCAAACGAAGCCCGTGATGCAAAGCTTCATACTCGGCTTCATTATTGGATACCTCCCAAAGGATCTGCAGGACATACTTCAATTGTTCGCCTCTTGGGGAGATGAATAGGACTCCAGCGCCTCCGCTGTTGAGCTTGAGGGATCCATCAAAGTACATGGTCCAGTGCTCTGGCTTGTCGACTGGAGTTGGAATTTGGTTCTCCCTCCACTCAGCCATAAAATCGACTAGAGCCTGGGACTTGATTGCAGTGCGTGGCTTGAAGTCGATCGACAAAGCCCCCAGTTCCACTGCCCACTTTGATATACGGCCCGTGGCGTCCTGGTTGTGAAGAATATCCACCAACGGGAAATCCATAATCACGGTGATCTGGTACTCGTCGAAGTAGTGGCGTAGTTTCCTTGATGTGATCAATATGCCATAAAGGAGTTTTTGAACTGCCAGGTATCGTACCTTAGACTCCGAGAGTACCTCGCTGACAAAGTACACGGGCCTCTGCACTCCAAATGCATGGCCCTCCTCACTGCGCTCAACGACAATGGCACTGCTAATAACATGAGTTGTCGCTGCAATATAGAGTAGAAGGTTTTCACCCGGCAATGGCGCTGTGAGGATCGGGGGCGACTGCAGGTGTTGCTTGAGATCTTGCAGGGCCCGCTGGGCTTCTTCTGTCCATTGGAATTTGTCCTGGCGCTTCAAGAGCTTGAGAAAGGGTAGTCTTCTCTCCCCAAGCCGGGAGATGAACCTGTTAAGAGCTGCAATACATCCTGTTAATTTCTGCACATCCTTGACTGTGGCAGGTGCCTCCATGTCAGTGATGGCTGTAATCTTCTCAGGGTTGGCTTCAATGCCCCGGTTGCTGACGATGAACCCGAGCAATTTTCCCGACGGTACACCAAAGACGCACTTGGTCGGGTTGAGCTTCCATCGGAATTGTCTTAGGCTTTTGAATGTTTCTTATAGATCCACGATTAGGCCCTCGGGATTTCTGGTCTTGATGACCACGTC
Source organism: Panicum hallii (assembly GCF_002211085.1). Classification (NCBI taxonomy): domain Eukaryota; kingdom Viridiplantae; phylum Streptophyta; class Magnoliopsida; order Poales; family Poaceae; genus Panicum; species Panicum hallii. The sequence continues at coordinate 38,246,808 of NC_038043.1, forward strand.
ATCCACGTAGGCCTCAACGTTTCGATGCAGCTAATCAGTGAAGCACATTTGGATTGCCCGCTGGTAGGTTGCGCCTGCATTTTTCAACCCGAAAGACATGGTTTTGTAGGCATATGTTCCAAACGGGGTGATAAACGCGGTCTTGATTTGGTCTTCTTCCTTGAGCGCAATCTGGTGATACCCTGAATAGCAATCAAGGAAGCAGAGGAGTACACAACCTGCTGTCGAGTCGACGACCTGATCAATACGAGGTAGCCCAAAGTGGTCCTTCGGGCAATGCTTGTTGAGATCAATGTAATCGACACACATTCTCCATTCATTATTCTTTTTCTTTACAAGAACAGGATTAGCTACCCACTCTGGATGGATTACTTCTTTAATGAATCCAGCCGCGAGGAGTTTAGCTATTTCCTTTTTATTGCCTCTCTTTTATCAGGAGCAAACCGGCGAAGATGTTGCTTTTTCGGCACGGCTTGCGGATACACATTGAGGTTATGCTCGATCAGCTCCTTGGGCACCCCGGGCATATCCGACGGTTTCCACGCAAATATGTCTTGGTTAGCCCTCAGTAAACTGACGAGCACGAGTTCCTATTTGTCGCCTAAGCCCGCACCAATGATGGCGGACTTGGACGAATCACCCTCCTGAAGCTGGATCATCTTGAGAGCCACGTCGCCTGTTGACTTGACGCTTGACTGGCTCGCCTTCTTCATTGGAATGCCCAGCTCGGCTTGGGAAAGTTGTTGCGCGGCCGCGAGTACTTCTCCTGAGCCATCTGGCACGAGTGTAGTCGAAGCATACTGGATGGCCTCCTGATTGCAGTCGTATGACTTCTTCAAGTCGCCCCAGAGAGTGAGCACCCCACTTCGTCCTAGCATCTTGAGAAGTAGATAAACAAAATGTGGCACTGCCATGAATTTGGCGAGCGCCGGCCTCCCCAGTATGGCATGGTAGGATGACTCGAAGTTGGCAACCTCGAACTTGATGAACTCGGTACGATAATTCTCCCTCATTCCAAAAGTGACTGGGAGAACTATCGTTCCAAGTGGATGTGTGGCATTTCCTAGTACAATGCCATAAAAAGGAGACTTGCTCGGGATGAGCACGTCCGTCAGGTCCAAGCCCATCTTCCTCAGAGTGCTGGTGAAGATAAGATTAAATCCGCTTCCGCCATCAATGAGTACTCGAGTAAGCTTGACTTCCGCGACCACGGGGTCGAGCACCAGAGGGAATTTTTCGGGCTTGGAGAAACTGGTCCACTGGTCGTCACGTGAGAATGAGATGGGGACCTCCGACCATCTAAGTGGTCGTGGTACCGCTGGCTCCACGGACATGATCTCCCGCAGTAGCAGTTTTTGTTCCCTCCTGGAACAAATTTCTTCAGCGCCGCCAAAGATTACGTTGATGGTCTTTGAGGCATCCTGGAACTTGGCAGTATCTGACTTGTCTTCTTGGTCATCGTCTTTGGGCTCTTTGCCCGTCGACTTGTTCTTCTTGCTGTTGCTAGGAGTGCTGAATGTTCGCCGGAGTTGGAAGCAGTCAATCGCTGCAAGCTTGGAGTTTGGGCACCACGGGCACTTCTTCTGCAGGAGCTTCTCAAATTGCTCCTGTGTTGTCGACTTCTTGCCACGCGAGGGACGGTCCACAGCCGCGACGAGGTCGTCTGGCTTGCATTTTCGGGAAGGACCCGAATAGTCCCGCAGGCCTTTGTCTGCCCGATTGTCATTGGTGCGCTTCTGGTTGAGGTCGTTGCGCCTCGGGAACCGTTCGCGCATCATCTCTTCTCGCTCGGACCAGTCGTGCATCATGTCACGCAGTCCGACGATGGTTTTCGGCCTGTTGCACCCAAAGTCTCTGTAGATACCTGGGTCGGTGAGGCCGTTGTAGAAGCAGTCGATAATGTCCTCCTCAGAGATGTTTGCGATGGTGGCCCGCACATCGAAGAAGCAGCGCGTATATGACCGAAGGAGTTCATTCCATTCCTGCTTACATTGAGCAAGGTCGTGTCGAGAACCTGCGCGGGTTATCGCCCCCTGGAAGTTGTCGAAGAAGACTTTCTTGAGGCCTTCCCAGGAGTCGATGGAGTTATTGCTAAGGCTCTCCAGCCACGTGAGGGGCGCAGGCTCCAAAGCCATCGGAAAGTAGACGACCTTGGTGGTGTTTGAACCTCCTGCAACCTCTATGGCGGTGGAGTAGCAACGAAGCCACTGTTGAGGAGCCTGCTTGCCGTCGTACTTGGTGATGCCGATAGGCTTAAAGCCCTCAGGGTACTTGTAGCTGTTGAAGCGGACAGTGAATGCTGGGAAGCGATCACTATTGTCAGCGTCCTCCTGCTCGGCTACTTCATGCTCCCGACGCCTGGAGTCGATGATGGACCGGACGTCACGTCCGTTATTGAGCTTCTAGCGGAGGTCGGCTTGCTGCGGGTTGCCCCCTGGAGGTGGCTGCTGCCTCCCACCAGTGGCCTGGCTTCCGCGCGCAATGTCGTTGTTGTTGCTCCGCTGGGGTCGAGGACAGCCGCCTGCTGTTTGGCTAGGAGCCTGGCTATGGCTCTCGCCTACATGTTCGTCCCTGATGGCTGACGCCGGGTTCTGTTGGTCCAGCTGGATCCACGCCCTCTGCGTGAAGCGAAGCGCCTGGCGCACATTCGGATCGTTGCTGTGCTTGAGTATCGCCGTCACCCTAGCAATGTTAGCCACAGGAGTCCTGAAGCCCCGCTCGCTTACAACAGTGAATTCAGCATCGAGTTCGCGCTGCACAGAACGCATATGCTCGTTGACTCTCCTCCGTCGGGTCGCACGAGCTCTGTTCTTGGCCCACCGCACATCACGCTCGGTGTCATTTTTGTCGCTGGCGTTGGCGGTGTCTTCGTCTTCAGATATCCCGTCGAGTGCTCCGATGGGTATGAGGGCATTGTCTTCTCCCTCTTCCGCCATCAGCACTTGGCGTGACGTGAGTTCGTCGGAGGAGGCCTCAACTAGCTCAGTCGAGCCTTCCTCGATGGTGGCTAACAGTTCCATCCCCTTCCAGTGTATGAAACGTCCTTCAGGGGTGGTGGTGATCATCAACCTGTTGTCAGCCAGGTGATCCGCAGCCCCCCGACACGCGGTGGCTCTGGATTTCCCAGCCTGGAGCAGAGAGTCCAAATCCTTCTCCAATGCGGAGAGGGAATCGGAATAATTAGTCTCCGCCTCGGTTTCCCTGGCGGAGCCATTGGATGATAACTCATCGAGATTGTCGACGAATTCATCGAGCCTTGCGGTGAGCATCTTTGGCCTGATGGTGACGTCGACGGTGTGCCGACGGAAGCCACCCACGCCGTTAGCGATGCAGATCCACGAGCCAAAGGCGAAAGTCATGCCTTCGGGAAGCATGGGACTGGAGAACTTGAAAAGAGCCATCGAGTTCGCCAGTGGATCTTTGATGCGCCCCCTTACTTGGCATGCCAGCTGTCGGTGTTTATCCGGCTGCCAACCGAGGGGTGTACCCAAGGTGGTAGGTTTTGGTTTGGGTGGCGCCGAGATCAGGAACTAGAAGGTGCAAGCAACACAAGATTTAGACAGTTTCGGGCCGCAATATGCGTAATACCCTATGTCCTGTTTGGTGGTTTGTATTGCCTTGGATGTTGATGATGTTTAGAGGGGGTCCCTGCCCGCCCTTATATATCCGGGAGGATAGGGTTACATGAATCCTAGTTTGATACTAGCTTAGGAATCGTACTCGGATACAACTCGAGCAGCTTCCTTCTGTATCGACTAGTTCTACTCCGTATGCGGGTAGAATACAACACAGATGAGGTATAGGACATGTCCTATCCCCTATTCCTGTATGAACTCCTTAATGTACACAGCCCCGTGGCCCCGGGTCTGACAGCTGGTCTTATCCACCGGCTTACAGAGTAGATGAAGCATGGAAGTCAAGATGTTCTGACGCGCTTGGAGAGGCCGATCTCTACGATCGGCCTGAAAAATTAAATTGTAAATCTAGGAGGGCAAGCATGTCATATAATCGTAATGGTTTCAAAGAGGCCCGCTCTAGCAACCGGCCGCACATTGATTGTAAAATTACGAGGATTAATGGAATTTGTACGACGGTCGATCTTAACGATCGACCGAATTATTTTTCATCGCTTTCTTTGTCTGCATCGACTTGATAGATGATGGAAAACTCGGGTACGGGTTCACATCGGCTGACGAGTTAGAAGAAGTCGACATTGATCCTGGGGATAAGCCACGACCAACATTTATCAGCAAAAAGTTGAGCCCCTGTCTACGAGAGCTGATGATAGCTCTGGTAAAGGAATATGCAGATTATTTTGCCTGGGACTACACTGAGATGCCTGGGTTAGATAGGAGTATCATCAAGCATCGGCTCCCTCTCAAAAAAGGATTTTGGCCTTTTCAGCAACGAGCGCGACAAATGAAGGCTGAAGTTTTAGAAGAAGTCAAGAAAGAAGTCGAAAAGATGCTAGAAGCAAGATTCATCAGGCCATGCAGGTATGCTGAGTGGATCTCAAGTGTTGTGCCTGTGCAGAAGAAGGATGGCCGATGGTGATTATGCGTGGACTTCACAGACCTCAATAGGGCTACACCGAAGGATGAGTACCCGATGCCTGTTGCTGAGACGTTGATCAACGCAGCTGCTGGTCATAAGATTTTGAGCTTCATGGATGGTAACGCTGGCTACAACCAAGTCTTCATGGCTCCAGAGGATATACACAAGACCGCGTTCAGAGTACCTGGGGCCATAGGGTTGTTCGAATATTGGTCATGACTTTCGGGTTGAAGAATGCCGGTGCCACATATCAACGTGCTATGAATTACATCTTCCATGATCTGATCGGCAAGTTGGTGGAGATCTACATTGACGACGTCGTGGTAAAGTCTGCATCAGTCGAGGGACACCTAGAAGATCTACGGTGAGTTTTGGAACGAACCAGGAGGTTCGGGCTCAGAATGAATCCAAAGAAGCATGCCTTCGGCGTGTCGGCCGATCAATTCCTCGGATTTTTGGTACATGAATGAGGGATTGAGATCGGCCTAAAGAGTCAGGAAGCTGTGAAAATGATGATACCACCGACTACAAAGAAGGAACTCTAGCAGCTCATTGGCAAGATTAACTTCGTCAGACGGTTTATTTCCAATCTGTCTGGGCGGATTGAGCCGTTCATCGAGTTGGTCAAGATTAAAGCTAGTGAGGAGTTTCGCTGGGGAACAGAGCAACAACAAGCGTTTGATGAGATAAAGGACTACTTGTCGAAGCCACCTGTGCTCATTCCACCTCAGCAAGACAAGCCCTTCTACGTTTATCTGTCGGTATGTGATACATCCATTGCTTCGGTGGTGATACAAGTACTCGATGACAAGGAGAGAGTTGTGTTCTACCTTAGCAAAAGGATGCTCGACGCGGAGACAAGATACGATATCTTCAATTACTTGAAGTATCCGGCTCGGGGGGCAAGTAGGAATATACGCTACAAAGCCATGAAATATGTTCTGATAGGCGACGGCATGTTTTACAGGACTTTGGAAGGGCGACTACTCAAGTGCTTAGGGCCGGTTGAATCGAATCGGCTTTTACACGAAGTACACGAAGGAACCTGTGGGACTCACCAATCGGCTCATAAGATGAAGTGGCTGATTAGGCAGTCAGGGTATTACTGGCCCACCATGCTTGAAGACTGCTTCAACTATTATAAAGGATGTCAAGCATGCCAGAGATTTGGGAAGATACAGATGGTACCAGCGTCAGTAATGAACCCCATCGTAAAGCCGTGGCCATTCAGGGGTTGGGGTATGGATATGATCGGCAAAATTAATCCTCCATCCAGCAAAGGCCACCAGTTCATTTTGGCCATCATGGACTATTTTACCAAATGGGTGGAGGCTGTCCCTATGAAGTCAGTAGCGTCAAAGGATGTTATTCACTTTGTTAAAGAGCATGTTATTCATAGGTTCGGGATTCCTCAAACTATCACGACGGATGGAGGGTCGGTTTTTATATCGGAGGAATTCAAAAAATTCGCTGCTGACATGGACATTAAGCTGATTAGGTCATCTCCATACTATGCTCAAGCAAATGGACAAGCCGAGGTGTCCAATCAGAGCCTTATTAAGCTAATTAAGAGGAAGATTGACGAGCATCCTAAGCGTTGGCATGAAGTTTTATCAGAAGCATTATGGGCGTATCGCATTTCGTGCCATGGAGCAACAAAAACTTCACCTTATCACCTGGTATATGGACAAGAGGCCGTATTACCCTAGGAGGTTACGACCGGTTCAAGGCGTATAGAGTTCCAAAATGACTTGACAGCCGATGAGTATGCTACTTTGATGAACGAGAACGTTGAAGACCTTACGGAACTCAGACTTCGGTCACTCGAGAAGATTAAAGAAAACAAGGCTAAGGTAGCCCACGCATATAATAAGAAGGTTAAGCCGAAGGAATTTCAAGTCGGAGATCTAGTCTAGGAAGCGGTGTTGCCATTGGGGACTAAGGATGCGGCGTACGGCAAATGGTCTCCAAATTGGCATGGACCTTATAGAGTTGACCAAGTTTTATTTGGGAATGCATATATGCTTGAGGAGCTAGATGGCGTCAAGTTCCTGGTGGCTGTCAATGGTCAGCATCTCAAGAAGTACTTCCCAAGCATGTGGGACGATGGACAGTAAAACAAGCCGATGCCACGCATCAGGCTGCAAGGAAAGGAGGCCGACGCGTTTGGTCGGCCCTAAAAAAGAAAAAGAGAGAGAAAAGAGGATAAAATAACACGCTGATTTGGATAAGTAGCCGATGTTTAACCATCGACTTCAGGGGTACAAATCGAATGCAAGACTGGTCAGCTGCAAGGGTAGCCGAATCCACGGATACAGGGGCAAAGGAGAGCAGTTTTGAGAAGTCTAAACCCTGAAAAGAAGGCGATGGATCAGTGCGGCGCAAGGGAAGGAAGATCCTGAAGGTTAACCACCTGAACGGAATCGGAACCTGGCTAATATGGGAGATCTCCTGGCCTGCGGAGGATGGTTCGACTTCTTTCAGAAGTTTTCTGGTAATCGTCTTCCTCGCCTTAGTTTGGGCTCGGGGGGCAGCAGTGTTTAAGGCTCGCCTTCATTTGGAAGCCGATCTCGAGGGATCAGACTAGATCTGCATTATGACTTTCAAGAGGGAAGATACATTCTTGCCAAAGGGGGCCTGTGTAGGGCTATTTCGAGTTTATTCCAGACTCAGGAAGAAAGCGGAATCAGTTCATGGATCAGTTAAAAGGTCTAAATCGATAATGTGAGGGAAGAAGCCGATGCGTTGCCATCGGCTTTCGGTCAATCAGCTTCTCGACAAGTTGTTTGCTAAGAGACATTGTTATTTAAGGGTGACCTTACAAAAGGGGAGCAGACTGCTCCTAAAAGCCGATCTATTGGTTTAGAACACTACGGTGCTACTTCTATCGACTACCACCAATAAGCGTCGTGGACCTTGCGACGCTTTGCTGGAGGAGGCGCGCTGTCATCACTGTCATCGTCATCGTCGTCATCATCATCATCGTCGCCGCCGTAGCTGCTGCCGTCGCCGCTATCATCTCCATCGTCGTCATCGCCGGAGTCATCATCGGACTCCTCGTCGTCTTCCGAAGGCCAGCCGAGCAGCCAACCTCCCGCCACCGAGTCGTCGTCGGAGTCATCGTCGGACTCGCTTGTATTCTCAGTTTCTTCCTCCGAGGGGAAGAATTCTCCATCCCAGGAGTCACCGTCCTTCTTCATCTAGTTCCCCGTCAAGGAGGAACTGGAGATTCTCGCCATCGGTCAGGGGCTCATCGTCCTCTGACCAGGCCTGGAAGTCCCATTCCTCTGCATCCCAATGCAGAGGAGCACGGGCCTCGTAGGCCGCTATGGGATCGAACTCTGGAGTGGCCTCGCGAGTGGTTTCGGACTCGTAAGAAAGAACAGAGCAAGAAGAGGCAGAGGAAGAGGAGGCCATGGTGAGAAAGGAGGAGGCATACTGGAGCGGTTGCGAAAGGTTAAAGGAGAATGATGGATGGGAGAACCGTCGGGGTGAATTTATGAAGGCTAGGGTGGAAGATGAATCGGCACCGTAACGGTTTCCAAGGAGGAAGATACGAAGGGTCGCATCCTTTGGCTGAGGAAACGGCACGCGTGTACAGACCTTGGAAGTCGAAGAGGCGAGGTAGTCGAAGGAAAGAAAATGGTTTCAGAATTATTATTGCTGAAATCAGGGGGGACATGTGTTATCGCCATAATTTGGCTGGGCTAGGAGGTGGGCCGATACCGAGATGGGCTTAAAGGATCATCGTGATAGCTTCATGAATCGGCCCCTGCATGGGCAGTTTAAGGCTAGGATCGGCCGTGTATCTAGATAGGAATGTGTGTTTAAATTAGCTTAGTGATAGATAAGCAGGACTCATATCGTAGTCCACCAGGATTAGTTAGGAAAGTCTCCGAACTTTAAATATGTACCAAAGGTTATGAATAAGAGACGAACAATACACATCCACAAACAAACTACGGCGCATCGCCATCCCTACTTCCAGGGTTTCCAGGTAATCGCCATGCTACCCCGATCACGTCCTGCGTGATCGGGGCAACATCGTTCTTGCCTGTCATCTTTGTGTTTCTCGTGCTGAAGCATTATTGATGGCGAGTAACACTAGTTATCTTAGCGTTTACATGGTTGCTTTAATCTTATTGTATTCATGCTTTGATGCCATCATGTAAGCGTTTAGCTGTCCTTGTGCACGATCTCGAGTGCAAGGGCAGCGCCGTGCTCTGCTTCATATAGTAGATCCCATCTGTTATGGTTGGTCTCTGATTATCAGAGATCTGGTTTAATATCTGCATGATTAGGCCCTGCCAAACGGGTTAAAGGTTCCGGCAACATGTTTGGCGCTTTACGTTAAGCCTAAGAGAGATTGTTCCGGGAATCGACTTCCTGTTGGTTCTTAGGCCTCATCGTAGGTTAACGTTCTGTTGTCTTCCATGTGGTTAGGCTTAACTACGCGTAGGATGCTCCGGTCATGTGGTGAGAACCTTAACCGTCGTGGATGGAATCGACTTGATGATTGCAGAGCAAGTTTCTATTATCATTAGATCCATATGCTGTATCTTATACATTTGGATCCGATCTGATGCAGAGGAACAATCGGCTCTTTACAGCCGATTCAGGGACTACCCGAAGAGCCGATACCGGCTCGGACTTACATTTGATTATGTCTGTGTACGCAGGAAAACTAATTGAAAGCACTTCAACACCTTCCTGATCAGGTGTAGGTCAGGTGGCACGCCCGGCAAATTCCAAAGCCAGGTCGTGTGCCGGATCCTGGGCCGTTGACCGAGGGACTAGGGCCCACCAGCCGTCCCGGAAGCCTCCCGGCTCCTCGTGTTGCCTGTCGCTGCTCGCCGGTGGGTTTTGACCGACAACAGTACCTCAAGGAGAAGCTTTTGATTTATATTTTCTTTTGTCGATAGAAAAATAATGAACGACGAAATCAGGGTGGTGGTCAAGCTCAAGCTTGCGCGCAGTATGATTCTAGGATTTAGGGCAGACTAGATGCAAAACGAGTTGAATCTAGCTCAAGATGCAAAAAGAAAGAATTCATTTTCCAAAAGATATTTTCATGCTTAAAATAAATTTAGAAAAGTCTAGATAAATATTTCAAACCATGAAAAATATATATCCAGAAGAATCCCAAAATTTTTGAGGAAAACTCGAGAGATAATTTGGGACACGAGGAATCCAAATAAAATATTTGGTACTCATAAAAAAGTTTTTAAAGCCTTCCAAAAAATGGATCTAGCTCTAGGATAAATGAGAATAATTGCTAGAAAAATTATGGAAAATTCTCGAAAAACCCTTTTGATGGATGAACACATTCTAAAAGATACTCACATCCTAAAATTAAATATTTTAGGGTGTGACAAGCTCCTAGCCCGCTAGGCGTCTCCCGTTGAGCACCCAAGCTTGTGGTGTGCTCGGAATGTTTGTACGACCTCCACGTTCTAGTAAATGACCTTAGTGACCTTAGGGTTGCTAAGGGGAGGCTTCATAGCTGTTTGATGAGATTTTGTGTCATATGAGCTATATATGTTAATATGGATCATGTATACTATATCTCTAAGCAAGAAGAGAAACGAAACTAGAAAAGGAGAAGAAGCTAGCAAGCTCGTGGGCTTCAGATGCATGTACGTGGTGACAAGCTTAGCAAGACGGCTTGCATGCATGTTTCTCCTGAACTGGAGGAGGACGATGCATACGCGTTCAAGACCTCAACGATACGTGGGGAAGCATCACCATTTGACCGGGCCCGCGTGACAGCCGGCGCAGCCCAGAAGGTTCTAGATGCATCTAGAGGCCCTTATCATGGGCAGCTATTGTGAGTTCTTGGCTAGCAATCAAGCGAGAGATATCTTTGCTGCCAGAAACAAACATGCGAGATACGCGTGCATGAACCAGATGCACATACACGTACTAGCCTCTTTCCTGTGCAATGGGACTTTATCTGACTAGGCCCATGTTGCAGCGAGCTATGACAAGTCCAGGTGGTTACTGATGGTTGTGCTGATAAGCTCAAACTCCAGTAGGTATTATTGATCAACTTGAATAGCATGCAAGCACAACGACTTGCAGATATTCTCAAACAAACGACGGCGGCGGCTGAACGGGCTCCCGTGCAAGCCGGGTACCGTTACAGGTGCCTATATAAGGCCCTGCCTCCCTCACGCATAGGGGCTCTTCTTTTCAATCAGAACTCACGCACGGCGGAGAAGCCAGGGAGGCGTGATCGCCCATCGTCGACCAAGCCGCCGGCACTCGCCGTCCATCGTCGCAGCTGGAAGCCAGGAGCCGACGACCACGCTGGAGTCGAGGGATCGCCGGCCATCATCGAGCTCGCCGTCCATCATCACAACTAGAAGCCAGAAGCCGACGGCCGCGCCGGAGTTGAGGGATCGCCGTCCGGGGAGGCAGAAGCTAGAGGATCACGTCGTGAGCACGCCAAGCAACGACGACATGGCTGCACACTTCCAGGGTGAGATTCTTCATATTGTTGTTTAGGTGATCTTCTTCATTGCATGGAGCTGCATGGCTACGGCTCAGATGCATATGGAGGCATCTTATTTTCACGGCCAGCTAGATCAAAGCAACGGCGGCCGTCAAGCAAGGGCGACAACGAGCACAGCGACTGTCTGGTGGCTACAATGGCATCCCCGGCAGCGAATAAGGCGGCTTGGCAGCGGCCCTCTCCATGGTGACGACGACAGCTCCACGGCAAGCGTGTCTTCCTTGCCGAAGAGCACATCAGCAGTTCGCAACGACAACCTCGACAGCGAGCATGGCTGCCCGTCAACGACTTTTCTCGTGGCGGCAGTCCAACGGCATCCCCGATGGCGGACAAGCCTCTACGTCAGGTCGCAAAACTGCATCGACAAGACCACGACGCCGGCGGCCAACGTCGCTCAACGTCGTGACATGCCAGGGGGCCTGAGCTCCATGCTCGAGGCCCGAGCTGTTTCCCGTCGAGAAGCTATGCCCGAGCCGAGATGGCGCTGCCGATGCCGACGCATCCCCATTGCCCGGAGCTCGTATCTGCACCGAGATCACCGTCTTCCGTGTCGAGCACCCCGCGATCGACCACGATCTGCCACCGCTGTCAACAGCGCTGCTGCAAGGCTGCCAGAGGGCTACGGAGGCGCCAACGGCAACGACGCTGTTGCAAGCTGCCAGGAGAGACGCGGAGACGCCAGCGAGGATGACGTCGCCGCAAGTCTGCCGGAGAGCTGCGAAGACGATGACCAGACGACGCCGCCCGGTGACACCAAGGTACCGCGCGCCGCCGCGGTGCCCTGCCATCGTGCCGCTACCTCGCGCTGGCAGCCGGAGGCGCACGCGCACATGAGCATGCTGCATGCAGAAGCTCCACCGGTGCACCTGCGTTAGGACACCGCCGGCCAATGGATAGCAAGCAAGGGAGCATGTTATGCCCTGCATGCCTGTACACACGTATCACTACGGCCATGCACGTGCAGGCTCCTGGCAAGAAAGCGACGACTAGTACCAGTAAGACATTCACGAGTGGAGCACCGTTCAAGTGCCCAGTCGTGCCCTCACAGCTCTACGCCGACTTGTGGAACCGTCCATCTCGAAGATCATCTCGATCACGACCGGGCCGCCACGGCTTCTGACTCGGTCCAGCTCACGCGACCATGCATCTTCAACCTACTGCTACCACGACAACCGCGCCATTCGCGACTGACGAGGACGGACGACACACGGGCGGGCGCCGCTGATGTTCCAGCTGCCCTACACCGGCTCATGGACACCGACGAGGCCATAGACGACGCCGACGCCCACATCTACACCACCATCATCATTCATGGAGAATGTGAGAAGAAGACGACCACAGCAGCAGAATCGGAGGTACTCCGGCAAGTTAATCTTGCAGAGGTAATTAACTAGGAACTTTCCGAGACCTCGGGAACTAGAAGACCACATCACCCAAGTTGGATCTTCCCAACGGCACGCTATGGAGCGCATATACATATAAGGGAACCGGTATTTGTATTTTAAAAATATAAATAAAGTTTGTGTTCCCTTAATCTTTATTGTCTATTTATGTTTGTGTACTTGGTATACTGGCACGCCCGCACTCTTTTATTTCCCTCGTAGAGAAATTCTCGTGCGCGATTTTTCTCCTCCAAACAATAGTTCAACAAGTAAGTGTTCTTGGGTGCCTCAACGGAGATGTAGGTTCCTTATGGAGAACTGAACTTTAGGAAATAAATGTTTGAGTCTGTGCATTTACTTTAGGTTTTGTTGAAGTTCTTATTTCTTACTAGAATTTTAGGGTTTGCTCTCCATCTTCTTGTTGGAAAGGTTTTGACTACAGGTATTCAGGGGTGGAAACAAGTCCACAAACCTTAGAAAGACTTTCGATCTACTTTTGGTTGAGGTTTGATTGGTCATGGTTGATTTCAGCATATTTCTTCTAAGTCTCCGAATATTTCTTTGGAATCTCCGGAAGTTGCGGAGATTCCGGACAAATATCTGGAAACAGTTACGACTATTCACCTCCCTCTCTAATCGACATTTAGATCCTTTCACCGAGGCACCATGGGGAGGACGAAGACCCATCCTCCCAACCTTGCCAGCAAAGAAGATGACTGGAGGAGGCATGGCCTCACGAGAAACCACCATCAGCAGAAGCAAACAATCCACTGCGGCAGGGCGGGAGACATCGGCGAAGCGGGTCACCCGACCCGTCTTTGAGGAGCGACCGGAGAACGACCAGGGTGGGGGAAGGAAGAGAAAAGAGACACCTTGGAGCTCGCGCCCCTCCGGCTGGAGGTCCCATAGATGCCCACCTTATGGCCACCGCTCCGACGAAGAGGCGGTGGAGAGCGAGCGGTGGCGACCAACGGCGTTAGGGAGCCCTATGCTGCCCTGGGGAGGGCAGCCCACGTCGGTGGGAGGCGGATCCAGTGATGCCGGACGCAGCAGCCACAGTCGCCCCGCCTCAGGAGCGCCGGGAGATGGGGCGGCGGCCCCGAACAACGGAGCGATCGAGTTAGGCGTGGCCAAGGCCAGCACCGGCGCCTGTCGCACCCAATGGAGATGGGGGCAGCGGAGGCAACGGGCGCCTGGCATGGGGGCGGTGGCTCCAACCAGTGGCAAGGGCCCAGGCCGTCGGGATAGCCGGGCTAGGCACAGCCTCGCCTCGCCTCGTCGCCCGCCAGTGGCAGAGGCAGGGGAGGCGGTGGCGGCGCCCACCGCAGCCCGCCGCACCCACTGGACATGGGGCAGCGGAGGCAACGACGGCGCTAGGCGTGGGTGCGGCGGCTCCAACCAGTGGCGAGGGTCCAGGCTGTCGGGATGGCCAAGCCAGGCGCAGCTGAGCTCGGCCCCGGCGGCGCCCACCGTAGCCCGCTATCACCGGAGGCGGAGGTGGCCCTGGACCCACCCAGATCTAGGGTTTCCCGGGCGCCAAGAGAAAGGGGAAGGGAAGGGAGGAGAGGGGACGAGATGAGGCGGGGAAGGCCGTCGGCGCCGGGAGTGCCGCCCGCATGGGCCAAGTGCGGGGGAGGGAGCCGGCGGCAGGCGACCTTTGACATGTGGGGTGCTGGGAGGAGGAGGCGTGCGCGGCTGCCGCGGCGGCCATCACCGGGAAGCTCGGATGGGCTGATGGCGGCAGAACGGGGGGCCCCGAGTTGCCCTCGGGTGAGAGCGACGTGAGGGAGCAGACAATTTGGAAATTTTTTTGATGCCCAGCTGCTTGGGCCTCGGGAGGGTGAATTTAGAGGAGGAAGAACAAGCAGGAAGAAATGAGGTCATTTCATGCTCCATTCACATTGGCACGCTTGCCACGTCAACAAAATGGTAAAAACATAACCAATTTCTCCCCTCTTGTGGCAAGTATATAGGATCTATTTTAAAAGTAGTAAATGAAGAAGTGGCATCAACAAGAATAGTAAATACTTAAATATCGAGGCAATGTTAGAGCTTCTCCAATATTATCAGAAATCCGGTCCTATAAAGTTGCTATGGAGTAGTTCCAAACGTTCCACGAAATAAACAACTCGATTTCTCTCTCCTGCGGCCCCACCCTCAACTCTCTATCCTGCCGTTGAGCAAAGGGCTTGGCACGGCGAGCACTAGCAGCATGGCCTTGAGGAGGTGCGAGAGCACGGCCCGTTGCCAGACAAGCACGCAGCACCCCAACCCCAACGAGCCGCCGGGCGAGCGACCAGCTCGTTGCCGACGAGAAGCACAAGCGATACATCCAGAATATACAGTGAGTAATCTGCTTCAGGGAAAAAGACGAATTTTTCTTCAAATCGACCTTTTTTCTTGATTCGTGCTTAAGGTAATCGACATCACGTGCTTCTTTCCACACACACCCCGCACCTGGCTGTGCCATCAAGGATTCAAGGGAGCGGACACTAGAGGTCCTTTTTTTTCTTAATAAAGACACTAGAGGTCCTTGAGTGCTTGATACTGAGCTCGCCGGATCTGAACGATCACCGGATCAGGTGGGCAAGCGGACGGCAGTAGCAGCGAGAGGGGAAGGTCCATGGAAGAAAATTGCCGTAGTGACGGAGATTGGGAAGATGGGATTGTTTTTTGCTGTCGTGGGTCCCACATATGGAGTCACCCATGGACAGAACAAATCAAATTCGTTAATATAGAATCCATCTATAGAACCAGGATACATATTGAAGATGCCCTTACACCCACCTTTGGCATAATCCAAGCAAGGTGTCCATACCGCTATGACCATCACAGCTTGCAATATCTAACCAAGGCATGGTACATGGGAGCTACAGAAGCTGAATGAGGCAAGCTAGAGAACAATGGTCGGAGCTTTTTCTCTTCAGATCTCGTTCTTGTTCTTTCGCTAAATATGAAGAGATACCAGCTAGGTTTTAAAAAAAAAATACAGCAGAAGTGCAGATGGGCCAAATAGTTTTCCTCCAAATGAATAAACAAAACGTTCCAAGAGCTTTGCTTTCTTCAGGACCATTGATAACCACATGCTCTTGCTAATGCATTCATTCTTCCATCCTGCCTTTTGGTTCCCTTGCTGCAGCAAATAAATTAGAATGAAAACAAATACATGTCAATCAAGTGGTAAGCTATGTAAAAGAATAATGAAAGGCCCGGGGCAACAATATACAAGGATGGTCAAAAAAAAACAACCTAAGTCTTCAGTAGATCAGAAAATAATTTCATCACACACTTGTATTATATCATGAAAGGGTAAAAGGTTGACACGTGTTGCCAGACCAAAGATCAAATATGCTAATGTAAATCAACCAGACAAGGGAATGAGTAAAACTATGGTCAAACTCACAAAGAGAAGCATTTCATAACTTCCCCCAGGTAAATAATACTATACTAAAGTAACCAGAATCTGTGTTGAGTTTGCTGCATTCTCATATGCTTTTCCGCTAACCTTTTGTGCTTATGGGCTCAGCAAACTAGTCTATCTCATCATACTCTTCATCGGTGTTACTTTTGATCAACTCCAGCTGCTAACATAAAATTGAGTGCTTGTGAGAAGTTTCAAGAGAGGAAGATAAAAAAGTTCAAAGCTACCAGTCCAATTACCTTTGAATCATCTGCACATGTCTGATGCTACATTTGGTTCATTCTGTTGTCTTCTTTAACTGATTCCACCTGCAAGTACCATGAAGAGTTAGCATATTTCAGCAGGCGGCGCAATTTTCTTTAAAGTCTGTACCTCCATCGTTTGCTCCTCACTTTTGTCCAAATAGTTTCCTTCTACATCCTCCTCCTTTGAGCATTATTCAATGGGTCAGTGAGGAAACATAGACTTGTGGTTAGATTAATTGTTTACTGCATATTAGTAAGGGAGTTCCACAAGCAACACATAACTAGCAGCTCCACTTTCTGTGAATTCTCTACCTTGGTCTCTTGATTTATCTTATCTGTTTCCTTCGCGTTGTCATTTTGTACTAGTTCATTCATCTTATCCACAATGCTGCCCCTGGTTATAAAAGCAAAACATTACTATACTTTTAACCAAAGAAAACAGATTCTGTATAGGATGTCGTAGATATAACGATAGTCCAACAACATCTGCACAATAAGAATCATATTATGAGGATCATACATTGTAGAGTCTTCTGCAGAACATTCATTGAATATTTTGATCATTGCTCGCAAGGCACCATCGCGGATAGTCTTGCTTCATAACAATTCATTTTCCTGGTCACGATGCTCATTCTTCAGCAACTCACAAATTAAGTTGGCCTCTTTTGCTGTAGCCTAGAAATTAGTTTGCAAACAACACAAAGAAGTTAATATCAAAAGAGTCAACACTACATATTAAGTATGTTACAGTTAGTACAGGCAAATATGCACCATCATTGTGGCAGAGCAACATGTTCAGGCGCTTTATAGGTCATAAAGCTTAAAGCATGCTCCCAGATCCTACCGCAGAAGATCAAAGGGGAGGTGGTACAGCCACACATTAGCAACTGGCACATCAGATTAGCCTCCTTTGTGATACACTTGAACCCATGATTTACAATTGACACAAGAGAATGAACTTCAATAAACATACATCAAGAGTAAGGAAGCTACAGTCTAGCTTGGCTTGTAAGAGGCAGGGACGGGCACACCTTCAAGGCGACAACCGCAGCAGGAAACTCAGAACATTTCATGTTTCTCATTTCACATGCACGTTTGGTGATCTTGTTACTCAAGCTGATCACGGAATCATTCAAAGTTTCAGGACGCCTCATTCATCATAGAGTGAAGTTCATTCTCCATCGCGATGCACTTGAAACATTTGATATGTTGCACGATCAATAAGAAAATCAAGCTACAGATACTAGAAGCTAAGCCGGACAGACAAGGTATTGTTCATGGAGGGAGGGGGGGGAGGAAGATACGGAGTCTGCTAATAAGGCTGCCAGGCCATTCTCATCATCTCCATTGAGATTGGGATCAGCATTGGCTTTAGAGCTGTTGTGGACGTAATAGTCATGTAGGTATTTCTTGTATTGGGACCAATAATGTTGAGAGAAGCACGGCATTAGCGAATCCCACCCCCAAGCTCTACCCAAAAGATCTACAAGACAGCAAGCGAGTGCTCATGTAATGATGAAAAAGAAGTTGATAGTTAATTAAAAATAGGAGATATAAAAAATTGCATATTAGCAATAGTAAAAGGAACAACAGCTAGAGAGGAACGGGAAAGGGGAGTCGCAGCAACAAAGTATTCTCTCCTCTTAGGGGCAGACACTCACTGCTACTTGTTCACTGTAAAACCACCCACTTTGTCCTTATATGTATACCTTTTTCTTTCTTTTCTTCTTCCGCTATCTTCTCCGGCGACAGCAACCACGGTCACAACTGCTGCCCACCACACTACCACCAGTTGACTTCCACCTCCCAACTCCCACCGCCGCCACTCCACCCTGCCCTTCCCCCAACCACTCTAATTTCTTGCCCCTGTTGCCGACCGCATCCACCAGCGCTCCTCCACCACCTAGATGGCGGCGACCCCACCGCTGCCGCCATGCTAACCTCCGCCGGAGACATCCCTCCAAGCCCACACCTTCTTCTCCAACAACAACACCAACACCGCCCCAACCCAAACTCTAACCCTAAAATCAAACCTCACTAGAAAGAAAAAATAAATTGAGAATCCTAACCTAACCTAAGACGTACCTGTGAGATTGAGGATCTCGAACGGCGGTAACGCCAGGTGACAACCACGCTCCCTCTTCGCTTCCCCAAGTTCGGCGAAGATAAGCATCCTCTCCCTAGCAGTTCTACGTTGCTCGTCCCAATAGGTCTTGAGCATGGCCTCCGTCTCCATTCGCTCGGCGGACATTGCGGTGGCCTCGGATGGGGTCTGCTCTAGGGTTTTCGGATCGGAGATGGGGGCATTGGTGGGGAGGGGAACCGTGTAGACTTTATCCCCGTTCTTTTTCGAACTATGGATGCGGGAAGCACAATGGGCTGGGGGGGAAGTGGGAACGCCGCCGCACGCGCACCACTCCCGCCACACATATACATATTTTTTTTTTGCATCAGACCATGAACGGCCCATCAGTAGTAGGTGGGGGAGCCCGAATTGGCCCACAATGCTCAAGTAATAAGCCCAGCGCGAGTAAAGAAGTGCCAGCTTTTTATAAGAAATTTTCTTATCCAGTCCTAGTGAGAACTAGAAAACCTGGGGCGCCGCGTAGCCGCGCCAGCTGGGCCTGGCCTTTTGTAGGGGACTTGTGATTAATTATTGCAATATGAATTTATCAGTATATGTTCTTTGTATGATGGAAATACTGATTCTCCATCATATTTAAGAACTCTTACACTGCGTAAGTATAATTCAATGGTGTTTCCACTATAAATGAATAAAAGATCAGAAAAGCAATGTGTTGCAGAAATTTCCATTAGAATGTGGGTATGACAATCAAACCCTTTGTAGGTTAATGGAAAAGAGGGGGTAGCATCATGACAAAGGATCAAGCGATTAGCTCATATTGTGAGAAGTTGTGCAAAAGTTATTTAATCACCAACCTATTCCATTTTGGTACAACTTGTAATAATGCATCAAATTTATAAGCAGAAATATGAAACATGCCTTGCATGCAATTGAGATTATAGATCACCTAAAACTTTATACCATCTACAATTGCAAAAGTGAGGAATTGTCCAATTAAATAAGGTATTCATACTTGATTTTATGACAAAAAAACACTTTCAATAAACTTGCCAATCGAAGAGCCAAGATGGAAAGAGCCCAATATTTTCTTCTGCAGCTAATTGTTGCCCTTGGGGTGCTTATCGAGCTTTGTTGTATGTGTTCATCGCCTGATGTCTGCCAATTTCCAGGTAGTGACCATAGAGTATGGCGGGTTAGCATGATGGAGGAGTGCTTAGACATGATATACTATGGTAAAAACTTGGATCCAATAAATTATTTTATTTGGCACATCTAACTATCTAGCAGAACTGGAAATTCTTGTTCCTACATGGGACATTCAAACAGGGACATCTTATAAAGGATGTATGATGTAGGAACCATAACACATATATCTTTTAAACTACGGATGCATCAACGTGTATATTTCCTTTTAGATGCAGAAGCATAATTTTTTGGTGAAAATGGTGAGCAAATTACCTAACATTAATCTGAAGACTGCTCCAAGAAAACAAAATCTAAGGATAAACAGGACAAAGATATGATATCAGAATCACATAACAGGCAGTAGCAACCTCTTCATAAGAAGTTGTTTTTTTTCCAGGAAAATAGCAGGTGCTCTGCTCTTGCATTATAGTAGGAAGCAAAGTATTTACAATTTGGACAACCGAAAGAGAAAGAAGATTATACACAAAAGTACAAGCTATCTATATGTACAACTCTAGTCGATTATTCCCGCTCCAAGTGTGCTTAACTGAAGTTGTGTATGCTGAGGGTCTCTGTGTCCTGTTTTCGAACACCCGCCAACAATGCTCCTTCCATAGATTTTACGTTGTGTATATGATGACTTGCAAGTGTGATTGCAGGTTGTTTGCGGATTGCGGCATTCATTCCAGCCCACCATTCTTTGATTTGGTGCACATCAGTTTGGGGGATCACCTCTTCTCCATATGAGCACTTGGCTATAAGGTGCACTGTCGATTCATCCCTTGCTTGATACAACTGACAGACCGGATTACTTGCCCTCCTCGCCTGATGATACGGTCAGCCGTTGGCAATTTTCGCTGCAACAATAACCAGATGAAAAATTCGCATTTGCAGTCCACATGGATTGCTACTTGCTAGGCAAATTGGATATTTGATCATAGCAGAGGTAAATTAATGTAGAAATCCTAAATTTAATCATCCAGGAAAGAATTAACTTTTTTTGCGGTGCTACTTTTGATAAATATATTAAGCATGAAGCTAATTTGATAATCAACAACTATCACTAATATTAAGTTGCATGCCTTACTGTAAATTTATTTCATTATATTCCAGTGTCACAAAGAATTCGAGTATACACATTGGAAAGACTCAAGCAACAAGAAAAGCAATACCCTAGTAATAGTAAACTTCATGACATAGCGCACGTACGAACTCAAGCTGCATGGAAGTGTACTGCTTCACTTAGCCATGGAAAGGAACTTATAGCATGCGGACACTGGCTATACTCCTGCCGAGGTGCAAAGTGATGCAACAACACTTTCAGAGCTGAAATACTCTGAATATGACCTTTGGTGTTTGTTGGTGAACTACAGGGTCTACAGCTGCGAAAACAATGGTGGATGCTCCTTGTGCACCTTTCATCAAACACATGACATGCAGGATATTTCATTGAACGCTCTGGTAGCAAAGTAATTGACCGAGCTCATCATTAATCAAGCTAGTAGCCTGCTGGGCTTAGCAGGAGTGGCACCTGATACTGCTGCTGCTGCAAGCATTGCTAGAAAAATGAGCTTTCATCTTAACTTTTGATCCGGTACTAAAGTTGCTCCGGAGTCAATACCGGATCCAAATTCGAAAGTCCTCGAAGCCATTTTAGTACCGGATCAAAACACCGGCCGGTACTAAATATCGCATTTTGGCACGTGGCACCCCCTCCGGTCACGGCGGTGGCGGCCCGAAGCCACAGCAGCGCCCCCATCCCTCTGGCTTGTGCGGCCATGCTATGATCTATGGGAGGGGGGCAACTAGGCCCTTAGCTTGCACCCGAGCTGTGTCGTCCCAATATTAACCGTGCCCAAAACCCTTCTACACGAGATTGCAACTCAACTTTTCCCTACCAGTAGATGGTAAAAACTATGCACGCACGCGGCACGCTGCTTGCAGACCTTACTGCAATGTTGTGAAACATGTTTTGCATGTATCAATACTTCCTTGCGCTACGGACTTCACCTTTTGAAAAACAGTCAATGCTTAACTTAAGCTGTTAAGCAGCAATCTTCCAAGCCACCAAGACGCTAGATGGTAAATACAATAGGCCCTGAGCTAAATAGATACTACTAGAATTAGACAAGTTTGTACGACAACATCAAGTTAATCCAACACACAATGCACGGAAAAGAAAAACTACTCCCCATCTTTCATCTTTTCAACCACTTGTACTTCATCATCGTCTTCAACCACCGAGGAAGCCTCCGCTTCCTTCATCACGATGTCTGAACTTGAATTGCGGGTTTCTGGTGTTGCTGACGGCAGGGGGGCAACAGTCTTGCCTGGTGTCACTTCTTGTTCCACGCTGGAGACCATGGACACCTCATCGGTGTTCACGTCCATCATCTTGTGCTGCTTTGGGGGTTTCTGCTCAGCTGGGCTCTTCTCGTTAGATGTTGCCTCCACTTTGACCTCTTTGGGTGGGGTGTGAGCATCCATGGTGGCTGCCGCTCTGGCTGCATGCAGAATCTGAAGCCTGTAATCAGTTTCTGGTCGGCGACACACCTTCCTCAGTGGAACAATTTCCTGTAAAATAAAAATAAGTTGAAGTGTTATGAAATAACGCAACATAAAATAAAATGCAGCAGCCTGGTTTTCAGATTTAATCAACTAAACTGCAAGGTAATATCCTAAGATCAAAAGTGTCGTATTTACATTTGTAATATGGTAGTTCAGGATAAAATAGAATCCAAACTGTGCTAACAGGATGCTGCTTGACTTATGGGCATATATTCAGTAATAAAGTAAATAGTAAATTCCATATTAGGTTTATGGCCATGTTTAACACTTATGTGTGTTTAAACTTGTGGAGGCAATCAACATCCAGTTTGCATAAGATTACTGCACTGAGCACATAGTGTCTTGCTTTTGCAATTTGTAAACTGGTTGAGTACAGATTGAATTGTTTTGGCATATTCAGTAACCTAAATTAGTGGGAATAATTAAAATAACTGTGACTTTAATGCAATTTACTCCAAAATTATTTGTCAGTCCTCGAGGGAACAATTGTTTCAGGGCATCAACACCAAATAAAATACAAGCTCAGCAACATGCTTCACTACAATAGTTGCAGCAAATGAATGGACAGCACCAGACAGGGTGGTGAAGTACCTCAGAAGAGTCATGATCATAGCGAACAAGAAATCTACATCGGCATCCTCTTACATCATGCCTTCTCCTTTGGGCATCAAGGACACGTGCATCAAAATAGAGAGCCTGCTCTTTACCTTCCTGAAAAATTATAGCACACAAGTATTAACGCAAGCCGGAACCTTCGGTAAATGATAGCATCAAAGAACAACATAATCAAATGAAATATAGATGGATCTTTTCTTTGGTTTCCTTCACGATGTTACATCCAAATATGACTAAAAAGTAATAATCCTCATTTCAACAATAGTCATTAAATGTTTTTAGTACATATCGTTCTCAATTGGCAGTGGCTACATGCAAATTCAGTCTCTGATTTATGATCCTCAGTGTTTGTGTACCAACAACCATTATATATACACAAGGCTATGTTAGGAACAGATTTGTGACAGTCCTCACAAATTTGATTACATTTTTAACCCGCTTGATACTTCATTTCATAAAAAACTAGCTTAATCAGGAAAAATTATGAAAAAAAGTTTCATCAGATCTGATGCCAAATGTTGTGGTCCTTCACTACAAGATGGTGGCAACGCACTATGGAGAAGTGTAGGTGCACTCAGCAGTTGCTTGAGGCCAAGTGCCTTGCTAATTACACAAGGTGGCTAAGGTTTCACCTCATGAACACAGATAGAAAAGTAACCAAATATAAAATGTACATATACTTTATCTAACTAGCAATTAGGTGTATACATGCATCCAAGAGTCATAGGCCTCATGAGCTAACCCTGGGATGAATGGAACACATATCCAAATACCCCAAGTAACCCAGATGTGATGCTTTGACTATTTACAAGATATGGCAAAAGCAGTGGTCCGAGGTTAAACTTGCGACATTCCAGTAAACTTTCTTGGTGCCAGACATGATTACCAAGAATTCTGAAGTCAAAAGCAAATGGCGTGAGAACTCAACATCCTAATCAGTATTGCTATTATATAGAACAGTAAACATGAAACATCAGATCAAAAGAAGAAACCTAAAATATTACAAAGTCATTGGACTAGCATCAATAACAAAATCATTGAAAACATAGCAACTGGAACTGCAAGTAGAAGTAGAACAAACACTGATGCTAAGGCATCTCAGTGATTACATCAAAAGTTGACAACACAGCGTTTCAAGGAGTCAAATTATTGACCGCATAACTAATAACTGCATTGCAGAAATTGTATTTCCATTATGTTCTTAGAATCTGGTGGAGCTCAATTTTCAAGAGAAATATCAGACACAGCAGCAACAACGCGACCAGTGATACCAGGCTATAATATCAGACAGAGAAAAGGACAGATTCTCAGAACTAATTTCATATAACCAATCTTCTGTGCACAGTTACAAACAGAAACCTAGTAAGAATCAACAGTTTTGGAAGATAAAATCAAAAGAGAAAAAGAATTACTCAGCAACCTAAATGAAGAATAAGAATCCAACAATCACTCTATCATACTCTCAAATGTAGAACAAGATCAACTAAGGAACTCTTTACAAAAAGGTCGCCAAACATAAAAGACCAAATGCACAATCCTTTATAGAACAAGAACTTTGATAATGAAAACTAAAGCTCAGCTACACAGAAATTCTCAAATTATCACATGCTCAGATAGGTGATAGGTCAACAGAAAAGTTTAAAATGGCAGCACCTGAAAGCAAAGAATGAGGTCCCCAGGAAGCACAGCAACACATTCAGTGGCCTCGCATGGAAGAGAACGCTGTCGCACACATTTACGAACATTGATCCATTCATCTTCCTCTGCTCCAAATCCAGAAAAACGAACCCGTACTTCCTGAGACACATGCACAAGAAATTAAGTAAAGCCAAATAGGCATGTGAGCAATACCAACTTATAGCTGTCCAATAATATACGCAATACAGCAGTTTAGAAAAGCTACATCTGCAGGAGAAACTACTACTACTACTGAGTACTGACTAAGTGATTCCATGATATGATACTAACTTGACTCATCCCTAAGACAGGACTCTTATAAACTTCCAATAAGGCAATAATCCTATCCTTAGTATGGATTGAATCCATCTCACTACTGTTAGCTTGCCACAGGTTGCCTTCTAATTAGCCTACAGACTCCTATACTAATTCCTAACTTAACTAGTATATTTTATAAAATTAATTTGTGCAATTCAGGAGACCACAATATCCGAATGTTTAGAACACAAGGCAGTAGAGATGCTAAAGCAGCCTATCACAAAATAATTACTGCATATCATCTGTTTAGACAAAAAGAAAACAATAGACGCACATATAGCTCCAGTGTTAGAATACTGCTTTCAAAAAATACTAATAGAAATGTCTGACACTTTGCAATCTAGCAATTTCAATGATATGCAATAAAAATACTGACATCCTTACCGGTTCCCCTGATTCAAACAACCTATGAGACAGAAACGCGGCAACATCATACCTGCAACATAAAAGAGTGTCACACATGCAAGAATACAAGTCTTATTAAAGACATTTTTTTGGAACAGATTAAACAATCTCAATGATGCAGAGCAGAAATAACATCATAGTCAAAGAAAGAGCACATAAACTTATAGTGAACAAATCAAGAGATGCCCTTATGGTTCCTTCGTTGCTGCCACTAATGGGTCAAGTGTAGGAAAAAATTTAGAGAAGCACTCCTTACTATTATTCCATCTCTAACAGCTTTTTTTTAAAAAAAAAAGATTGCATGAGGGACATCATCATTCAAAATATCAGTTGGGTGCCATTTCTTACAACTCCAACAAAAAGGATCCCTTAGTTACTTCCAGTTTTATCTGGGTGGCCTCATGTTAGACAATGATGATAGGTTAATGGAGTAACTTGGGCCATCAATCAGCAATCAGATACATCTTCATGACAACCTAAACATATACCAGCACATGACCATAGAACAACAAGAAGAAGTATATGAGATATGAGTATCTGCATACCATGCGCCATCTCGAGCTGACTTGGCTTCAAACTCGACCTGGACACCCTCCACAGGGTTCTTCCCTGGTTGTCAACAAAGGTAACGATAGTCAGAGGGTTTGATGATGCATATCTAGAACATACAAAACTAAAATCACTCATGTAACTACGGCCCTGGTTACATGAAGCAGAAGGGACCCTTGCAAGGCAAACAAAACCTTGCAGGGAGCACCACCCACGCACTGAATCCTTGAAACAGGTGGCACAATTGCGCCACCCAGTGGATCAATTTTGTGCTCCCATACCGTTAGAAGAGCATTCCATCATCCCATATTCCCATTCCAATGAAATCACCTGAGCAGGAGGAGGAGGATGGGGGAGGAGGAGTTGAGGAATCACCTGTGGATGGGGAGGAGCCGTGGTGCGCAGCGGCAGCAGAGGGCTGGGCGGCCCTGAAGGCGGATGAGTTGGCGGCGTGCTGGATGTGGTCGGCCCCCGAGGGCGTCATCTTAGCCGCCGGCGGCGGCGCGGCCCTGGTGGTCTTGGCCCGGTGCGAGTAGCGCCTGTTCTGGAACCAGTTCCACACCTGGGCCCATCCCCACCCAGAATCGAGAAATTTTACAGATCGGAACAGCAATCAGAAGGAAGCAAACCCTGAATCAAAATTCACCCCCATAAAAAAGGGAAGGGGGACGGGGAAGGAGCTCCCGTTTCATCTCGTGAATCGAGGGCGCGGGCGCGGGGGGAAAAAAGGGAGTGACGGGGGGCGAGCAACCCGGACGGACCTGCTTGGGCTGGATGGCGACCCTGCCGGCGCGCTCGGGCGAGGCGGAGAACTTGTCGGCGAGGGTCTGGAGCACGGCGCGGCTGGGGATGGCGTTGTTGAGCTGCTGCAGGCGCGCCTCCATCTCCGCCACCTCGGACGGGAGGAAGCGGAACGCCGGGGCGCCGGTGCTGGGCGGGCGACCCATCGCTAGTACCGCCTTCTCTCCGGCGACGAGGATGGCGGTGGCGCTGGGCGAGACGGGGTGGTGTGGATCGGCGGGCGGGCGGGGAAGGGGAAAGTGAAGGGGGAAGAGTGAGGGCGTTAGCGTTGGCAATGGAGGAGAGGTGGGGGGCGTTCAGGCATCCTCTGCTGCGTTGTCTCCGTGACGTCCTCCTGCGGGGGGTGTGCTGCCGGCGGGCGGTGGCCTGCGCCACGCACGCCTCGTTCCTCGATGGGATTTGGATCGTCTCTCCCTCTCCTCCTGTCGCCGGGTGGTAAGGCTGCCTGGGCCATTTGCTTTACGCAATGGGCCAGAGAGAAGGGAGCCCAATTCCTCCTGGTATCCAAGTGGATGGGCGGGATTTTAAATGTATACTAAAAATTATACATCTAGATTTATTAAAATAATATATAATTTAAAATGGAGGGAGTATATTCCTATCTATCTTCTAAAATAAGCATGTTTATGATTCCTGCCTATTCCATCGTCCGATCCGATGCATGGGCAGCAGGGATAGTAGCCGGTTGGGGAGAGCTCGCGTGATTGATGGCTTTTGAATCCACTTAAACTATTATATTATTTCTAAGAGATATTGTAACACAATGAGACCCATATTAATATGTTGTGCTATATTTTAAAAGTCAACATTTTAACATTTTTTATGAACTATCTCAACATTTTAGGTATGCTACTTCAACATTTCCATATCAAATGTTGAACTGCAATACATGATGTTAAACTTAATTTGAAGAAATTTTTAATGTAGTATTTAAAATATTGACTATATTAGTTTAACATTTTGAATATATTAGATCGTAAAAACTTAAGCAAATATAACAAATAGATACATATATTTGAAAAAGAAAAATGAAAGCGCACCTACGGGGTGGTTACCACTTGCTGTGCTGCTGGCTTCTGCAGGGCTCTTGTCCCTTGTCCTGCCTGCCTGCATAGCGTAGGCCATAGGTAGTGGGCCATGCTGTGCCGCCCACATTGCAAGGAAGATGCATAGGAACACTTTGGGAAAAGAATATGTTTGTTTTTTATTTATTACTAGAGGAATAGCAAGGCTTCGCCTTCAAAAAAGTAACGGTTGCAAACGTGCTTGTATGCACTAGAGGCGACAAAATTTCAAACCGTCACTTGAAAAAAAATAGCTAGCTATCTCTACAAGATCCAATCAGATTATTTGGATATTCTAATCAGCTTCCACCACATATTAGTTTGCTTGAAGAGAGAGAACAAATGGTGCATGGTTGCATCCATGAAAGAATGATAAACTTGGTGCTGTCATCCCACATGCAAATAAGTTTGCAACTAAAAAAATTCACAGATTTCAAACCGGACTCAAAATTAAATTTCAATTGCACCATAATACTTATTATTACAAGATCTTCAAAATAATACCACACTTAATATGTTTCAATCATATTTTTTTAAAAAAATAATTTTCCACGAAGATAGAATATTTCCACTAATGTAAATAAATACATAAACAACAAGAATAAATCATTATTTCCTAAAAAATTAAACAAGACATGAAAATAACTTAAAATCATGAATAAATGGCTCCACACGCAAATGAATATTCAATATGGAGAACAAATGTGTGCATATCACAAACAAATTTTATTAAAGGCGAACCATTTAGTCAATAAAGCGAACAAAATAATTTAATATCGCGAACAAACTACTATACACGAAGACAAAGCATTTGTCAATGTGGACAATCCAATCAAGTATAAATTTGCTAAGATCTAGTTATAAGTAATAAAGATGAAAAATACAAATCAATAAGACATTGCAAAGCAGAATATCATAAAGAAAAGAGAGAAATTATATGTGAAATAACATGAATAAAAAAGGAAAAATAGCAAAAGGAGCGGGAAAGAAAAAAAATTGTCCACATGATTATAGAAAAAGGAAAAGAAAAAATAAATAAAACAAAATAATAAAAAATAATAAACACTAGTTACCGCCATGACTCTCAAATGTGGGTCCGCATACAAAAATCAGATGCCGGCCCAATATAGGGGGAGGAGGCTGCAGGCCTGCAGGCTGCAGGTCGTCCTTCTCTCTCCGCGAGCAAGAAACCAAAACCAGCTGATTGTTAGGCCTCAACGGGTTATGGGCTGAATTAAAGAAGGAAGCCCGCGCGAAAACCTTTCAGGCAACAACATGTGAAGTTGTCGCTTCTACCACATTCACGTGACAGCTGCCGGGGCCAGACCTTTTCGGCCTGCACAGAATCTTGAATCCACGCCAGAGAAGATATACTGCTAGTTGGAAATGAATTCATCTTAGAAGAGGTGTTTGGTTCACGAGGATTGAACTTAACCCTATCACATTAAAGAAAATTTTATCAATTAGAAGTATTAAATAAAATCTAATTACAAAATTAATTGCAAAATCTTTGGGCTAATTCGTAAGACGGATCTAATAAGGTATATTAATCCATAATTAGTGGATGGTTACTGTAGCATCACTATTGCAAATTATGGATTAATTAGGCTAATTAAATTCATCTCGCGAATTAGCACCCGTTTATGAAAAAGTTTTGTAAACAAATTTTATTTAGTACTCCTAAACGATAAGATTCTCGTTTAATATGACATGGCTAAACTTTAACCCTCCGGAACCAAATAGAATCTTAATCTATTCTAAGTTAAGTTTTTTAAACTTTTGACTATAGATATCTTAAAGTTTATAAAGAGTGATATTACTTAATTTGTTACGAAAAATACTTTTATAATATATAACTTGTTTTGTTTAAATTAATATATTTTTATAGATTTTTTAGTTAAAGTTGGAGACCATGTCGATGTTCTAATTGGTTTATATTTCAAGTTGAAGGCATTATACTTGGGAGTGCCATTTTTAGGTTCCATTAGCAAGGCAGTATTGTTCCTTTTCAACTCTGTGTTGCCATAAACTAATGTACCAAATGGTATGTTTTGTAAAGTCATCTCATATTGGCAGTAATCATTATCCCACTTGCCCATTCTCCGCGCAATAAGTTGACCCAGGTTTATATTATTAGTGCGTCCTACGCCCCTAGTTCCTAGAGAAAATTCCCTCTATGGCCCTAGAAATAATGACACTTCCCTCTATAGCCCTGGAAATTTGAAACTCCCCTATTTGGCCCTCTTTTTAACTTTGGTTCCTTATTTAACCCTCATTTATCTCACGTAAACAGTAACTATCGTTTTTCATCCCTCTTTTCTTCACTAAAACGACTTCCAAATCACCTCCAAAATTCATAAGCCTTTTTACAGTGATACAACTAATGGAGATAAACTCATTTTGCAAATACCACATATGTACCATTTACTATCTTAAAACTAAAATTCACCAAATTAGGCTACTTTTTAAGACTATCTAATTTTTTAAGGCATAAAACTACTATTCAAAAATTGAATAAAAATGCCTAATATTTCTAAGATGAGATGAATTAATTTATAAAATTCTTTTGTATCATATGTTACTTAGAGAATTTTGAAGTTCTTCAACAAAAACAAATTTAAACTTTCTTTTATAAAACAAAATTTTAAAATAACTTCAAAATTCTCTAAGTAACATATATTATAAAATAATTTTATAAATTAATATATACCATCTTAGAAATATTAATTATTTTTAATCAATTTTTTGATACTATTTTTGTACCATAAAAAACCAGATACTTTTAAAAGATAGCCTAATTTGGTGAATTTTAATTTTAAGATCCTAAATGTTACACATGTGGTTTTTTTTTGCAAAATGGGTTCATTTCCATTAGTTGTATTGTTGTAAAAAGTTTTATGAATTTTGGAGGTGATTGGAGGTTGTTTTAGTGAAGAAAAGAGGGATGAAAAACTACAAGTTACCATTCTTGCGAGATAACTAATACAGTTGACGAAAGGGCAAATAAGGAACCAAAGTTAAAAAGAGGGCCAAATAGGGGAGTTTCAAATTTCCAGGGCGAGAAAATGCCGCCTACCATGGAGCTTGTCGTGGTGAAACCGCCATCTCCGGTCGTTGAAGACCCTCCTCCATAGCATGGTCTATCCTATGATGTTGAAATTATCGTGGTGCCGGACGCTGGGCGATCATCGGACGAGGGAGCGCCTCCGGCTCCACCTCTGACCGATCATGGTGGAGGTTGTCATCGGCGATGGGAGTCTCAGTCTCCGGGCTCCTCTCCTTGAAACTCAGGGGATGGATCTCCTTCCCGAGGCGCCGCGCCTCATCTCCTGGGACACGCGGGCCCGGAGCGTGAGGGCTGCGACATGAGAATCCAGGAGGAGTTTGCCGGCGCTGTACACTCGGAGCCCAAGGAGGCGGCGGCTATTATGTCTTCTCCTTCCCCATGCAACCCGCCAACTTCCGAGGAAGTCATTGATGATTTGGCGGCCCTCGTCATTGTTCCATCCTCGGGCGATGGGGGCGTGTTCGTAGGAAATCCGGAGGAGGACATGGCCCTGTTGTTCTTCGATGGCCTTCCTAGGCAGTTCTTCTAGGCTTAACGGGCCGGTCCAAGTTGCTAATGAGGCCTCTCTGTTGGGCTCTAACTCTATATCACTCATGCGTCATGTTCTTCTTGATGATCCCATTCTGTCCACACCTTAGCGTCTGACCCCTGTGCGGCTCCCTCCCCAATCAAGACCTACTTCCGTCGTGGCAAGAACCTGCTCACCTCCACGCAACCTGAGGCCCGTCCGGCTGTGCGCAGCGATCAAGGTCTGTCTACCCCAAACGCAATTGAGGCCGTTGAGTCTCCACCTCCGGAGCTCATTCCGGTGCACATCGTAGGCACAAACGCGCCTCCGCTCATCGTGCACCAAGCTGTCGTGGAGGATTTCGTCCCGACGAGTGTCGTAGAGAATGTCTTGGCTCCATCACCGGCCCCTCTGTCTCAGTCGGGGAGTGTTGCAGCCATGAACGTGCCTCCGCTCATCACCCGTGTTGACACCATGCCGGATTCCCGAATGATGGTGGGAGACGGCTCATCCTCCGAGGCTCCGGCTATTCAAGTTGCTTCTGCTGCCTCGCCGACATCGATATTCATAGCAAAGGTTATCAAGCCGGTTGGAGTTGTGCTACCATGCCCTCCACCCCCTAAGCCAAGGAAGAAGACACTGCCTGAAGATTTTGTACCTAGGAGGAGCAGAAGAGTGGCCAAATTGCCGCCGGTTTCTGATCACAAGGTAGTAGCCTCTGTTTGCTGTCAGCTACAATTCATGAATGGGGAAGAAAAGGCAACTGATGGTGAAGAAGGTATTTCTGAGGAAGCACTGGAGCAATATGTCAGGATTTTTGAACAAACTTTGAGTTATGATCATGTTAAGGCTCTAGCAGCGCTGTTCGGTTGGAATGCGCCTTCTTGTGATGATGCGTGCTCGATGTCGTATATATTTGTGGCTTAGGGTGTCCCCTGTTCTGGTGGTATTTCTCCTTTTTGAACAATGGCTCCATGGAATGTTTTAATATGGAATGCAAGAGGTCTTAACGATAAAGCGCGTCGAGATGTTATGCATCAGACTGTGCAGTCATGTCAACCGGCTATAGTCTGCTTGCAAGAAACAAAGCTTTCCCACATTTCGGTTCATGACGTGCTAACAATTCTAGGACAAGCCTATCACTCTTTTGTTTATCTCCCTGCTCAAGAAACAAGGGGAGGCATCCTGGTCGCATGGAGAAATGATGTACTCACAGCTGGGTGTCATCGTGTTCATCGTCATTCTATCCCTATCAAGTTTCAAACAGATGGAGAGCTTGCATGGTGGTTCACTGGGGTTTATGGGTCTCACTTGGATGCGGAGAAACCAACCTTTCTTGATGAGCTGAGGGAGGTGAGAAGTCACTGCAGTGGACCGTGGATGCTAGCCGATGATTTCAACATGATTTATTGTACTGAAGACATAAACAACGACAATGTGAACAAGGCTTTGATGGAAGGTTTCGCCGCTTTGTGAATGATATGGAGCTTAAAGAAATTCCGCTTCTAGGACGAAGGTATATGTGGTCTAATGAGAGGGCTTCTCCTACTCTTGTCAAGTTGGATAGGGTTCTTTGCAGAAGTGACTGGGAAGACATCTATCCGGATTGTGTTTTACAAAGTCATGCAACGGAGATGTCAGATCGTTGCCCCCTAGTGCTCGGTCTTAAGGACGGGGTTAATGGAAAAAGATGATTCCACTTTGAAAGCTATTGGACACAGTGAAAGATATCTAGGCCCCTAAGTGGGTTTTGGTGTTTAGATGACAAAACACATATACGTTTAATCTCGTTATCTAACATGTGTGCAGGTGCTAAAGTTGAACCAGCGAAACATATGATGAAGTACGACCCCTCAAAGGAAATGAAAAAGCGGTGGTTGAAATTTACTCGCAGAGTAGACTTTTGTTTTATTTTTTGAGTACAGGAACCCCATACTATCGAGAGGGACTTTGATCTGCAGGTTTTGACCTAGAACTAGTGCTCAAGAGAACCCATACAAATACTTGTGAGCCACAAAAACCACATCAAAATGATATTTTTGAGAGTGTCTCTGCCAAAACCGGAGTCTTCGACTCTATGTCCGGAATGTCCCGGGACAATATCCGGAGTATCTAGACGTATACCCGGAGTATCCGGGTACCCTTTCACCAACGGCAGATCTCTGGGTCTCTGTCCGAAATGTTAGGGGACAATGTCCGGAGTATACGGACATATACCCGGAATATCCGTGTACCCTTTCGCCAACGGCTAGTTTTTTGTGAGTAAGGGTATAAATACCCCCTATACTCCTTCAGCTAGCACACTTTTGCCTATTTTCGTGTTGTACAGTTTGAAACACCTTGAAAGAGCCATCTCACACCCCTCCTTCCATCTTTGAGTGATTTCCATTGGGATTTAAGTGAGAGTGTTGCAAGAGGAGGGATTTGTGCTTAGTGAGCTACCATTCAAATCCCTTGAGCACTAGGTCCTTGTCAAGCCGGTGATTGAAGTTTGTTACTCTTGGAGCTAAGTGCTCCTAGACGGCTGGCGTGCTTGTGAGTGCTCAGCTGTATTGTGAGCTCTACGTGAAGTTTGTACTCACCATCCTCTCGGAGGATTTCGTAGTGAAGTTTGTACTCGCCATCCTCTTGAAGGATTTCGTAGTAAGTGACCTTGGGCTTGAGCGTTGGTCTCGCCCTTGGGGAGGAGCGTAAGGGTTCTTGAGCACCGTCTCTTGAACTCTTCCTCAACGGAGACATAGCTCCTTTGGGAGTGAACTTCGGGAAACAAATTTTTGCCTGTCCGTTTGAACTATTAGTTATTTGCTTGTGAGACTAACATTTTAGGGTTTGTGATCGATCTACTATTATACAAGTCTCTAGAGTAAGAAAACTGGTGAGAAACACTCCAAAGGTATCACTTGCTCTTCTAAATTTACTCGATCTAAATTACAGCATCAGTATCTTTGTTTTGTGTAGATCGTTTCATACCCGGACTCTCCGGACAATATCTCCGGAAACTCGGGACACAAAGTTTAGAGTATCCGGACATATATCCGGAGTATCCGGATATTTGTGTTATTGACAGTTTTCAAAGTGTTTTAAGTTTTAGATTAGCCTATTCATCCCCGCCTCTAGGCATCTTGAGGTCCTTTCACACAGCTATCGGGGTTTCTTGACACTGTTAGGAATTCTTGGGAAGAACCGGTGAGAAATGCTGGCCCTCTTGAGCACATCTCTATCAAGCTTAAACGGTTGACATGTGCTTTGCAATCCTAGAGTGCCAAGAGGGTGGGACACATAAAGTCTCAAGTTGCCCTTGCTCGTGAGGTGTTGCCCAGGCTTGAAATGGCACAAGACATGAGGCAGTTATCTTCGCAAGAGGAGTGGCTGCGAAGGGAATTGAAGCGTCATTGCTTGAGACTAGCTTTGTTCGAAAGAACAATTGCAAGATTAAGGTCCCGAGTCAGATATCTTAAAGAGGGTGATGAAAACACTTCGTTCTTTCACAAGCAAGCGGCCTTTCGGAAGCGCAAGAACTTTATTCCCAAACTCATGGATGGTGATAGAGTGGCCACACCTCAAGAGGACAAACAGAAGATCATGCATAGTTTTTACGAGAATCTGATTGGAAAAGTTGCTAATCAATCTTTTTCCTTGGACCTGCAAACTTTCCATAGGCCTGGTTTGGATCTGTCCATGCTTGACAACCCGATCACTGAAGAAGAAGTCTGAGCAACTATTAAAGCCTTGCCATCGGACAGGGCCCCGGGTCCAGATGGTTACACGGGCAGGTTTTACAAGGAGTGCTGGTCGGTGATCAAAGCAGATGTGATGGCCGCGATTATCACTTTGCAGCAAGGAAATGCTAGGGGACTTGGTCTTCTTAATGCAGCTTACATCATGCTCATCCCCAAGAAGGTGGACGCAAAGCTGGCCAAAGACTTTCGCCCCATTAGTTTAGTGCATAGCTTTGCAAAATTGGTAATAACCAAGATCCTTGCTAACCGGTTGGCACCACATCTAAACTCTATGGTTGCTACAAATCAGAGTGCATTTATTCGAGGACGGAGTATTCATGATAATTTCATCCTTGTTCAACAAACCGTGAAGGTACTCCATCGACAACAGGTACCAAGTCTATTTCTGAAATTGGATATTTCTAAAGCCTTCGATTCAGTATCATGGTCGTTCCTCCTGGAAGTACTCTCTCACTTGGGCTTTGGTATGACTTGGTGCAATCTGATTTCGAACTTGCTATATACTTCTTCCACTCGTGTCATGCTAAATGGGGAACCAGGAGATGTTATTCAGCATCAGCGTGAACTCCGGCAAGGCGATCCTTTATCCCCCATGCTATTTATTCTCGTCATGGATGTGCTTAATAGTCTCTTTGTCAAAGCTGGGGAGGAAGGGCTTTGCAACCCCTCTACCAAAGGATTTCTGGACAGCGACTCTCTCTGTATGCCGATGATGTTGCTCTCTTTATAAGGCCGGTTGAAGATGAGCTACAGGTCACAAAGGAAATTCTTAATGCCTCCGGTATGGCGTCTGGGCTGCAGACAAACCTCCACAAGAGTTGCATTATCCCCATCCATTGTGAAGATGTCTCCCTGCTGCCAGTTAGAGATACCCTGCCATGCACTGTAGCTGAATTTCCTTGCACTTATTTGGGGCTGCCTCTGTCCAACAAGAAACTGAGAAAAACCGATCTTATGCCATGGATTGATAAGGTAGCTGACAAGTTGCCGGGATGGAAAGCTGGTTTGATGAATAGGGTAGGGCATGTCACTATGGTCCGGTTTGTTCTCTCAGCTATACTTATTTATTTACTGATCGCCATCAATGTTCCAAAATGGTTCATTGAAGCAATTGATAAAATCCGGAAAGGTTTCCTTTGGAAGGGGAAGGAACAAGCTAATGGAGGTTGTTGTTTAGTGGCATGGGAGAAAGTCATGAGACCCCTGGATCTTGGTGGTTTCGGAATTACTAACCTGGAGGTCATGGCATGGGCGCTGCAAGCAAGGTGGCAGTGGCACAAGAAAACCAGAGTTGATAGACCATGGACCGATCTAGAGCTCCCCTCGCATCCTAATTCACTTGCTTTATTTGCTATTGCAGTCAGCGCAGAGTTAGGAAATGGAAACAATACGCTCTTTTGGACAGATGAGTGGCTGCATGGATGTTCAGTGGAGAATCTTGCACCTGCGGTCTTTGCAAGTGTGCCTCCTAGAATCCGTAAAAGACAAACGGTGGCTGAGGCTCCGGACAATAACAAATGGGTCTCTGTAATACGTGGGGGCCTATATTGGATTGGAATAAGGGAGTTTCTGCAGCTTTGGGATTGTGTCCAGGGCATTGAGTTAAATAAGCTAGAAGATCGACATGTTTGGAAATTGGAACCTGGGGGCTGCTACTCCTCTAAATCTGCTTACCGGGCTTATTTCCAAGGATCAGTAACCTTTGAGCCTTGGAGAAGACTCTGGAAATCTTGGGCCCCAAACAAGTGCAAGGTTTTTCTTTGGCTGGCAATTCGCAATAGGTGCTTGATGGCATAGACTAGAAAGGAGAGGGCTGCCTCATCCAGATCAGGGCCCCTTATGTAATCAGGAGGATGAAACTGTTCAACACTTGTTAGTATTATGTGTGGTGGCAAGATAGGCTTGGTTCAATCTTTTATCACCACTGAACCTTGGTGATTGCATTCCAAGGCAGCGGGAGAGTAGCTTCGCGGAATGGTGGCGCAAGGTGATGAAGAAGGTGAAAAAAGAATATAAGAGAGGAGTAAACTCCCTAATAATTTTGGGTTCTTGGATGATATGGAAGCATAGGAATGCCAATGTGTTTGAGGGGGTGGCTCCCTCGGTCAACTCCATCATGAGGGATCTCAAGGATGAACATAACCTTTGGTGCCGGGTCGGCGCTAAAAAGCTGCAAGGCCTGGTCACACCCGGGCCTACTAGATTGTGCACATTGCATAGACTTTTTAGGATAGGGGATGGAGCATGGCCCACACCCTACACCAGTTGTAACTACTTGTGTTTGAGTAGGACTAGTCGGAACAGAAGAAAACTACTCGGAACTTACTCGGGTAGAACTTCTAAGCTAGTATCGGGCTAGGACTTCCATATAACCCTATCCCCCAGACTATATAAGGATGGGCAGGGATCCTCTCCGAAGCACAACCCACAATCTCACCATCTAAGGCAATACAAACTACCACATAGGACACAGGGTATTACGCTCTCGGCAGCCCAAACCTGTCTAAATTTTGCGTTCCTTGCACCTTCGAGTTTCTGATGTCGGCGACACCCCACCTACTGAAACGCCCCGGCCTAAACAACCGGAGCTAAACATGTATTAAACACCAGAAAACAGTCCCTGGTGAAAATACATTACACAAGTGGTGCCACAGTCATACAAAGCCTTATTTAATACGTTCGATTACAATAATAATATAAACTAGAAATACAATAGTTGCGATGATAAACGCAAGGGTAAACTCTTCATCGGACATGGGGGCTTCTACCACAACGGCACCACTCCAGACTTGGGTATAGGGCACGAACTACTCGCCTTCCTCAGGCACAAAATCAGGATCCTCTGCAACAAGTCATAAACGGGTGAGTACAAAAGTACTCAGCAAGTTCCACCTCACCCTACGGGAGGGGAATGACATGCACGATGCACATTAAGCACAAAGCATTAGTGATGCAACTTATAGTATGCAACTCTTCCCGACACAACCCTCATTAGGTAGCTCACTAGTTGTCAGGACCACACTGTAGCCTGTCCATTCCGTGGACACGGACCATTCGAATGGATTCTACCCTCTGCAGAGGTCGTACACTGTACCCACAAGCTCGACTGCCCGAACGGACAACCGACATAGCCGACACCCAGCCGTGGTCACGCCCCAGCCCGGCCGCACAACCCTCGGGTCCTGACCCCAATGGTCTATACCCGTGAACCATCCCTGCGACCGCTAGGCTAACCAGTGGGATTAGGCTAAGTCCGGCCCATAACGGAACTTGTGGTCGTACTAAAGTAAGCTAGGTGAGATGTCAAAACAACTCGGTCCTTATGGTTTACCAGGGCAGCAACCATTCCTCAACATGTCAACTCGAGCCTACCTCCACGGTAGCACTCACCTGCCAGTCTACCACCACGGTAGCGCCGGCTCCAACATACCCAGCTGCCCTAGCCTCAACCAAATCCCTTCATATCCTAGTCTCAACTCTGGATATGCATAACTATTCATATGCATGTATGAGCACACTCAATCACTCAAGCATCGGTATATGTAATCGGTCCTAAACCAGAGCTACGACTAGACGTCCTCACATGGATGCAACCGCTCACGTAGGGGTCAATGAAACTTGCCTTCGCTTATGTACGCGTCGGCGGCGGCGGCTTCCTGCTCGTGGTACGGGTCTTCTGGCTCCGGCGCGCTGTACTGGCCTTCGTACTCCTTGGCCGGCTTCTCCTCGGTCACTCCGTGATCTACGGCGAAAACGGCACAACCGGCAAACAAACACAAGCAAGCTTTAAAATAAGCTCAAATGGAGATGAAAATAGGGGAAATAGATAGTACATGATTTGAGGAGAGGATCAACTGTTGGAGCTTCGTCTCGTGAGTGAACTGGGCTCGGGAGAAATGGTTTAGCTAGTGAAGTGAGGCGGCTCGGTGTGCTTTGGCTGATGACGGAGTTCATCACGGCCTCGCTCCTTTTATAGGCGGGGAGAGCAGCAGCGGCGTCGCACAGGGACGGCGACGGCGTGGGCTGCGGCAGCTCGCTGTCAGCTCAAACAGTGGCAGCATTGAAGACGCGAGCGTCGAGGCGGCAAAGCCGGCGAGGACGCTGCAGCGGCGTGGGCAAGGTGGGGACGCGGAGGTGGGCGGCACGGCGCGGTGCCGGCGGCAGTGCGCGGTCCCGTCGTGGGGCCGGTGTGTCGCGCGTGCACGAGCGAAAGCGAGCGTGGGTGGGGACGGCAGGGAGGTGCGTCGGCTTCCTTTTTAAATGAGGTGAGGCGGTTCGCGCGGCGGAAAAATATCTCGGCCGGCGCTGTGTGCGACGACCCTGATTTATGGCGAGGTGGAGTCTACCAACAGATGAATCACAACCTATATACTAAGTACTCCAGCTTAACCAGGAGACTAACACGTACCTTATTGGAGCGACAAAGTCACGAAGGAACGCACAACCTTAAGTGGCTAGTCCAACACTAAGCTTACCACAACTTATGTAACTTGCTCATAGGTGGATGGCAAAAGAAAGGGGGGGTCCTATTTATAGATCAAGGGGGATGGTGTTGCTAGTGAAGATGAAGAAAGCACCGGAGAAGGAAAACAGAGGGGAAAGGGAAATCGAATTCCCCAAGGACTTATGCGCAATTTCAGAAAACTGCAGGGGCTCATCTGTAAGGTGAAATTTCCCATCAATCCAAAACTCAAATGAAGAAATGCCCAAAACGAAAGTTGAAGAGTTTTTCGAACTCTACAACATTGCTTTAGGGCTCAAATTCAAAAACTCAAAACTTATGTTTTTACACATGAATTTTTGGAACAAAAGTCGGATTTGAATTGCTTTTGTCCTAAAGAGTAAAACTTTATAAAATTCAGGACCTAAATGCAAGCATTTATGACGCGTCATGATGACGGGATAGACTCGTCATAAATGTTGGATAGACATGTCATTATGACGGGATAGACTCGTCATAAATGTTGGATAGACATGTCATTATGACTCGTATTTTTACACTTTAGTCCTGAGTAAATTTAAAAGTTACTTTTCGTAAATCAATATTTGCATAAAAGGACTTGTACTTTTATAAAATTACGCAAACACCCTTACTTTGCATTTCTTTCAATAGTGATGAAAACTGGGATGTTACAAACCTACCCCACTTAGGTTGAATCTCGTACCCGAGATTCAGCTTCACCACTAAAGAGACTGGGGAACTCGGCTCGGAGCGCATCTTCTCTCTCCCAAGTTGCTTCTGCTTCAGAATGGCCACTCCACTGGACTCGACAAATTTTGACTGCTGAGTTGCGAGTTCTTCGCGTCACAATATCTAGAATTTTTACTGGTACTTCTTGGTATCTGAGATCATCCTGCAGGTCGATTGTTTCTGGTGCCACTTGTTCTTCCGGTACTCGCAGACACTTTCTGAGTTGGGACACGTGGAATACATCGTGTACATCTGACATCTCTGCTGGCAACTGAAGCTTATAGGCTACTGCTCCCACTTTCTTGATAATTGGGATAGGTCCAATGTAACGTGGGGCCAACTTTCCTTGTACCTGGAATCTGCGTGTGCCGCGGATTGGGGAAACTTTAAGGTACACATAGTCCCCAACTTCGAAGCTGAGAGTACGCCTTCTTTTATCAGCATAACTTTTCTGGCGGGACTGAGCTGCCTTTATATTCTCTCTGATTTCCGCTATCTTTTCTTCTGCTTCCTTAATAAAATCTGGGCCCTCAATAATGCGGTCACCGACTTCAGTCCACATGAGCGGTGTGCGGCACTTCCTCCCGTAGAGGGCTTCAAACGGCGACATCTTCAAACTGGACTGGTAGCTGTTGTTGTAAGAGAACTCCGCATATGGCAAACTGTCTTCCCAATTTTTACCATAAGTAAGAACACAAGCTCTTAGCATGTCTTCAAGGATTTGATTAACTCTTTCGGTCTGGCCATCGGTCTGGGGATGATATGCTGAACTGAAGTCCAACTTTGTACCAAGTGCTTCATGTAACCTGCCCCAGAACCTCGAAGTGAACTGGGTGCCTCTATCTGACACAATCCTCTTAGGTACTCCATGCAACTTCACAATACGCTCAATATATAATTTGGCTAATTTATCCCCTCCATAACTGGTACGTACTGGGATGAAGTGTGCCACCTTAGTAAGTCGATCGACAATTACCCAAACCGAGTCATGGCCGCTCTGGGTTCTTGGTAGACCGGTGATAAAATCCATACTAATTTCGTCCCACTTCCATACTGGAATTGGCAATGGTTGGAGTAATCCACTGGGTTTCTGGTGCTCTGCCTTAACCCTTTTGCACACATCGCAATGAGCTACGAATCGAGCAATATCCCCCTTCATACCATTCCACCAATACTTCTCCTTAAGGTCCAGGTACATTTTCGTAGTGCCGGGGTGAATGGAATAAGTGGAGTTATGGGCTTCATCCAAGATGGTCCTGCGAAAATGACCTTGCTTAGGCACACATAATCTTTTTTTGAACCACAAGACTCCATCCTTATCTATCCTGAAATCTGGGGCTTTGCCTTCACTGTTGCGATCTTTAATCCATACCAATCTTTCATCCTCCATCTGAGCTTCCTTGATCTGGTCATCCAGGATGGGATGAACACTAAGATTATGGTTGCAGGAGTGGCGTATAACCCTTAGGTTCAACTTTCTCATTTCTTCACTCAGCTCTGGGGCTTGCGTAACTAGGTGATGGCAATACGCTTTACGACTGAGCGCATCAGCCACCACATTAGCTTTTCCGGGGTGGTAATGAATTTCCAAATCATAGTCTTTGATCAACTCCAACCATCTTCTCTGCCTAAGGTTGAGATCTGACTGGGTGAAAATGT
Organism: Panicum hallii; assembly: GCF_002211085.1. Lineage (NCBI taxonomy): Eukaryota > Viridiplantae > Streptophyta > Magnoliopsida > Poales > Poaceae > Panicum > Panicum hallii. The sequence continues at coordinate 38,288,357 of NC_038043.1, forward strand.
ACTTCAGGCTCTTATGATCTGTGTAGATCTCACACTTGTTCCCAATTAGGTAATGTCTCCAAATTTTGAGGGAATGCACCACCGCGGCTAACTCCAAGTCATGGGTGGGGTAGTTTTGCTCATGTGTTCTCAACTGTCTTGAGGCATAAGCTACAACTCTTCCTTCTTGCATCAGCACACAACCCAAACCTTGTCGGGATGCGTCGCAATAAACGACAAAGCTCTTCTGATTATCTGGCAAGACTAGCACTGGGGCAGAAGTTAGTCGCCTCTTCAACTCTTGAAAACTTCCCTCGCAAGCTTCAGACCAGACAAACTTTGTGTCCTTTCGGAGCAGCTCGGTCATAGGCCGGGCTATCTTAGAGAAACCTTCTATAAATCTCCGGTAATAGCCGGCTAATCCCAAGAAACTCCTAATCTCCGAGGCTGAGGTTGGTTGCTTCCATTCTGATACTGCCTTGACCTTTTCTGGATCCACTTCAACACCTTCGGCTGTTAAGACATGACCTAGAAAACTGACTCTCTGCATCCAGAATTCACACTTGCTAAACTTGGCATATAGCTGGTGTTTTCTGAGTTTTCCCAGCACAACTCTAAGATGTTGTCCATGCTCCTCAGCACTCTTAGAGTAGACCAGTATGTCGTCTATGAATACCACGACAAACCGATCTAACTCCTCCATAAACACCTTATTCATGAGGGTCATGAAAAAGGCAGGGGCGTTAGTTAGACCAAAAGGCATCACTGTGAACTCATAATGGCCATAACGGGTCCTGAAGGCTGTCTTAGGGATGTCCTCTGGTCGCACTCTGAGCTGATAATAGCCTGATCTCAGATCTATCTTGGAGAAGAACTTAGCTCCCTTCAGTTGATCAAACAGGTCATCTATCCGGGGCAGAGGGTACTTGTTCTTGATGGTGACTGCATTCAGGTCACGGTAGTCCACACAAAGTCTCATGCTTCCATCTTTCTTCTTCACAAAGAGCACTGGGGCTCCCCATGGAGAAGCAGCAGGTCTAATAAATCCCTTTTGTTGGAGCTCCTCAAGCTGCTTCTTCAACTCGGCAAGCTCTGGGGCTACTAACCGATAGGCATTCTTTGCTATAGGCTTGGTTCCGGGGACTAAGTCAATAGTGAACTCTACATCTCTTTCTGGAGGCATACCGGGTAACTCATCTGGAAACACATCTGTGAATTCCTGAACTACTGGCACATCTTCTGGGGACTCTGCTTGAATGTGGTTCACCATGGAGTCTGATAGGCTAGGCCGGATTAGGTATGTGACTGTTGACCCTTGGTGGTTGGTGACTGTCACTGCTCTCTCAGCACAGGCTATGTTTCCTCGGTGCTTGGTGAGCCAGTCCATACCGAGTATGACATCTATCCCTTTGGAAGTAAGGACTACTAGGTTGGCAAGGAATACTACCCCACTTAGGTTTATAAGGATATCTAAGACGCCTAAGTGGCAAGGTATATGACCTCCAGGCGAACGTGTCATTAACGGCCTCTTAAGGGCTATAGTAGGTATATCATGCTTTTCCACAAAGTGGGAGGATATAAAGGAATGTGATGCTCCAGAATCAAAGAGTACTGAGGCTAGAGTTGATTGGACCAGAAACTCACCGAAAATCACTCCTGGTGCATCCTCTGCCTCTTCAGCATGAACATGGTTCACCTTTGCCTTGCCGAAGGACTGCTGCTGGCTCCTAGCTGGTGCTGTACGGTTGTTTCCCGTCGGCTGCTTTGGTCCTTGAACAGAGTTGGAGAAAATAGAAGGGGTCGGCTGATTGAGATACGGACAGTTGGCCCTGTAGTGTCCGACTTCGCGGCAGTGGAAACAGGCCTTCGCATTGGTCACTTGACTTCCGCCAGTCGGTTGGGTGCGGGAGGTGTTCTGGGTCTGCATAACCGGAGCTGACTGGGCTGGCTTCTGGAAAGACCCGGGGTGCGTTTTGAATGAATTTGCACCCTGGCTCCTCTGGCCTGAGTGAGCCGGATACTGAGTCTTCTGGAACTTCTCCATCTGCTGGGGTTTCTTGCTTTCAAATCGTCGTTTGCGCTCACTGAGTTCTGACTTCCTATTTCTCTCAGTGGTGATAGCCCTGTTGATCATGGCATTAAAGTCACTGTGGGTGGTGACTTCAACCAAGGTCCTGATTTCCGGGTTTAGCCCACCAAGAAAAGCTTCTTGCTTCTTCTCGTCATCATTGATATCCTCTGGTGCATAACGAGACAATTCTGTGAACTTATGAAGATACTCCGTCACATTCATACCACCTTGACGAAGCTTTCTGAACTCATCCCTCTTGAGCTTCATGACACTGCTGGGAATGTGATGTTCTCTGAAGCTCTTGACAAAATCAGCCCATACCATCTCGTTAGCGTTTTCATTTATTTTCCGATAACTCTGCCACCAAGCAAGGGCTGGTCCCCTTAACTGTTGTACTGTGAGCAAAACTTTGTCTCTGTCATCTGCATGAACCACCTCGAGCTTCATTTCAATCTCTCGCAGCCAATCATCTGCCTCAATAGGGTTATCAGATCCTCCAAACTTAGGTGGCTGCAAGCGGTTGAAATCTGCAATTCTGCTGCCATTGCCATGATGCATTGCAGGTCTATTGTTGCTAGGATTGCCTTGAGCTTGAGCTGTGAGCGTGGTCACAAGAACTTGAAGGAGTTGGTTCTGCTGCTGCAGTATGGCTGCCAGATCAATGGGTGCTGGGACACGGGGAGGTGGCGGTGGTGGGTGTCCATTTCCTGGTGCTCCTGGGGCTACGTTCAAAGGGGCCTGGTTTCTTGGGTTGACTTCGTCACCGTCTTCCTGAGCATGGAGTCCCTGGACTCGACTCGAACGACGGGACATCTGCGGTCAAGAAGGGATAAGGTACGATTAGGTGGCTCTCCTAATTTATTACTAGGGTAGATTTGCATATATATATATATATAATAGCACACAACACAAACAAATCATTCAAGCACCAAGCATTTATTCAAACAAGCAGGGATACATGACACGACGGATTACAATAACGCGGCTCGACTTTTAAGGGTCGGCCGGGACGACTCGACTACTGGACCCTACAACACGGTCTTCGGGGTCACTGTTTCCGGGATCTCGGGGAGATGCGGGTGGCGTGGGCGGCACTGATTCGCAAATCCTCCTGCGCGGTTGGGACAAAGGGTACAGTGGGATCCCCTCCAGGATTGGTGGCTCCGCGGCGGTCCTGGGATGGCGTTCCTTGCGCTTGGCACGGTCCACTAGGTAAACACCCCTAAGGAGTTGACTGTGGCGATCTGCCTGTTCCCTAAGGTTATCTTCAGCCACAGCGAGGCGGCTTTCAGCTTCAGCCGCTCGGGCTTCTGCCTGAGCTAAGGCCAGCTTAGCCTTATGCCAGCGGGACTCCGCTCCCTCAGCACGCTGGATTAAATCTCTCACACGCTGATGCAGTTGGTCGCACAAATCGTCGAGGCTAAGCAAATAGCCAGACATAGCGACAACTGTGGGGTTCTTCTCTGTCCCTGCGGGATTTTCCAGGTTGCGGATCCTCGCCGCCCAGGCAGGACGGCTACGGTCCAACGGTGGAAAGTACTTCATGGGAGTGGAACCCAAGTGCCATTCGAACATCTGGCACAGGTACCGCAGTGCCTTGCGAGCTGCAAGTTGAATGGTGTCAGGCATACGGGCTCCAGTGGCGGTGATGCTCCAGGGTTGCATTTTCAAGTATTTATCACTGGCGCCAATATGGACGGTGACTTCACAGCTTTTCGGTGCCATGCTCCATGAACTCGCGACCCGCATACTCCGGTCGTTCCGGAATACCCAGTCGCACCGTGGCAGCATAAAGCACCCTGGGAAATCCATCTTCGTTGATGCAGTAGGTGGTGGTCCAGTCATCCGCCATCTAACTTACAAAGGTAGGGTTAGCATAATAAGGATAAAGTTTTAAGGACTAATAGGGTCTCATGGATTGACCATCCTAGGGCTCCTACGGTCATCGTTACTACCGGTTCGTGACCTACAGCCAAGCATGGCTCTGATACCACTTGAAACGCCCCGGCCTAAACAACCGGAGCTAAACATGTATTAAACACCAGAAAACAGTCCCTGGTGAAAATACATTACACAAGTGGTGCCACAGTCATACAAAGCCTTATTTAATATTTCGATTACAATAATAATATAAACTAGAAATACAATAGTTGCGATGATAAACGCAAGGGTAAACTCTTCATCGGACATGGGGGCTTCTACCACAACGGCACCACTCCAGACTTGGGTATAGGGCACGAACTACTCGCCTTCCTCAGGCACAAAATCAGGATCCTCTGCAACAAGTCATAAACGGGTGAGTACAAAAGTACTCAGCAAGTTCCACCTCACCCTACGGGAGGGAATGACATGCACGATGCACATTAAGCACAAAGCATTAGTGATGCAACTTATAGTATGCAACTCTTCCCGACACAACCCTCATTAGGTAGCTCACTAGTTGTCAGGACCACACCGTAGCCTGTCCATTCCGTGGACACGGACCATTCGAATGGATTCTACCCTCTGCAGAGGTCGTACACTGTACCCACAAGCTCGACTGCTCGAACGGACAACCGACATAACCGACACCCAGCCGTGGTCACGCCCCAGCCCGGCCGCACAACCCTCGGGTCCTGACCCCAATGGTCTATACCCGTGAACCATCCCTGCGACCGCCAGGCTAACCAGTGGGATTAGGCTAAGTCCGGCCCATAACGGAACCTGTGGTCGTACTAAAGTAAGCTAGTGAGATGTCAAAACAACTCGGTCCTTATGGTTTACCAGGGCAGCAAACCATTCCTCAACATGTCAACTCGAGCCTACCTCCACGGTAGCACTCCACCTGCCAGTCTACCACCACGGTAGCGCCGGCTCCAACATACCCAGCTGCCCTAGCCTCAACCAAATCCCTTCATATCCTAGTCTCAACTCTGGATATGCATAACTATTCATATGCATGTATGAGCACACTCAATCACTCAAGCATCGGTATATGTAATCGGTCCTAAACCAGAGCTACGATTAGACGTCCTCACATGGATGCAACCGCTCACGTAGGGGTCAATGAAACTTGCCTTCGCTTATGTACGCGTCGGCGGCGGCGGCTTCCTGCTCGTGGTACGGGTCTTCTGGCTCCGGCGCGCTGTACTGGCCTTCGTACTCCTTGGCCGGCTCCTCCTCGGTCACTCCATGATCTACGCGGAAACGGCACAACCGGCAAACAAACACAAGCAAGCTTTAAAATAAGCTCAAATGGAGATGAAAATAGGGGAAATAGATAGTACATATTTGAGGAGAGGATCAACTGTTGGAGCTTCGTCTCGTGAGTGAACTGGGCTCGGGAGAAGTGGTTAGCTAGTGAAGTGAGGCGGCTCGGTGTGCTTTGGCTGATGACGGAGTTCATCACGGCCTCGCTCCTTTTATAGGCGGGGAGAGCAGCAGCGGCGTCGCACAGGGACGGCGATGGCGTGGGCTGCGGCAGCTCGCTGTCAGCTCAAACAGGGCAGCATTGAAGACGCGAGCGTCGAGGCGGCAAAGCCGGCGAGGACGCTGCAGCGGCGTGGGCAAGGTGGGGACGCGGAGGTGGGCGGCACGGCGCGGTGCGGCGGCAGTGCGCGGTCCCGTCGTGGGGCCGTGTGTCGCGCGTGCACGAGCGAAAGCGAGCGTGGGTGGGGACGGCAGGGAGGTGCGTCGGCTTCCTTTTTAAATGAGGTGAGGCGGTTCGCGCGGCGGAAAAATATCTCGGCCGGCGCTGTGTGCGACGACCCCTGATTTATGGCGAGGTGGAGTCTACCAACAGATGAATCACAACTATATACTAAGTACTCCAGCTTAACCAGGAGACTAACACGTACCTTATTGGAGCGACAAAGTCACGAAGGAACGCACAACCTTAAGTGGCTAGTCCAACACTAAGCTTACCACAACTTATGTAACTTGCTCATAGGTGGATGGCAAAAGAAAGGGGGGGTCCTATTTATAGATCAAGGGGATGGTGTTGCTAGTGAAGATAAAGAAAGCACCGGAGAAGGAAAACAGAGGGGAAAGGGAAATCGAATTCCCCAAGGACTTATGCGCAATTTCAGAAAACTGCAGGGGCTCATCTGTAAGGCAAAATTTCCCATCAATCCAAAACTCAAATGAAGAAATGCCCAAAACGAAAGTTGAAGAGTTTTTTCGAACTCTACAACATTGCTTTAGGGCTCAAATTCAAAAACTCAAAACTTATGTTTTTACACACGAATTTTGGAACAAAAGTCGGATTTGAATTGCTTTTGTCCTAAAGAGTAAAACTTTATAAAATTCAGGACCTAAATGCAAGCATTTATGACGCGTCATGATGACGGGATAGACTCGTCATAAATGTTGGATAGACATGTCATTATGACGGGATAGACTCGTCATAAATGTTGGATAGACATGTCATTATGACTCGTATTTTTACACTTTAGTCCTGAGTAAATTTAAAAGTTACTTTTCGTAAATCAATATTTGCATAAAAGGACTTGTACTTTTATAAAATTACGCAAACACCCTTACTTTGCATTTCTTTCAATAGTGATGAAAACTGGGATGTTACACCTACAATCTAGCACCTCAGGGGTATCCCTCGGTAGGCTTGGAGGTTAAACACCGACAGCTGGCGTGCCATGTAGGGGTGTTCATTGTCCACTGGAGAATTCGATGGTATCGTTCAACTTCACTAGCACCATGCTCGACGAGGGCACAACTTTCATCTTCGGCTCCTGGGTCTGCATCGCCAACGGTTCAGGTGGCTACAACAGCCGCCTAGCCAACACCAAGGAGCCGGAGGCACCTACTACACCATCATGTCGCGACGTCGATGACCTCGCCGACAATCTGAGTGGAATTCAACTTTCCGATCTAATCGTAAACCACGCAAGTCACCTCGGAGCGTTCACACGTTTGTAGGTCAACGCTGACGACCTGATCGTCAGAGTGGACCGGGTCGACCGTAACATCGTTGCGTGCATCAAGCTTGCAAAAGCCTCCCTTCAACACTCCGATAATCAGCTTCCCCCAATTAGCCCTGAGATTTCTCTCACTTTTTTCGCTACTCCTGGCGGCATCTACTCTGGTATCAATCGAGTCGACCACAACATCGCCGAATGCATCGAGCTCGCGGAAACAAGTCTTCAGCTTTCCAATCAGAAGAAGCCCGAAGCAACCGCCATGGATGTCAACCGTGCAATTGACGACTTTATCGACAACCTAGAACCCCTCGAACCAAGTCTGCCTCGGTCCGAGGTCCTGTACCATAAGTCCCTCTCTGAGTCGGAGGAGGATTTGGATTGTCTATTACAAGTTGGAGGAGGAGAAGCCACTGTCTATCGGAGGGCTCCCATCTTCGATGACTACTCAGGCTCCGATGATGACGCATCGCCCTTATCAAGCGGCCACCAGGCCTAATGGCCCCATCAACTTGGATGGGTGGGCTCGGGCATCGGAAGGGCATAGAGTCCTCCAAGCTACCAGACCTTAGCCCACCCTTCTGCACCATCAACTTGGTCGGGCGGGCTCAGGCATTGGAAGGGCACAGAATACTCCAATCTACCTGACCTCAGCCCACCTTTCTGCGCCATCAATTTGGTCGGGCGGGCTCGGGCATCGGAAGGGCACGGAATCCTCCAAGCTACCGGACCTCAGCCCACCTTTCTGCGCCATCAACTTGGTCAGGTGGGCTCGGGCATCGGAAGGACACGGAGTCCTCCAAGCTAACCGACCTCAGCCCACCTTTCTACGCCATCAACTTTGTCGGTGGGCTCGGGCATCGGAAGGGCACAGAGCCCTCCAAGCTACCCGATCTTAGCCCACTTTTCTGCGCTATCAACTTGGTCGGGCGGGCTCGGGTATCGGAAGATCATAGAGTCCTCCAAGCTACCCAACCTCAGCCCACCTTTCTGCGCCATCGCCAATGACTACTTCAACTACTCATCTCGATTACAATACTAGTCGGGAGCGGGCCTCACACCATCAATGATTAGTCGGAATCGACTCCGACTAGTCGGGCCTTAACAACAAACCGTCGCGGCTCCATCGATGAGCGCTACGGCTTTATCGGCAATCGCCCACGAATCAAGATCGACAACTCTCCACGCTCGTTCTGGCTTCCACGCTCGGGGGCTGGGCGTGACAAGGCACTCGGTGCGCTTTCGGCAGCTCCGCCAGGTCCCAGGCTCGGGGGCTGGATGCTGCGCAACCGGATGGCTGCCCACGTGAAGACTGAGACCTGATTCAAAGAGGTTTTTTGGAGATCTTTAGGGAACTTATTTAACCATTGTCTTGAGTTTTATCTGAAACAACATGTTTTTTCCCAAAGAACCCATTCAACCACTCAGTCACAGAATCAATGAATTTGCACAAAATAGGGCCTTTGTTCGTTCTTCCATATTTTAGCATCGTACGAACTGTCTTGGCCTGCCCAAGAAATTCCTTCGGGCCAACCGAGTCATCTTCGCACGACGACCGCTTTCGTGAAGAATTGCGTAGTCTATTCCTTCAGGCCAACCGAGACATCTTCGCATGGCAATATACGGCCTGTCTTAGCCTGCCCAAGGAACTGATTAAACCCACGTGAAGGACCTCGTCGTCACTTCCTTCGGGCCAACCGTGACGTTTTCACATGGCAACATGTGAATTCTCATGGCCCGCCTAAGGAATCGACTAAGCTACCAGCAAGATTTATTTCTCCTTTGCGAGTTGATCTCTAGTCACCTATCTCTGCTTCCAGTGATGTTACGTTTACTAGTTCCCGACTAGTACTACGTATAGTCGACTGAAGTGGGCCTCGCTCCCATACTTCCAGTGATGCTGCGGCTACTAGTTCACGACTAGTACTACACGTAGTCGACTGAAGGGGCCTCGCTCCCATACTTCCAGTGACGCTGCGTTTACTTGTTCATAACTAGTACTACGCGTAGTTAATCGACTGAAGGGGTCTCGCTCCCATACTTCTAGTGACGTTGCGTTTACTAGTTCACGACTAGTACTACATGTAGTCGACTGCTCCCATACTTCCAGTGACGCCGCGTTTACTAGTTCATGACTAGTACTACGCGTAGTCCACTGAAGGGGTCTCGCTCCCATACTTCCAGTGACGCTGCGTTTACTAGTTCATGACTAGTACTACATATAGTCAACTGAAGGGGTCTCGCTTCCAGTGATGTTGCGTTTACTAGTTCACGACTAGTACTACACGTAGTCGACTGAAGGGGTCTCGCTCCCATACTTCCTGTGACGTTGCGTTTACTAGTTCCCGACTAGTACTACGCGTAGTTGGCTGGAGGGGCCTCGCTCCCATACTTCTAGTGACGTTGCGTTTACTAGTTTCCGATTAGTACTACGCGTAGTCGACTTAAGGGGTCTCGCTCCCATAACATTGCGTTTACTAGTTTCCGACTAGTATTACGTGTAGTCCTCTGAAGGGGTACTTACACCCATATTCTCAGTAACACCTTGACTTGTGCTGCGATGACGATCTCGGGTCCTGGGCTCAACTCCATCTCACGTCGCGATGATGACCTCGACTACTGGGCTCGACATCCACTCACGCTGCCACGTCGACGCACTGTCAGCAACCTCGACTCCTTGTCTCGACTACAAACAAGACATTCAATGTGCCTTTTGGCGGCTGGTCTAGCTCCCATGCTCGGGGGCTGGGTGCAATAAGGTTACTTGGCGTACCTTAGCCGACTCATCTAGCTCCCATGCTCGGGGGCTGGGCGCAAGAAACAACTCAGCGTATCTCATGCGACTCGTCTGGCTCCCATGCTCGGGGGCTTGGCTCGACAGGGTATTTAGCGTGCTTTCGGTGGATCGTTTTGCTCCCATGCTCGGAGGCTGGACGCCGCAAAACTACTCGGAGGATTCGCAGAAGAACCCGATTTAAGAGGCTTTTGAGGATTTATCTCAGGAAGATAATTGTTTAACCATTATTTCAGGATTTTATTCCAAAATAAGGGGGTTTTCAAAATTTTCACCCAGAGGTCTTATCTAGCTAATTAAATTAAAGAAAAAGGTTTGATTTGAGCGGTAATTTAGGGCGCTTTTTGGGAAGTTATTTGTTAACCATTTTTTCAGCAAATTCATTCCGAAAAAGCGGTTTTCGAATTTCTAAACCAATTTGCCCATCTTAACCATCAAATTCCTACCATCATATATTGCATGCCACGATTCTTTGGATCTTTTTTTCAAACCTTGAAATTTGGATTTAAGGCTCGGGCGCTGCAGGACACGTGTCATGGACGACTTATTTTTCAAACTTTTTGGAAGATAAGGACAGAAATTTCAAGACTAATTTGACCCTTAGCCTAATTCTTCGAGTCAACCTAAGGCTCGGGGGCTACTCCATACGGAGTGCGAGTTTAATCGGATCCTATATAAAAGAAGGCTTGAAGACTACTCGGGGCATGAGCACCTCATAGCCTCGATGCAGGCAGGGAAGTACTCGGAAGACTTTCAAGACGAAGTTTAGGAGAATTCGAAGATGACTTCAGAAGTACTCGGAGGCCTGCAGTACTCAGCTACGAAGAGCTCCGAGGCTTGTCAGACCCGGGCCCATAGGACTGTACACATCGCATAGACTTTTTAGGATAGGGGATGGGGCATGGCCCATACCCTACACAAGTTGTAACTACTCGTGTTTGAGTAATACTAGTCGGAACAGAAGGAAACTACTCGGGTACTTGGTTAGGACTCCTAAGCTAGTATCGGGCTAGAACTTCCGTGTAACTCTATCCCCTCAGACTATATAAGGGTGGGCAGGGATCACCTCCAAAGCATAACCCACAATCTCATCATCTAAGATGATACAAACCACCACACATGACGTAGGATATTACGCTCTCGGCGGCATGAACCTGTCTAAATCTTGTATTTCTTGCACCTTCGAGTTTCTGATGTCAGCGACACCCAACCTACAATTTACCACCTCGGGGATATCCCTCGGTGGGCTTGGAGGTTAAACACCGACAGACCTGGGCTTAATTGGTGTATTCTAGTCAGCTAGGTCAAGGCTTTGGTCATACTCTTATTTGTTTGATAAGCTAGCTATTGATCTTTTGTACCTATCTCTCGTATTTGGTCCCCGTATGTGAGATGGGAGTTATACGGGGACTATTATTTTCTCTCTAATGCAATGAAGCGCATCTCTCCTGCATTTTTATAAAAAATATTCCAGAGCGATAGAAGGAACTGCCGTATAGAGGGAACTGCCAATATTTGAGGGAATTTTTCTCAGGTTCCTATCACTGGGGATCAGTGTTCATTGTGTTGGATAGCGTGTTTAGCGGATAGAACAAGTGGTTCTCAAATGGTCGACATGACATGACCCTTCGATGGGAACGAATGTAGAATTTTATGGGCAATGACGTAACTTTCTCAGTCAATATGTGGTGCAGGTAAAACCGTTGACTCTCGATTGACTCCAAATTCCACGCGTGCAATTAATTTGATTAGACGTGAACGAAAGGGCTGTTTCCACGACCACTCCTATATTGACAAATTAACTTTTTAAAATAATAAAAAATGTTCCATCTTCGTACCGTTCGTACCCCTCAAGAGAGAGGCATATCATATCACAAATCAGATTTAACCATAATTAGTTCACACCACACCGTTAATATTATTGATTAATACACATAACGAAAGGCCTTCAATAGGATGTGAAAAACTGTATAGCTCTGCACCCAAGAATCTGGCATGTCTGGAGGAGCTGCTCCTTCAACCGTTAGTTAGTGCCCTGCAACAATACCTAGAATATAACCATTACATCGCCCTAAATAGCACCTACACAAATATTTTTGGTGTAGCATTGTTAAACATAGAATAATTCCTTATGAACAAAATTGCCCAACAAATAGATGCAAAATTTGTCAACAACATTGGATCACTACTAAAAAATGATTTGTAGCAATGCCCTGTGTTTTTTTCCAGGGGCAGGTCAAAATGTAACTCGTTTCTATAAAAGGAGCGGGATTACTCTAGCAGCAGACCCGCCCCTGGAATTGCATCTTTAGAGGCGGGTGACGCCATGACCCGCCCCTATAAATGGGGCGGGTCATGGCGGCAGCCACCCCTAAAGATGGGATTTCCAGGGGCGGCTGTTGCCATCACCCGCCCCTAAAAATGGGGCTCAGGGCGGGTGGCGCCCCCACCCGTCCCTATAAATGCTTTTCACATTGGTTACAAAAATTCAATTAAATCAGAAAAATAGCAAACAATATCAAAAAAGTGAAATTTGTACCCTAAGACTATTGTGCCCTATAGAACTAGAAAAAAAATATCCCAAGTATATTTCAAATTATATAATGCTTAAGAATGTGGAAACCAGTAAGTATGACTTGAGTTGTACGAGATAGTAAGTGTTGGAGAATCCTACATTGTTGTTTCAACACTCTTAACTATTCTGTACACTGAAATATAGTTGTCACATTTGTTTCTAGTTCTATAGGTGACAATACCTTAGGATAAAAATTTCACCTTTTTTGGATGTGTTTTGCTATATTTTTTTAATTAATTGAATTTTCAATGTAAAATTGAAAAAGATTTCTAAGGGCGGGTGACCCCCCACCCGCCTCTAGAAATGATTTGTAGGGGTGGATGGGGGTCACGCACCAAATACATTTCTAGGGGTGACTCCCACCCGCCCCTGAAAATCACTGCTCTACATATATTGAATGGGTTGAGAACTTAGCAAAATTTTTATTTCGCGCGGACGAGGGTGTTACGCTGTTAAAGTTTCCTCTTCCCCGCCGGCGCCTCTCCGCGGCGGCTCGGCCCTCCCCCTTGCCGGCGCCTCTCCCCGGCGGCTCTCCTTCGCCGCTGCGCCTCCTCCTGCGTGGTGCTCCCTAGATGCGCTGGGCCTCCACTCCTCTCCGCTACCTCGCCGTCGACCTCCCTTGACCTGCCATCCGCTCGCCCGCCTCCCTCGACCCGCCGCCCACGTGCCTCCCTCGACCCGTCGCCGTGTGCCTTTGGATCCGAACCGCCACCGCACGCCTCTGGATCCGGCCCGTTGCCGAGCGCGCCTCCGGATCTGCGGCAGTGGCCCTCTCCTCCCCTCCCCTCTAGCCCACGTCCTTCCTCTGCAGTAGGTGAGTTCTTGATTATTTTCCTTTTGAATTATATAATGAATTAATTAGTAAAATAGTTAATGTATAAGTGAAAAAAATATGAATATATATGTTTTGTAATATGTGAAAGTGAATGTGACATGTGAATTTGTAGTGGAATTTCTTTTTATTTTGCCATTATAGTTAACTTTCATGTGAATTTTAATTGAATATATGAGAAATATGAGTGTAATTAGTGAATTTTCATGTGGATGCATTGTCATTTAGAAAATGTGAGTTAGTGAATTAGTGGATGTGAATTATTGAGAATGTAAAATAGTGCTGTTTTGAGAATGTGAAATAGTGAATTATTGTCTCATGAATAGGCATATGGCAAGTCGTGGCTTTGGTCATGGTAAATTGGGTTGTGCTAGTGTCGGTCGTGGTAGGGGGCATAAGGATTTCCCTTTGCCTGAAGCTCGCCCTCCTGGTATCACTTTCAACGGAGTCAATAGGACTAGACCGACCCGATGTCCTCAAGCAACCGTACCAGCTCCAGGAATAATAAGATCTATCTTTTTGTCTTATTAAGAACGTTTGATCGTTATTAATGTTACATTACCCCTAATGTAGCGGATCGATGTGTTTACATAGCTTGCCGAGGTAGTAAAATGCCTAGGTGGTACACCTCCTCACGTGGAAACCATGGAACACCAACGGTTCAAGAAACTAACAATCTCTTTCGAGATACCAGCAAGAGAAGATCTAGGTACCATGGTTCCGGTTGTTGCTAGTAGTAAAGAATCACCTATTCAGATGACTTATAAAAGAAGTGCCATGAAAGTTTGCCTTTTAGAACTTGAGAGGTATGGTTATCTAATTCCAGACTTGTTATGGTTCAAAATCAGAGCGCTTCAACAAAATGAACATGATATTGTTAGTTTCTGTGAGAGACTTGCACAAGAAAATTAAAATGACATGATATGTGAGTCCTTGTTAATTGGATTGTGCGAAACACCTTCACGGCGATGAGTTTGAAGATTATTTTATGTGAAGCCATGGACAAGTTAGGTTATCATTGGTACGAGTTTGAGACACCCCGTGCTAGGGAAGGCCTGTACCAGACCTCTATTAAAGTTCGATCTACCTCAGCTCGTTTCATGCTACGGAACTTATGTTCACCATCCATGGCAAAGCACTTCCTCGTAAATGTGAAGCAAAGGAAAGCGCACTTATCCGTGCTTTATTTTTTATTGATGAAAGCCTGGGGTACAAGATTGGCGTTGTTCACTATGTTAAGTACCTGTTGCTTGTGAATAATATCCATTAGATGCCATGCAATTGAACATTTGCACCTTGGATGTAATATGTATTGACTTATCGAATATTTCAATCGCATGCATTTTAAATATTCAGATGTTTCCCTTTCCAAGTTCTTGTGGCCATATAGTATGATGTGCTTGAATATTACAGATTCTGAAAATTTAAATTGAAATCAGTAAATTATTTAGCGGTCAAGATATTTTTAGGGGCGGGTCATACCCTAACCCGCCCCTGAAAATTGATTTCCAGAGGCGGGCTATGGGCTCACCTGCCCCTAAAAACTGATTGCCTGTGAAAACCGATTTGCAGAGCGGGTTAGGGCATGACCCACTCTTGGAAGTCGGTTTTCAAGGGTGGGTTTGGTACCCGCTCCTGCAAACAGCTATGTTTAGCTGTGATAAACAGGGACGGGTACCACACCCGTTCCTAGAAATAGATTTTTTCCCGCCTCTAAAAACATTTTTTGTAGTAGTGGATTGTGTTTCCGGCCCCCTTTGTTAGACTAGTTATTAAACAAATGTTCCGTATTTTGTGGTGCTGAGATTCCTAACACAATGTAAACTGCATGCCAAAGAAACTTTACATGATGACATTCGAACAAGTGTTGGATAGTTTCCGACTTACTAAAAAAATAACAAGTTGTTCTCTGAATATCTTGTTTAACGGACGGAACAATTGGTTCTTGAGTAAAAAGGGGAGTGGTCTGAAATGGGGCCGATGACCCTTCCATGGGCATGGTGTAGAATTGTATGGGAAACATGTGGTGCACGTAAAGCCGTTGACTCCCAACTCCACGTCATGCAGTTATACTTTGACTGGGTTTGAACGGAAGCGCACGCAATTTCCAAGACCACTCGTCCATGCACTGACAAAATTGAACTAGCTAGTTACTCAATTAACTTTGCCGTGCAATCTGGTGTACTTTGACAAATTGACTTCCGTCACTTCATTCCACACTTGTAAATGTGCAAGCTGGTGAATGCCCAGACAGTCTGCATAGCTAGCTAGCCAGCATTGGTACACCTGCCTCCAAGTATATATGTCCGCCGCAAGTCTGGTGATGATCCGCTACGCGGTCGCCATGATCTCTCTGCACTACCTGTTCGCCGCACTGGCGACTACACTAGCGGCGGCGGAGGCTTCGGGTGTTGCGAGAAGGCAAGGAAGCACCGGTGATAGGGCGCCCTCTATCACCCCTGCCGCCGGTTGCCCGAACAGATGCGGCGATGTGACCTTCGACTTCCCCTTCGGCATCGGCCCCGACTGCTCTCGCGGCCCCGATTTCGAGCTCACCTGCGACAACACCACTCAGCCTCCCAAGCTCTTCATGTGTGATGGCACCACCCAGCTCATCAGCAATATCACAATTGTTACCACGGAGGATATGGACACCGACTCAGAGCGTTCGATTAGCATGAACTTCGCCCGTACCATCCCCATGAAATCATCTGCACCGGTTTTCTGGTCTTTGTCTCTGAAATCTCCAGGGAATTCTTTCATTGCCCAATACACCGGACTGAGCTTTTCAGGCTGTGATTTCCATGTACACTGGGTAAACCCTCCGGTGAATACAACGGCGGTCGCGTCCAGGTCCAGCTGCACATCTCTCTGCCCTGACGACGCTGACGGTGAGCTCACAAACATAGCTGCTGGCGATGCTGCCGAATACTGCGGTATCTCCAACAACGGCACTGGATGTTGCAACATCTTGTTTGGTGATTACCAGGGTGTACCTTATGTATCTCTTGCCACACTCAAATTCGTTCGCTACGGCAGAGCCGATCCCAAATTGCACCATAACCTGAGCTTCTTGTGGGATACAATCAATGTTACTCTTTATGAAGCGTCTGCCAATTGGAAAATTGCTGATCAAACAACCTGCGCAAGCGCCATCAGAAACAAGGCAACCTATGCTTGCGTTAGCAGAAATAGCATTTGTGAAGACGACTTTATCGGGGATTATGGCTACAGGTGCAAGTGCAGGACAGGCTACATAGGCAATCCATATATTCCTCACGGCTGCAAACCAGACCACGGTAAGGCAATATGTCATCCCATATACTACCTCCATCCCATATTACAATTCGTTTTGTCTTTTTTATATACATAATTTTTGCTATGTATCTAGACATAGACATAGTGTACATCTAGATGCATAGCAAAATATATGTATTTAGAAAAGCCAAAACGAATTGCGTAATTTGGGATGGAGGGAGTACTATTCTGCAATAGTTACGATCAGTTACATATTTTATTTCCAACCGCATAAAATTCACCTACATTTCATCGCAAAAAGAAAAGGCCAAACACCTTTACTTTTCCTTCAACAATGTTGTCATTTTCAGTTTGAACTATTTACTAGAAGGGCCCAGCCCTTTTTCCAATGCCGAATCGATGACCTATGTATAAGAAAAAAGAGATTCTTTTGGATTTCAAGAAAAAATAAAAGGAATTGTATCAATTTGGAAAAAACGGTGTCATTTTCATTCAGTAACACACGGTAAGTTCAAAAAAAAATCGTACAATATCTTACTCCAGTCCCACATCCTAAACAACTTCGTCACTGTATCTTGTCAATAATCCAAGCCATCCAGGACTGTATGTTGTGCCATAAATTAATCTAAGGTCCATACAGAACTGCTAATACTCGGGATGCAGTTAGACGTGGCGTATTGGCGTAATATCAATGAAGTTTCACTTGTAAAATAACATAAACCTTGGAAACAAAACATTTAGGACTGTGTTGCCAAAGTATATTGGCCAAATTGGCCTTAGTGAGAGTCATCCCTTTCTTTGAATACCAATGGAAAATCTTGATCTTGAGAGGAACCCGTATTAATTTCTAAAAATATCGCATTTTCTTGGTAAGAACCATTTTGTATTAAAGCTAAGTACATCAAGAAAACAGTGAATTCACCTCTCTTTTGAAATTCCTCATTTAAAATTAACAATAGCTACCTTTGAAACTAGTTCATGCTAAGCTACTAATCTGTCTCCGATGAAACCTCTCCGGAAAGGAACATTCAGAGGCATTGAACTCAATACACTGTCCACTGTTACGAACTTCTTTCTGATATTGAATAAGGTAAAGTTAAAGGTTTATCACCTAACCATCGATCCTCCCAAGTTTGTTTCTCTCTTCGAATCTTGAAAGAGCCAAAAGATAGGAAATCCTCCTTACCTACATAAGGCTAGATATATGAGTAATGGACTTATGTTATTCAAGTGCTTATTTTTAAGTATATCCCCATACCCATCTTCATTTAAGAGATTAAAAATCCATTTACTCAAAAATCCATTTATTTTGAATCTCCCATTTCAATATCGCTAAAACCTCCTAACTCTTTATGTTGCTAAAACTTCCTAACTCTCCCATTTCTACATGTACTCCATTTGGCCAATCTATATTTTTCTTGTGCTATAGTAATCCAACTTCCTGAGGACCCCTTTAGGCACTTTGAAGAATGAAAATATGAATATAGGTAAACCAACCTTTCCCCACCTGAAAGAAGTTTTGCTTCCCAACTACCAAGCTTCTTCTGAAATCATTCTTCTACCATGAGCCAATCTTTGTTGGTTATACTATCTTACAATGATAGTATATAGGAATTCTCAAGTATCTAAAGGAAAGGGATCCCCATTTACACCCCCAAAAGTTCCATATATTCTCTTGCTTTTATTTGCTTGTCCCTTGCCATATAAAAATACTTCACTTTTATGAAAATGGATCTTGAGGTCTGATAACCGTTTGAGAGTGTATAGTACTAATTTGAACTGCTTTGCCTCCCCTAAGTCATGCTCCATAAAAGATAATAGTATTATCTGCATATTGTAGTATTGGAAAAACCCCATCAACCAAGTGGGGTACGAATTCTCTAAATTGCCCATGATCCTTAGCTCTCTAGCAATAAGAATTGAAAGCATATTAGCAACTACTCCCTCCGTCCCAAAAAAAATAAGTCATTCTAAGATTCAAAATTTGTCCCAAAAAACAAGTCATATTAGAAAGTGCATGTGCATGCAAGAATCAATTAGTGCCAAATATGGGTAATAAATAGGGGCAAACATGGTCATTTTAGCTTGTTGTTAATTTGTCCTAGAATTCCTAGGATGACTTATTTTTTGGGACGGAGGGAGTAGATTAAAAAGAAATGGTGAGAGAGGATCTTCTTGACGTGATCCTTTCCTAGTGTGGACAGTCATTGGACGTTAATGTATCCAGCAGGTAAGTAATCTTAATTCGCTTTAAACAATGCACTACGTGTACTCTGTCTCTCCTACCAATCTATCTTGTTGCCATGCCAATTTTACTTTGCACCTGCTAGCAGACCATCAAAGTGTATATGCAACCAGATTTATCATAGAGAAGGTGTATAGCTAGGAACATATTTATTTCTAAGAGTAGAACAACAATGAGCATCATAAAAGAAATAAGATAAGATGTATACTCAACAATTTTATGCAAAATGCTGATATGAAAGGAATAAGCTAGCCGTAAGAGCCTAAGAGAACTTGTGTTACTGAATCATAGAGATGTTGTGGTAATACTTGTGATATTTATCAGCTTTCATCTCACTGGAATCAGGTTACAATCCATCTCAACCAAAGAGCAACTGTACTCGCCAATGTGGGAGTACAGATGTTCCATTTCCATTCGGCTTGGAAGAAGGTTGCTTTGCAAGAGAAGAATTTCATCTCAATTGCACAAACAAGACATCATCAGCTATCTTGCTGTACAAGTCAGTGGATGACTATCAGGTGACAAATATACATGTTGAACTAGGGCTTATTGAATACATTGACCCGGAAGCAAGTTTTGGATTTGGTGCATTCGTAAGACCAAGTCTTTTCCTTTATTCTGCGGCTCCCGTTTCTGTGCAATGGGTGGTTGCCCAATTATCATGCGAAGAGGCAAGACAAAATAAGTCTGGGTATGCATGTGCAAGTGCTAACAGTGAATGTAAAACAATCCGACGTACAGCTGGTGGTCATGTTGGTTACAGATGCAATTGCATAAGTGGGTACCAAGGAAATCCATACATCGCAAGAGGCTGTGTTGGTATGTTCTCTCCCTCTTCATGAACCCAGATAATAGAGCTGATTTCATTTTTGTATTTGTGTTCATGTTGTATAAAACAAATACTCCTATGTAGTCTATGTAGCTCCATCTGGTGACGTATTTACAAAATGTTAACTTGGCTATATATAACAGCCTATGCACGCAAGTGTTAGAGCGAAATGGTTTTAGCACACAACTCAGAGGTGTTGTCAATTGTCCTTGCTCCCATCTCAGATTATTAGAGATGGACTCGATAACCACCTCTCCATTTAGGGATACTCATTAGACACACGAACAAAGCTTGGGCAATTTGAGAAATTCTAGTTCCAAACTACAATGGATAATAGCTAGTACTACAAAACATAAATAGCCAAGCCCTTATATTTTGGAACCATTTGGGATAATATATCACGAGTGATACTATACCTCTAATTGCATTGAAATGTTTAAAATGAGATTTTTGAGCTCTATGAGATGACCTTCGTTTTCATAGTCCTTAGGCGAGAGTGTAACTACGCCTTACCAGATATGTGTATCCAATGGCGACCATATCTTTTGTAGAGGTGTATCTTGTGGTATAGTGGCAAATGAAGGCCAAGGGCTATGTTAGCTGGCAGTTGGCCACTTGTTGAATTGGCTTCTTAAAGGATTGAGGCATTGTAAAGTTTGGTTTCACATGATATAAGACTCTATATGTAGAAAATATATAATAAACAAACCGTGTTATTGTTTTGAACTTAAATTTCTTTCTAGACTAATAAATTGTACCAGGTGGATATTTTAAATGAGGTCTTTTATGGTACACAGTACTGATCTATACGAGAGCTATGGATCAGACTGCCTAGAGCGGAGGGGATGAACGGAAAAATAGAGCGCCGCCGCCGGGATCTCCGGACTCCTGCCTCCTCCACCCCTACCAGCCCCAGATCCAAGCTCCTCTCCACGTACACTCTCCATCCATCCTAGTTGCAGTTCCCACGCCGCCCATGAAGGGAGATCAGGGAGCACTTCTGCAGGCTTCATGTGAGGTGAGGAGATCTTCAGGGGCGGGCTCGCGTCGTCCCTCCACCCCTCACACATTCAAGCAAGCACCATCTCTCGTCGCCACCCCGCCGGCAGCCGGGGCTACACCTCCTCTTCGTCGTTGCATCGTCCATCTGCCGGAGCTACGCAGATCATCCACCGGAAGGTCGTGCCACGCTGCCACACCCCTCAGGAGCCCCGTCATCCATCCGCACAAGCTGTGAGGCCCATCCCCTGCAGTCGCCACTCTTCTGTCCAGTAGCCGGTGCCAGCCTCCCTTCCAGTTGTGACCGACAGCCTCCATCCGAGCAAGATTCACCGCTCGGCATGCTGCAGCTCGTCTGGACTAAGAAGAGGAGGCAAGGATATGTAGAGCGGCTCGGGGTCGATGCTGCTTCGACGCCCGCTGAATTTAGGTGTTTTGCTTGGCTGCAGCTGCCTTCGCGGCCATCATCTCTCGTGAAGCTCCACCCTGGCTGCCATGGATCAGAAATGTCGCTTCCATCATCACGAAGCAAATCAATCATCACCGCCATCACGTTCTTCGCAGTTAGAGCGGAGCATCGCCTTTAAGAAATGGGCTTGAGGTAGATGTTACCGTTGCCTCGCGCGTGACCACCAAGAGTCAACTCCTGCAAGGATTCTTTCAGATGCATTATTTGTCGACGCCCTGGACATCGGGAGCGGCATTCTCGCCTTTGGTCCATCTCTCCAGCTCCACAAGTCCACTCTTCCTCCCAGCAAACAAAGAGTTGGGCTGACATACACTACTACAAAAAGAGTTTTTAGAGGCGGGTGCGGTACCCGTCTCTATTTCTCGCAGCTAGAAATAACTATTTATAGGAGCGGATAACGCGTCCACCCCCTGAAAATCAATTTCTAGGGGCGGATCACGGTGTCACCGGCCCCTAGAATTTGATTTGTTGGGGCGGGTCAGTGCATGACCCACCCCTACAAATCAATCTCCAGAATATGAAAAAAATTAGAAAAAATCAAAAATAGCAAAACAAAAAGAAAAAAAAATCCCCACCAACCAGCCACCCCCTCTACTACCGAGCTATAATTTTTTTTGATAAAATATGCACAATTACGTAAATCAGGATTCGAACCGCTTACCTCCAGCCTCGCGCGTACCCTACTCTCCACCGCACTACACAATTATTTGTGACTCTATGAGGTAAGCATTCTTTTAGATTAACTCTAAAACTGATTTCTAGGGGCAGGTTATGCCATCACCCGTCCCTAGAAATCTATTTTTAATGGCAGGTGACGCCACCACCTGCTCCTAAAAATATTTTTCTATTTTATTCCAAAAATTCATTTAAATCTTTAGATATAGCAAAAAAATCAAACTTCTACACTATGGTTATTGTGAACTATAGGTACAAAAAATATACCAAGTATATTTAGTGTATATAAAGATTAAAAGTGACTTGAGTTGTATGAGATACTATATAGTCATAGCCATATGAGAACTTATAATAATTTTTTGGACTATTAAATGACCCTAAATGAAAAAAGTTATCAACTACAAAGTTTTAGATCACGTCAATCTCTACAATTTTGATATAATGTTTAACTTCATCGGAGATTATATGAAAAAGTAATAAATTTTTTTGTGTGAAACCATTTGTAGGGGCGGGTCATGCCATCCTTCGCCCCTAAAAATGCATTTTTAGGGACGGTTGACGCTATCACCCGCCCCTAGAAATGAACCCCATTTCCAGGGGTGAGTGGTGGCATCACCCACCCCTAAAAATACCATTTCCAGGGACGGGTGATGCCGTCACTCGTCCCTGAAAATGGTGGCATTTTTAGCGGCAGGTGACATCATCACCCGCCCCTAAAAATACTTTCTAGGGATGGGTCGGATGCTACAGTAACCGAGGATCCATTTGTAGGAGCGGATTAACTTTTGATCCGCTCCTAGAAAAAAATGGAGCGTTGCTACAAATTATTTTTTTAGTAGTGCATAGTAGCCATGCCTAGGTTGAGAGAATGTCGCTCTACTTTATCGGCAAACACCATGGCTGGGTCTCTGTCCCAGGAACACCGCTACCCCACCTCAGCTTCACGACCGACAAATTCACTTGTGAAGAACGCCGATCCTATTTGCCACGGCTGTTGTTGTGCCTTTCCTGCTTCGACTCCTTTGGATGTCCGGTCTATGTTGGCACCATTGATGGAGTCTTTGCAATCCGAGCTCCAACACTTGATTACAGATCATTTGGAGGAAGTGTTGCGTTTCCTCATAAAGGAAGCTTCTACTATAAAGTTGTGGCTAGCATGTGTGGCTAGCCATTTGGAGCATGTGGAGCCATCTGAATAGCATGCTCCCGTTTCCAACTTAGCTGACCTTTTCGGCCCCTATTCTCCAATTCGGCACTCTCCGACACCATTGATTCTTGCTTCTCTTGCGGCTGCTTGCACACATGCCACTCCGTTATGCGCGAGGACACTGGTGCAGATAATGCAGAATTCATCATCGACGAGATGACCACAGAGGTGGCCAAAAGGACATTGGACACAGGGATTCATCAAAAGTTGCCCACTGAGCAGGCCTTCGAGGTGCCCTGTGGGACCTCCACTGTTCAGATGTTAGAACCGCCGTTTCTAGAGACCATCACCTCTGTTGAGGATGTTGCTTTGGTGGAGGACGCATCTGATGATGAGGAAGCCATCTTAGATGCACGAGTGACAATTAAGGACCCTATCCTTCTTGTCACCATTGAAGATAGCTCTACCCAATCTACGGTTGAGGTCATGGTTGGAGAGCTCCGACTGTTAGAGGATCCACTGATAGAAGAAGTGTCTTCTCTGGCTGCCATAGCTATGAAGGGTGAGGACCTTGCCTATACTCCTACAATTCCTCTTCACCACAGACCACAAAAACAAGATTTAGCCGTAAGTCCTATGATAGATCATCACTTCACCGAAGCGCCCATCTTGCAAATCACGGTGTGTTGAAATATTTGGAAATTGTTGGCACCAATGGGAAGCTCAATGAGGACGCAATGCAAGACTATGCAGATTGTCTAAAGGAGTTGTTGCCGCCAGACCTCCACAAGCTATTGATGAGTTTAAAAGGTCGTGCCTTCTGGGAACTAGTGGCAAAGATTGCTTCGCATCGTTGTTAGGTGGTCTTTGATGTGGTTTGTTTGTATTGTTGTTGGTAGAGATGGTTTAGTCGTTTGTAGATGTTGTTTTAAGTCTTGTAGTGTTGCTTACCCAATCAGGATCTTCTTCTTTATTAATATAATCGACAGCTCTTCTACTTGGTTCGTTTAAAAAAATACTGATATATACTAGTGTTTGAAAAGGACCAGTACGTTTGATGGTTCAGATTAATTGTATAGTACTAAAAATTTAATAGTAGTATATATAGTATACATGAGTAGTATAGGTAGTATAAGAGTACTATGGGAAAAATATTAATAACATCAGGATCCATTTCATTTGGACTATCTTTAACTGGAAAATAATTACCAAATTACCCTTACTAATGAAGGTTTAGATCATCTATAATATATACCACTAAGTGGTGGTACTGTACAATATAAAAACCCACTATTAAATTCCTGCATTCCAACTGGGCCGATAATAATTATGAACTTGAATAGATTTATAGATCATTTTTCATATTTTTAATTGTATTTTCTTGTTGTTTTTATTATTTTACTTTTCTTAGTAGTCATTTGGCTTTGGCTTGATGAGATTGACAAAAGAGAATATCGAACAAGCAGCATAAGGGCAAAATTATGTAACATCTCTTTTCAGCTGGTACAATGGAAAATATTTTTTCTCTATTACGTTTATCAATATTCTCTGTTAGCATGTTAATTAGGTACGGCATGTGGTTTCTTCATAGAAGTTCCTTCTTTTTCATGAATATTTGTTCACAGATATCGACGAGTGCCTTCAGCCAAACATCTGTCCTGAAATATGCAACAACACCATAGGAAACTACACATGTAATCCATGCCCTTACAAGACAGAGTATGATCCAGTTAACAGGCGTTGCGTCATCAGAAAACACCAAAACCTTCTCCCAGGTAACTCTTTCGTATCAATAGTGAATTATTCATGAAAATAAAAAGGAAACTAGTTTGGCTGAAGAGAAGGAAAGAGAACTGATGAGTTTGTCTGTAGGTATTGCTATTGGCCTTAGTGTTGGCCTTGGAATTCTACTTCTTTGCTTAGGTGGGGTTTTCCTTATCCATAGATGGAGAAGAGATATCCAAAAACAATTGCGGAAGAAATACTTTCAGAAAAATAAAGGTCTTCTTTTGGAGCAACTAATATCTTCAGATGAAAAACAAAGTGATAACAAAATTTTCTCCTTGGAAGAGTTGCAGAAGGCAACAAACAACTTTGATCCTACACGTATTTTAGGTAGTGGAGGACATGGTATGGTATACAAAGGCATCTTGTCGGACCAACATGTGGTGGCCATAAAGAAGCCAAAGGTAATTGCGGAAGGAGAGATTAATCAGTTTATCAACGAAGTTGCAATCCTCTCTCAAATAAATCACAGAAATATCGTAAAACTTCTCGGATGTTGTCTTGAAACCGAGGTTCCTCTACTGGTGTATGACTTTATCCCTAATGGTTCACTATTTAAGATTATTCATGACGATCAGAGTAACAAAGAATTTTCCTTGTCATGGCATGATTCCTTGAGAATTGCTACGGAAGCTGCTGGAGCTCTCTGCTATCTCCATTCTGCAGCATCAGTATCAGTTTTTCATCGTGATGTGAAGTCTTCTAATATACTCTTGGATGGAAGCTACACAGCTAAAGTTTCAGATTTTGGGGCCTCAAGACTGATTCCAATTGATCAAACCCATGTCATCACAAACATACAAGGTACATTTGGGTACTTGGATCCAGAGTATTACTACACTGGGCAATTAAATGAGAAGAGTGATGTTTACAGTTTTGGTGTTGTTCTGTTAGAGTTGCTTCTTAAAAAGGAGCCTATCTTTACTAGTGATTCCGGTTCAAAGATAAACTTGTCAAATTACTTCCTCTCGGAGATAAGAACAAGACCAATCACAGAAATGGTTGCCTCTCAAGTTCTTGAGCAAGCTTCTGAAGACGAGCTTAACACTGTTGCTTCTCTTGCGGAGGAGTGCCTGAGGCTACGAGGTGAAGAAAGACCTACGATGAAGCAAGTGGAGATGAAACTGCAACTTCTGAGGAATAAAGGTTTGAGATCATGCGACGGTTTCCCACAAGCAGTTGCGACATACAAGCACCAGCACCTGTAAGACTTGCAGCTCATCGCTGTCAATCTGTGTCAACTGACGGAGACAATAGAGCTGATATAGCGTCTTCAAGCTGCAATGAGCTGGAGCAAGAGTTCATGTCATCTGCTACTTTACCATGATGAATTAATCCTTGACCACCTTATTTTCGTTCTGATCTTACACATGTTTGCACATGCAGCTGAATGATCATCGACACAACAATGTAGCGCACTTGTTCGTTATTAGCGTGTTAGCTCAACATTATTGTAATGATTTGTTTATGTTGTCCAACATTCTCTATTTTTTCGATGGCAGATGGTTAAAGTTTTATGTGTCACATATTTGAAATTTTAGGTGTGCTTTCCTTAACAGTTGTATTTGGATCCATACCCAACTGTTTCCATGCTAACCTTTTCGTTGGAAAAGTATACGCCGGTATGGTGTGTGCTTGATATAAGTAAACTTACGTTTACTTGTCATTATTGTCAACTCCATTATTAACTCTGATTGTATTTTTTGGTTTTTTTTTAGATTACAACCGCTGCCTAGGCAGGGCCATCCAGCAAAATTACAAACGCCATCAGGCGGAACTTGGAGCCACACATGTTTACCAACATCCGTGCCGAGAGCTCTCCTCGCTAGTCTGTGAGCATCAACATTCATCTTTCTTCCTTCATGGATGATCTCGCGCTTCTGAAAGTCTGCCATCCTTACTTTGATCTCCCGAACAACATGGATACTGTTGGTATTTGGCACGAAATCGTCCGTAACAAATGGAAGTAGTGATTCAGGCGCTTAGTCATCTGGTATGTAGATGCATGGGAATAATGGTAGTCTACTGACAAATTGGATTCCCCGATAACGAGAAGAGCTAGAGGGAGATGAATGATCAACGTACTGTTGTCTTGGAAGGAACCGTACCGTAAGAGCGACCAAAGCAATCTTCCTAGCCGCGATGGAACATACGCATCGCATCCTGGTCCGCCTCTTCTTCATCAACAATTGTTCTATCCACCTAGTCCTTTTGAAATTTTACTGATTTTCAGAGGCGGGTTAGGGCATGATCCGCCCTTAAAAATCAGTTTCCCACTTGAAATTTTAATTATTTAAATTTAAATTTTTCAAATCCATTTCCCGCTGTCTTTTAAAATTTTGTTTCCCACCAATTTTGACCTATCAAGCTAGTGCGCAATCGAATGTCATAATGATCGAGATGGAATATGTTTCATGAATATAAATAATTGTACATACAAATTTAAAACATAAAGTAATAAAGTATATATATAATTACAGTGCATCATTACAGTACATCATTAAAAGTGTTGCTTGAATACATTTTTTTCTAGTTCCAACGCTACTTGAGACGGCAAGGTGATGCAGGTTCGCCCACTCATGAAGACTAATGTATTTAGGGTCCGTTACTAATTCGTGGTATTTGCTAAAAAATATGCCCATTTGAAGCGTCCCCTCATCAGAGGTGACTAAATCTGATACAAATATCAGTCCCAGGAGGCTGATAACACATTTATTACATCAGATGGTTCATTACCGTACAAACCGTCGAGATAGCGGGCACTAAAGCACCACTATCATGAGGGACAACATAAGGACCAAAAGCCAAACTAAAGTGCCAACAAAATCTAAGATAACATCAGAGTCTTGCGCCATGGTAAGCTTCCTGTGGAGACCCTGAACCACAGGCAAGATTGGGTGCAGGACGGCGACCTACTCGACGTCTTCAGGAACGAAGTTCGGATCCTCCTTCGTAAAAACTAAGCAAGAGTGAGTACATAAGTACTCAACAAGTCCAACCACACCCACGGAGGGGGATAATAAAGATCATGCACAGGATGTATCAAGGATAAGGTTAGGGTTCGTTTGCAATAAAGCAAGGTTTTACACATGCAAGGGTTCATTTAATAATAGAGTTTTCTCATAATATTTTTGTAGTAATCGAATAATAAGCGGGGTTGATCCTACAGAAAGGATCCAAGTTTTAATGCTACCGGACTCCACATCCACAGTAGCTCACGGCACAACTGCCGCACACTTTCAAAACGACCCACGCCACAAAACCAACCATACCAAAATATCTATTGAAGTGACCAAGCCGTAACTCGTCCAATACTGTGGACACGGCTATTCGAATAGATTTTTCACTCTGCAGAGGTTGTACACTTTATCCACAAGTAGGGTACCGCACTACGAACACCTTAGTGTCACTGCGGATCCTAACAAAGCCATTACCCACCTTAGCTGAATCTAACTAGCCAATACGGAAGCAACCATGGGGTTAATGACCTATCAACAAAGTCATAACCGGAACATAACTCACACAGATCGTATCCCTTCTCCATGATCTCCCGTCGCTCACCAGCTCTCCTTTTGGCTAGCAGAACAACTAGTGGGGTTTATGCTAAGCCGTTGCCCACACAACGGTCGAGTGGTTGTACGAGAAGTGGGTTAGGCAAGATGACACCTCAGCTCATCCATATATTGACAAGACGGACATCTCCCAACCATGCTTAACCACAAAGGTACAAGCTCACCGATGGCATTTCACACAAGAAACGTCGTCCATCTCATCAGGTTATATCTTCCTTTATTTTTCCAAAATCCCATTTTATCTTTTAAAACACTCACACCTTTATTCTCGATAAAGCACGTCCAGCATTTCTTCTACAAGAGCTTTTCGAATTGCTCCTACGTTGTTGTCTTCCTGCCTTGCGGAGGACGATCCACAGCCGCGACGAGGTCGTCTGGCTTGCGCTTTTGGGATGAACCCGAGTAGTCCCGCTGGCTCTTGTCGGTACGGTTGTCATTTGTGCACCTCGGGTTGTTGTCGTTGCGCCTAGGGAACCGTTCACGCATCTTCTCCTCTTGCTCGGACCAATCGTGCATCATGTCACGAAGTCCTGCAACAGTTTTTGGTCTGTTTCGCACAAAGTCTCTATAGATGCCTGGATCGGTGAGGCCATTGCAGAAGTAGTCAATGATGTCCTCTTCCGAGATGTTCGCAATGGTGGCTCGTACGTCGAAGAAACAGCGTGTGTATGATCGTAGGAGCTCGTTGCGTTCCTGTTTACACTGAGCAAGGTCATGATGAGTACCTGCGCGGGTAATCGCCCCCTGGAAGTTGTCGATGAAGACTTTCTTGAGCCCCACCCAGGAGTCGATCGAGTTGTTGCTGAGCCTCTCCAGCCATGTGAGCGATGCAGGGTCCAAAGCCATCAGGAAGTAGACGACCTTGGTGGTGTTGGAGCCTCCTGCGACTTCTATGGCGGTAGAGTAACATCATAGCCATTGCTGAGGAGCTTGTTTGCCGTCATACTTGGTGATCCCAATTGGCTTGAAGCCCTCAGGGTACTTGTAACCATTGAACCATGCTGTGAACGCTGGAAAGCGATCAATGCAGTCGGTACCTTCTGGATCGGCTACTTCATGCTCTCTGTGTTTGAAATCAATTATGGATCGCGCATCGCATCCTTCATTGATTTTCTGGCGTAGGTCTTCAATGGGTAAGTCTTGAGGATTCTGAGGGATGATTAGGTTGTCGCGGGTTGCCTCCAGGAGGTGGCTGCTGCCTCCCACCAGTGGCGTGACTTCCATGAGTGTTGTCATTGTTATTGCTTCGTTGATGTCAAAGATGGCCGCCTGCCGTTCGACTGTTAGCCTGGCTGCGGCTTTCGCCCATGTGTTCTTCTCCGACGGCTGACGTCGGGTTTTGTCGATCGAGCTGGATCTATGCTCTCTGCGCGTAGCGAAGTGCTTGGCGCAGGTTTGGATCATTGCTGCGTTTGAGTATGGTGGTTACCCTGGCGATGTTAGCCATGGGGGTTCTGAAGCCCCGCTCGCTCACCACGGCGTATTCAGCATCCAGTTCATGATGTATAGATCGTATGCGCTCGTTGACCCTCCTTCACCGGGCTACGCGGGCTCTATTCCTGGCCCTTCGTGCCTCACGCTCGGTGTCATTTTCATCACTGGCATTGGCTGTGGCCTCGTCTTCGGATATCATGTCAAGTGTTTCATTGGGTGAGAGGCCATCGTCCTCCCCCTCTTCCGCCATCAACACTTGGCGTGATATGAGTTCCTCGAAGCTCGCTTCAACTAGGTCGGTCGATTCTTCTGCCGTGGTAGCTAATGGCTTGCCCTCCGGAAAAGGCAAGGGCTCGAGTTGTGCCACGAGTCGGTCTTCATCTTCAAGTAGATCGGAGAGTTTCATGCCCTTTCAATGCACGAAACGACCTTCTGGGGTGGAGGTGATCATCAGACCATCGTCACCAAGGTGACCCGCAGCGCCCCGACGTGCCGTGGCTTCGGGTTTCCCGGTTTGGAGTAAAAAGTCCAAGTCCTTTTCCAATGCGGAGAGGGACTCAGAATTGTTGGCCTCCTGAGGTTCAGTGTCTGAATTGCGTGGACCGAGTCGTGATCGGCTACGCAAGTCCTCAGATTGGAGCGAGTCCGATCCGAGCGTGGTTGTTGTAGCACGGGGTGGAGTCGTGTTGAAAATGGACTTCTCCTCGATCTTCCTAGCGGAGCCATGGGTCAACAAGTCATCGAGATTGTCGACAAACTCGTCGAGCTCGCTGTGAAAACTTGTTGCGACAGTTTCGGCTTCATGACGTCGATGGTGAGTCGACGGAATTCGTCCCCGCCATCTGCGACGCAGACCCATGAGACGAAAACCAGCGTCGTGCCCTCGGGGAGCACGGCACTGGTGAACTTGAACTTGAATGATGCCATTGAGTTCGCCGGTGGATCTTCAATGCGTCCCCCTACCTGGCGCGCCAGCTGTTGGTGTTTTACCGCCTGCCCACCGAGGTGTATACCCGAGGTGGTGAGTTTTAGGTAGGGTGTCGCCGAGATCAGAAACTCGAAGGTGCAAGCAACACGAGGTTTAGACAGGTTCGGGCCGCGATGTGCGTAATACCCTACGTCCTGTTTGGTAGTTTGTATTGCCTTAGGTGTTGATGTGTTTTGAGGGATCCCTGCCCGCCCTTATATATCCGGGATGACAAGGTTACATGAATCCTAGTCCGACACTAGCTTAGGAATCTTACTTGAGTACAACTCGAGTAACTTCCTTCTGTATCGACTAGTTCTACTTCGCATGCGAGTAGAATACAAGACAGATAAGGTATCGGACATGTCCTATCCTCTATTCTTGTATGAACTACGTTATGTACCCAGTCCCGTAGTCCCGGGTCTGACTCAATCTGATTTCGAACTTGCTATATACTTCTTCCACTCATGTCATGCTAAATGGGGAACCAGGTGATGTTATTCAGCATCAGCGTGAACTCTGGCAAGGCGATCCTTTATCCCCCATGCTATTTATTCTCATCATGGATGTGCTTAACAGTCTCTTTGTCAAAGCTGGGGAGGAAGGGCTTTGCAACCCCTCTCCCAAAGGATTTCTGGACAGCAACTCTCTCTATTGCCGATGATGTTGCTCTCTTTATAAGGCCGGTTGAAGATGAGTTACAGGTCACAAAGGAAATTCTTAATGCCTCTGGTATGGCGTCTGGGCTGCAGACAAACCTCCACAAGAGTTGCATTATCCCCATCCATTGTGAAGATGTCTCCCTGCTGCCAGTTAGAGATACCCTGCCATGCACTGTAGCTGAGTTTCCTTGCACTTATTTGGGACTCCAACAAGAAACTGAGAAAAACCGATCTTATGCCATGGATTGAGAAGGTAGCTGACAAGTTGCCAGGATGGAAAGCTGATTTGATGAATAGGGCAGGGCATGTCACTATGGTCCGGTTTGTTCTCTCAGCTATACTTATTTATTTACTGATCGCCATCAATGTTCCAAAATGGTTCATTAAAGCAATTGATAAAATCTGGAAAGGTTTCCTTTGGAAGGGGAAGGAACAAGCTAATGGAGGTTGTTGTTTAGTGGCATGGGAGAAAGTCATAAGACCCCTGGATCTTGGTGGTTCCGGAATTACTAACCTGGAGGTCATGGCTGGAGGTCATGGCATGGGCGCTGCAAGCAAGGTGGCAATGGCACAAGAAAACCAGAGTTGATAGACCATGGACCGATCTAGAGCTCCCCTCGCATCCTAATTCACTTGCTTTATTTGCTATTGCAGTCAGCACAGAGTTAGGAAATGGAAACAATACGCTCTTTTGGACAGATAAGTGGCTGCATGGATGTTCAGTGGAGAATCTTGCACCTGCTGTCTTTGCAAGTGTGCCTCCTAGAATCCGTAAAAGACAAACGGTGGCTGAGGCTCCGGATAATAACAAATGGGTCTCTGTAATACGTGGGGGCCTATATTGGATTGGAATAAGGGAGTTTCTGCAGCTTTGGGATTGCGTCCAGGGCATTGAGTTAAATGAGCTAGAAGATCGACATGTTTGGAAATTGGAACCTCGGGGCTGCTACTCCTCTAAATCTGCTTACCGGGTTTATTTCCAAGGATCAGTAACCTTTGAGCCTTGGAGAAGACTCTGGAAATCTTGGGCCCCAAACACGTGCAAGGTTTTTCTTTGGCTGGCAATTCACAATATGTGCTTGATGGCAGATAGACTAGAAAGGAGAGGGCTGCCTCATCCAGATCAGTACCCCTTATGTAATTAGGAGGATGAAACTGTTCAACATTTGTTAGTATTATGTGTGGTGGCAAGATAGGTTTGGTTCAATCTTTTATCACCACTGAACCTTGGTGATTGCATTCCAAGGCAGCGGGAGCATAGCTTCGCGGAATGGTGGCGCATGGTAATGAAGAAGGTGAAAAAAGAACATAAGAGAGGAGTAAACTCCCTAATAATTTTGGGTGCTTGGATGATATGGAAGCACAGGAATGCCTGTGTTTTTGAGGGGGTGGCTCCCTCGGTCAACTCCATCATGAGGGATCTCAAGGATGAACATAACCTTTGGTGCCTGGCCGGCGCTAAAAAGCTGCAAGGCCTTGACAGACCCGGGCCTACAGGATTGTGCGCATCGCATAGACTTTTTAGGATAGAGGATGGGGCATGGCCCACACTCTACACCAGTTGTAATTACTCGTGTTTAAGTAGAACTAGTCGGAACAGAAGAAAACTACCCGAAACGTACTCGGGTAGCACTCCTAAGCTAGTATCGGGTTAGGACCTCCATGTAACCCTATCCCCCAGACTATATACCCCAGACTATATACCCCAGACTATATAAGGATGGGCAGGGACCCCCTCCGAAGCACTACCCACAATCTCATCATCTAAGGCAATACAAACCACCACACAGGATGTAAGGTATTACGCTCTCGGTAGCCCGAACCTGTCTAAATCTTGTGTTCCTTGCACCTTCAAGTTTCTGATTTTAGCGACACCCCACCTACAATCTAGCACCTCAGGGATATCCCTCGGTGGGCTTGGAGGTTAAACACCGATAGCTGGCGTACCAGGTAGGAGCGTTCATTGAGCATCCACTCGAGAATTCGACGGCATCGTTCAACTTCACCAGCGCCATGCTCGACGAGGTCACAACTTTCATGTTCGGCTCCTAGGTCTGCATCACCAATGGTTCAGGTGGCTAGAACAGCCGCCTGGCCGACACCAAGGAGCCGGAGGTGCCTACTACACCATCATGTCGTGATGTCAATGACCTTGCTGACAGTCTTGGTGGAATTCAACATTCCGATCTAATCGTAAACCATGCGAGTCACCTCAGAGCGATCCCACATTCGTAAGTCAACGCTGACGACCTAATCGCCGGAGTGGACCGGGTCTTGTTGCGTTGCGTGCATCAAGCTTGCAAAAGCCTCCCTTCAACACTCCGGTAATTAGCTTCCCCCAATTAGACCTAAGATTTCTCACACTTTTTTTGCTACTCCTGGTGGCATCTACTCTGGTATCGATCAAGTCGACCACAACATCGCCGAATGCATCGAGCTCACGGAAACAAGTCTTCAGCTTTCCAATCAGAACAAGCCCGAAGCACCTGCCATGGATGTCAACCGTGCAATTGACGACTTTATCAACAACCTAGAACCCCTCGAACCGAGTCTGCCTCGGTCCGAGGTCCCATACCATAAGCCCCTCTTCGAGTCGGAGGAGGATTTGGATCGTCTATTACAAGTTCGAGGAGGAGAAGCCACTTTCTATCGGAGGGCTCCCATCTTTGATGACTACTAGGGCTCCGAAGATGACGCATCACCCTTATCAAGCGGCCACCAGGGCATAATGGCCCCATCAACTTGGTCGGACGGGCTCGGGCATCAGAAGGGCACAGAGTCCTCCAAGCTACCAGACTTTAGCCCACCCTTCTACGCCATCAACTTGGTCGGGCGGGCTCGGGCATCGGAAGGGCACAAAGTACTTCAAGCTACCTGACCTCAGCCCACCTTTCAACGCCATCAACTTGGTCGGGCGGGCTCGGGCATCGGAAGGGCACGGAGTACTCCAAGCTACCTGACCTCAGCCCACCTTTCTGAGCCATCAACTTGGTCAGGTGGGCTCGGGCATCGGAAGGGCACGGAGTACTCCAAGCTACCGGACCTCAGCCCACCTTTCTACGCCATCAACTTGGTCAAGCGGGCTCGGCATCGGAAAGGGCACGGAGTCCTCCAAGCTACCCGACCTCAGCTCACCTTTCTGCGCCATCAACTTTGTCGGTGGGCTCGGGCATCGGAAGGGTACGGAGCCCTCCAAGCTACCCGATCTCAGCCCAATTTTCTATGCTATCAACTTGGTCGGGCGGGCTCGGGTATCGGAAGGGCACAGAGTCCACCAAGCTACCCGACCTCAGCCCACCTTTCTGCGCCATCGCCAATGACTACTTCAACTACTCATCTCGACTACAATACTAGTCGGGAGCGGGCCTCACACCATCAATGATTAGTCGGAATTGACTCCGACTAGTCGGGCCTCATCAACAAACCGTTGCGGCTCCATCGACGAGCGCTACGGCTTCGTCGGCAATCACCCACGAATCAAGATCGACAACTCTCCACACTTGTCTGGCTTCCACGCTCGAGGGCTGGGCGTGACAAGCGGTGTGCTTTCGGCAGCTCCGCTAGGTCCCAGGCTCAAGGGCTGGACGCTGTGCAACCGGACGGCTGCCAACGTGACGACTGAGACCTGATTCAAGGAGTTTTTCGGAGATCTTTAGGGAACTTATTTAACCATTATCTTGAGTTTTATCTGAAACAATAGGTTTTTTTCCAAAGAACCCGTTCAACCACTCGGTCTGGAAATCAATGAATTTGCACAAAATAAGGCCTTTGTCCGTTCATCCATATTTTAGCGTCGTACAAATTGTCTTGGCCCGCCCAAGAAATTCCTTCGGGCCAACCGAGCTTTGCACGACGACCGCTTTCGTAACAATGCATGTGAAGGATTGCGTAGTTTATTCCTTCAGAGCAGCAAGATTTATTTCTCCTTTGCCAGTTGATCTCCAGTCACCTATCTCTGCTTCTAGTGACGCTGCGTTTACTAGTTCCCGACTAGTACTACATATAGTCGACTGAAGTGGGCCTTGCTCCCATACTTCCAGTGACGCTGTGTTTACTAGTTCACGACTAGTACTACGCGTAGTCGACTGAAGGGGCCTCGCTCCCATACTTCCAGTGACACTACGTTTACTAGTTCACGACTAGTACTACGCTTAGTCGACTGAAAGAGTTTCACTCCCATACTTCTAGTGATGTTGCGTTTACTAGTTCACAACTAGTACTACGCGTAGTCAGTCGACTGAAGGGGTCTCGCTCCCATACTTCCAGTGATGCTGCGTTTACTAGTTCACGACTAGTACTACGCGTAGTCGACTACTCCCATACTTCCAGTGACGCTGTGTTTACTAGTTCACGACTAGTACTACACGTAGTTCACTGAAGAGGTCTCGCTCCCATACTTCCAGTGACGCTGCATTTACTAGTTCACGACTAGTACTACATATAGTTGACTGAAGGGGCCTTGCTTCCAGTAACGCTACGTTTACTGGTTCACGACTAGTACTACAAGTAGTTGACTGAAGGGATCTCACTCCCATACTTCCAGTGACGTTGCGTTTACTAGTTCCCGACTAGTACTACGTGTAGTTGACTGGAGGGGCCTCGTTCCCATACTTCTAGTGATGCTGCGTTTACTAGTTTCCGACTAGTACTACACGTAGTCAACTAAAGGGGCCTCGCTCCCATAACACTGCGTTTACTAGTTCCCAACTGGTATTACACATAGTCCTCTAAAGGGGTACTTACACCCATATTCTCTATAGTACCTTAACTTGTGCTGCGATGACGATGACCTCGACTACTCGGCTCGACATCCGCTCACACTGCCACGTCAACACGCTATCAGCAACCTCGACTCCTCGTCTCGACTACAAACAAGACACTCCGCGTGCTTTTTGGCGGCTGGTCTAGCTCCCATGCTCAGGGGCTGGGCGCAATAAGGTTACTTGGCATACCTTAGCCGACTCATCTAGCTCCCATGCTCGGGGGCTGGGTGTAGGAAACAACTCGGCGTATCTCATGTGATGACTCGTCTGGCTCCCATGCTCGGGGGTTGGGCTCGACAAGGCATTCAGTGTGCTTTCGGCGGATCGTTTTGCTCCCATGCTCGGAGGCTGGACGCTGCAAAACTACTCAGAAGATTCGTGGAAGAACCCGATTTAAGAGGCTTTTGAGGATTTATCTCAGGAAAATAATTGTTTAACCATTATTTTAGGATTTTATTCCGAAATAAGGGGGTTTTCAAAATTTTCACCCAGAGGTCTTATCTAGCTAATTTAATCAAAGAAAAAGGTTTGATTTGAGCGGTAATTTAGGGCGCTTTTTAGCAAGTTATTTGTTTAACCATTTTTTCAGCGAATTCATTCCGGAAAAGTCGGTTTTCGAATTTTTGAACCAATTTGTCCATCTTACCCATCAAATTCCTACCATCATATATTGCATGCTATGATTCTTTGGATCTTTTTTCCAAACCTTAAAATTTGGATTTAAGACTCGAGGCTGTGGGACACGTGTCATGGATGGCTTATTTTTCAAACTTTTTGGAAGATAAGGACAGAAGATTCAAGACTAATTTTGACCCTCAGCCTAATTCTTCGAGTCAACCTAAGGCTCGGGGGCTACTCCATATGAAGTGCGAGTTTAATCTCACCCCATATAAAAGAAGGCTTGAAGACTACTCAGGGTATGAGCACTTCAAAGCCTCGATGCAGCAAGTGAAGTACTCGGAAGACTCTTTCAAGATGAAGTTTAGGAGAATTCGAAGATGACTTCAGAACTACTCGGAGGCCTGCAGTACTCGGCTACGAAGAGCTCGGAGGCTGGTCAGACCTGGGCCCACGGGACTGTGCACATCGCATAGACTTTTTAGGATAGGGGATGGAGCATGGCCCATACCCTACACCAGTTGTAACCACTCGTGTTTGAGTAGTACTAGTCGGAACAGAAGGAAACTATCTGGAACGTGTACTCGGTTAGGACTCCTAAGCTAGTATCGGGTTAGAACTTCCATGTAACTCTGTCCCCTCAGACTATATAAGGGTGGCCAGGGACCCCCTCCAAAGCATAACCCACAATCTCATCATCTAAAATAATACAAACCACCATACATGATGTAGGGTATTACGCTCTCGGCAGCCTGAACCTGTCTAAATCTTATGTTTCTTGCACCTTTGAGTTTCTGATGTCGATGATACCCCACCTACAATCTACCACCTCGGGGATATCTCTCGGTGTGTTTGGAGGTTAAACACCGATAGATCTGAGCTAAATTGGTGTATTCTAGTCAGCTAGGTCAAGGTTTTGGTCATGCTCTTATTTGTTTGATAGGCTAGCTATTGATTTTTTGTACCTATCTCTCATATTTGGTCCGCGTATGTAAGATGGGAGTTGTACGGGGACTATTATTTTCTCTCTAATGCAATAAAGCGCAGCTCTCCTGCATTTTCAAAAAAAAATATTCTAGAGCTATAGAGGGAACTGCCATATAGAGGGAACTGCCATTATTTGTAGGGTTGTAGAGGGATTTTTTTCTCATGTTCCTATCACTGGATCAGTGGTCATTGTGTTTGATAGTGTGTTTAGCGGATAGAACAAGTGGATCTCAAATGGCCGACATGACTTGACCCTTCGATGGACACGAGTGTAGAATTTTATGGGCAATGACGTAACTTTCTCAGTCAATATGTGGTGCAGGTAAAACTGTTGACTCTCGATTGACTCCAAATTCCACGCGTGCAATTAATTTGATTAGACGTGAACGAAAGGGCAGTCTCCACGACCACTTCTATATTGACAAATTAACTTTTTAAAATAATAAAAAATATTCCATCTTGGTACCTTTCATACCACAAATCAGATTTAACCATAATTAGTTCACACCACACCGTTAATATTATTGATTAATACACATAACGAAAGGCCTTCAATAGGATGTGAAAAACTGTATAGCTCTGCACCCAAGAATCTGGCATAGCTGGAGGAGCCGCTCCTTCAACCGTTAGTTAGTGCCCTGCAACAATACCTAGAATACAACCAATACATCGCCCTAAATAGCACCTACACAAATATTTTTGGTGTAGCATTGTTAAACATAGAATAATTCCTTATGAACCAAATTGCCCAACAAATAGATGCAAAACTTGTCAACAACATTGGATCACTACTAAAAAATGATTTGTAGCACTTCCCGACTTTTTAGGCGCGGTCAAAATGTAACTCGTTTCTACGAAAGGAGCTGGATTACTGCAGCAGCAGACCCGGCCCTAGAATTGCATCTTTAGGTGCGGGTGACGCCATCACCCGCCCCTGAAAATGAGACCCATTTTCAGGGGCGGGTCATGGCGCTAGCTGCCCCTAAAGATGGGATTTCCAGGGGTGGCTGTTGCCATCATCCGCCCCTAAAAATGGGGCTTATTTTCAGGGGTGGGTGGCACCCCCACCCGTCCCTACAAATATTTTTCACATTGTTACGAACATTCAATTAAATCAGAAAAAATAGCAAACCATATCAAAAAAGTGAAATTTGTACCATAAGACTATTGTGCCCTGTAAAACTAGATAAGCTACAGAACTAGATAAGACTATTCCCACCCGCCCCTGAAAATCACTACTCTATATATCTTGAACGGGCTGAGAACTTAGCAAAATTTTTATTTCGTGCGGACAAGGGCGTTACGCTGCTAAAATTTCCTCTTCCCCGCCGGTGCCTCTCCGCGGCGGCTCGGCCCTCCCCCTGCCGACACCTCTCCCCGGCGGCTCTCCTTCGCCACTGCGCCATCTCCTCTGCGGCGCTCCCTAGATGCGCCGGGCCTCCACTCCTCTCCGCTACCTCGTCATCGGCCTCCCTCGGCCCGCCGCCCGCCCGCCCGCCTCCCTCGACCCGCCGCCCACGCGCCTCCCTCGACCCACCGTCGTGCGCCTCTTGATCCGGCCCGCCGCCGAGCGCGCCTCCAGATCTGCGGCAGTGGCCCTCTCCTTCCCTCCCCTCCGGCCCACGTCCTTCCTCTGCAGCAAGTGAGTCCTTGGTTATTTTCCTTTTGAATTATATAATGAATTAGTTAGTACATTAGTTAATGTATAAGTGAAAAAATATGAATATATGTGTTTTGTAATATGTGAAAGTGAATGTGACATGTGAATTTGTAGTGGAATTTCTTTTTATTTTGCCATTATAGTTAACTTTCATGTGAATTTTAATTGAATATATAAGGAATATGAGTGTAATTAGTGAATTTTCATGTGGATGCATTGTGATTTTGAAAATGTGAGTTAGTGAATTAGTGGATGTGAATTATTGAGAATGTGAAATAGTGCTGTTTGAGAATGTGAATTAGTCGATGTGTTTACATGGCTTGCCAAGGTAGTAAAATGCCTAGGTGGTACACCTCCTCACGTAGAAACCATGGAACACCAACAGTTCAAGAAACTAACAATCTCTTCTCTTTCAAAATACCAGCAAGAGGAGATCTAGGTACCATGGTTCCAATAGTTGCTAGTAGTAAAGAATCACCTATTCAGATGACTTAGATTTTGAGAAGCATGGTTATCTAATTCCAGACTTGTCATGGTTCAAAATTAGAGTGCTTCAACAAAATGAACATGATATTGTTAGTTTCTGTGAGAGACTTGCAAAAGAAAATTAAAATGACATGATATGTGAGTCCTTGTTAATTGGATTGTGTCGGTGTTTTACCGGCTGCCCACCGAGGGATATACCCAAGGTGGTAAGTTTTGGTGAGGAGACGCCGAGATCAGAAACTCGAAGGTGCAAGGAACACAAAAGTTAGACAGGTTTGGGCCGCGATGTGCGTAATACCCTACATCCTGTATGGTGGTTTGTATTGCCTTTGGTGTAGTTTGATCTGTAGATCTTGTTTTGAAAGGGGTCCCTGCCCTCCCTTATATACCCGAGAGGTCAGGGTTATAAAGATACTAACCAACTCCAGCTAAGGAATCGTACCAGAACATGTCTCGGATAGATTGCTTCTGTATCGGTTAGCTCTATCTCCTACTTAAACGGGATAAATAAGAGATAAACAAGATAAATAAGAGATAAGACGGACTTAATCTCTTAAACCTCTTTAAACTATGTTATGTACACAGTCTCCTGGCCCCGAGTCTGACAAGCTCCTGAGCTCTTCGTAGCTGAGTACTGCAGGCTTATCGAGTACTTTCGAAGTAGTCTTCGGCTTCTTTTGATGCTCCGTCCTGAAGTTCTTCTTCGAGTACTTACTTGGCTGCATCGAAGCTATGAGGTGCTCATGCCCCGAATTATATCTTTGATATGGTGTGCGATTGAAAAAATCGCACTCCATATGGAGTAGCCCCCGAGCCTTAGGTTGAATCGGAGAATCAGGCTGAGGGTCAAATTAAGCTTGAATCTTCCTTACTTACTCTTCGAATAAATTCAAAAAAATAAGTAGTCGATGCCACGTATCCCGCAGCCCCCGAGCCTTGAATCCAAATCCCTCAGAATTGGAAATAAGAATCCAAAAACCGTGGCATGCAGGTTAAAAATGTCTACATGATAAGTTACCAATATGACGATACAAATGATGAAAGTTAGATCATGAATTCGAAAAACCCCTTTTTTGGGATAATTAACCCTGAAAAATGATTAATTGAATGTTTTATCTAAACAATCCACCAAATGAACCCTCATCTTCTGAATATTCCCTGAAACGACTCTTGACCTTCGAAAAAGTAGAACTTTACCCCAACCGCTGGTTATTTAACCCCGCAGTAACTGCCAAGTAAAAACTATGCTTCCAATCTGCAATTTGCTAAGAGCCACAAAAATCCCCAAATAGAGCCACACTCCGCCATCCTCTTCCTGAAGAAATCCCAATCCCCCCAGATCTCTCCGGCCCTCTCCCCGCAGCCCCCGAGCAACTCGTCGCGAGCGGATCCAGAGATGGCGCCCAAGAAATCAGAGAAGGAGGGGAAGAAGAAGGAGGCGCAGCCGTCGATCGGGGAGTGGACCCACAGTAAGTGCTCCCTCAACGATCTGAATAGGCTAGTTTCTGAGGGATTTCTCCAAGACAAGAATCTTATCAATTGGCACCCCTCATTCCGTGAACCTTTCCCCATGGAAAATGTTGACGAAATCGTCACATTTTACCATTTTGCCGAACGGGGATTGGCCCTCCCCTCTTGTTCTTTCTTCCGCGGCCTTCTTTATTATTACGGGCTTGAGCTCCATCACCTCAACCCAAACTCCATTTGCCATATTTCGATTTTTATCCACTTCTGTGAAGCCTTCCTCGGAATCGAACCCCACTGGGATCTTTTCCGCTTTCTCTTCCGCGTCAAACCACAACCCACCTCGAAAAATCTTTCTGTTGTAGGGGGCGCCGGCATCCAACTGCGTTAGCAGGCCGGCGACAAGTACCTGTCATATAAATTCCCCTCCAACCTTCCCGGGTGGAAAAATCACTGGTTTTATGTCGAAAACCATGCCCCCCAACTCCCAGAAAAGATGAACAATCCACCTGTCGTGAGGCCAGAGTGGAACATCGAACTGTCCAGGGAGACATGGACCAAGTCAAAGAATTGCTAGAAACCATAGAAGCTCATAAATTGATGGGAGTGACCGGCGCATCCGTCATGTTTTCCTTTCTCAAGCGTCGAGTCCAGCCCATCCAACTGCGCCACAAGCTTGGATTCGAGTACACGGGGACTGAAGATCCTTCTCACATGTGCATAGAGGAACTATCAGACGAAGCTGCACTCCTCCGAGTCTAGCGGGTGCTATTGGACGTGGACGCCGTGCCTTACGTCCCAGGATTATTTTCCGTATGAAGTTCGTCCAAACCGGTGAGTATTCGACTACTTTTTGTTGAAGACAAACTCTATTATGCCGCTGCTAACTGAAAACCTTCTGCAGGGGCACACAGAACTGTACCGCAGCTACCCGCCGCAACCTGACATCCCCCGGCTGGACCACCTCCTCCCCAGCGCTGCTGTCGAAGCAAAGAGGGCTCGCATAGCCCAGGCTCTGCACAGCAGCGAATCCACGGAGGACGAGAGCCCCCTGGTGGAGAAAGAAGCCGAAGGAGAGGCGAGAAGGGACAACTCCTCGGGGCCAGCCGTGGAGTTGACCGAAGCTCTGCCTTTGGTACCGCAGGGTCATCGGTTGGTGTGCAAGCGAAAAGCAGAAGCAATCGAATCTTCCAGGTATTGATTTGCTGCTTTGGTGAATTGCTAAACATCAATATTGTTACATGCTGACAGTATCCTTTTTG
This sequence comes from Panicum hallii, assembly GCF_002211085.1. Classification (NCBI taxonomy): domain Eukaryota; kingdom Viridiplantae; phylum Streptophyta; class Magnoliopsida; order Poales; family Poaceae; genus Panicum; species Panicum hallii. Next base: position 38,330,803 of record NC_038043.1, read on the forward strand.
TAGTCCTTCCACCTCTTCACACAGGACCGAGCCCGAAGAGGTGGGAGCAGCTCCATCGGCCGCCACAGCCATCACCATCGCCGTGGCTGGGACCACGCCACCGGCTGGTGAGACCCCGCCGCCAGCAACGGAAACACCGCGACAGGCCTTGCGGGTGAAAAAGGCTGTCAAAAAGAAGTCTACATTGTAAGTTTGCATCTGGTTGCATAATAAACATTCTACTTTTTTCTGACTTGTATGATGACAGACTCGACTTCATTAGGGTTGCAAGCGCCATGAAGCTCCAGCTGAAACCAGCCACGACTACCCCAGCCCCCGGGTCATCGACCCGAGAAGAGTCTACAAGCACGGGGCCAATCACGGCTGCTCCAGCCCTCGAGGCGTCAGCTCCCGAAGGGTCGACGCCCGTGGAGCCAGCCCCCAAGGCAGACGCGACGCTGCCCGACTTGCCGCCTCCCAAGCTCCAACAAGGCGAAGCCGGAGCTGGTGGCGAGGAACAAGTCGAGGCCCCTGATGCCGCTCCTACAGATGGCACAGGTAAGCATCTGACCGCCCACGGCTAACTGCCGAGACCCAGTCGCAATATACTGAAAAACATTTGCACTTCCAGGTGCCTAGCAGACACCACCTGAAGAAGCCGCCGGGACATCAAAGGGTCCTGGTGAAATACTGAAGGCCGGGCCCGGGTACAAGAATGTCATCAACACCGACCTGGTGGATGACCCAATGCTGACAGCCAACAACATAAGGACCTTCAAGAAAGCTTACAAGGAACTGTATGATTTTGCCATTGTAAGTCTCGAGTACTTGTCTGCTTGTATGCTTTGTCGAATAGTTTTGACTTGATCTCCTCTTTTGTGCAGGATGTGATCACTCACTCCCAGAAGAAATCAGAAAAACTGAAGACAGTTGTGAGTGGTCACCAAGAACTTGCTGCCCTAGATAAACGCATATCCGAAGAGCTTATGAAGAATGGCTTGCTGGAGAGGAAGCTCCAGATGTTGGAGCACGAAAAGACTCGAGAGACATGGCTCCTCAAGAATGACCTGCGAAACCTCAAGAAAGCCAATGCCGAGCTCCAACAGCAACTCGAGGAACAAAAGAAGGCACTCAAGGCACAAAAGAATACGCACCAGGAGCAGCTCAAAGAGCAAAAGAAAGCGCACCAAGGTAGGCCATTGCTTCCCTCGAGTACTTGCATTTATCGATTTATCGTGGATTCTGAAAAACTCTTCACCATAGAACTTAGGAAAATCTTAATGTGTAAAGAAGAGCTGCTTACTGACGTGAAGAACCTACTGTATCGCCGTACAGATGACGTCGAGAGGCTGCAGAAGGTGATCGGCGACACTGAACAACAGTTCGTCGACTGCCTTCAGCAAGTCAAGACGCTGGGCGAAAAGGATGAGCAGCAACAGAAGGAGCTGGAGGACCTCAGGGGGGCCGCCCAGGAGCTGGTGGACATGGTGGGTCCACTAGAAGAAGGCGAAGCAAGCCAGTGGCCCTTTCTAGAGCGACTTCGTGAAGCCCCGAAGAAGGTGCTCAAATTCCTCTCAGAAGCTCCGGTTGCGTGCGTCAGCAACGCCCTCGTATTTGTGAAGTCCTTCTTGCCAGATGCGCAACTAGAGATATTTGCTCAGGGAATGGCGGCGGATTGCACCGAGGAACAATTCGACGAGTACCTCCAAGAAGCCCAACCTGTAGCAGAACAAATAGTACAAAGTGTACTGTAGGATTAGGGTGTAAAAAACAAGTACTCATTCCCCTGTATATATATTTTATTTGATGTCTCTACTTGTGTGTGTGCCTTGGCTGAATTGGCGTCCAGGCTTAAAGACTAAGTAGTAGACACTACCCTGGGTGCAACGACCCTGAAGGTAGCCATAGATCCAAGTAGGAACTCATCTAATAAGTTAGCCACAACCCGATCGAGCGGGTCTAAATTGTTAGGAAAGAAAGCGAGCGCCGTCGCGGGACTGCCGTGCGTAAGGCAGAAAAACGAGACTACCCCGAGTGCATCGACTCTGGATGTAGTTGTGGCACTCAGGTACTTAGTATTGTCACACACTAGATTTTAGTATGAAGTTGTGTGCAAAATATGGTGAAAGTGTGTTTAAAAATTTAAATGATAAGGAAAAAGAGTATTTATATAATTATAAATTAATAAAGGTCCTTTAGTGTTAAATGGGTAAGTATGAGAGGTAGAATTTAAATGTATGAGGGTTGTTTTGCAAAAGTCAAGAACTTGTGTTTAAATCGCAAATATAGGTGAAACTACACATAGGATGTAAATGTAGTGTAGTTTTTAAATAGGATTTATATAAAGTTTAGAAACTTTGCTAAGTTTTACATTAATTTCAAATCCTTTTGATAAACCCTACACTTTTGCTTTTGGGCCCATTTCCATTTGAGCTCTGGTTTGAAAGTTACCAAGACATTACAGCAAGGTCCCTGCACTTTTGGAAAATCACACGCTAGTCCTCGTCTTCTTCCCCCAGCTCGGCTCCTCTGTTTCGTCTCTGCGCCACCCCGTCGCCTGCGTCGGCCATGTGCCGCGCACCGCCACCCCGTGCCGCTCTGCACCAAGCCACGTGCCGCCTCAGCCCCAACGCCGCCGCTTCTCTGAACCCCGCTGGCCTTTCCCCGTCTTGCCACGCCGCCTGCCGTCTGCCCGAGCCGCTCCTCATCGCCGCTCGCCGTCGCTACAATCTGACCAGCGCCACCTCCTACTCCCTGCAAACCCCACGTGTTGCTCCCTGGCCAGCCGCCGCCTTAATTCTCCCTGCTGCCGTCCTCCACGCGCGCCACGCAAACCCCACCGCTACCCGAGCTCCACCGCGGGCGCCACGCACGCCGTCGACCCCCAACACTGCATCTCGCCCACTGTGCCCTCCTTAGTAACTTAAAGCACGTCTTGAGCTCCAAATGCATCCTCTCTTCTGCTCCTGCACCCACAATTTCACTACCATTTCTCTTTCCCGACCCCGCGCCTTACCGGACCTCCGCCGCTGCCACTGCTCACCGTCGTCAGCCGACCCTGCTGCCTCCGAGCCCCGATCCAGTGCTACTAGAGCACCGCCGTGACCCACTGGTGCTCCCAAGCTCATCCAATTTCATTTCCCCGCGCCTGAACATCATCTCCCACAGCGCCGGCAAGCTCAAGCCCACCGCCGCTCAGCCTCGCCGCCGACCCGACGTCACACTGTCCCTCAGCCCCAACCAAGGGTACTAGCAGCACTACATCAACTCGCAGAAGTGATCTAGCTACTCCTGCACCACCCTTCGACACCAAAGCTAGCAGAACACCGCGCCGCCATCGCCGTCGGTGAAAGCCCGAGGTCCACCTCACCGTCGACGACCACCCTCCACCCCGTCTCCGACCAAATTGGGTATGGGAAACGCATCCCCACACTCCCGCGATGCTCATGCGCGCCCCCTCCATCCCTGTTCGCTGGCCCCTCGCCGGGAACGTGAGTGCGCCGCCACGGCCGCCGCCATCTCTCGCCGCCGGCCATGTTCCACCGCTATTCCTCGAGCACATCACCCACCATCGTGATCAGCGGATCCTGTAGATCGTGTAGGACCTATTCCTACCTGCCCAGAACCTCGCCGCCAGCGAGAACATCTCGAACAGACACGCCGGCCGCCATCGTGGGCTGTCAAGGACCCAATTGCAATTTAGTTTTCTGCTTTAAGGTCCCATGTGCAAGAAACCGAGGACCTCTCTGCAAGACCCTTAGCTAGTGTTAGCTGTCAACTTGTAAAATTGATAGCAAATTGTAGGGAACTCCAAAAATTGTCAAACCAGTTTTGTTGGAAACTAGAAGTCAAGCTCTACAACTTTGGTTAATAGAGTCTGGTTTGAAACTAAATAATTACAAAGTTATTTAAAATTTAAGGAAACGGGTATCTTGGGCATAACTTTTGCATGTAATCTTATTTTCTTGTGATTTTTGGTATGTAGCTTCTTTAGGTCATGAGTAAGCTTATGTAAAAATTTCAAGCTTACTTTTGCTCTGTAGTTTAAGTTCTTTTAAACTTTTGCAAATCAAATTTGAAATGTTTTGAATTTAATTAGTCATGTTCCTAAGGCTTCTATGTTTAGATCTTTTTATTATAACCTAATTTGTTAATAATTGGTTCATAATTAAATTTTCAAGACTTTATAGCTCTGTTTACTCAAGATTTAAATTTAAACTTGAAATTTGAATTCAAATTCAAATGCCTTAGTTTCTGTGTTCAGAAAATTATGAAAAATTCAAAATAAGCTTATTATTAGAAGTAAGCTTATCTACCAAAAATTCAAAGACAAAACCTTTATAGTTTTCAAAATTAAAAATCTAACTTGATAACCTAATTTAATTAAAGGGGAGAATTGGATTAGAATGCCCATAATGAGTTTATATTCAACCCCCTTGTTTCCTGAATTTATGTTTGTTAATTTGTTGGATTGCAACTTTATTGTGAAGTGAAATCCTTAACTTAAGAATCATCTCACTTAAATCATTGCATATCATGTAGAGTCAACACTCGACGACGGAGACTACGAGCTAGTCCTGGAACAAGACCAAGGGTTTTCTGAAGACCCGGTACACGTCGCCGAGACTCTAACTGAAGCTCCGAACCAAAGTTCGGAAATCCTTGACACTCCTGCCCCCAACCCCACTCAAAAAGGCAAGCGTCGTTGCATAACCCAGTATTTCAATTTACTACAATTTTATACCTATATATTATATCTTGCATTAAGTCTAGGAGTTGAAATGGAACCCTAGATGCATTGATACTAGGAACCTATGTATTGTGCCTGAGTCCTTATTGCATAGATGCTCTGCTAATAGGACCGGTAAAAGTCGGGTGATTTCCTATCACTCGCGCGATATAGGAGTTGAAAGTTTATTATTCTGCAATCACTATAAGGATGATGGATCGGGTCATGTGCAATATCATGACTCGGAAGGTTACCCCGTCTGTGTTGATGAAAGTTGATAAGGTCGCAGTGTGTGGTAGTGGTGGCTAAGCGTTTGAAAGTACTAGCCACATGCCGCGTAATATGGTAAAGCGGTAAGCCTAGTAACCAATCGGCCCGAGGCGTGGACATACCTCCCACCACTCGTAATTTGGTTTTTCTCATACACTGACGTGCGGGAGTACGTTCCGCGCAGCGGATAGGAGTACGGTCATGTAGTCGCGCTACAGACGTATGTCCTGCACAATTTGTGTGTGTACGGTCCTACAGTCGCTTGTGGTGGCCCTGTTCCACGAGTCGGAATGAAAGGCAAACGGTTGCTTTGGAATTATCGTTGGATATTCCAAGCGTGTGAGTTAGGTTTCCTTTGCAAGGTTTGGAAATTCGATTTAGAATCGTCCGTTTCTCGTGGAGATTGAGACTGCTTATTCCTTCTGCCACATAGAGTAAGAACAGTAACCCTTATGAGATAAACTAGATGGATGCTATACCATACCTTGTTTGTCTAGGATAGGTGCTAACCTAGAATGATTAATGAAACTAGAACCTGACAGCTAAAATATGACAGTTAGTTCATACTCTTGGTTGCTTTTCAGCTGAAATTAAACCCAGAACCATTTCAAGCGTTCATGAGTCTAGTATATGGCTAAGTATACCATGAAGCAGTTAAATCTTGCTGAGTATTAGTATACTCAGTCTTGCTAGTGAATTTTTCAGGTATGACCTTCGAGAACCCCACGGATAGTCCCGCATGGCCAACTTCTGTTCCGTTTGGCTGGTATGTGGAGTGGGATCTATCCCCGGCTGGCAGTGACCCTCCTAAGTGACACCAGGCTTTGGGCTGAGTGTGGTGTCAACTTCCGCGATGTGCGTAGTCGCGTGTTTATTTTTCCTTCCGCTGTGAACCTGGACAAGCTGTTTAGCTTGTCGCTTTAAACAATATTTGTATAAGTTTATCTTAAGTTTGAAACGGTTTATAATAATATTTACATCTCTGTAAATTAAAAGTTGGTGAGCTGTGATGTGATTGTAAACTCGCCTTCGTGCGAGGTAAACCTGCTTCGATCCTGTTGAACCATGGTTGTATCGGGCGGAGACCCGACAGACCAATGGATTGTTCCGTTTGAAGTGCATTGAATTAGTATCGGCTGTATAGCGATGACTAGCGCACTTGAGCTGGAATAATTCAGGCGGTTCTACCACAATAGTCAAGGTCGCTCCTCATATGAGCACGCTCCACGAGTTAGGTAGGAACCGGATAAGCGGATCAAACTTGTCGGGAGCAAACACGGGCATCGCCGCGGGCCTGCCGTGTTTTGGCAAAAAACAAAACTACTCTGAGTGCAACGACTCAAGATGTAGTCGAGGTAGCTCGTCATGCGAGCCCATCCAACAAACTGGGTATAAACCAGTCGAACGGATCGATTTTGTTGGAATAAATGCAGCAGTGAGCGACCATCCAAGGTCGCGGCGGAAGTCGATTTGTAGAAGGTAAGAATGGAGCCGAGGCTTCCGTCAAAACATGAATTCGATAAGATATGAACATGGCCGTAGCCTCCATAAAATTCATGACAAGAAGTCGATTTATATAAATATTGCACGTGGCCGCAGCCTCCGCATGTTCACAAAGAGATTTACAACCCGAATCTTGTGACACATAGCCTCCAAATTGATTCGAGAGAAAAAGACCGCCTAGGCACCCGTAGATTCAGCTATCCCCGAACATCTTCTCATGGGTAGAACTTGCGCAGGTTCTGAATGTTCCAAGAGTTCGGAACATCTTGGCCCTCAGGATATTCTAGTCGATATGACCCTGGCTTTGTAACCTGCTTGACGACGAACGAACCTTCCCACATTGAGTTGAGCTTGTGTAGGCCGGACTCGTTTTGGATGCGATGTAAGACCAAGTCGCCTATGCTGAATGACCGCTCCTTCATGTTGCGATCGTGATATCGCCGAATCCCCTGTAGGGATCGAGCAGATTGAACAAGAGCGGTGCAGCGAGCCTCTTCAACAGAATCGAGCTCTAATTGCCTCGCCTCGTCTGCCTCGCCTTTGTTGTACATTTCAACCATTGGGGATTTCCACATGATGTCGGCTAGCAAGATAGATTCAGATCCGTACATGAGAAAAAATGGAGTTTGTCCTATGGCTTTGGACGACTGAATCCAAAGCCCCAAACGACATGTGGCAGCTCATGTATCCATTTGCCTCCCTTCTTGCTGTTTTCATCATAGAGTCTCTTCTTGAGGCCATCAATTATCATGCCGTTCGCCCTTTCGACTTATCCATTGGCCCTTGGGTGTGCAACAGAGACATATTTAACCTCGATGCATGCATTTTCACAGAACTCCCAGAACTGGTTGGCCATGAAATTTGATCCCAAGTCCATGATGATGGTATTCGGGAAGCCGAAGCGGTGCAAGATATCAGAGATGAAATCAACAACCCGATCTGGTGTAAGCTTGGCTATCGGCTTGTACTCGATCCACTTGGTAAACTTGTCGATAGCCACCAAAATATGGGTGAAATCGCCTGGCGCCGTTGTGAAGGGCCCAACCATATCAAGGCTCCAGCAAGCAAAGGGCCAGGATGGCGGTATGGTGATGAGGCCGTGGGCTGGAACATGAGACTTCTTGCTGAAGAATTGACAATTTTGGCACCTGCGCACGAGAACCTCCGCATCGGATACTGCGGTGGGCCACCAAAAACCGGCCCTGTATGCTTTCCCCATCAGCGTTCTTGAAGCGGCATTGTTGCCGCAGACACCCTCGTGGATCTCCCGCAGTATGTCGTAGCCATCTTCCTTTATGACGCACTTCATGAGAACAGCTGACCGAGCGCCGCGCCGATAGAGCTTGCTGTCGACTAGGACAAAGCCCTTACTTCTACGCATGACACGTGCCGCCTCTGCGCTCCCGGCGTCAATTCCCACCGGTAGCCTTTGATCTCGGATGAAGTCAATAAAAGCCTCTCTCCAGTCCTCCCCCAGCGCCATAACCTCTCGATCGGGTTGTTGGGGACCCGCATTGATGGTTACCTGTGGAGAAGACTTGATGGATGGCTGCTTGAGCTCCTGGACAAAGACTCCCGGTGGAACCTGAGCACGAGTGGACCCCAGCTTGGACAAAATATCTGCACCAACATTGTGCTCTCGTAGCACATGATGAACCTCCAGGCCGGAAAATTTGTTTTCCAACTTGCGCACTTCCTGCACATAGGCATCCATCGTCTCCTTGTTGTAGTCCCATTCTTTGTTGACTTGCTGAACAACAAGAAGAGAATCGTCATACACAAGTAGTCGCTTGATCCCTAGTGATATCGCCAAATGAAGCCCGTGAAGCAAGGCTTCATACTCGGCTTCATTGTTGGATACCTCCCACAGGATCTGAAGGACATACTTCAATTGTTTGCCCCATGGAGAAATAAGCAGAACTCCGGTGCCACCGCTATCGAGCTAGAGAGACCCATCAAAGTACAAGGTCCAGTGCTCTGGCTTGTCGACTGGAGTTGGAACTTGATTCTCCCTCCATTCAGCCATAAAGTCAACTAAAGCTTGAGATTTGATTGCAGTGCGTGGCTTGAAGTCAATTGACAAAGCCCCCAGTTCCACTGTCCACTTTGATATACGCCCCGTGGCATCTTGATTATGAAGAATATCCACCAACGGGAAATCCGTAATCACGGTGATCTTGTACTCGTCGAAATAATGGTACGGCTTTCTTGATGCGATTAGAATTGCATATAAAAGCTTCTGAACGGCGGGGTATCGTACCTTGGATTCGGAGAGTACCTCGCTAATGAAGTAGACAGGCCTCTGCACTCCAAACGCATGGCCTTCCTCGCCTCACTCGACTACAATAGCACTACTAACAATATGAGTTGTTGCCGCAATGTAAAGTAGTAAATCTTCCCCCGGCAATGGTGCTGTAAGGATCGGAGGAGACTGAAGGTGATGTTTCAGATCTTGTAGAGCCCGCTCGGCCTCCTCCGTCCGTTGGAACTTATCTGTCCCCGAGTTGGGAGGTGAACCTGTTCAGGGCTGCCATGCAACCTGTTAACTTCTGCACATCCTTGATTGTGGCCGGAGCGCCCATATCAGTAATGGCCGAAATCTTTACAGGGTTGGCTTCAATGCCCCGATTGCTGATGATGAACTCGAGCAATTTCCCTGAAGGTACTCCAAAAACGCACTTGGTTGGGTTGAGCTTCCACCGAAACCTGCGCAGACTGCTGAACGTTTCTTCCAAATCTGCAATCAAGTCATCGGAATCACTGGTCTTGATGACCACATCATCCACATAGGCCTCAACGTTCCGATGCAGCTGATCTGTGAAGCACATCTGGATCGCACGCTGATAGGTCGCTCCTGCATTTTTCAACCCGAAGGACATGGTTTTGTAGGCATATGTCCCGTACGGGGTGATGAACGCTGTCTTGATTTGGTCCTCCTCCTTGAGCGCAATCTGATGATATCCTGAATAACAATCAAGAAAACAAAGAAGGACACAACCAGTCGTCGAGTCAACAACTTGGTCAATGCGCGGCAGCCCAAAGTGATCTTTTGGGCAGAGCTTGTTGAGATCAGTGTAGTCAACACACATTCTCCATTCATTATTCTTTTTTCTTACAAGAACAGGATTAGCTACCCACTCCGGATGGATTACTTCTTTAATGAATCCAGCCGCGAGAAGTTTAGCTATTTCCCGCTTAATCGCCTCACGCTTGCCGTGGGCAAACCTTCACAGGCGTTGCTTTTTAGGCACAGCCTTTGGGTGTACATTCAGACTATGCTCGATCAGCTCCCTGGGCACCCTTGGCATATCCGCTGGTTTCCATGCGAATATGTCTCGGTTAGCCCGTAGGAAACTGACGAGCGCGAGTTCCTATTTCTCACCTAAGCCCGCGCCAATAACGGCGGTCTTAGATGAATCACCCTCCTGGAGCTGGATCGTCTTGAGGGCCACGTCGTCTGTCGACTGGATGCTCGACTTGCTGGCCTTTCTCGAAGGAATCTCCAGCCCGGACTGAGAGAGCTGCTGCACGGCCGCGAGTACTTCGCCGGAAGCATCTGGCACACGAGTAGTCGAAGCGTACTGGATCGCCTCCTGATTGCAGTCATACGACTTCTTCAAGTCGCCACGGAGAGTAAGTACTCCACTTAGTCCTGGCATCTTGAGAAGCAGATAAACGTAATGTGGCACTGCCATAATGTGACAGTTCAAGTACTTGTAAGTTAGGCACATTATTTGTTAGTATAAAATATGTGCTTGTTAGTGTAAAGCTTGTGTGTGTTTATGTGAAGCTTTTAAAAACTTAAATACAAGTAAAAGGGGTATTTTTATAATTACGGAAAAACTAGGATTGTTTTTGCAAAATATAATTAGATCGGAGGTAACTTCAAAATAAGTGAAGGGTGGTTTTGCAAACACATTTTTCTTACTTTACCCCCTGTAAAAAATATGTATTTATCCAAAAGTTTCATTTGAAATATATGTGTTGAATTGTGTAAAAATTTGAGTAAAGTTGTGAAAATAAGGGTATTTATGTAATTTTACAAAAGTACAAGTCCTTTTATGCAAGTAGTTGAATTACAAAAGTAACTTTCAAAGTTACTATGGGCTAAAGTGTAAAAAGGTGCAAGTCATCATAACATATCATAAATGCTTGCAATTAGGTCAAGTCATCATGACATGTCATAATAAATGCTTGCAATTAGGTCAAGTCATCATGACATGTCATAAATACTTGCATTTAGGTCCTAAGTGTTATGAAATTTACACCCTTTAGGACAAAAACAATATAATTTTCATATTAGTCCAAGGTTTTAAATTAACACTTCATTCTTTGAGTTTTTGAATTTAAACTCTAAAACAAAGTTGTAGGATTTGAAAAGTTGCACAACTTTTATTTTAAACACTTTTTCATTTGAACTCTAGAACAGTGGTTAAATTCTTCTTTACACCTAGGTCCCTGTATTTTCTGAATTTGTGCATAGGTCCTTGGGAAAATTCCCTTTCTTCTTCCTCTCTGTTTTCTCTCTGCTTTGTCGCCGCCGCTCGCCGCAGATACAGCAGCTCGCCCGCGCCACCTCTTGCTCGGGCGTCATCCACGCGTCGCCTTGAGGCCTCCCCACCGCCCTAGCTCTCCCCTGTGACTCCTCCCCACGCTGTGCCACGCGCCGCCGCCATTGTTGCCGAGCCGCATCAGTAGCCACTCGCCGCCGCTGTCACCAGTGCCGTGCCCCTGCCCTCCTCCTCCTCCTACTTAAGCCCGCAAACAAGTGCCAGCATACCCTCCTTTGCTCTCTTGCTCTCGCCCTCCTCTTCCCTTCCTTCCTTCTTCTGCTTCTTTGAACAGAACCACCCACCGCCATGGCCGCCCGCGGGGACTTCCCCTCCGGCCATCCTCCTCCCAAGCTGACCCCCAAAATCGCTTGCCCCCAGCCCCTTGAAGCTCCTCAACCCGTCCCCCATCAACCCCGCTCGCCGGAGCTCGCCGGAGCGTCGCTGCTATGGCCGCACGGGTACTGTCACCGCCGCCGACCCTCCTCCGGCCACCCCGGTTTCAACCGAGCCCATCCAAAGGTAGCTCTCGTGTCCCTCATGCTCCCCCACCTCTCCCTCGCTGCCAGGAAGCACCCCATTGCCGGAATCGAGCTCCCTGAGCTTTCTCTGTTCCAAAAATCACGACCAGGGACTCCACACAACAATAGGAAGAATTCCAGGGGCCTATCTGCACAACCCATGACTCAGATGAATAGTGTCGTGCTGGACCTTCTTGAAACTTCTGGCTAAAACTTTAGAAAATCGTAGTAAATCATAGAAAAAGGTAAAAATGTCAAACCAGTTGGGTTTGAACCCTTGTGTTAAATACTGCAACTTTTGTGTTATGATCATGAGATGAATCTGTGTATTTTGTGCTGTGATTTAATTAGTAGAAAATGGATGCTTTAATTAGATCTTTTGAATCACAGCTGTGCTATAGCTGAATTTTGGAACATAAGTTGTACATGTCTTGAATAGCTCTGTGTAAAATTTGCAGGGCCAGATCTATTGTTTAGCTATGATGTTTGAGTATTTTTGATGTATGTTGATGAAAACCTCATAAATTAATTCCAGATGCATCTGCTCATGTTTGTAGCTTAAAATTTAATCTTAGCATTCTTTCAACAAGTTTAGTTCATGATAAAATTTTGAGAGTCAGAAACCTAGTGTAACTAAAGTTATGAATATAGGCTTAGATTCAAAGGAAATTCATGAACAATAGTTCTGGTTCATGAATAATTATGATAATATGCTGGAATGTTACTCTTGTATAGTAGGACATGTCCATAAATTTTGAACCCCAGATCTAGTATAGAACTACAGTTATAAATGTATCCTAATCATTTAATGTGTGTTCTTGTTTAATTTTGTGGCATAGTTCCTGTTTAAATAAAATCCTGATAAATTTACAATAAATGTAATTAGACTAAAGCAATGTTTAGTAATTTTTATAGCCTTAGTTTTAAAATGCATTTCTCTATAAAATTCATTTAAGTTTTACATGTTGTTTATTTAAATCATTTATTTTGATTAATCTGTTGCATAAAGATGTTAAGTGTAATTAGTTTGTTTGCTTAAGATAACCAAGTATACTACCTAATGTATTTAGTTTAGATGTTTAGGGTAATTAACCTTGTTACCTAATGTAACTAAACAATTTAGATAATACCTGATAAATGAATGCCCAGTAAAAGAGTGAATAACATATTTGATAAATAGAATATCTTTTGTGTTGCATTGTTGATAAGTTTAGTAGTGTTAGCTCATATTTTTGTGATAGAGATGTGTGATGTTTAGTTAATCCTTTCACACGAGTGCTCATGTCCCTGCCATCAAGACATTGTCCTTGTCTTGATTGCAGTCTCCTTAAGGTCCTTTTCGTATAAGGATTCTTGTTAGTTCGTGTGTATCTGCTACTTAGCTAATATATCTCTGTAGCTATGCTTCAGCATCGGCTATTAACTCAGCCGCTAAGCATCTGTTTCAATTGAATATATGATGTTTCATTGTAACGGCTGTCAGCCGATGCAATTCATTTGATATGCTTCTACCATCGGCTGGTTAGCCAATACGGTTGTTATCTTTCTAATATCGGCTACTGCCGATACAATTCTTTTGTTCTGTCCTACATCGGCTGCACATAGTCGATGTATCGGAGATGCACACACTATCTTAAGGTTCTTGCTATCAGCTGATCCAAGCCAATTCTGGTCGTTTTCTATAACGGCCAGATATAACCAATCCTTTTTAGTTACCCTTCTGTGTCAGCATACTTATACCAGCCGATTTATCGATTGAGATATAGGCCACACACCCTTTTAGCTATATACCCATAGGACACACACCTATCGGCCATATGCCTTTTGGCTACGCACCCGTAGGACACCCATCAGCTGTATGCCCATCAACCTCACGCCCTCATTAGCTACCCATCTATCGACACCAGCCCATCGACCATATTCTCTTTAGTCTAGTTCCATGTTTGTAGTCCCATCGGCTTAAGTCCGATGTTAATGTCCTGTTTCACCTGGTTCTTGTAACGGATCCAGTTTAGATGGCCCCATCGGCTAGATGTCAATCGATTATTTTACCGACGTAATCAAGCCGATACAACCACACCTAGTTACCTAGGATAATACTTAAGCACATCTCAGTTAGGCACAGTCAATGCAGAATAGAACAATCAGCTACACGGCTGATATGCCCCAGTAGATATAGGAGAACATTAAGGATGAAAACCGGCTACACAGCTGACCCACCAATCGGCTGAACACGCCAAGGCCCAGATCGTACGGATACATGGTTCGACTAGTCTACCAATGCACCATCGGCTAGTTACTCGCACTAATCAACTAGCTATGCCGATACATCACTCTACTAGTTCTAACCGATGTGTAAATCGGCTACTGTGCTGACGCACTAAATCGTCTAGCAGGCCGATTCACCAATCGACTAGTACATATACACAAATCGGCTCAGCCGATGTTCGCTAATTAGCTAAATTTTGCTAAGATATGGATCTATGCCGATACGCACGTGATCGGATAGATACGCCGATACTCACACAGATCAGTTAAGACACAGCTGCTTTAGGAAACACCCCTCTACTAAAATAATCGATACCTTCATCGATCAATTAGGAAGTCGATGCACCTATCAATAGGCTACACAGGCCAAAGTACACAACCCTAAATCAGTAAGATAGCACAGTCGACACGCCTCTATTAGGCACAACCAAGGCACATCAATCAGCTAAACCTGATGCACCCTCATCGACTAGGGCAAGCCAATACACCAACCAATCAGCTAAACGAAAACATGCTGATAACTAGATCCAATCAGCAAGATCCTTCCTTGTTCTATCCTTGAAGCACTGTACCTTTCACGTTCCTATCCATATCAGCCAATTTGACCCCAGGTGAACTCAAATCGGCTAATCTCTTCTGTTCATGTACCGAGACCGCTCCTGCCGATTTCTCTTCCAAACAGAAATCAGCAGATTTCCTAAAAACTATGTAGATAACTCCCTCCTTTGCCGATTCTATCGGCTAAAACCCCTGTTGTTTCCAATCAACTTTGTTGTAATCTTCAACAAATAGCCGATCTTAATTAGTTGTCCACCTAAAGCTCTACCTCAGTTTAGTTTCAGATCTTTTTGGTTGTTATATGAGTAATATGTTAAATGAGTGTTGGATTGCAACTTTACCGTGAAGTAAAATAGTTTTATGTGCACATTTTGAATTTAATGTTGCATTGCATGTAGATACAATTACTTCCGTAGACGGTACCTACGAGATCTCCCAGAAGTCTGTAGAGGATATTTCTGAAGACCAAGTGAACATCACCAAGGGATTATCTGAAGCCCTGAACCAAAGTTCAGAAGATAATAATACTAACATCCTTGACTCTAGCCCCACCAACGAAGGCAAGCCCCGGTGCATAACCCAGTATTTCAAATTACTACATTATGTAATTCTATACTTATATATTATATCATGCATTAAGTTTAGGAGTTGAAATGCAAACCTTAAATGAAGAAATCCTAGGAACCTATGTATTGTGCCCTAGTCCTTATCGAGTAAATGCTATGCTAATAGGACCGGTAGAAGTCGGGTGATTTTCTGTCACTCACGCGACATGGGAGTTGAATGTTTACTATTCTGCAATCACTATAAGGATCATGGACGGGGTCATGTGCAGTAACATGACCTGGAAATTTACCCCGTCTATGTTGATAAAAGTTGATAAGGTCGCAGTGTGTGGTAGTGGTGGCTAAGCGTTTGAAAGTACTAGCCACATGCCATGAAATATGGTAAAGCGGTAAGCCTAGTAACCAATCGGTCCGAGGAGTGGACATACCTCCCACCACTCGTAATTTGGTTTTTCTCACGCACCGACGTGCGGGAGTACGTTCCGCACAGCGGACAGGAGTACGGTCATGTAGTCACGCTACATACGTATGTCCTGCACAATTGGTGTGCGTACGGTCCTACAATCGCTTGTGGTGGCCCTGTTCCATGAGTCGGAATGAAAGGCAAACGTTGCTTCAGAATTATCATTGGATGTTCCAAGCGTGTGAGTTAGGTTTGCCTTGCAAGGTTTGGAAATTCGATTCAGAATCGTCCGTTTCTCGCGGAGATTGAGACTGCTTATTCCTTCTGCCACATAGAGTAAGAACTGTAACTATTGCTGGAATAATCTTGCTGAATGCTAATCTCTACCTTGCTTGTCTAGATTAGTTACTTACCTAGAATGGTTAATAAGACTAGAATCTGAAAGCTAAAACATGAAAGTAGATCATACTCTTTGTTGCTTTTCAGCTAAAACTAAACCCAGAACCATTTCAAGCTTTCATGAGTCTAGTTACATGACTAAGTATACTGTGAAACGGGTAAGCCTTGCTGAGTATTAGAGTACTCAGTCTTGCAATATGACTTTATTTCAGGTAATATTTTTGAAGACCCTACTCTTACCATGCCATGGCCCTATGCTTTGCTTGATGGTTGGTCCGTGGAGTGGGATCCGTCCCCGGCCAACACTGAACCTACCGAGTGATGTCATGCCAGGGCTTAGCATGATGTCCGTACTGGCGACGTGTATAGTTGTCGTGTTTTCAATTCCGCTGCCGCAGACTTGAAACCTTAAACTGGTTTGTAATAATTTCCATCAGTTGGAACTTATACTACTTTTGACAACTCTTGTAATATAAATGCCTATGATGTAAAATATGATGGCGATTGTATCTCTGGACTCGCCTTCATGCGAGGTACTTTGTTTGATCCTGTATCGGTGGTTTATCGGGACGTTACCCTACAGGCCAAGGGATTATACCATTTGAAGTACGTAGGAGCCCTCTGGAGTGGACTCATGTACTTGAGCCGGTGTAATTCAGGTTGGTTCTGCCACACATAAATTTGGCGAGTGCCGGAAGACCCAATATTGCATGATAGGAAGATTCGAAGTTAGCCACTTCGAATTTGATGAACTCAGTGCGGTAGTTCTCCCTTGTGCCGAAGGTGGCTGGAAGAACTACCATACCAAGTGGGTGTGTGGCGTTACCTGGGATGATGCCGTAGAAAGGGGATTTGCTCAGAACCAGCATGTCCTTGAAGTCCAGGCCCATCTTCCTCAGAGTGCTGGCGAAGATGAGGTTGAGACCGCTCCCACCATCGATGAGCACGTTGGTGAACCTGACCTCTGCCACCACAGGATCCAGAACCAGGGGGAACTTGCTGGGCTCCGAGAAGCTCATCCACTAATTGTCGCGGGAGAACGAGATAGGGACCTCCGACCAACAGAGTGGTCGTGGTACCGCCGGCTCGACGGACATGATCTCCCGAAGAAGCAGCTTCTGGTCCCGCCTGGAGCCGAAATCCCCATCTCCCCCGAAGATGACGTTGATGGTCTTCGAAGCATCCTGGAACTTCGAGTTGCGCCCTTGGTCCTCTTGGTCGTCATCCTCGGGTTCTTTGTCCGCAGGCTTCTTGTTTTTCTTACCACCACCGAAGTTGCTGAACATCCTCCGGAGGTGATAGCAGTCGATGGCCGCGTGATTGGCACCTGGATGCCATGGGCACTTCTTCTGCAGGAGCTTCTCGAACTCCTCCTGCGTCGTCGACTTCTTGCCCCGTGAGGGATTATCCACAGCCGCGATGAGATCATCTGGCTTGCGTTTTCAGGGTGGACCCGAATAGTCCCGCTGGCCTTTGTCGTTGCGGTTGTCATTTGGGCGCCTCAGATTGCTATCTTGGCACCGCGGGAACTGCTCCCGCATCTTCTCCTCCTGTTCGGACCAATCGTGCATCATATCACGAAGGCCCGCAACAGTCTTCGGCCTGTTCCGCACAAAATCCCTGTAGATGCCTGGGTCGGTGATGCCGTTGTAGAAGCAGTCGATGATGTCGTCCTCCGAGATGTTCGCGATGGTGGCGTGAACGTCGAAGAAGCGATGTGTGTATGACCGCAGGAGCTTGTTACGTTCCTGTTTACACTGAGCAAGATCGTGACGAGTACCTGCATAAGCAATCGCTCCCTGGAAGTTGTCGATGAAGACCTTCTTGAGCTGCTCCCAGGAGTCAATGGAGTTGTTGCTGAGGCTCTACAACCACGTGAGCGGCGCAGGGTCCAAAGCCATCGGGAAGTAGACGACCTTGGTAATGTTGGAGCCCCCTGCAACCTCAATGGCCGTGGAGTAGCAACGTAGCCACTGATGAGGAGCCTGCTTGCCATCGTACTTGGTGATGCTGATCGGCTTGGAGCCCTCAGGGTACTTGTAGCTGCTGAACCGTGCAGAGAAGGCTGGAAAACGGTCGCTACAGTCAGTACCTTCAGTTTTGACTTCTTCGCGGACCTTGCGCCTGGAAGAGATTACAGACCGCGCGTCACGGCCTTCATTAATATGCTAGCATAGGTCTTCTAGAGGAGGCCGATGATTGGCCTATTGCAGGTTACCCCCTGGAGGTGGCTGCTGCCTCCCGCTAGAGGCCTGGCTCCCGCGAGCGTTGTCGTTGTTGAGGCTGGGCTGAGGTCGAGGACGTCCGCCAGCCGTTCGGCTGTGGCCCTGGCTGCGGCTCTCACCCACGTGCTCATCCCTGATGGTGGACGCCGGGTTATACTGATCCAGCTGGATCCAGGCCCTCTGCGCATAAAGGAGTGCTTGACGCACATTCGGATCATTACTGCGCTCGAGTATGGTCGTAACCCTAGCGATGTTGGCCACCGGAGTCCTGAAGCCTCGCTTGCTTACGGCGGCGAACTCAAGGTCAAGCTCGCGATGCATAGATCGCATGCGCTCGTTGACCCTTCACCGTCGGATTGTGCGGGCCCTGTTCCTGGCCCTCCGCGCCTCACGATCGGCGTCGTCCTCGTCGCCGGTGTTGGCTGTGACCTCATCTTCGGAGACCGCTTCAAATTCGATGATGGGAAGATCCCCATCGTCCTCGCCTTCTTCTGCCATTAGCATCTGGCGGGAGGCGAGCTCATCGGAGCTCGAGTCGACTAGTTCAGTCGACTCCTCCGCCACGGTAGCCAACGGCCTACCCTCCTGGAAAGGCAGAAGCTCGAGGTGGGCCACAAGTCGATCCTCGGCCTCGAGTAGATCGGAGAGCTGCATCCCCCTCCAATGTACGAAGCGCCCCTGGGGTGTGGAGGTGATCATCAGATCACTGGCGCCAAAACTACCCGAGGCCCCCCGGCATGCGGTGGCTTCGGGCCCTCCAAGTTGGAGCAGGGAATCCAGGTCCTCCTCTAATGCAGAGAAGGATTCGGAGAAGTTGGCCCCCTAAAGATCAGTGGCCAAGTTGCGTGAACCGAGTCAAGATCGGTTACGCGAATCCTTAGATTGGAACAAGTCCAACCCAAGGTAAGTTGCCGCAACGCTGGATGAAGTCGCGCCGGGAGTAGACTCCGCCTCGATCCTTGTTGCGGAAGCATGGGTCGACAAGTCGTCGAGATCATCGACGAACTTGTCGAGGTCGCTGCGGGGATCCGCAGCAGAAGTCTTTGGCTTCATGTCAACAAGGAATCGACGGAAGTTGCCCGCACCATCTGTGATGCAGACCCACGAGCCAAAAATAAATGTCGTGCCTTGAGAGGGAACTGACCTGGAGAATTGAAAAGTTGCCATCGAGCTCGCCGGTGGATCTTCGACACGCTCCCCTACCTGGCGCGCCAGCTGTCGGTGTTTTACCGGCTGCCCACTAAGGGATATACCCAAGGTGGTAAGTTTTTGTGAGGAGACGCCGAGATCAGGAACTCGAAGGTGCAAGGAACACAAAACTTAGACAGGTTCAGGCTGCGAGGTGCGTAATACCCTACGTCCTGTATGGTGGTTTGTATTGCCTTTGGTGTAGTTTGATCTGTAGATCTTATTTTGAAAGGGGTCCCTGCCCTCCCTTATATACCCGAGAGGCCAGGGTTACAAAAATACTAACCAACTCCAGCTCTATATCGGTTAGCTCTATCTCCTACTTAAACGGGATAAATAAGAGATAAACGAGATAAATAAGAGATAAGACGGAGTTAATCTCTTAAACCTCTTTAAATTACGTTATGTACACAGTTCCGTGGCCCCCGGGTCTGACAGATTGTGCAAAGCAGTTCATTGTCTTCCATCTCCGTTGCAGGATATATTTGGTAACACCTTCACGGCGATGAGTTTGAAGATTATTTTATATGAAGCCATGGACAAGTTAGGTTATCATTGGTACGAGTATGGGACACCCCATACTAGAGAAGGCCTGTACCATTCCTCTATTGAAGTTCGATCTACCTCGTTTCATGCTGCGGAACTTATGTTCATCATCTATGGCAAAGCACTTCCTCGTAAATGTGAAGCAAAGAAAAGCGCACTTATCCATGCTTTGTTTTTTATTGACGAAAGCCTGGGATACAAGATTGGCGATGTTCACTATGTTAAGTACCTCTTGCTTGCGAATAATATCCAATAGATGATGTAATGTATGCATGCAATTGAACATTTGCACCTTGGATGTAATATCTATCGACTTATTGAATATTTCAATTGCATGCATTTTAAATATTCAGATATTTCCCTTTCCAAATTCTTGTGGCCATATATAGTGTGATGTGCTTGTATATGATAGATTATGAAAATTTAAATTGAAATCAGTGAATTATTTGGCGTTCAGGATAATGGGCTCACCTACCCCTGAAAACTGATTTCCACGGGCGGGCCATGGGCTCACCCACCCATGAAAACAGATTTGCACAGGGGTTATGGGCTCACCCGCCCCTGGAAATCCATTTCCAGGGGCGGGTTAGGATATGACCCACTCTTGGAAATCGGTTTTTAAGGGTGGGTTTGGTATTTGCCCCTGCAAACAGCTATTTTATCTGTGATAAATAGGGACGGGTACCGCACCCGTTTCTAGAAATAGATTTTTACCCGCCTCTAAAAATATTTTCTGTAGTAGTGGATTGTGTTTCCGGCCCCCTTTGTTAGACTAGTTATTAAACAAATGTTCCGTGTTTTGTGGTGCTGAGATTCCTAACACAATGTAAACTGCATGCCAAAGAAACTTTACATGATGACATTCGAACAAGTGTTGGATAGTTTCCGACTTACTAAAAAAATAACAAGTTGTTCTCTGAATATCGTGTTTAACGGACGGAACAATTGGTTCTTGAGTAAGAATGGGGAGTGGTCTGAAATGGGGCCGATGACCCTTCCATGGGCATGGTGTAGAATTGTATGGGAAACATGTGGTGCACGTAAAGCCGTTGACTCCCAACTCCACGTCATGCAGTTATACTTTGACTGGGTTTGAACGGAAGCGCACGCAATTTCCAAGACCACTCGTCCATGCACTGACAAAATTGAACTAGCCAGCTACTCAATTAACTTTGCCGTGCAATCTGGTGTACTTTGACAAATTGACTTCCGTCACTTCATTCCACACTTGTAAATGTGCAAGCTGGTGAATGCCCAGACAGTCAGCATAGCTAGCTAGCCAGCATTGGTATACCTGCCTCCAAGTATACATGTCCGCCGCAAGTCTGGTGATGATCCGCTACGCGGTCGCCATGATCTCTCTGCACTACCTGTTCGCCGCACTGGCGACTACACTAGCGGCGGCGGAGGCTTCCGGTGTTGCGAGAAGGCAAGGAAGCACCGGTGTTAGGGCGCCCTCTATCACCCCTGCCGCCGGTTGCCCGAACAGATGCGGCGATGTGACCTTCGACTTCCCCTTCGGCATCGGCCCCGACTGCTCTCGCGGCCCCGATTTCGAGCTCACCTGCGACAACACCACTCAGCCTCCCAAGCTCTTCATGTGTGATGGCACCACCCAGCTCATCAGCAATATCACAATTGTTACCACGGAGGATTTGGACACCTGCTCAGAGCATTCGGTTAGCATGAACTTCGCCGGTACCATCCCCATGAAATCATCTGCACCGGTTTTCTGGTCTTTGTCTCTGAAATCTCCAGGGAATTCTTTCTATGCCTATTACCCCGGACTGAGCTTTTCAGGCTGTGATTTCCATGTACAATGGGTAAACCCTCCAGTGAATACAAAGGCGGTCGCGTCCAGGTTCAGCTGCACATCTATCTGCCCTGACGACGCTGACGGTGAGCTCACAAACATAGCTGCTGGCGATGCTGCCGAATACTGCGGTACCTCCAACAACGGCACTGGATGTTGCCACATCTTGTTTGGTGAGTATGACTCGCAGGTTGTACCTTATGTATCTCTTGCCACACTCAAATTCGTTCGCTACGGCAGAGCCGATCCCAAATTGCACCATAACCTGAGCTTCTTGTGGGATACAATCAATGTTACTCTTTATGAAGCGTCTGCCAATTGGAAAATTGCTGATCAAACAACCTGCGCAAGCGCCATCAGAAACAAGGCAACCTATGCTTGCGTTAGCAGAAATAGCATTTGTCAAGACGACAGTTTCGGGGATTATGGCTACAGGTGCAAGTGCAGGACAGGCTACATAGGCAATCCATATATTCCTCACGGCTGCAAACCAGACCACGGTAAGGCAATATGTCATCCCATATACTACCTCCATCCCATATTACAATTCGTTTTGTCTTTTTTATATACATAATTTTTGCTATGTATCTAGACATAGACATAGTGTACATCTAGATGCATAGCAAAATATATGTATTTAGAAAAGCCAAAACGAATTGCGTAATTTGGGATGGAGGGAGTACTATTCTGCAATAGTTACGATCAGTTACATATTTTATTTCCAACCGCATAAAATTCACCTACATTTCATCGCAAAAAGAAAAGGCCAAACACCTTTACTTTTCCTTCAACAATGTTGTCATTTTCAGTTTGAACTATTTACTAGAAGGGCCCAGCCCTTTTTCCAATGCCGAATCGATGACCTATGTATAAGAAAAAAGAGATTCTTTTGGATTTCAAGAAAAAATAAAAGGAATTGTATCAATTTGGAAAAAACGGTGTCATTTTCATTCAGTAACACACGGTAAGTTCAAAAAAAAATCGTACAATATCTTACTCCAGTCCCACATCCTAAACAACTTCACTGTATCTTGTCAATAATCCAAGCCATCCAGGACTGTATGTTGTGCCATAAACTAATCTAAGGTCCATACAGAACTGCTAATACTCGGGATGCAGTTAGACGTGGCGTATTGGCGTAATATCAATGAAGTTTCACTTGTAAAATAACATAAACCTTGGAAACAAAACATTTAGGACTGTGTTGCCAAAGTATATTGGCCAAATTGGCCTTAGTGAGAGTCATCCCTTTCTTTGAATACCAATGGAAAATCTTGATCTTGAGAGGAACCCGTATTAATTTCTAAAAATATCGCATTTTCTTGGTAAGAACCATTTTGTATTAAAGCTAAGTACATCAAGAAAACAGTGAATTCACCTCTCTTTTGAAATTCCTCATTTAAAATTAACAATAGCTACCTTTGAAACTAGTTCATGCTAAGCTACTAATCTGTCTCCGATGAAACCTCTCCGGAAAGGAACATTCAGAGGCATTGAACTCAATACACTGTCCACTGTTACGAACTTCTTTCTGATATTGAATAAGGTAAAGTTAAAGGTTTATCACCTAACCATCGATCCTCCCAAGTTTGTTTCTCTCTTCGAATCTTGAAAGAGCCAAAAGATAGGAAATCCTCCTTACCTACATAAGGCTAGATATATGAGTAATGGACTTATGTTATTCAAGTGCTTATTTTTAAGTATATCCCCATACCCATCTTCATTTAAGAGATTAAAAATCCATTTACTCAAAAATCCATTTATTTTGAATCTCCCATTTCAATATCGCTAAAACCTCCTAACTCTTTATGTTGCTAAAACTTCCTAACTCTCCCATTTCTACATGTACTCCATTTGGCCAATCTATATTTTTCTTGTGCTATAGTAATCCAACTTCCTGAGGACCCCTTTAGGCACTTTGAAGAATGAAAATATGAATATAGGTAAACCAACCTTTCCCCACCTGAAAGAAGTTTTGCTTCCCAACTACCAAGCTTCTTCTGAAATCATTCTTCTACCATGAGCCAATCTTTGTTGGTTATACTATCTTACAATGATAGTATATAGGAATTCTCAAGTATCTAAAGGAAAGGGATCCCCATTTACACCCCCAAAAGTTCCATATATTCTCTTGCTTTTATTTGCTTGTCCCTTGCCATATAAAAATACTTCACTTTTATGAAAATGGATCTTGAGGTCTGATAACCGTTTGAGAGTGTATAGTACTAATTTGAACTGCTTTGCCTCCCCTAAGTCATGCTCCATAAAAGATAATAGTATTATCTGCATATTGTAGTATTGGAAAAACCCCATCAACCAAGTGGGGTACGACTTCTCTAAATTGCCCATGATCCTTAGTTCTCTAGCAATAAGAATTGAAAGCATATTAGCAACTACTCCCTCCGTCCCAAAAAAAATAAGTCATTCTAGGATTCAAAATTTGTCCCAAAAAACAAGTCATATTTAGAAAGTGCATGTGCATGCAAGAATCAATTAGTGCCAAATATGGGTAATAAATAGGGGCAAACATGGTCATTTTAGCTTGTTGTTAATTTGTCCTAGAATTCCTAGGATGACTTATTTTTTGGGACGGAGGGAGTAGATTAAAAAGAAACGGTGAGAGAGGATCTTCTTGACGTGATCCTTTCCTAGTGTGGACAGTCATTGGACGTTAATGTATCCAGCAGGTAAGTAATCTTAATTCGCTTTAAACAATGCACTACGTGTACTCTGTCTCTCCTACCAATCTATCTTGTTGCTATGCCAATTTTACTTTGCACCTGCTATCAGACCATCAAAGTGTATATGCAACCAGATTTATCATAGAGAAGGTGTATAGCTAGGAACATATTTATTTCTAAGAGTAGAACAAGAATGAGCATCATAAAAGAAATAAGATAAGATGTATACTCAACAATTTTATGCAAAATGCTGATATGAAAGGAATAAGCTAGCCGTAAGAGCCTAAGAGAACTTGTGTTACTGAATCATAGAGATGTTGTGGTAATACTTGTGATATTTATCAGCTTTCATCTCACTGGAATCAGGTTACAATCCATCTCAACCAAAGAGCAACTGTACTCGCCAATGTGGGAGTACAGATGTTCCATTTCCATTCGGCTTGGAAGAAGGTTGCTTTGCAAGAGAAGAATTTCATCTCAATTGCACAAACAAGACATCATCAGCTATCTTGCTGTACAATTCAGTGGATGACTATCAGGTGACAAATATACATGTTGAACAAGGGCTTATTGAATACATTGACCCGGAAGCAAGTCGTGGATTTGGTGCATTGGACAGACCAAGTCTTTTCCTTTATTCTGCGGCTCCCGTTTCTGTGCAATGGGTGGTTGCTCAATTATCATGCGAAGAGGCAAGACAAAATAAGTCTGGGTATGCATGTGCAAGTGCTAACAGTGAATGTAAAACAATCCGACGTACAGGTGGTCGTGTTGGTTACAGATGCAATTGCATAAGTGGGTACCAAGGAAATCCATACATCGCAAGAGGCTGTGTTGGTATGTTCTCTCCCTCTTCATGAACCCAGATAATAGAGATGATTTCATTTTTGCATTTGTGTTCATGTTGTATAAAACAAATACTCCTATATATGTAGTCTATGTAGCTCCATCTGGTGACGTATTTACAAAATGTTAACTTGGCTATATATAACAGCCTATGCACGCAAGTGTTAAGAGTGAAATGGTTTTAGCACACAACTCAGAGGTGTTGTCAATTGTCCTTGCTCCCATCTCAGATTATTAGAGATGGACTCGATAACCACCTCTCCATTTCTAGGGATACTCATTAGACACACGAACAAAGCTTGGGCAATTTGAGAAATTCTAGTTCCAAACTACAATGGATAATAGCTAGTATTACAAAACATAAATAGCCAAGCACTTATATTTTGGAACCATTTGGGATAATATATCACGAGTGATACTATACCTCTAATTGCATTGAAATGTTTAAAATGAGATTTTTGAGCTCTATGAGATGACCTTCGTTTTCATAGTCCTTAGGCGAGAGTGTAACTACGCCTTACCAGATATGTGTATCCAATGGCGACCATATCTTTTGTAGAGGTGTATCTTGTGGTATAGTGGCAAATGAAGGCCAAGGGCTATGTTAGCTGTCAGTTGGCCACTTGTTGAATTGGCTTCTTAAAGGATTGAGGCATTGTAAAGTTTGGTTTCACATGATATAAGACTCTATATGTAGAAAATATATAATAAACAAACCGTGTTATTGTTTTGAACCTAAATTTCTTTCTAGACTAATAAATTGTACCAGGAGGATATTTTAAATGAGGTCTTTTATGGTACGAGAGCTGTGGATCAGGCTGCCTAGAGCGGAGGGGACGAACGGAAAAATAGAGTGCCGCCGCCGCCGGGATCTCCGGACTTCTGCCTCCTCCACCCCTACCAGCCTCAGATCCAAGCTCCTCTCCACATACGCTCTCCATCCATCCTAGTTGCAGTTTCCCATGCCGCCCATGAATGGAGATTAGGGAGCACTTATGCAGGCTTCATGTGAGGTGAGGAGATCTTCAGGGGTGGGCTTGCCGCGGCCACCGGCCGCCGGCTGCTGGCAGTCTTCGGCTCCACGCATCGTCCCTCCACCCCTCACACCCTCAAGCAAGCACCATCTCTCGTCGCCACCCCGCCGGCAGCCGGGGCTACACCTCCTCTTCGTCGTTGCATCGTCCATCTACCGGAGCTGTGCAGCTCGTCCGCTAGAAGCGTCGTGCCATGCTGCCACACCCCTCAGGAGCCCCGTCATCCATCCGCACAAGCTGTGAGGCCCATCCCCTTCAGTCGCCACTCTTCCGTCCAGTAGCCGGTACCAGCCTCCCTTCTAGTTGTGACCGACAGCCTCCATCCGAGCAAGATTCGCCGCTCGGCACGCTGCAGCTCTGGACTAAGAAGAGGAGGCAAGGATATGTAGAGCGGCTCGGGGTCAACGCTGCTCCGACGCCTGCTGAATTTAGGTGTTTTGCTTGGCTGCAGCTGCCGTCGCGGCCATCATCTCTCGTGAAGCTCCGCCCTGGCTGCCATGGATCAGAAATGTCGCTTCCACCGTCACGAAGCAAATCAATCATCGCCGCCATCACGTTCTTCACAGTCAGAGCGGAGCATCGCCGTTAAGAAATGGGCTTGAGGTAGATGTTATCGTTGCCTCGCGCGTGACCACCAAGTCAACTCCTGCAAGGATTCTTTCGGATGCATTCGTTGTCGACGCCCAGGACATCGGAAGCGGCATTGTCGCCTTTGGTCCATCTCTCCAGCTCCACAAGTTCACTCTTCCTCCAGCAAACAAAGAGTTGGGCTGACATACACTACTACAAAAGGGTTTTTAGAGGCGGGTGTGGTACCCGGCTCTGTTTCTCGCAGCTAAAAATAGCTATTTGTAGGGACGGGTAACGCGCCCACCCCTAAAAATCAATTTATAGGGGCGGATCACGGTGTCACCGGCCCCTAGAATTCGATTTGTTGGGGCGGGTTAGTGCATGACCCGCCCCTACGAATCAATGTCTAGAATATAAAAAAATCAGAAAAATCAAAACAGCAAATAAAAAATAAAAAAATCCCCGCCAACCAGCCACCCTCTCTACTACCGAGCTATAATTTTTTTGATGAAATATGCACAATTACGTAAATCAGGATTCGAACCGCTTACCTCCAAGCTCACGCGTACCCTACTCTCCACCACACTACACAATCACTTGTGACTCTATGAGGTATGCTATTCTTTTATATTAACTCTAAAATTGATTTCTAGGGGCGGGTTATGCCATCACCCATCCCTAGAAATCCATTTTTAGAGGCGGGTGACGCCATCACCCGCCCCTAAAAATATTTTTCTATTTTATTCCAAAAATTCATTTAAATCTTTAGATATAGCAAAAAAATCAAAATTCTACACTATGATTCTTGTGAACTATAGATACAAAAAATATACCAAGTATATTTTAGTGTATATAAAGATTAAAAGTGACTTGAGTTGTATGAGATACTGTATAGTCATAGCCATATGAGAACTTATAATAATTTTTTGGACTATTAAATGACCTTAAATGAAAAAGTTATCAAATATAAAGTTTTAGATCACGTTAATCTCTATAATTTTGATATAAAGTTTAACTTCATCAGAGATTATATGAAAAAGTAATAAATTTTTTTGCGTGAAACCATTTGTAGGGGCGGTTGACGCTATCACCCACTCCTAGAAATGACCCCCATTTCTAGAGGCGGGTGGTGGCATCTCCCGCCCCTAAAAATATCATTTCTAGGGGTGGGTGATGCCGTCACTCGTCCCTAAAAATGGTGGTATTTTTAGCATCAGGTGACGCCATCACCCGCCCCTAAAAATACTTTTCTAGAGATGGATCGGATGCTACAGTAACCACGGCTCCATTTGTAGGAGCGGATTACCTTTTGACCCGTCCCTAGAAAAAATGGAGCGTTGCTATAAATTATTTTTTAGTAGTGCATAGCAGCCATGCCTAGGTTGAGTGAATGTTGCTCTACTTTATCGGCAAACACCATGGCTAGGTCTCTGTCCCAGGAACACCGCTACCCCACGTTAGCTTCACGACCGACAAATTCACTTGTGAAGAACGCCGATCCTATTTGCCACGGCTGTTGTTGTGCCTTTCCTGCTTCGACTCCTTTGGATGTCCGGTCTATGTTGGCACCACTGATGGAGTCTTTGCAATCCGAGCTCCAGCACTTGATTACAGATCATTTGGAGGAAGTGTTGTGTTCTCTCAGAGAGGAAGCTTCTACTATAAAGTTGTGGCTAGCATGTGTGGCTAGCCGTTTGGAGCGTGTGGAGCCATGTGAATAGCATGCTCCCATTTCCGACTTAGCTGACCTTTTCGGCCCCTGTTCTCCAATTCGGCGCTCTCTGACACCATCGATTCTCGCTTCTCTTGTGGCTGCTTGCACACATGCCAACTCCGTTATGCATGAGGACACTGGTGCAGATAATGCACAATCCGTCATCGACGAGATGACCATAGAGGTGGCCAAAAGGACATTGGACACAGAGATTCACCAAAAGTTGCCCACTGAGCAGGCCTTCGAGGTGCCCTGTGGGACCTCCACTGTTCAGATGTTAAAACCGTCGTTTCTAGAGACCATCACCTCTGTTGAGGATGTTGTTTTGGTGGAGGACGCATCTGATGATGAGGAAGCCATCTTAGATGCAAGAGTGATAATTAAGGACCCTATCCTTCTTGTCACCATTGAAAATAGCTCTACCCAATCTACGGTTGAGGTCATGGTTGGAGAGCTCCGACTGTTAGAGGATCCACTGATAGAAGAAGTGTCTTCTCCAGCTATGAAGCGCCCCGACCCAGAGGATCGGTGCTGATAATGTATTGATATACCAGAAAACAGTCTCTGGTACAATACATTACATTGGTGGAACCAAAGTCATACAAGCTTTATTTTTACACAGTTCATCACGAATATTACAATCACTAGGAACACGATCACAATCATCATATCGACACTAAGCTGCTCTTCACACGTCATCGGCACTACTGCTAGACTATGGCTCCACGAACACAGACTTGGGTGCGGGCACGGACTACTCGACATCTTCTGGAACGTAGTCAGGATCTTCTGAAAAACATATCAGCAACAGGGGTGAGTACAAAAGTACTCAGCAAGTCCCACCTCGCCCTACGGGAGGGGGTTAAAGCAGACAATTAACAAGCATTCCGGGTTTATCTCACCAATAACCATCACATAACAGGGCTAGGATAGGCTAGATAGGCACCTCGTTGTTATGTCCA
Organism: Panicum hallii; assembly: GCF_002211085.1. Taxonomy (NCBI): domain Eukaryota; kingdom Viridiplantae; phylum Streptophyta; class Magnoliopsida; order Poales; family Poaceae; genus Panicum; species Panicum hallii. Next base: position 38,360,128 of record NC_038043.1, read on the forward strand.
CACCGTAACCTGTCCTGTACCGAGGACACGGCCATTCGAATGGATTTGTACCCTCTGCAGAGGTAGCACGCTGTACCCACACGCACGATAATGCCCGAGGCAATATCGACATAGCCGACACCCAGCCATGGCATAACCTCGCCTAGCCGCCCACATACCCTCGGGTCCTGACCACTCTCGGTCTCCACCCATAAATACATCCACCTCGGACGACTACCAGGTTAGCCAGTGGGATTAGGCTAAGCCCGTCCCATTCCGGAACGCGTGGTCGCACTGAACATAGGTTAGGTGAGATGGCAAAACAACTCGGCTCTTGGGTTTCACCAGGGCAGTGACCATCCCTAACAACACAACCCCGAGCCTGCCACCACGGCAGCACTCGAACGTAAGTCTACCACCACGGTAGCGCTTACACATCCACTGTCCCACACTGCCCCGGTTGACATCTCATCTCATATCAGGTTCAACTCGACGTATCCAAGGTCAATAGGCAATCATCATGCAAGACATCATAACAACATGCAATCAAGGCAGTAACTAGGTTCATTCTCAATCACTCGGTAATTATCAGCAGCACATGCAATGACCTATACTAAGGCTGTAACGGGTAGTTCCTCACAATAGGTGCAATATGATCAAGCAGGGGTCGATGAGACTTGCCTTCGCTGGCGTAAGTGTCCTCTGCGTCGAACTCCGGGTCGTTCGGTTCCTCTGGTTCTCCTTCGCGTACGGGTTCTGATTTTGATTTGTAATCACGCAAACAGACCACATACACGTATAAGCAAACATCAGCACATCATACACATATTGGTTTCATTTGATAGTTCTTGATTTTATATGAATTTAGTAAAAAGAATCTGGTCAATCGGAGTTCGGATGGGTGAGATATGGTCTAAACAGTGTTGCTGTTTTTAGTTGACTACGAAAATAAAAAAGGAATGGATCGGCTTGGGCTGTACGAGTGTATCTGTCCTGCTGTGCAATTGATTTGGGTCCAGCTAATTTGTGTACATGGGCTTAGGCATGGTTGGGCTGTGTGGGCTCCTTTTACTCAGCCCATCACGTGGGGGTCATCTGCCTCACACAGACCACCAGGGAAAGAACAGGACTGTTCTTCTTCCTGGCTTCCTGTTTCTGTCCGCCATTGGAGAGCTCAAGTGAGCTCTGGCCGGCGTGGGGGGAGGGGAAGGGGACGGCCAGGGAGCAGGGGAAATCGATCCTTGGTTCACAGCTTGCCCATTTGAGGCGTCAGCTCGGGAAATGGCCATGGGGCTGCTGCTGCATCGGGGTGCTGCGGCCATGGAGGCAGAAGCTCGACGGCAGCTCAGGAAGACCATGGAATCACGATTCAGCAGGTGGGGGAGGCAGAGGGGACACTGGTGGTGCTCACCTTGCCTTTGGTCGGTCCGAGGAAGGCTCACAGGAGCAGATCAACGAGGGCAGCGATTTCAGTTTGGGGAAACGCTTGAGCTCAGCTCGTGACTGGAATATGGGAGTCGAGTGGATTGGGGCGCTGTGGTGGCTGTGGGTTTGTTTAAGTAGCGGAGGAAGGTCGGTGCTTGCCGGGAAAAATCTCCGGTGTGCTGCTGTTCGTGTGGACGCTCTCACAGTTCAAGCATGGACTCGCTCGTCCGTTTTACTTGCTATGCTGCCCGACGAGTCGCGTCACGTTCGGCAGCACAGCGAGTGAGCACAGTTGGGAACGAGAAGGTTGCAGCCTCAGTGCAGTGACATCCTCCTTGGCATGGTTGTGCGAGAAAAGGCAAGGACGGCGGGCAAGCTGTCGGCTCAGGCTGTTGGCCGTTTACCGGAGTAAAGGTTTTGCACTGGTGATCGTTTACCGCAGTAAAGCCTGCGTACGGCTGCTTCCGGAGGCTTCGGCGCGTGCGTGAAATTGGTGAGGTGCGCGGCTGCCGAGGCTGTCGGTCTCGCCGTTGCGGCGTGCGTAAAAGCAGAGGAAGGACAGGCAAATTTGCCGAAATATCACGCAAAGCTAGCAAGCGTGCCGCGACACTTCGCAGGTTTCACGGTGGCTGGGATAAAGTATGCTGTACGGTGGGTTCGGGAGGATTCTGCGAGAAGGAAATGGCAAACTTTGATGACGCTTCCGTAGAAGGGAAAATAGGGGATTTACAGGGTCACGTTGGAAAGAAATCCTATTAGATTTCCAATCTACTCCGAAGGGTATCGACACGGGTCGGTTGTGGGTCGATACGGAAAAGCATGATGAACATGTTATCTATTTATTTATTTATTTATTTTGGGGTGAGGACAGGGTGAGGGAAAATTTTTAAGTGACTCATATGATTCCTGTATTTGGAGTATTTTTATTCGATTAAATTGATTATTTAATATTAAGTAGCAGTTTAAGCGAGAACAAAAATCGGGATGTTACAAGCTACCATAGCTATGAAGGGTGAGGATCTTGCCTATACTCCTACACTTTCTCTTCATCACCGACCACAAAAACAAGATGTAGGTGTAAGTCCTATGATAGATCGTCACTTCATCGAAGCGCCCGTCTTGCAAATCACGGTGTGCTGAAAAATTTGGGAATTGTTGGCACTAATGGGAAGCCCAATGAGGATGCGATGCAAGACTATGCAGATTGTCTAAAGGAGTTGTTGCCTCCAGACGTCCACAAGCTATTAATGAGTTTAAAAGGTCGTGCCGTCTGGGAACTAGTGGCGGAGATTGCTTCGCATCGTTGTTAGGTGGTCTTTGATGTGGTTTGTTTGTATTGTTGTTGGTAGAGTTGGTTTAGTTGTTTGTAGATGTTATTTTAAGTCTTGTAGTGTTGCTTATCTAGTCTGGTTCTTCTTCTTTATTAATATAATCGACAGCTCTTCTGCTTGGTTTGTTTTAAAAAAATACTGATATATACTAGTGTTTGAAAAGGACTAGTATAGAAACATTTGATGGTTCAAATTAATTGTATAGTACTAAAAATTTTAATAGTAGTATATATAGTATACATGAGTAGTATAGGTAGTATAAGAGTACTATGGGAAAAATATTAATGACATCATGATCCATTTCATTTGGACTATCTTTAACTGGAAAATAATTACCAAAATACCCTTAGTAATGAAGGTTTAGATCTCATCTATACTATATACCACTAAGTGGTGGTATTGTACACTATAAAAACCCACTATTAAATTCCTGCATTCCAACTGGGCCGATAACAATTATGAACTTGAATAGGTTTATAGATCATTTGTCATATTTTTAACTGTATTTTCTTGTTGTTTTTATTATTTTACTTTTCTTAGTAGTCATTTGGCTTTGGCTTGATGAGATTGACAAAAGAGAATATCGAACAAGCAGCATAAGGGCAAAATTATGTAACATCTCTTTTCAGCTGGTACAATGGAAAATATTTTTTCTCTATTACGTTTATCAATATTCTCTGTTAGCATGTTAATTAGGTACGGCATGTGGTTTCTTCACAGAAGTTCCTTCTTTTTCATGAATATTTGTTCACAGATATCGACGAGTGCCTTCAGCCAAACATCTGTCCTGAAATATGCAACAACACCATAGGAAACTACACATGTAATCCATGCCCTTACAAGACAGAGTATGATCCAGTTAACAGGCGTTGCGTCATCAGAAAACACCAAAACCTTCTCCCAGGTAACTCTTTCGTATCAATAGTGAATTATTCATGAAAATAAAAAGGAAACTAGTTTGGCTGAAGAGAAGGAAAGAGAACTGATGAGTTTGTCTGTAGGTATTGCTATTGGCCTTAGTGTTGGCCTTGGAATTCTACTTCTTTGCTTAGGTGGGGTTTTCCTTATCCATAGATGGAGAAGAGATATCCAAAAACAATTGCGGAAGAAATACTTTCAGAAAAATAAAGGTCTTCTTTTGGAGCAACTAATATCTTCAGATGAAAAACAAAGTGATAACAAAATTTTCTCCTTGGAAGAGTTGCAGAAGGCAACAAACAACTTTGATCCTACACGTATTTTAGGTAGTGGAGGACATGGTATGGTATACAAAGGCATCTTGTCGGACCAACATGTGGTGGCCATAAAGAAGCCAAAGGTAATTGCAGAAGGAGAGATTAATCAGTTTATCAACGAAGTTGCAATCCTCTCTCAAATAAATCACAGAAATATCGTAAAACTTCTCGGATGTTGTCTGGAAACTGAGGTTCCTCTACTGGTGTATGACTTTATCCCTAATGGTTCACTATTTAAGATTATTCATGACGATCAGAGTAACAAAGAATTTTCCTTGTCATGGCATGATTCCTTGAGAATTGCTACGGAAGCTGCTGGAGCTCTCTGCTATCTCCACTCTGCAGCATCAGTATCAGTTTTTCATCGTGATGTGAAGTCTTCTAATATACTCTTGGATGGAAGCTACACAGCTAAAGTTTCAGATTTTGGGGCCTCAAGACTGATTCCAATTGATCAAACCCATGTCATCACAAACATACAAGGTACATTTGGGTACTTGGATCCGGAGTATTACTACACTGGGCAATTAAATGAGAAGAGTGATGTTTACAGTTTTGGTGTTGTTCTGTTAGAGTTGCTTCTTAAAAAGGAGCCTATCTTTACTAGTGATTCCGGTTCAAAGATAAACTTGTCAAATTACTTCCTCTCGGAGATAAGAACAAGACCAATCACTGAAATGGTTGCCTCTCAAGTTCTTGAGCAAGCTTCTGAAGACGAGCTTAACACTGTTGCTTCTCTTGCGGAGGAGTGCCTGAGGCTACGAGGTGAAGAAAGACCTACGATGAAGCAAGTGGAGATGAAACTGCAACTTCTGAGGAATAAAGGTTTGAGATCATGCGACGGTTTCCCACAAAGCAGTTGCGACATACAAGCACCAGCACCTGTAAGACTTGCAGCTCATCGCTGTCAGTCTTTGTCAACTGACGGAGACAATAGAGCTGATATAGCGTCTTCAAGCTGCTATGAGCTGGAGCAAGAGTTCATGTCATCTGCTACTTTACCACGATGAATTAATCCTTGACCACCTTATTTTCGTTCTGATCTTACACATGTTTGCACATGCAGCTGAATGATCATCGACACAACACTGTAGCGCACTTGTTCGTTATTAGCGTGTTAGCTCAACATTATTGTAATGATTTGTTTATGTTGTCCAACATTCTCTATTTTTTCGATGGCAGATGGTTAAAGTTTTATGTGTCACATATTTGAAATTTTAGGTGTGCTTTCCTTAACAGTTGGATTTGGATCCATACCCAACTGCTTCCATGCTAACCTTTTCGTTGGAAAAGTATACGCCGGCCCTCAGAGTTGCATATGGTGTGTGCTTGATATAAGTAAACTTACGTTTACTTGTCATTATCGTCAACTCCATTATTAACTCTGATTGTATTTTTTGTTTTTTTTTTTTGAGATTACAACCGCTGCCTAGGCAGGGCCATCCAGAGCAAAATTACAAACGCCATCAGGCAGAACTTGGAGCCACACATGTCTACCAACATCCGTGCCGAGAGCTCTCCTCGCTAGTCTGTGAGCATCAACATTCATCTTCCTTCCTTCATGGATGATCTTGCGCTTCTGAAAGTCTGCCATCCTTACTTTGATCTCCCGAACAACATGGATACTGTTGGTATTTGGCACGAAATCGTCCGTAACAAATGGAAGTAGTGATTCAGGCGCTTAGTCATCTGGTATGTAGATGCATGGGAATACTGGTAGTCTACTGACAAATTGGATTCCCCGATAACGAGAAGAGCTAGAGGGAGATGAATGATCAACTTACTGTTGTCTTGGAAGGAACCGTACCGTAAGAGCGACCAAAGCAATCTTCCTAGCCGCGATAGAACATACGCATCGCATCCTGGTCCGCCTCTTCTTCATCAACAATTGTTCTATCCTCCTAGTCCTGAAATTTCACTGATTTTCATAGGCGGGTTAGGGCATGATCCGCCCTTGAAAATCAATTTCCCACCTGAAATTTTACTTATTTAAATTTAAATTTTCCAAATCCGTTTCCCGCTGTCTTTTAAAATTTTGTTTCCCACCAATTTTGACCTATCAAGCTAGTGCACGATCGAATATCATAATGATCGAGATGAAATGTTTTTCATGAATATAAATAATTGTACCTACAAATTTAAAAGGTGCTGCGGGTTCGCTGTAACATCCCGATTTTTGTTCTCGCTTAAACTGCTACTTAATATTAAATAATCAATTTAATCGAATAAAAATACTCCAAATACAGGAATCATATGAGTCACTTAAAAACTTTCCCTCACCCTGTCCTCACCCCAAAATAAATAAATAAATAGATAGATAACATGTTTGTCATGCTTCTCCGTATCGACCCACAACCGACCCGTATCGATACCCTTCGGAGTAGATTGGAAATCTAATAGGATTTCTTTCCAACGTGACCCTGTAAATCCCCTATTTTCCCTTCTACAGAAGCGTCATCAAAGTTTGCCATTTCCTTCTCGCAGAATCCTCCCGAACCCACCGTACAGCATACTTTATCCCAGCCACCGTGAAACCTGCGAAGTGTCGCGGCACGCTTGCTAGCTTTGCGTGATATTTCGGCAAATTTGCCTGTCCTTCCTCTGCTTTTACGCACGCCGCAACGGCGAGACCGACAGCCTCGGCAGCCGCGCACCTCACCAATTTCACGCACGCGCCGAAGCCTCCGGAAGCAGCCGTACGCAGGCTTTACTGCGGTAAACGATCACCAGTGCAAAACCTTTACTCCGGTAAACGGCCAACAGCCTGAGCCGACAGCTTGCCCGCCGTCCTTGCCTTTTCTCGCACAACCATGCCAAGGAGGATGTCACTGCACTGAGGCTGCAACCTTCTCGTTCCCAACTGTGCTCACTCGCTGTGCTGCCGAACGTGACGCGACTCGTCGGGCAGCATAGCAAGTAAAACGGACGAGCGAGTCCATGCTTGAACTGTGAGAGCGTCCACACGAACAGCAGCACACCGGAGATTTTTCCCGGCAAGCACCGACCTTCCTCCGCTACTTAAACAAACCCACAGCCACCACAGCGCCCCAATCCACTCGACTCCCATATTCCAGTCACGAGCTGAGCTCAAGCGTTTCCCCAAACTGAAATCGCTGCCCTCGTTGATCTGCTCCTGTGAGCCTTCCTCGGACCGACCAAAGGCAAGGTGAGCACCACCAGTGTCCCCTCTGCCTCCCCCACCTGCTGAATCGTGATTCCATGGTCTTCCTGAGCTGCCGTCGAGCTTCTGCCTCCATGGCCGCAGCACCCCGATGCAGCAGCAGCCCCATGGCCATTTCCCGAGCTGACGCCTCAAATGGGCAAGCTGTGAACCAAGGATCGATTTCCCCTGCTCCCTGGCCGTCCCCTTCCCCTCCCCCCACGCCGGCCAGAGCTCACTTGAGCTCTCCAATGGCGGACAGAAACAGGAAGCCAGGAAGAAGAACAGTCCTGTTCTTTCCCTGGTGGTCTGTGTGAGGCAGATGACCCCCACGTGATGGGCTGAGTAAAAGGAGCCCACACAGCCCAACCATGCCTAAGCCCATGTACACAAATTAGCTGGACCCAAATCAATTGCACAGGACAGATACACTCGTACAGCCCAAGCCGATCCATTCCTTTTTTATTTTCGTAGTCAACTAAAAACAGCAACACTGTTTAGACCATATCTCACCCATCCGAACTCCGATTGACCAGATTCTTTTTACTAAATTCATATAAAATCAAGAACTATCAAATGAAACCAATATGTGTATGATGTGCTGATGTTTGCTTATACGTGTATGTGGTCTGTTTGCGTGATTACAAATCAAAATCAGAACCCGTACGCGAAGGAGAACCAGAGGAACCGAACGACCCGGAGTTCGACGCAGAGGACACTTACGCCAGCGAAGGCAAGTCTCATCGACCCTGCTTGATCATATTGCACCTATTGTGAGGAACTACCCGTTACAGCCTTAGTATAGGTCATTGCATGTGCTGCTGATAATTACCGAGTGATTGAGAATGAACCTAGTTACTGCCTTGATTGCATGTTGTTATGATGTCTTGCATGATGATTGCCTATTGACCTTGGATACGTCGAGTTGAACCTGATATGAGATGAGATGTCAACCGGGGCAGTGTGGGACAGTGGATGTGTAAGCGCTACCGTGGTGGTAGACTTACGTTCGAGTGCTGCCGTGGTGGCAGGCTCGGGGTTGTGTTGTTAGGGATGGTCACTGCCCTGGTGAAACCCAAGGGCCGAGTTGTTTTGCCATCGCACCTAACCTATGTTCAGTGCGACCACGCGTTCCGGAATGGGACGGGCTTAGCCTAATCCCACTGGCTAACCTGGTAGTCGTCCGAGGTGGATGTATTTATGGGTGGAGACCGAGAGTGGTCAGGACCCGAGGGTATGTGGGCGGCTAGGCGAGGTTATGCCATGGCTGGGTGTCGGCTATGTCGATATTGCCTCGGGCATTATCGTGCGTGTGGGTACAGCGTGCTACCTCTGCAGAGGGTACAAATCCATTCGAATGGCCGTGTCCTCGGTACAGGACAGGTTACGGTGTGGACATAACAACGAGGTGCCTATCTAGCCTATCCTAGCCCTGTTATGTGATGGTTATTGGTGAGATAAACCCGGAATGCTTGTTAATTGTCGCCCTTTTGTTGCATTTGTTATTGCATTATTTAGCTACTTGATCATTGCATTGTTTATCTGCTTTAACCCCCTCCCGTAGTGCGAGGTGGGACTTGCTGAGTACTTTTGTACTCACCCCTGTTGCTGATATGTTTTTCAGAAGATCCTGACTACGTTCCAGAAGAGGTCGAGTAGTCCGTGCCCGCACCCAAGTCTGTGTTCGTGGAGCCATAGTCTAGCAGTAGTGCCGATGACGTGTGAAGAGCAGCTTAGTGTCAATATGATGATTGTGATCGTGTTCCTAGTGATTGTAATCTTCGTGATGAACTGTGTAAAAATAAAGCTTGTATGACTTTGGTTCCACCAATGTAATGTATTGTACCAGAGACTGTTTTCTGGTATATCAATACATTATCAGCACCGATCCTCTGGGTCGGGGCGCTTCATTCTCCCACTCACGAAGACTAATGTATTTAGAGTCCGTTGCTAATTTGTGATCTTTGCTAAAAAATTTGCCCATTGGGTGGATCACTTCATGCATAATAAAATGGCATAAATCGGCTACTACTTCTAGGAGTTGCTTCTCATGGAGTGGCCCCATGTTCCTTCTTGGATGAATCTGCAATTAATGAATCCATAAAAAGATTAAGCAATGTTAGATAGAGTCCCTTGCACATATACATCTATCCCTAATAAAGAGTAGTCCCTTACACATTCAGGATCAGTTGTGTATCTCCCTTGCATCCGCATATGCTCGCACATGTAATACCCGAAGTACCCAGAATTTGCAGATTGCTTGTGGCACGGGAAGTTTGTATGGCTATCTGTTTATCGGCAGGATGAGCACCTTCTTTTATCAAACTACCACCATCGATGGGCCCCTCGCCGATACCATCACCATCATCATCGCCGACATCCGCACAAAATTCATCATAAGCATCAAACAATCTATTAAACTCGACGTTTTCTAACATTTCATGGAGTGTATTCTCCATCAGAGGGGGTACTGCTTTCTCGCCATGGTACTGCTTTCTCGCCATGATACGTCCAGATCATGTAATCCTCAACAAAACCACCCACCAACACATGCAATCTAATTGTAGTTGTATCGGTGAATACTCTCATATTCTTGCATATTTTGCACAGGCAAGTTATCCTCTGTGTCTTCTCATTTCTTGCGTGGTTTTCCGCAGCTTGAATGAATTTATTAAATTCTCCACGGAAATAGGCATCCATCCTTCGTGCTTTATACATCCATGTCCTATCCATCTATGAACATCAACAAATAATTTAAATAGATTAAAACAAGCTCTTCAATAATTTAGAAAATATATACCTTTATATACGCCTAGATATGCATGTGTGCAAATATAAAAAAACTTAAATCTTCTTGTATCTCCTCCACGGATCTAGGAAATGTCTACGTAAAGATTAGGTCAAAATAATTATATAATATAGTTCTTCTACTAAAATAATATAATTTCATCCAAAAGTTTGAGGCAAATAGATCCCCAAATAGCTATAAATATATACTTTTATATACGCGTAGAAATTGGAAAAAGTCAATTTAACATGTAAAACTAAAAAAATTAAAACCCAACCTATTATTGAACAACTAAATTTTGTTGAAAAAAACTATCATGCATGTGTGTAAATATAGAAAAAAACAAATCCTCTTCTCTCTCCTCCATGAATCTAGGAATGTATTTACTTGGAAATAAGGCTAAAACATAGAGATTGAGCCAAAATGAATACATAATCTTATCTCCTACCAAAATAATATAACTTCATCGAAAACTTAAGTCAAATGGAGCCCCAAATGATAAATCTACACCATGGAAGATTTCGATCTAGATAGAGGCAAAGAGAGCATCATTTGAGCTTTAAAACTAATAAAGTTATATTATTTATATGAGATTAGCATCAACTTACCTCCTAAGGTCTCCAACTTGAAGGAAATCAAGTTTAAAACCTTCCCTCCCTTTTTTTTTCTTTTTTTATATTTTCGGGCAACACCTCTCCCGAGCAATCAATGGGCTGTCGGGAGAAGGAAGAGGGGGCACCCATATTTTTATCAGTCATTTTTAGGGGCGGGTGATGGCCCTGGAAATGTATTTTTGTAGGGGCGGGTAACGCCATTACTCGCCTCTACAAATGCATTTTTAGGAGCAGATCGGTTGCTACAGTACCTCCGCTCCCTTTCCGGGAGCAGGATACATTTTGACCTGCCCCTAGGAAAAAAGTTTGATCCGTCCCTAAAAAAGAGGCTACAAATCGGTTTTGTAGTTGCAGTAGTGATGTCTATGGTCATGTTGCCATTAGGAAATTGTTAGATGATAATCGCAAATCGCAACCTTCTCTTCGAACGCAAAAGGGTTAACTGCCAAATCCTCACTCAACATGTATTTGACGTTAGCTATCGATACATTTTGCTTTGCTTTTTTTTTTATGTTAGATCACTTTCCCTGCAGCTACGGACGACTTTGCTGCAATCACAGTTTGATTGCGCCTAAACTCTCTATTGAGTTCCCTAATTAGCAATCTTTATTTGTTAATTCAATTGTCATATTAATAATCTTTCTCTGTCCATAAATATATCAATTAGAAATTTATTGGACATTTAGGCACATCCAAATTATCAATCTATCTATACTATAAAAGAATGAAATTTTTTTAAAACGTTTCTTGAATCGGATCCATCGTACTTTTCACGCTGGATCCACCCGTCGGAATCAAGAGAGATAAGATAAAAGATAGATCAATAAAAATCGAAGTTAGGAGATGTCACGAGATGTTTCTGCCAAAAAAACTTCTTCTTTTTTCAGCGTCCCTCACAGTACCCGCCCGCGTACCCGACGTCGACTGAACCGGCTCGAGACCGACCTCGCCGCCGTCATAAACGCGCTCGCCTCGCCGCCATCCCGTACAGTACCCGCCCGTCGACTGAACTGGCCCGAGACCGATCTCGCCGCCGCCTTAAACGCGCTCGCCTCACCGCCGTCATAAACGCGCTCGCCTCCCGCGAGGGGCACCCCGGCGTCGCGGTCGCCGCGGTCCGCGCCGCGCGGGACCTCCATGGTGACCGCGCCCTCCACCACCAACGCGTGCTCCCCACCGCCGTCCTCGTGCTCGCGCATGCCAGCCGCCTCGCCGAGGCCTCCGCTCTCCTCGAGGCCGCGCCGGCGCCCGATGCCAGCGCATACACGGCGCTCGTGTCCGCGTTCTCCCGTGCCCGCCGCGCGGTCAACATGTTCTGGCGCATCCCCGTGGGAGCGGAGGCCGACGGGGGTGCGCGGCGACCGGCACTCCTCGTGGCGGCGCTTCTTCGGCGACGGCACGGACACGGGAGAACGCGATTTGAGAGGCCGGGAACCGACGGCAGCGCTCGGCTCCGGCGGGCGGCCCTACGGGACGGGCGGCGCGAGCAGCAGGGCGCGTGGGGGCTCAGCGCACGCGCAGCTTTGTAGGGGCGCGGGACCGAGGGCGGCCTGGCGGCGGCTTGCCCTGGGTATTTAGGATCCGCGGAGGTCGTGGGAACGGAGGCCGACGAGGGACGGCGGGTCAGCAGAGGAGCGATAGAGAAGAGAGACGAGCGGAGAGGCAGCAAATGGTTCAATCGATTATTGGATCAATTGGTGGATTGTGAGAAGATCAAGGGCAAATTTGTCCATTCACTTGGTCTGCTAAATGAAAAAGAAAATAAGAAAGAGAGAAATTGAGAAAAGAAGAAGAAATTCCTTGAAGCAAAAGAATTTGCACACGGAGGGTTAAAAGGCTTGTGAATTGAGGGTTAAAATATATTATTTCCCTGCATACAATGAGACAACAGAGAAATTGGTAGAATAAAGGAGCTTGTCTGGTTCCACGATACGAAATCCTGCCGCTGGTTTTTTCACCATGGTCTTGTTTAGATGTACTTAAAATATTATAATTTTTACACTCTCTCTCCATCATATCAATTTTGGTATCCATGCATGGAGCAGTAAATGTATGTAAAAAAATAACTAATTGCACAGTTTAATTGTACATCACGAGACGAATCTTTTAAGCCTAGTTAGTCCATAATTAGATAAAATTTGTCAAATACAAACGAAAACGCTACAGTTCCAAATGTTATAAAGTTTTGCAATCTAAACGGGGCCCATGTTTTCCATAATCTGTGTTCTGCTCCTGCCACCAGTTTCTCTGCATCTATACCAATTTTTCACTATCGAGGTACTCGTCAGTTTTAGTGCAGGCAGAAACTTGTGTGCTCTTCAGTTTGTTCTCTCTCTATATTTTCAGATATCCTTGTTCTTGACAGTTGACATATATTTCTATTAGCCCGTGAAGACAATCATAATCGGGTCAAAAGAATACGAGCAAGGATAGAAGGAAGAAAGAGGTATTCAGGTCAAAGCTAAATAAGCGGAAACTTGGAACCAATAAAGAGTACAAGTTCTAATTGAGTTGTGATGGAATTTCCTGCTCCGCTTGAAGATGGCAGAAACACAAAGAGGCCACGGATGGAGTCAGACACATCAAAGTTGGTCGAGCAAGAAAGAATTTCTGATGACGTTTTAATACACGTGCGTGCCGTGGCACGTACATGTTACTAGTGTAGAAAAAAAAACCAAAAAAAAAGGTAGTGCTTGAACTGTTGGCTTGTTCAAACTCAATCTTTCTTTGTTAATAAAGTTATTAATTAGAATTTAGGAACACAATGGTCAGTCTAGGCGCACTGAAACTGTTAATGTAGCAAAGACTTAGAGAAGACTGATTATATTGTAGAGAAGTACTTGTGATCTTGGCTTTTGTAAGGTGGAAATTACTGTTGCTTGGTCCCCCTTTTCAATCTTGGAGGACTTGCACCTTCGCAACCGCCTCTCTAGATATAGGCATGTTTCATCGCGATCCTAGAAGCAAGGCTTCCAGCAATGTTTCAAAGCTCTTGAACATTAGCTTCTATGTCGGAGCCTGCTGTCTCCGACGTGTTCGTCCCTGACGAGCGATGCCGGAGCCTGCTGGTCCAACTGAACCCACGCCCGTTGGGCGTAGATGAGTGCTTGTCGGACGTTGGGGTCGTTGCTTCGCTCGAGTAGTGCTGTTACTCGAGCAATGTTGGCCACAGGAGTCCTGAAACCACGTTCATCTGCCGCGGCGAATTCGGCGTCGAGTTCGCGCTGTGCAGAATGTATGCGCTCGTTGGCGCGCCTTCTGCGAACCGCACGAGCTCTGTTCCTTGCACGTCGCGCGTCGCGCTCGGCGTCGTTCTCGTTCTCGGCTTCTGCGGTGTCTTCATCTTCCGATATGCCGTCAAGCGCGCCAATGGGGATGAGGGCGTCGTCGTCCCCTTCTTCCGCCATCAGGACTTGGCGAGTTGCGAGTTCTTCGGAAGGGGCTTCGACTAGCTCAGTCGAGCCCTCGGATATGGCAGCCAACGCCCTGCCCTCCTGAAAAGGCAAAGGCTCCAGATGGGCTACCAATCGGTCTTCATGTCCGAGTGGGTCGGACAAGTTCATCCCCCTCCAATGAACAATTCGTCCTTCGGAAGTGGTGGTGATCATCAGCCCGCAAGCGGCCAGGTGATCCTCAGCCTCCCGACATGCGGTGGCCTCGGAGCCTCCAGCCTGGAGCAAAGAGTCCAAGTCCTTTTCCAACGTGGAAAAAGGAACAGTAGAGACAGACGCTGCCTCGGTTTCCGTGGCAGAGTCAGAAAACTGCAACTCGTCGAGATTATCGACAAAGTCGTCGAGCCTTGCGGCAAGTGTTTTTAGCTTGAAGGTGTTGTCGACGGTGTGCCGACGAAAACCGCCTGCGCCGTTAGCAACGCAAACCCACGAGCCAAAAATAAAGGTTGTGCCCTCAGGGAGCACGGGACTGGGGAACTTGAAAATCGCCATCGAGTTCTCCATCGGATCTCTGATGCGCTTCCCTACCTGGCGCGCCAGCTGTCGGGTTTTATCCGGCTGCCCACCAAGGGGTATACCCAAGGTGGTAGGTTTTAGGTTGGGATGCGCCGAGATCTGGAACTCGAAGGTGCAGACAACACAAGATTTAGACAGGTTCAGGCCGCAATATGCGTAACGCCCTACGTCCTGTATGATGGTTTGTATTGCCTTGGTGTTGATCTGGTGATCGTATCTTTTGAGAGGGGTCCCTGCCCGCCCTTATATATCCGGGGGGACAGGGTTACATGAATCCTAGCCTGATACTAGCTTAGGAATCGTACTCAAGTACAACTCGAGTAGTTTCCTTCTGTATCGACTAGTTCTACTCCGCATGCGAGTAGAATACAACATAAATGAGGTACAGGACATGTCCTATCCCCTAGTCCAATACGGACTCCTTAATGTACATAGCCCCGTGGCCCCGGATCTGACAATCTAGTTTGGCATTTTCTTGTGGTATGTTGAAGCCGGTGAGCATTTGGTAATAGGTGCTCATTTATACTATAAACAAAAAATATTAAAAAATATATCACTTGGATCGGATCCACCATGCTCCTCACGTTCAACCCATATGTCACTGTCAGAGTCAAGAGGGGGAGGAAAAGCAGATCCATAGAAATTGCGAGTTACAGAGTATTTCTGCCAAAAACCGATTTTTCTTACTCATTGTCTGCAGTCTTACCCGCATGTAGTACCCGTGCCAGTTCCGAATCACACAGTCCCTTTGTCTCCCTTGATTCCCCTCCTTTCCTTCCTCACTCGGATGCCGCCTCGTCCCACCCCTCTCCTCCTGCAGTGTCGCTCCACCGCTTTACGACGCCTCACCACCCTTGGCGGTCAGGGCCTCTCGCCAGGTTCGGGGCACATGTCAGGATTGGTAATACCCATTCAGTTTCGTCAGTTAACACTCTGAAGCTGTGACGTGAAGCCGGATATTTTTGGGGCTCACAGGGTACTATAGAAGATTTGTGCAAGGTTATGGCATTTTTTGCAGGCCTCTATCTGATGCTTTGAAGAAAAATGCATTCCAGTGGACAGAGCTCCAGCAGAGAGCATTTGAAACACTGAAAACTGTGATGTCTACACCACCAGTACTAACTCTGCCAGATTTCAGCCAGCCTTTCATTTTGGAAGCTGATGCCAGTGGGAATGTCATAGGGGCAGTAATAATGCAACATGGGAGACCCATTGCTTACTTCAGTAAAACTTTGGGACCCAAGGCCATAGCAATGTCTACTTATGGAAAGGAAGCCTTGGCTATCTTGAAGACTTTGAAGAAATGGAAGCATTACTTTGCTAGTACCTCTGTGATTATTAGAACAGATCAACAGAGTTTAAAATACATACATGAGCAAAGGTTGGTTGAGGGAATCCAGCACAAACTCTTGATCAAATTGTTGGGCTACAATTATAAGGTGGAATTCTAAAAAGGAAGGGAGAACAAGGTGGTTGATGCTCTTTCTAGAGCACCTCATTCTGAATAGCTAATGCCTCTGAGAGTGGTGGTCCCTGCTTGGATTGAACAAGTTGTGAATTCTTATGACCAAGATGAACATTGGAAGGAGTTGATCACAAAACTGAGCCTGGACAATGCTGCTATTCAGCATTACTCATTGCGAAATGGGATCATCAGATATAAAGGAAAAGTCTGTGTTGGGCAACAAGGAGAATTGAGAAGACGTTTGATAGAGAATTTTCACAAGTCAGCTCTTGGAGGTCATTCTGGGGAAAGGGCTACTTACCAAAGGCTCAAACTAATTAGCCACTAGCCCAAGATGCATCAGCAAGTTAAAGAGTATGTGAAGGCTTGTCCTGTCTGTCAGAAAAATAAAGCAGAACATACACCTTACCTAGGATTATTGCAACAGTTGCTAGTGGCAGATATGGCATGGACACATATTTCAATGGATTTTGTGGAGGGGCTTCCCAAATATAATGGCAAAGATGTTATCTTTGTGGTTGTGGATAGGTTCACAAAATATGCTCACTTTCTGGCACTCAACCATCCCTTCCGAGTTCAGGATGCTGTCACCCTTTTTATAGACAATGTTGTCAAACTGCATGGTCCACCAGCTGTTATTGTCACTGACAGACAGAATTTTTACCAGCAACCTGTGGCAGGCCCTATTCAAATCTATGCAGATTAAACTCAACTTTAGTTCTGCATATCATCCAGAAACTGATAAGCAAACGGAAAGGGTAAACCAGTGCTTGGAGAATTACTTGAGATGCATGTGTTTTACAACACCTAGAAAATGGCACTCTTGGTTATCTTTAGCTGAATGGTGGTATAATACTTCTTTTCACACTTCTTTGAATATGACACCATTTCAAGCATTATATGGTTTTCCTCCACCAATGGTGGCAGAGGTGGTCTTACCTGATTGTCCTGATGACAAGGCTAGAAAATTGTTGCCGAACAGACAGACAGCTCATCAATTGATCAAGGACAACCTCAACAAGGCTCAAGCTAGAATTAAACACCAAGCAGATAAGCATAGAACTGAGAGTGTTGGAAATGGGAGATATGGTATATTTGAAGATACAGCCTTACAGACATACTTCCTTAAGTCTACATCATTCTCTTAAGTTACATTCAAAGTATTATGGACCCTTCAGGGTGTTGGAAAAAATAGGCAAGGTGGCATACAAATTATTGTTGCCTGAAGGATGTACATTGCATCCTGTATTTCATGTCAGCCAACTGAAGAAGCACATTGGTCCAAGAGCAGTACCTACACCTGATATTTACCACTTGTTGATGCTAATGGAAACATCAAGGTGGCACCAGAAGCTATTTTGGAGAGAAGGCTTATTCCTCGCAATAATGAGCCTGTGGTACGATGGTTAATTCATTGGATGAACTTATCGGTGTCAGAAGCTACATGGGAGGATGCGGATTTCATCCGGAGGGTGTTCCCATCATTCCATCCTTGAGGACAAGGATGTCAAGGAGGGGGCATTGTCAGGATTGGCAATACCCATTCAGTTACAGTTAACACTCGGAAGCTGTGAAGTGAAGCCGGCGGCAAACTGATCCAGTCGTCGACTTATATGTACAACGTCCGATTGTCATCCGATGGTCATTATCAAATAAAGGCGTTGCTTAGCGCCTAACCCAGCTTGGCGGGCATTAAACAATGTCATTTCATCTTAATCTCATTTTTGTAATTGACCAGGTCGTTAGTATGTAAGACCTGAGTCCCTGGGCTGTAAACCTTATCGGTGATGAACCTAAAGTAAACCCTAGTAGGAATAGATAGCTTAGCTCTCGTCGTCTCCCTGGCGGTGCTAGATCGGGATCTGCTACTTCCAAACTGTTATCTCGATTTATCAGTTAGCTATCTGTTCCTCTAAATTGGTTCTTCAGGGTGATAATTCCTTCTTGTTCCCTGTTCCATTGGTTGTGTTCCTCACAGCGCAGCCCGCTAGGGCCACCGTCCGATCAGGGGCGCTCGTGCCGCCCGTGTGAGTCCTGAGCTACGCCACCGTCTCGCGAGCTGCCCTCACGGGCCACCACCGGTCGGCCCACGCCCCTGTGATGTGGCTCGCACCACTTAGCAGCGCCTGGACCGGGCCATTGCCGCCAACTCGGGACCATCCGAGCATCCGTGGGCACGGCAGGGTGCCATGGCTGAACACTACATGCTCGCTGGGTGTTCGATCTAATGCCTGAGCTAAAAGTGGTGTCCTTCATCACAGATATAATGACTGAGCTAAACATAGTGTCCTTCATCACACTCGTGCAGGGACAATGCTACGTTGGGAGTTCAAGGGGCCACGTGATCCTGAAGCTTTTAGCCGCCGTGGACAGGTTCATGCATTACTAGCCTGTGCTCCTATGAATCAGTTTCTAAATCCCCTGCTCCTCTGATCAGTTTCCAAACCCCGCGCTCCTGTGATCACGTTTGTATAATGTCTTCATCCTATATTGTTCTCACGGATGTTATTGTTGGTCCTTTTATCTGGTTAATACGTCTATAGAACAGATATTAAGCTCATATATATAGGATGGTTTATTTGTCTAAATTTGTACAGTCTTCCATTCCATTTAATTAGAGTAAATTATACTTTATGCAATATCATAATATGACGGGCTTTGCCGCAGAACATTTTTGTTTGCTCACTTATTCAATAAAGGAGCTACTGATTTCTACTAGAATAATGACAACCTTAAGAATTAAAAAGTACCAGCACGTCATAGTTTATTTAAGAATGGTAGAATATCAGTTTGCCTCTATTACTGAAAGCAGGCTGTTTTTACTGAATTGGATATGTGTTTGACTGAATTAGCTATTTGTTTGATGAAAATTTGTGCATGCATCAGAAGCTGCTATTGGATACAATTTATGTTGACACTTCTTCATGTTGCAAGGCCTGACAAATGCATGTGTTGTGCACTTCCTCATAAGAAATTGTTCAACAGTTCAATGGTTTATTTTTATCTCTTACAATGTGTAGGTACATTTGGCGCTGGCAGCAAGTTAGATTTCCACGGCATGTAAAATAGCTTGCTGAGAACATCCTAATATGTGTTTGCTAGAGTCAAATAGTCTCCTTCTATGATTTTTCTTATTTCTTAATGTTTGTGTTTTTGTTTATTTCAGTGGCATTAGTGATAAAAAATACCAGGCAGTTCGAAAATGCTCTTCTTTCATTGGCAATATGAT
This sequence comes from Panicum hallii, assembly GCF_002211085.1. Taxonomy (NCBI): domain Eukaryota; kingdom Viridiplantae; phylum Streptophyta; class Magnoliopsida; order Poales; family Poaceae; genus Panicum; species Panicum hallii. The sequence goes on from NC_038043.1 coordinate 38,379,322, forward strand.
GTTTTAAATATATCTTAAAAATGAAATGCAGATACTCTCTCTGACTGAAGTTCCATCTTTTTTAACCTTCCATGTTGCACTTAATTTGTCTGCATTTCATTTTAACCAAGCAGCTACACATGCATCCTCAATTCCTCATGAAGATTGGATATTGCTTGGATCTCCCCATCCTTTTTCTCATGCTGAATTGTATGTTGAATTGTAGAGAAATCATGATTTGCCAGATGAGTAAATGACGAAACACCCACCAGGATTGAAGACAAATGCAAAGTCACTCAATAGCTCGTTCAGTATCTCCGAAGTAGCATCCCAATGTATAACCACCTCTCTAGCTCTTTCTGAAATGAGTATCTGCATTCTGTATTATAGCAGCTTGGAAGCACAATACCGCATTATCTGAGATTCTGCACATTTGTTATATCATCGAATCCAAAACCTTGGTGTCTTCAGCGACATGGACTTTAGAGGCAGCCATTTCCTTGGCACACAGCAAAAACTAATTAGAATTGTGGCAAAATTAGAGCATAAAATGTAACCACATAAGCATCATGAAGAGACTGAAACCACAACTTCTTTTTCTCATTAGGATTCTTGTACTTATTAACAAGATTTATCTGTTTACAGGCATCATTTAGAAACTTGTTTAAGAGATGTCAGTATCAACACAAGAGGACTAATATAGAAAGATTGTGGTGCTGTAATATCTAGAATTTGAACTTTTTCCACACTTAAGATTGGTGTATCTTGCTGATATATTGCGAGAAATCTTATTAGACATCTAAATAATTGATGTACTAGAGCAACTTTTGTTATATATTTTGCTAATAGTCTACTCTTATCCTCTCTATTCACCATGAGAATGAATAAAAAACATTGCAATAGTTAGAAAACGTGGCAATAATATTCGTATATTGCAATGCTGCTTCACTCGTGGCAATAATAACTTTTTTGTTGCAACCATTTTTTGGCAAAACAATCACCTTAATGCAACAATATAAGCTAATGTTGCAATATATGCTAATCTATTGCAATGAAAATTGAACATATGGCCATGCAATAAAATTCGTGGCAATACAATAGATATATTGCCATCAGATTTTAAATTGTGGCAATATCACCAACTTATTGCAACATTTTGTATGTTGTTGCAATATTTTTGGTGGCGAAAGCCTATTTTTCTAGTAGAAATTGCCATCCTGTAATACCCCGCTCCAAAATCTGCTTACGTCTAGCTACTCACGTGAAGTGAGCCCGCATACGCGTAGCACCGCTATTACACTTTCTCCTCGCTTCATGTACCGGCGTGGCGAGATGCCAAAGGGCCGGCGACGGCGCACCCGCAAGCAATGCTAAGGCCACAGTGCAGGGGCTCCGGCCGGCTGCGCCCAACGGCGGTGCCGGCAGCGCCCAACAGCGGGCATGAGGAGCCAGCTTAGGGCCGGCGGCTGCTGTGAGATAGGAGAAAGAAAAAAGAATAATGTTAGGGTTTTTAGCCGGCTACTACCCTTTATACCCCCGAAATCGATGGACAGCCATCCGATTGAGGGTTTTGGCATGAGTGGTTGAGGTTGAGGCGGGATGGAGGAAGGGGGGGCGCATGCGTGCTGGGCTGAACTGGCGGCCAAGCCGTACGCTGTTGGCCTCGAGCCCAGGGATCCCGCCCGAGTTGGCTGCTTTGGTAGCCCAACCTGAGGCCATCGGGCCAGCGGCCCAAGTGAGATGGAGTGGGGCGGGAGGAGCCGGGCCGGTTGGCCGGCCTGCCCATGGTTTTTTGGGCAAGGGTCCAATTTACATTAGACCCATCCCGAGTTCCTTCTTTTATTTAGTTTTATTCTTTTCTAAATTATTTATAGTGTATTTTCTCATAATGTTTTTCTGAGCAATATATTAGTTCATTTTGAGCAGTTTTACAATGAGTAAGAAAAATTATAAGTGATTGTTCTAAGTAAATAGAACCAACATGGAATTAATTTAGAATAGTTTGAATTAGGCATTTATTTAATTCTTGACCAACATGGTTATTAATTATTTGCCATTGAGATGCTTAGTTTTATTTTAAGTTATTTTGCTTCTGCCCAATAGTGATACAAAATTGATTTTTCCACTACATTAATTATGCTAAGTTATTTTGCTTCTTCCCAACGGTGATGCAAAATTTATTCATGAGATATTGATTTAATTGTTTTATTTTGCTTCTGCCCAACGGTGGTGTAAAATCATTTTTCTATTAAGGTGCTTCTCTTTAATATAAGTTAAAATTAAGAAAGAGACTACATTAAGTGAGTTTTAATTTTATGCATTATTAGAGTCTAACTATTCTAATTTTACACTTCCGCATTAAAACTCTGTTAGGATTAAGTCTGTCGTAACCAAAATGGGACCAATGAGAAATTTTGGTTAGAGAAATTTTGGTTAGAAATATAGTTATGTCATTCTTGGGATTTCCAAGTAGCACCTTTATAAGCAATGGTAAGGTGTGTTTTAAATGTCTCCAATTAGGATGAAACCAATGAGAAGTTCTAATTAGAGATCTAATGTAATTCCCAAGAACCTATGATGACTCATGTTTACGTACTGAGCAAAGTTGTTTGTAATCATTTGTCATCTCTATTAGTGAACTAGTCCTTTTTATAGGTAGTTCATGAGTTGGACGTCATTATTTATTATTTCTTCTTCGTTTTCTGCCCAACGGTAATGCGAAGTAGAATTATTAATTTTTAGCGTCAACTTGATGTAAATCTAACTGATGTGGTTTTCTATCATGGTAGATTGTTATTCGCGTTTATTGTGAATATCAATGTTGTTTATGTAATATCCCTATTCAGCCATAAGTTTTCGGCAATTTTTTGGGTACCCTATAAGCAATATGAGTAAGATCATTATTCATGCACACAAATTTGACTCTCATTAGTAAAGGCTTCACAAGTTTAGAATGATGAAGATGATCCAACGATTTTCTCATCAGTTGCATTGCTAATGGAGCAACCTGTGATCGTGCTAATAAGGATGTGGGGAGCAATCCCAAGGACAAGTTGTTTAAGCACATCTAGCATTGATTAGGACTTTTGAGTTCACTCCCTAAGTTGTCTGAGTAAAAAGTGGACAATGATCTAGTTCATAGGAAAGAAATATGTGTTCAAATAAAAGAGTTGGCTAAGTCTAAAATGAATTAGTATTGCCAACATAATTATGAGATAAAGTGGAATATAAGCATCATAAGAGTTAATCGAATTGTGGCATACCACATTTTGAAAGGGAGAGTGGAACATTTCTTCCCACTATTGATAAGATTTTGTTCCACTTATAGCTAAAGGGTATTGTATAAGGAGTACCGCTAAGGAAAGTAGAAACTTTAGAAGAGATATTCATCCCGCATGATATCGTAGGATTAAGATTATTGCCTCCTCACATATTAGATGTTTCTAATAGATTCAAAACAGTGAACTATCATGGGTTCACATACAAAACATGACTCTAAAAGAAAATTAACAAAAGGGCCTAAGCATTATGCTCATGACAAATGAGGCAAAACAATAATGAAAAGGAATGAATAAGAGAAAGCTGATGGCACTAAGATGGTGATATATAAGCATTATGAGAAAGTATTAAGTAATAGTACCTAAATTTTAGTACATTATTTCTTAATAATATAATTAATTACGCACATGAGTACGAGCTTCTATTAAAAAAGCTTTGGTAATTAGTACATTTATAAGAATACAATAAATTTTTTAGCATAATAGCCTAAATTTATGTCCCTCAAGAATATGTCAGGATCTGGGGGAGCAATTCCCATGTTGGATAAAATTCTATGACAATAATTAGTTAGGACATCGGAAATCTATAAGAGCTTTGAGTTTGTTTCAATCATTAAACTCAGATTGAGAAAGTGAACCCTATCCGATTATATTGAATATGTGTTTTGAGTAAAGTTGGCAACCTTATGAACATGTTGCTAATATTTTCTTAGGAATAATAAAAATAGTCTAAGATGAATCTTGGAGTTACATCAATTCCAACATTCTCCCCCTTGATCATCAATTCCACTCATAGTAGAAAACATACAAAGTAACGCATCACAACAGTTAATATACAACATTGCAACTTTATTGCCCATAGTACGCCATCCTACTCTAGTCATTTATACATAATGGGAGATGATCAACTTATTTATGGTGCTTACAAGCAAATTGTTTTCAACTTCATCATGCGCATTTAGTAATAAGAAAACAAAACATGTGTTCAGAATCACGGGTTTGAGATCTCAATTATCCTAAAATTACAGGTTGTCACAACTCATAAAGCCGGCATAAATTGAGACAAACCTTTAATTAGGAAAATATAGCTTGAGTGATGTTCAACCCTTAACACTTATATGTTGAGCATCGACTTATATCATTAGAGCATGAACTTAAACATTATACTATGTATGATTTTGGATCTTTCTTTCACAATATTATGTGTTTGGCAATACTACTAGACATGTTACTCAAAACTAAGCTGCACTTCTTATGGTGATTCCGGGATTAATTTCTTAATCTAAGGAAATTGTCTGGTAACTCAAATTGGCCTCATGCCCAAAACTTATTTCTCGATTTCTTAATTTTGATATGGATCAAAACATGTCACGACTGAGAATTAAAATGTTACTCATTTCTTGGCAAGCTTGGTTGGCGCCTTCCACAATATAGCTCCCCAAGACTCGAGCAAGAGTGAGACTCATGTGGAATTTCTAATTTCAACACTCCTTGTAAAATTAGCACCTAAGTAACCAACAACTTTATGGCTATCAGATTCTTAACTCGTGAGCATATAATCCCTTAGTGCTATGCATATAATGCAAAGCTTTTATTAGAAGTTTACTAGGGGTCCAATTCTAGATTAATTTCTGCCAAAATCTCGATTATAAATATTAGGGAGTTCACAAATTTAGGTGCACTTATCACCCTTGATCTAAAATAAGCATGTAATCATATTGAAGACTTTCTAAGCCTCTATAAGAGCATGCTCTTGAGTCAGACTTAATACTTCTTTGAGTCAGATTTAATAAATTTTTGGACCAGTCTTGATGAATCTTATTATTCAAGGATATAACGAACATTATCAAGATAATTTGAATATCTGGAGGAAAAGACATTAACAAACAGTATGCAATATCCCTCTTAAATTTACATACCATAATATGAGTACTCATAGCTCTTGAAAATAATGAGCAAAAGGTGTCAAGCTCTAGTCAAAATTATTATTTTACATAAGTTGTCACTATCAATTTCTTGAATTATGATAGTCATTTTCCATGAGTAGCGATACTTTTCCTTCTTAAAGTCACCATTGCTTACGTGAACCCTTATGATCCACTGTTTTGACTCTGTTAGGAACTCCATTAGGCATTTAGATTTGGGTGATTTTCTCATGTGGAGGTAATATTTCTATTCCCACCAATCTACTTAGACCTTCTTGCTTGACCAAGTAATGCTTATCTGATATATACGTAATAAAAATGTAATATTACCCTCTCCAGTTGGAAGCTTATAAGTTTTAATAAAACACATGCATAAGTATTTATAAATCGACATCTTATTAGAACATAATTATTTTCTGTGGTACCAAGTAAAGCACATATGGTTATGCTTTAAATTTTAGACTATAATTTTTATCTTTAGAAGTGATTTCTGTCATATTTTCAATTAATAGGGCATGCATCTCTATCTTAATGAGGTGTTCTAATCTTCCTCTCAAAATGTGGATTTATCAGTAAGGTAATCCATATTTTGATGAACTCTCATTAGTCCACTTTTAAAAGAAAGTCCGAAGAGTTAACATGCTTATTGTTTCTCCACATAACATGACCGGATTTTATTAGTGGAATTTAGGATGAAGGTATTACTCAATGCTTATAACAGCTTCATTATCATCGGCTTGTCCATATCTTAGCTTAGTCAAAGAGGACCTAGTCCTAAAGCGGCTAACGGCCCATGAGAATAGAATCACGTTGGACCACCAAGCCTTGCCCATGATAAGTGGAACCATCCAATTGCTAAACAGTCACGTCCCAGGCCACCAAGAGGTATAAGAAAGGGCAGCCACCCCTTTGCTGAGACATGAGAAAGCACAGCCTCGGTCCAAACCCTCTGATCAGGTCACCTCGCGAGTGGCACTGAAAACCTCCGCCGACGGTGTTCTTCACCCGGTCTACATCTACGTCCCGCCTGCATCGAGCAGGTACAGGGTCGTCAGCGCTCCTGAGAGGATCTACTGATCTACATGTAAGTGATTAAGTTCTGTTTAACTATATTTCTTATGTATTCATGTAATTAGACTACCTCATTGCTTGCTTTAGAAATAGTAGAGACAACTACGAACATAATCATCGAGATACTAAAAATCACCGGTATATTGTGTAACTAGTGGCAATGGTGGGTAAATTTACTCCAACTCCATAAGGATATGTATAGCTAGTGTTTTTGAGCACCTTTTGAGGAGCTCCATGAGAAATATGGAGTTGACCTCCAATTCAAGATTTTTTTCAGAAGTTTTCAGATCTGGAGTTTCTGGAGCTAAATGTATTTGGCAGAGAGTTTATAAAGCAAAGCTAAGAAAGTTGAAATGTAGCTCTTCCAAACAGGCTCTTGCTCTTGGGGAAAAAAACGTGTGAACCATGGTGTCCGGAGTCCATACCAAAAGCGCCGGAAAAATCCCGACTCCTGGTCGTGGTCACTTCGCTGACTTTGGGACCTACATGGAAGACCATGGTCTCCTCCGGTTCTTTTGCGTTTACCCCCCCTGCAATCGCATTCGTAATCGTACCAGGCTCCGGAGTCTCCCACTCCCCAACCGCCTCCTCCATGCCTTCTTGATCCCCACCCGGCCCCCAAGCACACCGATCCATCCATTCCTGGTCGCCGCTGCTGCCGGATTCGCCCGCTAAACCAACCCGCGCAAGCTCCGCCCCCCTGCCCCGCCGCCATGCTGACCTCGGCGAGGTGAGTGGTTCTGCCGGGGGGGGGGGGGGGGGGGGGGGTTCGTGGATTGGGCCTGCCAGCGAGGCGTTCGGCGGATTGCGTGCGTGACGGAGCCTTCTCTTTCTCCGTGCAGGGGGTTCTGGGCGCGGCACCGCCGGAAGATCCTCGTCTCGCTGGGCGTCGCGGGAGCGGGATACGCCGCCTACCGCCTCTACGACGCGCACCGTGCCCAGCTCCTGCGGGTGGAGCACCTGCGCGCCAGGGAGGAGCAGGCCGCCGCCGACCTCGTCAAGAACCAGTAAGATAGTTTGGGTGCCCGCTCCCACACCCTACATGGCAGCGGACTACAGGGGTTTCTTTCTTCTACTACTGACTGCTTGTTGCATTGTCTTGGGGTGGAGCTGCGTGCTCCTCTTCTTGATTGCTCTACTCTGCTTTTGCTGCCTGTCTCTTCCACGGCCTGAGAGGGGAATTCTTCCCAGTTACAAGGTCAAGCTGGGGCACCGCATTGATTTTTCTTTCTAGTGTCTTGGTTGCGCTCGATAGGGTTGAGGGTTGATTCAATTCGCAGCTAAACTGTGTAAGAAAGAAGATAACTTTGTTGTTGTGTAACAAGTTCAGATGTTTTACACGTCCTTATTATAGACCAACTCAGAGAGGTGCGTGTTCCACCTTATTCAGGTTATACAAACCATCAGTGCCGCACATGGTCATACTTGACATCATTACACGTAATGTTAATATTAACTGGACAGGGTGAACATATGCTGGAGAAAGATCGAGCCCAGTTTTTGTTTGTTAGTACTGGCTATAATCATTCAAATAGGTAGTTGTTTCAGATTAAACAAGTGCTATATGTAGTAAAGGAGCTTACCTCATAATTGTTTGGCTGTTTCTATTTTATTGTAGGCTACAGGAACACTTTGAGAAGGTGCAGAGCATTTGTGACACTACCACATTGCCTTTGGCCATGCATCAGCTCTGTGAAAACATAACGAGTCAGCTGGATATTTCAAAATTGACTGACAAGTTACGGCAAGGGAAAGCAGAATCAAGTGCACTGACACCAAAAGAAAAGTATGATACTTGGGAGGAGATTAAAATTAAGAGTATGATATTTTTTTATCTGAACTATTGCATGTCTTTTTCTCTTCTTTTCCATGTCTAATCATAAATATGCATTTCTAACGATATTATTGTTTGTTTCTGGGGCACCTCCGATTTCTTAGGTTTCACAAAGACAGTTTCTTCAATGTGGGCAATGACGTTGCTCAGCTTGTACACTAGAGTTCAGGTCACCATATTAGGCAGGCATCTCTACTTAGATTTTGCCCGAGGTACACATGGTGCACAGTTACAGGTAGATCTATGCTCCAGGCTCCACATTCTATGCTCAAGCATTTCCATACGAATGACTGTTTCATTTATTTCTTGCTCCAGTTATTGATGCTTGCACTCCAGACAGTTGAATAATTGAAATTATGTTTGTACACTGACTTGACTTGGATTCAAGCTGCTCCTGACATGAAATATCTCCCTTCTATTGTAGGAAGAATCAACCTTCAGTGAAAATGGACACAAGAGCTTCCTTACAACGGCTGATTATCTTCCCACTGGCAAAATCAATGCATACATAATGGATATGCAACGTGCTGCTACAGAAGTCCTAAAAGAGTAAATATATCTTCTCATGTCCTTACGATTACCAGCATGTTCGCCACCCAACAAATCAAGGAAGATGCATTGAAACTGTTCTAGCAAAATGCTTATTTATGTTACATGCTGAAATTCTTGTGAGCTGAGTCATCAAGAGTACCCACAATTTTGTATTCAGCACAAGTTAACTAGTGTTGTACACAATGCTTTGTTTCCTTTTTTTTTGGAAATCCAGCGGTGAACATTATACTTATATCACTAATTGCCTGTTAACCAGGTGGCTTTCCAGTTACTTCGTTTCTTAGTTTAGATTTTGATCCGTTATATACAACTTGTCTCCTAAAATTTTATGATTCTTAGTCCAATGCTCAAAGGGTATCTTAAAACCCGTCCTTTATCAATGTACATGGCCACTATGATTGGTTCCCAGTATCAATGGTTGGTTTCCAGCAGTAACGGTCTGGTTTCCACTGGGAAATTGATTCCTGGTTGTGTTTCCCCTTAGCAATACTCAGTACTGGCATGTGAAACTTTGCAGGAAGAAACTGAAAGACCTTATGAGCACAGACGAAGTATTGCAAACAGTATTACAAATATTGGACATGTTCATGAGTCTGTGTGAAGATAACTCATGGATAAAATACCTTATACCTGATGATGCCAGTGTTCAGGCACAGTTGATGGCTGTGTCCACTAGTGGTTTTGATGATTCATCACTCCTAAATGATTTCAGAAAGCTCGAACAACTAATGGCTGAGACACGAGTAGTACTGGCAAGGTAATTTTGGGTTATGGATTGTGTATGTTCAGTTATAGCAAGAGATAACTTGCATCATAATGCACTCTTCTTTGCTGTGTCTGTTGTATGATCGGCCTTCATTTATTTTATCTTTCATGAATTAACTTTGAGCTGATTAACTACAATTATTATCTAACAAATTGCATTGTAACTGTTTACTTTGCAATCCATTTCATATGACATGTGATTTGTATTGACCTAGTTTGTTAATTTTGTCCTTGTACTATATATGGGGATCCAAATTTTAAGGAGACGAAGCAACTTTCTTGGTAGCATTAACTCACTACTTTGAGCTTCATTTGATAGCATTTACCATAATTAGATTATATAGTTAGTCTGTTATGGAGCAGGAGCGAAAAGGGTGCTCTATATTTAGGTTGGTGTGCATTACATTTCCTTTCAGGGTATCAAATGACATGATGGTTTGAAGAATATCATTTTCATGCATGCATGATAACAGTTGCATTCAATTGGGGAGAACAAATTTTTAGTGTAAGGATATTATGTCATGCGTAGAATCATTTTTTCCCTATGTCTGTCAATCTAATGGTATGTCTGTTGTCTGTGGTTGACTCTTTTGGTAACGTCGACAAAGTAGTCCCTATCAGTATCTACTTAACCATTTGGAACTGTGGTATTGCAGTGATGATTTCAGAAATATCATGGAGAGGTCATTGAGGAAGATAGCTGACATGGTGATAGAGGACCTGGCTGCGCAGACTGGAATTCCAAGTCCTCCATCAGGATTGCCCTTAGCGACGCTCTTGCCCAGAGTTGCTCATTTGAGCTTGCCATTGCTTGAGGAGCCAAACAAGAACAAATACATTCAGATGATCCGAAGTATGCCTGAAGTGGAACTCTTCTACACATTCCTCTATGCAAACATGCCACCAGAAACATGATCTTTACATTGATGTGAAAAGAACATTTGCTTCTGAATTTTGGCTCCAATGGTCTGGCGGTATGTGGATGCTGAACATTCTGCAAATCAGGGAACCAAGAAACAGGAAGAGACAGAATGCTCATTTCTGCCCTGTATATGCTGAGATATTCCGCTTTTGCTAACATGAAGTAACTGAGTGGAGTTCCTTCCATCTGGATTCTTTCTTTCTTCGAAGTCTGGGTTGCATGTGTCTAGTTAGGACCCCCACGCTCTGTTTCTGCTATTTTGCTATATTTTTGGAAGCTTACACGATGATAATTGTTGCAGATATTTTACAGGTCAAATGGTTAGTGTATACATTTCTACTCAGTTGAGCCTTTTTGTTGGGTGACATGTGAATATTTCAGCTCAGTTGTGTCTCCTTTTTTGGGGCGAGCAAAGCTGTTTGAAAGAACTGGATTTCCAGAACATTTGTGGTGATGAAGTATATTATTGGACTCAGTGTGGTGGCATATGTGCGATGTGAAATAATATTTCTTCTAGTTCCTCATACATGAATTTCAGCAAAACTTTCTTCTTTTTATGTGAACTCCGATCAAAATTTACTTAGGCATAATGGCTAATTCCACAAATGAATTATTCCTTAATATCGATTTGCTGCGAAGATATGGCACACATAAAGAAAAGCCAAACATCCCTGTCTGCTTTTTCTCATGCTGCCGCCACAAAAGTAATCTTGTATAGCTTCTATTTCTTTTCTATTTCCTTTTGTACAATTTGTACATAAATTCCTGTGGTCTTTTCTTTTTATATATGAAAAAGATTACTAGGCGATTCCGCTTCATTTTTGTCAAAAAAAAAGGAGAATGGGTCAATTGCCCTTGGTTTCGGTTTTATTAGAGGTATTTCTTAGTATATAAATATTGTCTTAGTTTACTGGCTGTAGACATTTTTATATTAAGGAATACTTATATATTTTATATGCCATTGCACAAGGATCTGAATCTCTTTTGGCTGATATAATATGGTAGCATAATTTGGTGCATATGTTGCATGGATGCCAAAATTTGATGATGCCAATTGATTATCAATGTCCTGAACCCCAAAAGCTCTGATTTAATTCAGTGGTTATAAGATTAAAAGTCCATTACCAGTAAGAGGGTCCATGACTTCAAGGACGACACCCAGAGCTGCAGATTTAGAACCTCAACAACTCACATACGTGCAGAGCAAGATGGACCTCCCCGAAAGATTGAATTTACAGTGTTCAAATACTTTGTTTTTGCCCTGATGATACAAACCGTCAGAAAACTAGCAAAACTGGCAGGAATTGATCACAATTTGGGGTCGGATGTGTACCCAGTGTTCAAATAAAATTTCTCCTTGTTTCTATTCCTATATATGAATTTGCTGTGGCCCCAATGCCAAGTTGATCTGATTTATGCTCAATTCGGCCAAAGCTGCTCAGGTAGCAAATACGGTAAGTAGTACCGCATACCTCCAATAGCCTATTTGCGTGTAAAACATCAAATCAGACAACATACTATCTAATTGCAAAGGGAAAAGCATTTGCACCGAAATAGGCATTCTAATGTGTATGTTATGACAATGAGACGGATCATAACTATATAGGATATAGCATATGCTGTTGCCACAGAACTGCATCAGCAGTGTAAAATACATATTGAAGTTAAAAACGAAACATTACAAATTTTCAACAGCAAAACTAACTTATAATGTACTACTCCCTCTAGTATTCCCTCGTTTATTTCAAGGGTGAAAGACAAAAGCGCCTATTCAAGGCTAAAGAATAAATCTGCAAAATCTAATGCTATGGGTGCGAGTAATTCACGCACTGAACTACTTAGCAGATGCAACTAAGCCTTGCTTCTCTTCATCAAGCTCTTTGCTATCATTGCCCTCTTTAGGTTGCTCAGATACTGGCCCATGCTGCTGACCCGCAGAAATTCCTTTTGTTGTAACTGATTGTTGATAGAGTATCCCACCAACAATAGTGAAGAGCAAGCAAACCAAACCAAATCCAGTTGCATGTTTGTCCCAGATCATGACATTGATAGCCACGGTGAGGAACTTATTCACAACCCCGGTCACGGTAAACGCAGTGGCTGAGACTGCTTTCCTTGCTGCAAAACCAAAGAAACTGATGAGGAGCCCAAACATACATGACAATGCCACTGCCACAAAGGCATCTAGTTGAAACCAGCCGTCACCCCTTGATTCAATCGCTGCAAAGACCAACTTATGCTCTCCTGTAACGAACCAAAAGATGGGGGCCAGCATCAATGACAGAAGGTTGTTGTAGAGCACAAAGCCCCAAGTATTTAGCCCCAGGTTTGTCACGATGTGCTTGATGTACACCATTTCAGTTGTTATGGTCACCAGATATGCAAGTGCCCATGAGTATGCTGTGAGGCTGAATGCTGAATCTGTCATCACATAACCAACTGCTCCTCCCAAGATGACCACAAGGGATAAGAATGTGAACTTTGAAGGACATGGTTGCTTCCGGAAAATTGTGTCAGCAATAGCAACCAAAAGCGGCGTCAAGGATCTGAAAACTATGAACGTATCAACATTGGCATGGCAGAGGAGATTTGTGTTTGTGAATATGGCAAGGTAGAAGACAAGAGCAGCAGGTGCAAATTTCTTTGCGGTCTCCAACTTGAAGGGGTCATGGCTGAGAAGACCTAGCTTTCCAAGGATCCAAACACCAGCAGCAGATGTGAAGTATTGTAGAGCAGTCAAGAGGCCAGGGTAACTGAACTTTGTGACGGCATATTTATTGATGATTGAGAGCAGACTTGAGCACAGAGCATACCCTACTACAAGGCTGCTTGTGGCATAGTACTGCTTTGCCATGAGAATAGAATGTTCACCTGCAACAGGTTCAGTGTTAGGAAAACATTAAAATAGAAAACTAGTACCTAAATTATTAAAAATAATACTAGAATTTCCAACTACTCAACAGTCTGCTTTGAAAAGATTAGCCACATAACAATGAAACCTCCAAATTTCAAGATGCCCACTGAACAATATTTAGAACTGGAATGATGAACAGAAAACGGTTTCCAGGTCACTTCCTGAGATTTCATATAATCATAGATCCACAAAACAAATTTAATTGCTGCTACTTGTAACATAAGGTATGTCTCATGCCGCATTAGGCTCGATGATCGATCCAGGGTGTTTTACTGGCTCCTAAAGAGTAGAACTTCTTAAACAAAGGCACCGGAGGAAGGCATAATGCTCCACTTTACACTGGCAAGAGAAATAATTTGAGAACACCTCGGTGACTGCAGAGCTGAGACCACCATTTTGTAGTGCGATATCACTAGCAACTTTTTGTGTATAGACACTAGACAAAACATATGTGTATATATACATATGAATACAATCATGTGCAGACAAATCCTCTAATGGAAAAAACCATACTCAAGTAGCTAAAAGTCCAAATAGGGGTTACCCATAGTTCCTGACCAGAAACTCGATTCACTAGGATATAGGATGGACAGAGACAGAGCTAGTCCAATCTCGCTCACCGGGCAGTAAAACCTCCAAAATTTGACGAACAATTCGCCGCTTCACATAACATTAGCCGGACTAAGATTTGCAGAAGCGGCGGGGAAGAACGTCGCTCGGGGTAACCGCCCACCGACTTATCAGGAAAGATTCGGGGCCCCAAAATCCAAATTTGCCTGGTTCCTGCAGATTTCTTGGATGCGCGTCGCCAAGGAAAGGAAAGAAACGGACCGGGAAAAGGCAGGCAGTGGGCTTCCAGATCAGAGACCGAGCGCGCCCGTCCCAAGAAACTATCTGAACGGTTCGTTTCAAAAAGAAGAAACTATCTGAAGAACGGGGCGGGGAGAGGCAGAGGGAGAGGGAGAGGGGGAGACCGGAGAGAGGCGTACAGGGAGAGGCGAGGCAGGCGCAGCGGCATTCCCGTCCGCCTCCGGCTCCGGGGTCTCTGCAACTCCAAGGCAAGTGCAATGCCGGAATGTGTGTGCGTGTGTGGCTGACAGAGTGACAGCCGATTGGTTGGTTTGTACCGTGCGTGGGGAGACGGGAGAAGCTTCAGATCCAACGACGGTGATACGGGGGCACACAGCCACAGGGTCTACGTAGTGAAAGCAATGCTGTGGTACCATCTATCCATAATTCCATACACCGGTTCTTTGTCCGCAATTACTCCTTTCGCTTTCGGTCCAAACTAAAATCGGATGACCGGATTTCATTTCTGACTACAAGAAATCGATGGGTTTAGTTTCCTAGCGACCTTGTATTTATTGAGAAACTAAATGTAGAGATAAAGAGAGCTCCTGATAGGAGCTGTGAATTGGCCATTTTGTGAATAGTAAATTGGCTATTTTTCTCATTGGTCTCAAGGTCCCTTACATAGGGAGATGACAAGCACACTAATTCTACATATTAGTGTAGTACATTAATTCTCTTTGTAATAACAGCAATAAGGTTGATTTATAGCCTAGCAATAAGATCAATTTATGGCTTTAACCATGGTTGTTACCATGGCCTTGAAACCATAGCGGCTGCATTGATGAGGTTAAAGATGTTTTGTAACACTTCCTCTTTTGACGAGTTCTTCTTGAGAACAACATGTTCTTTAATTCCTTTAAAAAATCCTATGAGAAAAAATAGGAATAATTTGACTAGTGATTACTCTATCATGAACAGACAAGGTTTAAAGAGTAATCCATGCCTTATTTTATCTCTAGAAACATCCCCATGGGGAAAATATGAGATAAGGAATATGCTTGTATCAATCAGTCTCATTAAAAATTTTGTATGAGAAAATCTGATGGTAAAAATTCATAAAAGAAAAGAGTACAATGTGAAGCGTTCTGTGTCGAATGAGGAAGTAGGTAGGGACTTGGTAAAAAAAATCCGCCAGATTATTATAAGACTTTATCTGTAGGATGTTTATTTCTTCACTTTGCTAAAGCTCATGGGGATAAAACAACTTAGGAGAAATATGTTTGGTGATATTGCTCCTGATATAGCTTGTTTGCATCTGTATTATGTAATACAAGCAGCATTATCTTCATGGATAATGGTAGAAGATTCTGAGGAACCAATACCACAAGATTGTTCAATATGGTTTATCATTCTGCGGAGCCACACGCATTCATGTGATGCTTCAAATAGTGCGATGATTTCAGAATAATTCGTAGAAGTAGTCACTAATGTTTGTTTAGATGACTTCCATGATACTGCAGTTCCTCCATGAAGGATACAAAACTTGTCTGTGATCTGGCATTGTGGGGATCAGACATATAGCTAGCATCAGTGTATCTAACCAAGCTAGGATCATTAGTTTTCTAAAAGAATAAGCCAAGATCCTTAATGCAATTCAGCCATTCAGGTACCTAAGGATTTATTTTCCTCCGGTCCCATGACGCTTAGTTGGAACACTATGTCTTGCCAATAGATTCACCGCAAATGCAATATCAGGCCTGGTACTATTTGCAAGGTACATGAGTGCTCTGATGAGATTGAGATAGGGATATTCTAGTCCTAATATCTCTTCTCCTTCCTCCCGTGGTCGGAAAATGTCCTTTTCTTTATCGAGAGATCGAACAGCCATGGGAGGCTTATTTGGATATGCTTTGTCCATATTAAATTTCTTCAATAATTTCTAGACATAGACAGATTGGTGCGCTAAAATTCCTGAGTGAAGGTGCTCGATTTGCAAACCTAAGCAAAATCTGGTTTTACTCAAATCTTTCATCTCAAACTCTGTCTTAAGATGATTGCGGGCTTCATCAATATCTTGTATGTTGCCAATGATATTCAAATCATTTGCATACACTAATATAATGCAAAATCCTATGGAGTATCTTTTGATGAAGATGCACGGGCAATCATGATTATTGGAGTAACCCTTCTGCAGAATGTACTCACTCAGCCGGTTGTACCATATTCTTTTGAGCTTCATAGAGTGACCTTTACACAATACATAGAGTGATCCTGTGGAGTATCCTGTTTATAACCATAGAGTGATCTTTTGAGCTTTACACAATACATATTGCGATTTGCGCTTTCATTCGGTATAGGAATCTCATCGGGGACCTTCATATATATGTTCAAATCTAGTGACCCATATAAATATATTGTCACAACATCCATCAACTGCATAGATAGACACTTTTGAATTGCCAGTGATATTAAATATCATAACGTAATTCCACTCATGACTGGAGAATATGTTTCATTGAAATCAACGCCGGGTCTCTACGTGAACTCTTGTGCTACAAGCCTCGCCTTATATCTTGCCACCTCATTGTTCTCATTCCGCTTCCGAACGAAAATCTATTTGAATACAGGAAAGGTTTTTGGAAGTGTAGGTATCACTGATGAGAATACCTCTCTTTTATTAAGGGATGCTAACTCTGCTTCAATTGCTTCCTTCCATTTGTTCCAGTGCGAGCGCTTTTTCACTCGACCATGAACTTTGGATCTGGATCATTTTGGATGGTATCTGCAACTGATGAGGCAAAGTATATGTCGACAATTGTAGTATTATGATCAAATGATTCTCCAGACTCAACATAGTTTATGAAAATTTCATGTACCCCAATTGACAGCTTGATATTTCCCAATACGACAGCGTTGGGGCATTTCAATATCCCATCATCAGAAATTGAGTGCACTGTTGATGTGGGCGGTGGATTGGGTAAATCTACTTAGTGTCTCTCAATTTGAGGTTGAGTTTCATTTACTGTGTCAGAGGATTTTTTCCTCTGTTTCCTCGTGCGCTTGTGAGGATTTGCCATACTTCTCCGACTCTCTTTTGGGGAAGGGAGTTGAATAGTTTTGTTTGGTACCTCTATTCTTTCCGGCACATTCCTTGCAGGAATATATGATTTTGTGACATTTTTACTCATAGTAAATGAGTCTGGCAAATTATTTGTACCAATCAGCAAATTAATGATGCTCTGAACTTGAAGTTCAGATTCTGTGGTTCAAGGATCCTCCTTTAGGGTGTCTAAAGCATCCTAATTTATTTTCGGATATTCAATGTGATACTTGAATTCTCCCCCCTAATGCCGGAAAATGTTCTTCATTGAAGGTAGAACCAGTGTACTGGGCTGTGAGTAAATCCCCTGTAAGGGGCTCCAGGTATTTTATAATCGACGGAGATAAATACCCCACGTAGATCCCCATTTTCCTGTGAAGACCCATTGATGTATGATTTGGTGGTGAGATTGGTACGCATACAGCGCAACCGAATTTCTGCATATGGGAAATACTAGGAGGATCACCACAAACCAATTGCAGCTGGGAAGTTGTATGGTATGCAGTTGGGTGCAATTGCATTAAGTCACCGGCGTGTAAGATGGCGTGACCCCAACATGAGGTTGGTAGGTTACAATTTTGCAATAGTGGTTTGGCAATGATAAGAGATTCAGCTAAACCATTCTGAGTGTGAACATATGGTACAAAATGTTGAACTTCAATTTCTAAGGCCACACAATAATCATTGAAGGCTTTGGGAGAAAATTCTGCAATGTTGTCCAATATGATCGATTTTATCTAGTGTTCAGGTTAACTTGCTCTAAGTCTGATGACTTGTGCAATCAATTTTGCAAAGGCATGGTTCCGTGTCGATAATAGACACACATGAGACCATCTTGTGGATGCATCTATTAGAACCATGAAGTACCTTAATGGTCCAAACAATGGTTGAATGGGCCACAAATATCACCTTGAATGTGTTCAAGAAACTTTAGTGGGCAGTCTTTATTTTAAGATGTGAGGATCTCAAAATTAATTTCCCAGTTGCACATGAAGTGCACACAAAATCTGAGGATTTGAGAATTTTTTGTTGCTCATACCATGTCCACTTGAATTGCTTATGATTTTTCTCATCATCCTGATGCCGGGATGGCCAAGGCGTTCATGCCAAGTTTTGAATGTATCCACATTCTAAAAAATCACTTTGTATGCAACATGTGGTACGGATTTGATGTATGTGCAGTACAATCCAGACGGGAGAGAAATCACCTTTTCAAGTGTCTGTTTGTCATATCCAGTATCTTTGGTCAGGAGGAGAAACTCCTCATTGTTTTCTTTATATGTTTCAACATGAATCCCATTTTTTCGGATACCTCTATAACCTAGTAGAGTACATGTTGAATCGGGATACAATAATACCTCCTCAATATTTATTTGCGTACCCATTGGAAGTACGATAGTGGTCCTACCGGAACCAACAATCATAGCATCGCATCCTGCGATGGTCAAAACTTGTCCTTCTCTCTTTGTGAGAGTTTGAAAAAATTTAACTTTCCTAAATATAGTGTTAGTGGTACAGCTGTCCATTAGGCGCATATCTTTTTCCATTGCATTGACTCCCGTAACAATCCTTCGGATTGCCGGTGATTTCTTCACCTCTTTTCTTCATGCTCAATTTGTTAGAGCTGCTGATAACGTGTTGAGAAACTAAAATGTAGAGACAAAAGAGAGCTCCCAATAGGAGCTGTGAATAATGAATTGGCCATTTTTCTCATTGATCTCAAGGTCCTTTATATAGGAAGATTACAAACATACTAATTCTAGGCATTAGTGTAATATATTAATTCTCTTTGTAACAGCAGCAATAAGGTTGATTCATAGCTCAGCAATAAGATCAATTCATGGCTTTAACCATGGTTGTTACCATGACCATGAAACCATGGTGGCTGCATTGATGAGGTTAAATAAAGATGTTTTGTAACAGTATTGCCTCGGCAGTGTGCAGCTTGTACTATTTAGTCATACTATTTCTTCCAAACGCTTAGTACTCCTATCTATTTGCCGGTCATATCTAGAGAAACACATTATACGGAGTGTGTAGAATGCACTAGTTTAGGCAATTCAATGCTTTTTTTTTCCGCATGATTTATTTGTATGCGTAGAAGATCGAAACAATATTATGAAAAGGAAATATAAAAGTTAAGTATTTGTCTAATTCGAGTAACAGTGTTTCAAACGAATAGGATGAAATAAATTGCTTAGAGCTCACTTGCATGAAACATATTATGTCAGATTAGTATTGTAGTGCATGGGCGGACCCAGGGCCGGGCGACCCTAGGCACCGGTCCGGGCTCAGGCGCGGAGTGCACCTGCATGCAATGTTTCAGCCTGGGAAAAGGAAATGCCGTGAGCATGAGCCAATGGCAGCTACGCATGGCACGTAGACCATCTGAGCATGCAGATCGGCGCACGCTCGACCAATTTTCTGGATCAGTGTCTACTATATATGTATTTTTCCGCTAGCCTACATGAAGTACTCCCTAGGTCAAAGCATCTTTTCGAAAAACTCAAAACTTATTTTACCAAACAACTTGATCCATATGTCAAATGGTTTTACACTATATTATCTTTTGTAGCTGGAAATAATCACAACACATCCAGTCATGTTTAGACGAGAACTTGGCATTTCACGCAACAAAATCAAGCTAAAAAGTAAAAACGTTTTTCCTGAACGCCCTATATAGTATTAAATGGAAAGAGTATGCTGAAAAGCTGGCTGAGGAAGAGGAATCACATCCCCCCTCATGCCACATCAAGAAACACAACGTTGTCTTCCCAATCTGCTATTTTTAAGGACGAACCACGCTCTCTACAGTTCTTGAGCAATACAGAAGATCGCAATGACCTCTGTACCTGGGTCTCTCAAAATAAAATACTACACTATTATTTGAACATGAGGCCAAAGAACTCCATGTAGTACTAAACAATCTGGCAGCGTCGAATTCGATGGTTAACTTTGCTTCGATCCGAGACTGAGACTCCAGCCCATGAGAACTTTTAAAGCAAGTCAGATCCAGGGCAAAGCTGTATCAATGAAAAATATATCATAACCACACTAATAACTTCTCTTCGTGGTATAGAAAATCACTTATCACATAAATATAAAGCATCACCATACAAATTTCTCTCTGCGGTATAAATGATCAGCGGGGAAAAGGAAAATAAAAACATAAGTTGATATCCTGTACTCCCTTTCATTTTAGCAAATCTAGATACATAATTTTTATTATGTATCTAGATATAGTGTATATCTAGAAAATTTATGTATCTAGATTCACCAAAACAAATTGTAACGGAGGGAGTATCATTTTATCGGAACAGAACGCAAAATAGCTTTACCACAAAAAAATAGCTTGATAACCACACGCGCACACACAAAAGAGCAGGGTCTGAAATTCGGGTATTCACGACCCCAGACCAATATTACTGCAGAGATCCAAATTTTTGAAGTCTGATTTCCAATTTCCAGATGAATATGGATATAGTGTTTTAATATGTCACTAAAACAAATCAAACAAGAGTTCCTTGTTCAACTAGCTTCAGTTCAAACATTGTCCATCGTCAGCTAATTGTTTTTGGCCTACAGGAAGAGGATTAGTTAGATCTCTAGTGTTTGAAGACTATCAAAACAGCAGTGCAGTTATCCTTGCATCGCCTCTCACGAACAGCTTCCTTCACGAGGCGGCGCACTGCAAGTGAGGCTGAAGAGGTCTCCTGCAGTTTTTGTTATTTGAATTAAATGCGGGGAAACAGAACGAAAAGCATAGTGTTCAAGATCGGTAATACCAGAATGTAAAACACAGGTTATGTAGATTGGGTAAACATCAAATCATCAAGTGAATTAATAATCAGTTTCTCTAAATAGGGTTACAGATTTACTATCAGTGTCTTTCTGATTATAGTCTATCTGGTTTTTAAGATAGCTGGCAAATACTGGGGAAATGAAGCAACAAATCTAGATTTTAGATTTGCCGATATTGAAAGAGAAAGGACCTTCAACTGATTCTGAACAAATTCAACAGCATCACTTGGTCCAAATACCTGGGTACACAGGTATAATGCAAATGTCAGAATTGCCATAAACATTTGACTGAAGCAGTTCAGAAACAATAATTGGTACCAAACAAATTAAAGGGAGGGAAATGAACATACTCCCCATAAGCCATCACACCCTAGAATGATGAAATGATCTTTCTTTGTAAGTTCAAAGGAGTGGACGTCTGGTGTTGCAATCAACCCCACCTATATTATTTCAAGTGTAAACTGACAAATGCACATTGACGAGAAAAAATATGAACAGCAGCATTTTCCTCTGTCCAGTATGGGCCTTTTACGAGTGCGAAAAATCATTCAGTACAAAAAGGACAGCCTTTTCTTTTTTGCTAAGTCAAGATGTGGACCTCTTGTACTAATACATGAATGAGTTGTGCATGTCACAACTACAGGAAAGATATTAAAAAAATTGTGAGAATACAACAGATTTTGGTCAATGTCAAAGATTTGTTGTGTTTCCATCACTCTATTGTGCTGATGAAGTAACTTATTTATGCACATTATTTTTGCAAAGGCACAGTAAAGCTGATGGGTCACTTCACCGATTGATCTAGGTCAAGACACTAAGACAGAGCTGCAAGAATTGTCTTTCCTTAGCAGAAAAAACATTTTATGATCAGTGCAATACTTGGCACTAAAAAATGAATTGTTTTCAGCATAAAAGTGCCTCCATTAATTATTAATGCTGAAAAGTAACCAGACAACATTTCTTTCCAAATACAGATTAAACAGCAGACTTAAGTTGTGGCCAAATAAGCTTGTATCAGCAAACCTTCTTAAACTGGCGATCACCAAAAGCTCTTGATACTTCAATACGACCTTGTAATCTTCCATTCGAACCAACAGAACCTCCGGCCTTTGTTAGAGCACAAGGTTAACAGTATCATGAGTCAACATCAGTATACAAATCGAAATATAAGTCCCAGAGTTAAAAAGTTCAACGAATGTCAAATATTACATACCAATATCGTAACCATAATAGAGGGAACAGAATGAGGACATAGAAAAATAATGAAGGGGCAACTCTTTATGAAGCATGTACTACATAAGTCCTAGCACTAAAACTGACAGGTAGAATATGCATAGGATGGACCTATAAATGTTAATCTCACTAGTCATATAACAATCTTTTGAAAATCAATAAAGATTATTAACACAACAAGAAGACAATAAGGGCTCAAGACTCAGTTCATAAAACTTACTATAGTCAAATTAAATATATATGATATGATAACATAAAATGGATACAGCATAATTACATTGGCGACCTTAGACCTAGTAGGGAGTTGGCTGCAACAGATGACAGCACGTAAAACAGAAGCTGTATATGGAAGTTCCTTATGAAACAGAAGTTAAGTTGGCAAGAAGTGTTAAAGAAAAAGAATATGGAATACATAACACATATTACCTTCTGGATTCGGGAGCGCTCCTGTGGAAAGATGGCTTTATGTTCTCTTGTTAAAACAATAGCCTTTAGCTGGCTTTTGGTGTCATCAACCACACCTTCACCATTGGTGGAAGTGGAACGAGCCAATACTGCTTTAGCATCTCCAGCATTCGCAACTACAACCTGGATTTGTTTAGGACAACAGGGAACTTATTATACACAATGGGTTTTACACTCACTTTAGTTTGCCACTTCCAGTTTAAATAACCTAGTATTCAATTACTGAATGCATTACACAAGTGATCTAGTTTCTTACACATGAGAAATCAACGCGTGGATTATGATGTCTGCAAATGAATTTATAACAGATAACATTTGAGATGGCAAATTTTAAACATGGGTGCTAAAAAAACAGCATGCCCTCCTGAAAAAATTTCTAGCTTCTCTGAATAAGAGAATGGAAATTAAACATACATATTTACTGAAGAAAAAAAATAATGCCATAAGACATGTCCCCAATATTCTACAAGACAAGACAAAAAAAATCCCCTGGTCCAATGCACTGTAATGTGGAACAGTTATGAGTACAATTTTTTTCCTGGGGACTGTATACTAACCATCTGTCCCAAGATCCAAACACATACAGCAGTTGCACCATCTTGCCAATTTCCTACAGATACAACAGAGTGAGTATTCAGTCTCAATACAGAGCAACCAAAAGAACTTAATAGAGAGCAACAATTTTGGCCAATGCCAAACACTTTGATACCATCATGACCACACTACGCCCAAGTTCTCATGGAACAGCAAAGCTATATACTAAATGCCAAGATGGTGTGTCGAGCAATTGGTATTGCAGATGAACAAATAGTAAGTGGAGACTACTCTTTCTTACCTTTAGTACTTTCTTGTAGTAAGGATTCATCAGTTCGACGGAAACCTGCAGATAGAAATAAACATTAGGAAAACTTACAACCTACAAATACAGAACATTGGATTCCCACAGTATGAGGAATAACGGAAGAGAAACAAGCATCAAAGATGCACAGGAGAGGCATTGGTTACAGATTCAAATGCTTACATAGAGAGAATATTTCAAGTTAGATTGTGTCCCTCGTGAAACCTTAACACAGCATACAAGACGGAAATCCCCATTGCCGTTTTTCAGAAATGATGCATTATATACTAGAAGGCCAGCCAGTGAAATAACGTCTCAATTCTATTGCAAGCTCACCACTACAGCAGCATATAAGTTTAAAGCTGAAGTATGGAAGAATAATGAGAGAATGAATCAAACATAAAGCTGGACCTGTGAGACAACATAAAGCTGGTGAAAACAGTAGGAGAATCTTCTCTCATACTAGCCTGAGCCTAGCAGAGTCTAAAAAAGCAAGAAGCAAGTAATTAAATTTGAGGCACTGAATACCTTCAATTATGGCCTTCTTTGCAGCTTTAACATCCATCTGCAAAACAATTGAGCAGTATTTAGGTAACTGCTGACAACAGAATCTTTCAATTCTTTTAACAACAGGTGAATCTAGAAATGAACTGGAAAAATCTTAATTGTGAATGTTATGGGGAAAACCAACAACTCGATGATGGAAAGTTCACACATCAAAGCGAAAGGCAAAGAAAAAAAAAGTGTAAACAGAACAGGTTACTAGCAAAAGAAAAAGAGTAAAATGCACCACGAGTCCCTAAATTTGTCTAGTTGTATCAGTTAGGTGCCCAAACTCTCAAAATGCATAATAGGGTCCCAGAACTAAATATGCATTACAGCGGGACAAGTTTAGGGACCCATGGTGCATTTTTACTCAAAAAAAAATGTGTGAACATAACAGGAACTTTGTGTTCATAAGCAATGAAAACTTAGCAACAAGATTTGCCATAAGAGAAACTAAATACAGAAGAACATCATAACAACTGATTGAAACACTGAAAAGAAGCAGAAAAATGTAAACAGACCAACTCACGTGGTAATCCTGCAGCGATGACATTCTGATGCAAATGCTTCTGTGCAAAATCTGCTGCCAAACGACCACCATGCCCATCATAAATCGCAAAATGCGCGCATCTGCAGCACGCAGCACACCTCAAACTACATGCGCCACACGGTGTGTACTTAACATGAACAGAAAGACAATCACCTCAAACTTCCTGGAGATTCCGCACCAGCATTAGGGAGCAGCACCCAGGCGTCCTCCATAGTGTGCCTGCAACCCTTGTCTTCCGCGGCATCCGCCTCAACTGCAGTCAGTACCATGTTTTGCTCGCCTGAAACCTTAGAATTCGCAACAGCTTTCCCATCCGAAGTGCATTTTTCCAATGGCACCTCGCTTTCCTTTTGGCAGGTTCTCGTCACTTCAGCAGCCGTTTCTTGTGAAACACTACCTTCTACACTGCCACCCGTTTCAGAAGCAGCGTCGGTGCCTTTCAGGCGCTTGGAAGCACAATCATCGTCGGTAGAGCTGCCTTCACGCTTTTGATGAGCCATAGTGATTTACGAGCCTAAAATCTAAACAGGGGAGGATTTAGTGAGGATCCTAAACTCGGAAATTTCACAACTCATTTTTTGGAAAAAAAAATTAACTTCAACAAGCAGCAGACAGGGGCGGATCGGTATGGGCATGGTGCAAAATGTACACCCAATAATCATTTTGCAAAAAATCAATGTTAGCGGGTATAATAGTTACATATATGTCCATGTAAATTGGGTCAGATCCGAATACATATAGCTTACATTAGGGTTTGTGGTGCTCAGTTTCGCACAGCGGAAGGAAGGGAGGGGAGGGGAGGGGAGGGGAGGGGAGGGGAAGGGAAGGGGCGTACCTGGTGGATGCTCGTCGCCAGAGAAGGGTCCGACGAAGAACTGGCGAAGGGCGCCGCCACTCGCCCAGCCGTCGCCGCCGGGAAGGAAATATGTCACGGTGCCGTTGTGTTGTGCCCCAATCAATCCGCCGTCCGCAAGATCGGACTGGGCTCCTTCCTTTTCGTAGCGCGTTTCCGCGAGGCCCAATCCGGTCCAACCAGAGAGCAAGAGAAACAGCATTCTATATTTTGTAATTTAGCAAAATTCTATGCCAGCCCTAAAAAATTTCAAAAATAGAGCCCTCTTACCAATCCGAATCTGCCATTCTAGTGAACGTTTTTATAAAAAAAATCACCATCTAAAAGAGTGAGAAGGTGGGCTCCACCATTATCGCCCTCCCCGGTGGCAATTTTTGCATTTGTCTTTTGGCATGGACATCTATTTTGTACAATGGGGCAGGACAGTTTTAGAATTATAACGTTTATATGAACTTGTATGAAGATAAAGTTAATACGAAAATTGCATCTTTCCATAAGATCTATAACTTCATAGTTTACCCCTTATTCATTTGAAGCGATTTGATTACAGTAGCAATTGATTTAATTCATATCTAGAACATTCTAGATAAATTATATCAATTGTTTTGGTATCCAAGTGACTTCTACGAAGAAGTGATAGATCTCATTGAGGGCTATAGTTTTTCATACAAATCTTAGCTTCATATAAGTTCATGCGAAAAGGTTATGACTTTTTAAAACTATGCTGCTCGTAGAAATCGCCATCCCAAGTGCGTTGAGAGATGCAAAAATTACCGCATGCATGGGAGAACGATAAGGGTCAGTTTGGTAGAGCTCCAACTGATCCTGATTCTCTGTGAGAGTTGATTCTCTAAGAGAAGTGATTCTGTGGCTAAAGGTGATTCTCTTTGATTCTCTAGCATAAACTCTTAAAATCAGGATGGAGAATCACTTCACAGAATCAGGAGAAGCTACTTTTTTCAGCTCCCAGCCTCTTAGTTCATTTCAGAGAATCACTCCACAGAATCAGCAGAGAATCACTTCACTCTGAAAAACTGTTTGGCAGAGCTCTTGCTGGATTCAGTAGAGAATCAGCTCTGGGAGCTCTGCCAAACTGGCCCTAAGTCAGCACTGCCCTCGTATTAATGGTGGAGCCATTTTTAATGAGTCACCCTCTAGAACGACTCGTAAGGGTTGGTAAGAACAGCCTATTTTTACTATTTTCAAATGATCATATTTTGCTACTAGATTAAAATATGGTAAAAGTTTCTTTACGGATGGCCGTATGAAAGAACTGCATTACGACCATCACCTTACTTGCTAGTGGCCACATGCTTATGACCATCCAGCATCATGTGCGGTGGGTTCTGTATTTTTCTTCCATACTGACATACTAGATAAGTCTAACTAATGACACATCACATGCAATGGTGGTTTTCAAATTAAAAAATATCATAAATATCCAAACTAAAATCTGATTAGACCATTATGTTTCTCTCAAAGATACTTTCAAAATAAGATCTCACTTGCATATATTTATATGCTGATTTTTTAGATACGAAATACTTTTATCTTTGTTCTAATCTGCTTATGATTTACCAAAAACATGCCTATATGCGTCTAGAAGGTTGCTTATTATAAGTAGGTTAGGAAACTAAGTCTGATAGTAGATAATGATGTCCATGATGGGGAGAGAACACTGATGGTGTGAAGGCATGATAAGATAATTGGATAATTATGCGTGAATATTTTTTATGTCAAAGACGTAGCAATTTTGGCCAATAGTCACTGGCATTTTATTTGGTTTATTAATGTCTTTTTTAGTCTAGTATATGCAATTTTTTGTCCAATTAAAATATGGCTTCAAAATAGGGATAGATTGGTCTTGTTTTGTTGATAAAAATCTAAGAATTACAATAATGCAAAGGATCCTAAATCTGATATATGATTTAATAAATATAAGCATTTAAAGATGATTCAATCTCTTTCACGCGTTTATATTTGTCCAGTGGATGCATGCAACTCCTTGTGGCTAAAAGTAGGAAAGATACAAGTTGACAATAACACTTTCTAAATTTGGACGTACCGTAAAGAGAGGTTAAAATACAGCCGTATATTAGGTGGTCCTTAAAATATTTGTAAATATGAAAAGTATAAAAGTACAATCTTTGGTCTCCGTGGCAGATTGGGGAACCTTGATGTCGAAATTTGCTATATATCTCCACAGGATTCGAATCGAGGTGGGCAAGTTGCATCACAAGAAATCTAGCACAGTCGCACACACATATATATAGAAAAATCTATTCTATATGCATTTGTAGCTACTTCCCATATATGTATCTTATGACGTAGGACGTATCTGACCCAACAAAGAGCATATACGTGAAGTACTTTTGATCATAATAGAACATCTATGATGGTATATACATTGGATATGTGACCATATATACAGTATGTGGACATACTAATTTTTATATACCAATACTAAGGTATAATTATAATATATTTAAAAAGTAAGGGTGCTTTAAAAATTTTTTGTATATATTCTTTTGAAGTATCTTAGAATTAGTAT
This sequence comes from Panicum hallii, assembly GCF_002211085.1. Classification (NCBI taxonomy): domain Eukaryota; kingdom Viridiplantae; phylum Streptophyta; class Magnoliopsida; order Poales; family Poaceae; genus Panicum; species Panicum hallii. The sequence continues at coordinate 38,407,291 of NC_038043.1, forward strand.
ATGAACATACTCAAAGTGATAAACAAGTATACGGATATACGTACAGTGGTATATTGATGGTAAGAGTAGCTACACGCAAGTGTAGATAAAACTCGTCATATTATAATATTCCCTCTGCTATTGTCGCTCCCTGATGAACTCCGACGAGCAGCCAGACGGTGCTCCATTGGCATTCTGTCGCAGCTCTCCAACACAAGCTAGACTAATTCACCCTTAGCGATGGATTTGGTAATTAGGAAACAGAGTCCTGTGGCTGTTTCAGCAGACTGAGAGCATGCGTGCAGGTCTCGAGGAGGTGCTCGTGGGGTGGCAGGCCGAACGATATGGTATGTAGATTAGCTGTTCGAGGAAATAACCAAGCAACAGTCGGTAAAGTTGCTGATTATATTATGTCTTACTGATTGAGAATATTAACATTCATAGATGCTGACTACTAATTTTTTTGTATATGTTATCTATAAAATCATGTAGTATTGGTTAAAACTTCGAAATCCTCATCGTGGTGGAGTAAACAAGTTTGGTCATTATGCTGTCAGTAGGTTTGTGCAACCTACGGTAGCAAAATTACAAATCACTACTGCACATTTATCTTTTGGGGAACATACTGCGTATTTTATGATTATGGTTTTGATATATCCTTGAAGCTATCACGATTGTACTCCAAAGCATTTATGCATAGAAGTCCACGGAAACACTTGTTTACCTCCTCAGAGTTATCTGCTTAGGTAGGTTAACTTTTAAAACAAACAATGACAACCTTAACTGCTCTGCTCAACATTACCAAAAATATATCAAGAATATTGGAATGTAGGTAGGCAGATAGCTAGCAGCAGGAGTCTAAGGCTCTCACTTTTTATGATTTGATTTGCAGGGATATGATCGACGCCATATCTTGCACCAAGCCCATCACTGAGTCATGCACATTCAGCTATAAGCCTACAACCAGTTTTCCTCTCTTGAGAGATGTGGCTGGATGGCAGGGTGAGGAGGAAAACAATTGTCTTGGATTTTAAGTAAAGTACTAATCTTTGTTTGAACTTCTATTACCAATTCTGTGACTTATTTACTTTATAAGACTAATATTTGAAAATGACTAACAAACAATCAGTGTACAATGTCTAATACAGTTGGTCCAAAATTTCAGTAGCTAAATTGTCGAATGAAGAGCTTCTATTTCTTTTTCCTTTTTCTGTTGTCCTGCCTGATTTCTTGAAGTTAAAGTGCGTGGTGAAAGTTTCATGAGCAAATTGCATACTGTTCTTATCTTTCTGGGCAAGGCATAAACTTTAGCTTTCATTTTAGCAGATGTCTCAAGATTTAATTCATCTATCTAGCTCTAGAGCTCAATACAAACTCTGATGCGCGATTTATTTTATCTTCAAGATCCTACTTGAAAATTATCATATCTACTGATCAATGTCTTTGTTCATTCGCTCACTATAATCAATGATATCTTATGTTGCTTGTGAGTAGGATTCTAAGACTTATCGTCTTACTGTGAGACTATTTTTGCTTTAACATCAAAAGAGTGTGGCCTGTGCAAAACCATGGAGCTTTATCACATTCTTTGTATATATGGCAGCAAAGTCGCCTCACAGCATTTTTGGTACCCACTTGCAGGATAATTATCGAAATTGGGTTTGGATGCTGGGTGGGCTAACGAGGAGCTTGTGCTTGCTATAACTACATGTCTTGCTCTCCAAGCCAGAGATTGTCTAAAGAAGATAAGAGCAAACTGTAGAGCGGTGATGAGATGTCGGGACAAGGAGGAGACAGTGAGGAGGCTGCTGAAGGCAGCACGTTAGCTCAGAGCTCCGGAGATACCCTACCACTGCCTATGATTTGGCGGCAAAAGCAGTCCAACAACAGGGGGGGTGGCACACGGGATTGAAAGTAGAGGGCGTGGCAAAGAAGACGAAGTTGCGCAGTGCCCCTCCAATTGCTGGGGACGAGGATGGGGTCATGTTTGATGCAGTAGGTGAGACAAGCCAGAGCATTTTGTTGTAGTAGAAAACGGATTGATTTTGTGTTTTACTTTGTACTGAAACAGGTGGATATGCTAACATTTGTTTTCTGAATTTTGATGCTGCAAACAGAAACGACTGAAACAAATTGAGGCCTTGAGAGGACCGGGCTATCATCAGTAGCAGATATACTGGCACATGATGTCCATTTGCTTCCTACGAGGTAAAGAAATCCGGAGATGGTAAATTGCAACTTAGCATTAGCACTTTGGAACAATTCTAGCTGACATTTGGTCTTTCCTTTTTGTAAAATGTGATTCAGCTCAAACGTTCATGAAGATGTTGTTCAGATGCCATATGTTGAGAATAATTTATTAGCTCAGATACCGGACTTCACGATTAAGTGGGTTTTGTTTTACCTGTGACTTTAGAGTTTACCTACATATAGATCCTATTGTCTACTTCCTGTTATTACTGGTTGCTCTTTTCAGTGTCCAAAATGCATGGCAATCATTTATTGCATATGATGCATGCTTCCGGCTATGTCTGAATGCATGGGCAAGAAACTGCATGGAGGCTCCAGAATTCTTTCGGGATGCATGAGTGCATGGTGCTGCGAAGTGCCTTTGGGGGTATGCAACAGCTTATGCTTGAATCCATGTTTTGACCGATCGAGAATTACTGCACTGCATTTTGCCTTTGAGCATGCAGCTTATGAGCTCCTTTTTCAATGAACAGAATACATAATTTTCTGCATGCAAGCTGGCAGCGACTATGTCAGACACATTTCTAAGATTGTGAAGAGCCAGCTTACAATGTTGACATCCACATCATCTGCATCTTTACCAGAAGGTTAATATGACAATTTTAGTTTTTCTATAGCATGCACCAATCACAGTTTATTTGTATTTGTGGTAACACAGTACCATACTTGCAGAAATGCTGACATGCACGCTAGAATTGCAAAGCTCCTGCAAAGGTCATCAGAGATATTCTATTTCTCCGCAATATTTAAAACCAGAGACTGGTGAATCTCAACTCTCAAGTAACACTAAATACCTTGGGTCTATCAGAAATAAAGTCCTGAAGATGTCATCTGCAATTTACGATGCATGCATATGTTGATTAAACACTGATGGCGTGTTATTATTTTTCATGCCACGTTGAAAATCGATGGCGGTACTGGAAGATGCTCTGTGCAGGATGTTCGGATACGAGCATGACTATCTCCATGAATCCATGTGCAAACTGTTGACGTCTCAAAATTCCAGGACACGTGTTGAGAATGTACATATTTCCTTTCAATTATTGAACAAAGTAGGAGCCATAGGTGGTAGAAGATGAAAATGTTTGATTTCATAGAGTGAATGAGAACAAGAACTAAATGTCAGTACGTATCAAGATTTGAGATGATAAGATTACAATTTGTATTTGTATATATTTAAAATTTAAATCAGATATATCTACCATAATGTTCCTTGAGTTTTGTGTGTTCATGCGCAACTCTACCCGTACTCGGCTGACCTGATGCTTTATGTGTTTTTCATTACATTATATCTGTTGTATCATAACATATTTTTACTTAAAAATAAATGCACACATTGTATAGGTATTATGAGTTGATTCTGTCATATCATCAATTGAATAGATCACTGGGCATATATGTTTGCTATCCCCTAGCAAGGCACGGGCACGTACCTAGTTCAAACTAATTGATTAATAAATGAACATGTGATTTAAGTCAGGAAGTTGGAGGCCACACAAATTGGTCGGCTCGTTCGTGGAAACATCAGGAGATGTAGGGATTATTGGAACTATAGCGAGGACAGTAATGGAGAGGTGAAATTCACATGGTCAGATCACTCCCGCAAAGGCCTGAGGGGCGGCGCGCTCTGGCCCCCAAGATAATCGTGTCTACAGCCTCTGTGCATCGAATGGATACAAACTCACCTGACAGATCCAGTGGCAGACCATCAAGGGTTGGAGCTATCATTCCTTTCACCGTGGTTCGTTTTTAGTAAAGAAAAGTAGTGAATAGATATACTAGTTGAGTTAATTAGAGACAGCATAGATATTAAGTATATATATAGAGATAAAGATTAAGTAGTGGAGATACAGATATGTAGAAAAGGGATAGATATCGAGAAAGAGACTTTGCAAACAAGGGTAGGATAGATAGCTTGGACGCAGATATTACTATGCAACTTCTACTCCTAATTGGTTTGTACTATCATATCTCAAATCATATCATATAGCTGTTTATCAGTTTGCATCCAATGTACATTTCAGGGGCGGACCCACAGGGTGGGCAATGGGGGCGGTCGCCCCACCTCAATTTTTATAAACCTCTTATACCTATATATAAGTATACTACGAAATTGAAAAAAAAATATAACATTAGGTTGGGCGAAATACCAGATTTTTAGCCCATTCCTCCTCTCCTCCTCTCTTTCGGCCCAGCACGCAATGGCCCAGCAGCTGCAGCCCACAAAACCGAAAGCAATCAGCCTGCCCTGTCCCGATCATTCTCTAAAAAAAAAACTGTCCCGATCGGGACTGCAACCGAGGCGAGCGCTCCGCCTCCTGACGCCCCGCCTCTGCCAGTCTGCCTCCCTACGGCTCGCTCTCCCCTGGTAGATCCCCCTCCCTCGCGGCCTCGCCCCAGCAGGCCACCACCGCCTCCCGCTCCGGCAGGCCATCCTCCTGCGCCCCCGTTCGCCCCCCTGCGCCAGGCCATCCTCCTGCAGCTCCGGCAGCCCCCTGCCCCCAGTACGCAGGCAAGCAGGCGAGCAGGGGCTCTGCTAGTCGCCCGCCTCCCTAATCGGCCTAAATCAGGCTGCCAGACGACGCCCCTAATCTCCATTCTACAGACCGCAACAGGTCAATCTCTCTCTCTCTCTAACTCCCTCGTTCAGTTCTACTCTTAGCCTCTTAGGGTTTAGGGTTTAGATAATTAAAATTTATTTCTCTTTGTACAGATAAATGAGGAGGTTTTTTCAACCAGTTGCAAGAGGACGAGGATCCACCACTGGTGGTGTCGGTGACAATAATGTGCAAGTAAAACCTTCAAGAATACCGGCTTCAGAACAATCAAATGTTGGAAGAGCGTTTAATCCGGATGAAATAGTTGTTGATCCTGCATTAAGAAGACAGATTGAAGAATATGATAAAAATGTCCAAGATGAAGTGAGAAGGGCCTATATTCTGAAAGGTCCATGCCAACCAAAAGGTATAGATTTTCCTCGCAGGCCATATCGTCAAGGTTCAAGACCTTTTAAAGAAGAATGGTATGAAAAATATGATTGGTTGGAGTATAGTGAGTCAAAAGATGCATCCTATTGCTTTTATTGCTTTCTTTTTAAGCAACCAGGCAAAGGTGATAAATATGAAGCTTTCACCAAACATGGGTACAATAACTGGAAAGATGCAGTTGAAAGGTTCAAATCTCATGTTGGTGGTGTTAATAGTATCCACAATAATGCTAGGTTGCATTTTGATGATTTTAATAATCAAAGACAAAGCATTGATACTGTCATGTCTAATATTAGTCATGAGACTGAGGAGCTCTATAAAATTCGTTTGACTTCTGCATTGGCTTGTGCAAGATTTTTATTGATGCAAGGTTTAGCTTTTCGTGGTCATGATGAGTCATCTACTTACTTAAATAAGGGAAATTTTCGGGAGTTGATTGATTGGGTGAAGGATAAAATTAAGGAAGTGATGGATGCTTTCAATCGTGCTCCAAAAAATTGCATTATGATATCTCCACATATTCAAAAGGATCTTGCCAAAAGTTGTGCTCAAGAGATCATAGAGACCATCATAGGAGAAATTGGAGATAGGAACTTCTCTATTCTTATTGATGAATCATGTGATATTTCTGTTAAAGAACAAATGGCAGTGATATTGAGGTAATTATATTTGCAACATGGATGATAATGTATATTTATATTGTTTTGCCTATCTAACTATATTTTCTTGTAATGTAGATATGTGAATAATCAAGGTCATGTGGTCGAACGATTCCTTGCTCTCAAGCATGTCAAGGATACTACGTCGGATGCCCTAAAGGAAGCTCTTTTAACTCTTCTAGATCATCATGGCTTATCTACATCCAAGATTAGGGGACAAGGATATGACGGAGCATCAAATATGAGAGGTGAATTCAATGGCTTGCAGAAAAGAATTTTGGATATTAATCCACATGCGTATTATGTTCATTGTTTCGCACATCAACTTCAACTCGTAGTGGTTTCTGTTGCTAGTAGTGCCTGCTGTCAATCAGTTCATGATTTTTTTGAGGATATTCAGAGAATTGTAAGCACCACAAGCTCATCTTGCAAGAGAAGAGATGCTCTAAAAACAAAATAACGTGAAAGTATTTTAGAGAAACTAGAAAGGGGTGAAATTTTTACTGGAAAAGGTATTCATCAAGAAACTAACCTTGCTAGACCTGGTGACACAAGATGGGGTTCTCATTATTTAACCTTGATTCATTTAGAAGCTATGTGGGAATCAGTATTACATGTTCTTGCCATTGTGCATGAAGATGGTCGTATACCGACACAAGCACAGCAGGATTGATAGAAAAAATGGAGACTTTCAAATTTGCTTTCATTCTAAAATTGATGTTGAAGGTGCTTGCAGTCACAAATGAGCTTTCACAAATATTGCAAAGAAAGAATGTCAATATTGTTCTTGCTATGGAGTTACTTGATGTTGTTAAAGCTAGAATGGCTATGATGAGGATAGATAGTGGATGGGAGTCATTCTTTGAAGATCTGAAGCTTTTTTGTGCTGAAAAGTATATTCCTGTGGTAGATATGGATGCAGAAGTACCCATTAGAGGTCGATCAAGGCGAGATGGATTCAGAGTGACAAACCTTCATTACTACTGTACCGAGATATTTTTTTGTTGTTCTTGACAAAATCAATACAGAGTTATGCCATCGATTTAGTGAGGTTTCAAGTGAGTTGCTAGTTAATTTTTCTTGCCTGGATCCAAAGAACTTCTTTTGCATGTTTAATTTAGATAAGCTTGTTAAGCTTGGTGAGTTATATGATCAAGATTTCACAATTGTTGATCGTGCAATATTAAGAGAGCAACTCGAGGCATATATTGTCCATATCAGATTGCATTCTGCTTTTAGTACTTGTGAAGATATTGCATCTCTTGCTATTAAGATGGTTCAAACTGGGAATCATGTTGTCTTTCCTTTAGTCTACAAGCTAATTGAGTTGGCCTTGTTATTACCGGTGTCAACAGCAAGTGTTGAGAGATCATTTTCAGCTATGAATATCATTAAGAGAGAATTGCGCAACAAAATTGAAGATGATTGGATGAATGATCTAATGGTTTGCTATACTGAGAAAGAGATCTTCAAATCTCTTGATGATGAGATAATTATTCGACGATTTCAGCGTCTCAAAACTAGAAGGATGCAGTTGCCTCGGTCATCGAGAACTTAGCGGTATGTTTTTTTTCTTTTATTTATATAGTTTCCTTCTTTGAACTTATATGGTGTATTGATATGTAGCTTAAATTCTATATGGCATTGCTTTATGATCTTGTTTAATTTTATCGTACGGTCTTCTTCGCCCCATCTAGATTCTCGTCCTGCGTTCCCCACTGCATTTGTATGCTGATATAAATGCTCAGCAAATTTGTACCATGGTCTTTATACTTATAGCAATACAGGAAAACTCAGTTAGCTATAGCTTCACGTACCATTATATTTAAAACATGCCAAGGATTTTTGCACCAGTTTGAGATGAGACGCTATATATCAACTTTAAGAACACCACAAAAAGATTACCTTTTATATAACATATCGGCTAATCATATTAACCAAGCTATAATAATCAAGAACAAGATCGTCAGTCTCATGAGTCACCATATGAAGGGGAGCTAGCATCTGATCTGATTCCCTGTTAGAACAATCTAATGGAGCTCCACCTACCTCTCTAACTCAGTATATCAGCACTCAGATCTATCTCAACTCTACACTTACAACATTCAGTGTGTGTTTTCTGCCGTGTAACCCTTTTACTTTTGTATAATTAATTTTTTTAACCCTAACAAAAAGTGGCTTTGTATAATCTTGCAGAAATCACTGGATACTATTTAATTTGTGATAATTCTGGATATGCGCTTAACGATTGTTATGGACTCATCGAAGAAAGATCCAAAACTTTACAAAAGCATGACCGACTTGTTGAAAAAATAATTACTAATTATGAGAATTCTTTACATGCGCTTAGTGATAAATATATGTATTCATTCTTGGTCATGCGCAGGATTTGGAATATGTTAAGTGAAAAGATCCAGATAATTTCATAGGCAAACTTAGATTGAAGACAAACTTTTCGGTACGTATTGGATGCTGCTTTGCACGCTTCATTTATTTTATTATATATTCATATGGATACCTAATAACTTCTTTTGTCTCAAGTGTTTGAGGCAGGCACAGGGCAATAATTTATGCGCATACTATGTTTATGAGAACATTCATAATTTTATTGGTCCTTACAAGACATATCCTTCTTCGGAAGTGGAAGTAAGTAATAAACAACATTTTGCAATATTTCAACTAATTTGGAAAATTATTGGAATTAGTATTTTCACTTTTTTATAAATTCATAGGATGCAGGATCAGCTCCTTCCGCAGGAAAGAGTTTTGGCGATTCAAGAAGTCCTGGTAGGATTTATTTATGAGCAAGTCGTCAAACCAGATGGTGAATTCCACTATGATGGACACTATCTTGATAATAGAAGTAAATATAGCATAGATGTTATATAAAACTTTGTTGCACTTTAGTGTTGAATCCCACTTTGTTTTGTATGTATATGTTTATATATATACGGTAATGCTATTCTACACCTTAAGTGTAGCGTTTATTCTACACCCAGCAGTCAAATTACTGAACAATCTAACCACAAATTATTGAATCGAGTTGCCGAATTATTGAATCACGTTTAGTAAAATAGTGTTCAGTAATTGCGATCAGTAGTTATTACTGAAAATTTGTTCAGTAATCGGTTGGGTGTAGCTACACCTGGGGTGCAGAATAACACATGAGTATATATATATATATATATATATATATATATATATATAATATTTCTGTAATGCACCTGGGTGCATTTTGTATAGAGAATGTACCAACCCTGGTTGCAACTAGGCTAGTCGCGTAGTTGCAACTGGACCGGGTGCAATTGCAACTGATTCGTGCCGGTTGCAACTGGGTCGACTCTAGTTGCAATTGGTTCATGTCAGGTTGCATCTGGGTCGGATCCAGTTGCAACTCAATCAGATATGTTGCAATTAGTTTCGTCGAGTTACAATTAGTATCGTGTCATAGTTGCAATCGGTGTAGTCTCTCGGTTGCAACTGCAGGGTGGGTGCATTTTGTACAGAGAATGCACCTTGTTGCATTTTAGACTCGCCATATATATACACATAGAGTAATGCTATTCTACAACTTAGGTGTAGCGTTTATTCTACACCTAGCAGTCAAATTACTGAACAATCTGACCAGAAATTATTGAACCGAGTTGCCGAATTACTGAAAATTTATTCAGTAATTTGTTGGGTGTACCTACACCTAGGGTGTAGAATAGCATGCATGCATGTGTGTGTGTGTATATATGGATTTCATACTTAGAACGTATAGCAGTACTATATAGGACTACGTAAATGGAAAGAAATACAGGAAAAATAAAAGAAAACCAACCGGGACTAAAGGGGCCCCCTGCCAGGCCGGGGCTGGGAGCCCCTTTAGTCCCGGGACTAAAGGTCCCCATTAGTCCCGGTTGTCTGACCCGGGACTAAAAGTTAAGATCTTTAGTTCCGGATTAGTGGTCCTGGTTGGGAAACCGGAACTATTGGGTCCCAACAAGGACTAATGAGCATTTCTGTACTAGTGCATAGGGATGGAGTGCAAAGATCTATCTGTTAAACGAAAACTAACAAGAGGACTGGACAAGTGATTGCATGCATGGCCAATGAGCCCCCTACCGCCAATACAAAACCAAATAAAGGCGAATCTCATACACATATACTCGTAATGAATCAACTCTGATGAAATACACGTGGATATATAAATCCTTGATGCATGATGTTATGTTTGTTTTGTTATGTAATGACATACTCAGTTCTCTATATTTATGTAGGAACTATATATATGTTAGTTAATGGGAGAGAGGCAAAAGTTAGAATATGAATAGTAAGTTTTAAACGTGAAAATGGATTGTGTATATTAAAATATTGCTTGAATTAGGAAACATCAAGTTTCTCACTTTGAAGAGATATTTTTAAATACATGGCATATACGATAAGATAATTATCTCATTTGAACTAATTAGCTTATTCTAAATGATATATATTAGAACACAGGCAGTATATAAAAGCTCTACATATATACACATTTGACTGCCGGGGATTTCAAATCATCATTGTAACGGCATCAAAAAATGGTATGCTCATCTTACCATACTAACAGGAGCGTCTTGTTCTTAGGCAGGCAATTAAACCATGCTAGGACAGCACCCTACGTCACCGACCAGTGGGCCACGGGCGAACGGATGCCCCGGTTCTGGAAGACCGTTACCAGTCACTTCTGACTCTCCACCGATCCGTCAACCACCGTCTCCACTGACACCCGGTCCCACCTGCGTTGCTACCCTACTGTCAGTGAGTGAGTCTATTTGTTGGCCGGCGCACTACTGGCCGCAGGCCTCTTTGGCAGTGATCAAAGGCTACTAAAGAACACAACACTCTGGCCGTTTTATTGCCTGCCTGCTTTCAATCTCCATTTCCTGCCGGAAGATCGCCGTCGCGGTCGTCGATTCGCGAGCGTGCGGCTGCCGACCACCGACAACGAGAGGCACGGATCCATGGCGCAGGTGAGCATCGTGACGGCGGCACGGAGGGAGGCTGCGGCGGAGTAGGCGGGGGCCGCCGCCGCCGCTGTGGTCGTGCTCAACCCTGGCGCCAGGGAGTTCCTCTCGTGGTGGCGCCTGGGGAGCGCCGCCGTGATCGTGAGGAAGGCCCTCTCGGTCGACGCGCCCGAGTTCGTGATGGCGGCGAGCAAAGGGCCAGCGGCGGCCGACGCCGGTGTTGGAAATACTTACGCGAGATGGAGATGCAAGGAAGAAAGCTAGCTGATACAAAGGAAGAGAGACACACTAAGAGCTCTTGCGGCAGCACACACAACTATGCCTTTCCTCTTATTTCTCTTATACTGAACTGATTACACATACTCATATTTAAAGACTCACACGGGTGGCATGCTGTCTCTTGCGCGTGCTCAACTAGCCGCAAGAGTCGGATCACAACCGGTTAAACTCGTCCACTAATTAACTACATGCATGACTCATAACTAACGCGACCAGCCACATCGCCATCTCTTCAGGAACGCTCGCCACGCACATCTGCATGGTCGGACCACTTCTTCCTCCTGGATATGCTCCATGACTTGATCAAACTCCTAGCCGCAACTCCCTGCATGGCTACCCATGAATACCTGCATGCACTCATCTCCTGGCCGGCAATCAGCTCACTACTCACTTCTAATTTGCCTTGCCATGCAGCACGCACTCCTCTCACATGGACTAGCCTATTACATTCTAAATTCACATGCACAAGACTAAACATGTTGCTAATGCAAAACCAACAAGATTAATCTAACATTCACCCCCTAATCTTGTTGCCTTTATTTTGATCACCTCCTTGCCGTGGATCAGAGTAGTGTTGGCTCATCGTCGGCGTCCGCCAAGATGAGATGCGCTTCTCCCTTCTTCTGCTCATTACACTTGTTCTCCCAAGAGTAATGCCCATACTTTTGGCAGTTGTAGCAGCGCACCTTTGCTTTGTCAAAGACACGGTTCTTCTTGCCACGGGATGGAGCACCACTTGCTGAGGCGCCGGAGGTGAGAAGCAGGCGCTCCTCCATCTTGTCATCGCGCTTCCGTATCCTTTCCTCGTACGCTTTGAGGCGGCCAACCGCCTCATCGAACGGCATGTCATCCAGATCAGAGAACTGCTCGATTGCAGCGATTACCTGCAAAAACTTGTCAGGCACCGAGTCAAGCAGTTCTTCACGAGCTCGCCATCCTCCATGGATGCACCCAGGTCACTCAACTTGTTCGACAGGCCACTGATTTTGCCTGCGAACTCGTCGATGGACTCGGTGTCCTTCATGTGCAGGTCCTTGAAATCACTCTTCAAGGTCTGCACCCGTGCCTTCTTCACTCGATCAACGCCAAGGCACCTCGTCTTCAGGCTCTCCCAAACCTCCTTGGCGGTCTTCTTCTTTGCGATCTGCTGCAGCACATCGTCAGGGACAGCGCCGAAGAGACATGCTCGTGCGAGCTTGTCCTTCTTTGAATCCATGGCATCCCTGTCCGCAGGCTCGATGGCCTCCCACAGACCTTGCGCGTCCATGTTGGCCTCCATCTTGATCGCCCAGGTGGAGTAGTTGGTGGCGGTGAGCATCGGGTATGAGAGCGACACACCGCCCTCCTTCACCGCGTGCGCCGGGATGATCGACATCTCCTTGAACTGCAAATACTTGGGCATAAGCTGGCTCTGATACCACTTGTTGGAAATACTTATGGCAATGATGCGACGCCGCCGGGCAGCATCCGAACAGGGAGGGTAAGCACGCGCCCCCCAGACAAATAAATGCACACAGCTCACGCATGTTTGTCTGCATACCTTTCCTCCTTGGTCTCGCTTAACAGCTTGTCGCCATTTCTTCTCTCCTTCCTTTGCTTTGCTTTGCTTTGCTTCGGGATTTCCTCTAAGAGAGGATTTAGCAGTTTTCAAATGGTGTTTCACACGCTTTCCTTTTTGGCTCAATCGCTCCTCCGATCGATCCTTCCGCGGTTGCATCAGATCCGGGGGTTCCCGTTCTTGGCGTGGAGACACACAGCGGCACAAGGGGATGCTGCTCTCTTATATATTATGTATTAATGATCTAGCGCTCAGCTTCTTTAACTAATTTCTATTGAGGAAAACTGATTTTAGGGTTTCGCTTGAAAGATGCTCCTGGCTACAACCCTCGCTCTGATATATTTTCCATGATTTGATCATTTCTCTAGCTGTGGATGATCCTTTACACGCCTAGAGCTAGAGCAATTTTTTTGTGCTGGGCTCATCCACTCCTTTTGTTTTAAATAATTTTGAGATGGAATTATTGTTCATCATTCCAAATTTCATTAGAATGGACAAGAGGGAGTCGAGGCTCCAGCATCCTGCTGGCTCAGCGAACACCGCTTCTCTGGCGTGTTTGGCTAACCAGTTGCACCGTGAGAGTGTTGGCCATTTCATGGATTATCCCCGTGGGCTTCCCACCTATCTTCTCTTGGTTTAACTATTTAAGTGAATTAGACATCTATCAATACTTACCTTCTATCGTTCATTGCTAAAAAAGAAATAATTATCTTCAGAAAGTCCCGTTTTCGATCTTTCATGTCAACTTGCTGATTCTCGGAAGTGCTCAGCTTGCTGTAGAATCCTTTGAGTTCAGCTAGAATTCATTTTTATTCCACATAGCAACAACATTCTCTGGGCTACTTGGATTGTCTTGTGAGTTCTCTCCATACGCCAGATTCATATCGTCCACAGTCAGTGGCGGAGAGGATGTACGGTAAAACTAATGAGAGGGCCGGGGTGGGCCATTTTGTTGGCAAGAAGTGTTCAGAAAGTTTTTTGGGGCAACATATATTACTAGCTAATTCTATATTGCATACATATATAACATGTTACAATTCATCTGCATCGCAAAAACACACATCTTGCATGTACATACTACTAGAATAAAATAAATTCCTAACTAACTACCGGACGCGGCTGATTTGCCGAGTGCCCCGAGCACTCGGCAAAGACGTAAAGGCACTAGGCAAAGGCTTTGCCGAGAGCCCCACTTGGCAAAGGGCTCTCGGGGAAGCCGGGGTCAGCAAAGGATCCTTTGCTGAGAGCTTTTCCTCGGGCTCTCGGCAAAGAATTTACCGAGAGCCAAAAGCGGCCCTCGGCAAAGAAAAGTGGCCGTCACGGCGCGCCACCGTGGACGGATCCTTTGCCGAGTGTCACCGTCAGGCTCTCGGCAAAGGACCGAGTCAACGGCCACCCTGGTCGCCTTCTTTGCCGAGAGCCCAGTCAAGAGCACTCGGCAAAGAGGGCATCCAGAGCTGCGCCGTTCTGCCTCTTTGCCGAGAGCCACTGGAGGCAGCACTCGGAAAATCTTGTTTTTTTAATAACCTCCCTATTTTCTCTTTGCTTGATTAGAAGTAATGAAAGAACGGGTGGAGATAAACACAGGATTATGCAGTAACAATCAGAACTGAGAGGGCCTGGCGGACTGTCCGCCAGGCCTGGCGGACTGTCCGCCAGGACGCCTCAGTTTTGAATGTTCCCGCGAAAACATGTGATGTCAAGAATTAATCCAATGGGCTCAAACTTTGTAGGCACATTCGCTGTAGCCAAGTATATCACAAAGTACACAATGAACAATCAAAGTACATTCAATCTAGCTAAGTCTCAAATGCAAATAACTCCATCATCTATGCCGAAGGTGGCCAGTTGTTCCGGTTGGTCTGATTTGGAGAAATATACGGATCATTGGAGGCCGCCGACTGATTCTGCAACAAATAGATGAAATGTATGAGTGAAATGACAAAATAAACGACATATCGAACATTGCATACTCACTGAAGTAGAAAACGGATCGGTGGGTGGTCTAGGTAGGGTGACGAAGGGAGGTGGCGGAGGTAGACCCGTCGCGGCGCCAAGACTCTGAATGTACGCGAACATGCTCGCCATCCTCTGTCGGTCAGCCTCCCGCTCGGCCTCCATCTCCGCCCTCATCCTTGCCTCCAACTCCATACGTTCTCTCCTCTCTTCTTCCAGCTGAGCCTGCAAAATTTTTACCCCAATATTACAATAATACAAAAGAGAAGTTATGTAATATAATAGATAAGAAACGTATGAATAAGCAACAACCTGGAGTGCCTGGAGACGGGTCGTCGAACTGTCCGGACGAGGTCGGATGCCTGCGCTCGAGCTCGTTTGCCGTGCTTTTATCTGAGATAGAGTCGGAGTAGAAGAGGAGTCGATCGCGCCGTCGCAAATCCAGTACCGTCCATGCTTCTTTCCTCCTCCGACCTTCATGACAATTTCAGCATCAAGATCCTCCTGGGTCGGATCATACTCTGGCCCGTGCACCTCCCTCGCCATCGATGTGTACTCATTGAGGCGAGTATAGATGCTCGGGTTGCTGTACGCCTCGGGCCCGTCCTCCACGTTGTAGCTGACGCTGGATGTCGCTTTACCCTTGTGGGATAGAGCATACGCCATGAATTTGTTGCACTGCTGCCCTCCATGTGCCGCCGACTGCGAGAAACAAGATGATGAGAAATCATGCATAGTTGAATAACCACAAAACAAGTAAAGTCGCGTACCCATGCTTGGGCGTACTCGGTCAGGTTACGGTTGCCTTGGTGGTGTGGCACACCGGCCATAGTCAGACGGTGCTCACGACGCTCCTGGTGCAAAGCGTTCCAGTCGTCGGATAACCACTTAGCAACTATCTACTGCCAGCACTCAGGAAAGTGGGCACACCAATGAGGAACCATCTACACGACATCAAGTAGAAGACATATTAGTAGAGGACATTAAGCCAACTTAATGTAAAAAGAAATCAAATTTTGGTATTTACCTGCAAGTACTGCTCCTCAGTCAACGTCATAGTTCTTGCTTGCGTCTTGGTGACCTTCTGTCCAAGGACGACGGCGTGGTAGTTGATGATTAACTGGAGACGCTGCTCGTAGAACATGTCGGTAACGAGCTTTTTGTAGCGATACTCGGCAACCACATCCGCCTGCGCGTCCATCCCGGGCTGTAGTCTGTAGAAATCCTGCAATAAACATGATATATATATATATATATATATATATTTCAATCATATTATCAAGGATGTGCAACGAATGCGATATATTGATCACTTACCCAAAGCTCGCCCTTCACTCGCTCAGCCAAGTTGGGCCACTGTCTGCCGGCAACATCCCGCATGTCGGGGACGGCCCGGTAGTGCTCCCACGTATAGGCCGGTCACGGCTCTCCCGCCAACGTGACCAGGCCAGGAAAGTGATCCCTAACCAGAAGACCCAAGATGCCATTCACATGGCGTCTGTGAGCACCAACGGGCCTCTCCACAACTATCCAGTTCCTGCACAAGTGATTGATAAAAATTATTAATTTGTACCACAAATTTGAAATTATAACGTAAACAAGTACTGAAAACATGTAAATTTACTTACTTATCCCCTTGGGGAGCTATGATCGGGCGTTTTGCTTCAGGAATCGGTCGCTGGGGGAGACTCGGCGGACCTCGCTGGTAGACGGTTGACGAACCAGAGGCCTCCGTGCCCTCCTCGTCCGCCTGCTCGTCGTCCTCTGGCCCCTCCTGGTGGACCACCTCGTCCGCCTGCTCGTCCTCCCCTCCGGGAGCGCCTGCTCCTCCTCCTCCGGGAGCGCCTGCTCCTCCTCCTCCGGCGGCACCTCCTCCTCCGGGAGGCACCTCCTCCTCCGGGAGCGCCTGCTCCTCCTCCGGCGGCGCCTGTGTTGTCGCCCTCCTGCCACTCCCCCTCCTCCTCCTGTAAGACGGTCCCTCAGCCGTCTCGGACGTCGGCTCACTGCTCCCCCCCCCCCCGAAAACCTCTTGTAAAGGGCCGCTACACTCTTCTTCATCCCGCGGCCCACCATCTCTAGTGAATCACCTGCAATTAAAAGAAAATTAATAAGTACAGATAAATATATAATACATACTTACATAAATACATAAAGAAAATAGAACATAATTACGTAATAATATAGTCTTACATTGACTAAAAATATTCATCGTAGTCGGGATTAGCTGGATCATAGTCCTCATCATCACTATCAATCATGTCGTAACCAACAAGATCAGAAGACTCGGTGTCCTCATTTGCATTGTCTACTTGTAGTCGTTCTAGCATGTGTAAATCCTTAACGCTCTGCACCTCTTCCTCCTCCCCCGCATCATCAACCGCTTCAACTTCCATTTCATTTGCCTCGGTTAATTCTATCTCGAATCGCCCTTGTAGCCCCTCTTCTTGAAAGAACTCTCCGTCATATATGTTTGGATCTAAGTTGTAATCATCATCGTTAGGGACAGGTACTCTACCGTGCGGTGATGTCTTGTACACAATATACCAACCCTTAAGATGCTCTTTGCTTTCACACGCATATGGGAGATAATAAACTTGTATAGCCTGTTGAGCAACAACATAGACATCATCTATGGTCATGACTGAATCCTGTCGAATTTCGACTAGCCCAACATTAGAATGCATCCGTCTCATTGCTTGAGGGTCAAACCAATGACATTTGAATATCACGGGATTAAGTGGTTTCGAACCATAGTAGTTGAGTTCGTATATTTTTTCAATTCTTCCATAATACTCAATCCCATCAAGGCCGGGAGTAAACACCCCAGAATTTGTGGTCTTTCGATTGGGTCGACATTCCTCATGACTGCTTGTACAAAAACGATATCCATTCACGTCATAACCAGAATATGACTTGACCTTATATCCAAAGCCACCGGCCACCTGTCTCAACTCGGCACTCAAGGTCGCATCGCTAACGCCCTGCAAGTTCAAGTACGATTGGACAAACTAAGTAAAAACAACTTAGAGTGAAAAGCTAAGTACGGGCTAGATTGGACCGTACCTTCTGTTTGAACCAAGAAATAAAATTGGGGGATCCATTTCCTGCACCTTGTTTGAGCAGGGTATCTAATTCCTGCTCCGTGATATCCCTTGATTGACGCCAGAATTCTTGAATAAATTGTTGCATGTACGGTGTCACCTCGTCAAGGTTGGTCAACACATACAGCATGATCCGACACCACTCTTGATGACTCAACCTCTTGGTGGTCAAACCACTTGCAGTTCCAATCTGACCTTGAAAAAGGCTGAGTCTCGAGTCATTTTCGCTAGCATTGTAACGAGGCGGTGGATTATGCACACTAGGTAGGTTGTCACCATAGTATACTGATGTAAAGTTCGACACCTCCTCCAGAATGTATGCCTCGGCAATGGAACCCTCAATTTTGCTTTTATTTCCACATTTCTTTCGGAGAACCTTTAGGCATCTCTCAATTGGATAGCACCATCGACCCTGCACGGGACCCCCCATTCGTGCCTCATACGGGAGATGCAATATCATATGCTCCATCGGATTAAAGAATCCGGGTGGAAAGATCTTCTCCAACTTACATAACAACACCGGTGCGATTCTTTCCAAGTCTGCAACTAAGGTCCGTGATAACTCCTTTGCACAAAGTTGGCGGAAGAAGTAGCTCAACTCTGCAAGTACTAGCCAGACATGCTCAGGGACATAACCTCGAACCATCGCTGGAAGAAGCCGCTCAATCCATATGTGGTAGTCATGACTCTTCATCCCTAAGACTCGCAAAGTAGACAAGTTGACTCCTCTACTCAGATTAGCTGCATAGCCATCAGGGAACATCAACGCCTTGATCCATTGTAGTACTTCTATCCTTTGGGGCTTGCTCAAGACATAATCGGCCTTAGGCCTTCTCCATGTCTTTCCTCGTGCAGGAGGCCTCATTTCTAAGTTTGGTCTGTCACACAATGTTGCTAGATCCAACCTAGCCTTAACATTGTCCTTTGTCTTCGTGGGAATATCCATGATTGTTGCCCAAAGTGCTTCAGCAACATTCTTTTCAGTGTGCATCATATCAGTGTTGTGTGGAAGGAGCAGGTCGTCATAATACGGGAGCCGAGTCAAGCCCGACTTATGAGTCCACATATGTTGCTCACTATATCCCACAAAGCCACCCTCTGGATTGATCAAGAGACCATCTATCTGCTGACGAATCTCGGCACTAGTCCTCATTGGACTTGCGAGGTCTGTCATTGTAACACCTTTTGTAAAGTTTTTGATGTCTCGTCTGAATGGATGGTCAAGAGGTAGGAACTGTCGATGTTTGTCGAACGCAACATACTTACCACCCTTCTGCAACCAAAGGAACCTAAGACGTTCCTTGCATACCGGACATGGGAATTTGCCGTGAACACACCACCCGCAAAATATCCCATACGCCAGAAAGTCATGCAGAGTGTATTGATACCAAACATGCATCTTGAAGTTAGTCTTCGTGGCCCGATCATATGTCCATACCCCTTCCTCCCAAGCATGGACCAATTCATCAATCAGCGGCTCCATGAACACACCCATATTTTTCCCCGGGTGTCCAGGAATAATCAACGATAACAATACGTTCTGTCGTTGGAATGCTATGCCTGGGGGGAGATTGAGGGGAATCAGAAACATGGGCCAACACGTGTATGTGGCAGCCATCGCTCCATATGGATTGAATCCATCAGTTGCCAGCGCAATACGAACATTACGAGCATCACTGGCTTTGTCCCGATGAATGCTATCAAAGTAGGTCCATGCTTCACCATCTGATGCATGTACCATCTTGTGAGGATTGTATCGTTTCCCTTTCTTATGCCACGTCATCTATTTCGCGGATTCCTCAGTCATGTACAGCCGTTGGATCCTCGGTATGGCCGGCAGGTGACGTAGGATTGTCACGGGGATGTCAAGCTGCCTCTTGTTGCCATCACCAGAGTCAACCTCCAAGAACCTAGAGGATTTACACTTCGGACAGTACTTTTCTGCCGCGTATTCTTTCCTGAACAGGACACATCCGTTTGGACAGGCATGTATCTTGTCATACGACATCTTGAGTGCACGAAGAAGTTTCTGTGACTCGTACATGCTCTTTGGCAGGATGTGACCCTCTGGAAGCAGGCTGCCAATAACTGTCAGTATACCATCAAAGGTGTCTCTGCTCAGGCTGTACCGCGACTTCAACGCCATTACTCGTCCAATGGCATCCAGCTGAGAAACTTTTGTATGTCCATGAAGGGGTTTCTGTGCTGAGGCAAACATATCGTAAAACGCCTTTGCGGACCCCTCAGGCTCCTCCTCTACAAGTTCTTCAGCAAAGTGTGCCTCATGATAGTCATCTAACATGTCCACTACACCAGCCTCAGCATCACAATCCTCGACACGTGGTCTCACCACGTCCTCTCTCCTACGATGGCCTTCACCATGATGGATCCACCGGGTATAGTTCGGTGTAAATCCATTAAGGAAGAGATGTTCCCCCATGACATCCTGTGTTTGTCTTTTCCTGTTAGCACACTTGCTGCATGGACAGAAAATTCTAGCCGCTCCTTTAGCATTCTCGCCCCACGCCTGTTCCAAGAATTCATTGGTGTTCTTAATCCACTCAGAGCTGACATCTCTCTTACTACGGTGACCAGTGTACATCCACCTACGGTCCTCCATCCTCTACTATACACAACGAAAACTAGTTAATATCAATTATATATGATACAAGACTAGTAAAACTAAATTAATACGAAGTCTCTATACTACTAGCGGCTAAAAGACGCATACACCCCATAAAATAACCTAACTGGAATTCAGTCCGAGGCTGCCTGGCGGACCATCTGCTGGGACTGTCTGCTGGGCACTTCCAATGTCCACTGGGCAGTCTCGGGTAAGAAATGTCCGCTGGGACTGTCCGCTGGGCACTTCCAATATCCGCTGGGACTGTCCGCTGGGCACTTCCAATAACCTAACTGGAAGTTACTAACTAATTTTCTAAAATTCACTAAGTTACTAAACAAGTAATAGGAGCACTTTAGTCGAGCACCACCACACGGTATACCACAATTCAGGCAATGACAAGAATACAATTAAAGTGTAAGATCTAAACAAGTAATAGAAGCATCCATTGTCTATACAAGCATCCATCATATAAATATAATCATTTCATTCTCTATATCATAAAAAGGATTTTATAGAAAGGCTTGGAAAGGTAGGATTGCTGCCGTGGGTCATAAAAGGTTAGCTTACTGGCTTCATGGAATGATTTACACAGTTACCACAAAATATACAAACTCCGAAATCAATACTATAATTAAGCAATTGTTTCCTTTTAATATCCTTTTCAAATCTCCAATCCACAAGGGGTAGATCTATCGGGCATACGCGAACACATACTTCACAAGCATTGCAATCATCTTATCTACTAGCAAGGCAGGGGTCGTCACCAAGACTGGAGGCGACGTTGCCGGCGGCGGACGGACGGTCAGCGACAGCACCCGAGGAGCGCTCCCTGGCGAGACGACGGCGTTGGGAAGACTGCTGTGTGGGAGCAGCGGCGTCGGGGTGTGAGCAGCGGCGTCGGCGGCCTCGGGGCGGCGAGCCAGCGGCCTCGGGGCGGCGAGCCAGCGGCCTCGGCGGCGGGCGGGCGTGGGCGGCGGGCGTGGGCGGCGGCGGGCGGCGCGGGCGGGGGCGCGGCGGGGCGGGCGGGCGGCGGGCGGCGCGGCGGGCGGGCGTGGGCGGCGGCGGCCGGGCGGCGGCGGGCGGCGCGGGCGGGGGCGCGGGCGGGTGGCGCGGGCGTGCGGGCGGGGGCGCGGGCCGGCGGCTCGGGCGGCGTGGGCGGGGGCGCGGGCCGGCAGGCGGGCGCGGCGCGGCGGGCCGCACGGGCGGGCGGCGCGGCAGGCGGGCGTGGGCGGCGGGTGTGGGCGGCGGCGGCCGGGCGGGGGCGTGGGCGGCGCGGGCGGGCAGGCGTGGGCGGCGGGTGTGGACCGAGGGCGGCGATTGGGGCTGCGCGGGGGGATAAACCCACTCGTTTGCCGAGTGCCCTAGATCTCGCGCTCGGCAAAAACAAAAACACTCGGCAAAGCCTCCTCTTTGCTGAGTGCCTCCGATCTGTGGCACTCGGCAAAGCCAGGGTGGCTTTGCCGAGTGCCACAGATCGGAGGCACTCAGCAAAGAGGGAATATATCTTCGATATCGCCCCCGCCCCCGGCCCCGCTGCGCCGCCGCCGCTCCCCCGGCCCGCGCCCCCGCCCGCGTTCCCGGCCGCCGCTCACGCCGCCCGCCGCCGGCCCGCGCCCCCGCCCTGCCCGCGCCCCCGCCGCCCGCACAGGCGCTCCCCCGCCCCCGCCGCCCGCGCGGCCGCTCCCCCGGCCCGCGCCCCCGGCCGCGTTCCCGGCCGGCGCCCCCGCCGCAGCCGCGCCCCCGGCCTGCGCCCCCGCCGCCGCCGCACCCGCCCGCGCCGCCCGCCGCCGCCCCCGCGCCCGGACCCGCCGCTCCCCCGGCCCGCGCCCCCAGCCGCATTCCCGGCCGGCACCCCCGCCGCAGCCGCGCCCCCGGGCTGCGCCCCCGCCGCCGCCTCCGCGCCCGGCCCCGCCGCTCCCCCGGCCCGCGCCCCCGGCCGCGTTCCCGGCCGGCACCCCCGCCGCCGCCGCACCCCCGCCCCCGGCGCCCGCGCAGGCCGCGCCCCCGCCGCACCCACCGCTCGCCGCCGGCCCACGCCCGCGCCCGGCCCGTGCCCCTGCCGCCCGCGCTGGCGCTCCCCCGCCCGCGGCGCACGCGCAGGCCGCGCCCCCGCCCCCGCCGGCCGCGCCCCTGCCGCGCCCCGCCCGCGCCCCTGCCGCGCCCCGCCCACGCCCTGCCCGCGCCCCCGCGCCCCGCCCGCGCCCCTACCGCGCCACGCCCGCGCCCACGCCCGCGCCCCGTCCGCGCCCCGCCCGCCGCCGCCTGGCACCCGCCGCCCGAGGTAAAACATCCCCTTTTACTTCCTTGTTCTTGTTCGTTTTATGATAGCGTAGTCAATTATAAATTTAGAATAATATAGCTTTTTGAGTAATATAGTATTAGATTTTGAAGCAATTGGAGACCTACAAAATATAAATAGCTCTAGTATCCAATCGTAGATCATTTAGGAAAAATCTACAATGGGTTTTTCCCAAGCACGTATATATATGTTAGTTGTATCCTCTGCCTAGCAGCCTTGAGTTGCGATTGTGTCACTTTGTTTTGTTCATAAAAACTTGTATCATATGCAATTGATATTATTCTCAGCTATGTATTTAGAAAATAAGACATCTCTTTTTTGTGCATTGATCCATAATGTATATGGATTTTATTTCCTTCTTGGCAGGATTTCGTTCCATCAGTTTCAACAACTAGCCGTTGTATGTCCGGTTCAGTGTCAACTGAGGAATCGTGTTCGACTGTACCGCCGCTCTCAGCTCGAAGCCCCAGTCTGCTTCAGGTTTGTTTTAGTTGACTTGAGGTGTTCCAAAGTTAATTGTTCCAGTTGGCTTGATTCATGGCGGGACTAAATCAAATATCCAACAAGTTTTTTGCATACAAATTTCCCAATGACTTATTGACTTATTCTTTCAGTTGAACACCCGGTCGAAAATAAGCTCACCTGCAAGGGTTAAGGTTTACACCCAGTCAGAATCATGTGGAAGCTCACCTGCAAGGTTTAGTTGTCCTTATAATTTGTATACGAAATTATTTGCACATTTCCAAAAAGTTCTGACGCAAGTTTTTTTTAATATTATTAAGTGGATAGATTGAGCTGGAATATGAAATGTAAGTTTTTCAGCATCGTGCAAATTTCTTTTTAACAGGAAAGTCAAAAGTAAGCTGGATTATAAATTGTAGGTTTCCAACTGATCCGATGGACACGCGAAGAAGAATCCTTCGTGCTTTGCATAACATAAAGTTTGCGGATCGTAAGGATCAGTGGAGAGCTACTGATCCTGATGTACTCGAAAGAGTTGAACGAACTCTACATACTGTGCATTGCAACATGACTATCGTGATATAAAAGAACATGTTATTGCATTGGAAAATGATGTCAAACTCCATTTGGTAAGCATTGCAATCCATATCATAATCCGAAACTTAGCTTAATCTTAATACCCTTCCAATCCAAAGTTTTTTTTTGGTTTATGCAGGCGGGTGATCACCGTATTTCAGAGGATTGGCTCACATATATTGCAGTGTTCGACTATGTTACGCCTGACTATATCCAAGACACCCCACCGACACAACCTGTAGACAATGATAATGTAGCCAATGAGCCTAATCCCAGAAAGAAGATGAAGATGACATGCAACGCAGAGTCCACCAGCAGTGGCAAGTTAGATTCAAGCATTGGTGAACGTTTTTCAAACCTGATGGAAGATAAAGAAATTGCCGCAGAACTCTTCAAGGGTCCACTGAGTATGAAAAATTGTTGTAACAAAGCTATGAGGTGTGGTTTCAAAGGCAAAGAACTTCGTTGTGTTATAAATTTATGCAGGTTAAATTGGGAGCAGCGCCAGATATTCATGACACTTGAAGATTCTGAAGCAAAGGACTATGCCTTAGAAGCTATTTACGGGTTTGTCCCGCCCCCACTGCCTCCGCCGCCGACCCAGTGAGTTGTATGAACGTTTCCGAACTTGTATGGACTGTATATGTTCATTTATGCTGGCTCAGGACATTTGAACTTGTATGAACTTTGTATGAATTTGTATGGACTTGTATGAGTATTGTCATATATGAAATGTGTATATATATATATATGTATATAAACTGCATGTGATGTCCGTTGTGATATATATATATATTTTTTGGACCATATACGAGAAAAAAAATAGTCATAACTTTGTCACGTGAGCATCCAATTGGCAAGCAAGTTGCACAACATAACATCACACTCTCTATCCAGGCAATGAATAAAGTTTGTCCGTGTCACTGGTGAATTTCACATGGTTCTGTTACTAGGAGCGATGGAAGAGGATGCGTTGTTATTCGGGAAATATTGTGATAATAAAGCCATAAAGGGAGCAGCCCTTTACCCAAAAGCTCCCACGCACATGAAGCATCTAGCTAACGCGACGTCGATGGAAAAACATTCGCATCTTGGTCGTTGCGGCAGTTCCTGCTGCACACGTGCGGGGGGTGCCTGGGCCTTGAAAGTACGCCTAGAGGGGGGTGAATAGGCGATTGATGCTAAAAACCTGCACACAAGAATTCAGTCCGAGGCTGCCTGGCGGACCGTCCGCTGGGACTGTCCGCTGGGCACTTCCAATGTCCGCTGGGCAGTCTCGGGTAAGAAATGTAACCGATCGAAAACTAAAACTTGTATACAAAATCTATTTGAATAGAAATGCTCTAATACAAGTTAGGAACACTAAATGCGGAAGCAATCTAGCACAAGATAGGTATACAAGTAGATCGGGCAAGAATACTATACGGAGGTACAAAAAGCAAGTATAACAAATGCGCAAGAGATGAAGTGATGTAATCAAACACAAGAGACATAAGATTTTTCACCCGAGGTTCGAATCCACTCAAGGATTCGACGTCCCCGTTGAGGAGTCCACAAAGGACCGGGTTCCTCTCAACCCTTTCCTCTCTCAAGCAACCACAAAGGTCAAACTTGAGCTTTTCACTAGCAACAAGGGTAATACAAACTTCTCAATCCAACCACACCACGACTTGGTTGTTCTTGAGCACCTCTAACCATCTAGGAGCCAAGCTCCAAGAGTAATAGATGTGGAAAGCGATGGAGAGAGCCAAGAGATGCTCCAGAGAGGTGAATCTCTTGGGAAGAACTTGAATCTTGCTTGGATCTTGCTCAAACCCAACCCTAGACCAAGGATTTGGAGTGGGGAAGCTAGGGTTTCACTTTGGGGAGCTTTGGAGTGCTTAGAATGTGCTTGAGGCTCAGCTTATGCAGTTTGGCAGGGTGGTTTTCCCTTTGGGGTCGAAGGGGTATATATAGAGCCTCACTAAAAACTAGCCGTTAGGCTGTTTTTTAGTGTCCTGGCGGACTGTCCGCCAGGATTGGCGGACTGTCCGCCAGGACCACTCTGGTTTGCATTTTTCTGTTCAAGGCATGGGTTCTGGATTTGGTTTATTTGTGTTCTACCACACACTTTCCACATCCCCCTTGATAGTATGGTATACCTAGACTCAAGAAAATATAAAACAAAGAATTATCTTCGCTTGAACCACATTTCTTGAACCGATACCGTTCTCCAATTTTAACGAATCGTCGGAATTGGTTCTTCTTCTTTTCTCCTTTTTGGTTTCTTTGACCCCTGCTCATTATTCTCAATTGAAACATTAGATACACATTTAGGTTGTTATTAATCACCAAAATAGGTCATTAGGCCTAGATGCACTTTCAATCTCCCCCTTTTTGGTGATTGATGACAACCCAAATGAATCAATAAAAACAATAAACTCAATAGAGCTTGAGGAAATAAATATGTGATGAGCTCCCCCTAAATCCATGCATCCACAAGATATTCATGAACTTCATTTCATAATGAGCAAACCAAATAAAGTCAAAGCATCATGATGAGATAAAACCAAGATAATAGAATATCACATGATTTCACAAACATAGAAAAGCAATAAGATCACAACCAAGCAAAGCATCATCCATAAAAAAATTAGAAATTACAAGCCAACTTAGTTCAAATACGATACAAGCCAAGTCTCACATACATCCAAAGTCTCACAACGACTCTAAAGGATAGAAAGATAAGAATGCTAGGAATGCTAGGATACAATCTTCTCCCCCTTTGGCATCAAACAACAAAAAGAGAAAAGACAAATGGAAGCTTGGAGCAGTAATCACTCATCATCCTCATCATCATCATCATCATCATCATCATCATCATCATCATCATCATCATCACCTACATCATAATGCTCCCACGCAGCTGGAAAGTCCCTAGGAGGAGAAGGTGGAAATGCGGGCCAATCCGTCTCCTCAATGCCAAGGTGGCGCTCAATCCTGTTGATACTCTGCTGATTTGCCCGAGTGTGAGCACGAACTACATCGTTGGTGTTGTGGCATACTTTGAAGAGAGCTTTCAAGCCAGAAATAAAGGCATTGCCTTTCTTGCGAGGACGAGTCCTAGAAGAGGAAGGCATCGCCGAGGTGGAGGGCATATCCATAGTGGGCTGGGGTGGAGAGTGAGCTAATAGGGGAGACTCGCCCTCTGGTGGAAACTCTTGCTCCTTGGGAGGCTGTGGGCAATATGGGGCATGGACCGCATCATATCCAAACTCCATTCCAGTCACGGCATTAATCATCCTTTGAATGTATGGAGCATAGATAACTGGATTACTGCCATGATGGAGCATGTACCTCAACTCCGTCCAGAAAAAGTGAAAGACACTAAAGGGCGGGTGATCAAAGTCCATAGCTAAAAGAAGCAACTTGACCGTACCATGAATCTTGGTGCGATCACCCCTCTTGGGAGTCAAGGTCTCCCGGAATATCCTATTCATGATCTCCATATATGGACGTAGTCCATGAGTCGTCGCTAAATCCGGATCCTCATCCCGATAGAGAGTCATAAGAGCTTCATCCGTTGGATTGATGTCATCGTGAATTTCCATCTCATCTAGAGTGTCATCAAGCTTAATGATAGTAGCAAATTGCTTGTATGAAACCCAGAAGGCGCGCCCTTGAAGATTGAAGTGAATAAAGGAATTCTTGCCCTCACCTTCAAACCAAGCAGTGGAGAAAAATTGAGCAACCAACTCATTGTTCCAATTTTGATTGAGGGCCAAGAATTCATAGAGGTGTTTCTTCTCACATTCACTTATGACCAAGTCAAATGTTGGATTATTTTTCTCACTCATTTCAACTCAATTGATGTACTTGGAGACGGTGATAGCATTCTTCTTCTCAATAAAGATGGATATGTACCAATCAGCTTGAAATTTGCTCCAAACCCTCCTATCCGTGATGTACTTTTCATAATCATAAGGATTTTCCTTTCTTTCCTTAAATGCAGCACCTCTTTGCTTTGTGGTGTAATCCACTCGCTTCACTCTAGGGTCACCGAAGTTGATCCTTGTGTACTCCGGTCTGTGCATGATATACTTCCGGTAGGGTTGGAGTGGAGGGTAATCATCAAAGATAGGAACTGACTCTTGAGGCACATCTTCTTGTGGTTGAGCAGCTCCTTGGTAGCTACGCCTGGGTGCCGCATGGCTAGGACTGCCCATTTGGCCAGCTCGACTCATTGAAATTTTGGGCGTTGGCTTCCTTGTGCGCTTAGGTGGAGGAACGACTTCAATTTCATCGGAATCGGAGTTGGAGACGGGATCATGCAAGAACTTGGTCCTCTTCTCATGCACCATCTGGACATGTATAGGAAGTATACTGCTTGATTAGAAGTAATGAAAGAACGGGTGGAGACAAACACAGGATTATGCAGTAACAATCAGAACTGAGAGGTCCTGGCGGACTGTCCGCCAGGACACCTCAATTTTGAATGTTCCCACGAAAATATGTGATGTCAAGAATTAATCCAATGGGGCTCAAACTTTGTAGGCACATTCTAGATGATAATGGAAGCCTAGAATTAAATTTTGAACAACATTGGGTGGATAGATTGGGAGATTGACTTGAATCAAGGTTTAGGTTATGAAATGAACATGAACATGTGAACTAAAGATTTATCCATCCATTCTTCAAGATTTTCAAGGAATAGCATGCTCTACCTAGCAGGAAACAATAGCTAAAAGCATTCCTCAAGATATGCATCGAGTAGAGAGATCGATGAAGGATTGCATATACCTTGTTCTTGCCCTAGGATGAATGGAAGTGCTTCCAAAGGATTGGAAACGAGGGGAGAAGGTTCTTGCAGCCTGTGGAGGGGCTCCTTCACCGTGGACCTTGCGAAGGAACCGAATCCTTGGCTCCACGGACAATGGGGGGGTGTTGTCCGTGGGGAAGGAAGAGAGAGTGAGAGGATGGAGTTGTGTTATGTGGATGAAGAGAGATAGAGGAGCTTCATCCAAGAGGTATAGGGGGTTTTGGATAGCCTCCCACGAACATAAGACGATGGGCCCACGAAGAGATACGTTGGATGGAAGAAAAATGATCAGTTCTGCTGGCTTGGATGTATATGAGACAAAGCAGAAGACAAATAAAACACAGTTTTCAAGCCAACATAAAAAAAGTTTACCACTTTAGATCAACAACCAAGAGAAATCAGGATTTTCACAAACAAAGCATGCATCATTTTGGAAATTCATTTTGTTTAAAAAAGAAATTGTCCACTAGGCAAGCAGGTGTGCAACATTTCATTCAACACTCCTAGAGTCAATAATGTTTAGCTCACTTCTTAACTCACAAAATCTTTTCTCATCTAAGGGTTTGGTGAATATATCGGCTACTTGGTCATTTGTTCTCACATGAGAAATTTCTATATCTCCTTTAAGATTGTGATCTCTCAAGAAATGATGCCGAATATCTATGTGTTTGGTTCTAGAATGCTCACATGGATTTTCGGCAATTTTAATGGCACTCTCATTGTCACATAGGAGAGGAATATGATTCAAGGTGTAACCGTAATCCTTTAGAGTTTGTCGCATCCACAAAAGTTGAGCACAACAATGTATGATGTATTTTCTGACCAAATTTGCTTTTTATACAATTTTAAAATAACTGGAACATAATTTCGTCGCCATGTTTCTAGTCTTTTCTTCGATAAGGCCTCAACGCATGCTCAATAACATAAATAATAATTTTTCTTTCATTTTTTCCACTACTCGAATGACCACGTGGTTCAAATTTATAGTATTCAAGAACTTCAATAAAATGAAATAAATTGCCGAAATATAGTAAACATTTCAAGTAATGAACCAAAATTACATATGTAGTTGAGGAGAATGTAGGATCACAATAGGAAAAAAAAATTGTACAGAATAAAGAAAAAAAATTCGATTTGCCGAGTGTCGGTCAGCTGACACTCGGCAAATACACCCTTTGCCGAGTGTCAGACAACAAACACTCGGCAAAGCTAACGGCGTTAGTTCCCGTTCACTGCTGACGGGTCATTTGCCGAGTGTATCTGTTTGCCGAGTGTCAGCCTCTCGGCAAAATATATTATTCCGAGTGTTTTTCTTTGCCGAGAGCGACCCTCGGCAAAGAATGTGTTTGCCGAGTGCCCGAAATATAGCACTCGGCAAACCTTTTGACCCTCGGCAATAAATGCATGTTTTTGCAATATACTAACATAGAAATTAGAACTACTGCCGCAAAAGGATAATATGCTAACTGAGGCCGATACATGTCCATCTCCATATATACCGCATTTTTTTTTGGCTAAATGTTTTTGTTTGACAGGTGTAGGGAGGCTGTTATGAATGAATCTCCAGAAATATTTGCATTGCTGAGGGCATTATTAGCTTCCCTGTGTCTTACGGTTTCAGTTCCTTTTTTTTCATTTCTAACAGTCCCAATCAGATCTGAATATTGTGCTTCTTTTTTGGATTATTTCAGCATTGCGTACCAATCTGGCAATCTAGCAAGATATATGTCTTCCGATCCCGGCGTGTCATGGAATGCTTCTTTATCTGATGTGATCATTAATTATATTTTTTACAGAGGGGTGCTTACAGGCCTCGAAAGATGTTGTCTCGGTCGCAAGAAGCTGTGAAAAGAACAGTCTTTGTCAAATGCATTGACCACACTGTAAGTCTAGTAGCAAGTTTTATGAGTACTTCGGTAGAACATATATATATGTATATAAATTGTACGTAGCTATATATGTTACTTTGAGATAAACGTAATATCTTTTCTGTTCTAATCTTTTGTTTCAGATTACTGAGCAGATCCTGGCTGCACTATTCTGGTCATATGGGACTGTATGTCTTTTCCATCCATATGCTGTCTCAACTCTCAACATGATTAGATTGTATGCATTTGTGCTTTTGCCATGTTCTAGGTGCAGATATTATTTTTTCCCAACATGATGCACTTACCTTGTGGAATAAATTGAGTCAATGAATTAATTAGTCGTTTGTTGGTTTGTTTGTCATTTCTGAAATTTACATTGCTTGGGACCCTAAGAGGGACATATAAGTATAGTAGTGCATGGAAGAGCACGGGTGCATTTTTCTACATAATGAACAGTCAGAGCTCGTGTATAGGTCTATGGGAATCAACAAAGAATCTTTCCAATCAAATTTCTTTTTGAATCAACAAGCATTGTTCTGTATTTGGCAAATATAGGGCAATGACGCCATGTTATCATGAAGATGCTATTGGCATATTGAAACAGACAATAATTAGGTTTTTTTTACTTAGGGTGAAGTTGCTTTGCAAAGCATTCTGTGTTCTGGTACGTTTGTAAATTAAAGAACTTTTGATTTTATACTGTATATGGATGATGCAGAAATATGGGGTTGCACCCAACAGAGTAATTAACTCGTGATTGATAGATGAATTTTCCCGTATTTGTGTGTGTTGCCCTATACCATCTTTTGGTAAATGCAATATTATGCTAGCTGCAGCTGCATTATGTACTCGAAAGAATTTTTGTTGCATATAGGCATATATATTTTGATGTGATTCAAACTTCTAAGACAAAACGTGGATAATGCAGAAAAGAGCATAGCTGTTATACATGACAGGTTGACATTGATAAGAACCATATGTTTGCCGGGATATGTAATGGAGAAGGACTAGCTGACACACACAAAACATTAATCTTCTTTGTATTATTTCACTAAGTGTTATGCATGGCTTAGTGTGTCGAAGATGGGAGGGCGGGAAGTGCATGAATGCCCCATATTTTATATTTTATATAGCAGCATACCAGTTCTAGGTATTTCATATAAAATGGGTTTAGGATGTGCTAGTCCACAATTTGCATCTAGCTTCGTAATACTGATATAATATAGCAGGTGGTAAAGCGAAAAACTAAAACAAATTAAACGCGTAGAAGCTAAATGAAAAGATGTATGAATATATTCAGTTCCTTGCAACATGTTTGATTTGTAAGCATATATATATATGCAGCGATAAGTGTTTAGTGCCCTTGAAGGGTTTTCTGATGCACGAACTGGTCATCAAGAAAAATTCTGTAAGGTTCCTGTTTTATGATGCTTATTAGTGTCAATGCAAGTAAGCGACCTCCCTTACAATAGTTTAAAAAAGAGAGTTCATTCCTGAAGTATCCCCTACAATGGTATGGTTAGCAAAGTGCCATGGTCTGCATGGTGATACTTAATTTATGAATATCATATAGCATGTTCTGTTTGGAGTAATAATGCACAAAAATTTGAGAGGAATTAGTAAAAATACAAGACAGCTGGCTAACTAAGTGCCACTGATGATAACACAACAAAACCTGTAACTGAGCAAACATGTATGCTCAATATCAGAAGGATTAAACTTCAATGCTACAGTTCTTTTGTGCATTTTCAAATAATATTGTCATGTATATGGTGCGTCAGTATTACTAACGACACCTCATACCAGTAGTGTAATTTGAATAATTTGATAATTGCAATGATGAATATCTCACGATGCAGTGTTGCATTGCATTGTACATGTGTTGCAACATACAGGTGGTGGATTGTCGCATCTGTGGAGACCCCTCGAACGGTCTCAGGTTTGGGTTTGTAGAATTTCAACATGAGGGTAAGTTACCTATTTCTAACTCAAATAGTGTCTTTGATTTCATAAAATAATCAATCTTTGCTCATCATTACGAACTAAATTTCATGTAAAGGAAAACCCTATCTCAGTATTTCAAAAAATTTCAGAGGAAGCATACGCTGCATTATTACTTGATGGAATCATTATTGGGATAAACCCTCTGAGTGTTTCACCTTCAAGGACTGCAATCTGTCCTATTAACCCCAGGTTCCTTCCTCAGGTTGGAATAAGAACAAATAAATCCTTTGGCAAGCTTCGATATTCCCCCCTAATAAAGATGCAAAAATGCCTAATTATTTACTAATATATATATTATTAATTGTTTGACTCTTGTGTGTGTATAGTCTGAAGCTGAGTGGGAGATATGCTCGAGGACAATCTATTGCATCAATATCAGCAAGATTGTATGTAAAAACTTAAATTTTCATTAGTTTCACATAAATTAGGATTCTTATGCCCACAAATTTCTCTTTAGTTGTTATATTTACTTCCTTGTTAACTTTTACAGGTCCAAACTAGTAATCTGAAAGCCTTTTGTGAGGCATAATTTGGCAAGGTCAAGACAAAATCATCTAGCAAAGTGTTACTCCACTTGTTAGTATTGCAAAATAAAGTCACGTGCCATTTCTGTGTTTATCGTCGAGGATGATATGAATTGTTTGCCATCTTTTGTTTTCATTGCATCACAGGTTTGCCGCCTCAAGCTTCTGGATAATGACAAGCGCTCCACAAACTTAGCTTTTATTGAGTTTGCTGAGGTACGTAATAGTCTGAAAAGTTCATCGATATGGCAGTAACTTTTTTCTGCACTGAGTTACTCCAATCAATTGATGCTAGTGCTGGAACAATCTAGGAATTATAATTTCAATTTGTAGTTCTTTACTCAGTTTATATTGTATGCCCTAGTGCTCAGACTTCCTGCACTGATATGCTCCGTTTTTCCCTCATTTCTTGAAAATTATTGTCGACACCAAATACAAGATCAACATTATACAAACAGATATTGTTCGTCCGTTACCGTTCAACTAATAATTTTATTGCAAGCTATCAAACAGCATTCCATGCATTAAAACTGACAGATGGAAAATTCTGACATGCATGAGTCCTTTTGCTTTCTTGAAACAAGAATATAAGTCAGTGTCTGCGTGATACAAATTAAACAAGAGGATGGAACTCATATCTATGGTCAACTGTTGAACCACAGATAATTAAGACTAACTAAGGTGCATCTTTCACAATTACATGTGTCCACTAGGTTAATGGTGCTATTGCTGCCCTGGAGTCTGACAGCATTTTCGCGGCTGGCCTCCGAATCAGGTTTACACCTATCTATCCTTCTTGTTTTTGTTCTGTTCTCCTTAGGAAGTACTTCATCATCAATAGCTCCTTTACCTTATAATATCATCAGTGCCAGACTGCTGAATTAGTTCTGTGTTGCTTGTTGATCTGCAGGATATGCCCATCCAAGACCCCAATAAGGAGCTACTGCTATGGGACATCGCCTGTGCTGGCAGGCGTTGGCGGAGACTAACCAAGCTGCACCACCGGAACTGTTGCCAGTGGATGGTGGCTCCACCATGGTTTCTTGATCCGGCAATCTACTCATCATCAGTTACATGTGGCTGACTAATGTTATATTAGATGGGCGTGTCATGTAAACTCTCCAGATTATTGGGGTATGCTGTGCTTGTTTGTGACTATATATATGTATGATTGAGCCTGTGACTTGTGTGTGATAACATATATATAACGGCTCATGCATGCCCTTCCCTGGCTGCCTATGTAAAACTGTAACATCGTCAATAGCTGCCTAGTTGTTTGTGTACTCCTGCCAAACCTGTGTGATCTAATGCGCTTGAGCAGAGACTTGTGCACAATTCGACATCATGTCCATGTGGTTCCCTGGACTAAAAAGAAAACCCAATTTCATGTGAGGGACCGGAGTATATGTGTTTTCTCTCATTTATCTAGGGAGCTCATATTCTCTCGTTCGTTACAACTAAATGATTCAGAGTGATGGTAGATGGCACACGAACAACATACTCCACACATGTGCTTGCAGCTTGCGTACACTAAGTATCCCCCTAATTAAGATATATCACAGCTAGACAAAGTAACACTAGTCAGTCCGACCGGTACTTAAACGTGCCACCTAGAAAAATAAAAAAATTATTACAAACTCCCAAGAGTAAATGCGAATTTTTCACGCGTAAATGCATGTGCGCAGCTGCGAGGATTCAAACCCATGACCTCCAACCTCGCGCGCGTAGCTTTCTTACCATCCCACATACACATCACATATGTTTAGGTGGAAGATGCTTACCTTTTAAATTAACCCGTGGAGCACCATTTAGTACCGAACCAACACACCACCCGGTAGTACCGGGTTGTCTTTTGGTCCGGTACTAATACGGCTTTGGGGTCTTTTAAATTTGGATCCGGTAAAAGATAACTCTGTGATGGATCATAATGTATCCGGTACTAACGTGGCGAATGCCTATTTTTCTAGCTATGCATGCCTCCGGTGCTGCTCAGAGCACACACTGACACGTGTATGTAAAAGATGGATACCTCAGTTATTCAATCGTATAAGGTGATGCCCCGTGCATTGCAACGTGACCACGGAAGTGGCTGTCGCCGTACCGTTCCGGGACCGGAGGCTTCCGTCCTCTAGCCAACGTGAGCTACACTTTTTTCTCCAAATACCAGGGAATACTTCCAGAAGATAGTTGGTGGCCTGGGGAGCTGTCCCCGGCCGGGACCTTACCGCTTGGCCCACACTGGTGAGATGAAAGCGGTTCGAATAAAGAAAAGCGAATCAGATCAGGCGGGCTCATAAAGCCTATCAATCAATATCTTCTAAAGATGACAGAAAACCATACAGACGCTTGTGGTGACAAATGGATTGAAGTCTTTCTTGTACACATACGATACTTCCACGCAATCATAGAGACCATTCCACACATGAAGCTGGTAAGTCGGGAGACAGCCAGTTCATTGATCGGTGGAGGATTGTAGTCGCGGTCATCATTCTTTGCAGCGATGACCCTAATCCATTAAAACAGAGCAGAAAAAAATGCAAAGAATTCAAATAATCATGAGCACGACGAACAGATTTTGTTCATATTATTTCTGGTCGACGGCTACAGATTTCTCTCTTTAAATCCTCTGAACCGGCCTGCATGGGAGGACCTACACACACACACCCCATACTATTGCTACTGTGCTTCCAACTTCTAATTTAAGTTTACATGGATCCTTCCGATGCAAGTTAACGTTTTCACACGAAGAGCACGCAGTAAGCATTATATTAATTCCTCCCGGAGTCATAAACAGTCAGTATGGATAGTTAGAATATATGTGCCGACCTTTAATTAGGCCTATTATGGAAAATATCTATGCCCAACCACAACTAATAATAAAGCTGACACGGACATTTTTGGTTCGTGCTGGTGCATCTGCTCGAGCCCGGCGTGGCCTACCAAGCCGGTGCAGATGGGACATTGATACCAAACACGGATGAGCTGCTCTGTAGTAGTTTATTCCAACATACATTCCCTTAAGATAAATGCATGTGAAAATGACTTTTTGGATCTTTATTTTTTATTTTAGAGAAAATTTCCTATTTGACATTGGTAAAATTGAGAATTGCTCATTTGACATTGAAAATTTCTAATTCCCTATTTGCTTGCACTCCCTATTTGACCTTCCGTCTGTTTCATCAGTTAACTCAGACGAACGGTAACATGTGGGCGCTCCTCTCTCTTTTCTAGGCTAAAACGACTATTAAATAACCTCCAGAAACTTTTTGTAGGGAAATAATGAATGGAGATGAATACATTTTGAATAAAAACACATATGTTGCATTCAAAATTTTAAAATTCAAATTCACCAAATTAGGCTGCTTTTGAACTTTATCTAAATTTTTAGGGCACAACATTACCTTCCAAAAATTATGAAAATATACCTAATAATCCTATCATGGTATGAAATAATTTATAAAATTATCTTAACTTATAATTACTTAGTGAATCTTGAAGTTATTTCAATATTTTATTTTTGAAACAACTTTAAAATTTGTTTTTCTTAAATAAGTTTTAAATTTCTTTCTAATTTATCATTTAAAGTAATTTTATAAATTCTTTCATCCCATCGTAGGAATATTATATATTTTGGCATAATTTTTGGAAAGTAATATTGTGCCCTACAAACTTAGATAATTTTTGGTGAATTTTGATTTTAAAATTTTAAATGCTATATATGTGTGATTTTATTCAAAATCAATTCATATCCATTCATCATATCTCTACAAAAAGTTTCATGAATTTTAAAGGTGATTTAATAGTCCTTTTAGCCTAGAAAAGAGAGAGGAGAGTCCACATGTTGCCATTCGTGTGAGTTAGCTGATAGAATAGACGGAAGTATCAAATAGGGAATGAAAGTTCTAACTTTAAATAAAAAGTTAAAAATTTCAATATCAAATAAGTATCTCAACTTTACCAATATCAAATAGGGATTTTTCTTAATTAATTATTAGCCCACGTACAACGCCAGACTACCCAACGCACTGCAGGGCTGACATGTGCTTCGGGTCCGTGCAAACGGCGATTCGATGAAAAAACATCCATATCTGTCAAATTGAGTGTCAAATTGTGATTTCACCATTGGATTTCCGTTGGAGGAATGGCCCAGCTTAATTAGAAGATGGGCCTCATGTAAGAGCCCAGGAGCCTATTTGTAGAAGTTGTACTCACCAAGAGGTCTGGATGCAAATTGGCATTTTTCCTCCTCGGACCCAAGAGGTCATTAGGAGAGGATTCACTTGAGCACTCCACATTTGCTCACATATTTTGTACCGCTATCTCTGTCACTTGGACCTTCGGAGCTTTCTTCCTCTCTCTCTCTCCATTGCTTGGCGGAGTCACATCCCCAACAGTTTGACGTCCACCGTGTGTTTGGCTCGAAAAAAAACTAAAGAGAGAAAGAGAGCCTCCGGTAATGATTCGAATTATTTTCCCTTCGGCGTTAACTCTGGCCTTCGGCGGTGACTCGGAGCGAGTTTTAATCCATCGACAGTGAATTGAAGTTGGTTTCAACCCTTCGGTAATGACTCGGAATTGCTTTTTACTCATTCCTCACCCTTCGAAGGGACTCATCGGAGGTTTAAGAGCTTCGGTACCCATCCTGACTGACCTTCGGTCAGAACTCCACCATCAAAGATGAGCTTCGGTGGCATGTCTGATCCTCCCCTTCGGGCAGTCTTACCAAGGGCCACGTACTTCGGTGGCATGACTGAACCTTCTGTTTTATCGAAGTGGGAAAAGTCCCAACCGAAACATCTTATGTTTTACTTTTGATACACGTGACTTCTCAAC
Organism: Panicum hallii; assembly: GCF_002211085.1. NCBI lineage: Eukaryota > Viridiplantae > Streptophyta > Magnoliopsida > Poales > Poaceae > Panicum > Panicum hallii. Next base: position 38,445,038 of record NC_038043.1, read on the forward strand.
TTTGATTCTGCATAGCTAGCACAAGATGCGCCTTGTTCTACTTTTCATTCTCACGTGAAGGCAGCAAAGGCCGCTGCATACAGCCTTCGTCAGCTCGTATTTGCGAGATTTAATCAGCTTGCCCTATTTTTTCTTTTCTTTTCGTTGGTCTTTTGTCCATCAACTTCCGGTTGATAGAATACCTTCGTAGATGTTCACCCCTTCAGTCTCATTTTTAGTGGGATATCTCAATGTGAGTTACTTTGTCTTCGACCGTGATCCCGAGGTATTTTTACCCTTCAGTGTTGTCTCAGAGTTGATTTTAACGTCTTGGTAGTGATTGAAGATTGATTTTTATCCCTTCGGAATTAATTTTTCACCCTTCATCGATGACTCGAGGTTGATTTTTATCCTTTCGGAATTAATTTTTCACTCTTTGTCGGTGGCCTCGGATTGATTTTTATCCCTTTGGAATTAATTTTTCATCCTTCGTCAGTGACTTGAGGTTGATTTTTATCCCTTTGAAATTAATTTTTCACCCTTTCTCGATGACTCGGAGTTAATTTTTACCCTTCGGAGAAAATACCTTGGCTGACTTTTACCCAGCTCAGAGTTGGTTTTATACTTTGGTCGAGGAACCTTCATCGGTTCTACTCCTGAGATGTCTCCATTGGCATTCTGAACATATCTTCAGTGTTCTACCTTCTTCAGTATTCTTAAAATGCCTTCGTCACAGCATTATTATCTATTTGCTCTCCCTTTTAATGGGGCATCACTCTTCGGTTTGACAAATTACTTTCTTCGGCACAAGAAACGAGGTTATTACCCGCCATCTCATTTGCACCTCGGGATTAGTCGTCAGGTGCTTATTTGCCTTCGGTTCCCTGCAGCTCACGTATTAGTTTATTCTTTTATCATATGTTGCGTGCAATTATAACGTTCGTTGAACCTGCATAGCTGCATGCCACGCCTTTATCAGCTCATATGCACCAAGAGCCAGCTTCACTAGCATATGATGTCATATGCTAATATATGTTCATTTTACCCTTGGGTCTTTATCTCGGAGCAATTTCACGACCGAGGTGCCATCTCGAAACTAGGCGCTAGCAAGGCAAAAAGCTCAGGCCAATCAAACCTCGCCACGAGACGAGAATGCATGCAAGAGTGCAAGACGCCGACGCACCCTTCGATCTTGAACGGGGCCTCGAGGCAGGAGAGGAACCGTCACCCACCAAGCAGGCAATGATAGCCCTTCGGTCTTGCAGAACCCGGGCGGGCAGGCTCCCTTCGGTCTCATCCGAGGCTGCTTCTCCGGCGGGCTTGGCAGCGCGACGGACCGACGGTGGACCCCTTCGGTCCGCATCAGCATCGGCCCATGGCGCATTTTCAGCTCCGGCCTAGCAGCCAACTCCAGCCCAGCGAGCGCGGCAGCTTCGGCACAGGTACGGAGGTTCCCTAATTTTACAAAAAAAACGTCGTGCACAGCCAGGATCGATCTTGGATCTTGAGCTTCGGAGATGTTGGAAGTTAACATTTTGTTCACAACTAGTCGGACCCTATGCTCCGCATGTGAAGGTTCCCTTGAAATTAATACTTGCCGAACATCTATTTTGTGTGAACCTTCGGCTTGCAAGCAAAATGTTGCCTGTGTGCAGGATCCTAAAAGTCCACGGATGGTCTTCATCCTGTGGCAAGAATGCTCAGTGGTGGGAGAAATCGCTCTCTGCTGGTGGGTTGCCTGCCCTTCGGCCTGGATCGCAGCAACAAGCCAACGAAGGCAGAAAAACACATGCATGCGCTCAGGTGGTCTTCACTGCTGCAACGGTGGTTTGTTGGGTTTCGGTGACATTACCATATTGGATTCCAGGTATGTCGTATGCATGAACAACTGTCTCCTTGTTAAAAAATTTAAATATATAAAATTTAACCAACATGCCGAAGGAGGGTCGTACGAGACAAGGCCCTAGGGGGCGTTAAACCTTCCGTTCTCACCACTGAGCCACTTTTCTAGTCTATGGATACTGCTGTTTTCACTGTCTTCGGCATAGGCTCTAGGAGTGATAAGCCTCCAGTTAATTTTATTTTTGTTTATGTTATCATATGCCTCAAGTGTTTACGTTTTGAGCATTATCATTGTTTAAGCACATTGATATGATTGCATGCTCAGTTACCGAAAAGTTAGCTTCTTATATATTGATTCGTCTAACTTTCCCTCTATATATGGAGAGTCTATTTTTTACCAGCGAAGCAACCTACCCTTTCGGTTCAAAGGGGTCATCGGCGGAAGGGATAGAAACGCTCATGAGAAGCGGCCATGGCCCGTCCTTACTTTCAGGATAACGACGTCCATGAACATGTGTTTCTTGGCCCGTCGGCGTCTCTTCGTGAAGCGTCTTTCACTTTTACCCTTCGTTTGTAAGACTACTTAATCTAACGCTTATACTAACCCTTCGGTTCGAAGAACTTCACTTCCCTTTTTTGCAGGCTTTTCTCACCAAGGTAAGAAACACTGTTTTTCTTTACCCTTCGTTTTCACAATGTTCACACATTCTCATCTCAAGAGCGCTTTATATTTATACTTCGTTGTGTTTCGCATTTTATTCCCATCACTTGAATTATCACGTATAATATGCATAATTCGTCGCATTTTGTAGGATCATACTTTCGGGTTATTGGTTTTCTCCCCGAAGTAAGGGTACCATACGGAATGTCGGTTATCTCGGTCCGTAATTGATTCAGAATTGGATATGCCATGTCAATCAGTTTTTACACTTCATCAAATTGGTCTCCTGGAATTCTATTTGGACTTCGATAGTGCTTGATGCCAGTTAACTCATGGGGCTTCCATCACATGAGGAAGTGGAATTCAACCGAAGGTTGTGCCTTATTTGCCAGGCTAACCCGTCGTCTTTTTGCTACCATTGCAATAGCATACATCCATTTATTCATTCATTCATTCATTCATTCATTTCATCGCATACACGTAATCCTTGATCTGGTGCATTTGCATTGCATTGCACCAGAGCGTGGAGCAAAGAGTGCTCACGCCGAAGATGGAGCCCTCTCGAGCTAAAAGCCGAAGGCATCTGCAAAACAGAAGGCGAAACCCTCTCAAGCAAAATGCCGAAGGTTGTCGCAGAAACAAAAATGGAGCCCTCTCGAGCCAAGAGTCGAAGGCATCCGCAGAACCAAAAATGAAACCCCTTCGCCGGACTTCATCAGAAATGGACCTTGTCAGTCATCGGCCTTCATCAAGGATGAGCCTTCGCCGACACTGTTCGGTTCGAGGAGCTTGACGTCTACCTCAGCAATGACTACTTCGCCTTCGGCCCCGCCGACACTATTCGGCTTGAGGGGCTCGACATCTACCTTGGCAACGACTACTTCGCCTTCGGCCCCGCCAACATTGTTTGGCTCGAAGGGCTCAACATCTACCTTGGCGACAACTAATTTGCCTTCGGCCTCGCCGACATTGTTCAGCTCGAGGGGCTCGACGTCTACCTCGGTACGTCACCTTCGTCCTCATCGACAGTGTTCGACTTGAGGGGCTTGGCAACGACTACTTCACTCTCATCCTCATTGACGGTGTTCGATTCGAGAGGCTCAGCAACGACTACTTCGCCTTCGTCCTCAACGACAGTGTTCAACTCGAGGGGCTTGGCAACGACTACTTCACTCTCATCCTTGTCAATGGTGTTCAACTCAAGGGGCTCAGCAACAACTACTTCGCCTTCCTCCTCGACGACAGCGTTCAGCTCGAGGGGCTCGGCGACAACTACTTCGACTTCATCCACGACGTCGGCTGCTTCGACTACACTCCCGAAGCATCTTTGCTGCTTCCGCTACGAACCCCGGCCAAGAGGGTCTATGGTGGGGCCATGGTGGACTAGCATCACTTGGCGCATCAAGTCTTGTCCGGCGCTCATGAGCAGAGACCCAGAGGCACTGCATCCCCTACTTCGACTACATCGGCTACAATGAAGAGTGATCCGAGGAGACGATGAGGCTCAACCGGCTCTGAGGGTGTGAGCGCTTGGGAACCAAGGCTCTGAAGCCTATGTGATGAAGTCAAGTGACGAAGTTTATGCCTTCATCATTGCCGAAGACTCACATCATCATTATGATCGAAGTCAATCACTAGCTGGATTATCATCATCGTGTATGTATGGACCTGCTAGGCGTGCGTGCTCTTTTCTTCGTCTGTTTTATCCCGCTAGGTTTTTGGATGGAGCTTTTAGCAAGGCGTACGAGCGGGCGGTCATGAGAACACTCCTCGTAGCCAAGGTTATAGATAGGTCTGGGCCACTTTGTATATATATTCAGCTACTATGTTTTGTTGTATCAATCAAACTAAAGTAGATAAGGGGCTACTGTTGGGGGAATGACCCAGCTCAATTAGAAGATGGGCCTCATGTAAGGGCCTAGGAGACTATTTGTAAAAGTTGTACCCACCAAGGGGCCTGGATGCAAATTGGCACCCTTCCTCCTCTATATAAAGGACTCAAGGGGTCATTAGGAGGGACTCACTTGAGCACTCCAACACCTGCTCACATGTTTTGTACCGCTATCTCTCTCACTTGGACCTTTGGAGCTCTCTTCTCTCTCTCTCTCCACTGCTTGGTGGAGTCACGTTCCCAACAATTTCTTATTGTGAGAACTTTTAAACAAGATCACACTTGAGAGTATTTAAATATATTTTTTAGAACAATTTTTGGAGATGTAGAACAATTTAATTTTATTGTGAAGGTGGAAGTGTGGAACAATTGTTCCATCTTTATAATTAAATTGTTCCAACTTCATAAAAAAATTGTTCTATCTTAATAAAGAAAATGTTCTAGCTATAAAATCTCTAAATACATTCAAATACCATCTTGTTTCAAAGATTTCAACATGACAAATTCAATAGTGCAATTAAAATATAGTTTAGCCGCTCAATTTATCATTTTTATTTTCAATATATCTTTGCTCATACTTCCGGACTAGCCCACCAGTGGGTCTCCTGTGCGCCTGCGCCCTGCAGGGCCAGAAGCCGCAGCTTTTTTAAAAAAAAGGGTTAAAAAATTGAAATTCTAAAAAAGGGTGCCAGTTGGGAATAATTTGAAAAATGGGTGCCTCCCGCCCGTTGATCGGGCGGGAGGCGTGGGGCCGGGGACATCCCGCCCATCCAGAGGGCGGGATGTTCCAAACATTTTTTGCAGGCCCCTCCCGAGGGCCCCTTCGCGAATAAGAAAGTTTCTTATTCGCGAAGAGGTCCCTGAGGGAGGGATCCCGGCCGATCAGAGGGCGGGAAGCATCCCGGCCGGCCAGCAAGCGGGATGTTGACAGCATATTTTTTTGTTATTTTCTGTTGGAATTTATGATTTACAATCTATTTGAAATTTAGACTATTTTCAAATACAATATTGATTCGCCATACTCTTTTGTATACATTTAAAATTTTAATTCAATTTTACAAGGAAGATTGCTCTATCTAAAATTCGTATGAATATGGTTAAACGATAACGTTTTGCAACGTAGAATCCAAATATTACGATACTACGATATATCAACGAATTAAAAAGAAAATAGTATCATACAAAACAGTTTAAATATAAAAAGTCGACCGAATCAGGAGTATCTACCCCGCATGTCCCGGACCTCGCGCTCTCTTGGTCCTCCCCCCCCCTAGTCCTAGCCCGTCGGCGTATGTGATCCTCGGAGTATGTAAATGCATCTGGAGCACGGTGAGGACGAGGGGAAGGAGGTGCAGGCATGAAGAGGTCATCCTGGGACTGTACACCTGGAGCGTCATACGTCTGGGATGGACCAATGATGTCAGGCTCGGCGCCGCCGCCCACCAGCTCTGACCAAGTGGCGGAGCCGCCCTCCCAGTCGTCCCAGTCCGGCACACCGAATGGACCACCGTACGCATGAGCTCCCGTCGACCATGCATGCTGAGCGTAGCCCTGAGAGTACGCTGCAGCTGGTGCAGCTGGCATCAAACCTGACGGGAGAGACGTTCCTAGAGCATACGCGCCAAACGTCTGAGGCTCCATTCTTGCAGGAGGAGGTCCCATTGCCGTCGAGTGCATGACTATAAAAAGAAACAAAATTAGTCGTGTAAATCAAAGGTGATCGAAATGGCAATTATAAAGGACTTACAGCTTGAACTAGCGGCAGTACCGCTAGACGCTGCATGCGGTGCTGCAGAGGTCGACGGGCCAGCTGTGTACACATGGGCCAACGCATGAGATGAACTAGAGGCCCCCACGTCGTCTTTGCCGCGACACGTCAGTGCACGTAACGCTCGTGTCAAGTTGTCTTGAATCTTACGCAAGGTGTCCTTGTACTGTGACTCCGGTACACGGACTCCACGTTCAAGCAACGTGATCTGAGATGACGCTTCGACCTCCGCGTAGTTGATCAGATCAATCTGCATACGTAATGGGATGCAGAGTAATATTGTTATCGATCTTTTATAAAAAAAGATTAAATAATTCAAGTTGCGAAAGACGTACCGCGCCACGGTGCTCCTGATCACGGTACGAGGGATACGTGTCCGAGATGGTCGGCTGGTGCTGAAGCTCCGCGTCATCAATGCGTGAAAGAGTGACGTACGGACGCGTGCGAAGGAGGTACCAGTGGAGGTATGCGGCGTATGACGCCTCCATGTGTGGGTGCCCCTCGTCCCACACATCATCACGTGCGTCAAGCCACCCTTGTATGTACTCCTGCATCTTGACGACCCAGTTGACCTCGTTGGCATGATATCCCCTGCGCGAATATCTGTTGCAAACATTTGAAAGACAACATTGCTTTATGATAACGAATATATAATTAATACAAAATGAGTTATCACAAACTTACTCGTGTACGTTGCGCGGCACGGCCTGGAACGCTCGAGGTAGGAGAGGAAAGTGTTGTCGCCGCCCGAACTGCCTCATCACACGCTCGACGCAGTACGGCTCGACGAGAATATCGAACACTAGGTTCGCCTTTGTCAGCCAGTACTCCTCGTCACGCGTGCAGAGGGAAGACAACCCGTGCGGCTCACGTGTCTGGATAGCCGCAGCGGTGTACGGTGTCCAGATGACATCCTGTGGCCGCATCCGATCAAATTCGGACATGAACTGAGGTTATGCTTTTCGGATCTGCCGATGTGCCCAGCTCATTTGCAAAATTACACAACTGCATCGGTACTCCTCATATGCAGAAACGTACAACGGTAAATTAAAGAGCTTAACAGAACTTACCCGTCGATCGGTCCAAGCGAACCCATCGTGGGGCTATCCGCGTCCCACATCCCATACATCTCGGACGGATAAGGCTCCTCGCTGATTAGGGGACGTGCTATGGCGAATCGCTCGTACGACCATAGCTGCAGCAGAAGTGGGCAGCCTGTGATGACGGCGGTCCTCTCCGTCTTCAAACAAGCCTGGCAAAGGCCTCGGTACGTGGCTGCAAGCACTGCCGATCCCCAGCTCCACCTAGGTACCTGGCCCGGCTCTGCATCCGCAATCGCCCGGCGTATTGCATGAGCACCTTGTCCACATAATTGCCGGTAGAGTTGCAGAAAAGAGTCCATCCGAACAACCACAACAGATATGCCTCCAGGTATCGCGACACCTCGTACTGCCCAGCCAGAGGGTGCAGATCCTGAGCCTGAAATATATTTGTTCAAAACTTAGAGGTAGTCACATATGATTCAATTAAATTAACTAAAAAATAATTGCACGTACCCTAAATTGTATTACCCAACTCTTGGCGGGGCCGGGCAAATCAGGTACGTTCACAACAAGTGGCGGGTTCGCTGGAACAAACCGCTCCTGCAGTTCCGCCCTCCAGAAAGGTAGCACGGCAACCGGGCCAACAGCTTCACCCGCAATGGGAAGCCCGAGCAGGTACGACACGTCCTGCAACGTGGGGGCCATCTCCCCGCACGGCAAGTGGAACGTGTGCGTCTCCGGACGCCACCTGTCCGCCAACGCTACAAGTAGAGAGCGGTCCAGCTGCATCCGCTTGGCCGTCGCCGGCCTGAAGCATACGTGCGAGTGGCAGCAAACCAGCCTCACGTAACCTGTATATTTTGCATTGTGGTTACAATTATCGTACAAGCTATACATTACTTTCGTAAAAAAATATAAAGTATCACCTGTCAAGCTAGCGGTCGTCCAGGTGCAACAACTCCTTTGCTACACGAGGGCGCAACTCGTGAAGCTCCTGCCCCTCCACCGCTGCCAGGTACGACCTGTGCCGTTCGTCGATGTGCGCGTCAAGGAGCTCCGGTGTCTGCGCCATATCTGCATGAAAAATTGAAATTATACCGTAACACATATTCGTACAAACAATTGAAAAATACTAAAAACTATTTATAATAGAACTAACCTAACAAATATTTCTAAATGCTATTAAAAAAACTAAAAACTATTCGAAATATAACTACCCTAAAAATATATTTGAAAACTATTGAAATTATAAATACTATTCAAAATATAACTACCCTAAGAAATATATCTAAAAACTATTTAAAATACTACTAATAAATATTTCTAAAAGCTATTAAAAATACTGAGAACTATTCAAAATATTACTACCCTAAGAAATATATCTGAAAACTATTACAATTATAAAAACTATTCGAAATATAACTACCCTAAGAAATATATCTAAAAACAATTAAAAATACTAAAAACTATTTATAATAGAACTACTCTAAGAAATATTTCTAAAAGCTATTAAAAATACTGAAACCTATTCGAAATATAACTACCCTAAGAAATATATCTGAAAACTATTCAAAATATAACTACCCTAAGAAATATATCTAAAAACTATTAAAAATACTCAAAACTATTTAAAATAGAACTACCCTAACAAATATTTCTAAAAGCTATTGAAAATACTGAAAACTATTCTACGTATAACTACCCTAACAAATATTCGTAAAAATAATTAATAATTATACGATTATAATACCTCCAAACTAACATGTGGACAGGGCTTCGCCGCTTCCTCTCCTCTCCTCTCTTCCTCTCCTCCTTTTCTTTTTTGTTGATTTTTGATGAATATTATGAGAATTAGGGGTGGGTGGGGGCTTAAATAGTGGGGGGGGGGTGACATCCCGCCCGTTGGAAGGGCGGGATGCCCCTCGGGGTAACCTCCCGCCCTCCCAACGGGCGGGAGGCTCCTCGGAAGACACCCCGCCCGTTGGAACGGCGGGACGTCGCGTAACTTTCGCGAAGAGGCCCCTGCGAAAAAATTTTCGAGCCCCCGCCGACCCCCCGCCCGTTGGATGGACGGCATGTCTCATCCCGCTCGTTTATTGGACGGAAGGCACCCATTTTTCGAAATGTTTTAAGCCGCAACCCCTTTTTCAAATTTTATTTTTTTAACCCTTTTTTAAAAAAACTCCTCGCACGCATAGGGGTGGTAATGGGCCAGAAGCCATTCAACGTGTGGCAGATCGTCATCCTAAAACAATGCAGGGTGACATCATTTTTAAACCTTGCTTTCAGTGTGCAAAGATTTCAAATAAGAAGAGAATCAAATTTGCCGAAAGGTTGTAGCAACCAGAAGTCTCAGTGGTGAGGCCGCATTGTAACCCCTGGCCAGGATGCTATTATGCAAAAGATAATTCAAGAAATAACAGGCACACACATCATTTCAGGATAATTATTATGATATATATATATATATATAAGCATATGTTCTCTCAAGGACCAGACGTACGAAAGAAACACTTTACATGCCCAGCTAGACTAATGTACATCAGACTCAAGTACACACCATAAAGAGGATAAATCTCCACAGATGACTTGACCCCTTCAGTTTCAAATGTACCAGCCAATGGCCATTCGAGTTGAGCTCCACCACGAAGATTATTACCAAAGCAGCGAGCATTGCATTGTGCAAAGCTCATGCTCCGCTTGCATATACACGGGTCCACTCTTTGGCTGTCATTCAAGACCACCATTGAGCTGAATAATCCATCCAAATTCTGCAGCTAAAGGTGAACAAGATTAAGTTATTCCCTCACCTGTTTCTACAGCTTCAGTCTCATTAGCTTTCCAGTGCTTTGCAACATTGTCAGCTAGTGGGTCGTCAGGATTTGGGGCACTGAGCAGCGCCTGGATGCTGAAGACCAGAAACATAAGTGCAAATAAAATGAACTGATCAGATAACATTTAAGTTATTCGAGTTAAGTTATTTGTTCTCTCTTGTTCTGTTTCAGTAAAATTTCCAGAAAAGCATAGACACCAGCAACTCTGAAGATTGTGAAGCAGGCATATGAGCTGTGTAAACACCAGCAGCTCTGAAGCAGGCATATGAGCTGTGTGCATCCTTACTCATGTTACAATTGAGATATTGGGATACAAACTACACACACACCAGGCTTATGTGAACTGATTGTGAATGCAGCAAACATGATGCAGATGCCTGATCATAGGTTGATTTGGGAACATGGAAATGTTCTGCTCCCACTCTAATGGCATTCCAGCAAATAATATGCAGTGACGGCAGCAACTGCAGCTTCCTCCACTACATTGTACACGCCATTCACTTTATGGAAAGGCAGCCTGACAATTTCTTATTTCTGAGAGGCTCTTTGCTAGTAAAATAATGCATCTTATATGATAATCCTGTTTTATAGTAGTCAAGGACTATAGAGTGCAATACAAGCTGTGAAGGTGCACATTTGCCACTATGTAGCATCTCTTAATACTGTAATCTTATAATGGCCACAGACATCAACAAGCCCTTTCAGGAATCATATAGCTTGTTTAGTGGAGCTGTTATATGGTTTGTACTTTCAAGAACAAATATCACACCAAGACACCAAATAAACCAGGCTGACTTTAATACAGAAAAGCAATGAAGCAGAGGTATTCACCTCAAAAGAACTGTTCGGATCTGAAGGGCAGGACTCCACTTGTCCTTTAAAATATCAAGGCATATCCTACCAAGCTGCATGAGTGTAAGTATTAAGCAACACAGTAAATCCTAATACCATAAGAGGGAAGCACGAACGTAACAAACTTACCTTGTCAATGTTAGGGTGATAAATTTTTGTGAGAAAGCGAACCTGTGTTCAGAATCAGAACTTCAGTCAGAAACCATAAATTGAGAAATTCTATGGATCTTAAATTAAACTTACCAAAAAGATATGAAATACTAGTGAAAAAAGTAGAGGGCAAATCTAAGTCAGTCAAATAAAAGCATGAATGAAGTTATACAAGTTTACTGAAGTCACTGAAATTTGCAAGAATATTTTGAGTGGCTGGGGTGATAAAAAAATCATACGATGATCTGCAGTTAAATGTGAAGCTGAAATCTAAATCTCATTGAGGAGCAACACATATGAAATCTAAAAAAATCATATGATTTAGCCTAAATTAAGCTTGGCGAGCATCAGCAGAACTACTAATTATTTACTAACAATTTATAAAACCATAACACTACTGAAAACCTAGTCAAGATTACAGTAGTAATGAAGCACCTTTGGCGGAGCCATTGGATATTCTTCAGGTAAGAATAGTTCGAGCTTGAAAACTCCTCCTGACAAGTAGTCCAATCAACAGTTATCAGACATCAAATTAGAGAGCACAAAAGAAAAATTGTTTTGCATTGCCACTGCTTTGTTTTGCATTCTTTGAGTAGGAGAGAAAGGATGCATTAGTGGTCGCAAAGAATGCAATAATCATCACACGAGACAACAGAAAATATATAAGAAGATTTTGAAGAAAAAATACTAGGGAAAAACACAAAAACATTCAGGGCAATGAAACAGACATGCACACACCAAAAAAGCTAGCAAGTATGACTTGCTTGCCAGCACTTGCAGAAAATACTTTGGATCTTAGTTAGAGAAATTAATAGTAAAGACCACCCATCCCACTTTCCAAATATTTACAGTTAAAAAATAAATATCCTAGCAATAACAATTAGTTCAATGTTTTTTCACATAACTAGAGTTACCAGCTTGTTTGGCTGGTGCCCCTGTTCAATCGATGCATCTTCACTCATCCCAAGCCACAGACATCTTGCTTGCATTGTCTGCCCTATGTAATCAACCACAGTTGTATTGTTCCATGCCCAGTCACAGCAAGTCATCTCCACCGGCACTGCTGCCCCCTTGGTTTCATGCTGGCCTGCACCCTGGTGCATAAATATTGCTATCAAACCTGGAGCATGGGCCTATGGTGAATCTGTTTCTGACATGATGCCAAAAAGGACCATGCCACAGATTGATGAACGGAAACCACACAGGTCTCTGATTTGGAGCGAGAGAATGCAGGCCATCGGGAAAACTGGCTGAGAATGAGGCTTGCTATAGGATTTGCAGGTCTTGGAAGCTCTGGTCTCAGATTAATGTATGGGGAAGGATGAAGTTGAGGTGCTCACTGGTGCTGAGAGAGTGAGAGAGCAAGCAAAGTGGAGCCGCAATGGCACTTTTTGCCATGAGCCACCAGGGGCAGAACTACAGTCTAGAGAATTGATAAGAGAAGAGCATCGGAGGCATCCACTAGAGCTTACTAAACTTCTTTGTTATAAAAAACAGTCAGATCGCATAGTTCCCAACAGACATGGAGGAAACTGTATGTTAGCAATAATCTTGACTAGTAGTGCAGTAGGTACATGTAAGTTACTTAGGGTCCAAGTCTAGTCAAGTCTAGTCTTTGCCTTAGGGACCAAGTTAAGTCAAGTCTTTGCCTTGGCATGTAAGCCACTATGGCTGTGTAGTAATGTGTATCTAGTGTTATAAATAGAGAGGAGAGGGCCTAGCTCCCTCAAGAGTTCAAGCAGCACCAAAGGAGAGTGGTCTGGTTGTTCTCTTCACAAGAGGAGTGTGTGTAGCTGCTGGCAGGTTGCCGTAGAGGACTGCCTGGGCTGCAGAGTAGGAGTTGCCATAGCCGGATGCTTACAGGCTGACCGGAGGCAACTTTAGGTACTTAGAGTGGAGCTGATCAAGTGGATCAGTTCCAAGTAGGTTGCGGCGGCACGGCGGCACCTAGTGTGTTTCTGCGTGAAACTAGTGTGTTAGCGTGTATCTTCGGTAGTGTGTTGTCCCAACACTGTAAAAATATAATAAAACAAGCCAGAAAGACATGGATCCATGGAAGGCACTGTACAATCTTGATAAAGCATTTTGTCCAATGTTATTAAGGTGATCTAATGTGACTGAATGGTATTTGACTAAAGTTTATACATTTTGAATGGTATGGAATTGAATTTTCCAATAATCTCAATTCCATAACATTTCTAAAGCCAGTTAAAGGGCAATATTATTAAATTCAACATATACATGATGTCTAAGGCAATTAAAATACAGAACAGAAGAACAAGAGGAATAGGTTCCTCACCCTCATATGGCGACTGCGACGGGCCAAGGATCATGACATTGAAGTAACGCATGTTCTCTTCAGATGGCGAGGCACTGATTCCTGGAGCTGCAAAAACAACAAGCCACACAACCCCTGAAACATCACAAACCCATCGAAGAAAACCCAAAATTTCCAAAGGAACAATCATGACATAAAAGTGGAACTATCTTCGCACAGTTAGACCATATGCATGATAAAATTAGACGTTCTAATATTTCTTTGGCTAAATGAAAAACAACAGGCAGAGGCCTTTCGGGGCTAATAAGCTTACTGTAACTAAATCCTAGGGAAAAAAGAAACAAACGAAAGGGGGCACCAAACCAACATCTTTTCATGAAGCATCTCACCTGGCTCGCTGAGCAGCCGCTGCGTCTCCTGCAGGAAGTAAACCACCAAAAATCACTATGTTTGCACTAAAAAGAATGGAAAGAAACCGAAATTCGAGGGGCTGAGAGGACTCCTCACCTTGATGATGCGGCGGGGGAGGTTGCTGTTGGCCATGGTTGGACAGAGGAGGCGCCTTCGTGCTAGGGTTTGGTGGTCCTTGGGATCGCGGCGGAGGCGGAGAAAGATTGGGGGTAAAGGAGGCGGCGCTGGTGGAGAAGAGAATGGTCGCTTGCTTGCTTGCGCACCCTGGTCCCTGTTGTTTACTGTTTTTACAGATCAAGGACACGTGGAGGAATTTTTATTTTCTGGAGGGTACGAATTCATATGAGAGCATATATTCTGACGACGCATGATTTTTTTTTATTTTTTATTTCTGCGAGGGACGACGCGTGAAATGTAGTGAACCATTACCAAACACTTTTTCACTACAAGAATCATTGCATTTTAATTTTTTTAGTGTATACTAAAGTACATTATAATTTTTTTTCATGTGAAATGGAACTCCTATTTTGTTACTAGTACACGTTGGATAGCATTCTAGGCTGAGGAACCTTACCTAAGGTTTTGCAAATCAAGGGAAATTGTATATTGACACTTGGATATGGAATGTTAAGATCGTAATAAAGAGCTCCACGTTTTGAATGGGGTCCATTAAGACCTGGTATATATGAGCTCCTCGGATAACACATAAAATGGTATTTTGTTTTCTCATCTTCGTAATAGTGGGGTGAGATAGATTTCTAATGCTGGTTCGTCAGTCATCTTTGCTTCTCCTAGGGAGATAGTTTTGGTTATGGGTTTCATGTCGGTGGTGTCGTTGTTTGTGTGGAATTGTCTTCCATCTATCTAGTAGTGATGAGAAGGCTTATGAGGGTTATGGTTGCAATAACAAATGAAACATAAAAGATACCCAGATTCTGAAATGTGTTGTGCTTGTGCGCTGGCTTCACGCCTTCACCCACTTATCGTGTCCGTATGTGACAGCGTAGGTAGGTGCTTTACGGTTCAGCTGAATTGTGACACGGACTGCACACCGTAATGCAATTCTGACTCACAAGCCAGCAACAGATTGCAAAGGGGACTTGGGACCTAGCTGGAACGCACAATTCTCACAATTCAGAGCCAACCTGTGAAATACTTGAGGCAAAGCAGACACCACAGTTTTTAGGCTGTTGCCATGTTCCATTGTAAAGTTACATCACAACTGTCTACGAACAGATCAGACATGATCATCGTCTCCCTCTTATTTACTGCCACTTCAGCGAAAACGCCATTATTTTCTCACGGTGTAGGGAGATGATCAAAGATGCAGCTTACATCGGCAAAAATACAAAGGCCTAGAGCAGATGATCAGAAGGAATAGATCCCCTCCTTGTCCTAACCAGTGTTCTGAAGACCGGCAGCTATACCCTTCATGGTGAGAATGAGTGTGTCCTCCAGCCCTGGGGCGTACTCGCTGGCCGGGTTCAGCTTCACGAGCTCTGCTGCCGGCTTGCTCGAGTCCATGATCTCCTTGGACAGGTGGGGGCGCAGCGCGACGTGGTAGTCTGGGTCACGGATCCGCTTCAGGGTGTAGGCCTGACAGACGTTCAGGGTGGTGATGTAGGCATCACGTAGGCGGAGCCGCTGCTTCAGGTAGGGATCACCTTCAAGAAGATCCCTGTGCCCAGCAACCTGAAGTCCAAAATGAAGTTCAGTATATTATAAAATGCTGGAATCCTAGTTGAAACAAAATTCAAGAAATGTATGTGTTTTGTTTAACAGACCTGAAGGAGAAGCTTTTCGGTTTCTTCATAGTTGGTCCTCAGCTTCTCACCCAGTGGCTGTAGATCCTCCGAAACAAGGAGTTTGTCATACAGGGCGGCAATCCCAGGATTACCCTTGGCGAACACCATCTCAACAAGATCAATGGTGACCCTGAAAAACGGCCACTCATTGTACATTTCTTGGAGCATGTGGAGATTCCTGATGTCCTTTTGGAGGACATGCTTGAATGCGGCTCCAAAGCCTAGCCAGACCGGGAGGTGGAATCGAGTTTGTGTCCAAGCGAAAATCCACGGGATTGCACGGAGCGACTCAATTCCACCGCTTGGCTTTCTCTTGGATGGCCTGCTTCCTATGTTCATCCTGCCATACTCTGTTTCAGGTGTTGCCTGTCAACACAAACATCACATAGTAAATATTCGCTAAATGTAGGGTTAATCGTCAATCGGATGGCTTCAGTGACCATTTTCTTTAGGTTCGCAAATCATAAATTTGCACAGTAAAAATTGTGCTAGATTCAAATTAATGATCAGGTTAAACCTATTTCAAAAGTTCTGTTTTGCAGCTTACAATGGCCAAGAACAAGGACTTACGAGGCGGAAGTACTCGACGAAACGTGGCTCTTTGAAGACAATGGACCGATATTCCTCAGTTGCCACAACTGCCATCTCATCAAGAAGAGCTCGCCATTCTGGCTTCGGTGCATTTGGTGGATGCATGCCATGCTCCAGGGTAGCAGCTGTAAAACGCTGCAGTGTTCTGAAGCACAAGTGCTCCTCACCAAAGGACTGTTCAATGACTTCACCTTGGACTGTGACTCGGAGCGATCCATGGATTGTGTCTGGTGGCTGGGACAAGATGGCAAGGTGAGTGGGACCACCACCCCTTCCAACTGTCCCACCACGTCCGTGGAACATTGTCAACTTCACACCAAAGTCCTTCGCAACCTTGATGAGCTCCTCCTGAGCTTTGTACAGCTGCCAAGCTGCTGAGAGACGACCAGCATCTTTGCCAGAGTCCGAATACCCAATCATGACCTCTTGCTTGCCATTGATTCTCTGTCTGTACCAATCTATTGAGAAAAGTCTGGCCAATGCAGCTGGGGCAGCCTCAAGATCGGCCAACTTCTCAAACAGTGGGACTACTCTAAGGGGTGTCTTTACATGGCACTCACGTTGGAGGAGCTCAACAGCAAGGACATCTGAAGGAGCTGTCGCCATGGAAATGATATATGCACCAAAATTGTCAGCAGGAAGCTCAGCAATAACATGGAATGTGTCTAGAACATCGGCAACTTCCTCAGTCTTGGGAAGGTCTGGGCCAAACAGTGGACGTTTCCCATTGAGTTCGGACAATAGCCATTCCTGGCGGCGTTCTTCGGGCCACTCACGGTAAGATCCAATCCCCAGGTATGTGGTGATGGCATCCAGGACATCAGTGTGCCTATCTGATTCTTGCCTAATATCAAGCCTCACAAGGGAGAGACCGAAGGTGGAAACTTGACGCAAGAAATCAAGAAGGCTTCCATCAGCAATCACACGGTCACCACAAGCACACAGTGATCTGTAACATAGCTCCAAGGGCTCCAACAGCTGCAAGAGATGGCTCTACAGATTAGAAACCTACTAAGCAAAATCAAAAGTCAATATTATTTTTGTAATGACCAAGGATAAATCTCAACCTGCTCAACACTTGTCAGTGTAGCTTCCTCTGGAACATCAGAATGTCCACTGGATAAAAGCTCACGTGATCGTTCACGGGTGTTGTAGAGTTTATCCCTCACATCACTCAGTATCACCCGATATGGCTCATTTGGAGGAACCTTCTTCCAAAACTCTGCAGCAAAAATGGAAAAGGTAAAATCATTAGAATAATAGAATGTCAAACAATGGCCTAACAACAGATCATCACTAAGAAGACCTAAATGATGTCACTGATACCTACCTATGTAGTGCTTGGCATCCTTCTTAGTAGAGCGATGCAGCTCATCAGCACGTATGCGCAGCTCATCATTGCATCGCCACATAGACAACTGCAATCATTTGAAGTTGTTAACTTCAAGTATCAGATGCAAATGAAGTTATAAACTATACTCAGATTATCAAAGTAATAGCTACCTCAAACATAAGATCCTCAATCTGTGAGCAATATAAGTTTGCTGCCATCATTCTGGCAAGCAAGCAGACATCCCTGGTAACCTCTGGCGTGACTCTTGGATTTCCTGTATTTGTAGAGGCATCCCAAATTTAGAATACAAAGATAAATGCTACTAGGTGTTGTAAAAAGAGACATATAGTAGTCGTCTTCCCATGCAACCGATACAAGCAACAAAGATAATAGGTCATGCAACAGATACAAGCAACAAAGATAATAGGTAATGCAGATATTCCATATTTTAAGAATCATGGGAAGACAAGATAAATAGATAGAGATGTCCCTCACCATCACGGTCTCCTCCCATCCAAGAAGAGAACTGAATAAGAGGTGCATTGTAAGGAACACGCTCATTAATCCCAATGTTCTTCAGTGCAGTATCAACTCGGCGCAAGAACTTTGGAACACCCTTCCAAATTGTTTCATGGAAATAGCTCATACCAGCACGCATTTCATCTTGGGGAGTGGGCTGCGTTCTTCGGATCTCATCAGTTCTAAAGGCAGCTTGGATCTGAAAAGGTTCAGGTAACAAATTAAGAATGGACCTCTTTGGTCACAACTTTAACGGATTTGATGACTAGATCATGCTTATGCATCAACTGAACATTAGATTTGCAATAAGCACCTCTCTCTGCAGGGCCTCATCAAGTTCCTGCTTATCATCTGGAGTGATATCTTTAGAGTAGAGTTGAACCAAACAGTTTCGTATCCTGAAAAAAAGAATGTTAAGATAAATATTAAGTTATAAAACAAAATCTTGTCAGCTGCAAATGCGCTGTTTGGCTGACTAACCTTGAGTGTTTCTGGAGCAGGGACCTCCTCACAGACTGCGTTGGATGTGCAGTCAAAACCAGGTCAACAGTCTGGCTCTTAAGGGCATCAAATACCTCAGCAGGTGACTTCTTGAGGTCAACTACAAGCCTCTTAAGTGTTTCCTCGATGTCAGATTCTGTTATTGCTGAGTTTTCATCAGCAAAGTCTCCCTTCTTGAGCTTGATTCTCCTCCTATATGCTATCTGGACTTCCTCAGCCAAATTGGCCAAGTTAAGCATGTGTGAAAAAGATTTGGCAATCACAATAGAGTCCCCGGGATCCAAGCTTGTTATCATCTGGCCGAGTTCATCAAGCTTTTGCAAGTCATGCTTCGTTTCATACTCAGCAGCTACCTCATAGCATTCTTGAACCTATTAAGCAAGCCAACCCAATTAATAATCCATGATTGAAAAAGAAAAGGAAAACATAGCTCTATTTCTTAGTTTTGTTGCTGCTCTCTATAGAATCTACATAACTATCGCAAAAACAAAATTAGATCTGCCAATATTGTTGTGGCCGACTGGCAAAAGTCAAAAAAAAAATAATATGGTAGTCACAATTCCAGAATGCAAGAAAGCCTTGATATGGCCACTTCATCATAGGCTTGTTTTAATCCAAAGTTCCAAACCTATGTCTATGTGTTACTATTTCTAAAAGAACGTTTTCCATAGCCTATCCCTGGATGGCTGGATCTGTCATACGTTCTGGATGTTCAAGTTCTGTTAGAGAAGGTACAATAAGGGGTGACACATTTTGTTCAAGTTCTGTTAGAGAAGGTACAAGAAGGGGTGACACATTTTTACAAGCTACAACGTACTGCATCTCTTTAGATTGACAATTCCATATACATCCTGAAGTAACATGATACTTCCTCTGTTTTAAAATATATGATTATTAGGGCAAGCTAACTAGTTCATTTTTGAACCAAAAACAGAGGGAGTATGTCAGTTCTCCTAAAGAAGAGCTGCAGTCACTCTCAATCAGTAAATACTTCAACTAAATCAGTATATCTGAACTGGAGATAATGTTCTTTCAACTACATTTTGCCATCCAAGAGGTGAAGAGGATTTAGTCTACTAGTCAAAAGATGACCAAAAAATATGCAAGTTTCATTGTTCAGTTGGTCCAAGTCAGTTCGCAGACCACATACATGACTAACTAGAGATCCATACCAGATACCGAAGGCATTTTTCAGTTTCCACAGATGATGTCATGTTTTACCAACACGATTATGATTAAAGTGTTAATAATATTCGACTAATCAACGGATAACGTGTTAACAAAAGCGGACTCATAAGGCCAAAGAAAAACTATCTTGATTGGACCAAAAGATAATTCTGGAAGGAAGTTGAGATGGACAGCCTCCTTCATATACTAAGCAACAATCATATGGGCAAAGAATAAAAAGAAATATATCAACCAAGAACCTGAGCATCCTCCTAGTTTCCAAACTCCTACTCAAAACAACCCGAGTAAGCAGTAACTACCTTTTATTTAAAATTTACCCAGTGTAAGTTACTGTGAAGTCAAAAGTCAACCACACACACTCTTAAGTCTCCACCTGTACTGAAGCTGCACGCCAGGAAATCGTACGAAAACAAAACATACTAATGGTACAAATCTCATGCCTTTGACCAATGATTGGGTACTTTTTCACTGTAAAAACTCACTAAACATAAAATGGCATATGTACAGTAGAGGAAGAAAACGAAGACCGGAAAAAAAAATAACGATAATAACAGCTGCACACTGAACTGGATTGTTCAGATCCAAACTTCAACCCGAAAAGACAAAAAAGGAAAGGGAGCAAGAGCACGGACGAGTTGGGACAAGAAGGGAGGAGATGAATGGAAGGTAGCATCTATACCATCTCCTTGAGGTCGTCGCCGTGGAGGTCCTGCAGGATGTCGAGGAAGCGGTCGAGGAGGAGCGCGTCGTACTCGATGAGCTTGTCGTCCTCCGACACCTTGCCGGGCACCAGCATCCGCAGCTGCGCGTCGATTGACGACAGCCGCTCCAGCTTCGCCCCCAAGGCCGCCATGCTGGCCCCCCCTAATCCAACCCAACCCAAATGCCGAGAGCAGCAAGAACCACCGCGCTGCCGCTGGTGGTGGCGGATTCTGGCGAGGCCGAGGAGGAGGAGGAGGAGGAGGAGGCTGGATGGTTGGCGGAGCGGATTCTCGCGGGCACTTTATAGAAGGAAGGATCGATAACAGCCGGGTGAATGTACGGGAGAGAGAGAGAGAGAGAGAATAAAGGGTTTATCAAATTAATTTAATTTAGCGTTGATTATTAGGAGGAGAGAGAGTGGGGGGAAAGAAAGATGGAACTGTCTAGACGCTCGAGATTGTCAGTTTGCTGTGTCCAGATTTACGGTCCTGATTTCCTCTCCCCCAGAGGACAGATATCATCTGCAGTGCCGTCATTTCGTAGCTAGTAGTAGTAATTATTATTTGGTTCATGAGATGTTGAAAAGGATATAGGTTTTCTTTAAACCTAATACAATGCAGACTACATCGTATGTATATACGTGTTGTATGCACGTTCGGTTTAAGATTAACAAAGTCATCATATACGCATCGCTGTCCTTGAGATGTTGAAAAAGGAAATAGCTATAGAAACTGCAGCGCTGTTCATCTCATCGTGATTTAATTATCCCAGTCCAAACAAAACAGGATCAATGGACAATGGTCCACATATAACCATTATGCAATGCTGGCCTCGTTTGCGGACAAGAGAAATCTCTCCGGAACAGAACATGAGCCACGTCAATGGTCGCTAGGATAATCTCTATGATTGCGACCTTGTAATTACGAGACCAAGCCCTTTTGACTGCACCAATTAGACTATTAGAGCTAGAGATGTGTGACTAGATTGATCATGTGGCTTGCACTTCCCTTTCTTGATACTTTTTGAGAGAGGCTCCATCAGCTCTCCAGTTTGTGCTCCTGCATGCTGACTTTTGCAAAAAAACAAAAAACAAAAAGGAAGGTGTTTTCTTTTTTCATGTGACGAGAAAAGGCATAACTTTGGTCCCCATGTAGTTCTAAAGATCACAAGGGCGAGTTGGGTTGGGCACGAGTTTCTCACAATCTTGTACCCTTTCTCTAGAGGTATTCCATCAAAGTCGTCGCAAGCAAAAATGTATCACATCAAATACGCTAGTATTTGTCGTGCTTCTTTATACCACATATATATAAGCGATAAAATAGTGATGTAAGCTCTCACTTTCTTGGGACTCGATGTGTGGAGCAGCAGTAGTTTGACTCTGCAAAATTAAAAAAAATGACGTGAATAATATGCCTTTTGGCAATTTTTAGTGAGTATAAAAATATTAAGAATAGCAAAACTCTAGTTTAAAAAATTATGATATAAGGGACCCAAAAATAAAGAGGATGGATGCAGCTATGACTGATTCTAGGAATTTTCCTTATTCTAAAAGAAAGATTTTAAAATGAGAGAAATTTTATGGTGCGTAGAAGAAATAAAGAGTCTGCTTGGTTTGCTACCAAAAATTGATATCCAA
The DNA here is from genome assembly GCF_002211085.1 of Panicum hallii. Classification (NCBI taxonomy): domain Eukaryota; kingdom Viridiplantae; phylum Streptophyta; class Magnoliopsida; order Poales; family Poaceae; genus Panicum; species Panicum hallii. The sequence goes on from NC_038043.1 coordinate 38,467,022, forward strand.
CCAAGCAGGCTCAAAGTATCAAATACACAAAGTGAAGAATTTGAGAATAGCCACATATGACAGAGGTAAGTTTAAAGCTTCGATCCCTTGATCGAAGCCTTATGCTGCTAACCTAACACATGGTGCTAGAATATAATAGGAACAATCAGTTGTGCATTATAGCACAATAAGAGCCAAATGTGTTTTGAACAATTAAAAAGTTGATTGGTAAGATAATGCTCATGATAATATATAGACCTGATCATGGGCCGCCCGACCCGAGGAAAAAACCCAACTCGACCCGCCCGAAAAAACCCGACCCAACCTGACCCGACCAATGTATGGGCCGGGCTTGGGCCAAAATTTTGAGCCCAAAATCCAAAAAACCGGATCCAACCTGATCCGACCTTAGAATTATACTTAAAAAATTAGGTTTTACCCGACCCGAACCCGACATGAACCGACCACATGTCGGGCCGGGCTCGGGCCGAAGAAAAAACCTGCGACCCGAACCTAACCTAACCTAACCCGAACCTGAAACTGACCCGACCCGACGGATGATCAAGTCTAATAATATATAAGATGCTCATGATAAGATAAGTTGATAAGAACATAATCAAATGGCGAAGCACGCTTGGTCCTTTATGCCCTCGTATAAAGCACACTTGGTGGCAAAGAAAGTAAAAGGGAATAACATTCTTCTTTGATTTGTAGGTACATAAACAAGGATGTGAACCTTGCAAGTTGTAATATGCTACACCACGTGTTTAACAACGATGGACTAGAGATATGTAAAGATGTGCTTTCAAATTAAAATAAGGTGTGTCCTTTTGCTTACAGTATAAGGCCACTTTTCTAAGGTATCAATTCCAATTTATGGGGTAATGTTCAATAATGCCGTTGCTGTGGTCCCTATTGGAATTATATTCTAATAATTTTCAAAAGAATGTGGATTTAATCTATAACTTATTCTAGGGCATTGTTGATCAAAATGGATATTCCAAGCATATCTTTGCCCCTTATTGGACAAAGGCACAATGCTAATTATTCTTTACTAGACATGGATGAGCCTTTCGGGTTTGTTGCTTTCATTGAGCATATCATATTGAGAAAAAAAACAAAACGAACCGATACTCCTATAGAAATCATTTTAACCAAAAGAGTCCACAAAATGAAGCAATTCCCTTTATCCCTGGCCACAATATTTTGAGTAGTTTTTGTACCATATCACATGGCTTCTTATCGTATCAAGTGATAGCGTATATGGAGTTGGTTGCAAGTCAAACTATGTTTCTTTTTTAGAAGAACTAGGCAATAATGAACTTTTTTTTTTGAAACTCTATCCTTGCATCGGAAGTCACAGAAGGCGATCAAAGAGTACTTTATTCGAATTAATTTTATGGACATTGTTGGCTTGGACGGTGACGGTGAAGTCAAACAAATGAGATGATTGAAGCTTCACTGAAATTTCTAGAACCATGTGTGATTTTCTTATTTTGTTGGGAGATAAAATAATCATATACACACCCACACCTCTGTTTCAATTTTGAGAGCAATAATTAAAAGGTTTGCAATTTTTAGAGCAATAATTATCTGGAAAGATTATAACACAGCACGATAGGTACATGAAAGATATTCTTATGCTACCAACTATAGCAGATATCTAGTAAAGAAAAGCATTATTAGCAGACACGAATTGATCATTAATTGGTAAGATAATGATCAACTTGGATCTGCTAGTAAGCGATTTTATAATTTAAGCACAATAAAAATAGTCAAAAAGGGCAGCTATACAAGCAAGCAGTTTGCATTTCCAAGCGGGAACCTTGGAAATTCTTGCTGTCCATGCGGTGCAGCTTTTGACAGGAGAGAATATCCTAAGCATCTTTCTCTCGTTCATCACGGAGAGTTGGGAGACTAGTATTTGCAGTCATGTTTGTAGCTTCTTTCAAAGATGCCATATTGAAGCAAAGTGCTCATACCTACAATTAGAGATGACTTGACTAAGGGGCTATTTGGATCCCAAGAGTTAAAGTTTAGCCTATATTTTGATGCTAATTAGGAGGACTAAACATGAGCTAATTAAACTAATTGTAGAAGCCTAGGGCTAATTCGTGAGATGAATCTATTAAGTTTAATTAATTCATAATTAGCATATGTTTACTATTGCATCACATTAGACTTAATAGATTCGTCTCACAACTTAGTCTAGGAGTTATGCAATTAGTTTTATCATTAATCTATATTTAATACTTCTAATTAGCAACTAAACATCCGATATGGCAGGGCTAAAATTTAGCCTGCCGGATCCAAACAGAACCTAACAAGCAAGTGGTCACATCAGAGTCACCTAGTTAGCTCAAATAATTGAGGAGAGAAACTGTTGTTCCACATGGCTTATCATATCAAGAGATAAGGTATACACGTATAGCAGCGCGGCAAAAGGCAAAGCTGTAAAGAAAAAGACACAGAAAGGTTTATCATTGTTGCTTTAGTGCAAGTGCAAAGTCTTTTGTTCTTCAGGTGGTCTGATCTTCTTCTTCGTCAGAAGAATCGAGAGGTCTCCCTTCCTGGAACGGGAGTTCACCAGAGTCGGTAGCAAAGCGAGGTAGGCTGAGGTCGAGTAGTTTGGAGGGTTTCATGTCCTTCCAGTGCACGAGCTCGTCTAACGGGGTTGATCTCTTCATCGGACTCTGGTGACTGCCTAATAAAGGTATGGCGTCGCTATCGGATTCTGAAAAGTTGTCGAAAGTAGGACCCCCGACGCGCGGTGACTTCTCCTTCTCCAAGTTGTAGTAGACAGTCCAAGTCCTCCTCCAAAAGACTTGGAGTTGTGTTTGATTTCCCTAACTGGGTCAGGAGATGGCACTTCGGCGAATTGGTCAATGAGTTGTTGAATTGTACGCTGAATGCTGCTGCGGTCGCTTCTGACTCCTTTGGATGGAGGGTGGCTTCCGTAAGCTTGATGCAATTAGTGATGGATCGGTCGACTCGATCAATTCCGGAGAAGATGTCGCCTGGGCCGGCGAGAGGGTGTTGAGGAGTCTTGGAGCGCGCGACTCTGGGTCGAGGAACTCGGGTCGCTAGGGCGTTTAAGAGCAGCTTCTACGAGCTTGATACACCTAGGATGTTGCAATCCACCCGATTCACTCCGGCGATTAGACCTCCCGCGTCGATTAGATCGCCGGTGTCGATTAGGAGATGAGGGATCGCCTGGAGACGGTTTGCATGGTTCCCGATTAGATCGGAAAGTCAAAATTCGCCGAGATCATCGACGAGGTTGTCGATGTCGCAGGAGGATGTTGATGCAGATACCTCCGGCTTTCTAGTGTTGGAGAGGTGGCTGTTAAAACCACCCAAACTATTGTTGATGCAGATCTAGGAGCCAAAGACGTGGTGCCCTCGTCGAGCATAGTGCCGGTGAAATTGAATGATGCCATCAAGTTTTCCTGGGGATCGTCGATGCTCACCCTTGCTTGGCGCCCTACCTGCCAATGTTTTACCGCCAATCCCACTGAGAGATACCTCGAGGTAATAGGTTTTAGGTGGGGTGTCGCCGAGATCCGGAACTCGAATGTGCAAGGAATATAAAGATTTAGACAGGTTCGCGCCGCAAGGAGCGTAATAATCTACGTCCTATGTGGTGGTTTGCATTGACTTAGATGTGGATCCTTTTGGAGAGTATTCCTACCCGCTCTTTTATAGTCTGGGGGACAGGGTTACAGAGATCCTAGCAAGATACGAGTTCAGGAGTTCTATCCGAGTACTATTCAAGTAGTTTCTTTCTATTCCGACTAGTTCTACTTGTTGTCGAGTAGCTTACAACAGGTATAAGGTATAAGATATATCACATTCTTTATTCTAGAAGTCTATGCTGTATGCGCAATTCTGTGATCCCGGGTCTGACACTAGCTAACAATTTGTCCACTTGCGGTTTGATAAAAGTTCATTTAAATTTCAATGAAATGATGCCCCATCAGCTAATATGGTAAAATGTCAAAGTATTGGTGACGAGAGAGATGTGAGTGGTTTTATCAGGATAATAATGGTGTCACCGTTATAAAAACGTTGGAATTGAAATCAAGTGAAACTTACTTTGAGAGGGTGTGAGTTTTATTTCCACACTTTTCGTCAACTCTCATTGATCACTTTAGATACAACACTTAAATGATAGCTAGCTTATGAAACCTTGCATTGAGAGATTTTTTTCATTTATCAATTCAAATATATTAGATGACATGGCAACCTTTAAAACCGTGTAACGAAACCTTGAATGAAGAATGATCTTAGAACCTCTTTGAAACCTGGGATTAGCAAAACATAGGAATAGAAACATAGAAATTGAGTTGCATGTCACTTGAAATTCTACGTGTTTGATGATAAAGGAATGTTTCTAATAGAGTGTTTGCATGCAACACAGGGAATCACAGAGGAATTAAAGGAGAGAGATAGACACAAAGGATTTTTTTAATAAAAAAGTTGGACTTCACATTACATTTTCTCTAAATTTTCTATGGATTGATTTATTCCATAGTATTTTTGATGGCCAATCCTTCGTTCCAAAGAACCACCTAGAAAATTTTTCTATAAAATAATATTTTATAATTTTTCTATATTCCAAAAGGGCCTTAACAGAATATTTGTGCAGCACTAGAAGCATGAATGCATATTCTAGAAAGTGGTCAAGAATTGTAACCTCAAATTCTAATTCAAGGCCTACTTAGTTGGGTTTCAAAATTTGCCCCGATAAAATATGGGCAAGCCTATAAATTTTAGCGCCGGTTTAGTAGAATTCTAAAAGTTTAGCGCGTACAAATTTGTTGCCAAATTGGCAATATTTAGCTCACCCATATTTTGACTGTTCAGGCCACACTTCCTTCTATAATATTGTAATTTGGTATCAAACCAAATTATTATATTTTAACATCCAATTAATTACTATTCTTACCTAGATTTTGATAAATAAATTTAATATGCCTACTTCCTCCGTTCCAAAATATAGTTCATTTTGATTCTTTTAAATTTATAGTATTTACTATGTATGTAGATATAATATATATATATATATATCTAAATATATCAAACCGTACATTTTGAAATCCATGGAGTATATTCTGGGACGGCAAATTTTGTAGTCCAACCAACCATGCCCTCACCTACCTCGAATTCCAAAAGTGCCATCGATTCTGCCGTGACGAGGGACAAAACTGGCAAGCCGCAAAATGGAGAGGGACCCCAGGGTTTCCTGTTCGGCGCTCCCTGTCCCTTTCTGTGTGTCTCTCCTACCGCCGCCACCATTTTGCCGCGCCTCATCGCCGGCGACCTCACCGCCGGCGACGTTATACGACAACCCAGTCCTCCTCAGTCCTCACATCCAAGTCTCTATCGCGTAGTGTCGCCGACCCCCTCCTCCTCCTCCTCTACTGGCATTGTACCGGCGCGGAGGGGAGATCCGTCCACCCTCCTATACGGTCCTGGATCGATCTCACCAATTCTAGGCAACTAACCCAAGCTTGCTCGGAGGAATCGCTGCAGGGCCCGAGAAATGCAGAGGGACAGCGGCGCCGGCGACGCGACGCCGGGCACCCCGAGCCCGACGCACGGCGGCCGCCTCAGGCACCGGAAGCGCTCCAGCGAGGTGATCCTTCTACCTGTCCATAATCCATACAGACACTGCCTCTGGTTCTTCGGTCTAGGTGTAGTGGACTCATATGTCGCGATCTTTGAAATCTTTTGCGCATCCTCCCTTATTGTTTAGGTTCTCAGCGATGTGAACAAGGCCAATGGCGCCAACCTGCTCTTGAACGACCAGAACAAGTACAAGTCGATGCTAGTCCGGACCTACTCCTCGCTGTGGATGATGGCTGGGTTCGTGTTCTTGATATACATGGGGCATCTCTACATCTGGGCCATGGTGGTGGTCATACAAATCTTCATGGCCAAGGAGCTCTTCAACCTGCTTAGGAAGGCCAATGAGGATCGGCAGCTCCCGGGATTTAGGATGCTGAACTGGTGAGGTGGTGGTAGGATATATGGTCGATTGATTAATCAGATGAGCTGAGGTTTTCATTTTTTTTGTGTTGTTGCAGGCATTTTTTCTTTACTGCAATGCTATTTACATATGGCCGGTTCCTTAGCCGGCAGCTTGTCAACACTGTCACTTCAGATAAGTTGTTGTACAAGCTGGTGAGTGGGGTCATCAAGTATCAGATGTTTATTTGCTACTTCCTCTACATAGCAGGTAGCTGTGACCATCTTTTTTGTGTGTTCCCAAATAAGGGCCATGACAATTACAACATAGGGGGACTTCAACATTTTAGTGCTTGTTTGGATAGGCAGGTGTTAGACCCGATGTGTTCAGATCGCCAAGAAAAAATAGTCCATTTGCATAGAACTGTAGGCTGACGAATTGTTTTTTACTTTGTTCTCCAATTGAGGCTTATTCAGGAAGGCCAGAGGATTATTGCTTGAGTTTTACTGTATTAGTCTTCTCCTTTATAAACTTCTATTTTCCATTGTAAGTTGGTGCTCGTTTTAGTTGATATTTGTTATTGAGTAAAGGTGGTTGGGTAGGTTGTTTGTAATGTGACGTACAATGCAATTTAATTCTGAATGCTGGCACCTTTTAGTCTGGTACTTGAGCACTTAAGCTTTTATGGCACATCAATCCATAACTGTCAATTCGGATAGTTGACTTACTAACAAGGTTACAGGCCCTTATCTGTAACACTTGGGGCTCTTTTCCCCACCCCTTTTCTTCTTAATATATAGATGCGCAGTCCTCCTGCGTGTTCGAGAAAAAAAACAAGTGCCTTTGTTGACATAGATATGGCAAATGCACTCGTAAATTTTGAAAAATTGCTTACTTGTTGCCACCATATTAATTGATGTATCATCTAGGTTTTGTCTGGTTTATTGTCACGCTAAAGAAAAAGGCATACAAATATCAGTTCAGTCAGTATGCATGGACTCATATGATCCTTCTGATGGTATTTGCGCAGTCATCTTTCACTGTGGCAAACATATTCGATGGAATATTCTGGTAAGTTTCTATCTTACAGCATGTTCTGATGCTTTGATCTGATAATATAATATGAATGCCAGTGCTCTGTTTGAACAGTGTGGATAAACATACCAGCTTATGAGCCTATTTGCTTTACTAATTACTACTTTATGCTTGTGTTTGTAATTTTGCTCGTAAAATTTTGTTGGTGGTTTAAAATTTGCGAGAGATTAGCTGCAGAGTTACTGATTTAAAAGTTCTCATTCATTAAAGAAGTTCAATTCAAAGAGTGTTTGAACCAAGCTATAGTTTAATGATTACATTAGTTTTCTTAGAACTGTATGAATTCAAAACAATAGAAAAAACCTGCTATTCTTTTTGTGTAACTCTTCCAATCTTTCACATGTCACTTTTATGGAGCATCAATTTAGCTTAGGTAAAGAAAAGGCAAAATAATTTTACGCACTTTTGTACTTTTTTGTTTTAAGATCTTTGTACCTATTGATTTGTGCTCTACTCCATTTATCTTTATTTAGTTTTGCGTAGCATGCAGAGTGGTATTGATCAAGCTTTGGCAGCTAAACTGTGTCTGGATGTGGGGGATTTCTCTGGGGATTATTACTATTTGTTTGAAATCTGATTCAGATTCTCTCATTCAACTGGGCCCTAGTTGATTAATGTAAGGCTGACAGAAAGATGCTTTTGTAGGTTCCTCCTACCAGCTTCATTAATTGCTATCAATGATGTTGCTGCATATTTCTTTGGATTCTTCTTTGGGAAAACACCCTTGATTAAGCTCTCTCCAAAGAAAACATGGGAAGGCTTTATAGGTGCATCAGTGACTACCATGCTTTCTGCATTTGTGGTCAGTAAATACTTACTGGCCTTCTATATTATTGTTGGTTCCCGTTGCTAATGGCCATGTAACTGATTTATGTGGTACATATACTCCATCTTTGTTCAATTGTTTTCTTGGTGGCCTTCTACAAATATGGACATGCCTAATTAACTGGAGTAGCAACCCAATCGAACATAAAATTTTCAATATCCACCTGTCCTGTGGTAATAATATATTTTGTACCAGGAATGTGCTAAAAAATGGTGGGGATTGTTTGGTTGGTGCCCCCGTGTGCGACACTGCAATTGGCTACTTTCTGCAAAATTAATCACAAAATTGTACGCTTATGGTCATTAAAATGCTCCAGGCCTTGTGTTTTGAGAGCAACTACTGATCCTCTTAGATTTAATGAATGTGTGGGCTGATTTCATTGTAGAAGTGTTTGAGACTTCACCAAAGTGCATTTGAACTTCTTGTTTTTTTACATGTTTGCTAATACTTTTTAAATTTAAGTGTTTGTATAGATGGATCTAGTGTCATTATTTACTTTTTTACATGTTTTGGCAGCTTGCTAATTTCATGGGCCATTTCCAGTGGTTGACATGCCCAAGAAAGGTATAGTTCCTCCTTGGATTAGTTCTTCACATGCCATTGCAAAATTTCTCAATCCCTTATTTTCTATTAGCTCTTTCTATGACATGTAGGGCCTGGGTCCACATGTCATAGGCACACCGATGGGAAATAAGAGATCGAGCAATTGTGACAGTGGCAAAAACCTCCTTTCTCATAGAGCAGCATCCATTGCAATGCATTTGAAATGTACTGCCACCGATCTTTATCTTATTCCATTACTCCCTCTGTAGGACTTGTCAACTGGATGGCTTCATTGCGACCCAGGTCCCATGTTTACACCAGAAAGTTATAGTTTACCAGGATGGATGCCACAATGGGTGAGCAAGCAATTTGAATACTCAGTTATCCAATTGATAATAGCTAACATTCCTTCTCTTTTAGTCAGAGTTCCAATTAGTTTGTTTGTACTTTACAGTTTCCCTGGCGAGAAGTTGCAATTATGCCTGTTCAATGGCATGCCTTAGCTCTTGGCTTGTTTGCTTCAATAATAGCACCATTTGGAGGGTTTTTTGCAAGTGGCTTCAAGAGGGCATTCAAATTTAAGGTGCGTATTTTGTTTGCAATTACTGGTTCGAAAGATATTTTATTCTCCAGATCTTATCCTGATTTCTGTGCATACTTTGTTAGGATTTTGGGGACAGCATACCTGGCCATGGTGGATTTACAGATAGGATGGACTGCCAAGTATGCATTTTGGACTTGATTTGTTTCTAAAATGTACACATTTGTTAGTGGTGATTGTATGAGTTCTGCTACTGTGCATCTTGTAGTCTAATGCATGTTCTGAAAATCTGTATTTGGTGTGAATTGATGTTGATTCAAAGAGAACACCTGCATCTGTTTCTTATGTTTGACTCATTTATTCTTGCTCATAGATATGTGTTTTAATTGCTGTGAATTCAGGCTTGCTGATAGTTTCTGATCTTAAACAAACTATATAGTTATGTCTCTCTCTGCATTGTGCACTTCTCAATGTCAAACTAAACAAGACATGCAATTCAGACTTCAACTGTGTTATCTATTCTGTGTATGCTTTGCAGTGCAAAAGCTGATTGTCTACAATATTAAAGTGCAGTTCAGGCTTCATCTGTGTTTTTCATTCCGTGCGTGCTTTGCCATCTGAGAGCTGGTAGTTTACATTATTACATGTTATATTCTGAGAAACTCCAAAATTGATTTCTTGCAGATGGTCATGGCTGTCTTTGCATACATCTATTACCAATCATTTGTGATGGTACAGGACCTATCTGTTGAGACCATCCTGGAGCAGGTAATTTGGATTCGCCATGTTTATACATTGACTCCAATTCACTTGTGCGATAAAGAAATATAGCTGTTAAACACCATTTTGTTCAATGCAGATACTAAGGAATCTCACCGTCGAGGAGCAGCATGATCTATATGAACAGCTAGGCAAGTTACTGGCGCGAGCAAACTGATGCTAACATAGACGTTGTGCATGCACCAGATCCAAAAGGATATGTGCAGTGCTTTTTCCCGGCCGTGTTTTAGTGAATCTGCTTGTACAGCCCTAACACCCCTAAGAACAAAATGGAAAGAGAAAACCACAACACTTAACAGGAGTTGCACCGCTGTATGATGTTTTGGAGTATACAGCTCCTGCGTCCTTCTGAATGATTTGGTATCGCCCTGTTGTGTTATGCTTGTTGCCGCCTCAAATCCGGCTAAAGTTGTTTTCTTGTGTAAAAAGGTAGTTTATATTGGCTATGTGTAGGTTGTCTTTTCCTGTCAATGTCTTTCTTCACTGGTGGTAGTTTGCGATAAATCCTTGTTTGAAAGAATGTCCTGGCATGATGTGCGCTTTGTTGGTAATTGTTTTGCTATTGTCGACCTGTTTCAGTTTTGCACCCGTTGTCCCAAATGTGAGTGCCTCCAGGGCTCTTGTAGACATGATATATACTGTGATAATGATTCGCTTCGTTAGAAACCGGGTGAGATCTATACAAGATATTGATCGTCTTAATAGAAAAGAAAAGCTTTCCAGAAAACTTAAGGCGTTTCTTCCGTAAATAAAGAAACGAACGTGAATACACTTTTTTTTCCAAGTAAAAAGATTTTTCAACCCAAATTACAATTCGTTTTGACTTTTTTATACATAGTTTTTCTATATATTTTGACATAGTGTACATCTAAGCGCATTGGTACTAGGCAAATTAATATGCATGGCTAACACCATTACACTGATCTAATTTTAATTTGTGTAGTAACACCAGCACAGTTGCCTAGCAGAAAAAATTACCTTATTCAGTAAGTGCAGTAACACCCATTATTTTAATAAACACCTTATTTTGACGGACTTGCACCGAAACCGGAGCCCATGAAGTGCCTCCATTGCGAATGAATACAGTTGTTGCTCCGGTATATTGTTGTTTCCTCACCCTGCAGTATTTAGTTCAGTTAAAGCAATGGAACAGGTTTTGAAAAGTGCAGATCTTGGTCTGCCACTACAGGTCCTAGTACAGCAACTCTTCACTCTGATTCTCCATTTCTTCGCTCAATCAAGCTTCACGAATACTACGAAGTTCAAACCATTAACGACTGAGCGACCTCCTGAACACCTCGATTCGCGCCACAACCTCTGGTGGTCTGATGCCTTCCGCACCACCAGGCCTCCCCCGACGCCACTCGCCGGCGGCGATCACCGCCCTGCTACCGCGTCTCCGCGTCGCCGCCGGGCCGGCCTCGCCGCGCCTCCTTCTTCTCCAGTCCATGGCGCTCGTCCTCACCTCGGGCCTCTCCTCCTCCCACCCGGCCCTCGCCTCCCGCCTCCTCAACTCCCTCCTCCCGCACGTCCCGTGCCATCGGCTCCCCGCACTCCTCCGCCTCCTCCCGCGCGACCACCTCACGCTCCTGCTCCTCTCCTCCGCCAAGCACCGCCACGCGCACTCCTTCCGCGCCGCCTGCGCGCTCCACGCCCTCGCCCTCGCCTCCGGCCACCTCCCCTCCGACCTCCGCCTCGCCAACTCCCTCCTCGCGCTCTACCTCTCCCTCGGCTCCCCGGCCTCCGCGCGCCGCCTCCTCGCCGACATCCCCCGGTCCGACACCGTCACCTGGAACACCCTCCTCCGCGCCTGCCTCCGCATGGGCCTCCTGCCCGCCGCGCGCCGTCTGTTCGACGAAATGCCGGAGCGCGACCTCGTCTCGTACAATTCCATGCTGTCTGGGTACGCGGCTGAGGGGGACATGGTCGGCGCCAAGGAGCTCTTCGATGAAATGCCAGAGAGGGACGTGGTTACGTGGAACTCAATGCTCGCTGGTTATACTCGGCTTGGGGACATGGAGAGCGCCAAGAAGATGTTCGATGCAATGCCAGTGAGGGATGTTGTGTCGTGGAACTCAATGCTCGATGGGTACGCCCAGGCCGGGGACATCAAGATGGCGAGAACGGTTTTTGATGGCATGCCAAGGAGGAGCATTGTGTCGTGGAATGTTGTTCTTGCATTATATGCAAAGGTGAAAGACTGGCGCGAGTGCCTGAGGCTGTTTGATGCGATGATGGCTGTGGGGGAAAGCATTCCAAATGAGAAGACGTTCGTGAGTGTTCTGACAGCCTGTGGTAATTTGGGTGATTTTGAGAGGGGGAAATGGGTGCATGGCTTGGTCCGAGAGAGGTGGGAGAAACTTGTGCCAGACGTACTACTGCTTACTGCACTGCTGACAATGTATGCCAAGTGTGGGGTGATGGGGACAGCCAAGGAGATATTTGATTCGATGAGCGAAAAGAGTGTTGCATCCTGGAACTCAATGATCATCGGGTATGGATTGCATGGGCAGAGCGAGAAAGCCCTAGAGTTGTTCATGGAGATGGAGAAAAATGGGCCTCAACCGAATGAGACGACTTTCATCTGCATTTTGAGCTCGTGTGCTCATGGAGGGTTGGTGCTTGAAGGCTGGTGGTGTTTCGATAGGATGGTCAGGTTCTACAATTTTGAGCCCAAGGCTGAGCATTTTGGCTGTATGATGGACCTCCTTGGCCGTGCTGGACTGCTCAGAGATTCAGAGAAGCTCATCAATAATTTGCAGGTGAAGGTGTCACCTGCATTATGGGGCACTCTAATAGCAGCCACTCGAACTCAGGACAGTTCCAAATTTGGAGAGTTTGTTGGAAAGAAATTGATTGAAATGAAGCCAACAGAGTTCAGCTCCTATGTGCTTCTGTCAAACATTTATGCTGCGGAAGGCAGATGGGATGATGTTGAAAAAGTGAGGAAGGTGATGAAGGAGAAGGTGGTGGAAAAAGATGTAGGGATGAGCCTTGTAGGATCAAGTGAGCCTCATCCTGATGCTGAAGATGGCATTTCGTTTCAACAGAATTCTGTGATGCTCTTGATATTGGGTGAGATGGGTCTGCGTGTGAAACAACGATCTGAGGTGTCAGACTATTGGAGGGAAGCTTATTAGTTATTGCATGACACTGCCAACAAAGTTTATGCACTCTATTTCGCTAGGCATATTTGGGAAGACAAATGCCAAGTGGGGATGCTTACGTGTCAGTACCTCATGGTTGCTGACAGTTGTGTAATTGTAGTAAGTCAGTCAATATACAACTTGCATTTTTCTTTTCATTTTCATGTACATCGCTGGTGTGTAACTGTTAAATACAAAGGTGCATTTCAATTTTTCAACATTTTGGGACACAGTTTTCAATCTTGCATTAAACTACTTGTCATGTGCCATGTTTGCTAATCCTTTTTAGATAAGTGCTCAAAAATAGTGCGATTTGGAGGGGTTTTGCTAGTGGATTCCAGGGGCGTTTAAGGTGCTTTGAGTTTCATATTACCTGTTGGAAAGATTTTTCATTCTCAGAAGCTCATCCTAATTCCTGCGTGTACTTTTTCAGGATTCCAGGGAGGGCTTACCCAGCCATGGTGGATTTACAGTTAAGCTGGACTAAGGTGGACTTTAAACTTGATATGTTTCCAATATGTACATGTTTGTTATTGTTGAACTTTTGGAGAGTAAAATCTACCTGTTAGTGTGCTTCTAATGTACGCTCTGTTCTACTTTTTGTGTGAATTCATGTTGATTCAAACATAATGTCTCCATCTAGGGTTTGCTATTGTTGTGAACTCTAGGCTTGTTATGCAAGAGCTGATTAATCTACAATATCAGACTGTGCAGTTCAGATTTCAAATGTGTTGTTCATGCTGTGTATGCCATGCAATGCAAGAGATGACAGTATACACAGGCCCTGTTTAGTTCCCACCTCGTAAATGCAAAAATGTGTTGTTGTGAACTCTAGGCTTGTTATGCAAGAGATGACAGTATACACAGGCTCTGTTTAGTAACCATCCGCTAATTATTGCTTAATCATAGATTAATTAGCATCATTAGATTCGTCTCGCGATTTACAACCCATCCATGCAAAAAGTTTTATAAATAGACTTCATTTAGTACTTCAAATTGGTAAGATTGCTTTGCGCAAAATTTTTTTGCGTTTACACCTGCCGAACTAAACAGGCCCACAATATGAGAATCTGCAGTTCAACTGTTTCTTGTGTATGCTTTGCAATGTGAAGCTTATAATTTACAGTATTAGAATGCTTTGTGCTGAGCAGCTTCCATTGGTGCCGCAGATAGTCATGGTTGTCGTTGTGAACATCTACTTGCAATGTGATGGTGCAAGCCTTGTCTGTTGGGATTATCTAGCAGGTAATTTGCCAATTTGGGCTTGTATAATCCACATGTACAGTTCTAACACCCTAAGAACACAACAGGAGATCGACAACGCTGACAGGAAACACATTGCAGCAGATCGACTTCACTGATTCATGGGAGTAGCGGGCAATGATTTTCGCGCTTGGCAGCCCTCTGCTGAATCTGGTGTGGAACGGAGCAGAGGGCGCTCTGCCAAACAACGGGGCCTTACCCCTAATGTTCTGCAGAGATGTTTTGTCACCACATTTATCTTTAGCTTACAAGTTATAATTTACTGCCTAAAAATCAACAAACTTTGTTTTCTCATGTAGCCAAATATTTTCTCCACTAGGGCAAGTCCTTGTTTGAAAGATTGCCATGTTGTGCTTTTTGTTGGTGTTTTGCTTAGAACTTGGACATAACCTTAGTGAAGAGGTCTAACTGCAAACCAACTTGAAGCAAAACCTTGATATTTCTATTTAAGCACAGTTAGACGCTAAAATTTCTGACAGCAGTCAACTGAACAAGATTGTTATACTCCACCATAATGGTACAATGCTAAATGAAACATGTCACACAAAACCCAGCTTTATTCATTTTTCTTGATCGTCAAAATTGGAAGCACTGTTAAAAAAACAAATATTTCTGTACAACACTTGGCAGGAACAATTTAACACCACAAAAGAACAATACACAGTAGTCATCCAACGTGACTATTCAAAACTGACAACTGCCCAGAGTCTCCATTGAACAAGTAAACCTCCAGCGGGGCATATGAGAATGACGACGAGAGCCTCGCTGAGGGTTGTAAGATTCTGCTTCCTTTGGGGCATGGAATGGTTAAAAGGCGTGACCCGGTTCGCATCTTCCAAACCTGGCCACATAAGGGCAACAAATTACAAGTCTCAACCAGAAAGTAAATAGTCCTTTAGCTAACCTCACAACACAGCTTGTTTATCACCCTCTGAAGAAAACATGTAATAAATCCTTAAACTCTTCTAAGTGACTGAAGACCAACAGAAAGTCAAACAACCCAGAATGTCTTCGTTCAGCACTGATAAAACCAAAAGATGATCGCTAAACAAGAAATCAGCAATTAGGCAACCATGAGACTTACCTCTATTATGCCTTTCCGTGGGGCATGAATTGCTAGACACAAACAGTAGTCACTCTTTGCATATTCCATACGCATTGTACTTGATGAAGCCTTGTCTTTATTTAGTAGCATCTCCACAAATAGACATGAAGCATCACGATAGCCCTATAAAAAAATGATAAAAGAAATGGAAATACAATGGTATTGTGAGTTGCTGACTAAAGTAATCATGTGCAGTCCTGGGATCATGTCTCACAACAGTAATTTTATATCCATTGTACACTTTAACCACAATATTTTCTATGTGCAGATTTCTGATCCTACCACGATTTACAACAATCGTAGGACAGTGCAACCCCCTTCAACCCAAAAAAGTGATGCAAGCTTGGCAAACAGTTTTTACCGACTGCTACAACCAATCAACAATTTGATTGAAAAATGGTATATAAAAGCCATCAGATGGAGGTGACAGTTTCTGTAACTAGATTTTCAACATAACATTTCTCTCCCTTACTATCTACACTTTTGCTATCTAGGTTTGGAAAACCAGCAGGAACCTATATATAAACTTACTAGATAAAGGTTGAGCTCTCATCTCAAAATACTTGAGTCTTAGTCACTTAAAGATCTCATAGTGCCCTAGAAATACAAGCACTTGAGTTGCAGTGGCATGGGATGGTACTGTGCTACCTAGTGGTAAATGGTGGCATGATCAGAGGACTGTACATGATTGCCCTGGTTTGCTACTCCCACAATAGCAATTGTGTATCCATTGCAGACTTGTTCAGGGATGAGATGTGAGAGCACAGTTGAACCACCATACCTATGTGCAATCTCCTGATCCTACCACAATTTACACTCTATCATAGGATGGTACATCCAGGTGTGCCCTCAACACCACAGGACACCACAATGCATAGTTACACAGTTGTGCCCACTACTGCAACCAATCATATATTTAATAAAACATGGCACATAATTCTATCAGGTGATACTTTCTATAGCTTGATTTTCTCCATGACATAATTTCTCTTTTGTTCTCGAAACCAAGGTTTGGAAAATCACCAGGAACCATTGGATACCTATTTTGACCCAGGCTACCTATCCATATTGCAAAAGGGAGAATCCATTTTACTAGCTCTCCCTGTCATGTCTCTTGCTCTCAAATCAAAACAAAGTTTCCATATTTTGAAAGGGAGAATCCATTTTACAACCTTTTTTGTCTTGCAATTCTCACCATACATGTTGTGTTTTAACTTCAATTATTTTTGGGTGAATCCAATATTAGTCTAAACCTCAGACAAAACAAACCTTTAAAATCCTAAATACAAGACGACTAGGCATTACAAGTGCTACAAACATACCTAAATAAGGGAAAACAAACTAATCAAGATCAATATGGCTTCAAAAGAAAATGAACTAATAACCACACCAGAAGGCAATAGTCTTAACTATTGGAAGTTATATATTACTTGGCAATTCATTATTTCTTTAGATTAGATTATTTAAGAATGAACTCAAGAACTTTACCTTCCATAACCGTACAGCCACAAGGGCATGAGTGTCCAGCAGTAGAATCCGCCCAAGTGAATCAGTTATGGCAGCCAATGTACCACTTGGGGAGAGTGTAAGCCGTTCTCCCTTCCTCGGCGAGTCTTTTAAGCAAGTTAGGGGTGATGCTGCAGCATATGTGACTGTGAGGAATAAATTCAGTATTTTTAAAACATGTTGAATTTGAACTACTAGCCATTACTTTTTGCAAAGGATTGAGGCTTTGGCCGTGACTTTTTAGGTGGTGATGGCTCACTCCGCCATAATATTTTTGACAAAGACGATATTGTCGAAAATGTTGCAGCTACACCTCTTGACAAAATTGCTCCAACAATTGACCTGCTTCTATCTTCTGATAGCCTGCAGAGTCAACAATGTGTTATGAGATGTGTAAAACTAACAACATCACTCAATAACTTTCCTCTACCAACATCTAGAACAGATGGACATTATTTTGAACTGATTGCAATTCAAATTTGAATGGAAGCTGATAAGTTTCCTGTTGCAAACTTGCAATATAATTTGAGTCGATAAACCATGTCTACAGAACTCACAATGAAATGACTGACAAATAATGTCACTATGTCAGAGCTAGTATCATGATCACCTCAATCAGAAATGCAAAAGCCAGTGCGCAATGAAACTCACCTATATGCTGAAACTACAGCATCCTCTCCAACTGTGATGGCACAGTAGTGGCGCTGACTTGACTGCCCAGCAATATAAAAGCAGCTGAATTCAATATAATCGTAGTTTCAGAAAGCTTCCACTAAAGGTAGCAAAACAGGGATATGATAAAACTAAAATAATAATGGTAAACGCATAATGAATTTATGTAAGAGTGATATCTAACAACAGTAGAAGAATCATGAGTGAGCAAGTCACCTGAAGTTCTAACAAGGGAGGTGGCATCAGACCAACAATTGCAGCATCAGCACAAGAACCAAACTTGCTCACATTCCAAATCTGAAAAGCTATCCTTCCAAAGGAACCCTCATCCTCAGTATCTTCCTCTTCAAACTTATCTTTCCACAGACGTGATTTTACATCTTGAAATGCTTTTTGAAGAATGTTCTGTGAATAACCAAGAAATCAGTTATTATTATCATTGAACAGACACAGAAAGCCTGATCATTACGACGCTAGCGATTAAGCATCAGGCTATCCGTTTCTAATAGAGAAATGAAGGAGGGTTTCACACAAACCTGAAGGTCAGCCCCATCAAAGCGTGCGATAACACCAGGAAAAACTACAGAAAGTTCATCTGAACCTGAATCTTCCCAAGCGTTCTCCTTCCGCTCACGAAAGTTGAGTTTCAGTATCTTTGAAGGATATACACTCTGAAATAAACACATCCAAGGATGACATTAAAAAGATGTGTGTTTGATAAAGATCGGAGATAGACAATATAGTTAATGACTGTAGGAGCAATCTAAACAGAGTATCTTCTCTTTGCACTACAATACATGTGCTGCCTACATTACAAAGTATATTTAGGGGGAGCAATCCATCAATGCAGTTTCACACCACCTACCTAGACACGAAACGTACATTTGGAATCTGCACTGCTAGAATTCCTCACATTTCAAGCAAATCCTTGCATCTTATCTGACACTAGTAAGAGCATTAGTGTGAATCCTAAAAGATCGTACAAAAGCTATCATATATATTGTAACAATCTGGCCTAAAAAGTAGACCCGATAATTCTTATATTTCCCAGACTAGCATATCTACAGAGAGAACTGGATGGATTAAGCGACCTGCTTGTGCAACAGATCGCCGGCGAGCGAGTAGAACAGCAGCCACCCGGTGTCCGTGCCGACCGCCACTGCTAACCCCTCCTCCTCTTCACCGTCCTCCGTGGTGAGCGGGACCCACTCTACGGCCGAGATCCGGCCCTCCTCGGGCCCCACCGCGGGCTTCACCGTGACCCCGCCTCCTCCACCTCCCGCGACCGGGACGATCACGAGCACGGACCGCGTCGCGCTGGCCACGGCGAGGGCGCGCGCGCGGGGCCCGAGCGAGGGGAGCACGGTGGGGTCGTCCAGCCACCCCTCACGCTCGCCGGCATCCACGGCGGCGAGGTCCGGCGAGGCGGAAGCGAGGAGGGCCACCTCCGTCAGGTGGTGGCCCCGCGGCGCCATGGAGGCAGGCACGAGGAGATCCCGCGGATGTCTGGAAGGTTGGGGCCGCGCGGAGCGCCCAGGAAGAGGAGACGTGCGCGTGTGATTTTGGCGGATACACCCTTTGGCTAACCTCTAATTCAGGGTTAAGTGGTTAACTAATGAGATTACGAGATTAAGCCCTTGCGTTGCTCGAGGCATTAGACCATTCTGAGTGTAAGTTTTACTAAGGCTATTCACAATGGAAGTTTCATGGGGTGTTTCATGGCATTAATTAGCCTGCCACATCAGCAATATGGCATATCATTTAAGAAGTAAGAGTTTCATGGAATTTCATGAGGATGAAACTATGTTAACCCATTTCCAAGAACTTGGAAACCGTGTGAAACCTCCATTGAGAGTGTTTTGTTTCATCTTCACACAATTGAGTAAATTCTATTGGTTATTTATTTGCAGTATTTAAGTAGTATGTTGGCATATGAAATAGTGAGATGAAACTCTCTATTGAGAGAGGGTGTTTCATCCTTCTACAAAGTTGACGTGACATTCTTGGAAACATGGACATGAAACCCACATTGTGATTAGCCTAACGTTAATTGATAAATGAAACTGTACCTCTAATGCGTAGTTGTTTTATGTTACATTTTCAATGCAAGGTACAAATATTTATTGCAATGCATCGGATTGGATGAAATCAAATAGCTCTCAATGGTAGTTTCAATGTGTTTTGTGTCTAGGAAACGATATACACCTAGCTTTATGGTGATAAAACTATCTCTTCTCTCTTCTTAAATATCCTATCATAACATCGTATTTGCTGATGTGGCATATCATTTAATACTGATGGAACTCCCACTAAGAATGATGTTATGCCACTTCTAATGAAACTTTCATTGTGTTATCATTAACTGAGACTACTCTTAGTAAGTGTTTCATTATGTGTAAATATTATGACATGTAAACGAATATATTGATATATTAATGAACCTAGATTTTATTCTTTTGAAAGGGTAACAAACCAAGATTCTAGGGAGGGAACATTTATCTATCTTTGTTTGCTCTCTTGTTAGTCTATTCTATTTACTTTAATTGTTATTTAGTCTATACAAATCCATTTGCTTGGTTTCATTAGTAAGATTAATATAAAATAAAAACCAGCATCCACTTGTTCATGAATTGATAAACCTTGTGGGAATATTCTAAAGGAAAGTTACAACTGGTACGTGGTTGACGAATTGGTGTCCTTATCAACAAGCTTTTATGGCATAGTTATTGGAGAATAGAAGAAATATCATTAAGGGAATTATCAAGTTCATCATTGGAGCAAGTTGAGATGCAAGTTTTGAGGAGTAAGTAGCGACAAATCCTTTCAGAGGACTGGAGGAGGACAATTCATATAGAAATCTTGAGCGATTCAAGATGATATGCAACATGTCGCAACAAGGAGTTCCGACAGCTTGGTTCAAGTGGATTTTTTTTTTCCATTTCTCTTATAGGTGAAATGGAAGATGGTGCACACTTGCTTCTGTTAAAGTGAAGGGAAAGTGGGATGATCTCACGAAGAAATTCTATTTGAAATATTTTCCCATAAAAAGTTTCAAGATTTAAAGCTGCAAGTGATTGATTTCAAGCAAGAAGGAAAATATGATGTGATTGATGAAGCTTGGAATCGGTTTAATGTACTATTCGAACAAGACCAGAAATTGGAAATTCCTAATGATGTGCTGTTGCAATCATCTTATTTTCACTAACCTGTCACTCTGCCGAGTATGTAGATATGTGGGCAGGAGGTAACTTGATGGAAAAAACGCTTAGAGAAGCTGCAGATCTTACAAAGGATAAGCGACGCGGCAGAAATGAATCTATAGACCGCTAGAAACATTATCAGGAGGGGCGTAACGACGAAAGCAAGCCTGAGATGCTTGCTGAATTTTTTCTTTTTCGAAAAGATGAACCATAGCTGAAGGAAGATGAAACGACCACACCAGGAGTTAAAGAACCACTTCCCGAGGTAACAAAGATTGTTACGTGTATTGGAGCTTTTGAAACTAACATGAGTGTAGGCCCAAGTTTGAAGAATGCTAGACCATTGAAGGAATTGGATCAACTTGATTGGATGCCAATTAATTTTGGACATCAAGTTAGCAGTATACAGAATGAGAGATCCTGGAGCATAGCTAGAAGCTATTTGATCAAGGAGTAGGAGAAGATCCGGATGATATCACAAATGGAGGAGAGCAAAGCCATGATGAGCCCGAATATTTCCCCTCTACAACATCATTAACACCAATTGAAGAAAAAGAATTTGACATAATAGATGTGCTTTATTGGTTTTAGACCATTACATGTACACGATAGATGCAAAGTTCTTTACTTTAGTTATTTATGTTCTCTCAGGAAGAATTGTATGGGAAAGGTAGGACTCAACACTGCAATTGCCTTATATATAAAGATCATGTACACTACACACACAGAAAAAGAATTGAACAGAATAACAAAATTAGTAGCATATGCCAAATTGCAAACTCACGCAATATGACGAACAAAAATAAAATAAATACAGTACCCTGCTAACCCCAAAGTTTCTTAAGGTCACTGCTAACAATATTTCCAAGAGGGAGGCCTGTATCCAAAGGAAGGCTCAAAAATACCTTCCACTTTTATATAATTATATAAATATTTTGTCAGCGAGTTACATAGAAAATGTACAATAAAATTACCTTAAAATACATAAATCAGACCTTATGGAATAATTACGTGCCTCTAAATAAAAGTGCAAAGCACAAAGGCGAAATGGGATGCTTTGCATGGCTATGTACTTCTTTATAACTTAAGAAATTAAGAAAGCAATTATTGTGCTGAGCATGATCTTCTCATAACTTTAATGCAGGCCCTGTGTACAGGTCCCTTCTAATGACAAAGCTGTCACGGGGCTGGTATTCTTCAAGCCAAACAAATTCAGATCCCTTTGTATGGTTCAATAAAACGCCTGGAGAAACAATAGCAATCCAAAAGGTGAGTAAGAACCTGAATTCACATCACAATAAGTAGAGCAAGTGTTGTACATATATGCTCATGCATAAAGATTGTTACACTAACCCGATGTGTCTGACTTTGGGCAGCTCCGGAAGTAGGAGCAGTGCCTCCCACCTTCTGAAGAGTAAGGAGGTGTTAAAATGTCTAGGATAGCACATGGTGTGATGGCTTTGAAAGCATGTATGTTCCCGCCTTCTTCTGGATGAAGAATCATCGCCCCACAAGGCGCCGACATTTCACCGTCTCTTACAACCTTGGCATGTCTCACTTCAATTTACAAAAGAAAGTGTGCAATCAAAATTGATAGAAAGCACCGGGCAGTCAGAGCCATGTACTTGAAGGCATTCACTTGGCAATACTATATTTGAATACTGTTATATCAGAGGGCATTGGGCAGGTCTAACATCCAAACAAGTTTGGGGTACTATATCAAAAGCGTGGTTTTTATACATTTTTGAACAACCTAAAGGGTAAATTTAATTCGTTAGTCAAGTTCATCATAAATACTTATGATTAAGGAAACCTTACCTTTCAATAAGCTAAGAGGTTCAGCTTTATCAATCCAGTCATATGCTTTGACATGCACTGTGCCATATAAAACTTTGCTGAGTACAGTCATTCCAGGATGGTTGTGGAGTGGAATGTTGGACGATGCTGGTATGCAAAATATCCCAATCTGTACATTCAACATGAACGACAACAACCTTTAGGCAAAGGGTGAAGGAGGACTGCTGAACACTTGAATGATGCAATGCAGAAAAAAGATGTATGGCAGATGAAGTTGTTAATGGCTTACTGAGAAGCTTTTGCACTCATAAATGTGACGGTATCTGATCGCAGGGCTGGAAGGAAAAACTCTTCTCCTACTCAGGGTTTGTGTACTCCGCCAAACACGTGCAGCTTGAGCTTCACACTCTAGTCCAACATCACAAGGTGTGATCTTGTCTGCCAGGAAGTTTTGAACAATAAGAACAGATCTGTTAATTTTTTCATGAGCCATGCTTGTGTCTTTCAATTTTTTCACAGTACTTTAATTTCACAACCAATACATAGCTTCAGTGAAAGAAACACGCTTTGTGCAAATTATACTCTCACTCCATAGAAGTTTGCTTCGTTCTAATCGATTTTTGTGTCCTCCAGCTTTGATTTTCTGAAGATTATATCAATACCAGAAGGTAGGTAGTAGTTCTTACCTAATACAACACGGACTTTATCGATGGCTTCAGAAGATATAGGTCCCTTTTCAGATAACGATCCTTTACAGACCTCATAAAGCTTCTGGATCGCACCCATAGTAGTCGAAGGCTTTTATAACTTAAGAACTAAACTAAAAAGTTTCAACCCTCAGATATATACAAATTCACTTCGACAGAAGTTGTCTTCAAGTCAGCCTGAGGTTTCCTTTAGAGCCTGTGCCAATGAGAAATGAAGTTGATTACAAAGATATCCCAAGTAGGATAAAGAGTAGATCAAGAGATGGACACACGCGTACACCAATCGATCGATGGTTCCTAAAAGAAGGCTGCCCTCGTCCCTCCTCTAATTAGGATCCATATTCTATGAGTAAACAAAAAAAAACTACGATTTGGAATAAACTACTTCACATAAAAATATATACAAAATTAGGACATCTTTACAAACTCAAGACTAAAATCAGCAAAACTAAAAGTAGACCTCCCAGGGCCAACAGAAACATGTAGACAAAAAAAAATTGTTTTGCATTGAAGCAGGAAACAGAGGCGATGGAAGGGGATACCTCAGGTTCTTGGAAGGAGGCGATGCAGGAGGAGGAGGATCATGAGACCTCATCTCACGAGCTCCAGTGGTGACCCCCCATCTTGTACTCTGGTGCCCGGTCGGTTGGTGCACAATAGGGACAGCAGCACGAATGGGCGTTGTTGAATTTTGCTGCAACGCTGGAAGATGACCCTTTCCCTTCCGGCTCTAGAAGAGGACCGAAAGAGGCAGGGCAATGAGCCAATGACAAGTTTGTTATTTTCCTTTTTGTTATTGTAACAAAAGGTAGGTCTAACAGGCTCAAAGTCTCCTGAAACTTATTCCGATCACTGGTCACGATTGCATTTGTTTTTTTAAACAACACTCGATGAGTGTGTTTCTACTGGTATAGCAGAAAAATATAAGGTTATATCCTAGAAGGCCATAGCCAGGTAAAAGAAAACCACAGAAATAGCACCGACAGGTTGGATTAGGGCATAAACATACGTCGAACTCAACACTACTCAACAACTCAGGCTGGTCAGATTGAGGCAACGACACAAGCCGCACAACTCGTGCCTGGTCGGAAATCACTCCATGCAACAAACACAGCAGAAACCAGAGCCCGCAGCACCCGCCAAAATATCCACACTTATGTAGTCGCCGAGAACCTCTAGGCGTGACCCTGCGTCGATAGGGAACCGAAAGATGCAGACTACACCGCACCGGGCAGACCACCGCCATGCTGGACCCTCCGCCACCACGCCGCTGCAACACCACCCTCCACCTGACGGAGTGATACCACCGAAACTGGACTTCTGGTAGGCTGTCTCGCAGTCACCACCACAATAACACAACGTGCGGGGACCTCGCCACTTCCATCGTTGGACCTCTGAAAGGACCTCAAGATGCCTAGGAGAGGGGATGAATAGGCTAATATGAAACTTAAAATACTCTGAACACTGTCAGTAACACAGATGTCCGGATACTCCGGGCTTTGTGTTCGGAGTTTCCGGAGATAACGTCCGGACTATCCGAGTATGAAACAATATACATAAAAAGGAGATACTGATGATCGAGTAAATTTAGAAGAGCTAGTGATACCTTTGGAGTGTATCTTACCAGTTGTCTTGCTCTAGAGACTTGTATAATAGTAGATCGACCTCAAACCCTAGAAAGTTAGTCTCACAAGCAATTAACCAATAAAACAAGTAAGGAGCACAAGAGAGAGATAATTTGTTTCCCAAAGTTCACTCCAAAAGGAGCTACATCTCCGTTGAGGAAGGATCAAGAGATGGTGCTCAAGAACCCCTATGCCCCTCTCCCAAGGGTGAGACCAACATTCAAACCTAAGGTCACTTAGTATGAGTTCCTCCGAGAGGAATGACGATTACAAACTTTCCGTGATGCTCACAACTTGCTTGAGCACTCACGAGCGACGCCTAGCCGTCTAGGAGCTTGAAGCTCCAAGAGTAACAAACTCGAATCCACCGGCTAGACAAGGATGATGTGCTCAAGAGATGGAATGGAAGCTCACTAGCACAAATCTTTGCTCTCGCAACAATCTCACTTGAATCCCCCAAAGGTAATCACTCAAGAATGAAGAAAGGGGGAGTGAGAGAGTTCTTCTTTAGCTTGTGGGCGTTTCTGGTCTAAATGAGCAAGAGAGAGGTCTGCGTGAGGGGGTATGGGGGTATTTATACTCCCTTTCACAGAAAACTAGGCATTGGCTAAAGGGTACCTGGATACTCTGGGTACTTGTCCGGATGCTTCGGACAATGGGGTCCGGAGACTCCGGACCAGAGCAATTTATGGATAGGGAACAATTATCTGGAGACTCCGGGTGTATGTCCGGATACTCCGTATGTCTCTGTCCGGACATTCCGGACTAGGATCCGGACACTCGGGTTTAGCAGGGAATTTCACAAGAAGACTATTTATAGTGGTAGGTTTGATTCTCATGGTTTTTTAGGTTTTCTTGAGCACAACTACCACGTCAACATCTGTAGATCAAAGTCCCTCTTGATAATATAGCGTTCCTATACTCAATTTCAAAATAAAATCTCCTCTTCAAGTAAATTTGAAATACCGTTTTTTATTTTCCCTTTTGAGGGATCATGCTTCATAATACTCTTTGCTTAATCACCCTTAGCACCTGCACACATGCTTGATAACATGATTAAATATACATGTGCTTTGTCATCTACCACCAAAACCCACTAAGGGGCCTAGATATCTTTCAACCTCGCTCTCATCGCCTCGAAGAATCACCGGGCGCGGGGGCCTCGCCACGCCCACCGCAGTACTCCATGCCACGATTCCGTTTCCTTTGTTGCCGTCGGAGTGGAGATCAATGTTGCCCCACATCCCTAGATCTCCATCAATGCTGAGCCGCCGCCGTAGGCCAACCTCACCTACTTGCTTCAGCCGCGCCCATGACCTCTGCTGCCGTGCCAGCAAGCCGAAGAAGTCGCTTGCGCTGTCTTTCGATGATGTACCGCACCGAAAAGCCCAGCCAAGCTGAGCAGCCTGTCGCAGTCCGCTACAAGCCAAGTCATCCCATGATGCTGATGCCGCGAGCGCCATCCTTCGACGCAGTCCCACGCCGCATTGACAATTGCCAAGCAACGCCAGCCGCCGCGGTCTGCTGCAAGCAGCCACAAACGATAGACATGCGACAACCTCCAGCCACTACCATAGCTATGAACACCACCACGAAGGCTCGGCAACACCCGTTAAGCTTGCCACGCGGCGGAATAGCCAACACCATCCGTTGACGCCCATGACCAATAGACCATAAATACCTCAAGCCTAAACGGGTCTCTAGAGATGACGCCTCCAAGGAGGGCACGACGCCAAAAGGCACCGCCGTCACTCGTCCAGGATCTGGATAGGGTTTTCACCCAGAGAGTCCCGTGCAACAAGGTTGTAGCTCCAAGAAGACTCCCCCAACGGGAAAAACGACATCCTAGGGTGCCGCCTCGACGCTACCAGCAGGAATGCCAGCAAGGGTTTTCGCCTGGAGCGTTCTGTTGGTATTTTTTATGTTCACAGATTTAATACGAGATTAATTCTGCAAGCGCACAAAATTATCGTTGTAGCATTTCACCCGGAAATATTCCAGAGTATCGTATTTTTCCTCAGGGAATATCGTATTTTTCCTCAGGGAAGCAATAGCTAAAGTTATCGATAACTAACAAGGATATATCTAGTAATTAAAATACCAGCTAAACCAGAGCGGGGGTAAACGGAATGATAGGAGTGATATTCAAAGACACACACAGGAGACATCCTAAATAAGCAACAGTAGAGCGGTCTAGCTAGGTGTGAGGACAATGAGACGAGACAGGTTCCTAGATACTTCTTATGTACTTGAGCCAACTCTAGTAGAGAACTATAAGTGGAAGCAGAGGGAAGAGAAACTATTATAGTTAATTCAAGTATGCTTGGGGCGCTCGGACCGGACAAGCTCCAAAAAGGGATGAGAAGGGGAACTTGTGCAGTCATCACCTGCCGGCTACCACTAGTATTCGTAGGGTTGGATGCAAATCAAGTTAAGCGATAGCTCTAAGCACCACAACTATAGATATAACTTAATACTCTCCTGGAATTCCAAATAAGAGAGCACCCTATCCCTAAGGCTCCAAGGAAAAGAGCCTAAGAGAAAGAACGTGAAACTCGCATACAAGGGACTATGACAATCGCTAGTGCCAATCTAACCTGACTTAAGTCTAACTAGACATTCCACAATTATCCACGAAATAAATGCAGAACTTAATTAACTCAAAATAAAAGCAGAAGATATTTTATATTAATAACTCAAGAGTCTTACATAAGAAAAGAAAAAATATACAAGAGCTTTTTACCGAACTTCCGAAGACAACTCCGGAACTCCGAGGCAACGCTCAACCCAACTCTAACTCCCAAATATACTAGCCTAACTCTACATTTTAATAGAATGAAAGAATTGCTCCTTGGTTGTGTGTGTTACGGTGAAAGAGAGATCTTTATTTATAATGGAAACAAACTTGGAGAAGTGGAGAAGCTACATTTGATTTTGATTTTAGGGGAAGATTCCCCTTTTCCTTGTCCCCTCACGCAACCTGGCCTGGGAACCGACGACGTTCCCAGGTCGGTTGGCGCCCAAAATTCGCGCGCCAAGCTTCCTGGAGGCGGTGGGTGTGCAAAACCGGAAGAAAGCCATCTGAACCGGAGTCCTGGAAGGAAAACCGGAGCCGTGCAGCGCTGTGGGAGAAAATCCAGAGGAAAAACCGGCCGCCAGCCTCTCCTGCAGTGCCACGCGTCCCAGCGGGTCGGCTCCCGCGCGGAACGAGCGCGCGCCCGGGGGGGTGGGGGCGATCCGCGGCAGCGGTTCCCCGCCACTGGGAAGCCGCCACGCGTCCAGGTGGGATCGCCTGCGCGCCTGCGTGAGCTCCCGCGGGCCGGCGCTGACCTGCTGGTGGGGTCCGCCACGGTGATGACGTCAGCGATGATGTCAGCACCTCTTAATGGTTTGTTTCATTGATAGATTTTCCATGTGGACTCCAAACTATGCCAATAATATATCCATTTCGACTGTCTCGACGAGCTCTTAGCAATGGTTGACTCCAACTTGAAACTTGAGATTGTTTGTGATGATATAATTGGATTTCTTCTCAAGTTCATTTTGCACCATAATTATAAATGCTTTGTTTAATATCTTTTTGATCATATTCCTGCAAAGTACTTCAAAACCACCAAACTCATGGAATTTATTAGATACAAACCAATACAAACTATATTTATGGCCCATTTATTCACCAAGAAATTAGCGGGCGATTTTAAAATAACGTTCGTCAACACATTCTGATCCTTTGGTCACGGCTTAGCACTCCAGGACCACAGCCACGACAGCCAACTGGGGTGGCTCCGCCACCTCCACGCACCATGCCGCTAACCTCCACCTCCGCTGCGCTTGTCGCCCAGAAGCGCTCACCACACCCGAGCTCCTCACACACGTCGCGCCAGCTGCCGGCTTGCCGACGTGTCACCTCCACACCGTACGCCAACTGTGCACCGCTCACCCTGCTGCCATGTAGCCTCCGCTCCGGACCGCTGCCGCGCAGCCTCCACACAACTCGCTGGCCCTAGCAGCGAGGCCTCCAACACGCCACCACCGTGGCCACGGCTACTGCAGCGTCCACCTCCTCTTCGCTGCTCGCGCCGGCCGTCACACCACCATGGCCGCAGCGGCTGCGGCCATCGCTTCCTCCTTGCTCCTTGCGCCGGCCGCGCCCAGCGTGCTACAGCTCCCTCCTCGCATGCTGTCGTTGCGTGCCAGTCCGCGGCCGCGCCATCGCGTGCCGTCGGTGCACGCCCACGCGGCCGCTCCTCGCGTACTGCCCCGCAGCCGCCGCCTTCACCGACCCGCAGGGGGCCATGTCAATGAGGGATTGAGATCAACCATGAGGACGAAGGAGCGAGAGAGATCGTGGCCCCTTAGATCTGGCCATGGGGGCACCGGATCCGGTCCCTAGGGCGCCGGATCCGCCGCCCCAAGCTCGGCACCGGCGCGACGTTGTGGATCCGCCGCGGGCCACCGCCGCCGCCATCCTAGCAGGCATGTGGGCTTCTGGTGCCCCGCAGAGCGGCGGCGAGGTGGAGAGGAAGCCAGGAGGGGGGTGACGGCGGTGGAGGAAGGGTGCTGCCTGAGTCGCCCCACTGGTGGGGCCGGGGTCTCCAGATCAAGATTGGGTGTGTTTTATATGAAACTAGTCACTCACGATTGCATTTGTTGTCTCTTCAAAAGTTTTGTCAGGAAAAATTCATCCGTGCACACGCACTTTGCAGCTGGGAAGAGTTCGTCTCAACCTTTGAATCCCAGTAGTTCCAGTCCATGCTGGGACTACAGATAAACAAATCACACCTTGTTGGTTTAGCAGGTGGAAAATCCCATGGCATTTTATTAGAGAAGTTGAGTAGCCGCACTACTGATGGCTTGCCTGTAAAGAACATGTGACATCTCATCTCCTTACCTTGATCTTCACAGAGAGTGTTGTCTAAGAAAACACCTTTCCAAGCAAAGGCCAAAGAAATGGTTATGTGGCATAAAAAAAGCAATGGTTGTGCGTTCACCGTCATCGTGTCTTTTTCCCTGATCGTATATATTGGACTAGACGGGTCATGCTTTCTAGATTATGCAAAAAAATTATGTTTGTTTAACTATGTGCTATAATCTTTTTTTCTCGAACTACGCAGGAGAGCTGCGTTTCATTTAGAGAGTTGCATGTCATTTCATTTTAGGTAGAGAAAGGAATATCTTACTACTACTAATTGGAGGCTGCTTTTAAAGCCTTGACGTGAAGCCATCTAGGATCCTGGATGGTGATTCTAATAAAATAGAGAAATTCTAGAAATTTTCATAAAAAAAGAAATATTTGGCAATCATAATAGCTATTGAATCTGTTACTTTTTCTAATAAATTACCCACCTTTGCTATTATGAAAATAGGCTAAATTAACCTCTAATCTTCATGCAAATTATCCACATATGCCATTATAAAAATAATATCAAATAACTCTCTAAATTTGTATCTAAATTATCTAATTATGTCGTTATTAAAAGTCAAAATAACTCCTAAATCTGAATCTAAGTTATATAATTATAACAAACTATTAAAATGTACCGATATAAAATTATAAATTACTATATCTATCATTATTAATATATTATTTATATTATTACTTATATAAAAATACTACCCATATTATGTATCATGTACGAGGGAAGATATAAGAATACCAATTTTTATATTGCTCACATAGATTAAACATATGGTTCAATTAAATATATATCAAATATATATGGAGGTGTGATACAAAGTGAAAATATTGTTACTAACTAAATATATTACAACTAGATAATGATAAGCGTGTATCTTTATAGTATGGTACCTTTGAATATTTAATAGATGAAAGAGAGCTTAAGATAGATAATTATAATTATTAGTTATAAATTTTATTTTTATATTAATTCTAATTCTTACCTGCGGGAGCACAGGTTGATAGGCTAGTACGAGTGAGTCCAGTAAAGACCCAAACAGAGTACGAAGAACACCCCACACACAAACACCAGGGCACCAAAAATACAGACGCGCCACGGAAATGGAAAGAAGAAAACCGGCCAGACCTTCCAGAGCTTAAGCACTCGGGTCAGTGACCTAGGAACTCCTGAAACTTAAGAGGCACCTACCAAGCACCAAAAACTACTCTCGATGTTAACAGCCCTGTTCACCTCCTGAATATTTTGACTGGCGTTTTCAAACACACATGCAATACGGTGTTTCAGTGCTCCCAGGCCATCAGAGTTATGAACGAATTGAGTCCCTTGCGTCTGTTCTTTGGTACCTTGGAGATGGCTTTCCTCCATCAACCAAAGAAGCGAGAGTCAGCAAGTTTGGGTGCCAAATCACATCCCAGTATCCCACTCAGTAGGAATTGTTAGATATTTAGATATTTTATGGAAAATTTTAATTCCAAAAGTATTAGGCAAACTATGATTATTTCCGGTGATCTTGTGAGAACATAGCATGTGCACGTGTTCATTTTAAACTCCTATTAAACACCAATAAAATAAAGAACTATAGAAGTGTTCCCGGGAGGGGCTGGTGCCGGAGACACTGGATGCGCTGTTCCCAAGACGGCCAAAGTGTAATCATGCATCCAACATGTAAAGGGTTGAGGCTGTTAATACCCAACCGCCCCAGTCAAGATACCAATCAGTTCAAGGGAGAAGAAAACCACTTCATTCTCATTCTGTACACATTCCCTGTTCAGCCCTCCGGAACCCAGCTTCTAGAGCTCTATTTTACCGCCAAGCCTATCTAAGGATACCCTAAGGTAGTAGGATTATAGGCAGGGTATCGCCAAGACCAGGAACTCGAAGGTGCAAGCAACACAAGATTTAGATATGTTAGGGCCGCGTGTTGTGTAATACCCTACGTCGTGTGTGGTGGTTGTTGATGGCCATTGAAACAAATTGTAACCGTCAACTTCTCGGCAATAAAATAGAGCTTTGCACCATGTTCCATACATATTTTATTAAAATTAATCAAGTTTCACAAGTTTTGGATGAGTTGTGATTACAGGAATACGTGATGGAAATTTTAGGCAAAACGGGAAAAATCCAAGGCCGACCGGCCTCCCAGAGGCCGGCTGGCCTGGCACCTTCACAGATTGCCACATCATCAATCCAGAAGTAAGGAAACACACTCACCTTGCTCTTAAGGCCGTGCACTTGAAGACGGTTTGATCGGATGGACCGAAAGGTCTCACCCATGGATTGAAGGGCTCACACACCAGAAAACCGAGCACAACTCTCACCAATGCCGGTTGTGGGCAAGCAATCAAGACCGTTGAAGACCGATGGCGGTTGATCTGATGACCTGGGACAAAGTTCCAGGTGGGCTGGCCCCACCTAGGCCAGCCGGCCTCTTCTTTCGCGTCAAGATAGAGACCCCGCCTCAACAGTCATCCCAACCGCCTCCAGGACTCAATAAAACCCGCTAGATTGAAGTCGGTGCAGATCAGAGGCCGGGTGGCCTCCCTTAGGCCGGCCGGCCTAGGAGTTACGCTACCTGCATAACCGCTTCGCCGACCTCCTCCTCAGCATCTCCACACTATAAATAGAGGGGCATCCATCACTTGTTGGGACACATGTAGGAGTTCTCTTCTCTTAGTTCACTTTTAGAGTAGGTTTAGTAGTCTGGTAGTTAGAGTCGAGTCGAGCTTGTTGTAGGTATTTTTTAATATTCACGAATAAATCCGCAAGCGCACAGATATACCGCTGTAGCACTTCACCAGGAAAGTATTCATGGTATTGTATAAATCTTATGGAACGGAGGTGTAACGGTCTGCTAGCTAGTTTACCCAAGGAAAAGAGAAGATAGGATGGTTCTGGGTAGTGTGGTTGACTAAGGATACAGATTCTTAGGAAAGATAAGCTGAGCTATTACTTGCTTGCTTCTGGCACCGGCTTACTCCTAGTCTACCAAGTATATCCGGTTATTAGCTCTACGCCCAACCCAAACGTGGGGAACTACAAGGGACGGACATGGCTTTCACCACCTGCCGCCTACCCTGACAGACCATGGGGAAGGGTAGCAACCAAAGGTAACTTCAAGCCTAGACACCACGTCTAGCTATCGATTACTGCTTCTAACCCCTGCCAGATTCCGTCTTAAGACTCAAATCCTGAAGCTAGAAAAAACCGCTCAAGAGTGCACAATGATCCTACGAACGAATGATAAGAACGACCTAGCTTTAATAAGAACTCACCATCGTAGAAGAACCCGAATACTTACTCAAAAGAGGTTCGTATCTGTCGAGGTACAAGTAGAGGGAGGCCGACAACTCCGGCTCTCCTCCTGGACTTCTGCTGCACACACTCCCTAACCTACTCTATAAAGTAGCTCTAAAAGGTGGAATCCTCCCTTCTCTTCTTCTTCTCCAAAGTGGTGTGTGTTGTGGGGGTCTCCTCTCCTCCTTTTATAGCTTGGATAGGTTGGTTCCCGGGGAGGTTTGTATGGAAACACCAAGAACCACCTTTAGGAGGATAAGATCGATCTTCCCGCCAAGATTAAGAAGGCCAGGAACCCGTCCAGGTTCAGCCTACCCTGGGGTTCTGCCGACCCCTGGGTGGGCCCTCCTAACACCGCCTTTGGCTGTGAGATTGGTAAGTGGACCATTGGCTTGATTCTCAAGGTTTCCCACAAAGTTACGACAGTTTGCTCTGCCAAGTTGGCCCTTCTATCCTTGTGCAACGCAGGGTGTGATCTTCTGTGCATTCTTCTGCATTCTTTGGTGTTTTCTCCTTGTATTTTCTCAAGGGTGCCTGCATATCATAATTCACCAAAGCTTGTAAAAATGGTTAGAGTTAAATCGCTATTCTAGGTTTTGGTGTTTAAGTAGTGTTGATCGATGCAGAGGTTCACGGTTGATTTGTGACTTAAGGACCATCAACAACACACCCCCACACTAGCACTTTGCTCGTTCTCAAGTAAAGATTTAAGGACTAAGGAGGATGCAACTCCTTTGAAAGTAACCTGCACACAAGTTATTCCAAGCTTCTCCTAACCCTGTGAACTTTTTAAGTGTCTACCAAACTTATCTTAGTGATTGAAGGTTGGAATGATGCAGATTTCAGGTTCCTTAGCCTTCCTTGCATCTTTTAAAGAGATAGCTCTGCTCCTCGAGTTATTCTCTCGAATCTCTCTTTTGTTTGGAAATCTTACCAAGGCCAAGTGATGCCTTCCTTTTCACCTACCTCTAATCATGTGGAGCTCAGGGTAGGGATGAAGGGGCATACTTGCTTTTCATATGTTACTAAGTCAAAAGCTGGATCTGAGAAGAAACAAGTCATGCAATCTCATCAGGATGTGCAAGTGTGTGGAAATTTTGTGGATTTCTGTATGAACTCCTCTTCTCTCTTTTTTTTTGTATGACTTTCTATCCTTCTTATTATTTTAGGATCTCGGCTATCTTTCTCTCTTTTTCCCTCTTTTTTCTTGGACTTGCATATATCCAAATCATGCTTTTGAGCATGCTTTTATTTTTCCATCATTTTTTTCTTTTGCATAGCCCATACCTTTCTTATGTACTTTGGAAAAAGTCATATTGTGCATGAAGTCTTTATTTAGGAGATGGAAGCATGGCATGTTTTTCGCACTTCCAGTGTAGAAGTCAGCATATAAATTAGTGGAGTGTATGTGATCCTAATTATAAAAGATGAAAGGTTTCTAGCAAGGGTCACAGAGTTTGACAAAGCTCAAATTAAAGACAAGTAGCATGATCATAAGGTTTTTTCAAGGTGATCATTCTTTGGCTTTGGTAGGAATTTAACAACTGAGGAGTCGAGCCAGAGCATTTTGAAAACTTTTCATAAAAAATTATCCAAGTACTTTGAAAGGAAGAGTTTTGGTTCCATTCATCCAACCATATCACAAAAGTCAATCATTAGATAGCATGGGTTCCCTATAATTTTTTTTTCACAAATAGAAGGTGAAGTCTAGGAATAAAGAGTATGCAGGTCTATCATGAAGTGCATGGAGTGCAAGAGCCACTTTATAAATTTTATATTTGAACACTCAGAGTCATAATTTTATTTGAACAGGGAGGTGTGCGAGTTTGAAGTGCAAACCAGTGTGTTGAAGGAAGCTTGGCATCTTGTGGGTTTTGCCTTGGTTCTACCGAACCATGGATTCGGCTGGGGTGGGCCTCTAGACCTTGGGCTTCAGTGTGTTGCTCTCCACTGGTCTATGCAATGTGTTTGGGTGAGGTCCTCCCCCACACTTATTTTTGTACGAGTTTTAATTCAACAAAACAGAAGACACACGTGGAGACAAAACTCTACCGGTTTGAATCCCGGAGAGTAGTGCTTAAATTTCTTTTTGTTATAGTTGATAGTAGTAACTCGATTGTTCATTAGTCGAACTCGACACCATGTCTTAATTGATTAAAGAAGGTCATTTAACCTAATCACCATGCTTAATTTAAAAAGCCTATGGATGCATCTAGCTAAGAGACATCCAAACTAGAGCGTACGAGCGTAAACAAAGGAAGCATGAATTTTACACGATCAAGTTACACGCACATGGAGATAAAAAATGAGTAAAGGAGTGGTGAACTTTGGTTTACCTTTAATGTACCTGAGTGTACTTACTGCCAGCATATAGGATGGATGTCTCAAAATTGCTGCAGCTGTGACGTGGTCACATATGGTGGTCGATCGTTCCTCCATTTTGATGTGGACTGTAGTGGAGGAAGACACTTTGATCACGCCAGCTCAGGGATTGGTACTTGTGCCTCATGTGTGGGAACCATGTTCATTGGAAGCATGGTCCGTTGGCACAATAGTTTGGGATTGGAGGCGCAAAGTTTGTCTCCTCTCGTGCACGTGAGCAAGTGCCAAAAGGCCTAAAAAGGAAGAGGAGTATTCCTCTTGCTTGTATGTGCGCAGGAGCTGCTAGAGTGAAGCTACACTTTGCTGGGAGCGGATGAGGATTATGACAAGACTTTGCAAACATGCGCGAGAGCAAGGTTGGGTGGAGCTAGGCGGCAAAATGTTTTCTGCTGAAGTATAATGCCATAGCTTGAAGGCATGCACACATGGCTGCCTTTGATTCGTGTAGAGCTTGCTGGCTCACTCTCACTCTCTTCCTCTCTCTCTCTTTTAATTATTTTTTCCTATATTTCTCTCTCTCTCTTTCTTCTTTTTTTCTTCCCTTTTCTCTTTTTTTTTCCTTTTTTTCATCTCCTATTTTCTAATCTTTTCCTTTTCTCCTTGTCTTTGGGAAGACAAAACCAACACCTTTGGCATGTGTTCACCAATCTCCCCCACACTTGGTCTTTTGTGTCTCACAATTCCAAAATTCAAGTGTGTGATGTCGGTGTCTCCTTCAGCATGTGTTCCATCACCAAGGAGTACCAAGTGTGTAGTTGGTGCAGCTCTCATGTTCTGGGCATCACGTGCCCGTCGTTCTTTTTAATCTCAACCTAAAATGGTTGGCGACCAAAAATACCCGAAGGTGCATACTATCCTAGAAATATGTTCTTGCTTATATTGGATAAAGGGAGATTTTATTGGAAAAGGGAAATGGAATTCGGGGCCATCTCTCGGCAGTGCTTCGTTTACGATCAAAAACTCGACCATGGGGATTCTTCCCATTGCTTACCATTGGCGATGTAGTTCCCACCTTCACCACCATTCGTTGATTGTGCCATTAATGCTTAAGTTGTAAGGTTAGTGACACAGCGCATCGACAAAATTTACAATGCTTATGATAAACATATTCATCTACAACCAGCCTTCTAAATGTTTTACTAGAGAGGACTTTAAGGCGGTTGTAGCCCTCGAAAGTATTCGCGGTGCTAACCGTGGATGACTCTGGAGGGGTGCTATATGGGCATGGTGGTGGTGTTTCAAGGATAAAGCTGTCATGCTCATCTGCAAAATCCTTTTCTTTGGACTCCAAAGTCAACGCTTTACTAGACTCCATGGCCCATGGGTTCTCGATCTCAAGAGATTCATCATGGAAGATCATGGTTGTATCCCGATCATGATCGAGAACAACATAATGTAGGCCAGTGAGAAGAGGCTTAAACTTGATCGAGGATGATGAGGATTGCTCGCCTTCACTAAGGTGAAAGGTTTCTCCCGAGACGTACTCTTTTGAAGTGGCAGATTCTATGACCTTGAAGAGAACGGGCTCCAATGATATGAACGGAGGTACATGCATCATCTCCTCAAGTGGTTTTTGCTTGGGAAAGGGCTTTGCCAAAGGATTTTCTAAGCAAGGTGTGGCGGAAGTCAGTTTCCCAAGCTTTTCATAGAGGTTCCCTAGAGGTGTATGATGTAGGTTTTCTAGAGGGTAGCCTATGAGGAGATCAACATCGAGAATATCAAAGATGTGAAAGTCCAAGTTGACCTCAATTTTGTCTATTGTGATCAGCGCGACACTTGTGACCCCCCGACATTCAAGGATGTGTCCTAAGTGACAACTTTTAAAGAGCTTGTCGGATGGTTTTAGAGGAACACTACTGAGAAGAGTGTATTCTAAGTGCCATGGCATGATATTAGCCTCCATGTTGGGGATAAACTAGGCTTCCATGGCGATTCCCCTTGTGGAACATGGAATGATCGTGGAGGGTGAATCAATCCAAATTGCTTCGGAAAAGTATCTTACTCCGTTCGACCATTCCTCTATTATGTCTTCTTGAGAAATGCTTCATTGGGAGGATCGGGAGGAGAAAGAGGTACCGTGAGCCTAAGCGAAGATTCTGTCAAAGGATTTCTGGATCTAGAGATATGGATAGAAGAAGGTTCCTTCCTACAGAGATGTTTTGAGGTATTCTGAAGATTTTCAAGAGGGTCATCCTCGAATGGGGAAGAGAACTTCGAAGGTGGAATTTCTTCTTCCTTCGATGTTCGTGGTTCGGGAGAGGGCTCAACAGGCAAATCTTGGGATGTGGAAGGTAAAGGGTTGGATTTGGTTGTTGAGGGTCTCTCATGGCTCGACTTGGATTTCTCTATGCGGGGTTCGTTATGATCGGTATGGGAGGAAGAATTGGACAACAAGTCAGGAAAGGTATAAGTGACTTAGCTTGATTCGTGGGTGATTGTGGATGAAGCTATAGCGCTCGTCGATGGAGCCGTGACGGTTTGTTGATGAAGCTCGACTAGTCTGAGTTGATTCCGACTAGTTATTGACGGTCTGAGGCCTACTCCCGACTAGTTTTCTAGTCGAGATGAGTAGTCGAAGTAGTCGTCGGCGGGTCGCTGAGTGTCCTCGCGAAGTCAAAGTAGTAGCGGCAGGTCGATGTTGCCGTGCGAGCTGAGGTCAGAGTCCAAGTTGAAGTAGATCATCGAAGTCCTTTTCCAACGCGGATAGGTATTTGGATCGTAGTGCCTCCCGATAAACGGTGGCTGTAACGTGATGTCCGAACGGAGACTCGAGTTCGGACCTATTGCGAGTAGGAGCCGAGTTGGACCCGGATTCGCTCTCGTGATTTCCGATTAGATCGGTAATTTGGATTTTGCTGAGATTGTCGAGGAGTTCATCAATGTCGCGGCTGGATGTCAGAGTTGATGCTTCCGGCTCCCTAGGGTTGACGAGGTGGCTGTCAAAGCTACCAGAGACATTGGTGATGCGACCTAGGACCCGAAGATGAAAGCCGCGCCTTCTTCCAGCGCGATAGTGAGGTTGAAAAGATGCCATCAAGCTCGCTAGGGGATCTTCGATGAACACCCGTACCTGGCACGCCAGCTGTCGGCAAGCCCACCGAGGGATACCCCCAAGGCGGTAGATTGTAGGTAGGGTGTCGCCGAGATCAGGAACTCAAAGGTGCAAGCAACACAAGGTTTAGACAGATTCGGGCTGCTATGCGCGTAATTTCCTACGTCCTGTATGCTGATTTGTATTGCCTTGGATTGGTTGTTGGTGGTTGATTGTTTTTGGAGGGGGTCCCTGCCCACCCTTATATACTCTGGAGGGACAGGGTTACATGAAATTCTAGACCGATACTAGCTTAGGAGTCCTACCCAAGTACTACTTGGGTAGTTTCCTTCTGTTCCGACTAGTACTACTCGCATCGAGTAGTTACAACAGATATAAGGTATGTGACATGCCCCATTCCTTATTCCAGAATATTCTATGCTACATGTGCAGTCTCGTAGTTCCGGGTCTGACATGAAGGATTCAACGTAAGAAATTTTAGGAACTCGAGTGAAAAGAGATCAAAGTAAGTCCGTCCACAAGAAAGATATGGCAAAAGAAAGTGTCATCACCGACGACATCTCCATCCGGTGACGACAATCGAACCCAAGGTATAGAGAGTCCCGCTCCGGACTCAAACCCCGAGCTCTCGCCATGAGGTAACATGGTAGTTACCCATTCTTTGCATTTCCATATAGGATAGTTTGTTTCCTTGCATAATTTTATTTCTAACCTCATCATGGTATGTTTAAATTTCTGCAAAGTGCATGCTTATTTTTTTAACCTTTGGTTTAATTGAACTGCATAAAAAAGAGAAAAATTTTGGCCAGTTTGCAGTTTGCAGGCCGGCCAGCCCCACATGTCATGATATGGCCAGGGTGCAGCTGCAGGGAAGAGCACTAATGACCAGGATGCCAATTAGGGGAGCAAGCACCTAACGTAGTGCATGAGCAGGCCGAATGACCCCATCACGGTTGACCAGCCATCTCCTCGCCGTTTCTGTCCTGTCGTGGCAGCATTCGAGCTTGAGTGCACATGTAGGAGGCCACAATAATGAGCAAGGAATACGCTAGAGAAAGGAGCGCGCGTGGTGGTGCAGCACCAGGCCGACCGGCCCCATGCAGGCAGGCCGGCCTCCTCGCCGCTCACATCCCGTCGCCACCAACATCTCATGATCATCTGCAGGTCTACGCGTAGAACGTCGTGGTGGCGTCCCGGCGCCATTCCTAAGCCGACCGGCCTGCCCCAGGCCGGCCGGCCTCCCAACTCTGCGCGCCTATAAAACCCGAAGCTCCCGGCACTCACGTCGCACCACCATCTCAGGTTTGCATGCATCTCCCTGCGCCTGAGTTTCTCTTCTCCCTTTCCTAAGCATCTTTGCTTAATCAAGCTCTTTTGAGCTAATTAAGTGAAGGGTCTTAGTGCTAGCTCACCTTCGAAAAAAAATTAGTAGCTAGTAATTAGCGCTAATCAAGGTTAGTGCTAATAAAAAAATAGTAAGCAATTAGTGCTAATCATCATTAGCTGAGAAAATACAAAAATATTTCTTTTCATAAAGCTTTGGCACGTCTGAACAACGTACAATTGTGGTGGTTAAACCCCCACAAGGACGACTAACGACTGGCTAATCTCTCTTCCTAGCCCTTTGGGTATTCGTGCACTATTTTGCAGGCATCATGTGAAACCCCATAAAGAAGACGCTCAAGAAGATCAACTCCGCCGGTTCTTCCAGGCAATCGCAGAGTTCGGCGTCCCCCCGGGATAACATGTTAGTGGACTCGAGCCGCCAAGACAGTATCTCCCAGGAGGACACAAGTCCCACGGTGCCTAGGAGCCGCATCCTCATTCGCATTCGTGTCCTGGAAATGATCGAACAGATCGTAGTCCGGAACGACTAACGATTACAAGTGGGAGGCGCTGGAGCTCTTGAAGAAGCAGAGCTACGGTCACGTCAAGGTCCTGGAGCCCCTCTTCCTCATCAAGATGGGCCTGAAGCAGGCCATGAACCGCGCTTTCGCCTACACCGGTTGGGAGAACTTCGCTGACATCACCGAGACATGTTCGCATCTCCTAACCATGGAATTCCTCATGACACTTAGTGTTGAAGAAACGGCTAAAACAACTAAAATTTATTTCCGTTTCTTTAATGAACAATTTGAGCTAACAGTGAAATAGCTCAGTGTAGCACTTGGTTTTCATAGAAAATGCCTGCTAGACCCAAATGCCCTCACTAAAGATCATCAATATTACCGTAGCTCCTGGTGGAACTCAATTTGTGAAGAACCTATTAGCAGAAAGAACAGTGTAGTATCAATCCATAATCCAACGCTTAGACTGCTAGGAAAATAGCTCTGCATGGTTGTCCACCCGTGCTCCGACCTGTGCCTTTGCAGCTCTCTCGAGCTGCAGTGCCTCTTTGCTATTGCCAGCAAGGTGAGCTACTCTCCCGTCATGAGCATGCTGGCTCATTGGCAGAAGATGATCACGGGCAAGAACCCCATTGACATAACCTCTCTGGTTATGCACATTGCTGCGCATGTCGGTGCGTTGGAGAATGTCAAGGTCACTTACTTGCCTTCAACAGAAGTGTACCAGCTCCAAGTTGGCCTAGAGCATTTCGTGCAGGGACATCTGATGCGCGAGGGGCCGGGCAACTCTCTTTTCATATGTTATCCCGGGTACGACAGAGAAATCGAGCTCCCATGCCCGAGACTCTCTCTTTACTCGGTCAAACGACTAACATTGCAGATGGATAAGAAGGAGCAGGCACGCCGCAGTGTTGCAGGTCTGATAACACGAGGCCGGGCACGATGCAGCACCCAACAGGATCAAGCAGGACCATCGCAGCAACAACCCCAGGCAGACACTACCCAACAACCTGAACCTTCCAACACACACATGAGCTTCGAGGACACCTATGAGTACTATACTCAAGGTGGCTCGAATGCCACTGGAGGCAGCATAGGGTACGGCCACAAGCAGGGGTTCTACTACCCTAGGTATTCAGAGTTCTTATGGTCCACAGGTGGGTCCGTCGACCTCGGCATGGTACGACTACGAGAACCCAATTATGCAGGGGATCACGGACCTCACGAACCGCATCAACTCCCTCAGCCTGAGGCAGGATCAGTTCAGTTAGGATCTGGAGCACAACACCGACCTCAACCAGCAGAATTAGGGGATGACCATGGCCATGCACTATGATGTCCCTGGTGTCTTCACCCATTTGGGCCTCGGCCACACGCAGCAACCCAACCCCAACCAGCAAAACTAAACTTCATCTAAGCTTGGGGGGTGTATCCAGTTAAGTTGTTCAACCCGTCTGTTTGTTTGAGAGATGCCATGCCATGCCATAAATAAAGTAATATATATTTATATAAAGAGAAAAATATTAGTAATCTTATGTTCAAAAACCCCAAAAAAATTATTTTGTATTTTGAATAAAAGAACTCCCAACACATATGTGTGGAAATCCGTGTAAGTTCTTATCATGAAAATGATGAATAGTTGCTCTGTTTATGCTTTGCAAGTGCCTAGTATACAACTTTTTATTCTCCTAGTACTTAAAATTGTTGGCACTTAGTAATTGTTATCATTGAAAATCATGGTTTGTGGGAGCATGAGCTTGATTTCCAAGTCTAATTTGTTGTGAGAATTGAGATAGTTAGAACCGGTATAAAACTGCATGCTCTAGTAGGGAACCTCTCAGAAACTCTTTGAAATCATGGTAAAGATATCCCCTTTGATTTACATGTCCCATTCAGAGCCATAATATTTTACTATTTGAGCTTTCATAAGCTATCTTGAGTTGTTTTGAGCTCGCCGAAAGGTGAGTCCGTTCAAGGAAGGTACTTGTCATCTACTGATCTTTCTCCTTTGCGTACCCATTATTTTGCTAGCCTAAAAAAATATTTGGTAGTCAATTACCAACTCCGGGTATTGACATCCACCTTTGCCGGATAATCTCCACTCACAACATAACCAAAATCTCCACAGTGAATCCATCCATCCAAGAAAGATCTACTCCAATAAATACTCCAGTCTAATGCTTCTATATATGCCATGAGAGTATGGGCCATCTTCTTCTTTAAATAGAAAAGAAAAGAGTTGAAGCAAAAAGAAAAGAGGAGACAAAGACCCATGCCTCTCCAAAAATTGAGAAATGAGGAGTACAAATAAAAGGCAAAAAAATTCCAAGTGTGAGTCCATTTTCTCCCTCTCCCCTGAGCATCATACATTCCATAAGATTAGAGCTTGATCAGGTACCAACTCTTGTGAACCATTCTTCAGCTCGGCAATACAGGTTACCAAGGTATGCTACACTCTTCCTACCCTTGAAACTCCACATATCAGCCTTAGAATAGAAAGAAGATGGTCAAATTTCTGACCAACAAACCTAACTGCAGCAATCTCTAGGTATTTAAGTAATGCATCTAATAATCCTATATGGACCCTACATAAAAAGTTTTTCCCCTGGTGTGGCAATGTTAGTTTCATCAAAACATTGTTATTTTGGAGAGAAAATCCCTTAACACCACTTCACCAACCGATGCTGCCCGTAACCTCGGATGACTCTCCTCTACGGTACTGCAGAGGGACTCTCTCTTATTAATGTGTGATCCCAACAGCACTTGGGCCCGCACATTAGTGGGGGAG
This sequence comes from Panicum hallii, assembly GCF_002211085.1. NCBI lineage: Eukaryota > Viridiplantae > Streptophyta > Magnoliopsida > Poales > Poaceae > Panicum > Panicum hallii. The sequence goes on from NC_038043.1 coordinate 38,510,060, forward strand.
TCCCTCTGTAGTACTACAAAGGAACTACTCGTGTAACTTCTGCCCCTCCCAAGTGCCGCTTGCCTACAACAACGGTAGCAGCATACTGTCTGTTGGTGATCGTCCAATGAGGTCTTCCCTCTTACGAGGCACTACTTAGTCATTGCCGCATTTCGCTGGTGGCACCCTATTCCAATAATCTCGAACCCTACCCCCAATTATCCTATATATGGATGCTATAAATGGATGTTGCCCGCCGATTCTTTTTTCAAAGAATTTACTTAAGAAGAATAGAATTGATCTAGTTTACAAGGAAAATTGGGTCCGAAAACGCACAGTTTATTAAAGGGTAGAGGCGGACACCCTAACGACTAACCCAAAATATAATGGCAACCAACACTAACAGAACTCACCGTACATAATCATTGCCAAGCTCGACACTAGAGGAAACAAGCAGACCCGACTTCTCGCAGTGGATATCAACAAAAGTCTCATATTGCCACTCCTTACACATAGCTATCACTAGCATAAAGAAGGAGATTGCGAGTGTCATCATTGTCAAGCTTTGTTGCACCCCATGCGAAGCAACTCCGACTCCACCTCAACGTGCTCCTGCCAAGGGCACTAGTCACACGCCATAAGCAAGTAGCAGACCGAAGAAAGCGAAGGCCTCATAGAAACATCCAACCAAAGAAGAGTAGCAAACATCCCACAATAGCCATTGACCACAAACTCAGTGCTGGAGACTCCTAGGCGGCGCCTTTGGGAAGGAATACAATACTCAGCGTCGTCACCACCCGCCTAGCAGAACCTGGGCAAAGCTCACCTCCAAAGACTCTAACCAGACTGAGGGGGAGAGGTACCTTGATGATGCTTTCAAGGAAGTAACAACACCTAGGGTGTCATCGTCGGCACCAGTTGAAGCCGGGTAGGGCTTTCGCATCTCCTGCCCCACACCAAGAAAAGGGTAGCAAGGAGTCGGCCTCACCACCTAAAAAATCACCCGCCTGCACAGTGAGCATACCAGCGGATGGCCATTAGCTGACACTCAAGATCACACTACCGCCTATCAGACCCGGGGCTACGGGACTGCTCACGTGGCGTAGTTTGATTAGGATAAGGGATAAGGCACGGCCTATATCTCTATCTCTGTTTGTAAGACGGACTAGCCGATATAGAAGGAATCTACCCGAGTTGTATCTGGGTACGATTCCTAGGTTAGTATCAGGCTAGGACTCTTAACCCTGCTCTTCCGGATATATAAGGGAGGACAGGGACCCCTCCAGAGGATAACAACACAACCACGGATAACAATCCAAGGCAATACAACCCAACAGGACGTAGGGTATTACGCGTATTGCGGCCCGAACCTGTCTAAATCTTGTGTTGCTTGCACCTTCGAGTTCCTGATCTTGGTGCTGCCCTACCTAAATTCTACCACCTTAGGCATACCCCTCGGTGGGCAATTGGTAAAACATCGACAGCTGGCGCGCCAGGTAGGGGTGCGCATCAAAGATCCACCGGCGAACTCGATGGCGACTTCAAGTTTTCCAGCATCGTGGTCCCGGAAGGCATGTCTTTCATCTTCGGCTCTTGGGCCTGCGTTGCCAACTGCGCGGGCAGCTTTCGCCATTCATTGTCGAGACCACGACGGCCATGGAGCCCGTCGCCACCGGCGGGCGTGCTGATCTTGCTGACAGTTCCCGTGAGCTGTCAATTTGGGATTATTTCGATGAAGGCGCGGAGGAGATCGCCCTTGACACGACTCCAGATAGGATCGTCGCGACCAGGCCCGAGTCGTTTCCGTTATTGATGAGCAGTCCGGTTTCTCTATCCCAGCCCTCGCAGCTCAGAACCACCGCTAGTCGGGAGGTTTTGGGTCTCTTTGGCGGAGCCAATTTGGTGATCAAGTCTACACCGAAAGGACGCTCTGTACATTGGGAAGGTTTTGGTCTTTCCAAACTACTCGACTACGAAGATCGATTAGTGGCGCATCTGGGGGCTTTACCTTATCAAGAGGGCAATCCACTCGCCACCATCGAGGAGGAACCGACCGAAATAGTCGATGCAAGTTCTGAGAGCTCATGGCTCGTCAGGTCATGATGGCAGAGGAAGACGACGATGCCCGCCTCGACCTCGAGGTCATTATATCTGAGGATGAGGATACAGCCAATGCCGGAGACGAGGATGATGTCGCCCGTGATGCCCGGAGAGCTAGGAACAGGGCGCGCATTGCTCGACGTCCGAGGGTCAACGAGCGCGTGCGTGCTGCACAGCGTGATTTGGACCCCAATTTTGCGGCTGCTAGCGAGCGTGGCTTCAGAACTCCTGTGGCTAACATAGCCAGGGTTACTGCCATACTCGAGCGCAGCAATGATCCGGCTCTGCGTCAAGCTCTTCTCTACGCGCAGCGTGCATGGATCCAACTTGATCAACAGCAGCCATCATCGGCTGCTGGCAAGGAGCGTGTGGGTGAAAGTCGTAGTCAGGCTAATAGCCGTACTACGGGAGGGCGCCCTCGTCCTCCAAGGAACAATAACGCCAACGGTCACGGGAGTCATGCCACTGGCGGACGGCAGCAGCCACTGCCAGGGGGCAACCCGCGGCAACCTGTCGGAGACCTGCGCCAGAAGATCCACGAGGGGCACGATGCTCGCTCGGTGATTATTTCGAGGCGCAAGGACTGGGACGGTGCTGATCAAGATGGCACCGACTACAGTGATCGCTTTCCCACGTTCACGGCGCGGTTCAATAACTATAGGTATCCTGAAGGTTTCAAGCCTATCGGGATTACCAAATATGACGGTAGGCAGGCACCCCAACAATGGTTGCGATGCTATTCTACTGCTATTGAAGTTGCAGGGGGCACCAATACTACCAAGGTCGTCTACTTCCCGATGGCCTTAAGCCCTGCACCGTTGACATGGCTGGAAAGCCTCAGCAATGACTCTATTGATTCTTGGGAGGCTCTCAAAAAAATCTTCATCGACAACTTCCAAGGGGCTATAACTCGTGCTGGTACTCGACATGACCTAGCTTAATGCAAACAGCAGCGTACGAGCTCTTACGGTCATACACGCATCGCTTCTTCGATATTCGAGCTACCATCGCCAATATCTCCGAAGAGGACATCATCGACTGCTTTTACAATGGCATCACCGACCCAGGCATCTATAGGGATTTCGGGCGCAATCGGCCCAAAACCGTTGCAAGCCTTAGGGATATGATGCACGATTGGTCAGAGCAGGAGGAGAAGATGCGGGAGCGGTTCCCACGACGCATCGACAACAACTCGAACCGCACCAACGACAATCGCGTTGACAAGAGCCAACGGGACTATTCGGGCCCATCCCGAAAGCGAAAGCCAGATGATACTGTCGCAGCTCTCGACCGTCCTCAGCGGGGCAGGAAGCCGACAACCCAGGAGCAGTTCGAGAAGCTCCTCCAAAACAAGTGTCCGTGGCACCCGGGGGGCGCCCACGCGGTGATTGATTGCTACCACCTCCGTAAGACATTCAGCAACCAAGTCGACGATAAAAAGAACAAGTCGAAGGGTAAGGAACCCGACAACGAGGATCAAGGGGATAAGTCGCAAAGTGCGAAATTCCAAGATGCCTCCAAGACCATTAACGTGATCTTCGGGGGTGACGATGAATTTGGCTCCAGGAGGGAGCAAAAGCTGCTTCTCCGCGAGATTATGTCTGTCGAGCCGGCGGTACCACGCCCACAACAGAGGTCGGAGGTCCCCATCTCATTCTCAAGGGAGGACCAGTGGACTAGCTTTTCTGAGCCAGGCAAGTTTCCCCTGGTCCTAGATCCCGTCGTGGCGGAGGTTCGGCTCACTAAAGTCCTCATCGACGGCGGGAGTGGCCTCAACCTTATCTTCGCCAATACTTTGAAGAAGATGGGTCTTGACTTAACGGGCATGCTCACTCCAAGTAAGGCACCTTTCTATGGTATTGTCCCAGGCAACGCGGCTCATCCACTGGGTACGGTAGTCCTCCCAGTCACCTTTGGCACGAGGGAGAACTACCGTACCGAGTTCATCAAATTCGAGGTGGCAAACTTCGAATCATCATACCATGCCATCCTGGGTCGTCTGGCCCTTGCCAAGTTCATGGCAGTGCCGCACTATGTCTATTTGCTTCTCAAGATGCCAGGACGCGGTGGAGTACTCACCCTCCGGGGTGATTTAAAGAAGTCATATGATTGCAACCAGAAGGCTATCCAGTACGCTTCAATGTCGCGTGTGCCAGATGCTTCAGATGAAGTACTCGCGGCTGCGCAGCATTTCTCACAGGAAGGGCTGGAAATACCAACGAAGAAGACGAGCCAGTCGAGCATCAAGTCGGCTAACGATGTGGCCTTGAAGACGATCCAGCTCCAAGAAGGTGAGGCATCCAAGACAGCCATCATTGGCGCCGACTTGGGTGACAAATAGGAATTCGCGCTCATCAGTTTCCTTCGGGCTAACCGAGACATATTCACATGGAAACCTGCGGATATGCCAGGGGTGCCCAGGGAGCTGATCGAGCATAGTCTTAATGTAAATGCACAAGCTGTTCCCAGGAGGCAGCGCCTCCGTAGATTCTCTCAAGATAAGAGAGAAGCTATTAAGAAAGAGATAGCTAAACTCCTCGTGGCTGGATTTATTAAAGAGGTAATCCATTCCGAGTGGGTAGCTAATCCTGTACTTGTTTTGAAAAAGAATAAAGAATGGAGGATGTGTGTCGACTACACCAATCTCAACAAGCATTGTCTGAAGGATCACTTTGGGCTACCGCGCATTGACCAACTAGTCGACTCAACAGCGGGTTGCGTGCTCCTGTGCTTTCTTGACTGCTACTCAGGGTATCACCAGATTGTACTCAAGGAAGAAGACCAAATAAAGACTGCGTTCATCACCCCGTTCGGGACTTATGCTTACAAGACTATGTCGTTTGGGTTGAAGAACACCGGGGCCACCTATCAACGCGCAATCCAGATGTGTTTCACTGATCAGCTCCATCGAAACGTTGAAGCCTATGTGGATGACGTGGTTGTCAAGACCAGAAGTCCTGACGGTTTGATTTCTGACTTGGAAGAGACGTTCAACAGTCTTCGGCGATTTCGATGGAAGCTCAATCCAACAAAATGCATTTTTGGCGTACCTTCTGGAAAACTACTTAGGTTCATTGTGAGCAACCGGGGCATCGAAGCTAACCTGGAAAAGATCACAGCCATCACTGACATGGGGGCCCCGGCTACAGTCAAGGATGTGCAGAAGTTAACAGGATGTATGGCCGCTCTGAATAGGTTCATCTCGCGACTTGGGGAGAGAGGACTACCTTTCTTCAGGCTTCTAAAGCGTCAGGATAAATTTCGATGGACTGATGAAGCCGATCGAGCTTTGCAAGAGCTGAAGCAACACCTGCAGTCGCCTCCCATTCTCACGGCACCTTTACCAGGCGAAAACCTTTTGTTATACATTGCGGCGACTACCAATGTTGTCAGCAGCGCCATTGTCATGGAACGCAGCGAAGAGGGCCATGCCTTTGGTGTGTAGCGGCCTGTCTACTTCGTCAGTGAGGTTCTCTCCGAGTCAAAGGTATGCTACCCGGCTGTCCAAAAGCTTCTCTATGCCATATTGATTACGTCAAGGAAGTTACGCCACTATTTCGACGAATACCATATCACGGTGATTACGGATTTTCCGCTGGCGGACATCCTGCATAATCATGACGCCACGGGCCGTATATCAAAGTGGGCAGTGGAACTGGGGGCTTTGTCACTGGACTTCAAGCCACGCACTGCAGTCAACTCCCAAGCTTTGGTCGACTTCTTGGCTGAATGGAGAGAGAACCAAATCCCAACTCCAGCCGGCAAGCCAGAGCATTGGACCATGTATTTTGATGGGTCTCTCAATTTCGATGGCGGAGGCGCCGGAGTTCTGTTTATCTCGCCAAGAGGCGAACAGCTCAAATATGTACTTCAGATCCTTTGGGAGGTATCAAATAATGAAGCCGAGTACAAAGCCCTGCTTCACGGGCTTCGTTTGGCGATATCACTGGGGATTAAGCGCCTATTCGTTTACGGCGATTCCCTCCTGGTGGTTCAACAAATCAACAAAGAGTGGGACTGCAACAAGGAAACCATGGATGCGTATGTTCAAGAAGTACACAAGCTGGAAAGCAAGTTCTCTGGCCTAGAGAGACATCATGTGACACGGGACAATAATGTGGGCGCCGACATATTATCCAAGCTTGGTTCCACCCGTGCACAAGTTCCAGCAGGAGTTTTCGATCAAGAGCTTCACCACCCCTCCGTTTGTCCTTCTCCGCAGCTTACCACCAACTCTGACCTTTCCAAGTTAGGTCAGGAAGTCTTAATGCTGGGGGAGGACTGGAGAATAGTTTTTATCGACTTCATCCGAGACCATCGACTCCCAGCCGGTGTCAGTGCTTCCAGTGCAGAGGCAGCTCGGGTCATGCGTAGAAGCAAGGGTTTTGTTTTAATTGACCATAAACTCTACCGGCGGGGTTCTCGTTCAGGGGTTCTTATGAAATGTGTCACGACAGAAGACGGGTCTGACATATTACAGGAAATACATGAAGGAGTCTGCGGTAATCATGCGGCCTCAAGAACGCTAGTGGGCAAGGCATACCGAGCCGGTTTTTGGTGGCCCATGGCAGTTTCAGATGCTGAAGACTTGGTACGACGGTGTCAAAAGTGCCAATTCTTTGGCAAGCAGTCACATGTTCCATCCCGTCAGCTCCTCACCATACCGCCATCTTGGCCGTTCGCGTGTTGGAGTCTGGACATGATCGGGCCATTTACGGCGGCACCAGGTGGCTTTACACACGTTCTGATGGCCATCGACAAGTTCACCAAGTGGATCAAGTACAAGCCTATCGCTAAGTTAACACCAAATAGGGTCGTGGATTTTATCTCGGATATATTGCATCGCTTTGGTTTCCCGAACACCATTATCACTGACTTGGGCTCAAACTTCACGGCCAATCAGTTTTGGGAGTTCTGTGAGCATTCGTGCATCGAGGTCAAATATGTTTCTGTTGCTCATCCAAGGGCCAATGGTCAAGTCGAGCGGGCAAACGGATTGATAATCGACGGCCTCAGGAAAAGACTTTACAACGAGAATAGCAAGAAAGGTGGAAGATGGATCCAAGAGTTACCGCATGTCGTCTGGGGGCTTCGGACTCAGCCGTCCAAAGCCACAGGGCAAACACCGTTTTTCTTGGTCTATGGTTCGGAAGCTATTCTGCCTGCGGATATTATGTGGAAGTCTCCTAGAGTGGAGATGTATGATGAAGGCGAGGCGGATGAAGCCAGGCAGCTCGAGTTGGATTCTGTCGAAGAGGCTCGCTGCGCGGCTCTCGTTCAGTCAGCTCGATATCTACAAGGGATCCGGCGTTATCATGATCGCAACATCAAGAAACGGTCATTTAACATAGGAGATATGGTCCTTCGCCGCGTACAAGACGAGTCAGGACTACATAAACTCAATTCCAGATGGGAAGGGCCATATATTGTCAAGCAAGTCGCAAGGCCAGGGTCGTATCGACTACAACACCCTGATGGCTAGGACGTCCCCAATTCGTGGAATATTCAAAATCTACGTCGCTTTTTCCCCTGAGTTTCTATCTTAGGTGGATATACTTGGTGAATATTTGTTCCTTCTCTGGGGGGCTACGTGTCACGAAGTTGGAACGCGTTGTTTGTGATACAATCGGAGGCTTCGGTCACGATTTGTGCTCAAGTTTTCTCCATAAAACGTTATCATCTTTGTAATTATATTCGTCTTCCACAAGCTGGTTCGACCCTTTCGAGCGGTCACAAGTTTACCCGTTCGAAAAGCTCATTTGAGGAGCACCCTTCGACTACTTCCCGAGCCTCTATACTCGGGGATAGTCTCGACTACTTGCGTGCGGCATGATAGTCCTCGTGATGATGATCACAATGTCCAAATAGTGTTGAGGCTCGTTCGCTCGGGCTCCTCACAGTTTATTTGGTGTCTTCTCTAAATGCGTTGGTTCATCTACTCCCAGAGTCGCTGCACTTGGGAGGGCATTCCCTACATCTACGCAATGCCATTGCCAAGAAGACAGTTATATTACACATAAAAGAGTATTGTTACAAGACTAGTCTTGTTCCATGCTCATCACAATCTTTTCCGCCACTGACTTGGCGTCTCGACGGTGTCAGACCCGGGGCCACCGGGCTGGGCACATTACATAGTCTAAGAGATTAAGCCCGTCTTATCTCTTATTCATTTTGTTTATCTCTTGTTTATCCTGTTTAAATAGGAGATAGAGCTAACCAACACGGAGAGGATCTACTCGAGATATGTTCTGGTATGATCCCTCGACGGAGGTTGGTTAGCATCTTTGTAACTCTAACCTCTCGGATATATAAGGGAGGTCAGGGACCCCCCTCAAAAACGAGAGATCATTAGGTCATTCTACATCAAAGGGAATACAAACCACCATACAGGACGTAGGGTGTTACGCTCCATGCGGCCCGAACCTGTCTAAAAGTCTTGTGTTCCTTGCACCTTCGAGTTCCTGATCTTGGCGTCTCCTCACCCAAAACTTACCACCTTGGGTATATCCCTCGGTGGGCAGCCGATTAAATACCGACAGCTGGCGCGCCAGGTAGTGGAGCGCGTCGAAGATCCACCGGTGAGCTCGATGGCATCTTTCAATTTCATCAAGTCAGTTCCCTCTCAGGGCACGACATTCGTCTTTGGCTCGTGGGTTTGCATCGCAGATGGTGCGGGCAACTTTCAGCGATTCTTCGTCGACATGATGCCAAAAACCTTCGCTGCGGATCCCCGCAGCGGCCTCGACAAGTTCGTCGACGAACTCAACAACTTGCCGCTCCATACTTCTACAGCACAAATCAAGATGGAATCTGCTCCAAGCTCGACTTCTTCTGGTGTTGTGACAACTTCCCCTGGTTTGGACTTGTTCCAATCTAGGGATCTGCATGGTCGATCTCAACTCGGTCCATGCAAATTGGCCACTGATCTTCAGGAGGCCAACGTATCTGGATCCCTCTCCATGTTGGAGAAGGATCTGGACTTGCTGCTCCAGGATGGAAATCCTGAAGCCACCGCGTGTCGGGGGGCTTCGGGTTGTTCTGGTCCCGGTGATTTGATGATCACCTCCTTGCCGAAGGAGCGCATTGTGCATTGGAGGGGCATGATGCTCTCCAATCTACTCGAGGCAGAGGGTCGGCTTGTGGCTCACCTCGAGCCATTGCCCTTCCAAGAGGGCAGGCCATTGGCCACCGCGGCGGAGGGGTCGACTGAACTAGTCGACGAAAGTTCTCATGAGCTTTCCTCCCGCCAGGTGCTAATGGCCGAAGAAGGCGAGGATGGTGGGGACTTTCCCATTGACAAATTTGAAGCGATCTCCAAAGATGAGATCACGGGCAACGCCGGTGACGAGAACGACGCCGATCGTGAGGCGCGGAGGGCCAGGAATAGGGCCGCACAATCCGGCGGAGGAGGGCCAACGAGCGTAGGCGATCTATGCATCGCGAGCTTGACCCTGAGTTCGCCGTCATCAGCGAATGGGGTTTCCGGACTCCGGTGGCCAACATCGCCAGGGTGACGGCCATCCTCGAGCGCAACCACGATCCGGAGTTACATGAAGCACTCCTCTACGCACAGAGGGCTTGGATCCAGCTGGATCAACACAACCCGGCGCCTACCATCTGGGAGGAGCGCGTGGGCGAGAGTCGAAGTCAGGCTCACAGCCGAACGGCTGGCGGCCGTCCTCGACACCAGATCAGCAACGACAATGTGCGTGGGAGCGAGGCCCCTGGCGGGAGGCAACAGCCACCACAAGGGGGTCACCCGCGACAGGCCAATCATCGACTTCCTTCGGAGGACCTGCACCAGCACATCAATGAAGGTCGCGACGCGCAGACCATGATCTCCTCCAGGTGCAAGGTCCGTGAAGAAGTCGAGACTGAAGGTACTGACTGTAGTGATTGATTCCCTGCTTTTTCTGCTTGTTTCAGCAGCTACAAGTACCCAGAGGGCTTCAAGCCGATTGGCATCACCAAGTACGACGGCAAGCAAGCCCCTCAGCAGTGGCTCCGTTGCTACTCCACGGCCATTGAGGTCGCAGGGGGTTCAAACATCACCAAAGTCGTCTACTTCCCGATGGCTTTGGACCCTGCACCGCTCACTTGGCTGGAGAGCCTCGGCAGCAACTCCATCGACTCCTGGGAACAACTTAAGAAGGTCTTCATCAACAATTTCCAGGGAGCGATTACCCGTGCAGGTACTCGACACGATCTTGCCCAGTGCAAACAAGAACGTAACGAGGTTCTGCGATCCTACACGCGTCGCTTCTTCAACGTCCGCGCCACCATCGCGAACATCTCGGAGGACGACATCATCGATTGCTTCTACAACGGCATCACCGACCCGGGCATATACAGGGATTTCGGGCGGAACAGGCCGAAAACTGTTGCGGGCCTTCATGATATGATGCACGATTGGTCCGAACAGGAGGAGAAGATGCGGGAGCGGTTCCTGTGGCGTCAAGATAGCAATCTGCGGCGCCCAAACGACAACCGCAGCGACAAGGGCCAGCGGGACTTTTTGGGGCCACCTCGGAAACGAAAGCCAGATGAAGTCATCTCGGCTATCGATAGTCCTTCGTGGGGCAAGAAGTCGACAACGCAGGAGGAGTTTAAGAAGCTCCTGCAAAAGAAGTGCCCATGGCATCCGGGTGCCAGCCATGCTGCCATCGACTGCTATCACCTTCGGAGGACGTTCAGCAACTCCGGTGGCGGAAAGAAGAACAAGAAGCCTGCTGACAAAGAACCCGAGGATGATGATCAAGAAGATCGTGGGTGCAACCTGAAGTTTCAAGACGCGTCAAAGGTTGTCAACGTCATCTTCGGGGGAGACGAGGATTTTTGTTCCAGGCGGGATCAGAAGCTGCTCCTCCGGGAGATTTTGTCCATCGAGCCGGCGGTACCACGACCACTCCGTTGGTCGGAGGTCCCCATCTCGTTCTCTCGTGATGACCAGTGGATGAGCTTTTCCGAGCCCGGCAAGTTCCCCTTGGTCCTGGATCCTGTGGTGGCGGAGGTCAAGCTTACCAAGGTCCTCATCGATGGCGGGAGCGGGCTCAATCTCATCTTCGTCAGCACTTTGAAGAAAATGGGCCTGGATTTCAAGGATATGCTGGTTCCCAGCAAGTTCCCCTTTTACGGCATCGTCCCAGGTAATGCGGCGCACCCGCTTGGTACGGTGGTCCTCCCAGTCACCTTCGGCACGCGGGAGAATTATCGTACTGAGTTCATCAAATTCGAAGTGGCTACTTTTGACTCTTCTTACCATGCAATACTGGGTCGTCCAGCACTTGCCAAGTTCATAGCAGTGTCGCATTATGTCTATCTGCTTCTTAAGATGCCAGGACTCGGTGGAGTGCTCACCCTCCGCGGTGACTTGAAGAAGTCATACGACTGCAATCAGAAGGCGATCCAATACGCTTCGACTACTCGCGTGCCAGATGCTTCGGGAGAAGTACTCGCGGCCGCGCAGCAGCTCTCCCAGACCGGGCTGGAGATTCCTTCCAAGAAGGCCAGCAAGTCGAGCATCCAGTCGACTGATGATGTGGCCCTCAAGACGATCCAGCTTCAAGAGGGAGATTCATCTAAGACCGCCGTCATCGGTGCGGGCTTGGGTGACAAATAGGAACTCGCGCTCGTCAGCTTTCTTCAGGCTAACCGAGACATATTCGCATGGAAACCAGCGGATATGCCAGGGGTGCCCAGGGAGTTGATCGAGCATGCTTTGAATGTACACCCGAAGGCTACGCCTAAGAAGCAACGCCTGCGGAGGTTTGCCCATGACAAGCGTGAGGCCATTAAATAGGAGATCGCTAAACTTCTCGCGGCTGGATTCATTAAAGAAGTAATCCATCCAGAATGGGTAGCGAATCCCGTCCTTGTAAAGAAAAAGAACAATGAATGGAGAATGTGTGTCGACTACACTGATCTCAACAAGCATTGCCCAAAAGATCATTTTGGGCTGCCGTGCATTGACCAAGTTGTCGATTCGATGGCTGGTTGTGTCCTTCTTTGTTTTCTTGATTGTTACTCAGCAGATTGCGCTCAAGGAGGAGGACCAAATCAAGACTGCTTTCATCACCCCGTACGAGACTTACGCCTACAAAACAATATCCTTCGGGTTGAAAAACGCAGGAGCAATGTACCAGCGTGCGATCCAGATGTGTTTCGCGGATCAGCTGTACCGGAATGTTGAGGCCTATGTGGGATGACGTGGTCATCAAGACCAGGGATTCCGATAACTTGATCACAGATTTGGAAGAAACATTTACCAGTCTGCGCAGATTTCGGTGGAAACTCAATCCCACCAAGTGCGTCTTTGGAGTACCTTCAGGGAAATTGCTCGGGTTCATCGTCAGCAATCGGGGCATTGAAGCCAACCCCGTAAAAATCACGGCCATCACTAATATGGAGGCTCCGGCCACAATCAAGGATGTGCAAAAGTTAACAGGTTGTATGGCGGCTCTGAACAGGTTCATCTCCCGGCTCGGGGAGAGAGGACTACCTTTTTTCAAGCTCCTGAAACGCCAAGATAAGTTCCAATGGACGGAGGAGGCCGAGCGGGCATTGCAGGATCTGAAGCATCATCTTCAGTCACCTCCGATCCTCTCGGCACCATTGCCCGGGGAGGATCTACTACTTTACATCGCGGCGTCAACCCATGTTGTCAGTAGTGCTATTGTAGTCGAGCGAGGCGAGGAAGGCCATGTGTTTGGAGTGCAGAGGCCTGTCTACTTCGTCAGCGAGGTCCGCTCCGAATCAAAGGTACGGTATCCTACTGTTCAAAAGCTTTTGTATGCAATCTTGATCACATCAAGAAAGCTACGTCATTACTTCGATGAGTACAAGATCACTGTGATCACGGACTTCCCGCTGGTGGTTATCCTTCATAACCAAGACGCCACGGGGCGCATATCCAAGTGGGCAGTGGAGCTGGGGGCTTTGTCAATAGACTTCAAGCCACGCACTGCAATCAAGTCACAGGCTCTAGTCGACTTTATGGCTGAATGGAGAGAGAATCAAGTTCCCACCCCAATGGACAAGCCAGAGCACTGGACCATGTATTTTGATGGGTCCCTCAAGCTCGACGGCGGCGGCGTTGGTGTTCTACTTATTTCTCCACGAGGTGAACAGTTGAAATATGTCCTTCAGATCCTGTGGGCGGTATCCAACAATGAAGCCGAGTATGAAGCTTTGCTTCACGGGCTCCGTTTGGCGATATCACTAGGGATCAAGCGACCTACTTGTATATGGGGACTCTCTTCTTGTTGTTCAGCAGGTCAACAAGGAATGGGACTGCAACAAGGAGACAATGGATGCTTATGTACAGGAAGTGTGCAAATTGGAAAGCAAATTCTCCGGCCTGGAGGTTCATCATGTATTGCGGGAGCACAATGTTGGCGCGGACACCCTGTCCAAACTGGGGTCCACGCATGCCCAGGTCCCGTCGGGAGTCTTCATCCAGGAGCTCAAACAGCCATCCATCAAGTCTTCTCCGCAGGTAGCCATCGACGTGGGTCCCCAACAACCCGATCGAGAGGTTATGGTGCTGGAAGAGGACTGGCGAGGGGCTTTTATCGACTTCATTCGAGATCAACGATACCAGTGGGAATCGACGCCAGGAGCGCAGAAGCAGCACGCATCTTACGAAGAAGCAAGGGTTTCGTCCTTGTCGACGGCAAGCTCTATCGGCGAGGCGCTCGGTCAGGAGTTCTCATGAAGTGCGTCACAAAGGAAGATGGTTACGACATACTGCGGGAGATCCACGACGGCGTCTGCGGCAACCATGCGGCTTCAAGAACGCTGGAGGGGAAAGCATACAGAGCCGGTTTCTGGTGGCCCACCGCAGTGACCGACGTGGAGGATCTCGTGCGCAGGTGCCAAAATTGTCAATTCTTCGGCAAGCAGACGCATGTTCCAGCCCACAGCCTCATCACCATACCGCCATCCTGGCCTTTTGCCTGTTGGAGTCTTGATATGATCGGGCCCTTCATGACGGCGCCAGGCGGTTTTACCCATGTTCTGGTGGCTATCGACAAGTTTACTAAGTGGATCGAGTACAAGCCGATAGCCAAACTCACGCCAGATCGGGTCGTCGACTTCATCTCAGATATTCTGCATCGTTTCGGCTTCCCCAACTCCATCATCACGGACTTGGGGTCAAACTTCACGGCAAACTAGTTCTGGGACTTCTGCGAGAATGCTTGCATCGAAGTTAAATATGTCTCGGTTGCACACCCAAGGGCCAACGGACAAGTCGAAAGGGCGAACGGCTTGATCGTCGACAGCCTCAAGAAGAGACTTTATGATGAAAACAGCAAGAAGGGAGGCAAATGGGTGCATGAGCTACAACATGTCATCTGGGGGCTTCGGACTCAGCCGTCCAAAGCCACGGGTCAAACACCTTTCTTCCTTGTATATGGATCTGAAGCTATTCTACCAGCTGATATCATGTGGAAGTCCCCAAGGGTCGAAATGTACAATGAAGGCGAGGCGGACGAGGCGCAGCAGTTAGAGCTCGATTCCGTGGAAGAAGCTCGTTGCACTGCCCTTGTCCAGTCGGCTCGATACCTACAGGGGATCCGGTGAAATCATGATCGCAACATCAGGGAGCGGTCATTCAATGTTGGCGAATTAGTCTTGCGTCGTATTCAGGATGAATCTGGCCTACACAAGCTCAACTCAAGGTGGCAGGACCCGTTCGTCGTCAAGCAGGTCACAAGGCCAGGGTCTTATCGACTACAATCTCCTGAGGGTCGCGATGTTCCGAACTCCTGGAACGTTCAGAACCTGCGCAAGTTCTACCCTTAAGTCGAGGCCCGGTGATCGCTGAATCCCCGGGGGCTCAGAAGATCTTTTCTCCCCGTGTCAATTTGGAGGCTACGAGCCACATGACTCGGTTTGTACATGCCTTCTTACTTACACGATGGCCAGGGTCACGTGCAAACTCATATATATACAAATCGACTTCTCGTCGCGAATGATGCAGGGGCTACGGCCACGATCATCTCCCTTCGACTTCCATTCCGGACGGAGCCCTCGGCTCCGGCTAACTCCTCTGCATATCGAGTTCCGCCGCAACCTCGGATGGTCGCACGCGACAGCAGTCGCATTTTTTCCAACACAGTCGATCCGCTCGACTAGTTTAACAGTAGTACGCTGGCAAGGCTCGCATAAAGAGCTATCTCGACTACATCCTGAGTGGCTGCACTCAGAACAGTCTTGTTTCTGCCAAAAAAGAGTGGCAAACCCGCGGCGCCGCCCGCACCTGCTCCTAGCAAGCTTGATCCGTCCATCCGGGTCCTATCTAGCTTACGGAGCACGCTCACAGCAGGAGCGACTTTCGACTACACTCTGAGTCGCCGCACTCGGGGAAGTCTTGTTTTTCTGCCCTACGCACGGCAATCCCGCGACGATGCTCGCGTTCTTTCCTAACAAGTTTAGACCTGCTCGATCGAGTTATGGCTAATCTGTTAGACGAGTATTAGCTACCCTTTGGGTCGTTGCACCCAGGGAAGCGTCTACTACTTGAGCCTTGTAAGCCTGGATCACAATTCAGCTAAGGCACGCACACAAGTAGAGATTCAAGCGAAGTGTTTACATAAGGGAATGATTACTTGTCTCTCACACCCTAATCCTGCAGTACACTGTGTACAATTTTTTCTGCTACAGGTTGGGCCTCTCGCAGGTACTCGTCGAATCGTTCATCCGTGCAGTCCGCCGCCATTCCTTGCGCAAAAATGTCCAACTGCGCGTTTGGCACGAAGGACTTTACATACGCGAGGGCATTGCTCATGCATGCGACTGGAGCCTCAGATAAGAACTTGAGTACTTTCTTCGGGGCTTCGCGGAGTCACTCCAGCAGGGGCCGCGGGCCCGCTTCGCCTTCTTCTGGGGGATCCACCATGTCCACCAGCTCCTAGGCGGCCCCCTGGAGGTCCTCCAGCTCCTTGCGCAGCTGCTCGTCCTTCTCGCCCAGCGTCTTGACTTGCTAAAGGCAGTCGATGAACTGACGTTCAGTATCGCCTATCACCTTCTGCAGCCTTTCGACATCATCTGTACGATGATACAGCATATTCTTCACGTCAGTAAGTAGCTCCTCTTTGTGTTTCGTTATTTTCCTAAGTTCTGCGGTACGGGTACTTCAGCATCTAAGGGGAGTTACTAAGGAAAAGTACTCGAGGGAAGCGAGGGCCTACCTTGGTGCGCTTTCTTCTCTGCCTTGAGCTGCTCCTGGTACTCTGCTTGTTGCTCCTTGAGCTGTTATTGGAGCTCGGAGTTGGCCTTCTCGAGGTTTTTCAGGTCATTCTTGAGCAGCCAAGTCTCTCGAGTTCTTTCTTGCTTCAGCATGTCCAGTTCTCGCTGTAGATAGCAATTCTTTGTAATTTTCTCGAAGACGCGCTTGTCCAGGGCAGCTAACTCTCGCGCATCACTCACAACCGCGCTGAGTTTCTCCGACTTCTTCTGGGACTTGGTGATTACATGCTGCGCAAAAGGCGGAGATTGAGTCATAAACAACTCACCAATGTGCACAGCTGGAACATTACCCAAGTATTACCATGGAAAAATCGTATAACTCCTTGAAGGTGCTCTTGAAGGTCTTCAGATTTTGGTGATGACGTTCTTGTACCCTGGCCCGGCCCTCAGCATCTCACGGGGATTCCCCGAGGACCCGGCGATATCTCCGGGCGGCGGTTGCTGGACACCTGCAAGTATACAATGTAGTCAACACATTGTGCCCAGACCTCGGTAACCAGTCGCGGGCAGATAAGCTCGTACCTGTGCCATCGGTAGGAGCGGCATCAAGGGTTACGACTTATTCTCCGCCACCAGGTCCGGCTCCGTCTTGTCGAGGCTCGGGAGGCGGCAAGTCGGGAAGCGCCGCATCTGCCTCAGGGGCCACCTCCGTGGGTACTGGCCCTCCAGGCGCCGAGGGCTCGGAGGCTGCAGCAGTCGGGGCAGGCTCCGCACTGGAGGGATCAGCCCGGGTCAATGGCTGTGGGGCTGCAGTAGCCGTGCCTGGGTCCATCTGAAGTTGTACTGCGCTTGCAGCCCTGATAATATCGAAGACATTGTTATCCAAGTTGGCAAGAGCAAGATCTTCAAGCGACCGGAGGAAAACTCACAGTGTCGACTTCTTTTTGGCGGCCTTCTTCACCCGCCAGGCCCGTCGAGGAATATCTGTTGCTGGCGGCGAGGCTTGTTCGGCCGATGGAGGGGTCCCCGCCATGGCAATAGTCACTGTAGCGATGGCGGATGGGCCTGTTTCCACCCTTTCGGGCTCGGTCCCGGGTGGCAGAGCAGGGAGACTACAAGTGGATACTGTTAGTATTCAGCTCCATTGATACTTAGCAACTCGACCAAAACAGCAACTCAGTACCTGGAGGACTCGACTTCTTGCGCCTTGCGTTTGCGCGCTTGTCGATGGCCCTTTGGCACCAGTGGTAGAGCGCCGGTCAACTCCACGCTCTGGTCGGAGGAGTTGTCCCGGCGTGGTCCTCCTTCGGCTCCTTCTCCTGCCTGCGAGTCCACGCATTCGGCGGACTCGCTGCTGCCTTGAGCTGCAGCAAGGCGAGCCTTCTTGGCCGCAGCGGCAGCAGAAGGGAGGAGATAATATGGTCGGGGGAGGTCAGGTTGCGGCGGATAGCTGCAGTACAGCTCTGTGTGTCCGTGCAGAAAGCTCTTCAGTTAAGTAACGGTACAATAAGAGGTATCTTCAGCGAAAAGAAGTCGAATACTTACCGGTTTGGGCAGATTTTGTGCGGAGAACAATGTGGGCACGTACGGCACGGCGTCCACGTCTAGCAACACCCGCTGAACTCGCTGGAGCGTGACTTCATCTGGCAACTCCTCTGCGCACATGCGAGAAGGATTAGCGGGGCCTGTGTAGTCGAAGCCCAGGCAATGGCACTGCTGGATGGGTTGGACGCGGCGTTTGAAAAATAAGAACATGACGGAGGCGCCGGTCACTCCCTTCTTCTTCTGTGCCTCGATGGTCTCCAGCAGCTCTCTGACTTGGGTCATCTCCATGCCGGAGGGTTCAAGGTTCCATTCCCCCCTCACCACAGGCGGTCTGTTCGACTTCGTTGGAAGATGGGGAGCATGGTTTTCGATGTAAAACCACTGGTTTTTCCACCCAGGAAGGTTTGAGGGGAATCTGTACGAAAGGTATTTTTCGCCGGCCTGCTGTCGCAGTTGGATGCCGGCGCCCCCTATTACAGCAAGTTTCTTCGTGGTAGGCTGGGGTTTGACGCGGAAGAGGAAGCGGAATAGATCCCAGTGGGGTTCGATTCCGAGAAATGCTTTGCAAAAGTGGATGAAAATGGAAATATGGCAAATGGAATAAGGGTTGAGGTGATGGAGCTCAAGCCCGTAGTAATAAAGAAGGCCACGAAAGAAGGAACAAGTGGGGAGGGCCAATCCCCGTTCGGCAAAATGGAAGAATGTGACGATTTCGTCGACATTCTCCATGGGGAAAGGTTCACGGTAAGAGGGGCGCCAGTTGACAAGGTTCCTTTCTTGCAGCAACCCCTCAGAAACTAGTTTGTACAGATTGTTGAGGGAGCACTTACTGTGTGTCCACTCCGCGGTTGATGGCTCCGCATCTTTCTTCCTTTCCTCGATCTCTGACTTCTTGGACGCCATCTCCGATGTGCTGGCCACGAGATGCTCGGGGGCTGCGGGGAGAGGGGTGGGGAGGTCGGAGCGGGAGAATTGCCTTGGGGGATGGCAGCGGTGCTTGGCTTGGATTGGGGATTTCGGTGGCTTTTGGAGGAATGCGGATTGAAAGCGTGGTTTTTTCCTACCGTTATCGCGGGGTTAAATAACCAGCGGGGTGGGGAAAAGTTACTGTTTTGAAGTTCAGGAGTCACTTCTGAGAATATTCCGAATCTGAGGGGTCGTTTGATGGATTATTTGTTTTGGATATTCGCTTAATCATTTTTTTTTCAGAGTTTGTTCGCCCGAAAAAAAAGCGATTTTTTGAATTAATAATCTAATACCCATCATCTGTATCATCGTTTTGGTAATTTTGCAAGTTGTCATTTTTAGCCTGCATGCCACGGTTGTTGGATCCTTATCTCCAAATTCCGTGGGATTTGGATTCAAGGCTCGGGGGCTGCGGGATACGTGGCATCGACTACTTATTTTTCAAATCTTTTGAAGGATAAGTAGGGTTATAGACAAATGGGACCCTCAGCCTGATTCTCCGATTCAACCTAAGGCTCGGGGGCTACTCCATATGGAGTGCGATTTTTAAATCGCACACCATAACGAAAATCCGGGGCATGAGCACCTCATAGCTTCGATGCAGCCAAGCAAGTATTCGAAGAAGGACTTCAAGACGAAGCCTCAGAAGAAGTCGAAGACTGCTTCAAAAGTACTCGATAAGCCTGCAGTACTCAGCTACGAAGAGCTCGGGGGCTTGTCAGACCCGGGGCCACCGGGCTGGGCACATTACATAGTCTAAGAGATTAAGCCCGTCTTATCTCTTATTCATTTTGTTTATCTCTTGTTTATCCCGTTTAAAGAGGAGATAGAGCTAACCAACACGGAGAGGATCTACTCGAGATATGTTCTGGTATGATCCCTCGATGGAGGTTGGTTAGCATCTTTGTAACTCTGACCTCTCGGATATATAAGGGAGGTCAGGGACCCCCCCTCAAAAACGAGAGATCATTAGGTCATTCTACACCAAAGGAAATACAAACCACCATACAGGACGTAGGGTGTTACGCTCCGTGCGGCCTGAACCTGTCTAAAAGTCTTGTATTCCTTGCACCTTCGAGTTCCTGATCTCGGCGTATCCTCACCCAAAACTTACCACCTTGGGTATATCCCTCGGTGGGCAGCCGGTTAAATACCGACAGACGGTACTTCAGAAATTGCTCTTCAGAGCAGTCTTCAGCTTTCCCGTCGGCGAGTACTTCTAATTGAGCTTCAGTCCAGAAGGATTTAAAAAGTCCTAATGTATGGCTAATGTACTCCAAGGTGGTATCAGTGACGGTGCTGATAAGTTTTTGTGAAGCTTCGCGTAATCTTTCCACCAAGGTTGATCCGGTGGCTGATGCATCGCCTTCTGGATCCACTGCTTCGAGTACTTGTCGGGCTGCTGCCTCCAAGTGCTCGCGTTCTTCGCCTAGCATCTTGACTTGTTGAAGGCATTCGACGAGCTACTTATCTGAGTCGTCGATCACCTTCTGTAGTCTTTCGACATCATCTGTGCAGCGATACATGATATTCTTCACGTCAGTAAGTAACTCTTCTTTAAAAGCTAAGAGTTTCTTGGTTTCTGCGGTATGAAGCAGGTTTCAGGATAAACTACTGGCAACAAGCAAATTGCTAGATCGAATAGAAGACTTGCCTTGATGCGACTTCTTCTCCTCCTTGAGACTCTCTTGGAGATCCATGTTGTGCTTCTTCATGCTTTCGACTTCTTCCTGGAGCTTGAAATTGTTCATCTTCAGTTCCTTTACTTGCTCCTGGAGCCTGGTCTTCTCGGCGAGTTCTTCATTGAGGCGTCCCTCTGCCTTGTGAATCTTTCTGAATCGGGCACCAGCCTCTTTGAGTGCATATGACTTCTTGCTGGAGAGCTTGGCCAAGGCCTATTCAACAAGGCACAATGCATATTCTGAGCAACATTAATTCGGTTACAAGACAGTGGCCGAAAGGCTAGTTCAGACTTACATGGAGGTAGTTGTACAAGTCATCCCAAGTCTCGGCAAGCCACTCCAAGTTGTTCCTTGAGAGCAAGGGGTCTTCAGTCAGGGCAGGGTCCATCTCTCCTTTTGAGTTAATGTATGGTGGACATTCCCGAGAAGGGCCGGCCGCGTCGCCAGAGGCTGGTTGGGGATTTTCTGCATGTTTGGCCAGATTTGTTGAGTACATATCTCAGTTGCATCATTAAGTGGCAGCAGAGATGGTTTGCTTACCCGGGTCTTCCGCCACGGTATCCTGGGCGTCCTCGACTTGCTTTTCGCCGCTTGGTCCGGCCTCGGCTTGCGGGGGCTTGGGGGGCGGAATGTTAAGGACAGCGGCGTCTTTTTCTCCGAGTGTTGGCGCCGAGGTGTCTTCAGCCTCGGGTTGTTCTATGCTGGGCTCGGGGGCTGGAGCAGCATCCCTGGTTCGTGCTTGGTTTAGCCCCGCAACCATTCGGTAATCTCTAAGTATAACAGTGGAGCGGTACCTGGAATGCAAGATCGGATGCAGAACTTTCCATTAAAAGAACTCGATGTACACGGCAATTGGGAGTACTTACCGTCCCGAGGTCTTCACGGGGAGCATCCTCCGCAGTACTACCCGCGGCTTATCACTCCCGGTCACCTTTGCCGGGGGCGGGGTGGCACTGGCCGAGGGCGCTTGAGGCTCTGGCGCGCTACCAGCCATGGCAATGGTGACGGTGTCTCTGGCAGTAGTCGATGGGTTTGTTCCAGTGGTCCCTATGGTTCCCACTGGAACGTCTTCCCTGCTTGTGGGGGTTTCCTTCGCCCGTTTGGTGGCAGAGGCGGCCGAAGATGATCTGTATATCATTAGTAAGCATTTCTCTATATATACAAACTACTCAATTTTGAGGCTACATACCCGGGTATGTCGGCTGTCGATTGCCTACGCTTCCGTGTTACTTGTCGAGTGCATGGTATGCTTGGCAGGGTCTAGGCTAACTCCACGGTATCACTGGAGGAGTTGGTGTCTTCACCCGCCTCATCTTCGAGTTGTTTCTCGACCTGCGCCTTCTTTCCGGCGACAGCGGCGCTGGGAAGCAGGTGGTACGGACGTGGGATGTCGGGTTGCGGAGGGTAACTCCGATACAGAGCCGTCTGATCCTATGTTCAATTATTCAAGATCAACACCAATCTATTGAAGTCGAAGAAGCCGAAGAGGTTGAAGACTTACCGGGTTTGGTGGGTTTTGTGCTGAGTACAGCGTTGGCACGTATGGCACTGCATCTACATCCAACAATACTCGCCGGACTCGGGTGAGTGCAATAGCATCAGGGAGCTCCTCTGCGCACAGACGAGATGGGTCCTCAGTTTCCCAGTACTCGAACCCGAGTTTTTCGCGTTGTTGGATTGGTTGGATGTGGCGTTTGAAGAAAGAATACAAAACGGATGCCCCTGTCACGCCTAGTTCCTTGTGAGCTGCTATCAGGGCTAACAGCTCATCGACTTGATCCATGGCTGACGTGGGGGGCTCCTTGGACCATTCAGAGCGAAGAATAGGAGGTTTACCAGATTTTTCTAGGAGCTGAGGGGGATGGTTCTCGATGTAGAACCATTGGCTTTTCCAACCGGGAATGTTCGAAGGAAATTTGTAAGACAGGTACCTATCACCGGCATTTTGTCTTAATTGAATGCCGGCGCCTCCAACAACAGATGGGTTGTCGGAGCTAGGTTGAGGCTTTATGCGGAACAAGAAGCGGAAGAGGTCGAAATGGGGTTCGATTCCAAGGAAGGCCTCGCAGAAATGAACAAAGATCGATATATGACAAATCGAGTTGGGATGCAGATGCTGAAGCTCAAGGCCGTAAAAATAAAGAAGGCCACGGAAGAAAGAAGAAGTGGGGAAGGCCAATCCCCGTTCAACGAAATGGTAAAATGTGACGATTTTGTCAACATTTTCTATGGGGAAACGATCTCCAAGGGGGGAACGCCAATGAACAAGACTTTGCTCTTGAAGGAGACCCTCTGACACAAGGCGCAACAACGAGTTCTCGGAGCACTTATTGGGGGTCCAGTCGCTCGAGGTTGGCGGCGCCTCCTTCTCCCCCTTCCGGCCGGATTTTTTCTGCCCCATTGCTAATCTGGATGCCACGAACAGCTCGTTGGATGCGGGTTCGGAGGCTACCAAGCGGGGGGCTGGGATTCTCGGCTAGGCTGGTGGCGGAAGGCGAAAGGGCAATAGTAGATCTATTTGGGGTTTTTTGGCTCTTGGTGGATCTATGACTTGGCGGCGCTATGAAAGACCCTAATTGACTGTGGGGATAAATAGCCAGCGACTGTCAAGTAGTGCGCTGTGTGGAATACGAAGAGTTTCTTCACGGAATATACGGAAGGTGAGGGGTCGTTTGGCAGTTTTTGCTGGTGTGTTGTTTAATTAACCATTTTTCTAGGGATAGATATTCTGGAAAAAGGGGTTTTTTAATAAACATACCCAATTTCTGTTAAACGTACCATCCCTTCTATAAAGATCACTGTCACCATATGCCACGACTATTGGATCCTTATCACCTAATTTGGGGATTGGGAGACAAGGCTCGGAGGCTGTGGGGTACGTGGCATCGGTTACTCAATTTTTCAAGATTATTTTGAAGATCAAACAAGGAAGGTTCAAATTTCACGTCACCCTTGGCCTTAATCTGCGATGTAATTAAGGCTCGGGGGCTACGCCACACAAAAGAAGAAATTCGGGGCTTGAGCACCTCATAGTTTCGATGCAGCCAAGGCAGAACTCGAAACAAGGCTTCGAGGTGAAGCTTCGGAAGAAGTCGAGGATTGTTTCAGAGTACTCGAAGAGCCTGCAGTTCTTAGCTACGAAGAGCTCGGGGGCTTGTCAGACCCGGGGCTACGGGACTGCTCACGTGGCGTAGTTTGATTAGGATAAGGGATAAGGCACGGCCTATATCTCTATCTCTGTTTGTAAGACGGACTAGCCGATATAGAAGGAATCTACCTGAGTTATATCTGGGTATGATTCCTAGATTAGTATCAGGCTAGGACTCTTAACCCTGCTCTCCTGGATATATAAGGGAGGACAGAGACCCCTCCAGAGGATAACAACACAACCACGGATAACAATCCAAGGCAATACAACCCAACAGGACGTAGGGTATTACGCGTATTGCGGCCCGAACCTGTCTAAATCTTATGTTGCTTGCACCTTCGAATTCCTGATCTTGGTGCTGCCCCACCTAAATTCTACCACCTTGGGCATACCCCTCGCTGGGCAATCGGTAAAACACCGACACCGCCTCCGCAAAAGAACTATTGCTGCATGTTGTAGTCGCTCGCTGTTCACCGCTGCAGAACCCTAACAGTGACTCCACGCCGAGGTGGTCCTGATGAAAGGATCACTCGCAGCCATTGTTGTCGACCATAGCCCACATGCTCACAGCCGCATCAACCATAGGCCAACCACCGCTACTCCTGAAGCAGGCCACGAGCGATTATATCTAGCTACGGGGAATGTTGAAATCGGCTCGGGTGGAACCAGCTGCCACCACGAGGTCGGCCGACTGTCGGTACTAAGGGCCCTCGATGGGAGGGAGAGAAGATGGGCGAAGAGGAAGAGAGCCTAGCACCGCCTTCCTGGTGGCCCCCGATTTGATGTAGCGCGCTCGGGCGGTGGCAAGGATAGGAAAAGGAGGAGGAGAGTGCCCGCGGCTGGTGGGTAGGGTTTCCACCGGAGCTATCTGAAGGGCGATGCTTGGGACTCCTTTCAGACTCGCTTGCCCATAGATTCCACCTTGAAGTTCCAAACCATAACTCGAAATCCAAACCAGAAGAACAAATTGATAGTAGTGGGTCGGTTAGCTATTTTATTTTATTTTATTTTTTTATCTCACTTTGCCTTGCTTTGAAATTCAGAATACTTTATATTCAGTAGAAGCAAAATATCAAATTTACCCAAAACATGCGGAGGCAAGTTTAAAGTCTAAGGGTGCTCTGGAATGTAGGATTTTTCAAAACACAGAAATAGAAAAAATATAGGAATTGAATGTTATTGTAACTTCAATCCTATGGAATGAAGAAACACATGAAATCCGCAGGAATGGCTGTTTGGTGATGCTCAGGAAAAACGCAGGAATTGGATAAGAGAGTGTAACACAAAGGAAAGTTTGGATAAGGTCCAACCTTTTGGTAGAATTTTTCCAAAATTGCTATGAAACAAGTCATTCTATAGGAATTTCATTGGCTGGGTAGAAATTCAATCCTTTGTTCCAAAGCACTTCTTATGAAAAAATCCTATAGAATCCAAATTCTTTAAACTTCCTCAGTTTTTTGTTTGTTAAAGGGGGCCTAAACATGCCGTTCACCGTTCCGAGAGAGGAAAAGTAACAATAAACATTGAAATCAAAGGACTACTAGTCTCGGACGTGTCGGCAGGGTGCTGCGGCCATTCAGCAGCAAGATTCTTTGCGAGATACGGTCTGGCGGTGAAACTAAATGCAGAGCGACAAAAGGGCACGGCGTAGCGTCATCCACCCACCCGAATTACTGCTGCGCATGCACTCTCCCAGGGCATGCATTCAGTCATTCTTCCCGTTCTAGTCCTCCTGCACTCTGTCTCTCCACAAAGAAACAAATTCCAACGGCCCAATTCCATCGCCAGCACCCCCGTTCGCCCACATCTGCAGCTCCAATCTCAACGTTAGAGAGAGAACGTGACCTTCTCTCTAACCCCACATGTCTTTGTTTCAAGAAAAAGATCCCACGATCAAAAAAAGAAAAGATCCCAACCATGTCTGTCGCACATTCCTTCATCCTGCTTAGTCCTAATCCAGAGAGAGAAGCCGTTAATCTAGCTGAAGCTGGGAGCATAGCATCTGAGGCCAGGGGAACAGCGGTTGCGCGCCCACTCATCTCTCGCACTCGCGTCGCGCCTTTTCATGGCCTCTGCTGCTACGGCGCTGCCGCCTCTGCCTCTTTTCATCTTTTTCCCCTTTGGCACCTTTCGCCTTTGCTGCTTTGACACATCCTCCCCCATCCCCGGCCGCATCAACATCACCAGTTACTTCACCGGTGCCTCCATCCTCCTCCCTCTTTGCTTGTTCGCCTGCGTACGTGCTTTACTGTGTCGCAGTCGCAGCTCCGTCGTCGCCGTCCTCGCCGAGCTCTGACCACCTCCGCTCTGACATTTGTCTCCCCAGCCCAGAGAGGATCGTTGCTGGTATCGGCGTTTATCTACCGCATTAACATTGCTCCGGGTCTTGCAGTGGTTCCTTTGGGCCTAGTGCGCTCGTCTAGTGCCGCTATTCTGCTCTCAGGGGGTCTCTTCGCTCTGTCCAGATTGGTCTCAAGGTATGATGGTGCCTGCTGCTTTTGATTATCCTTTTTCTCTGTCCATAATTGATCACCAAGATCATTGCTTGTGCTTCAGGTTCAGATCTAGGAGAGCTCAGGGCCGCTTTTCTTGATCACTTCTGCTGACAAAGCTTCCAACTGCCACTTGCTCTGACAAATTCTTGAGCCCAATCGGTTAGAAATCAGGAGATGGCCGAGGTGAAGCCGGAGGACATGGTCCATCATATGCCCATGGACCAGCTCCAGGGGTTCGAGTACTGCATCGACTCCAATCCTTCCTGGGGTATGTGTCGTGTTGCAGTTCTGATTCTGAATGTGTAGTGTAGATATTGCTAGTTCTGAATGTGCTGTGGCGGTTGCAGGAGAAGGGATTGCTTTGGGGTTCCAGCACTATATACTGTCCCTAGGCACTGTTGTCATGATCCCTACAATGTTGGTTCCGCTCATGGGTGGAAATGATGTGAGACTTCAGCCCTTGAATGTTTTTCTTTGTCGCAGTGATGTTCAGTGTATACGTTGGCAGTCTCAAGTTTCAGAATTATTTTCTTAGTGGTTACTAAATTTAGAACTTAAACAGATT
The DNA here is from genome assembly GCF_002211085.1 of Panicum hallii. Classification (NCBI taxonomy): domain Eukaryota; kingdom Viridiplantae; phylum Streptophyta; class Magnoliopsida; order Poales; family Poaceae; genus Panicum; species Panicum hallii. The sequence goes on from NC_038043.1 coordinate 38,536,730, forward strand.
ACTGAAAGATGTGGAATTGCTAGTGGCAAGTCATATCATCCTTACTTCCACGGAAGAATCGATTGTGACTATAGAAATGTTTGTTTCGTTTTTCCTTTTAAAAGCATGATAAGGCCAAGGTGGTACAAACTCTGCTGTTTGTGACTGGAATCAAGACGCTGCTCCAGACGCTATTTGGCACTCGCCTTCCTACAATCATGGGAGGTTCATATGCATATGTGGTTCCAATCCTCTCCATAATCCGCGACCCCTCGCTCGCGCAAATAGCTGACGGCCATACTGTAAGTATGCAATTATCTTCCTACGTTTTTTCTGTATCTCAAAAAACAGAAGTTCATGTTAAAATGGAAAAAAGGTTGATATCTTTAGGCCACTGCACTGCTGAAAATTTCATGTTTGTATGTACCCAAAGCTAATCCTTTTTCCTTGTTTGCAGAGATTTCTGCAGACAATGAGGGCCATACAAGGTTCACTGATTGTATCCTCAAGCATTCAGATAATTCTTGGATATAGCCAGTTGTGGGCAATATGTTCTAGGTACATGGAATTCTCCCTTTTGCCTCAGTTGATGCATGATGTAATTATTTATCAATTTCCATATCCAGTACACAAATTATTTCCTTGACATATCCGAATTTCTGAAGAATAATTTGTTAAGATTCATATGATGAAGCTGAGGGGCCCTTTGGTATAAATGTTTCAACTTTAGCACGATATGTTGACATGTCTTGGAATAGTGGGCCACATAGTCAATACGTGGATCATTATCTGTTGATTCTTTACAATCTAGCCTGGGTCCTTTGGCTATCCATCCACTTTATGCGTCTGTCTGTTTGAATTGCGCGCATCACTTTAGGAAAAAGTACAATATGCTAATATGATATTCAATGGGAGAATAAAAAATATGGAAAGTGATGGGAATGGCTGCTACCTTCAGATTGACGGCAGGAATAAGAATGTAACGCTTTGATGTGCATGTTGCAGATTCTTTAGCCCACTTGGGATGGTTCCCGTCATTGCATTGGTGGGGCTTGGCCTTTTCGAGAGAGGATTCCCAGTGGTAAAAGCTCTAGTGGTCTTACTTTTGTTATGCATACAAATACAATAATGCCAGCCACTTTGATCCCTTGAGGTCATCATACTGAAAAATATTCCTTACCATTATATTATTCCTTACCTTACTGCTTAGGTGATAAGATATTAGTTCTTTACTATAATTGAAGTATGAGTAGATCTGAGGTTATATTTTTATCCATTTTACATTGTGTCTGCTACCAAATATGTAATCTCAGTACGGTTTTAGAGTAATATTTAGTGCCGTTGAGAAATCCTTTTGTAGTCAGTTTTGTCAGTACACTTAAATTTCTACATTTCACAATTGGAAATAATAAATCAATTATCCATCTATAATAGGTGGGATTCCGCTATTAGCCACGAGCTGGCATTCTACTGCTATGGTAAACAAAATCTCAGTAAGCTAATTCAAGAAAAATATTTGCAGGTTGGGAAATGCGTGGAGATTGGTCTTCCAATGCTTATCCTATTTGTTGCGCTTTCCCAGTATCTAAAGCACGTGCATGTTCGGCAAGTTCCTTTTTTGGAGAGGTTCTCGATGCTGATGTGCATCGTTCTTGTCTGGGTATATGCCCACATCCTCACAGCAAGTGGTGCATACAAGCACACGGCACTTGTCACCCAGATCAACTGCCGAACAGACCTTGCCAACCTCATCTCTTCATCACAATGGTTTGTAGATTTCTTTTGTGTATATTCATTCATTATAACATCCATATTTTACATTCCTCGTGTGACTTTCCCCTGCATTTTCGTTAGGATAAGCATTCCGTATCCGTTACAATGGGGCGCACCAACATTCAGTGCAGACCATGCTTTCGGTATGATGGCTGCGGTGTTAGTCTCTTTAATCGAGGTATCATGACACACTAAAACCATTTGTAACAATTTTTTTAAAAGTGTTTTCTCTATCATGCCTTGTAGTAATTTGCCATAATGTCAATATTAGGCTTATTTGAGTATCTATCTGACTTGGTCGACAATATTTGAGGGTTGCAGACAACAGGAGCATTCAAAGCTGCTGCCCGGTTGGCTAGTGCAACACCCCCACCAGCATATGTCCTGAGCAGAGGCATCGGGTGGCAGGTTAGTGATATTATCCTGGCCTCAATAGAACTCGGTCTATATCTATGAAGTGGGAAATAATAAATCCTCCTTTTATTAGTTGAAGGAAAAACTTTAGTCCATCTACTACCTGTATTTCATGGATTGCAGTAATCTACCCAGACAAGAAAAGATGTCTGATATTTAACTGCAGTGGTAAAATTGTTGAATAACTAATGTTTTCCTATGCTGATACATCCAGGGCATTGGCACCCTATTAGATGGCCTATTTGGCACTGGGACTGGTTCTACTGTTTCCGTGTAAGTGCATCACCTTACTGGTACATAATTCTTCATTCTGTGATTGTTCTTTAACTCCATGCCTAACGCCATACTCTGAATATCTGCCTGCAACACAGTGAGAATGTTGGTCTCCTTGGATCAACAAGGGTCGGTAGCAGAAGAGTGATTCAAATTTCTGCTGGTTTCATGATCTTCTTCTCCATGCTAGGTAACATTTGTCCCTCGAAAATGACATTAAGCTGCATTACATGGTTTTTATGATTCTGAACATATCTTGAGTGCAGGTAAATTTGGAGCACTTTTTGCCTCCATTCCCTTCACAATATTTGCCGCCATTTACTGCGTTATGTTTGGAATTGTCGGTAAGCATCATATCAGACAAAGTGAAATACCCTGTTGTAACTATCTACTTCGAACAGTATAACCAAGTTTTCTCGTTTGTTGTGTCATCAGCTGCTGTGGGGCTCTCCTTTATGCAGTTCACCAATATGAACTCAATGCGCAACCTCTTCATTATCGGTGTTTCACTCTTCCTTGGTTTATCTATACCAGAGTACTTTTCTCGGTATTCCACGAGTTCTCGACAAGGCCCAGCGCACACAAAGGCTGGATGGGTTCGTACTTTTCCTATCATAGAATTAAAGTTTCCATCTTAAAATGACCTTCCCTAACGAATTATATCTGATCTTGTATTGTACAGTGCAAAAAAAGAGACAAAATTGTCTTAACATGTTCTTTTTTTGTTGCAGTTCAATGACTACATTAACACCATCTTCTCGTCCCCGCCGACCGTCGCTCTCTTCGTGTCAGTACTCCTTGACAACACACTCGACGTCAGAGATGCAGCTAGGGACCGAGGAATGCCATGGTGGGCACGATTCAGGACGTTCAGAGGTGACAGTAGGAATGAAGAGTTCTATACCCTGCCATTCAACCTCAACAGATTCTTCCCCCCATCATGAGGCAAAGGCAAACCACTGAAGTCAAAAGATGCTGCAAGCCAAATTCTCAACAAGCACCTAGCAGTCAGATGTGCTTTCCATAGAGTAGAACAAGAGAAAGTTGGACAAAGGCGGAATTAACTCCCTGCTGGCCGTCGATTGTACATAAATGGTTTCGTTTCTAGTATCGATCAATGATCAAGGAACAAGAATGTCAAATTTTGATATAATGTGATTTTAGAGATGTCGTGAACCGTTGTCCCTTGTTAGGATTACATAGGAAGTATATGGTCTATGCTGCAGATGTACTGTCTATGGCGGTGCTTTTTTTTTTCTGTCATTAGGAAAAGGCAGGCGTTCATAAGTAATCCATATATGGAAACTTGGTTACAGTTTGTCACTTGTCACAGATAAGCTGCCTACATTATGGATAGATTAAGGAAACTCATGCAGTCATGTGCCACTGGGAGTGCTGCTACTTTGTTCCTTTTTCCTTTTGGGAAGTGCTGATACTTTATCCTTCTCTTTTGCAAAGGAACTTTTCAAATTCAATCGACTAAGGAGGGTATCTTGCGAGTTATGTTACACAGTAAACAATTGTACAATATTTCAGTGGTCAGTCTAACGACCAATCTGGCAGACAATTTGTGAGGGCATAAACCTGGCAAGTAATTTGCCGGACCATGAAACAAATCAAAGAGTAAGGATCACCGTGTAATATAAAAGATCAATACGCGCTAGCCGTATGGAAGATGACGTTACTCGGCATGAACAAATATGTTTCTGCCATTTATGTAAAAATACTTGTTTTTTTTTCTTGGAATGATTAATGAAAAGGAGATTTTTCGTAGTTTCTTTTCATATTTATTACATAGTGAACAAGCACGATGGAAACTTATCTATGGCTAAACTAAACTTTTCAAATGCGATAGAGTTAAATGTACGATTAATATACAAACTAAACTTAGCAAATCTATATAGCTTTGTATTTCTAAATTCTCATCTGGGGAAGTATGGAGAATTTAGTGCGTTGGCGGTCCAGAATGAATTTACCTAGGAAATATATAGGAATTAGGGATTGTTTGATTAACAGCCATGGTCTGCCATGCCTAGCTATGCGATTTTAGAAATAGATCGTAGGTCACCGACGCGTGGGTCTGCGAAGAAGACTTGTGGTCGCTGTTTGGTGACTCGCCACATGATAGGTATGGCAGAGTAAGATGGAAATCAAATACCCCTTAACTCTTGCTCCTCGTAACAAGAAAAAATAAAAAAAGTAAAAATAAATTCACTCAGAATTGTCCGAAATCAGAAGTACACGGGCTGCGCGTGGGTCCCACCGTCCCGATATTCTGACACCGCCTCACGTCTCTCCGGCCCTCCCTTTCCCCCGGAGCTCGCCGCCGGCCCACGCCAATCCAGGCGACTCCCTGGCGGTGCCACACGGTGATGGAACCCCAGCTACTACGGACGTAGATGCCGTCGGCGGGGCACCCGCTCCTCCGCTGCCTCGCGCTGCTGCTTAACGGCCGCATCCGCGCCAATCACCGCCTTCTCGCCTCCTCCTCCGCTGCCACCGCCGCGCTAAGACGACATCGTCGGCGGAGTCGGAGGCCGTCATCATGACAGAACTGCATCCGAGTAGGTTGCTCCCCGATGTTCACTTTCTTCCTCCATTAACTACTGCATGTTTCGCTGAAAATAGAATCTACTGCATCCATTTGGGGGCGGTTTTTTTGAGGTTTGCGACATGGTTGTCATTCAAGGCAGTCCGCAAATTTGCGAAAGAAAGAAAATGTAGCTTGTGCATCCACGTGTTTTAGTATGTGCATGCTCCTACAGGGTGCAGCCTCTAAGATTCTTAAACTTATGTACTGTAGCAGCTAAGAAATTTCTTTGTTGCAATGACTAAGACTAGTAATTTAGGACTAGCGCTACTCCTTTTGAACCTGTAAATAAAAGGGAATGTATAGGAAGAGGATTTTCTACATGTCACTATCAAAAAATTACTTCTTTGGCTAACCTATCTAGTAAGAATACTAAATTCAGTTCCAGTAATGTTGCCATTAAGGGATTAAAAAGGAGGAAATAATATTTAGTTCAAATGAAAAGATCAAATAGTTATAGGTCGACAAGAGAAAAAATATGTCAGTTGTGATACTGTTTCTTGCTCCATATGCATATTTTTTCAGTTAGTTGTCATGCTTAATGTATGTTTGGGTGATTTGTTGCTTGTGGAGACTGAAAGAGTTGCATGCTCAAGAACCATCCAATGAAGCTAAATATTGAGACTATGTGTTGAAGCTGGTGGTTGTTCGGGGTTCCAATACGCCTTTTTACTTGATAACAAGAAATCCAGACGATAGGTTAGTTGGCTATTTTTTCCCCTCTTGTCTTTGTCCTTTCTTTTTTGTTTGCTTCTTTTGAGAATTACGTAAATATAAGGCAAGCCATATCTGCATTGCTTTCATGTAAAACATGAAGCCTAACTTCTTGTAAATTTTATCATGATACCATAGCACATCTCATTCTTTTTTCTTGATTCCATTTCAGGGTTTTGAGAAAATGGTGCTAAATTGGTGGTTGACAGTGTCTCATATGAGTTTGTGAAAGGTGCAGCCGTGGATTATGCTGAGGAACTTATTCGTGCAGCATGCCTTGTTAGTTTTAAACTTCGCTAGCTCTTATATTCAAGTTATAAAGATTTATGTTTCATTAGAACATCCAGAGGGTCTCAATAATTTCCTTAAATTGGAGACCTGTTAGTTGAAAAGTTTTCTAAATACCTATTATGTTTAAGAAAGGATTTCAAGGCACCCTTTTGAACTTATGGTGGATTTGTCTTGAATATTATGTCGTACACTACTGTAGATTGCACTATTTAGTTGAAGAAGTAAACTATTTATGTTTTTCTGTCATTTATCTTTCAAAGTTTCAACAATTGTCTGCTTAAGATATATGTTACCTGCAAGTTGATTCTAAAAGAAAAGGAAGAATTCAGAATGTCATTTTATCTTCTATGGGATGGTTATTTTTGGTACCTAGCAGGATTTCTGCTTCCCAGCAGTAGTTGACCTGTTGCGGTTTTTGAAATCATTGCCACATTAAAGGGGCAATCTTACCAGTTTTTGGAATGTTCTAAATTACTGCCATTAAAAGTTCATTAGACCATTCTTAGTAATGCTATTTTCTTTGTGCGTGTGTAGGTATCTGCAAATCCAAGTTCTTAGTAATGCTATTTCTTTGTGCGTGTGTAGGTATCAGCAAATCCAAGTGCAGTTGGGGGCTGTAGTTGTAAAAGTTCCTTCATGGTCAACTAATTTAAGTATTGAAATCTTTTGAGGAGAGGTAACCTTGCAAAGCATTCTGTTTCAGGATGTACTCATTTGATGGTGCGAATTTGCAATAATGTTTTGGTAGCTTCAAAGGTGCCTTTGAAATATCTTTCTGCATTTTGTGGTTTACTGACCTGTTTGCCAATACCAAGTTGTGTAAATGAATAACTTGGATATTTTCATTCAATTCTTTATCCCTTTAACCCAGTAGCAGAGCCAGCGGGGTTGCCTGGTGTGCTCGGGCACACCCAAAATTCCTAGAAGCCATCAAGGACCAGTTCTGCATTGTAATTTTGGCCCCTTCTATTTATAGTTCAGAAGTTCATTGCAGAGTCCTTCCTCTGTCACAATCATACTCCAATGTGAGTTCGTCGTGAGTCCAATCGGCAGCTCTGCATTTGACCTGTGCTGACAATTTGACCCTCAACCCATTGCTAAATATGGTCAGAAGAAATTACTTAGCCTTGCCAAATTTAATCATAATAATGAGTTTTCAATTGCAAATATTTTCTTGGGGGTAATTTCTAGCCTCTACACCAACTAAGGATGCACAGTGTAAAAGCTTATTTGGCGTGGAGATAAGGATGCCGCTAATAAACTTGTAGTAATCAATTTAATCCCTTAATTAACAAACTCAATCCTAACTTAGAGATAATTGAAGATCAATTTAACTAATCCAAGGTTTGAGATACAAATAATTTGCTTAGCTGGTCCTGCAGATGAATGTCCAGTACTCCAGTTGGTGTTAGCCCATAACACTATGTGATGCTGAAATTTCTTCATAGTTCAAAATGTTATACCTGTGTGTAGTCTTGTGCAGGCTCCAGGATCAGATACCTGAAGTAGCTTCCATTTTTCAAAAGGTTTTACTTTTTGGAGCAATAATTCATGTTTTCAGCAGAACCTGGTATTGTTCTGCATGTTCAGTTGCATTAAATTAGATATTTAGTACATAATCTTTCAAGCTACTGACAGAATAATCATGCTAATTCTCAAGGGAAATTGGTTATATTAAGCAGCTATAACTGCAAAACAAATGCTCATGTTAGCTGAATACAGTTTGTTTTACTTGTGCAACAAGTGTCCAATGTAGATGTACAATATTGCAGGTCATATCTCACATGCAATATTCACATTGTAAAAATGTACAACTGTTCAACTACAGGGATGAGACCATGCACTAACATCTCAAGTGCGGAAACTGTGATACACACAAATTTATGCCTGATTCAGGGACTAGATTCTAAGCTGCATAGTTTGTTTTTCTTTAGTATCCATAGAGTTCCATCACATGATTGATTATCTATTGATGAAACTTCCATGAAATCCATAAGGTACTCTTCGTGGAATTGTTATTTTTGCAACAGGAGCATCTTCAAATCTTTGAGCATCAATAATATGCACCTGCAACGTAAAAACATAAAGATTCCAATGCTGATTTCCTGCATCACTTTTATGATGGAAGGTTGATGTGTAAGAAACAATAAAACCTGCCTGTGATGTATTATTTTTTTCATTGTGTATGAATGAAATTATCCACCCATCATCTTCATGTGACCCACCAACTCTCGGTACAAATGCTGCTCCAGAGCAGAATTGATCTTTACCAAGCCAATGATACTGCATCCTTATGAAACTCGATCCAGGTATCTGTTGTTTTGTCATACTTAAGTTTGAGAATACTGAAGAATGAGTACTTGGCTTAATCCAGCAAACAGATTTGTTCTTACCTCTGTATTCTTTCTCTTATCAAGGATTAATTTTGCAAAACCTCCATACTTTGGGTTAACTGCAAAATTAGAATGTAATCAGTGAAGCTGTGTCACTTTTTATGGAACTACATTATGCGACAAATCTACATATGCCTTTTTGAAACATCCAAATCCAACACATAAAATGTATTTCTCAACCAAAGTCTAGAATCGTTGACTTAAGACAACCTTGAGATGTCACTTATTTCCTTTCCTACCTAGATTCTAAGTTGGCTATAGAAAATTCTGTTTTTTCAGCAATACCTTTCTCACTGTTTCCATAAGAACTTAAAGAATCCACTACTTGTGCATAGGCATAACTATGTCGTAAGCCTGTGTACAGGTTATTGATCATTGGGAACTCCAAGGAATCCTCTGTTCCAGTTAAATAGCCCCCTGAGACAGTCTTTGTTCTCAAGTTTAATCTCCATTGATATAACCTAAATAAAAATTCATTTCTAGTTCCTTGTTTCATTGACCTGTCATCTTCTGCAGGCTCAGATATTTTAGAGTCATGCTTGTTCAATGCCAGTCTTGGGCCTGGTATTAAGGAGTCTGGTGAACGAAGACCCTGTACCACAACCTAGTAGCAAAGAGATATGAGCTGTAATGCAGGTGATTCGCAGTAAACAAATGTTTGATCAATACAATTACAGCTATGGGGCCAGGATAACCACTCTAAGCATTGTTATACCTCATCACCCTCTTCAAAGCAGTTGATAAGATGGAACATACAGAATGGTTCGACATTGAACCAGATAACTGAATCTGCATCACCATAACGGGGCATAACTCCTATTCTTGCGTAGCTTTCCTTCTCAAACTTAATCAACCTGTGCCAAGATTTTGAGTATTATGGTTTGCAATTTAATCCAAATATATCTTTTAACAAGAAAGTTTGTGAAGATTACTTACTGACCACCTTTAATCAGTCTACTGAAGTTGATGGTAAGTGGTACATCCATTATTATGTTGTACCTACATCAGGAGACTAAAATTCATAATTGCTACTTGAGTTCTACTAGTCTATTGTAGCATAATCAGCAACAAAGTGAAATTTTAGAAATGCAGTTCACTCCGCATTTTCATCAGTAAAAAGTTATTGGGAGAAAATGACATTTGGATGAACGTACTTTAGAGTAACTCCTATATCATGACAAAGTGTACATCTGTCCAGCTTGGGGTCCACCCTATGCTTTAGTTTGGTTCCATCAGCTGCAGTCAAGTAGAACTTGAATTGGGGCCTTATTTTGATATCAACCTTGGCATAGAGAAGGTATAAAATTGCAAACTAGTACAATGAAATACCTGAGACAACTCCAATTACTAGGAATGGCCTCTTTGCATCTGTTCCGAAGGTAACAAGCTCCCCTGATCCAGGAGCTACCTAAGGTCATGTGAATATGAACGAATTCATTGGGTCTCGTTATGTATTGACTGCAGAGATGCAATATGTTCTGGTTTGCAGTTATTCATCATAGGCTGTTACATCTACCCTCATGTAAAAATACTTCCTCTTTTTCTGCTGCGTTATATTGAATAAAGTATTCCAAAAAATAATTAAATTGGGGAAACCCAGGATTCACATTGCAACACCTGATGATTCTTTTTAGAATGCACAGGCACATGATTCTTTGCTTGACATGAAAGATATGTCATTGTCTTATTCTTTGTTTAGATGTATGAGCTACACAATCAACACACTTCACAAAGGATGACAGGTACATATGACTTTGCATAACATGTAACTGCTGAATATTGTTTCTGTATGGAAGATGAGTCGCTATCTTGTTTTTCTTTTTGTGAAGATAAAGCGTGATACACGTGCTAGAGACAGCAGTACAATTACTTCTAGTGACTAGTGATAGTTCTTTACTCTTGCCCTATGTCTGCTTCAATCACTGATACCAACTGATTTAGTTTCTGCAGGGTACAGATAAACAGTTGTCCATACCTTTGGATGAGCTGTGAAGGCTCGATCCCATTCGCCACCTATGTCCCAGGTATTGCGAGTGTCGAGGTTTTGTATGCAGATCTCCTGGGGTAGATGGTTCTCCGCAACAGCAAACACCCTGCCGGCATGCTCAAACACGTTGGTGTTGCTGATGTCCTTGTTTACCTTGCCAAACCTCAACTGTTGTTCATGTTCACTCATCTCAGAGTGTCAGATACATAGTATTACTGCGCGTGTAATTCAAGGTAGCAAAGTGTTGCTTACAAAATTGAAAATGTAGGCGGCGATGATGGCTGCAGAGTCACCCTCAATTGCTGGGAGGAAGCATGGTTTCTGCCGGGTTCTTTCTAGCTTGAGCGTCTCGGATTGCACATAGCGATTGACATAGGAGACCGACCAAGAGCCTGAACTGTTTTTGGTGAAGTAGAGGGCATGGAGCATGCCCTCACCCTCAACCCATATCTCTCTGGATTGTCCGAAGATTGAGGCCGTGGAATGCAGAGCACCAAATAGTGGATTGGAACCTATGTTAGAATTGTTCACCATTCAGGATATGGTTTGCAATCAACTCCCCTCCTTATGGACTGATAGAGTAACAAGTAAAGACTGAATCTGTCACCATTTCTGATGTACACACCCTCAGGGAAATCTTCTGGTATCGCTCCTTCAATCTGGTGTATCTCTATGGCTTCATCGATTTCATCAACTGGTGCAAAATTGCTCTGCAAACTCGCCCCAAAATACTCAGCTATTTTTGCAAAAGAAGATGAGGATTCCATTGTTTTTTTTTCCCAGAAGAATGGTGCTAGGAGGTCTATTGAATGAAGTACAGTACCTCGGAGGGATCCAGAGGTTGATCAGTAAATTTGAAGGTTGAATCAACCAGCGCATCCAGGAATCTCTGCAGCACATCCTTCAGGGTCTGTGAGGCTTCATCCATCCTCGACGAAAGATGCTCCAGGAGGTCTCCGGACAAAGGCTTCTTCTGAAGGAAGAAGAGGAATGCGATGAGTGCATGACGCCACTGTGAAGAACCATAAGGACAGTGAGTGAGAGAGAAGCTGAGCGTGACCTTTGAATTGGAGCTTATAGATGTTACAAGCGAGGCTCTTGCCCCGGCAGACATGGATGACCGACCGCCATGGGCGCGAGAAGACAGAGAGAGACACGGATGAAACGAAGCTGACACTTTCACCATCATCACGCGAGAACAAGAGACTGGTTTAGCTCACAGGTTCGGGGACAAATCAACCTCGATTTATAGTGGACATTGGTACACGTCAGAATAAAAGGGCCAATTGAGACACGAGATCCACGTCATGCTGGTATATCCCTCACTCCAGTCCATACTGATGCATCGTTCGAGCTGTTTGGACGTACTGGCAACACTCCAGTTGGGTAGGTGATGATAACAATAACAATGTGGCACTGTCTCGGCTACCCTAAAAGATTATAAAGAAAGTCACTGATGTATCCTGACTGTTTGTTTCGAGATCAACAATCAAGATCTCATGCTGAACAGAGGATTTGGGGCTGATGACTTCAGGTGGAAAATCCATTGAGTATTGGGGCTGGAACTCCACGACAACACCATGCATTCATCTCTGTAGGATAACCCTTCCATTTTGGGGAACAAAGAAATGAAGAGGATGCCACCCAGACTCTCGTCTCATTGATGTCGGAAATTTTCTGGTTCTCCCGGGTATTGTTTGGTTGCGAATCCATCAATCCAATACTCCAATCATCGGTTCTTGCTGGTTGTTGCCAGTTGAGAAAGGCGCCGGTAGAACGGACAGAGCCGTGCAGAGGCTTCACCAAACGAGACCTGCACCTTGTACAGAAGTAATGTAGTAGTACAGATGGATTGATGTGATTATGCACTTATAGTGCCTCTGTCCTGACGACGTCGCCAAACGTTGTAACACTGACAAGAAATTAGAAGTATTCTGGTGGTGGTTGCATTGGTGTCGTCGCCAACTGGAGCCCGGAGGTGGCATCGGTGCCTTTTCAGATTCTCTTCGCGGACTAGAGTGCCACGTTTGTCTGCACCCGGCAACAGCCATGCATTGGGACTCTTAACAGACTGACGACTCGTGATTTTAGTCAAAAACAAGAGCCATGTTGTGCCCCTTGTGAGTGCTTTCATGGTTTCATAAAAGTAACACGAGCCATGTCAGTAAAAAACAAGAAGCATGTGGTTGAAACTTAAAAAACAAGAAGCCGTGACATCTTGTGTTACGGGACATGCAGAACATAAATTTATCTTCCTAAACTGCTCATGCTTGTTTCAGGCCGGTATTGTACAACGTCGCCAGTCAGCTCACCTTCCCTTGTTCGGTGGTTGCAGTGTGAGTGATTGGATGACGTGTATTATGGCGACGTGGCTAATGAGGATTCAACTCATAGCAGCAACAATGAGTCTTAATTAATTAATACGTGTACAACCCTCCAGCGACCTTAGAAGCAAGGCCACAGCCGGATGGCTTGTGCTAGCAAGGTGGTGTCGCTGTACTGTAACAGTCCTTTGCCTGGGATTGAGCATGACGAACGGTGGCATTCATCGCTACAGCAACAGACCAGGAAGGAGAAAAGGGGCAAACTGCGGAGCACTATCCTCATCTACACAGCCTGGAATTTGTGGAAAGAGCTTAACAGACACATCTTCGCATGGAAGTCTTTACAACCAGCCCAGGTCGTTCTGCTGATCAAGGAGGAGATGATGGTGATCAGGCAACAAGCTTGTCTTTCATAATGTAAATGGTTATTCTCATAATGTATATATTTCATAATGTAAATTATGAAAATATATTTCATAATATATCTACTTATTCTCATTTGTCTTTCAAAATATTATTACTCTTTTCTATAAAGTTTGTCAAATTTAGACTATTTTGACTTAGGACAAAGCAAAATGCTTTACATTTCATGATGGAGGGAGTAGAAAACTATATAGTTCTTTAAAAGTGTTGAGTTGATTTCTCCCGGTTGGGAATCCCAAACTGATAGTTACACAGCTAGAAAAACAACATTTAATCGCACAAGGTTAGTACTGGTCACTCTTTAGCCGGTACTAAAGGTGCCACGGTGCCATTTTAGTACTGGGTCCAAATTTAAAATCCCCCGGAGCTATTTTAGTACCGGGCTAAAACACCATCCGGTACTAAAGGTTATATATTGTGTTGTTGTGACTAACCGATCATTTATGTCTTCTTTAACATATCGATCACTAGATTACATTGTTTCTAGTTGATGAGCAAACACTAATTTGTTTTCTTGTATGCTTCATATAGGTGCAGAGGTAGATAATTTTTTTCTGAAATACAGTACAGATGCAGAAGCTTAGATACACACACTCATCCCTACGAATACATGCACGCAACCCTACTCGTATGAGCATCTCCGAGGGACTAAGCTGGTAGATCCTTAATATTGATGAAGTTTCGTTGTTGATGAGCACGTCACTCACCACTGAAAGAATAACGTTAGTTAAATTCTAAAATAAATCTAGAAAAATACGAGCTTATGCCGAGTCGAGTACTCGAATCCGGATGGGTAGGTTCCACCATAAGAAGCCTTATCAGCTGAGCTACGCTTGGTTCCTTGCACAGGCAGATTAATGCTTGGAAGATGTGCCGAAAAGAACCTTGTCTGCTCTGAAATCCTCTTGGAAATTCGCTACATTGGGCGCAATAATCGTGATGTAAGATTAATATAGAAATCCAAAGGAATAAACTTTAACAGATCATCTTGGACGGCCTAAGGAGATGTAAGATTAATACAGAAATCCAAAATCCAAAGGAATAAACTTTAAGAGATCATTATGGAATGCCCAAGGAAGAAAAAAGAGTTCAACAAGAGATGGGGGGGGGGGGGGGGCACAAACACTTCAAATGAGTGCCCGGGTTCATCCTCATGTGTGAGGATTAGGCAGGCACAGGTGCCCTGGCTGCTCATCTCGGCATGGAGCTCTATCGCAGCAACCGCGCCGCATGTCAAACTCTTGCCCCCCGAAGCATAGGGTGATAGGCCCGCGCCAATGGACTTGGCAAAGGCAGAGGTCAATATGTCTGTTGATATTAAAATTTGGTAAGATTCTTACATAATTTGGTCAAGGAAAGAGTCAATCAACCAATAGAAGTTATCCAAAAGAGACCGAGTTAAAGAATGAATCGTGAAAACCACATCATGTCAGTTTAGATTTATCTATTAATTAGGCGAAGTCATTTAATTTTCCTTTTATCTTTAGGAGAGTTTATGTCGTGTCTAACGAGGATTAGTATATACACCCATGGGTATAAATATGCACATCTAGGGTTATTGTAATTTATCTCTCAATCAATACAACACAACTTTGGACGCATCGCCACCCTCTTTTCCAAGGTTTTGATCACCGGCGGAACTTGGCACCTGACGCGGGCCTGCATCGCTTCGATCTCCGACGAAGGGGTAAGTCCTAAGTTTCGCCGGTGCTAGTAATTGTATCGGCTATATTGGAGTTGTTTAAGGCTGCATTGTTTTGATCTCTTGATTGCTCTCGTTCGGTTTATATATTTGCCTACCAGTTATCGATTCCTATCAAGTCTGGTAAGACTGCATCGTTCGGTCTCTTGCTAGATCTGATAGAACCACAATTATCTTAGCCTTGTTTAGATCTATCGGCTTATATCTATTGAATCTGTTCGTTAGCTGCTAGCAGAAGATTGATTTCATTATTGAAAGCATCAGATTTGTTCTTACTAGCCGATAGTTTCTTGCCTTGGCCTTATTTAAAGCTTTTATTGGACCTATGTCTTGTCGTAATTAGATTCATCGGTTTATAGCCTTTAGTTTTATCACTCTGCTGCCAACGCTATCTCGATTAGGTCCGATATGATTTGTGGTGACAGTAGATTAATTGTTATTGGCTTGGTGGTTCTTTTGCGATAAGGTGGATGTTCAGTAATCACTCCATCCTCATCGGACTGCTGGCCAATGACTTTTATCGGGAAACTAGCCGATAAGTTATTTTTACGTCAGATTCACAGCCGATTTATGTTGTAATCATCGAGCCTGAATTTAATATTCTTTTATCAATATCGGCCGATTGGTTCATATCATTATTTATCTGTCAGGACCTACATCAAACGAATAGCCGATTGTTTAAAATCCTATCGACATCGGCTGATATTGTTACATCAGCCTATCAGCTGATCGACTCTTTTTATCTATCTTGTTAGTTGCAGGATCAAACTAACTAGCACGCCACGAACCTCAAGATTCAGAACCTGCTTTGGAGCTAAGCAGATCTCCCAGGCCAGAGTGTTGTGCGCGAGGATTATCATCGGCTGTGCGATTTTTGGCGCCAACAACGTTATATTTTATTTAGGCTTCGTTTGATCGGAATTCTCGGTCTCGGACTAAACCAGTTTAATTATGTGTACCAGGTGCCCAGGTTGACAAGGTTAAAAAAGTCCCCCCGGGCTTGGAAAGGGCCACTCCTTTTCTTTTGTAACCGGAAGGCCCGTTTGAATTTCCCTGAAAAAAAGTCCGTTTGAAAGATTTAAGAAGCTCACAGGAGCAAAACGGAAGCAAACATTGAAACTCTTTGGTTCATGTCGGTCATGACTCTCGAAGTCACACAAATTAAACCATATAGGAAGGCAGGTGTTCCGTGTGCATGGAGGCGCCGGCATGGACATGCAAGTACGTCGTACAGCGACTCCTGATCTTGGAACATTATTGCATTATACATGGTCATAAAGGTATGAAGCGTCGAGTCAAAGCTTACTAACTTTGACCATATATTCTGTAACTATTTGGATTAGTCATGTGCATGTATTAGTGAAAAATGAAAGACATTTCCTGGAATAGCAGATGTTTTCAAGACTTGGCTAAATTTCGGTTTTTATCGGATATAACAAAGGAACAACAACTTGACTTCATTGCGTTTTTAGAAACTCGTAGATCTGAATACACAGATATAGAACTCAACAATATTTGTGGGGGAAAACAATTCCCATGGAGTTGGACGGGACCCAAGGGACATTCTGGTGGAATCCTTTTGGGAATCAATCCAACAATTTTTGACATAGGTTCATCTCCCAAGGGAATTTCTATATTAAATTTCGTTTAAGGAATAAAGCAGGCTTTTAGTGGAACCTAATTGCAGTTTGTGGAGCTGCTCAACCTGAGAAAAAGAGAGCTTTTTAACTGAACTGGTCCAATGTTGCCAAAATGATTCCTTGCCCCTTCTGGTTGGAGGGGATTTTAACATTATCAGAAGTCCTACTGAAAAAAATAATGATCACTATAACGATAAATGATCTTTCCTCTTCAACGCTGTTATAAACAATCTGGATTTAAAAGAGATAGAGCTAACAGGTCGGCAATTCACATCGGCTAATTCACTACCTGAATCTACTTTCGAAAGGTTGGATAGGGTCTTGGTTTCTACGGATTGGGAATTAAAATTTCCTCATGCCATAGTCCAAGCTCTAATAAGAGAAATCTCGTCAGACTAAACACTACTACTTTTATCCTTTGGAGTTCATTCTCTAAGTGCAGTACAACCTATGTTCATATTTGAATTGAGTTAGTTGACTAGGGATGATTTTTATGAAGAGGTGGCTAAGGTCCGGATGGAACAAAGAAAAGGCAAAACCTCAATGGAAACATGGCAAAATAAGATCAGGAGATTTTGTCAATTCTTAAGAGGTTGGGCTAAAACTAAAATTTGTCATTATAAAAAAGAAAAAAGCAGCTTACTACAAAGTTAGATTTGTTAGACAAAAAAAGCAGATAAAGAAATTCTACAACCTTGGGAGATAGATCTCAAACAATTGCTCAAAACAAGGTTGATCCAACTTCTTAGAGAAGAGGAGATAAAATGGTACCAAAGATAAAAAACCACAAATCTCTTGCATGGAGATAGCAATACAAAATACTTTCAACTAATAGCCAACGAAAAATATAGAAAAACAAGGATTTTCCAGTTGGAAGAAGAGGGAAGAATTATTAAAGGAGATGAGGAGTTAAAAAAATATATCACTTATTATTATCATGGGTTGTTCGGACCTTCTAAGACTAGTCTTTTAATTCTAGATGAAAGTCGAAGGGATAACATATCACAAGTATCACAAAATGAAAATGAAATTTTAACCACCGAGTTCTCCTATAATGAGGTTAAAGAGGCTATTTCCCAAATGGAACACAACAAAGCGCCAAGCCCAGATGGCTTTCCAGCTGAATTTTACCAAGCATTTTGGGAGGTCATCAAGGATGATCTAATAGCATTATTTGTTGACTTCCGTAAAGGTATTTTGCCCCTCCACTGCCTCAACTTTGGAATCATAACATTCCCATCCAAAATAAAGTTAGATGCAACACAAATTCAAAATTATAGACCAATATGCCTTCTTAATGTTAGTTTTAAATCTTCACAAAGGTCATAGCTAATAGATTGACGGGCATCACGAACAAGATAGTCCGGCCTATTCAATCTGCTTTCATGCTTGGAAGATACATTTTGGAAGAGGTGTGGTCATTTTGCATGAGACCTTACATGAACTTCATAAGAAAAAAATGAATGGGGTTATTCTATAGCTTGATTTTTAGAAGGCATATGACAAGGTTAATTGGTCTTTCCTTCAAAAAACCTTAAGAATGAAAGGTTTTACAGGAAAATGGTGTAAGTGGATTGAGCCGTTCATTTGAAAAGGTAGTGTGGGCGTTAAGGTAAATGATGATGTTGGAAGATTCTTCAAAACAAAGAAAGGTTTGAGAAAAGGAGACCCACTATCCCCATTACTCTTTAATCTAGTTGCGGATATGTTGGCAACTTTGATAGAAAGAGCAAAATAGGATGGGCAAATCTCAGGCTCAATTCCACATCTTGTTGATGATGGTCTTTTCATACTCCAATATCACATAATACAATTCTTTTTATGGAACATAACTTCGAAGAGGCTAAGAATATGAAACTCATGCTTACATCTTTTGAGCGTCTTTCTAGTCTTAAGATAAATTTCCATAAGAGTGAATTATTCTGCTATGGAGAGGCGAAGGAGGCCCAACAAGAATACATGAATGTTTTTGGGTGTCCTGTTGGGGAGGTCCCTTTTTGATACTTGGTATCCCAATGCACCATACTAGACTACTCAACAAATATTGGAAACTAATAGAAGAAAGATTTGAAAGCAAACTGAGTACATGGAAAAGCAAGATGCTCTCCTATGGAGGCAGACTAACCCTAATCAACTCAGTTCTAATCAACTCAGTTCTAAGCAGTCTTTCTATGTACATGATCTCCCTTTTACAATCCCCAAAAAAGTTCTTTTGGCAAGGGGATGGACACAAAAGAAAATACTTATTAACAAAATAGAATATTATGTGTAGACCGAGAGAATCAAGGAGGTCTAGGAATTTTGGATTTAGAAGTGCAGAATAGAAGTCTCTTAAGTAAATGGCTTTTCAAGCTTATTAATAAAAACGGAATTGGCAACAAATGCTTAAAAGGAAATACCTAGGCTCCAAAATGTTTGCACACGTTAAAAAAATCAGGGGATTCACATTTCTAGTTTGGGTCAATGCAGGTCAAAAATGATTTCTTTAGCCGTGGAACATTTAAATATCAAAATGGGGAACAAATTAGATTCTAGGAAGATGGCTAGGAAACAATAGTCTTCGACTCCTCTTAATGTTTCTTTTAGGAGGGTTCTAAGGGAAAAACAATCTTGTGAATTGGTATAAGTTTGTAACAAAGATATCAGGTGTTCAACTTGTGGATCAACCTGACATGTTCATGGTCCCTGCAAAAAAATGGAATCTTCTCTGTTTAATCAATGTATAGAGAGATCCTAAATGGGGGAGTCATTCCAATTAACAAACCTTTGTGGAAACTAAAACTCCCCTTAAAAGTAAAAGTCTTTCTATGGTACCTTCACCGAGGGGTTATTCTAACCAAAGATAATCTAGTTAGATGAAATTGGCACGTGAATGAGAAATGTTGCTATTGTAGTAATAATGAAACTATACAACATCTCTTTTTTGAGTGTCATATGACTAGATTAATTTGGAGAATAATTCATACTACCTTTGGTTTACAAAAACCTAACAATGTCATTCATATGTTTGGGACTTGGTTACAAGGGATTGTGTGGAAGGAAAAGAATTTAATACTTATAGGCGTAAGTGTTGTTTGTTGGGCCATGAGGCTAAGCAGAAATGATATCATTTTTGATAAAGTGAACCCACAACCTTATTTGTAGATCCTTTTTAGGGCGACATACTGGATAAGATTTTGGGCTTTGCTTCAGAAGGAGGAGGACAAGAATACTATATCAGAGACTTGTCAGGCTTTGGAGTCCATGGCTATGGAGATCTTCGCAAAAAATGGGATGCAATTTAGTAATAGGCTTTATTTATAATAAGCTATTTACTAAATTTATTGTTTTTTCTTCCATATATGGTTCTCCTTTTGTAATAATGGCCGTATATTTCATACTGTGGTATAGAGGCTGGAATATTAAAATATTTCTTTATCTAAAAAAGAAATTTCAAGACTTTATGTTCTTTTTAATAAAAACTAAACTGGTGGGTTAAGAGCACTCCACGCTTTTCATTAGGAATAAGCAACCTTCTCCCGGCCTAGGAAGTCCTCGCACCACGACTTTGCCGGCGAGGGATTTTTTTAAACGAACCCCATGAGGAATTGAATCCAATCTCCATACCTACTGGGTGCTACTTAGGTGCTCCAACCATTAATTAGGCTAGATGCCCTTTCACCATTCTTTCACCTTTCACTACAATGGAGATAGAAGCGTAATAATCTGGTATATACGAACTTTGTGTAGACACTGCACCATTTAAAAGAGTATAATAATTAATTAGTTTTATCTCATATATTGAAGTATTAAACAGGAATTCTTCTCCAAAGCCCCTAGATGAACGAATAGAGCCGCCAGCATACGTAGGCGCATCATCAAACTGGACATATGTGTATTATTCTAGAGGAATTCTGGATGAATAATACTGCCGTATATATCTTGGCAAGAGGTGATGATTAAAGATCTCTCCTCGTGCACACAAACATAGTCGTCGCTGATCAACAAAATTGGGAGTGAGGGGCTTCGGCAAGGCACGGATGACACCAACGTAACCCTTCCCATCTCATTATACCCGCGCTGAGAACAGATCCAAATCCAAATTTAGGTACGGATGACACCAACATTCAGAGCAAAGGCCCGAAGAGGTCCCATCCCGCTAACTCTGCCCCCCAAAGCGTGGGGTAACAGGCCTGCGCCGCCAGACCTGGCAGGAGAGGAGGGATCATGTCATGTTTTATCCTGGTCTTAACGTGACAGAACTTTCAGTTTGAACTAAATAAAATATACGAGGACTCTAATCGGGTGAGCATATCAGAGTCGGACTTGAAGGTGATCTGCGTCGTCTACGATCGCTCGGACGGGATGGCACAAGACGTTGGTTCCATCACAGCCTGCATCTACTCCCACCGATACAGGAGAGTCTGGGACTGCACAACAAGGCGAGCTCCTACCGTCACATCCATGGCGCCGAGTCCGCCATGTATGCTGGGCGCTCCGCGGGGTTAATCTGCTGGAGCATCGACGACGAAGGCACCGTTCTCCCCGCCAGAACGAGCGGTGGCATCTTCGGGAGCTTACGTGTCCCGGGACAGGTCCGGGGTCCGCAGAACCGTTCTAACAACCGGTTCGTCGACGACGACTGGGAGGTAGTGTACCCGCAGGTTGTGCGACTCGTCTGCCTGATCGGCGACGAGCTCAGGGTCTATGCGGAGGAGCCGGGGCGTACCCGCTTCGTGGACAAATTCAAAAATCTCCATAGCAGATACTGATCTATCTGGCAAAGTAAACCGTATAACTTTTAACTCAGAAATTAGATCATTTATCTCAACATCAGATGAACCATCTAGACAGAATGTTTCTGCAAATTTAGGCCAACACACTTTTAGTTCAACACAATCCAGTGACTTCAAGGTTGTTGAACACATTAAAAACCCAAATATACCTTTAAATGATTGGAGTTCCTCAAATCTACTTTTTGATGAAGTGATTGCACTATCGACCGTAAAAAAAGTAATTAACTTCAAAGTCCTTGTCAGCTTGGAAAATTGCTTCATTGTAGTCATTTCATCAAATTGTTTTTTCCTAAGAGCACGATGCTTTACTGGAAATGTTAGCTCTACACCCATTTCAGATGCAATTTCAATGGTAATGATCATAGTCTTGAAGCAAACCCTTCATTTCTATAGGTGTCAAAACTCCCCAAACTTTCTACCTATTGTAAGGACGAATCAATGCACATGGATGGTGATTGTAGCTTCTCGCTGACAGTATTTACAACAAACAAAATATCATGCCAAATAACCATACCAAGTCTGACTCAAAGATGCTAAGGATATCAGGAAAAAATTGCATCACTCCTATCCATGGCTTCAGTGTCACTATCTTCACTCCTATCCTTGACCTTAGATCAGGTGCTTGATATCTGATTGCTTTGACATTTTAATTCAACTCTCCCAAAGAGTATTGCTTTGACATGTTCAAGCAAAACACTCCATCCCTTGGTAGAACTAGCAAATAATACATATATCTGCTGCACAACTCCAAAGAATGAAAGTGCCCATCGGCGCCTCCTGCGCGTCACCCAGTGTCCCCTGTATGTTTCTCAAATAGGCTATTTGATTTTTCCATAATCAACCGGCAGTCCACTTTATCCATACCCCACAGAAAACGCGTTCAGTTATTTTCATGTAGAATGCTAATGTAAATTTTATTTGTACATGATGAAGAGAAATTCTTGAATTACTTTATTTTTTCCAAAACACGTCCAGCAATATTTCATAAACCCCTTCACACCTGCAGCCCTAGCCTGACCGCCTCCATAGTTCCTTTCTCCTTCCTCTCCTCTCTTCACCGCCGCCGCCGCAACTCGCTGCTTTGTGTGCCTCCATCGCTACTCCCCGTCCCTCTCGTCTCCTCAACAAGAAGCATGCGACCGGGGAACTGACTCCCTCTCCAACCCTAGAGCCGACTGTAAGAAACATAACCCCATTAGACCATAATTATGATTTTGGTGATTGTGTGACACCACAGTCAATGGACTAATAAGTAAGTGAGTTCCAAATTTGTACGACTTCTAGTCCTATGGATGAAGTCCAATCCATAGTCAAGGTATCCAAATTGCTATCAAGGTGTCCAAGTTGAAGTGAAAAATAAGATAGAATATATATAGGGTGTCCAAATGACTGACGTTTTGGACAAGGAGCAGCAAGAATTAGTCGACCGATTAAACCGACGGTCTGGACAATGAACTCATCGGTGCATTGGAGAATTGCTACTATGATATAGTCAGTAGCACCGGTTTAACTGACAGTATGCATCAGTGCATCTATCAGCTGCAATGACGATCAAGTGAAGAAACACAGAGGCACCAGTTGAACCGACGGTGAAAATCAAGGCATCAGTGCATTGGTACTTCAATGTTGCAGAATGGTTTTTGGAGTTGGAGATGGCTACTTCAGTAAAAATCATCAGCACCGGTTCAACCGGCGGTGCGTCGGTGCATTGATGCAAGTAAGCTTAGGCGTCGCAGAGAGACGTTCAACAGCTCGCATGCAGATTCAGAGTGATAGGTTAAATTGATGCTTTAGGCTTTTTAGCAGAAAAGCATGCAATGGCTAGGAGTGGATCTCTAGACTATATAAGGTCTCACCCTAGGTCATTTGAGACTGCTGGAGTTTGTGAGAAGCTACAGAAACTCTGCTGAAATTCTCCAAGACAACCAAAGAGCTCATTGATCAAATCCTTAGATTTAGCACAAGCTTTGTGAGGTTTAGTGTTAGGCTAGCTCTAGAAAGAGTGTGAGAGCAAGGTGTTGTGATATTGTGATGGTTCTTGAGTGAACCTCAAGCTTGTACCTCAGTATGCCGGCCCCTTGGTGTCTTTGTGGCTCGTTGGCAAGTCTTCGACCCTCCGGCTTGGTGTGGAGCGGTAACGACAGCTTTGTGCGGCAGACGAGAAGACCCCTCCATCGTGGAAAGCTCCGTAGTGAAGACGGCATCAAGGTGACTGGAGGATTTAGCGTGAGCCTTAGTGGCCGAGCCTTTGTGGCAAGTCAAGGAGAGTCCCGGAAGAGACTTGGTGATCGGGAAGCAATACTCTCACTTCCACAACATGGATTATGGGTGGTTTAGTGCCTACCGATACCACAGGATATATTATTGTGTTAAGAGTTTGCTTCCTCTCATCCCCTCCTTTACGTTTCCGCATTTCATACTAGCAACTTGTGTGCCTTTACTTTCTTAATGTAGTATCTTGTTAGGATTGACTATAGGTTGCAAAACTTATTTTGGGATGAGAGTTTCGCACTAGAGAAACCATAGTTGCACATCTCGATAGCATGTTCTAGATTATATTTTGTGCAAACTAGTTTGAGCCATAGGCCTAGGTTTTTAGTTTGCCTAATTCACCTCCTCCCCTCTTAGACTACAAGCACCGATTCTTTTCACCAACCATGGGGGCTACTTGGTCGTGGTGTCCGCACGGAAGCTACCATCTTACCATGATTGAGATGGCACGGATGGAGGAGGCAGATGTGGTAGTCATGGCGTTGCCTCCGCCCTAATGTTTCCATCTCTTACATCAAAGGCTCAAGGAAAATATCTTTATCAATACCAGCTTACTTTGGTCCCTATACAAGGATGCATAGCAAAAGGTACTATCCTTTCTAACACAGCCACGTAGGAAAATTGTATATCATAAAGATCACTAGCCACGTGCAACGAGAGCTGACTCTTTCACCAAACCAATTCATTACATCTGTACTCAATACAAAACATACATTTATTGGATCATCTCCGAAGTTCGGATACTGCTTATCGAAATTTATCCGGTGGCGAGCATTGGCTGGATGTTGCAGCTTTCCATCGCCTTTCTTCCATTTATTAGATTTCAACCAGCACATCGGTTCTGTGTCCTTAGCTTGAGAACAAACACCTCAAGCAATCGCTAATCGGAAGATACCACATAACCAAGGTAAGAATTTTTCTTTGCTTGTCATTAATGCCTAATGAAATGTCATCTTGGACATGTGGAGCACCACCTTTTTTCCACCATTTCTCTTCCTTTTATTCCCAATGGTAGGACGGTGCTTATCATCCCCACAATAACTAACATTCTTTTTGTAACGACTTGTGCCACAATGCCACATACTAGATATTTGTCAAGGTCTTTGAAAACATCCCCCAAAGTACAAGATACATCGGTTTGGAGACACATGATGAGTTCTTTCCACACCCATCGTCAACGGAGCCATCTCATCCTAAACCCAAAGACATAGTAAGTGGCGGATGGGGATTCGTTCAGTACTACTTCTTTTCTCTAATGGCCGAATGTTGATTAAGCCTCATGGTAGCCTTTGCGGAGAGAGAAAATATTGATCACCATAGAAAATTCAAAAGCGACGAAAACTAGTGACGAGAAGATGACCAATGGATAAAATGAATAGTCACTCGTCCATTTGAATATAAGTCTAGCAGGTAATAGATAGTGGTGAGTCTTGCAGTGACAGTCATGCCAAAAGCTAATAGCTAGATATACGGCTTGGTAGCACCAGGCGTTCTGGTGCTAAATAGTAGGACAGTCCCAAGGACGGAGATAATGAATGAGAGATGTACAGCTATGTTTTGCTTGTTAGCAGAGCTAGGCTTTGGGAATTACAAATTCACCAATGCAGATGGATCAACCATATGGTGGGAAGCAATTAAGGATATGCTAATGCCTATAGGCATTTTCCTGAATCAATTCACGAGGCATCTTGATCGTCAAGTGCAGCATCTCATGAGGGCGCCACGAGATGCTGTCTCTTGGGTTTGTTTCACTAGTACGTTCTGGCCACACGTGAGGTCTAGTGGCTAAGTGCAGATCGGTTTGACAGATTGCGAGGAAAACAGAAATAAGTTTCTTATAATTTTTATAAAAGGTGTCCCAGTTAAATATCATACTCTCACCGTCCTAAATTATTAATCATTTTGATTTTTCTAGATAGGTAAATTTTACTATGCACCTAGATATAATATATATCTAGATACGTAACCAAAACTATGTATCTAGACTAATAATTTGGAAAAGAGAGAGTATTTTTAAATTCTAAATATTTATTTCTCAGTCACTATAGAAATTTGGTAGAGAACAGAGAAACTGTAATACATAATTTATTTGCAAATTAAAATGAATATAGTTGTGAAGAGAGTTGATCATTTGGACGATGTAATACAGCTTGAGTTTACGTGGATACCACGATCCATCGAATCACCGAGCGTTGACAAACACCTACTTGGAGGGCGCTCCACTCAAGCATCTGCAATAATTTTGCCCAAATAAATTCGGAAGACCAAGTTCTCCACGCAACGCAACACACCTGTGTAGAGTTAACTCATCCCAAATTAAATCCGAAACGGCGAAGGAGCCAATGCAGCAGACCAAGGAACGGACGCCGGCGACAAAGTTGCCGACCACCGTGAACGACATCCCCGATCACCTTCTCAAGCTCATCTTCCGCCGCCTGGACTCACATGTGTCCTATCTCCGCGCGGCGGCCGTGTGCACGAGTTGGCCCCGCATCGCCTCCACCCGCGGCACCAAGTACCGTGATTGGAACCACCATCATTTCCTTACCATCCTGGGCCACTACCACGTCGCCGACCCATCTTTGTCGCCGGGGCCGAGGTCATCATCGCAGGCACAGAGGCGCCGCCGCCGTGTGGTGTTCATCCCCGCCTCGCCGTCGATCGACGCCCGCCACTTCACCCTCGATTTCCTGCACAGCGGCCGCCCTTGGGAGCTCGTCGACGGCTGCGGCACCTCCTGCTCGATCATCATGGCGCCGACGATGGCGACACGGATGGAGCACGTCGCGCCACGCGATGCCGGGCGGCATCCACATCCGGGGCGCCGAGTCCGCGCACTACGCTGGGCGCTCGAAGGGATACATCTTCTGGGCCATCGAGGACGACGGCTCCGTGCTCGCTGCAAGTGAGGGCACCGAAGCGCTCTCACACTTCCGTCTACCGGAGAACGTCCGGGGATCGTACCACAGATCGACCTTCCGGTTCATCGACGACGGCGCCGACGACTTGGTGCGTGTCGTCAGCCTGATCGGCGACGATCTCAGGGTGTTTGTCAAGGAAGAGCCCAACAACGGTGGCAGCGATTGGGTGCTTGTGCGGAGCCTGCACCTGCCTGAGCTGAGGCCACCCTTGGGCTCCAATGGTACAAGGAGAGCTTCTTCAGCCGAGGCGCAAAGATCGTCACAGCGGACAAGGGGTATGTGGTGCTGGCACCAGCAGAGGAGACATGGCTGTTCTCCATCGAGCTCGGAACCATGCAGGTGGAGCGTGAGCACTATCGGAATAGGCTTGCCGGCGAGGTGTATCCGTATGAACTGCGGTTACAACCGAAGGTTCGTGTGTGTGTTTTATACTGTAAGAGAGGCCGTGATGGTCCATGCTATGACATTTGCAAGTGCAAATAGGTAATTAAGTACAGGAATCCTTGGAAGATCACATGGTGGTTTAAGCCGGTTAACCTGAAACGTTCAGGAGGAAGAAACCCATAGTAATTTTTGATGATTTGGAAGACAGAGAGTGAGATAAGATCGAGAAAGAAATGGTTTCGGGAAACAACCACGTATAAGGCCCGCTGGTGTCAGCACCAAATACCCCTTGCCTGCTGGTGTCAACACCACATACCCCTTGCCCGCTGGTGTCAGCATTGACGACGTTCCAATAAAATTTAGGTGTATGAGAGTATTCTGCTCCCGTTATATAAGTTGCTAGTAAAATGCAACTCACTATATTTCTTTATTCCGTCCATAAATGAAGGAATATTGGATTACTGCGAGATAACAAAAGGAATAATTCATTGTAGGGGTTATCTGATAAGAAGAATATTGCATGAGGCCACCGAAAAGGCCACACTAATGTTCTTACCCTAACACCCATATCTCAGATGAACATAGTGTTGGGAACGGGAACGCTACGCTAGTGCAAATTCATAATTCTACTGCGTTCAACAAGGATCTCAGGTAAGCAGATGATCATGGATCGTTACTACTAGACGCGCAGCGTAGCGGAGGTAGAGTTGGGGTAGCTCACCCCAACGTAGTCGTGCGCTTCGGTGAAGAAGAAGCAGATTGCAGCCTGCAGCTCCACCTCCTTGTCCCGCTAATCAGCACGACAGCAACGCAGCAGCGCCTCCTCGAAGTCCACACGTATAGGGTGGGAACGCTAGTCACCGGTGTGCTAGCACCACGCGCTTGGCTAGGGCTTCGTGGAGAAGAGAGGCAACGACAACTAGAGTTTGTAGTGCAAGAGTATTGGCCGTCCGCAGCCCCTCATTATATACACCCCACTAATGGGCTGTCACGCCGGAAGCCCATTAGGGTTCTAATCTTTTTGAATCAATATCCGGCCCACGCATGATTTCTTCTTGGACATATCACCAACAATCTCCCACTTGCACCAGAGACAATCATATAGGTAAGTTTTCGTTCCCACCCGTTAAGTTCGTGACCTGTAAGGTTTATGTGTGAGTAGCTATACTGCAAGAACCATTCTTGCACTACTAATCAGCAAAGGCACCTAGTAGGGCATACTGACTCCCACGTACACATAAAGATCATATCGGCGAAAAACTTTTGGATATATACATTCACTAGTCCCTTTGACTCAGGATACCAGTCAAGCTCAAGGCGAGTTTCGTGCCACCCTTGTGATAGCTTGACCACTTAACTCAATCTTGCAGCGGATTACAATTTATGACTAACTCTTTAGTCATTGTGATTACTCTGTAATCACTTTGGCACGGCCATACACTTTCTTAATCCAACCGCATTGAGGGGCCCAGAGATATCTCTCCCATTATTTAGGAGGAGCAAATTCCATCTTGATCCGCTCACATCCCATTCCATATTTCATGATACACCAAAGACTACTTTTATAGCCACCCAGTTACGCAGTGGTATTTGGCAGCCCCAGAGTGCACCACTATGCATAGTAAGAAACAATGACGATCTCAGGTCTAAGGATTTAGCAGGTATACCACTCGAGACAACTAATGGCACATTTAAGACAACTACCTCCGCAGTGTCTCGAGGTGGGTCAATCCAACACCATATTCCCTAACATGTGTCCATATTATTGATTTGATATCTCCATATCTATGATCTGTGAAACATGATCGTCGATCAATACATGTGCTAGTTTATAAAACTATTATTGTTCCTGATAATGGTAAAAATTAGGGATCATTTAGAACAACAATATAATAAAATAAGAGAGTTTCACAAACAAGTCACACACTTGTTAATCAATTTAATTAATTGCCATTCAAGAAACAAATAACACTTTATTGAATAAAACATAAACTTAGATATGATTACAATAATCTCCCACTCACTCTAGAGTCAACCATGCAAATATCTAATATCCATGGAACTCATATGTGCCTCATGCTTCTATTGTGAGAGGGGTTTCATTAGCGGATCAGCAATGTTTAAATCCGTGTGCACCTTGCAAATCTTCACATCACCTCTATCAATTATCTCACGAATAAGGTGATAGCGCCGCAATACGTGTTTGGAATTTTGGTGTGATCTAGGCTCCTTAGCTTTTGCAATGGTACCGTTATTATCACAATAGAGCTCCATTGGACTGGACGCACTAGGAACAGCACCCAACTCAGAAACAAAGTTTCTGATCCAAACAGTCTCCTTCGCAGCTTCCGAAGCTGCTATGTACTCGGCCTCCGTCGTGGAATCGGCTATAGTATCTTGCTTAGAACTTTTCCAGCTCACTACCCCTCCATTGAGGCGTAACACAAATCTAGATTGCGATCTAGATCGTCCTTGTTAGTTTGGAAGCTAGCATGGGTGTAACCATTTACAACTTATCCTCCTCACCTCCATAGACTAGGAACTTATCCTTAGTTCTTCTAACGTACTTCAGCATATTTTTAGCTGCGACCCGTGAGCCTCTCCTAAGTTTGACTGGTATCTACTTGCAACACTTAGAGCATAGGCTATATCAGGGCGTGTACAAAGCATGGCATACATGATGGACCCAATAGCCGAAGCATATGGAATCACACTCATCTTCTCTTGCTCATCAGGTGTCGAGGGACACTGACTCTTGCAGAGACTAACACCATGTGACATTGGCAGAAAATCCTTCTTTGAATCCTGCATATTGAACCTTTTCAATACCTTGTCAATATATGTATCTTGGTTTAATCCAATTAGTCTTTTCGATTTATCTCTAGATATTAATACCCCAAATATATGCAGCCTCACCTAAATCCTTCATTGAGAAACTTTTTCTTAGTGAAGATTTAGTGGCTTCCAACATTGGAATGTCATTTCCGATCAACAATATGTCATCCACATAAAGGACCAGAAATGCAACTGCGCTCCCACTAGCCATTTCATAAACACAAGGCTCTTCTTCATTCTTGATGAATCCAAACCCTTTGACCACTTCATCAAAACGAATATTCCAATTCCGAGATGCTTGCTTTAACCCATAAATGGACTTTTGAAGCTTGCATATTTTTCCAGCATTTTTAGGATCGACAAAACCTTCTGGCTGTATCATATACAAATCCTCACTAAGGTTTCCATTCAGGAAAACCGTTTTGATGTCCATTTGCCATATCTCACAGTTATAAAATGCGGCAATAGCTGGAAGAATCCGAATAGACTTTAGCATTGCGACGGGCGAAAATGTTTCATCATAGTCAACATATTGAATTTGTTAAACCCCTTTCGCCATCAATCGCGCTTTATGGATATGAACATTTCCATCCACTTCTATCTTTTACTTAAAAATCCACTTGCACTCCACTGGTCTTACACCGTCAATGGGATCAATCAAGTTCCAAACTTGATTGGCCTGCATGGATTCTATTTCAGATTTCATGGCTCCAAGCCATTTCTCAGAGTCTAGGTCCCATTATTGCTTCCATATAGATCTTAGGCTCTTCATTATCCGATAACAATACATCGCGCTACCCCGTGGTTAGGAGCGTGAACTTTTCAGGTGCGCGGCATGCCCTTACAGACCTTCGTGGGGATGGTTCTTCTGCAACAGGTTCCACAACTCCTTGTTCATCCAAGAAGGTTCAGTGGGGCCTAAAACCGTTTCAGGTAAGTTGCACCGTGTTCCCACTAACTCCTTTTGAGATAAACTCTTTCTCTAAGAAGACACAATTGCGGGCAACAAACACTTTGCCTTCCGCTTGATTATAAAAATAATATCCTTTGGTTTCCCTCTGGCTATTGTCAGACTCGGGCCCACGGGATTGGGCACATGGCATACATCTTACAGGATAAGGGGTGGGACATGACCCACGCACTACACCAGTTGTAACTACTCGTAACGTAGTAGAGCTACTCGTACCGTAGTAGAACTAGTCGGAACAGAAGGAAGCTACCCGAAAAGTACTCGGGTAGGACTCCTGAGCTCGTATCCGGCTAGGATTCCCATGTAACCCTGTCCCCCCAGACTATATAAGGGCGGGCAGGACCCCCTCCAAATAGGATCACCCAAGATCACCCCGATCAACACCTAAGACAATACAAACCACACACAGGACGTAGGTTATTACGCTCTCGACGGTCCGAACCTGTCTAAACTTTGTGTTCCTTGCACCTTCGAGTTCCTGATCTTGGCGACACCCTACCTACAAACTCACCACTTCGGGGGTATCCCTCAGTGGGTGTGGCGGTAAAACACCAACAACTATTGAGCTCATCGGTCCACATACATCGGTAAGTACAAGTCCCAACAAGTCATTTGCCCTCTCACTTTGGCCGTAAAAGGCGTTTTAGTTATCTTCCCAAGTAAACAAGACTTGCACGTGTCAAAGGATCAAAATCAAATGAGCTTAATAGACCATCTTTATGGAGTTTTTCTATGCGCTTCTCATTTATATGACCTAAACGACAATGCTAAATAAAAGTGGGATTCAAATTATTCGGTCGAACCTTTTTGCATTAATATTATAAACAAGTTTATCTCAAGATCAAGAACGTACAATCCATTCACCAATGGACAATGAGCATAAAGAATATCATTATAATAAATGGAACAACGCTTGTTCTTTATTACAATCTCATAACCATCAACTTCTTCCAAACATGTAGAAGAAATAATATTGTTACTCAAAGCAGGAATGCAATAAAAATTATTTAATTCCAAAACTAATCCTGAGGGTGATGACAAGTGATAAGTGCCGAACGCCATGACCGCAACCTTTGCTCCATTGCCGACACGAACATCCAACTCGCCCCTTCCAAATCTTCGAGTCCTTTGAAGTTCCTGCAACGATTTGCAAGTGTGAATCATCGACCCAGTATGAAATACCCATGATTCACTAGAAGATATAGCAATATTAATTTCTATAGTATTTATAACATTTATACCTGAGGCGGAAGTCTCACTTCCCTTCTTCTTCAGATCCTCCAAGTATTTCTTATAATTTTTTGACCAATGTCCCTTAGCATAGCAATGGAAGCATTCATCATTAGGAGTAGGGCCAGATTTGACCTTCGGCTTTTGCTTAGAGCTCGAGGGCTCATTAGGAACCTTTCCTTTAGCTTTGCCTTTAGGAGGCGTCCAACCTCTTTTTGTTCTTCTTCTGAACCACCATCACATAAGTGGGATTTTTGTTAATGCTCTCCTATGCTATTTTTAGCATCCCATGCAATTCAGCCAATGTTTTCTCCATGCCATTCATCTGAAAGTTCATGATAAAAGGCTCATTGCAAGCAATTGGAGAATGACATCAATAGCCAGGTCAGGCTTGAGTTCAGAACCAAGTTTCTCCAAAGTCTCAATGTAACCAATTATCTTTATCACATGAGGACTGACCGGACTACCCTCTTCCAGCTTGCACGCAAACAAGGACTTTGAGATGTTGTACCTCTCAGCCGTAGCTTGGTTCTCAAACATTCCACGCAGCTCCCCAATCATGGAGTGAGCATCGGCATGCTCGTACTGCTTCTGCAGATCAGGAGACATGGTGGCAAGCATGAGACAGCTGACATCGAGTGAAGTCATTGCAGTGCTTCTCATAAGCTCTTCTGGCTGCAACAGTTGCTCCGTCAGGGAGTTCATCAGGGTATGGCTGCTCAAGAACATACTCCTTTTTCTCTTGCCTGAGAACAATTCTCAGGTTGCGGTACTACTCAATAAAGTTCATCCCATTCAACTTTTCTTTCTAAACAACAGATCGCAAATTTAAAGTGGAAGTGTTACTGGTAGATATGATCTACAACATTAAAATAAAAGCAATATTTTGGCACTAAGTTTTATGTAATGCTTCTATTAACAAGTTTAATAAAAGACTCCCACTATATTAACATCGTCTTCCCTCTAACGACATATAGGGGACCAAGATCCATATTCACTAAAATCCTATTGATAGCTTTGGCTTCACTGCTAGAAAGTTAGTGATATAGGTAAACAACAAATTGCTAAGCATATCTCTATATGACTCTTGTTTGTTGGGTGGCATCCAATGCCTCGGCTCCAACTCCATATCCTAAAGCCCAAAACCATTTTGATAGCTTTGTTAAGTAAACCGATACTATGCTAGTGAATGTCCGACACCCACTCTATTTATGGTGATAGTTGA
Source organism: Panicum hallii (assembly GCF_002211085.1). Classification (NCBI taxonomy): domain Eukaryota; kingdom Viridiplantae; phylum Streptophyta; class Magnoliopsida; order Poales; family Poaceae; genus Panicum; species Panicum hallii. The sequence goes on from NC_038043.1 coordinate 38,569,844, forward strand.
TGGTACTCTACTTTGGTAAATCTACCACACAACGATCAAAATTTAAATAGGTGCAGCTATTGGAAAAGGATATCAAAGTTATCAACTTTAATGAGGGAAGTTATTCTATCATGATTAGAAGCATATTGACCTATGAAAGAATAATATGATAGGAAAATAAACATCACAGGCATATAATTATATTATATTGTGAATAGTATGGCCTTTTGCATCACAATGGGCTCCATCGCCATGGCTCCATGGTGACCTCCATTGCCATCCTTCTTATCTTGTGGTGATCATCATCGTCACCATGCTTGAAGACTCCAAGGATAAATATTAAGCTTTACATCTAATAGCACTAGTAAAATACATTATATGAGGGGATCAAGCATCATATGTCGACATGTAGGCGATTATACAATAATTGGACAACCTCACCCCGGTTGTTTTAATTGGTGACATGCAGGTCACACAACATAATACACATAGATCATCACATGATATTGAGACCATACCATTCACATCATACCCTGCAAAAACGAGTTTGGCGCAGAACGTATTCTACCGAAGGGGTATGAAGAGCCCACTATCAACATATTGCAACCGTGGGTCTCAGGGCAGCGCCCTGAAAGCTCTTCGGAAAAACATAGATCGCATCTTTAGAATCACTATGAAAATCTCATCAGATTGATCCAATCAAGCCGATTTAGAGCCATTCACAGTGTCCCTTATTTTTACTAGATTAATCACATTGACCATCGTGATAGGTGCATCGAAGAAGACTGCAACACACGACTTAGACACGTCGGCTCAATATCTTCTCATTTGCACAGTTAGCAAAGATGGTGATTCCAGCCGGTATGGGCAAGTCGTGCGCACAACCGAGAAAGAACACGAACAAATTTACAGTCATCCTGATGCTATCAACTCATACCGATCCTGTCAGACCCGGGCCTACGGGACTGCGCACATGGCCTACATCTTACAGGATAAGGGGTGGGACATGGCCCATGCCCTACACTGGTTGTAACCGCTCCTAGACTAGTAGAACTACTCATACAGTAGTAAAACTAATCGGATACAGTAGAAAACTATCAGAAAACCACTCGGGTAGGACTGTTGGGCTTGTATCCGACTAAGACTTCCATGTAATCCTGTCCCCCCAGACTATATAAGGGCGGACAGGGACCCCCACCAAACAGGAGATCACCCGATCACCACCTAAGGGAATACAAACCACACAGAACGTAGGGTATTACGCTCTCACCGGCCCGAACCTATCTAAATTTTGTGTCCCTTGCACCTTCATTTTCTGATCTCGGCGACACCCTACTTACAAACTCACCACCTCGGGGGTATCACTCGGTAGGCGTGGCGGTAAAACACCGACAGCTGGCATGCCAGGTAGGGGTGTTCATCAAGTATCCACCGGAGAACTCGATGGCATCGTTCAATTTCACCGGTGCTGTGCTTGATGAGGGCACAGCGTCCGCCTTTGGCTCCTGGTTCTGCATCGCCGATGATGGTGGTGGCTTCAGCAGCCACCTCGCTGAAACAAGGGAGCCGGCGAATTTGCTCCAGCATCCTGCCGCGACATTGACGACCTCGCTGATGGTCTCGGCGGAACTTGATTTTCCGATCTAATCGGAAACCGTGAGGATGAGTCTAGATCCATCCCGGCTCCTACTCGTGATCGACTCGAATTCAGCCCGTGCCACAACGACGACGCGCCATCGCTGCCGACCCTGACGACGTGGCTTGATTTCAGCTAGCGTCGTGGTGCCGACGTGCTGCTACCACTGGCTACGACTACCTCGACAAATCTGCATCGCCAACGGTTACTTCAACTACTCGTCTCGACTAGAAACTAGTCTGGGATGAGCCTTAAACAACTTGGCGACTAGTTCTACATGGTCAACAACTGGTCAGGATCAACTTCGACATGTTGGCTTCATCAACGAACCGTCGCACCATCTACGACTGTTGAGGTTTTGTTGACAATCGTCCACGAGTGAGCTTGTTTCGACTACCCCGACTACTTGTTTCGGCTAGAGAACTTGTCGGGAGTGAGCTTCACACCGTCATCAACTAGTTAGAATCGACTCCGACTAGTCGACTTCATCAAAAAACCATCACGGCTCCATCGACGGCCGCTGCGGTTCATAGAAAATCATCCACGAATCAAGCTAAGTCACTTATACCTTTTACAATTTTTTTTTCACATGATCGGCTACTTATTTGTGTATGTCTCTCGATGGGCATGAAACCCTCCAGAACTACGCTTCGCTACCTCCTTTTTGGGCAACGCGCATTCTCTTCACATGCCATGTCATGCCTGTTCCCGATTGCCTGCACGGTCCGCCCTGCAACACGGGTGATCAGGTTACACCCTATAAGGGCACTCCACATGCGTTCTCTTTTTTTGCGCTGTGCCGATTGCTCTAGTTTCCTCTCAACGGTTGCTATAATGCCCGGTTAGCGTACGCTTTAACTTGTGAAACCTCGACTCTTCTGTACGCCTATGCAACTACGCGTGCATGTGGCTACGCTCCCTGCGCAATGGTTTACGACAATTAGGGATCAGGTGCCTAACGTAATAGGCTACCTACCCGGGGACATTATGTGACCTAGTAAGAGTACAACGCGAAAAAAATTTCATGCATTTTACAATGCTGGGATTTGCTCCCGACACGATATCATGTATATCAATTACAACATACTTTTATGTTTACCTTGCAGGGACCTGACCTGGACCATGCTGTTGGGCGAGTTGGATTCAACTCCGACTAGATGGTTTCATCAACAATCGCCCACAACTACTTGACTTTGTGAGAACGCTCGACTTTACATCGCAGACTACTGTTGTCGATCAAATCCCACCGGCGAGAGATGACAGGCAACACGAGGAGCCGGGAGGCTGCCGGGACGGCTGGTGGGCCCCGGTCCCTCGGTCAACGGCCCAGAACCTGGCACACGCTCTGGCTTGATGAAGTACTTGGCGTGCCACCTGATCTATACCCGACCAGGAAGGTGGTGAAGATGTCACTTTCGCTTTCCTGCATGCACAGACACAACAAAACATCAATCCGAGCCGTGCTCGGCTCTAGGTTGCCCCGGAATCGGCTGCAAGTAGCCGATGGCACTTTTATTAGGTCAAATTACCCAGAATTACATGAATACATAGGACAAAGAGGCATACTCGCTCTGTATTTAACCAGCTAATCCGATCTACGACGGTACGATTCTCACCATACAACCGGAACGTCTTACGCGTGGTTGAGCCTAACGTGTATGATCGATGGACAGAGCATTAACCCAATCAGAGGCCTAAAAACCGACAGGAAGTCGATTCCCGGAACAATCCCTTCTTAGGCTATCGCAAAGTATTGATCATACAGCCGGAACATTCAACTCGTTTGAAAGGCCTAATTACATGGATATTGAATCAAACCTCCGCGGTATGCAAGTTTACCGAAACAGATCAGATCTACTAGTTAATCACAGAGCAAGGTGCTGTACTTTACACAGCTAAGCGCATAAGTACAGCTAATCGCTTATGAAACAACTCAACAGATTAATAACATCATGCAGGATCATAAACGATAGGATAACTAGCATTACTCACCATCAAAAACGCTTCAGCATGAGCAATACCAAAATAGCAGATCAAAGCTACGCCGCCCTGATCATGCTAGGCATGATCAGGGCGGCATGGCAATTACCTGGTGAAAACCCTAGAACAGAGGTGGCGGTGCGCCGGAGGTTGTATTAGATTGATTTTTTATTATTCTGAATTTGTTTGCACGATACATATTTATAGTCCGGGGACTTAATCCTAACTGATCACGACTTATCTCTAATCTTACCATATTTAAACTAATCCTACTAGATACGCGGCCCTTTGGGCCCTTCTCTTCCTGCGCAGGGCCGTTTCCACAACCTGTCACGATACTTTGTTGCAGCCCACATTGCTCTCGGCCCATCTCCTAGCCCAGTCAAAATATGGCGATAACACATGCCCCCCTGGTTTTGGAAATAATAATTCCAAAACCATTTTCCTCAATGACTCGCCCCTTCAACTTCCACCGTTTGTACGGGCTCATGCCGCTTCCCCTGCCACCGGCCGCGCCGCTTCGACTTCCGGAGCCTGCATACGCGCTCAGCCTTTCAGATGCGCCCCTTCAGCTTCTCTCTTGGGAACCGGCACCGTGCCTCCTCGCCTTCCATCCTTGCTCTATAAAATGATACTGGCGGTTCATCTCCTTCCTCTGCCTTTCGCTTGCGCCGACGCACCCTCCTTCTCCCGACCATGGCTTCTCACTCTTCCGTCGCCTCCAACACTTCCCCATCTTCCAGCATTGCCCTTTCATCCCCCAAGTCTTCTTCTCCTCCCGTTTCTTCCCCGATCTCGATCTCCTCCAGCTTCGAGAGTTCTCGCGCGGCGACGCCAGAGTTCGACTTGACGGCATCGTATGAGGCCCTCGCTCCTCTGCATTGGGACGCAGAGGAGTGGGACTTCGACATTTGGTCAGAGGATGACATGTCCTTGACCGACGATGAAGACCTCCAGGTCCTCCTCAGTGATGACCTGGATGAAGCCGAGGAAGACTCTTGGGACGGCGACTTCTCTTCCTCGGAGGAAGACACCGAAGACTCCACCGATGGCGATTCAGCGGCAGGAGGACTCCTATGCCAGGAATCCTTGACGTCGGAGGACGGTGAAAACACCAGCGACACCGCTGGTTCGAGTAGTGACGGCGACGACGACGGCAGCGGTGGCGGCAATGGCGGCGGCGACGATGATGATGACGGCTCCAGTACCTCTCCCCCGTACAAGCGCCGCAAGACCCTAGGGACCTACTGGTGGTAGATCATAGGTCTCCAATCTGTGTAAAGCCGTTAGATCGGCTTCCTATTAAAGTACCCGACTTTCCTTCTTTTATGTTAATCTTTGTATAAAAAATACTTTTGGTGATCTGATGTCTTGAATCTTCTATCTTATGAGGAACCGATGGCACCGCATCGGTCTTTTCCTTGTACTCCGATCCAGATCCGATCCTTGCGTAAAAATCTGAACTTATCAGAGACTCGAGTACTTTGTAGAATCTCGCATATCGAGTAGGACTTGATAGAGGGACGGCCATATTTTTGCAAAGATTATCCCTTCTTGCTGCACCCCCCCCCCCCCCGAGCCCAAGCCAAGGCGAGGGTTATATTTCTAAAGTCGATGGCTCAGCATCGGCTACTCGATCTTCGAGCATTAATCCTGCCTGTGCCCCTGTAGATCGACTTGTTTTGCCCGCCTGACGTCAAACCATCAGTCCCTTAAAGTACTTGATCCCATCGATTTCCAACCTGATGTACTATACCGGCTTTGCTACTCGTCTTCCCACATGCTTGGGAAATACTTCTTGAGGTGCTGACTATTAACTGCTACTGGGAACTTGACTCCATCTAATTCCTCAAGCATATATGCATTCCCCGGCAGAACTTGATCAACCCTATAAGGCCCATGCCAATTTGGAGACCACTTACCATAAGTCGCATCTTTAGTCCCCAACGGTAACACCGCTTCCCACACCAAACCTCCAACATGGAACTCCTTTGGCTTAACTTTCTTGTTGTACACACGGGCTACCTTGGCCTTATTTTCCTTAATTTTTTCCAGCGACCACAACCTGAGTTCTGTTAGATCCTCCACATTGTCATTCATCAATGCAGCATACTCTCCGGTAGTCAAGTCGTCCTGGAACTCTATTCGTCTTGACCCGGCCGTAATCTCCCATGGCAATACGGCCTCTTGTCCATATACTAGATGATATGGTGAGGTTCTTGTTGCTCCGTGGCATGAAACGCGATAAGCCCATAATGCCTCTGATAATACCTCATGCCAACGCCTCGGGTACTCATCAATCTTTCTTTTAATCAGCTTGATCAGACTTTGGTTGGACGCTTCGGCTTGGCCGTTTGCTTGTGCATAATAGGGAGATGACCTAATCAATTTGATTCCCATACTAGCAGCAAATTTTCTGAACTCATCTGATATAAAGACTGAACCTCCATCTGTCGTAATGGTCTGTGGGATCCCGAACCTGTGAATGATATGTTCTTTGACGAAATTGACAACATCTCTTGATGTTACTGACTTCATAGGAACGGCTTCTACCCACTTGGTGAAATAATCCGTGATGGCCAAAATGAACTGATGGCCCTTACTCGATGGGGGGTTAATCTTACCGATCATATCCATACCCCAGCCTCTAAATGGCCAAGGTTTGATAATGGGGTTCATCGCCGACGCTGGTACCATCTGTATCTTCCCGAACCTTTGGCATGCTTGGCATCCTCTATAATACTTAAAGCAGTGTTCCATCATCGTTGGCCAATAATACCCTGTCCGTCTAATCAGCCATTTCATCTTATGGGCCGATTGATGAGTGCCACAAGTACCCTCGTGTACTTCATGCAAAAGCCAATTGGATTCGACCGGCCCTAAGCACCTGAGCAACAGCCCCTCCATTGTTCTGTAAAACAACTCGTCCCCTATCAGGGCATACTTCATTGCCTTGTATCGTATCTTCCTGGGTGCCCCCCTAGCCGGATCCTTCAAGTAATTGAAGATATCGGCTCTCCAATCGCCCTGGTCTAACAAGTGCACCTGGAGATCGACTTCTTCGTCTATGACTTTGTACCCCGAAGCCTGTTGTGCTAGATCGTTAGCTTCGGCATTCTGTGCCCTCGGGATCCAATAAAAATTAATGTACTTAAACTGGGCCATCAACTCCTGGCATTGTACCTACAACGGGAATAGCACCTCGCTGTCACATCTATACTCCTCGGTGAGCTGAGAAACCACCAGCTTGGAATCCCCGAAGACGTCAACTGCTTCGGCCCCAGCTTCGAGTAGCAATTCCATACCTTTGTGCACGGCTTTATACTCGGCTAGATTGTTCGTGCAAGGGATCGGCAATCTGAATGAAAAAGAATACGTTGCCCCTCGGGGTGAGACGAGCAAGATGCCAATACCAGAGCCGTCTCCACAGACTGATCCATCGAAATACATGGCCCAGGCCTTAACAGACAGCACTGCTATGTTGGTATTGATTCTTTCCGCGATGAGATCCGCCAGCGCCTGCCCTTTGACCGCCTTCGCGGGTTGATACCCGATGTCGAATTCTGATAACGCAAACATCCATTTTCCAAGTCGGCCTTTTAATACGGGGGCCGACAGCATATGCTTGATAACATCCGACTTACAGATGACAATTGCCTCGGCAGATAGCAGAATATGGCGGAGCTTTGTACAGGTAAAGAACAAACACAGGCATAATTTTTCTATCTCGGGGTACCTGGTCTCCGCATCCAACATCCTTCTGCTGAGGTAGAATACAACCCTTTCTCTGCCATCGCACAGTTGTACTACGACCGAAGCAATAGACTTGTCGCTAACTGACAGGTAGATGTAAAAGGGCTTACCCTGCTGAGGTGGCACCAATACAGGCGGTGCAGACAAATATTCCTTAATCTCATCGAACGCCTGCTGCTGTGACGCCCCCCAGCGAAACTCTTCATTGGCTTTGATCTTCAACAGTTCCATAAACGGCTCGAGCCGCCCTGACAAGTTTGAAATAAATCTTCTAATGAAATTAATCTTGCCAATAAGTTGCTGGAGTTCTTTCTTCGTAGTGGGCGGCACCATTGTTTTTACAGCTTCTTGGCTCTTCAGGCCGATCTCAATTCCTCGTTCATGCACTAAGAACCCGAGGAACTGACCGGCCGAGACTCCGAAGGCACATTTCTTCGGGTTCATCCTGAGACCGAACCTCCTTGTTCGTTCTAGAACTTGTCGCAAATCTTCCAAATGCTCCTCGACTGATTTTGACTTTACCACCACATCATCGATATAGATCTCGACTAGGTTGCCGATTAAATCATGGAAAATGTAATTCATGGCCCGCTGATAAGTGGCACCAGCGTTCTTCAACCCGAAAGTCATTACCATGTACTCAAATAATCCCACCGCACCTGGGACTCTAAATGCAGTCTTGTGGATGTCCTCCGGGGCCATGAAAATCTGGTTATAACCTGCATTGCCATCCATGAAGCTCAACATCTTGTGCCCTGCGGCCGCGTTGATCAGCGTTTCAGCCACAGGCATAGGGTACTCATCCTTTGGCGTTGCTCTATTAAGGTCTCTGAAGTCCACGCAGACACGCCATCGGCCGTCCTTCTTCTGCACGGGTATCACACTGGAAATCCATTCGGCGTACCTGCACGGCCTGATGAAGCCCGCTTCTAACATCTTCTCGACTTCTTTTTTGACTTCCTTCAGAACCTCATCTTTCATCTGTCGAGCTCGCTGCTGGAATGGATGAAACCCTGGCTTGAGAGGGAGACGATGTTCAACGATACTTCTGTCTAACCCGGGCATCTCTGTGTAATCCCAAGCAAAGCAATCCGGATATTCCTTTAGCAATGTTACCATCAGCTCGCGTAACTCTGGGCTCAACATCCTGCTGATAAATGTCGGTCGCGGCTTATCACCAGGACCAATATCGACTTCTTCTAACTCATCTGCGGATGTGAACCCGTATCCTAACTTTCCATCATCCTCTAAGTCAATATTGCAAACAAACAAGGAGTATGATGAAAAAGAATTTGGCCGATCGCGCGGATCGGCCAACTTGGTACGTTCACTTGCTATCGCGGCTCTATGATCACAAAGCCTGCTGTGAAAGTGGGCTTCTCCATCTTTATTACAGCGGAACATCTTGGTAGACGAAAACATATTTCTTTTTAAATTTTGGGGCCGATCGCGGGGCTCGGCCTTTTGTTCAAATCTTCCTACACCTAGTCCATAAGGCCGGTGGATAAGACCAGCCTCACCCCATTTTTTGTAGCCTCTATGCGGTCGCAGCCCTCCAAACTGATTCCCGAGATAGGCTCCTGATCTTCCGCATCCCAGATACTCATGGCAGCGTGCGAAACTTCCGCGGAACCGTCCGCATGAACCACCTCGACTTCATCTCCGTCCCACTGAATCAAACACTGGTGCATTGTAGAAGGGATGCAACAGTTGGCATGAATCCAATCCCTTCCAAGTAGAACAGAATACGAGCTCTTGCTGTCGACGACGAAAAAGGAAGTAGGGGTCGTCTTGCTCCCCACTATCAATTCTACGCTCAAGACTCCTTGCACCTTCGATGTTTGCCCGTTGAAGTCGCTCAGCGTGATATTCGTCTTGATCAGATCCCCAATTGAGTGACCCAACCGACGCAGCATAGAGTAAGGCATGATGTTAACTGCCACGCCAGTGTCGACCAACATTTTGCTGACCGGTCGTCCATTAGTATAGCCCTTTAGGTACAGGGCTTTGAGATGCCTGTAACTCCTTTCCCGGGGCTTCTCAAATATAACAGGGCGCGGCCCTAAGTCCAACTGGGCCACGGGTAGTTCTCTTCGACTTGGTGCATGGAACTCTTCGGGCAGAACAAACACCATATGCACATCAGCCGATGTCTTGGCATCGGCTCCCGTTTTCTTGGGGCGCCAGACCCTCCTAGAGACGCGCGTCTCCTCAGTTTGATCGTGGCGAACCTTCTCTGCCAGGTCCGGTCGCGCCTTCCGCAGCGTCCCTAGGTATTGTGCCTCGGCTTCTTCTAGGCTGCGCAGCCGTTGCACTCTTCTCTTCTGAGATCGACTAAGCCCATCAGGACACCAGCGAGGACGATGACACCTGTCTTCTTCTTCTAAAGCACCGTTTTCTTGTGGTGACTTGACTTGATCATGACGAGACTGAATCGGTCCCAGACGTCGAAACACCGAAGCTTCTCCCTCTCGTGCCCGAGGTTTGCACTCTGGGCAATCCTCCATGGTGGGAAGTCGATTCATACCGGAATCCCAGCAATATCTGAAGAACGGGCAATGCCAGTGGTCTTGAGTATCTTCCCGTCTCCTCAGCTTCTTCCCAGTGCGACTTTCGTATTCTTCTTCTACTGACTCGTGACGGAGTCGTTGCTGGTATTGGTACTCATATTTCTTCAACAGCAATCCAGCAATCCCAGCAATCCATGGTGGGAAGCCGAAGATGATAGTTGAAGTAGTCGCAACCGAACTGGTCAATGAAGGTTGTCGAAGCAGGTGGCGACTAACGAAACAGTCGACACAGTTGATGAAGCAGTCGATGAAGAACGTCAACGTAGTCGAAGAGGTCCCACTGGGCATGCCAGAATGTGTTGTCGATCAAATCCCACCGGCGAGAGATGACAGGCAACACGAGGAGCCGGGAGGCTGCCGGGACGGCTGGTGGGCCCCGGTCCCTCGGTCAACGGCCCAGAACCTGGCACACGCTCTGGCTTGATGAAGTACCTAGCGTGCCACCTGATCTATACCCGACCAGGAAGGTGGTGAAGATGTCACTTTCGCTTTCCTGCATGCACAGACACAACAAAACATCAATCCGAGCCGTGCTCGGCTCTAGGTTGCCCCGGAATCGGCTGCAAGTAGCCGATGGCACTTTTATTAGGTCAAATTACCCAGAATTACATGAATACATAGGACAAAGAGGCATACTCGCTCTGTATTTAACCAGCTAATCCGATCTACGACGGTACGATTCTCACCATACAACCGGAACGTCTTACACGTGGTTGAGCCTAACGTGTATGATCGATGGATAGAGCATTAACCCAATCAGAGGCCTAAAACCCGACAGGAAGTCGATTCCCGGAACAATCCCTTCTTAGGCTATCGCGATCATACAGCCGGAACATTCAACTTGTTTTGAAAGGCCTAATTACATGGATATTGAATCAAACCTCCACGGTACGCAAGTTTACCGTAACAGATCAGATCTACTAGTTAATCACAGAGCAAGGTGCTGTACTTTACACAGCTAAGCGCATAAGTACAGCTAATCGCTTATGAAACAACTCAACAGATTAATAACATCACGATAAATTACTGCAGGATCATAAACGATAGGATAACTAGCATTACTCGCCATCAAAAACGCTTCAGCACGAGCAATACCAAAATAGCATATCAAAGCTACGCCGCCCTGATCATGCTAGGCATGATCAGGGCGGCATGGCAATTACCTGGTGAAAACCCTAGAACAGGGGTGGCGGTGCGCCGGAGGTTGTATTAGATTGATTTTTTATTATTCTGAATTTGTTTGCACGATACATATTTATAGTCCGGGGACTTAATCCTAACTGATCACGACTTATCTCTAATCTTACCATATTTAAACTAATCCTACTAGATACGCGGCCCTTTGGGCCCTTCTCTTCCTGCGCAGGGCCGTTTCCACAACCTGTCACGATACTTTGTTGCAGCCCACATTGCTCTCAGCCCATCTCCTAGCCCAGTCAAAATATGGCGATAACAACTACAACGACTACTTGCCGGATACGACTTCGACTAGTTGGGCTCATCGACAACCGTTGGCAACTACTTGACTTCGTGAAGAAGGCATGACGACACGCTGGCGACTACTTCGACTACTCGATTCACCTGTAAGACTAGTTGGGGACGACTATGCTTGGCGACACGCTGGTGGCTACATCGACTACTCGTCTCGCCTACAAAATAAGTCGGAATCGATTCCAACTAGTCGGTTTCATCGACAGTACAAGATCCAGCGGCAACTTGGCTAATGCCTAAGCTCGGGGGCTGGTGCCACCGACTACTTGGCATATACTATGCGACTCATCTAGCTCCCAGTCTTTGGGGGGCTGGATGTGATAAGGTACTCAGCGTGCTTTCAGCGACAGCTCTCATGCTTTAAGGCTGGACGCTGTAAAACTACTCGGAAGATCCTGATTCAAGAGGCTTTTGAAGATTTATCTCAAGAAGATAATTGATTAACCATTATTTCTAGGATTTTGGTCCGAAATAAGGGGTTTTTCAAATTATTAACCTAGAGGTCTCATCTAGCCATTGACTCAGGGAACAAGATCTGATTTGAGTGGTAAATTAGGGCGTTTTGTGGAGAAGTTATTTGTTTAACCTTTTTTTCCAGGAATTCATCCTGAAAAAAGCGGTTTTCGAATTACTGAGCCAACTTGCCCATCTTAACCATCAAATCTTTACTGTTATATATTGCATGCCACGATTCTTTTGGATCCTTTATTCCAAACTTTGGAGATTTGGATTTAAGGCTCGGGGGCTGCAGGACACGTGTCATCATCGACTTATTTTTCAAATCTTTTTGGAAGATAAGGACAGAAGATTCAAGATTAAATTGACCCTCAGCCTGATTCTATGAGTCAACCTAAGGCTCGGGGGCTACTTCATATGGAGTGCGAGTTCAACCGCACCCCATATAAAAGAAGACTTGACAACTACTCAGGGCATGAGCACCTCACAGCCTCGATGCAGCCAAAGAAGTACTCGGAAGACACCTTCAAGATGGAGTTTGGCAGTACTTGAAGACGTCTTCAGAAGTACTCGGACGCCTGCAGTACTCGACTATGAAGAGTTTAGGGGCTTATCAGACCCGGACCTACGGGACTGTGCATATGGCTTACATCTTACAGGATAAGGGGTGGGACATGGCCCACGCCCTACACTGGTTGTAACTACTCATAGCCTAGTAGAACTACTCATACAGTAGTAAAACTAGTCGGATACAGTAGAAAACTACTAGAAAACTACTCGGGTAGGACTCCTGGGCTTGTATCCAACTAGGACTTCAATGTAATTCTGTCCCCCCAGACTATATAAGGGCGGACAGGGACCCCCTCCAAACAGGAGATCACCCGATCACCACCTAAGGGAATACAAACCACACAGGACGTAGGGTATTACGCTCTCAGCTGCCCGAACTTGTCTAAACTTTGTGTCCCTTGCACCTTCAAGTTCCTAATCTCGGCGACACCCTACCTACAAACTCACCACCTTGGGGTTATCTCTCGGTGGGCGTGGTGGTAAAACACCGACAGATCCCACACCATGCACCAATCTATACATCGCATATGAACAGATTGCAAAACCCTAAGCAAAGCATATCTCTGTATGCGCATCCAGACCAAAAGCTAAACATGATCGCTGTGATACAGCGTTCAACAAGGATATCATGTAAGCAGATGATCATGGATCGTTGCCACTAGATACGCAGCGCAACGGAAGTAGAGTTGGGGTAACTCGCCCCAATGTAGTCGCGCGTCGGTGAAGAGGAAGCAGATCGCAGCTTGCAGCTCCCCCTCCTATTGTCCCGCCGATCAGCACCACAACAACGTAGTAGTGCCTCCTCGAAGTCCACACGTATGGGGCGGGAACGCCAGTTACCGGTGTGCTAGCACCGCGTGCTCGGCTACGACTTCGTGGAGAAGAGAGGCGATGACAGCTAGGGTTTGTGGCGCAAGAGCATTGACCACCCACAGCCCCGCTTATAGACCCCAGACTATCACGTCGGAGGCCCATTAGGGTTCTAATCCTTCTATGATCAATATCTGGCCCACGTATGATTGCCCCTTGAGTATATCACCAATACATAGTTCATAATTTATAAGAGACCTGACTTCTCATAAATCACCAACACAGAAGATTTTTAATAACCTGACTTATTCTTGAGGGCAGGGATGGTATCTATTTAAATGTAGAAATACAAATTTTAATAGAGTATTACATTCATTTTAGTCACCTTGCATAATACGAACTTACTGGGTTTATCGGCTGGTTCGCACCATCCGGCCCAGGATACCCTATACCACTACTTTCTGTCTCAAAACTAGTATCTGCTGGTCCACGGAGAAGTCGTTGTGTCTCCGTCTCTTCCATAGTGAGTTGTACCCAAGGATGGATTGAAAGTTTCCTCAATCTGCTGAGCTCGTGAGCGATCTCTTTCATGGAGGGCCTATTGCTGCCGCACATATCGAGACAATTCTTTGCTAGCTCTGCAAGTCCTCTAATCAGTTCAGTGCTTTCTTGCTCTGTTACATGGCTTGCCACCACTGTAGAAAGACTATTCTCTTTCATGGCAGACAAGAAATTTGACGTCAAGCTTCGTGTTGCCTCAGGCCCGTACAGTTTTAGTGGAACCTCGCCGGTGAGGACCTCAAGAAGAATAACCCCAAAGCTGTACACGTCACTTTTCTCGGTCAATTGGCATGTCTGCATGTACTCTGGGTCAAGATAACCCACGGTGCCTTGAACCATTGTTACGTACTGCTCCTTGTCAGATGGGGCTAGTATGGACGCCCCAAAGTCTGAGACTTTTGCCATGTAGTTTTCATCAAGAAGGATGTTGGCGGTTTTCACGTCACCATGGAGAATTGGGGGAGATGCGTAAGAATGTAGGAAGCTGAGTCCTTCAGCTGCTTCTTGTGCAACCCTTAGGAGAGTGCTGAAAGATGTTTGCAATTCTTGATTCCCACCATGGATAAGCTCGTACATTGTGCCATTTGGGATGTACTCATAAACTAGCACAGGAACTTCCACCTCAAGGCAGCAGCCCACGAGCTTGACAATGTTTTTGTGATTGATTTGAGAAAGTATCAGCATTTCTTGACCGAACTCCTTCTTTTGCCTTTCATCAATGAGTGTGCATCTCTTAATTGCAACGGGCTTACCCTTAAGTACACCCTTGTAGACCGTTCCATGGCCTCCTTTTCCAATTATTCTGCTCTTGTCGTAGTTGTTTGTGGCCTGTCTGAGTTCATCTTCACTAAATACCGTGAAAGCAAGACCTTTCTCTGACTTCATTGTCTCGAACAAAATCAATCCTCCGTGCTGACGAAAGTACTCCTGTTTAACTTTTTTCAGCTTCCTTTTTTGAAGAATCATGTACCCGAAGAAAGAGAAAATCATGAGACCAAGAAAGCCCACTGTAACTCCTACATAACAGCATCAGCAGATAATTAAGCGCAGAGTCATAAAAATAAAATTGTCTTTCCAATTTCTACAAAGAGTATAAACCATGTTATTAGTCAATTTGGCACCAAGATCGGCAGCCATGTTAATAAGGGTCTTGTTGGCTGCAGATGTTCTGCATATATGTTAATTTTCATAACATTATCACATAACTTACTGAGAGGCAGAACTATTATTGCCTATTAGCTACTTAGAACGTTACCTATTAGTAAGCCAGTATCAAAGACACATGTATTGTTTGACTGAGAATATTTCCTTCCTGTTGGACAATAGCATCGGTATCCTCCGACTGTGTTGCGGCAAACGCCGTCCGGAGGACATGGCCGCCCCTGATTGCATTCATCCACATCTGCAGCAAGATGAGCACCGTCAGGTCGATAAATGCAAAACTTTTAATTGTCAGGTTTACATGATATGCACATTGAATCATTGATATGGGGGATAGCTCAGCTGAATTATTGGTACCTTTGCATCCATCTGGAAGATACGGATTGCCCTCATAGCCTTGGGAGCAGTTGCACACGTACCCTGCAGACCCACTGGTGGAATCAAAGCATTTGCTATTGGCGCTGCGGCACGCGTAACTCCCTGACAGATTCCGCTCGGCCACCTCACATGTCCCGTTTCTAATAGACCAGTCAAGAACTGCAGGTGCCCGCCCAGCAGCCATGTCACTGAATCCTGTCGTGGTGATGTACGTGGTGCGGAAGCTAAACGCCGCTGCCTCCGTGACCACGGCGTAGCTGCACTGCTGGCCGAACCCCTTCCAGGTTCGGCTTGTGTTGGAGGCACCCTTGATGACTCCCAGGCCAACTTCGTTGAAGTCCATCCCCTTGGGTATGGTTGTCTGGCAGCAGCCCATCCCTGAGCACGAGCTGTCCATCTGGGCAGACAGATTTCTGCCGCAATACGAGAAGCACCCGCTCAGGTACTCCGAGCCGCTGTTGTTGTTGGCAATGACGCCAAGGGTGTTGCACCCGATGACGGTGAACTTGTTGCGAATCTCCGAGAAACGGAAAGGGGAATTCCTATCGGTTTTCAACCACTCTGAGGTACCATTTATGAGCTGCTGCTCGGGGGTGGTGTCGTTGTAGCAGTAGGTCGTGATGGGGTTGAGCACCCGGATCGTGCTGTTGGTCAAGGAAATGTCGAGAAGCTCACGGCCACCGATGAAGGGTTTCGGGAAGCCATTTAGGTCCCGCTGACAGGTGACGTCGAAGCCTCCCGGCATGGAGCAGTTCATGCCGATGCCAAACGGGTAGGTTATTTCAACATTGCCACACTGCCTTCTGCATTCAGAGCTAGGAACAGCTGTTGCAGGTGTGCAGTTTGCCGCAACAAGAAGAAGACCAAGGCCGAGCATCAGAACTACTTCCATACTTTTTGGCTGGAACATAAAGTAGAAACCATATTATTGCAGCCGTATGTCAAGGTACTAAATACATATTATCCACAGTGACTTCATATATATATGAATAGGAATCTAATATCCAATGAATAATCTGGTTGGTTGTAATATCGAGGTACTAAATACATATTATCCACATTCATACTATATCTTATTATATGTTATGGAGTTTCTATTTATTACCAGCAGGCTGTTATTATTGTTGTGCTCGATCAGCTTTGGATGGATGAATTGCTTGTGGTTCAAGATCTCCTTGTCTGTTTTCGTCTGCGATTTCAAACTTGCTCTAACTGGGCTTAACATTGGATTGCACTAAATTGGAGCTAAATGTGTTTAGCCTAACGACCAACGTGCGCCCTAGTGGCAGGTTATCAACTATTCACTCCCTTAATTATTAAGTATAGGCAAATTGGATTCTTACTTATCTAAAGTTACTGTTCTGTTTATTATTGAACTTTATTTATATGACAAGAAAAAGAGTTCCACTGTCTTACTACATCCAGTTTATTCATGGTCCAAGTCACAGTAGCATGACAGAAAACTAGTTATAATGTTGCACCTAAACGCTACACGGTAGTCAGTTCGGTCACCCCTTGAGTAGCGAGTAGGCCGTGTACACGTCGTGTAAATGGTGTGTACACAGGCTACACGGTTTGTACGATAGAAATAAAATTCATATATTTATGCAAGTAAAATTCTGAAAATCTAATATTTTATCAACCAAACATTACAGATTACCAAGCTTTAACTGTTAAATAGACCAAATATGTAATCATACGCTGCTTATCAATTGATCATACTTATGTTACGTGACAAATCACAATTTACAAATAACAAATGTCATTCCGTTTAAAACATAAGGTATAGTTGATACTCTCTACAGCCTAAACGTTGTTTTAAACTGTCTACCCGTCCTTTTTTTACACCGTGTAGGCCGTGTAGCCTTGTTTTTTTATCGTGAACAGTTAGACCGTGCAATAGGTCCTAAACTGCACGGTAGCTCGTCGAGTAGCGTATACACGGTGTGTACACGGGCTACACGGCCGTTTACGGCAACATTGGTTGTACCATTATAGCATGACAGTAAAAGAAATGGTTTGAATTTCTGATTTTATGAACAATTTTGGTTTAAAATGATCTTTTAGACCTTGCCTATAGCAAGCTCTCCATTTCTTTAAGAAAATGGAACTTATTTGTATATTACATGCTAGAGGCGAAGCCAGCCACGAGCTCATCGGGGTCATGTCTACCAAACAACGGGGTCATCGAGCACTATTAACAACTATGAACAGTGATTTCTTATTGCTTTTTTCAAAATTCGTTGGGGTCAGCTGACCCTGGTGAGAAGCTAAGCTCCGCCACAACAGAGAGTGCAAAAGCAGTACTAGGAACGAGTTTGAATAACAAGAGAGCATATGAAACGCAACATCAACAGTAGAAGTACCTTGGAGGTGTTCATTTGCCAGCAAGCAAGTGTTCTTTCTTCCCTAAGACGCCGAGAGGATGTCTTCGGTAGTTGTATATTCTAGCAAGGAATGAAAGCCTGGTATGTGTATGCCGTACTTATACTTGAGCAAATCCTGTTGTTACATCAGGTCAAGTCAACACGCAGAAGCATCACGGGTCAAGTCTTAACAACAGCGACCCTATCATGAAAACAACTCTCCACATCTTCTCAAATATGGAGCAAAAGAAAAAAAAAAGGCAAAGATACTGGCGCGTAACGTACAGACTTTCTCTTCTGCGACTAGAATTACGAAGCATGCATACACACCGGTACTCACATAAGTACACTGCCATACACGCATCTAGATCGACTTCTGTTATAATAACACGTAAGTGTGTTGCTATATTACTGAAAGGAGTTGTCTATACAGAAAAGGCGTGCTAGAAAAATGATTTAATTTATTAAATGATGAGGGAAATCATAAATCTAATCCTGACAAAAAATTTCAATTTATTAATTGTTTCTAAGAGCCCGAAGAGATGATAAACGAAGCATCCCCATCGTGTCAATTTTTTTGAAAGCTACCCTGTCAATTTTTTCCATTGCATTTATCTGTGACACATGAGACTGGGGTCGGATGAAACCTGTGGGCTTCTCCTCAGTCCATCTTCTTCCACCACACGTGGGTAACCAACAAGCCATTGAAGTATCTTCCTTACCATATAGTGGTTTCCTCTTTACACACCTGTTCATCTTCATCTATATACCGTGGAAAATACACCGGTTGAGTAGGATCAATCAATGTCTTGAACAGTTGCTCTAATAAGCTGCCCCGTTCGATTGTTAGTTGAAGAGTCCACCAAATAAATAGAGGAAGAATAATCTTTTGCGTCGCTTGTCGTTGCCGATAACGACGCTCCTCATGTCGGCTAAATCATGCTGCTACAAGTGGCAGTGGCTTGGAATTAGCTAGCTAGTGGCTCAAAGCGTGTTCTCTGTGACTGTACATCCGGTGTGACTGTGAGGTGGACTAATAACGTGTCCATCGGCGCTCTCTTCTCCTGCTACGGCGAAGATAATTCCACGTGCACCAGCGCTTGGATTTGGAGGCAAGGTTTGCGTCTGCAGACAGTATGCCTCCAAGCACAAGCCGTCTCATTGGCCGGCTGACTGGGTATGGCTAACTGGCGGTGAGCAATCACCAGTCAGCCAGCTGATGGCTCCTAGACTCCTAGGCAGCGGTCGCTAAGGCCACTAGACCCGTGCGGCAATATATATTTTTAAATTTATTTTGGATCCAAGTGCTAATGGATGAAACTGCTAAACTTTAGCACTAAATTATCCAAACGAGAGTGCTAATAGGGTGGGCTAAATTTTAGACAAGACTTAAAAATTTTAGCACGTGCATGAATGCTAATATATGCTAAAGTTTAGCACTCAACTTTAGCTCCTCCAAACAGACCCTTAATTTGCACTACTATTTTACGTTTCTATTCTATTCTATGTATAGTTTAGCATGTCTGTTGGTGTTAATGTTCGTTTATTTGCGATATTTCATTCCACAAACCAGAACTTGAGGCCAAATTGTTGGCCACCAAGTAGATCATACAACTTTATTTGAATAATTCAACTGTTCACACTACTAGAAAAAAAACTTATAGTGTCGGGTCAAAACACCAATTATTACCGTTTCTACAACCAGTATTAAGCTAGCAACCGAGGTCATTAGTACAGGATGCATGATGTGGTACAAAAGAAACTTTTAGTACCGGGTCATACCACCAACTAGTACCAAGCATAAAATGTAAAAAAATATTTTAAATCCGGGAGGAGGTGCGCACACACGATTTTTTCAAACAAAACACATGCACATGTGGTGTGAGGATTCAAACTCAGGACCTTTTATCTCACGTGTACCTTTCTTACCATCTCACCTACACAACACTTGTGATTGGGGGAGAAATGCTTTCCTTTTGAACTAACCTGTGAACTCTTTAGTGCCGAGTGGTAACACCAAAAGGTACTAAAATCTATATATTAGTACTAGGTTGTGTTACCAACCGTACTAACGTGGGTGGAGGTATTAGTACCAGGTGGTAACACCAACCGTTACTAATGCATAAGTTTAGTACCGGCTGGTGTTACTAACATGTACTAAAAGTCCCCGGAACCTTGCATCCATTCCAAATATACAAGTACCAACTAGACCCGGCAGTAATGCTATTATTAGTACCGGATCTAGTTGGTACCGGTATATTTGAGGTGGACGGATAGCTCTTTTTTATAGTGTCAAACGATATGATTTCAACTATGTTTGTGAAACCTAATTCAATGCTCAACTAATCTGACCCTAATTTATCACCTCGCAGTTGTTCCTCTGCCCTCATTTCCATATGTTGTTACTAAGGCCTAATGTGAAACTTGGCCATAAATAAATGTATTCCTTAATGATTCTTCGTGGCATGTACAATAGGCCAGACGGCTGCTGTCTGTAAGTACATTCTATATAACATAGTGGCAACAAAACAAACAACTTCTAAAATGATATGTCTATTAGATTGTTTGTAAATTATTAATTCATATAGGGACCCTTGAATCAAGGTGATCAAGCATGGCTTTGATCTGTGTATTCCATTTTATTGCTTCTGAGAGGCTCATAGATTAAATATATTAAAACCTATTAAAAATAAAGGAAAAATAAGAGTATAGGAAACTAAAAAAATAGCTAAAAAGACCAAATTACACCTTATCTCTTTCTGAACCACTATCTCCAATAGTTGAGGTCCTCGACTTAATTGTTATATGTGCTCTCTCCCTCACTCCCCCCCCCCCACAGCACACACACCTTTTATGCACGGCGCGACAAGGGGCAACACAATCAGCCTTGTAGGTGACACTACTAAAAAAAAATTCTAGGTGTGGGTCAACAGCCTGCCCCTATTTTTATAAAAAAAAATAGAGCATTTGCAGGAACGGATGATGAAAATGCATTTACAGGGGCGGCCCGGGTCTTCACCCACCCTTGAAATATGCATTTCTAGTGGCACCCGATGACACTGACCACCCTTGTAAGTTTGTTTTCCGCCAGATTTTAGTTTTCTTTATGCCAATTTTTTAAAATCTAGATGCTTGCTAATATCGATATACTTGGAGTTCATATTTGACCAAATACTCAAACTAAATAGATATTGCAAGAATCACACGTTGGTACATCAATACTTAAGATCTTTAATATAATAAGAATCACATATTCATATATCAATACTTAAGATCTCAAATATAATAAGCACCATATGTTCATACATCATTTTATTTAATATCTCTAATATAACAACAGCACAAGTCATATCTCTCTAATTTTGTAGCCTAGCACCTCATCAATCTAAACTACAGCATAAATTAGTGCACTCACCCCCACTTCACATCGACGACCAAGTGTTTTTTCATAAATTATAAACACTATTTTAGAGTGTGAATCCTCATGAAAATTGATATGTTCCTTCCACTTGTCATCTATGGTGCGTTCGAACCCTCCAGTGTGGAAATGACACCCCAATGTTTTAATGGCTTAAGATAGAATAGCACTAAAGTTCATTGCTACAAAGGTTTGTTCATGATCATGACAATAATATGGTTAATAGATAAAAGGTATACCGCAATGAAAATAATATAAGATGAAAATAACATGATTGATTAATAAAACATTCCATAGTATATCATTGTGATTGACCTGTGCAAGCCTCTCATTAATCACAGTAACATTTTGTTCATCCTTCTCAAGCATCTTTAACGTGAGAAGTCTGGCCCAAATACCCATGCTCCATAAGCTACGTTAGACACATTTGAATGATGGATTTTTTTTTCATAACTGAATCTAACATGTGATTGTTTTCTGCTTCCAACAATTTGAACCGTCATGGACATATCTCAAAAGAGAGAGTTCATTTCACGAAGATATATGTGTATTGGAGATCCTTGGTTACATCACAGGAGTACTACCATCTAATGCTTCTACTACATCAGTAAGCCTTCTAAAAAGGTTGATGGCCTACAATGTAAAATAAATTCAGTAGTAGCTATCCATTGTCACATAAAGAAGTTATAATAAGATAAGGATCTTATTATTTTGGGCGTTGATCCGCTATAGCTGGCAGGTTGCAAGTGGGTAAAACCTTGGGGAATGTGGCACACGAGGCCAAGCCATAATAGGAGTATGCGGTGGCAGGTGTAGCCATGGCCATCACGACATCAGAAATTGATATCACGACTCGGACATAATTAGATCTGAAATTTCTAGTCATGAATTTTTAGTTAAAATTCTAATCACCACTAATCACAAATTTTCGTCAAATTTGTAAAAATTCCATCAAATGTCTAAAATAATGTGAAACCAAGTGAATTATACCAAAAATCACTATGCAAAAGTAGGAACGAGCTCATCTTATAATCAATGGTCGTATCCGGAGTGATGTTCTTATCATCCTCCCCTTCTTGACAGCAAACCGTCCTCGGTTTGGTCTTAATTCGAGGATATGTAGTAAGTAATAACCAGTAGTGCTCTACTTCTTGTGACTTATTATGTTTCTTTAAAACAAAACTAGAGGAACTGGATGTAACAAAACTAGAGGAACTGGATGTGACATGATTAGTGTTATTGCAGCCCTCTAATTGATCACATTGTTGCCCAACTAAAGAAGATTTCAAATTTGAACAAATATAAACTCTCTGTACCATATATTCTTCTTTACTATTATATTTACCAATGAAGTGATATGTATGTCTAGACAAGCGTGGCAATCGAAAATATTAAGATAATCTCTCCTCCAAACAGCTTAGATTACACATAACATCAAATTTAATATAACCAAAGTATTTAAAGAAGATAACAATTTTTGCTCATCTTGTGAACCAGTAATGGGAAAGAAAACTTTATTTTCGGCACAAGTGTTCATTCACTAGTTGCGGCATGGACATAAGTGAAGCACTATCACACAACTCTTCTTTATCACAAGGAACATCAAGCAAATCACCTTGCGATAAAGGCAAATCATGAAAAAAGATTCCAATAAATGTTGCTCTATGATAGCATGATCCGTGGATAAATTCGAAACACCAAAAGAATTCTCACCTTGCGTGAGTGCAGCACCATAGGCGTTACATGTATTTTCATTTTCAGCAGGAGTGATATGTGCATTGTGAAGTGATGGTTCTGAATTTGCACATGAGGTTGTGAGCTCCTTATTTTCTTTCACATAATCCTTGTCCTCTAGCTTTTACTCATAATCCTGCAAAAGGTTGGGCATAGCAAGAGATACAACAATAGATTGATCCTCTAACTGATGCACCTTATCATATGAGCTAACTATATGAGATGGATTAGAAAAAGTTTCTCTCAAAGAAATTTCATATCGTCCCAAGTTTGAGGTTTAATTGATGGACTTAAGGTCTCCCACCAAGTTCAAGCCGAATCTCGCTAAACACTAGTTGCATTCTTAACCTTCCTTCTTGCACACATAAAACGATTAGCAAATATTTTATCTATGGCCATTTCACACTTTTCGTAGTCAACAGCACCTATGCCATCATAAGTTGGTGGATATGAACTACCTGCCATTGTTAGAAGATAGCAAAAGATAACATAAAAGTATTATTCCTATCAACTACTACTCAGGTACAGTGGTGCCTCTCAACACATCAAAAGGAAGCGTCTTACCAAGCTCTTACAAGGTTCTTACCGCTTACCGCCTCAAAGCACAGGATAGACAACCAGTGGCTGGTTCTTACCTTGAGAGAGTGGTACAATGATTGCAAAGCTCAAATTCTTGCAGAAACCAGAGAGATATGTGGAGCTTGGGAAGGCAACAAAATAAGTATATGTGGAACACAAGTTAGCAGCAGATAGTAATGCTGAATAAATATCCAAAGCACAAGTCTAGTTGTTGGCCTAAACTTAGGATGAACCAGTTATTGCTGAAGTGATAAATGAAGGCAACACAGACAATGGCAATGGAAAAAAAATAATTCAGCTTACTATGTGTTCTCTTTATGTGCCCTTTCTCTTTCTTTTTTCGCTCTTCACACTTTTTTTCTTTATTTTTCTTTTAGTATTTTTTTCAACCAGGAGCACAAGAGAATGAACCACAGGAAGTTTCATAGCAACTAGATGTAGGCTCTGATCAATAGAAAAACAAGAAGATGCTCCGAAAATTATGTTGGAACTTGTTTGCTCGAAAACTCAATCTTCACAGCGGAATTTTAAAATTTTAATTTTTGTAGAACTGAAAAAGTCAGTCACCAACGGATGGAAAAGTTTAAGTAGATGTCCGTGGAAAAATAGTTTGTCCAATTTTGAGTCCGTATGCAAAAGTTATGACTACTTTATGAAGGGACCTGAGTTGAGAAAGGTTACGATTAGGGTTTGATGGATGGAACAGCAGCAGAAGTATGGATCAACGAACTGATGGATGAAACAAATCTAAACCAGCAACCAAACTCGACCTAGAATACAAATTCTACACTATGGACTCTGAAACTAAATTATGCAAAAGGCTAAAGGTGATGGTTATGGAATAAGAAAAAACAAACGGCGATGAAAAAGGTGACAAAACTAGGGCGGATTGTGGACTATGGGACGAAGGTGAAAATGAGGATGGTGGAAATGCAGACCTAACGGTATACCTGAGTCTCTAATTACCACTTGATGGGAACGTGAGGGTGCCCGATCTTCCGTCAGAAGCATAACTATCGATTTATCGACAACCCGACACAAGCGATCTAGCTTCCGATCAACAAGACCCGAGCCTGCGAATTGAAGAACACAAGCAAGAATGAGAAAGAACACAACCAAATTGCAGATGAATGATTAATCTCACGAAGTTGGGGTCTCACAAATCGATAACAGCGAAACTGTTCTGGATAGAATAATCTAAGCAAAATCCAAACCCTAACTTGGGCGACTCTACTGAATATAAAGTGTTTAGGGCGTGCAAGACCCCTGGATTCATCCCTAATGGGCTCCAATATGATACACGGGCTAACGACCCAAAAGATGGCAGCGCAGCACCTTGACAGATTCTCGATGTCCAGTTGTTTTGAGGATTCCTATTGACTCCGACCTGGTAATGATGTGGAACCGGTGGTATTGAAAATCTTATCTCCTTACCTTTCCATATATATGTAGAACGTCAAATTTGGACTCCATTATGCGACCTGGGCGTCGGTTTTACCATATACTGCTCCTGGAGTCCGAGATGGACTCGAACTTGACATGGGTTGGGCCTCCAACTTGACTTGGACGCCCTTGCTTGCTTCCTAAGGAGATGGCTAAGGGGAAGGACGTCCAAGGGATTTCTTGGTGTGTTCCACATCTCCTTGGGGCATGCTTCAACTTGGGCCAGGATCCCAAGGATGAATAACAAGCCCATGACGATGACGTAGCTCCTGGCAGAAACAGCGACAGCTAGTCTTGATGATTTGGAGACCTTGCCGACGTGACATTGAAGTGGGAGAAGATCTATTTGAAAACTTATCAAGCAAGCTTTCCATCAAGTGCTCATTAACCTCAATTGCAGTCCGGATGGATGAGTTATAACCTTACCAATGAAGCAATATTGGCCTGTTGACAAACTGACAGTTCAACTTTGATGGACTTGCACTTTGAGACACATTTGTACCTACAAGCAAATAATGTCATGTACATGTGGAACCAAGTGAATTGTACCAAAAATCACTATGCAAAAGTAGGAATGAGATCACCTTATAACCAATGGTCGTATCCAAAGGTGTGTTGTCCTTACACCTCCCTTCTCTTGATCCGCCACTATCACAACGCAAGAGAAGGAAAGAGGCACGATTTTCAGTGGGTTGCAGTTGTGCATATCTCGAAGGTTGCCTACAGTAGGTCTATGAGGAAGATCCAGAAAGTATGAGCATATCCGTGTGTTAGAGTCTAGTCTGCGTGCGAGAGCAAAAGGAAACAGAAAATCATGTGGGAGATGATACATGGTTAACTCAAATTAAACAATAAGGTTCTTGTGATCTTCCTATCACAGCCAGTCCACTGCATCTACATCGAGCATCAGCATGAGATGATACTTGCAGTTGTGCATATCTCGAAGGTTACCTACACAGTAAGTTTATGATGTTCCTAGCACAGCCTGTCCACTGCATCTAGATCGAGCATCAGCATACGCTGTACTTAATTTTGTTTGGTTCTATTGTGTGTGCATGTGGAAGTATATGACCAAAATCCATGTTTGTTTATGTGGTATACTGCTGCATAAACCGAACTTATATTAATGTGGCATGACGTAGATGTTAACTACAAGGATCTGCTACTGCGCGATTAGATTAGGAAAAGCTCTGTTTGAATTGGATTAATCGGGTAACAGAGAGGGTTAGAGAGAGAGAGAGAGGAGTGCACGGGTATACCTTCATGCCCTTGGCCGGCGGTTGACGCAGACGTGCCCGCCATTAGTGATGCAGTGCGGGAGCTCGGAGTAGTCCGGCTGCAGGCGTTCGCGCTCGCGGTGGCCGGAGGTGAGGTTGCGTCCGGTGGCTCGGGGTCGAGGTAGGGGCGTCGAAGGTGGCCGGAGGAGCTTCCCGCCGCTGACCGCGCAGACTAGATCGGCTAGGGTTGACTGTGGGTGGGGTGGCGGCGGCCGGTGAACTTCGTTATCCGAGCCGTTGGCCCCCACCTTTCTTTATAGCGCGGCACGACTGGGGCCCACCAGCTAGGGATCAGCTGGGATGCCCCCGATCAGGGCGCGGGGTGAGGTGGCCCATCGGGCCCGTTGGGATCCGATGGTCCAGAAAGAGATCAATTCTAACAGTCTCCCCCTTGATCTCACCCTGTACTATTCTTTTACTTTTACTTTTTTCACGTTTCGTTATAGATTTGTGTATAGAGCATGCCTCATCGTCACGATCATCTGTCGATGGATTTAGCAGCTACAATTCACGCTTCCATTCAGAAACGGATTCTTTAACCTTTTGGGCCCTTGTAGTCCGAAGATCACAGGCTACCCCTTAGCCCCATGCCGGCTACGTGTTCCTTGAACACGCTGGGTGGTAAGCCTTTCATTAGCGGATCCGCAAGCGTTTTCACTTTGCTTATATGCTCGAGATTTATGATCTGATCTCGGACTTTATCTTTCACAACATAATACTTTATATCTATGTGTTTGGCAGCACCACTTGTCTTGTTATTGTGAGCATACATTACTGCGGGCTCATTATCGCAGTACAACTGTAATGGTTTAGATATATCATCAACCATTCTCAGACCGGGTACGAACTTCTTCAGCCAGTTCACCTGCCCTGTAGCCTCATAACACGCAACAAACTCGGCATACATAGTGGACGATGTAGTGACGGTTTGTTTGCAACTTTTCCATGATATTGCTCCCCCGGCCAGGGTGAACACATATTCTGACGTGGATTTTCTGTCATCACCTGCATAATCGGAGTCTGAGTATCCTACGATACGCAGAGATTCTGTTTTCCTGTATGTTAACATGAGGCCTTTGGTTCCTTGCAAATAGCGCAGAACCTTCTTTACCAATTTCCAGTGTTCTGGTCCTAGATTACTCTGGAATCTGCCAAGCAACCCGGTAACATAAGCTATATCAGGGCGTGTGCACACTTGTGCATACTGTAAGCTTCCCACAGCAGAAGCATATGGTACCGTTTTTATTTGATCGATCTCATACTGAGTCTTGGGACATTGAAATTCCCCATATCTGTCGCCCTTAACTATAGGTGCAGGTGAGGCACTGCATTTATGCATGTTGAATTTCTTTAGGACCTTTTCTATATATGTCTTTTGCGATAGTCCTAATACCCCTTTCAATCTGTCTCGATGAATCTCGATTCCTAGAACGAATCTTGCTTCACCAAGGTCTTTCATCTCAAAATGCGAGGATAAAAATCTTTTCGTTTCCAGTAGCAGACTGACATCACTACTTGCCAGTGGAATATCGTCCACGTACAAGATCAGGAAGACGTACTTCCCATTCTTGAACTTTGCGTAAACGCAATTGTCCTCGACATTTTCTCTAAACCCGAATTCTTTAATTGTCTTATCGAACTTCAAGTACCACTGTCTTGAAGCTTGCTTTAGCCCATAAATCGATTTCCTCAGACGGCATCCCAATTTTTCTTTGCCTTCCACGACAAAATCTTTCGGCTGTGCCATGTAGACGGTTTCTTCTAGATCTCCATTCAGGAATGCTGTCTTCACATTCATCTGATGTAATTCTAGATCATAATAAGCTACAAGAGCCATTATGATTCTGAAGGAATCTTTACATGAGACTGGGGAAAAAGTCTCGTTGTAATCAATTCCTTCTCTTTGTGTGTAACCTTTTGCCACGAGTCGTGCTTTAAATTTATCTATATTCCCTTGGGAGTCATATTTGGTTTTGTAGACCCATTTGCAGCCTACTATTTTGGCTCCTTTAGGAATTTCCTCTAAGTCCCATACTTTGTTGGTACTCATCAATTTTATTTCATCTTCCATGGCATCAAGCCATTTCGACGAATGTTCACTTCTCATGGCTTCTTCAAATGAAGTGGAATCATCCTCCATTTGAATTTCTTCACTATTATAGACTTCATAGTCATCAGAAATAGTGCGCTTCCTTATTCTTTGAGGTCTCCCATGAGCCTGAGCCTGCGGTGCCTCATCTATTTGGGGCTGCTGTTGCTCCTCTTCTTGTGCGGCAATGGGCTCATCAGGAGCCTGATGAATAGGTTCCACTTCCTCATTCATCGTCACCACAGAAGGAGCCATTACAGGTGTTGGCATCGCAGTGACTTGCACTGGCGGTGCAGACACAGCGGGCAGCGGGAAAAAAGATTCCTGAATCACGGGATTGGGTGTATACACCCGCTTCTCCTCAAGATCAATTTTCCTTGCTATGCCGCTCCCCTGGATCATTTGATCTTCAAGGAAGACTGCGTGTCTCGTTTCTACAAATTTTGTAGATCTGTCTGGGTAGTAGAAACAAAAACCCTTTGACCTTTCTGGATAGCCAATAAAATGGCAAGATACCGTTTTGGAATCTAGTTTTGCAATGGTCGGGTTAAACACTTTTGCCTCAGAAGGACTCCCCCACACCCGCAGGTGATTCAGTGAGGGTATTCTTCCTGTCCACATTTTATACGGCGTTTTCGGCACCGATTTACTTGGAACTCTGTTGAGAATATGAATGGCGGTTTTCAGGGCCTCCATCCATAAACTCACTGGCAATGTAGAGTAACTGATCATGCTTCGCACCATATCCATCAGGGTCCGATTGCGTCTTTCAGCCACTCCGTTCTGCTGAGGCTCGTCCGGCATCGAGTACTGGGCTACTATGCCTTGTTCCATCAGGAACTTCGCAAAAGGTACTGGAACTTGGCCATATTGGGTATGTCGACCGTAGTATTCCCCTCCACGATCGGATCTTACGATTTTAATCTTTAAATCGTATTGATTTTCTACTTCGGCCTTGAATATTTTAAATTTATCCAAAACCTCCGATCTTTCTTTAATTGGATATATGTATCCATAACGGGAATAATTGTCTGTGAATGTTATGAACGAGTCATATCCATCCACACTCTTTACATTGAACGGACCACAGATGTCTGTGTGAATTATTTCTAATACACCTGTGCTCCTCTTAGCATTTTTCTTTATTTTCTTAACGAATTTGCCTTTTATGCACTCAATGCATTGTTCTAAGTTAGAGAACTCTAATGGAGGAAGAATTTCATTTTTAATTAATCTCTCTATTCTCCCCCTCGAAATATGGCCTAAACGACAGTGCCATAATTTCGACGACGCATCTTGAGTTCTCTTATGTTTTCTATTCGCGAGTGTAGACGAGAATACATTCGCACTCTTATCGCATACGAAATTCACACTTGCGCGTAACGATATCAAATAAAGATCATTCTTTCTGAATGCAATGGAAATTACTGTATCATTACATTCGATCAAGCATCTCCCATCTCCAAATAGACAGGAATAACCATCTTTGTTCAGGCGAGACACACTAATTAAGTTTCTGTGTAAAGAAGGAACAAATAAAACATCTCTGAGAACAATAATGAAGCCAGTGTCGAGTTCCAAATGAACGTATCCTACTGCTTCAACGTCTGCCTGAGCTCCATTTGCCACTCTAACTTGCTTTTCGCTTCTTTGAGTGGTTCTCGTCGAATGGAATCCCTACAACGAATTTGCAACATGAACAGTTGCTCCTGAATCAATCCACCAAGTGGTTTTTGAATATTCTATATACAAGGATTCATTTAAAAATGAAATAACGTTCTCACCTCTCTTCTCCATGATCATCTTTAAATATCGGTGACAATTCTTCTTATAGTGACCCCTTTCTTTGCAGTAGAGACACTGATCCTTCTCTACTAGAGCCTGTCCTTCCTGCGGTCTGTGTTGATGAGAGCTTTTGCCTTTAGAGGAGGAAGAAAAATTACCCTTGAAATTGGTATTTTTCTTCTTGTTTACATAATTTAAAGATCCGCCTGTGGTGGATCTTATTCTTTCCTCCTCCTGAACACACATTGCAATGGTCTTTTCAATGTCCCAAGTGTTTGGTTGGGTGTTGTAATTGACAACAAACGTGTCAAACTCTTTTGGTAATGAAGCAAAAACCAGATGGACAATGTGATCCTCCTTGAAGGCAAGGTCCAATGACTTTAGCTTGTTATTCTGGTTGACCATGCGATGGATGTGTTCTCTTATGCCACCACCATTATATCTTTCTGAAACCAGTTGTTTGATCAACTGGATTGAGCCCATAATTGCAGGCTCAATCGTGTTCTTTACCACTGCCAAACACTTCTTGTTGGCAGGAAACCATTTTGCATAAAGTCTCTCATAATCTGCTCTTGCTTTCTTATAAGCAAGCTCTGTTTGCTTCCAAGAAGCATTTGTGTCTGTGTCCTCTCTCTCAGGAAGCACAGGCTCTTTGGGAGTCGGTGTAGCTAGGACCCAATCCAATTCACCCATGATGAAATAGAGGTCCAGCTTTCTGTACCATTCATTGTAATTGTCTCCCTTTAATATAGGAATATCGTTGATGGAAATCATCATCGATAATCCTCCTGAAAAACATTCATGAGTGGTGAAAACATTAAATTAAGGTCAAATAAATTATTGCATATGTATAAATACGACGTTGGTCATAAATTAAAATATGCAATAACCTTGTGTATTAAATCTAAAACACCGTTGGGCAGAATTAGAGATAATACATGAAAATTATCTATCAAAAATTGAGGCATAATCTCTTTTTGTATTAAATCTAGAATACCGTTGGGCATAAACAGAAATAATACATGAAAAATATCTATTAAAAAATAATACCATTGCAATATTGTTATTGTTAACGTTGGTCAAATAATAACAATATTACAAGACAAAATTATTCATATGCCGTTAAATTTAAATTATCTCGTTCGTTCAAATTTAAATAACAAGGCAAATGTACATTAAAAAATGGATCTATGTAATCTTTGCAGCGGAAAATCTTAATTCTATCAAAAAAGGGTCTAAAATTATCTTGTATAAGCAGTGCATCAAAGTTCATTCAAGTTTGAATTTGAAATGCATCAAATTCAAACAAATTCTATGGAAAAATACTTATGGAAATTGAAAAAACGATGCACGATTCTTTCTGTGGCAAGCGGCCCAGCCGGCCCACTCCTTCCGCGAGGCCCAGCTTAAAGCCGGGCTCACGCGCATGCGCGCGCGGCCTACTAAAGCCGGGCCCGCGCGCCCCTGCGCACGGCTCCGCGTGCGCTCGCAGTTCGGGGCCGAGCCAACCTGGGCCCGGGCCGCCATTTCGCTCGCCCGCCTGGGCCAAAAGTAGCCCACACACGCGCGGAACGATCTCTGCCGTTAGATCGAGATCAACGGACGTG
Source organism: Panicum hallii (assembly GCF_002211085.1). Lineage (NCBI taxonomy): Eukaryota > Viridiplantae > Streptophyta > Magnoliopsida > Poales > Poaceae > Panicum > Panicum hallii. The sequence continues at coordinate 38,601,487 of NC_038043.1, forward strand.
CGTGGTTTTCGGCGGATCAAAAACGCACAGCACAGCCCCTCCCCGGAACCCTAGCTCATTCGCTCTCTCCTCCCCGGCGCCTCCTTCTTCTCCACCCGAGCAAGCGAGTGAACGACGCCGGCCAGTGGCGATGGAGCGGGCAGCGCCACGGCGAGCCCCCTCGCCGGCGCGCGCGTCCACCGCAGGGTGGGCACGCCACCGTCGAGCGGCATCTCCGTGGCGCCCAGATCTATGGCATGGCGAGCGGCGCCACGGCGGCTCGCGCGGCCCCTGTCCACGCGAGGTCCAAGACCTCGCTGGATCTTGTCGGTGCACCGGCGTCCCGAGCACGCCGACGGTGGGCGGCGCAAGGAGAACCAGGTAAGTTCTCTTTTGGCCCCGCCCCTTTTCTGTGTGTTTGCTAGGGTTAGGGTTAGGGTTAGGGCTTCGCGGGTTTTGCACTGGGATTCTCTCTAGGATCTTTTCTGGGGTGCTTTTTCTCTTTATCTTCCAATACTAATCAACCGAAGTAGATTAGGCAACTGATACCAATGTTAACTACAAGGATCTGCTACTGCGCGATTAGATTAGGAAAAGCTCTGTTTGAATTGGATTAATCGGGTAACAGAGAGGGTTAGAGAGAGAGAGAGGAGTGCGCGGGTATACCTTTATGCCCTTGGCCGGCGGTTGACGCAGACGTGCCCGCCATTAGTGATGCAGTGCGGGAGCTCGGAGTAGTCCGGCTGTAGGCGTTCGCGCTCGCGGTGGCCGGAGGTGAGGTTGCGTCCGGTGGCTCGGGGTCGAGGCAGGGGCGTCGAAGGTGGCCGGAGGAAGCTTCCCGCCGCTGACCACGCGCAGACTAGATCGGCTAGGGTTGACTGTGGGTGGGGTGGCGGCAGCCGGTGAACTTCGTTATCCGAGCCGCTGGCCCCCACCTTTCTTTATAGCGCGGCGCGACGGGGGCCCACCAGCTAGGGATCAGCTGGGACGCCCCCGATCAGGGCGCGGGGTGAGGTGGCCCATCGGGCCCGTTGGGATCCGATGGTCCAGAGAGAGATCAATTCTAACAGTAGAGAGATAGACATCTTCTCCTTGATGGACGCGTGACACAAGAAAAACAGCAAAAACATAGCAGCAGTGGCGAAATCCGAGGCACAAACCCCTTGTGGAAATGATCGCTTCAGTGCACATGCAAATCGATCTTTATTGACTATTTTGATCTACATATATATGGTTCCAATCTGACCAGAAACACATAGACATTTATCACGAAGCTAGTGTGTATAGTAAAGTCTTAAGTTTCGTGCATACAAACTAATTCCTCGAACACCTAGTAACCTCATGGAATGGTCTGTATTTATTTGTTACCTTCCAGAACCAAGGCTCAAGAGTCTAAAGGTCCGTAATCCTTTTCGTTTTCTGTTCAATCCTTCTAGAATGGTTACGTGAGGAATTCATGCTGCAACCGATCCTATTTATTTACTGATGCCATAACATGGCAGATATTTTTACAGCTTTAGTTTATCATCCCACCCGCCAATGTTGCTGCAGGTGTTAAATGGTAGCAGTAGCAGTGCGTGGATATATACCAGAAACCAGATGCCACAAAATTTAGGGCAACCGCCCCATGGAAGAAGAGGGCATTCGTGTACTATTGCGGTTTGCTTGTTATGGGTAGGCTTGGAAGGTACTGGGAATCAGCAATCCGCCACGGGTGTGGGGAACTTACTAATCCACCAAAGATGTACTGGTGATGGTTGTCATGCTGAAGCAACAGGGACATGCTAATTCACAGGCATGTTCTTTGATTAGTTCATGAGATTTTGTTTTTGAGGGAGGCATGCATGCGCGTTCGGGAAGGCTGCGATATCCGGCGAGTTCCGCTAGTGCAGAATGCAGATTACATCCAGGCTTGCATGCAGTGGCTCCACGAGCGTGCGGTCCTGACGTCCAATCGTGTCCAGAGACTATGTGTACAGATCAGCGTGACAGCCGGAGCGCGAGGAAAAAGAATAAAGGAGAAACAAAAGTGATGCGTGTGACTTTGCATGATTAGCTAAAATCATACAATAATAATAAGGTTATGATGATGTCTCTGTCCGGTTTCTGTTGTTTGTTGTCCATGTGAGAGTAATATCCAAATCCAAACCTTCTTTTCCTGTTTATGTGCCAGTGTTGCAAGAACTAAACGGACATTTAAGTGGGGCACGACATACGAGAGGCAAACATTATTAATCTTGACTGAGAGCTCCATTGATCTGCTGCCTACTAATGGTCATCATAATTTTGTTTCGAAAGTGATAAAATGGCAAAAATACTTCTGCTATCCTTGTTTTCATGTTTTTATCCTCCGGTAATTTTCTGAGAAATTGTGGAAGTAATTTGCATGTCTTTTAAAATTTAAACTTGTTTAGAGTAGCTGAAAATTGTGTTATGCATAATTAATTCTATAAAAATATTTTTGCTGCAAATTCAATTCCTATAAATTCCTTATGATGTTCCCTGTATTGTAGAATTAAATCTTGATTTATGCTTGCTATCTGATTTATTTTGAACAATCCTCGCTTTAGGTCCTTTAGTAAGAGCATAGTAAGCGAGATCTTGTCGCTAGCGTTCGTGATGTTTGTCTTTCTTGAATGTGCTATTCATTCCTCATTTCATATTATATCATTTTCATATCATCGGCATCATGCTAATGCATGCATCTCATTCATGCATTATAGTGACCGAAACACCGGAGAACGAGCCCACCGAGACCATCGAACCCGAGCCCGGAGTTGAGTTTGTTATCAAGCCGGAAGAAAACCAAGACAAGCAGCTAAGCATGTTACTTGACCCGTTTAACTTGATTTAGTTTAGTTATCTCACTTAGGTATATGTGGTTATGTTATATGTTTATCTATTGCATCGTTGATCCTACTTTCTTGCATTTATCTTCCTTGTTTTGTATCCATGTTCTTGTCACTTGCCACTTGTAGTTAGTAACTAATTAATTGAATAAATGCTTAGCCATGCTTAGAGTTGGTCTATAACTTGTAAGGAAATTTTGGGAATAGGATCAATATGCTCACTATACGACTTGTTTACCTTGATCGCACTTATCCGGTTTCGAGATGTTGGAAGGATCGGAACGGTCTAGTTGGTTATATGTTTTCGTGGTTTGGGCAGAATGTAGGGCCTAGAGAAATGAGTCTCGAAGGCATAGTCCGCTTGAATCGGTTAAGGACCGTCCATGGATGACCTCGGTTTTGAGCAATTTATCGTACTACCACATATCCAATCATGGTATGGATGAGCCGAATACCTTCTAAGTTTTAATCTTTGATGCATGGTCCTAGATGTGTGGCTATAGGGCTTTGTAGAGAGGCTTAAGGGTGTCCCTAATGGATCTAGGTGACTCTCCGCGCAAATTAGGCGTGATTTTCAACGGTTGAGACTTGTTGGAAAAGATTGATGCGAGTACCTCCTTACCCAACGTGATCGGTTGGGTGAGTCGCATGGTCCTTGTATCATATGGGTAAAGAAGTACAGCCTTGCAAGGTTAATTAATCAATTCGAATTGTCACGCTCTCGGTTACGAGCAAGCTCAATATCCAATGAATTCTTCGTAGAAGTATCGTTTATGTTTGGTTACCTCATGCCTATGCAAACTTACTTAACCCTAAAGTCTTATCTTGTGAACCCTCATTTGTATACTCCTTGGTTATTTATTTGCCTAAGTCTTGCGAGTACCTTTGTTGCTTTCTAAACTAAGTTGCAGGTGAGCCGGAAGTTGTGTTTGGCCACTTCTACCCCGCCGATCCCGGTGCGGGTGAAGAGTAGGTCGTTGAGGCCTTGATGGTGTCCTTGATCAAGACTCCATTACTTTATTGCGTTTGTCAATTTATCTGCTGCGCAATCGTTCTTTTGGGATATCATGTTAAACACTAAACTTTATGATTCATGTCCCTTTCAAATGCTAATTGTAAGCCCAAGGCTTGTATTTCGTTGTTCAACCTTAAATTTCAAATTTCACTCCTCCCATGTGAATTTGTAATGTTTAATTATTGAACCTTGAAATGCTTAAAATTGCTCTTTGTGGTTCATCGGCAAAATATGTGATTATAAACGGTATGTATGTGTATGCATGATCTTGGGCATATGGTGGAGCACGTACTGGGACTACCGGACTTGATATTATTTTTGGTGAATGACGTGTTGGTTGTTCATGATTTAGATGTGCATTAACATATGGCACGCTTCCGGGCGAGTGCGTGTTAGCTCTCATCTTAATAATAATAACCAGCGGTTCGTTTAAAATGGTGTTAAATTGAAAGATTCTTGCAGCATAACCGTTTAGGCGTACCAAATTAACCTTGCGGTGGTCCGTCGTGTGCTAGGGGAGCGTAGCCCAGACCCAGAGCGGCAGCAAGATCTACCTCTCTTAGAAATGGATGGCCCGCCTTGCCACGGTGGTGACAGAGCGGGAGGCAGCTCCAAAGCCACGGGCTCATATAACATCCTAATTTTCAAATCAGAAATCTAAATAAATTTTATTAAATTTGTTGCAAGCTTGATAAGATTCTATTTAAATTTCTTTTGATTTTAGAATATTTACCGTGAATTAAAAATAATTTACTTAGCTATAAAAAGAAATATTAGGAAAATAGGTCTTGTGCATTTTCATGCCGCACTGCATTGTTTATTGTTTGTTTTTCATTTGAATTCAAATTTTAGTTTTAAATTCAAATGCAGTTTTAAATTTCGTCGGCTGAGATGTCCGCGAGTTGCTCGTTGTTGTACTCGGGGTCCAACTCGTCATACTTGGGTTGAAGGCTTGAAGCCAACCTCAAATCCATGTATTTCGTTATCAAAATAAAAGTCCACTAGGCTGGGTTGAAGGCTTGAAGCCAACCTCAAATCCATGTTATTTCATTATAAGAAAAAAGACCATGTATTTTGGGGAATGTCATGTTTAGAAGCTCCAGCCACAGCATTCATCTACTCTTGCACTGAATTGCGCAGCCGTGACATGTTTCTCATGTAATATCTTACTTCTGCAGAATGGTATCTTGCTCACTACGCACTTTCTTCTATTCTCAACTCACCACTAGTTTTAAGGAGATCGCCTCGGTTCAAGAGAAAGTATGCAGGCGTACAAGTAGTAAGAACCTCAAAGGCTTACGCTGTTCGAAGTTATGTGAACCATAAGTATCCTGACGGTGAAAACAACCCACTGCAACTTACAAAGCAAGGAACCTCCAAGGCAAAACTCAGTGGCTATAGTCTCAGATCAGTGAGCTGCAACAAGAGTTGCAAGGAACCTGATGCCGACCGCATGATCCATGTGGTATATTACCTGTTCGCTTTACACGGTTGGTGCTTGTGCCTCTGAAATAACCAATATTCATCTTTTTTTTTTCTCAAATAACAGGAAAGGAAAGTTGTGGGTTACAGATGCAGCCCACATTGCATTCCCGAAATAGTTGGTAGTTTGTCCAAAGATCAGAAGGGGTTTGTCGAGAAAATTGGTTTTGGGAGTATCCTACCAATGGCAAAGTGCGAGTTACCCAAGGAATTGACATTGTGGCTGCTAGACAGGGTTGATTGTACGAAAGGTACTTAAGAGGTGGGCGGGCAATCGATACTCATTAAGCCATTGGTGAAGATGGTGACTGGAGCTCCTCGTGGTAACTTCCCAGTCGTATTGTCAAAACCTGTTGATTATGAATTCGAATCGAAATTTACAGAGAATGGAAGGGGGGTCTCGGTGAATTTAGCGGTTTCTGAAATGATAAAGGAAACAGACGAGGTGGAGTTCTGCCGATGGTTCATGCTAGTGATTCGGGAGGTCTTGTAGGTGAGTCGCCATGAAGTGCCAAGAGATTAGGCCAAGATGGGGCCAGGTCTTCCAAGCAGGTACCACAGCCGCACTTCTGAAGTCAATAAAGCTGCTGCAGTCACCACATGATATCTGCAACATAAATAGTAAGCTGTAAACGATGAGAAATAGAGGAACAAACAGAGCAAACGGTCGAAGACCTATCATTCAAGAGTAAGTGAAAGGGGCAATCAGAACCCATAGCTCCAAATACGACATGCCCAGTCAGAAATCACAGCTTCAAAGTATGAGGATTAAATATAAATAGAGCCGTTAAAATTATTTCCTCTGTTTTAAATCCAAGCACCATCAGTGGTTACTAGAGTAGCTTGAATCTAGTTGTAAGCGGTACATCCTTATAGCAAGAGTAAAGGTCACATGTAGAAAATTTTCAACCTGAACGTGTAAGATGGATCCCTTCAAAAGTAGCTAACATGGAACTGATTCAAGCATTACAAAAGCACCACGCCACGGAAAAAAGTGATAAAAGGATAGATGCGATATGAAGACAAGCAGGAAGATTATACAGACATGATGTTTTATTTGTAGACATTCCATATGCACAAATACTAATCAAAGTTCTGCAGGGAGCTAACGCCTGCTGCCATTTTGATGACAGATATATTTTTTACTGAAACATGCACTATACTGACTTGCCCATGTCAAGCTAAATCACATTTATTACTCTCATAAGCTGAAAGAACATAATATAGAATTCCATAACTCTCAGATGCAGTAGACAAAGATATGGTAGGTGGTGGCACAGGCAACAATGAACCAAAACTACAGCATTAACACTTTCCCGCATATATGACTGCAACAAAGCATTATTAACATCTATAATAGTACCAAACTGACAAGAAGGCAAATCTATAGCCTTAGAAAATGATAGCCGAACAATATAGACATTGTCTGCAAGAATTTTATTGAGAAGGCATAGACAATGGATACAAGTTCAAATAACTATTGAACATAACCAGGTAGGTAACTCAGGATAAAACTGGCACCTTAAACCATCAACCACTCCTCTCTTCTCCAACACCCGAACATTGTTTCTAATCACACGATACATAAGGAATAAAAGCTGACTGTGGACACACTTATGCAAAAAATGAAATAGTTGGAAAGTGTCTTGAGAACATGGGAAGAAAGCTGCATAGTTGGAAAGTGTCTTGAGAGATGTCAAACAGGTACATTGCTACACTAAGGGCAGAGAGATGCTGCTGGATATCGAGTACTGTAACGAGCAATTCGTTACTTCTTTTGAGCCCAAAATTGTATAATACCACACAATCACACAGCACAAAACAATATAAACAGAACTCATATGCTCAAATATCTCTGAGCCACAAACAAACGCAACCACACAGCAAAAGTATATAACTCATAGCTACTTGGAATACACAACCCTTTCACTATCAAGATAGCACTATCGGCTGAACAGGATAAACATGCTCAGTTCTTGTTGGAAAATGTGTCTTCACTAATTCTGAACAATAAACTTGAATGCTTAGACTTGAATGCTCAGAAATGTGCAAGCTTGACTTATCTACTATGCTTATTGCTCTGCTCACTCAGACTGAACTGGAGAAGTTATACTTGCTCATGCTTACTCATACACCTAATATCAGTGGGAACTATCCCCACTGAAATTACAACTATCATCGACAATCAACCAGAGAAGATGAGCAGACGAACTCACATAGAAGAGCTCCCAGAGAAGAACTCCCAACCTCACCCCCACCAGGTTCATCTACATTTGGAAGCATGCATCTTAATTAAACAAGTCAAAAGTTTAGCAATAAAACAACACAGAAAGGAATTAAGGAAAACAATACGAAAGTAGTACAAAAGAATCGAAGCATGTGCTGTACCGTGATGACACTAATCTGTTCACAAGAATCAAATTTAACAAAAAAAAATGACAGCAACACACCCTACACGTTCTACAGCAACCAAGAGGCTAGGTAGTTCGCCTCCATCCCTACCTGCAATCATAATATTTCTACATATGTTCGATCATTTGTCAGGTAACTCAGAAGACCGAAGCCCGCAGGGATGCACATGATCGTTTTCCAATTCCAGTTCCAAGACTTTGTTCAGAACAAAAGGGGGGGCAAGAAAAGGAACAGTTCCAAGTGGATCTATCAACTACCGCTGTTAACAAGTAAAACTAGCAGCTTCCACCACGGGCACAAACTTCGAACAGAGTACAGACAATTCTAGTTCATGTACAAGGAAATGAAACAACTCTAGGCGACAGAATCACTACAAAATAGGGATGCTTGTGCCAACCTGCATCGTTGCGTGCCGCTTGCCGCTTGCCGCTTGCACCTCCGGAGTCCTGACATCATCACTGCTAGACTGCTATTCAGATTTCAGAGGGAGAATTGCCAAATTAGCGCCTCGCAAGTCAAACAAACGCAACCACACAACAAAAGTACATGGGATGAACCCGTCGTAGGATCTGGTCTTGATGACCACGTCGTCCACATAAGTTTTAATGTTGCGATGTAGCTGATCCGCAAAGCACAGTTGGATGGCCCGCTGATAGGTGGCTCCTGCATTCTTCAACCCGAAGGGTATGGTTGTGTATGCATATGCTCCAGAGAGGGTGATGAATGCCGTTTTGATCTGATCTTCTTCCTTCAGGGCGATCTGGTGGTAACCCGAGTAGCAGTCGAGGAAGGAGAGCAGGACAGTCATAGAGTTGATGACCTGGTCGATACCTCCGATCAGAGCAGTCTTGGATGGATCGCCTTCTTGCAGCTGGATGGCCTTGATGCCGACATTGCTAGGGTTGGGTTTAACAGTCGACTGGCTAGGCCTCTGTCTGGAGATCTCCGTCTCTAAATCGGTGAGTTTTTGCGCGGCCACGAGTACTTCTGCAAAAGGCTCTGGCACGCGTGATGTCGTGGCGTACTTGATCGCCTCCTGGTCCCAGTCGTACGACTACTTCAGGTCGCCACGGAGCGTGAGTACGCGTGTCTTGCCTGGCATCTTGAGTAGCAGGTAGACGTAGTGGGGTACTACTATAAACTTGGCCGATGCTGGTCTGCCAAGGATGGCATGGTATGACAATTTGAAGTTAGCCACCTCGAACTTGATGTACTCGATGCGGTAGTTGTCCTTCGTCCCAAAGGTAACTAGCAGGACCACTAAGTTGAGTGGTGTAGCCGCGTTTCCCGGGATGATGCCATAGAACATAGCTCTGCTAGAGGTGAGCATCTTGGAGATGTCTAGGCCCATCTTCTTCAGAGTACTCGCAAAAAGTAGGTTGAGGCTGCTCCCATCATCGATGAGTACTTGGGTCAGCAGTGAGCCCACCACGATAGGATCTAGGACGAGCGGGAATTTTCCCGGCTCGGAGAAGCTGGTCCATTGATCATCCCTAGAGAAGGAGACCGGAACATCGTTGTATCTCAGAGGCTTTTGCGTGGCCGGCTCTACAGAGAGGATTTCACGCAGGGTTAACTTCTGCGCGCGCTTGGAGGGGAATCCGCCGTCTCCGCCGAAGATGACGTTGATGATGTTCTTCAGGTCCTGGAAATCCTGAGCCCCCGACTTGTCACACTCGTCATCATCCTCTTGATCCTTTCGCTTTCCTGCTTGGGGAAGGGTGGCGAATTGAGTGACTTGCGGAGGCTGACGCACTTGAAGAGCGTGTGTCATGACTTCAGGTGCATTGGACATTGTTTGTGCAAGACTTTCTCAAATTGTGTGTCATTGTTCCCCGACTTCTTGCCACACGGATTGCGCTCGACAGCCGCGACTTCTTGGTCTGGCTTGCACTTTCGAGGGTTTCCCAAGTGGTTCCACTGACCCTTGTCGAAGTGGCCATTGCCATTGCCCTGTTTGTCGCTGTTGCACTTGGGGAAGCGGTCGTTCTCCTTGTCCTCCTGGTCAGCTCACAGTGCCATCATGTCACGTAGCTCCATGGTAGTAGTCGGGCAATTGCGTTTGAAGTTGTGGTACGTGTGCTTCGAGAAGAGCCCCTTCTGGAAGCAGCAGATGACGTCCTCGTCGGTGATGTTGGCGATGGTGGCGCGTATCTCGAAGAAACATCGGGTGTAGGAACTCAGGGTCTCGCTCATCTCTTGCTGGACCTAGGACAGATCGTGGCGAGTGCATGCTCTGATCATAGATCCTTGGAAGTTGTCGATGAAGGCCCGCTTGAGGTCCTCCTAGGAGTCGATGGAGTTTGGCTTGAGGCTTTCAAGCCAAGTGAGGGGCGAGGAATCCAAAGCTACCGGGAAGTAGAGAGCTTTGGTAGAATTGGATCCCCTGAAACCTCGATGGCAACAGAGTAGCATTGGATCCACTGGTGCGGGTCCTGCTTGTCGTCGTACTTAGGGATTCCGACTGGTTTAAACTCCTTGGGATAGGATTTTTCAGTGATGTTGGAGGTGAAGGCGGGTAAGCGGTCGTTGTCATCGTCGTTGTGGTACTTGTCGGGAAGGTCCCTTCTCCTTGCTTCGATAATACGCCACGCGTCGTGGCCATCATTGATCTTTTGCCTGAGGTCGATCATGGGAGCATCGTGAAGGCTGGCCTCGAGTTGAGCTTGGCCTTGAGGCCTTGCGCCACGCTGGTTGCGAGGTTGGCGAGTAGATTGTTGTACTTCTTGTTCAGCATGGCCATGTGCGGACTGGTGGCCCTCGTTGCGCTGGCAATTGTCAGTCCTTCGGTTCCTGGGGCCTTGAAGCGTCCCCCCATCAGGGAAGACTTAAAAGTGTCACTTTATCAGTCCCAGGAGGCTGATAACACTTTTATTACATCAGATGGTACATCACCGTACAACTCTTCGCGGTAATGGGCAATGAAGCGCCACTATCGCGAGGATTACAACCAGAACCCACACAACTACACTAGCTACGAACAAAGGATCATCAGAGTCTTGCGCCATGCGGAGCTCCAACGGTGACCTCACCCACAGGCAAGACTGGGTGCAGGACGGGACCCTACTCGTCGTTCTCGGGGTTGTAGTCGGGATCCTCCACTGTAAAGTAAGAACGGGGTGAGTACAAACGTACTCAGCAAGTCCAATTACACCCACGGGGGGGTATAGCAGAATTAGATGCACAGGATAATTCAAGGATAAAGTTACGGTTCTTTTGCGGAAACACAATTATATGCAAGGGTTCGTCTTAAAAGCATTTTTCAAAAACAAGTTTTCAAGTGTCTAAGTATGCACGACGTCGATCCCCACGGATCCAGGTTTCAAGCCGCTACCGGACTCCCCGTCCGTCGTAGCACACAGCACCATTGCCGGATACTTTTAAACAACTCACACCAGTTCAACCCTTCCCAGAGAGAAACACTAGTTATGTGACCACACCGTAACCTGCCCAATACCGTGGGCACGGCTATTCGAATAGATTTTAACTCTGCAGAGGTGTGCAACTTTACCCACAGGTGGGGTACCACAGCACGAACACCTTAGTGCCGGTGCAGATCCCATCGAGGCCCTTACCCACCGTAGCTAGACCTGACTAGCCATCACGGGATCTATCAAGGGGTCATTCGACCTATCACCGAGGCTTGACCGGGGCATAAGTCACACAGAGCTTATCCCGTCTCCTTGATCACCCGTTGCTCCCAGCTCTCCTGATGGCTATCAGACTAACTAACGGGGTTAGGCCAAGCCGTTGCCCATACAACGGTCAAGTGGTTCGCACTCCGAGAAGCTAGGTGAGATGTCACATCAACTCGGTCCTTAGGGACGACAAGATGGATATCTCCCATCCACGCTCAACCACACAGGTACGAGCACACCAGCGGCAATTCACACAGAAATGCCATCCATCTCATCTAACTTGCTTTTCAAAACTGCATTTTATCCCTTCCCACACACACGCATTTTCTTTATAAATCAGGCAGTCAAAGTATGGTTATTTCAAACAAGGGTGGCTATCCTACCGGGTTTCCAGCACGCAAAACAATGCAATTTTATAAAACAGGCCACTGGGTTGTACTTATAAAAACTAGGACAAAAATATGCATCAAAGGGCGGAATTGAACTTGCCATCGTCAAACCCTTGCGGGAAGTCCTGATCGAAGCACTGTCCTTCGGGTTCGGGGTCGCAGTACTGGTCCTCAGTTGCTTGGTCGCGGTCGGGAACCTCGTCGTTCACTCCGTGTCCTACGACGCAAACAAACAGACACACAATCAAGCGAAAGAACTAAAAGCTTTTACCGATAGGCTTGAATCGGAAATAATTTAGTTACGGAGTTAGGGGTGATATCTTTGGGTGGTTTCTTAATGGCATGGCCAGAACCCTACTAGAAATGGTGTGGTAAAGTTTCGGGTCGATCGGAGGTCGTTTCGCACATAAGATGACGAGCTAAAGGAGGTTCGGGTGACTAAACAGGGCTCTAGGGGTTTATTCGTAAGTATCCGGAAAGAGCGAGGGTCTTTTTGTAAATCTTATAAACTCTCGGGGCATGCTAAAGAGTGCCAAGTGTATCTAGGTTCAAGTATTAAAGGGTTCTATTTGAATTAATGGAAAGTACGGGGCTTCTTTTGTAAAAGAGGAGTGAATAAGGGAGTGCCCATAGGGAGGGGGGGGGTTTTTGGGGAAAACCAGAAAGGAAAGGGGGTTTTGTGTAAAAACGCTTTCTTCCTCCTCTCCTCCCCGTGACAGAAACAGAGGAGGGGGGCAAGGGCGCCGGCGGCGGGTGGTGCCGGCCGGCCAGGGCCCACGGGCGGCCCTGGGTAGGGGGAAAAGGAAGGGGAGGGTGAGGGGAACCGGTCCCCGGCCTCACCTCGGGCCGGGGTGGGGCGAGGTGGCGCGTCCACGGGGGCGGCGGCGGCGGCTCACTGCGGCTCGGCGCGGCGACAGTGGGGGCGCGGGGAGGGGCAGGAGGCAGCGGTGGGAGGTGTGGGGAGGCGAGGGGCTGCGCGAGGGCCCATTTATAGGCGGGGAACGGCGGTGGGCGGTGGTGGCCGGTGAAGGGCCGGCGAGCGGCTCGGGAAGCCTTAATGGCGGCCGCGTCGTGACGCCCGTGTCGTCGAGCGGCGGCGCGAGCAGCGAGGCCGGGACGCGACGGTGCGGGCACGTGGGTGGCGCTGTGCTGCTGAGCGCGCGGCGGGGGAGACAGCAGCGGGCCGCACGGTTGGCGACGGGCGGCGCGCGCGCGTGCGCGGGCGGCGCGGCGAGGGCGAGCGCGGCAGCGGCGCGGCGCACGGCGCGGCGCTCGGGCACGCGGGACACGCGGGCACGCGAGGCGGGCGCGAGCACGCGGCGCGGCCGGGGCAGCGCGGCGCGGCGCCCAAGGCCGGCGCACGGCCGTGCCGTGCTCGGGAGCAGGGGAAAACAGGAAGGAAGGGAGGAGAAAGGAAAGGGAGGGAAGGGAGAAAGGGAAAAGAAAGAGAAGAAAAAGGGGAGAAAGGAAAAAGAAAAAAGGGAAAGAAATAGGGGGAAAGAGAAAAGAAAAAGAGAGAGGGAGGGAGAAGGGCCGGCGCCGGTCGCGGCGGTGACCGCGGCCGGTCGGCCACGCGCGCGGCAGTGCTGCGCGGGAAAAGAAGTCGCGCCGGCGCTAACTGCGATGAATGAACGCGCGCAGGCGGCAGGTCTCCGGACGGCGCGGGATGGGACGGCGATAAGAGATTAGTGTCGGTCAGAAGGGGTTAGGGCTAGGGTTTCGGCAACGGGTGATTTTTAATTGAAACACTCTAGCGCGTGATTTACTTTGGTAAATTTTCAGGGCGTCACAAACCTACCCCACTTAAATGAATCTCGTCCTCGAGATTCGGCTGGCTCCTAAACAGATGGGGAAATTCTTTCTTTAGAGCCTCCTCACGCTCCCAGGTTGCTTCCTCGACTCCGTGTCGGCTCCATTGAACCCTGCATATCCGAACTTCGGAATTTCTTGTTCTTTTAGTGACAGTGTCTAGAATCTTGACCGGCACTTCTTGGTATCGCAAATCCGGCTGCAGGTCTATTGTTTCCGCCGGCACATGTTCTCCTTCGGGTATTCTCAAACACCTTCTTAACTGCGAGACATGAAATACTGGGTGTATATCTGACATTTCTTCCGGTAACTCCAGTCGGTATGCCACTGCTCCGACTTTCTTCAGAACTCGATACGGTCCTATGTATCGAGGGGCCAATTTTCCCTGCACCTGGAATCTTCGTGTCCCCCGAATGGGTGAGACTTTGAGATAAACAAATTCTCCCGGATCGAAACTTATTTCTCGCCTTCTCTTATCTGCGTAGCTCTTTTGTCGGGATTGAGCTGCTTTCAATTTCTCGCGGATCTCCGCTACTTTTTCTTCTGCCTCTTTTATAAAATCAGGTCCTTCTAGGGCACGTTCTCCGACCTCCGACCACATTAAGGGAGTTTTGCACTTTCTTCCGTAGAGGGCTTCGAATGGCGACATACCCAGGCTGGCTTGGTAACTATTATTGTACGAGAATTCCGCGTAGGGCAGACTCTGTTCCCAATCATTCCCATAGGTTAGTACACATGCTCTCAGCATATCTTCCATGATCTGATTTACCCTTTCGGTTTGACCATCCGTCTGTGGGTGGTATGCGGAACTAAAATCTAACTTAGTGCCCATGGCTTTATGTAGGCTTTTCCAAAACCTAGATGTAAATTGGGTCCCTCTATCCGAGACGATTCTGCTGGGCACTCCATGTAGCTTCACTATATTTTCCACGTAAAGTTTTGCCAGCTTTTCTCCACCATAAGTGGTTCTTACGGGTATGAAATGTGCCGATTTAGTGAGTCGATCCACAATTACCCATATGGAATCATGTCCCTTCTGCGTCCGGGGCAGTCCCACTACAAAGTCCATCCCTATCTCGTCCCATTTCCAAACCGGGATAGGCAAGGGTTGCAATAATCCCGCAGGTTTCTGATGTTCAGCCTTGATCCTTTGGCAAGTATCACAATGAGCCACAAATCGTGCAATATCCGCTTTCATTCCATTCCACCAATATTTTTGCTTTATATCCATATACATCTTGGTGGATCCCGGGTGGATGGAATAGGCCGAGTTATGGGCTTCGTCCATGATCACTTGCCGGAAATCTCCATTCTGGGGTACACAAATCCTATCCTCGTACCATAATGTCCCCTTGTCGTCTACTCTGAAACCCGGCGCTTTGTTTTCTCCAGTTTGTTTGCAGATTTTCATTAACTCCTGATCCGAGCTTTGAGCCTCTCTAATTCTATCCTCTAGGGTTGATTGGACGCTTAACACATGGCCGGAACCTCGAGGAACAATGTGCACATTTAATCGTGCCATTTCCTCGCGCAGGTTGTCATCCTTGGGTCCATAGAATTTCCGGCTTAAGGCGTCGGCTACTACGTTGGCTTTCCCAGGGTGATACTGAATTTCCAAATTGTAGTCCTTGACCAATTCCAACCATCTTCTTTGCCTTAGATTTAGATCTGGCTGAGTAAAGATATACTTCAGGCTCTTGTGGTCGGTGTAAACCTCGCACTTATTCCCGATCAGGTAATGCCTCCAAATCTTAAGGGCATGCACTACAGCTGCTAGTTCCAAATCATGGGTCGGATAGTTTTGCTCATGGGTCTTGAGTTGGCGGGAGGCATATGCAACGACTTTCCCGTCTTGCATCAGTACGCACCCTAATCCTTGTCGGGATGCGTCACAATAAATGACAAAGTCCCGATGAATGTCCGGTAGGGTCAGCACTGGGGCGGTTGTCAGTCTTCGCTTCAATTCTTGAAAGCTCCTCTCACAGGATTCTGTCCAAGCGAACTTTTTCTCCTTCTTAAGAAGTTCCGTCATGGGTCGAGCTATCTTAGAGAATCCCTCAATAAATCTCCGATAGTATCCGGCTAATCCAAGAAAACTTCTGATCTCACTAATGTTAGTTGGCTGTTGCCAATTGGATACGGCTTCAACCTTCTCTGGGTCCACTGCTACACCTTCCGTGGTTAGAATGTGACCAAGAAAAGCTACTCTTTCCAGCCAGAATTCGCACTTGCTGAACTTGGCATATAACCTATGTGCCCTCAGCTTTTCTAATACTACCCGCAGATGTTGCTCATGTTCCTGAATACTCTTAGAGTAGATAAGTATGTCGTCGATAAAGACTACGACAAACTTATCCAGCTCGTCCATAAACACTTTGTTCATGAGGTTCATAAAATAGGCAGGGGCATTGGTTAGTCCGAAGGACATTACGGTGAACTCAAACTGTCCGTAGCGGGTGACAAAAGCTGTTTTGGGGATGTCACTTTCTCTAATCTTGAGCTGGAAGTACCCTGACCTTAGATCGATCTTGGAAAAGTACTTGGCTCCCTTTAGCTGGTCGAAAAGGTCATCAATCCTCGGGAGGGGGTACTTATTCTTAATGGTAACTTCATTCAGTGCCCGGTAGTCTACACACATCCTCATACTCCCATCTTTCTTCTTGACGAATAGGACTGGGGCTCCCCATGGTGACGAGCTTGGTCTGATGAAACCAATTCGTTGCAGCTCTTCTAGTTGTTTCTTTAATTCTGTCAACTCGGATGCCGCCATCCTATAGGGTCTTTTGGCTATAGGGGAGGTTCCAGGGATAAGGTCAATGACGAACTCTATATCCCTATCCGGTGGCATACCGGGAAGTTCTTCGGGGAAGACATCTGGGTATTCGTTTACTACCGGAACTCCTTCTAAAGGCTTGGCTTCCATGCTAAATACCATTGGATCAAATTTACTATCTCGGGTTCGGCAGATCACTTGTACTCCTTCGTGGTTTGTTAGGTGTACCACTTTGTCGGTGCAGCCTATGAGACCATTGTGTCGGCTTAACCAATCCATCCCAAGGATCACGTCTATTCCCCCAGGCTTAAGTACTACCAAATCTGCTAGGAAGTCTACCCCACTTAAATTGATCCTTACCCGGGGACAACCTAATTGACAATTGATGTCGCCTCCAGGCGTCCGGGTTAATAGGGGTGTTTTTAGTAGTACTGTAGGTATTTTGTGTTTCTCCACGTAGCTCGAGGATATAAACGAGTGCGATGCTCCAGAATCAAACAATACTGTCGCCAGAGTTGAGTTGACTAAGTACTCACCGAGCACTACGCCTTGGGCCTCTTGAGCCTCCTGCGCGTCGATGTGGTTGACGCGGGCTCGTCCAAATGATTGCTGCTTCACCTGCTGGCTGTTGTCGTTGTTGCGGACGGGCACTCGGTTGGCACCAGTCAGGGCTGGTCTGGGCCCATTCACTGTGTTGGAGAAGGCTGACGTTGCCGGCTTATTCTTGGCGTAGGGGCAATTGGCGATGAAGTGCCCTGTCTCTCGGCAGTTGAAACAAGCCCTAACATTGTTGTTGTCGGGGGTGGCCTGACTTGCATTGCTTTGCGGGGCCCTCGAGGTGTTCTGGCTTCTAGGCGGGGCCTGTGATCCTGTCACCTGGGACTGAGTTCTATACTGCATTGGGGACTGAGTTCCTGGTGCAGTATAGCTGGAATTTCTCGGCTTCTGGAAACGGTCTTGTTGGCGAGCCTTACTTTCCAAGAACTTGCGTTTGTTGTCCTTTCTTTCTTCGGCCTTGGCCCTTTCTGTGAGGATGGCCTTGTTCATCAGGGTGTTGAAGTCCGGATAAATCTGGGGAGTGAGTAAGGTCCGGAGCTCTGGGCTTAGCCCCTTCTTGAACATGTCTTGCTTTTTGTCGTCGTCGTTCACCTCTTCCGGCGCATATCGGGCCAATTCTATGAACCGGTGGGTGTATTCTTCCACCGTCATATTCCCTTGTTGTAGTGCGCGGAATTCATCCGCCTTGCGCTTCATAGTGGCTGAAGGGATGTGGTAGCGGCGGAACTCCCTTACAAATTCTCCCCAGGTGATGGTGGAGGCATCTTCGGCCGCAGCACAATAGTTCTCCCACCAGGATAATGCCGTCCCGGTGAGCTGGTGGGCTGCCAGAAGGACTTTATCCCGGTCCTGGCATTCGAATGGTTCAAGCTTCCTCTGAATTACTCGCAACCAGTCGTCAGCGTCCAACGGGTTGCAAGATCCGGCGAAGGTTGGTGGCTTGGTCCTTAAAAAGGCCGTCAGCTTGTCGTTCATATTCTGCCCTCGCGGCTGCCGGTTAATGAGGGCATTCGCCAGGGTCTCCAGTATGAGAGTTTGGTTATGGATGATCTGCGCCAGGTCTCCGAGGGGTGGGGGTGGCGGTAGTTGTTCTCCTTCTTGGCTTCCCCCTCGGTTCTGGCTTACTTCTTGTTCTCCTTGGGGAAGATCTTGTTCAACGGGATGTGCTCCGACACTAGCGGCTACGGGGTTCCGGCCGCGGGAGGCCCTCGCGGTGTTCCGGGGGGTCACCTGTTGATTGGGTAAATTGGGGTTACGGTTATGTGATGTTTAAGTTGTTTAATTCGTATATATATAAGGCAGAATCTACCTTCTGCCGATATAATTGAGCAGCACACAACACATCAGCACACAACATCACAAGCAACGAGCACCAACTATTTTATTAAGCAAGGGGGATACAACTTTAGGGGTACGACTAAGTCTCGTGCTATTCGGCCAGGGTCTTGCAAAAGGGCACGTCTTAAACAGAAAGGCTAGGGCATCACTGGGATGGTGTCGACCATTCTACTTGCGTGGTGTGTCTTCTTCCGGGGCGGACGGGGTGAGAGGTTCTCGCTCGCCGTCTTCTGAGTTCCCATTGGTCAGGGGTTGCATCGCAGCATCCCCTTCGTCGGCGGCAGCAGAGCTTTCAGGGTTCCCGGGTGGGGCTCGTGCGCTCCCGAAGAGTGATCCCCACCCTATGACGGGCGTCCCGAGTAGAACGTGGTCTTCCCCTATCGCCGGGACTGGTGTTCCACTTTGGGTCCAATCTTGCATACGCCGGTCTCGGGCCTGTCTAAGGCTTTCTTGGGCGACAGCTTCGCTACTGACCGCGGCTGCGGCTCTTGCCTCGGCATGGGCGGTTCGGATCTGCTGTATCCTCACCGCGAGCTCTGCTTGCTCGGCTCGGTGAGTCTGCTCCCTCAGAAGGTTGGCTTGCTCGTCAAAGAGTTGGTCCAGGGCAGCTAGGTAAGTAGCCACTTGGTACAGGGGGCCTTCTTCGTGGCGACGTCGCTCCAGGTTTCTCATGCGCGCTTCCCAGACTGGGGTTCTGATGGCCGGCGGGAAGAACTTCGCTGGTGTAGGGGCGAGGTGTTCTTCAAAAATCCGGCACAAGTAACGGAGTGCTTTTCTGATGGCCAAGGGGTAGGTGTCTTGGTGCCTAAACCCTGTGGCGGTCGCTCGCCAGGGTTGAATGTCGGGGTAGCGGTTGCTCCTGGCGATGACCAGGATCACCCTGCAGCGGAGGGTACCATGGTGCTCGTACTCTCGGCTGTAGTACCTTGGGCGCTCCGTAACGCCAAGGTCTTCCAGGGTGTTGATCAAGAGGCTGGGAAATCCAGGTGCAGCTTGGCAATCGCCCTGGGTCCATCCTTCCTCAGCCATCTGAAACAGAAGTAGGGTAAACAACATGGTGCAAAAGCGAGTAGATGATATTTATTACTACAACAAGGATGGTACAGTTTTCATGGACACGTGGTCGTTAGGGTAGGGTTTTTGCTAGGGGTGCTAGTCCTATGGAGATTCTTCCTCGGTCCTGATAGAGCGCTTCTTTATTGGAAGGAACCGATCCATCTCGTTTTCGGTCTGAGTGCCCTTGTCCCAATGGGTTTCCATGGGTTCTTCTTCTTCTTCTTCGATCCATCCACCTATTCCGTTGCGGTTCTCATATTCTTGCATCTGGGCTTGGAGGGCGGCTACGGAATACTCGGCGCTTGCGGCTCTTGTCCGTTGTTCCTCCAGCTCCTGGGTTAACTTTTCAACTCCATGGATTAGCTTCTTCAGTTGTGCCGACTGTTCGCGGCAGAGTGCATCCAAGCCAGTAAGGTAGATGGATAAGTGGGAGACTGCATCTTCCAAATCTTCTTCTTCTCGTCCAAGTCTCCTCATCCGAGCAATCCAAGTGCGTCCACTTCTTTCAGCGGGTGGGAAAAATCCCATAGGAGTCTGCTGAAGGTGGTGCCTATAGAGCACACGCAGTCGGCGTAGGGCTTTACGGGCGGCCTTTCGGTAGGTGTCGGGGAATCGGAAGCCCTTTGTGGAGATGAACCAAGGGTCCACCTCAGGGTAGCGGGGGCTTCTATCCACAAAGATCATCGTGTCGCACCGAAGGGTGCCGCCGGAGATGTATTCTCGGTAGGCGTACTCCGGCGTTTCCATGACCCCAACGCGTTCCAGGCTGAGCAACAATAACTTAGGAAGGCCAGGCTCTGCGTAGCAGACTCCGTTGACCCATCCGTTGTCAGCCATCTGGAACAGGGTAAAAACCAGTGGTGAGTGTTCGTGCAGAAAAATATCGAAGTCAGAACAAGTCCTAGGGCCTAAAAAGGGGTCTCGCTCCTAGGGTCACGTCCTACGGCCAGCCTACGGCTCTGATACCACCTGAAGCGTCCCCCCATCAGGGAAGACTTAAAAGTGTCACTTTATCAGTCCCAGGAGGCTGATAACACTTTTATTACATCAGATGGTACATCACCGTACAACTCTTCGCGGTAATGGGCAATGAAGCGCCACTATCGCGAGGATTACAACCAGAACCCACACAACTACACTAGCTACGAACAAAGGATCATCAGAGTCTTGCGCCATGCGGAGCTCCAACGGTGACCTCACCCACAGGCAAGACTGGGTGCAGGACGGGACCCTACTCGTCGTTCTCGGGGTTGTAGTCGGGATCCTCCACTGTAAAGTAAGAACGGGGTGAGTACAAACGTACTCAGCAAGTCCAATTACACCCACGGGGGGGGTATAGCAGAATTAGATGCACAGGATAATTCAAGGATAAAGTTACGGTTCTTTTGCGGAAACACAATTATATGCAAGGGTTCGTCTTAAAAGCATTTTTCAAAAACAAGTTTTCAAGTGTCTAAGTATGCACGACGTCGATCCCCACGGATCCAGGTTTCAAGCCGCTACCGGACTCCCCGTCCGTCGTAGCACACAGCACCATTGCCGGATACTTTTAAACAACTCACACCAGTTCAACCCTTCCCAGAGAGAAACACTAGTTATGTGACCACACCGTAACCTGCCCAATACCGTGGGCACGGCTATTCGAATAGATTTTAACTCTGCAGAGGTGTGCAACTTTACCCACAGGTGGGGTACCACAGCACGAACACCTTAGTGCCGGTGCAGATCCCATCGAGGCCCTTACCCACCGTAGCTAGACCTGACTAGCCATCACGGGATCTATCAAGGGGTCATTCGACCTATCACCGAGGCTTGACCGGGGCATAAGTCACACAGAGCTTATCCCGTCTCCTTGATCACCCGTTGCTCCCAGCTCTCCTGATGGCTATCAGACTAACTAACGGGGTTAGGCCAAGCCGTTGCCCATACAACGGTCAAGTGGTTCGCACTCCGAGAAGCTAGGTGAGATGTCACATCAACTCGGTCCTTAGGGACGACAAGATGGATATCTCCCATCCACGCTCAACCACACAGGTACGAGCACACCAGCGGCAATTCACACAGAAATGCCATCCATCTCATCTAACTTGCTTTTCAAAACTGCATTTTATCCCTTCCCACACACACGCATTTTCTTTATAAATCAGGCAGTCAAAGTATGGTTATTTCAAACAAGGGTGGCTATCCTACCGGGTTTCCAGCACGCAAAACAATGCAATTTTATAAAACAGGCCACTGGGTTGTACTTATAAAAACTAGGACAAAAATATGCATCAAAGGGCGGAATTGAACTTGCCATCGTCAAACCCTTGCGGGAAGTCCTGATCGAAGCACTGTCCTTCGGGTTCGGGGTCGCAGTACTGGTCCTCAGTTGCTTGGTCGCGGTCGGGAACCTCGTCGTTCACTCCGTGTCCTACGACGCAAACAAACAGACACACAATCAAGCGAAAGAACTAAAAGCTTTTACCGATAGGCTTGAATCGGAAATAATTTAGTTACGGAGTTAGGGGTGATATCTTTGGGTGGTTTCTTAATGGCATGGCCAGAACCCTACTAGAAATGGTGTGGTAAAGTTTCGGGTCGATCGGAGGTCGTTTCGCACATAAGATGACGAGCTAAAGGAGGTTCGGGTGACTAAACAGGGCTCTAGGGGTTTATTCGTAAGTATCCGGAAAGAGCGAGGGTCTTTTTGTAAATCTTATAAACTCTCGGGGCATGCTAAAGAGTGCCAAGTGTATCTAGGTTCAAGTATTAAAGGGTTCTATTTGAATTAATGGAAAGTACGGGGCTTCTTTTGTAAAAGAGGAGTGAATAAGGGAGTGCCCATAGGGAGGGGGGGGGTTTTTGGGGAAAACCAGAAAGGAAAGGGGGTTTTGTGTAAAAACGCTTTCTTCCTCCTCTCCTCCCCGTGACAGAAACAGAGGAGGGGGGCAAGGGCGCCGGCGGCGGGTGGTGCCGGCCGGCCAGGGCCCACGGGCGGCCCTGGGTAGGGGGAAAAGGAAGGGGAGGGTGAGGGGAACCGGTCCCCGGCCTCACCTCGGGCCGGGGTGGGGCGAGGTGGCGCGTCCACGGGGGCGGCGGCGGCGGCTCACTGCGGCTCGGCGCGGCGACAGTGGGGGCGCGGGGAGGGGCAGGAGGCAGCGGTGGGAGGTGTGGGGAGGCGAGGGGCTGCGCGAGGGCCCATTTATAGGCGGGGAACGGCGGTGGGCGGTGGTGGCCGGTGAAGGGCCGGCGAGCGGCTCGGGAAGCCTTAATGGCGGCCGCGTCGTGACGCCCGTGTCGTCGAGCGGCGGCGCGAGCAGCGAGGCCGGGACGCGACGGTGCGGGCACGTGGGTGGCGCTGTGCTGCTGAGCGCGCGGCGGGGGAGACAGCAGCGGGCCGCACGGTTGGCGACGGGCGGCGCGCGCGCGTGCGCGGGCGGCGCGGCGAGGGCGAGCGCGGCAGCGGCGCGGCGCACGGCGCGGCGCTCGGGCACGCGGGACACGCGGGCACGCGAGGCGGGCGCGAGCACGCGGCGCGGCCGGGGCAGCGCGGCGCGGCGCCCAAGGCCGGCGCACGGCCGTGCCGTGCTCGGGAGCAGGGGAAAACAGGAAGGAAGGGAGGAGAAAGGAAAGGGAGGGAAGGGAGAAAGGGAAAAGAAAGAGAAGAAAAAGGGGAGAAAGGAAAAAGAAAAAAGGGAAAGAAATAGGGGGAAAGAGAAAAGAAAAAGAGAGAGGGAGGGAGAAGGGCCGGCGCCGGTCGCGGCGGTGACCGCGGCCGGTCGGCCACGCGCGCGGCAGTGCTGCGCGGGAAAAGAAGTCGCGCCGGCGCTAACTGCGGTGAATGAACGCGCGCAGGTGGCAGGTCTCCGGACGGCGCGGGATGGGACGGCGATAAGAGATTAGTGTCGGTCAGAAGGGGTTAGGGCTAGGGTTTCGGCAACGGGTGATTTTTAATTGAAACACTCTAGCGCGTGATTTACTTTGGTAAATTTTCAGGGCGTCACAGGCCTCCTCAGGGGGTGCGACTGATCAGCGCAGTTTCGCCATGGCACTCAGATCTTGAGGGCAGATTCCGAGTGGAAGACACTAGATGTTGCCCATCAAGCTGCATGACTGCATGAGCATGCGCTAGGTCAGATATTGCAGCCTTTGTATCTGAGCGTTGGGTGGTAGTTGTTGGGCTAGGAGCGCTGCTTCAGCGATGACGCCAATCGGTGTACGGTACTCCCGATCCGCGGCTGCTGCAAAAGCGTTGTTGCGGTTCCTTTGGTACATTGGATCGCGAGCGCAATTTTCCACGTTCCGCCTGCGCTGGACGCGCTTGGCATTCTTCACCCGCTGGATCCTTCGGTGCTCCTCGTTCTCGTCCTAGGGGCGTTTGTCGTGGGCTTGTTGGTAGACACGTCCGCGAGTTGTTCGTCGTTGTACTCGAGACAAAGCTCATCATCATCCGCATTGCGAAGGGAGGCCATGTAGACTTGACGATCCGGCGAGTTGTTAACCATATGGCTGTACTCGAGTAACTCTGTGTTATCGTCTCCCTCTTCTGCAATGGGAGAGAGAGGTTTGCCCTCCTGGAAGGGCAGTTCCTGCGTGAATGCCACAAGGCGGGAATCATAGTCAAGTAGTTTGGAGGGCTCTAAGCCCTTCCAGTACACGAAATGGCCTTGCGGCGTAGAGTTTACGGTTAAACCCAAATGGTTGCCCAAAAACGATTCGGGGTAGTCATCGGGTTGCGAGTGGTTTTCAAGAGCGGGGGCCCCCCGACGGGTGGTGGCTCCCTTGTCTCCAAGTCCTACTTGACTCTAGCTTGAAGGTGTAGTACTAAACGATGAGTACTCTTCGTTGGAGTTTGAGTAGTTGTCAAAAACAGAGCCCCCCCGGCAAGCGGTGGCTCCCACGTCATTGAGCTTGAGCAGCAGATCTAAGTCCTCCTCCAAGTCGGAGAGGGACTTAGATTGTGTGGTCCCCTCAGATAGGTTTGAGTCCGATCCGACTAGTTCTGGTGCATCACAAGTGGAAGTCGTGTCGAAAACGGACATCTTTTCGATCTGCAGGGCCAGATCAAGGAGCAGCAACTCATCGAGGTTGTCGATGAACTCGTCGAGATCACTACTTCGAGTTGATGCAAAGGCCTCCGACTTCCTGTAGTCGACTAGGTGGCTGTTGAAGCCACCCATGCCGTTGGCGATGCAGATCTAGGAGCCGAAGATGAAAGTTGTGCCCTCGTCGAGCACGACGCTGGTGAAGTTGAAAGATGCCATCGAATTCTCCGGTGGATGCTCCATGAACACCTCTACCTGGCGCGCCAGCTGTTGGTGTTTTACCGCCACGCCCATTGAGGGATATTCCTGAGGTGGTGAGTTTGTAGGTAGGATGTCGCTGAGATCAGGAACTCGAAGGTGCAAGGAACACAAAGTTTAGACAAGTTCGGGCCGCCGAGAGTGTAATACCCTACGTCCTGTGTGGTTTGGATTGTCTTAGGTGGTGATCGGGTGATCTCGTGTTTGGAGAGGGTCCCTGTCCACCCTTATATAGTCTGGGGGGATAGGGTTATATGAAAGTTCTGCTCAGCAGGAGGTGTTGAAAGGAGAACGACGGCCGCACGGACGTGAAGCAATTTATAACCGCATGCAGAAGTCGAACGGGTGAGGCTAGGCAGGAACCGCTTGGCGAGAGGTGGGCACCACGACGCGGTGCTTCGGGAGGAGGGGAGGATGCGTGACGTCCATGCAGCAGGTGTAGTTAATGCGCGGCAACCGAAGGTCGCAAACCATCTGTGCGCTTCATCTCCCACAACCAACCAAGGCCCACGGGGGCCCGCGGGGCATGCCAATTGGCCCAAGGCCCACGGTGCAATCAGGCCCGCGGAAGCACGGGGCTCGTAGGCCGGGCAATACGCGATGGGCACGAGGCCGCCCCAGCGTGCAAAGACTCAAAGAGCTAGAGGCAGGACGGCGGAGGCCCCAACGGCCGCGAAGCGGGCCAGCGCGAAGCCGCGCGCGACCACGCATCCATGCGACCTAGTCTGGACTACGCTCCCGCTCTAGGTGACCCCGACGAGTGTGACACCCTAGGTGTCTAAAAGATTAAACAAAGCTCCATAATATGATTTCAGGCTTAAAGAGCAAGAAATGTATAAAACAGCCTATCAAATCTGCAAATGAATATGTGTATATATGCATAAACATTTGAACTCTTGCAAACAAACCCTTATAACTTTCAAAGTTGATCACAACTGACTCTAAAAATTGAATGGCACATCTATCATATCAAGAGCAACAAAAGTCTAGGTGAACTCAAAGGCTAACAGTGCAAAATTTCACATGAAATGACGTGTCATTTAAATACTTATTTTCAGAAATTAAAAATAACTTTTTATGCATTGCTCAAATGAATATAGTCATAAAAGAGAACATGTATATCTTGAAAAGTTGAACAAAAATATTTTTGATTTGGCCTTAGGAAGAATGAGTTTTAGCTCCTTTTTCACCAAGGCCCCCGATATTTTTGTTTCCTGCATATAAGTCCCATCATCTTCTCCCTCCTCTCTCCTACCCTGCCCTGTCCCATCGCTGGCAAGCCAGCTGGCCGGCGCACCACAACGCAGCTGAGCCCGCCCGACCATGTGGACTCTCTGCCCCCTGGAAATCTTCCACGGACCCACAAAATCTCGCGCTACCCCTTCAGGAAGCCTCCACGCGGCGGCATTCCTCTACTGCGGACACTGCTAGCGCCACGGCGAGCCCCACTGGCGCCAGCAAGGTAGGTGCACCCCGGTTTTGTCCCCTGGTCGGGTCTTCCCCTGTGGCACGAGCCCAAGCCACCACCCTTTCCTCGAGCCTATAAAAGCCCCACCAGAGGCCCCTAAGCTCGACGCCCCAACACCAACTCCGATGAGCAGCCACTCGTGCGTGGACGCACCACTCCACCCCCACATTATCTAAACCAACCTTCCCACCACCTTCCCCACCTCACACAGAAGCTGAACGGCCCGTACTGGCGCCCTCTTCCTCACCGGAGCGCAGCCACCAACGCCCACACCCGCCCCCGGCTCTGTGCAACTGTCGGCAAGCCGCCTCGGTCCACCCCTTCCGCACCCAAGGTCCCAAACAGGTGCGGTTTGTTTCCCACTTGCCTCTCCCACCTTCGCTCCTCACCACCGGCGACCCTAGCCGCCGGATTTTGGCCGGCAGTCGCCGTTTCCCTGTGTAAAGGACCCTTTTGCTCCGATTTCAATCTTTTCAAGAACGGTTCCGTAAAATCTCAAGGACTCTTTTGTAAACCAGATCCTAGAACTTTGAAGACCAATCTATTAGCTTTGAAGATGCAAAACAACTCGCAGGAAAATATAAAAAATACAAGCTAAGATGTTCTGGACTTGTTAAGTTAAGACCTACAACTTTCTAAAAGGATTTTGAATGGTTTTCACATAATTTTTAGCTGTAGATTTAAATCAGGTTTAAATATCTTTTAATTGTTCCAAGAGTTTCAGAAAAGAACTGCTCATGAAATTTGGATGGTAGCTTCAGTATTAGGAGTGAAGTCTTTCATAAAAATTTCATGCTCTGAATCCAATCGCAAACAGATGTTTCGAGTACTTTGTTACATGCTAAGATCTAGTTAAAATAAAATGTTAGCCTCTGTTTTTTGCATTGGAAAAATCTACAAAATTTTCAGTAGCCTACTCATGCAATTATGTTTGTTCAGTAAAAAGTTGACCAACAGTTCTTGTAACACCCTAAAATTCTCAAATTTAAAGATTCAAATAAACATGGCTAGTTGTCTCTTTTGGTCTCTAGGGTTCTTTTCAATCTTTAAAGCTTTAGTGCATTAATGGTGTTTTTATAAAAACTTAAAAATAAATATAAGGCTACCTAGGGTGTGTGCATCTCATGCTGCCATGCATTGGTTTAAATGGTTGATTTGGTTTTGTATTTAAAAATTTCATCTCATTGTTCAAAAGAATTTAAATGGTTTTTCTCTTTTCTATTGTGTTCCCTCTCTTTTCCTCCTTTGGGCCCGGCCCACCTGGCCCTCTCTTCTTTTCTTCCTCCCTCCTTCTTTTTCTTTTCCTTGCAGCCCAGCCCGGCCTTTTCTCTCTTCTCTCTTCTCTCCGCTCGGTCCGGCCCACCCCGCGCGGCCCAAGGCCCGCGCTTCTCCCCCTTTTCCTTCCCCCGCGCGCTCTCTCTCTCTTACTGGGCCGCAGCTCGCCCGTCGGCCCAGCCCTGCGCGCACACCCCCGCCTCCGCTCTCTCTCTCTCTCTCTCTCTCTCTCTCTCTCTCTCTCTCTGGCGCTGGCAGGAGGGCCCCACCTGTCGGGGCCTTCTCCTCCCCCGCGCCCGAGTCGGACTCGAGCTCGAGTCCGAGCTCGACCCGCTCCTCCGCGCCGCCTCCGCCTCGGGCCCGCACACCTAGGCACCCCGGCACCCCTATTTAAAGCGCCGCCACCCCTAGCAACCCTCCTCAACCGCCGCAGCCGCCGCCCCGCGCTCCAAAACCCTAGTCGCCGCTCTCCGCCGCCGTCCTCGCCTCGGGCCGCCGTCGTCTCGCCGGTCCGTTGCCGCTTCCCGGCAATCAAGTGCCCCCAGAGCACCGCAAGGTGGTGAGGAGACTCAGCCGCCACCCCTTTTCCCTCCCTCAAGCCTTTTCCGTGCCGCGCGAGCTCGCCGCCGAGCCGCTCCGCCGTCCGCCATCGCCTGGCCGCCTCGATCGTCTTGGCCGCCGCTTTTCCCCCCAAACCGACTCCCCACGTCCCCCTCTATCTCCCCGACCAGATCCTGTCCCGAATCGTCGCCGGAGACGCGAGATCGCGTATCTCCGGCGAGCCTCCGCCGCTCGGGTCGCCGCCGACGTCTGCCCTCCGCCGCCTCGCACCCCCTCGCTCCCCTGGACCAACCGATCAAGATCCAACGGTCTGGATTACATCCAGACCGGTACCTAAACCTAGCCGCCGGATCGGGATCCAACGGATCCAATCTGATCTAAACCAGAGCCGTCGGATTTCAATCCATTGGCTACCCCTATCCCAGCCCTAGATCTATTCCTGACCGTCCGATCTAGATCCAACGGCCGCATTTTAATCTAGCCCAAGTCAACAGATCCGTATACTGGTCAGCCGTGTCAGTTTTTCAGTTTAGCCCTTCAAGTTTTTAGAAATCAACCCGCAGTCCTATGTAGTTCAAAAATAATTGCAGTTTAGTCCTTTTTCTTCTGTTTAGCCCCTGGAGTTTTCTAAAATTTAACCCGCCGTCCTCTAGCCTTCGGTTTTGCGTGCTAGCCCCTCTGTTTAGGGTTTATTTTCAATCTAGCCCCCGGTTTCTTCTGTCAGAGCCCTTATAGATCTAGATTTATCACAGATAGGTCCCTGGAATCCTGTTTTGGCCCTAGTTTCTTCGTTCTAGCTCCGTTTTCTGCGATTCTTGCGCTCACACGATCCTTGCAGCATGAAAAATACCTTTTTAATGCTTTTCTTTCTGTTTTCATTGATTGGTGTACTGTTTCTTATTTTATTCTTTTTGCTTTGTGTGTATGTGCTTGTGTGTCGCGGTAGACGGTGCGCAGTTCGAGGATCCGCAAGGCCAGGACTTTGAAGACGTTCCCGAGCAGCAGCAGTTTGTTGAAGAAGGCAAGTGGTCCTTGATCATATTCCTGTCCTATTCAAATGCAATTTATACACCTTTACTTATATGCATGCATGTGTCTATAAATTGATGGGCCCCAAATTAAGGATATGCCTAGTTTGATTTAACCTTCCTTGTTTAAGCCTGGGTTTTATAATTATGTTATAGTTACGCTAGTGGCTTAAAATCTTTATGTCTTGAAAAGTTTGGAGACCTTGCTATAACTTATTATGGTTGTGATCTGGAATATATTCATGGTTATAAATAAGATCGTTGCATTAATTGGAACATGGAGAACCACCCAGGAAAATAGTACAACCACAATACTATATGGCTCTGGTCTTGGCTAATTAATTAGAAACTCTAGCTTGTGATGATCTTACCGAAAGGGCAAGAGGGGTTGCATTGACGGGGTATAGCTCGGTCCTCTTGAGGCATATTGGTATGTGATCCTTGTGATAAGGTAGCTGCCGTGAATGATCCTTGTGATAAGGTGTTTTGCCTCATTAGAAAGTGTTATGACTGCTTTGACTTGAAACCTTAGCGGATTATTATAAGTTAGGGAATCTTTGTAAAGGCCTCGTAGTGAATCCCTTGCCACTCACCTCGGAAGTGTTTAAGTGGCTAGCTACCTCGGGCAAATCGGGAAACACGAATTGTGGGTAAAGTGTACAACCTCTGCAGAGTGAAAACTGATATATCAGCCGTGCTCACGGTTAAGAGCGGCTTGGACCCTCACATGATAAGTGAACTTAAAGATGATCTAAGCTGAGGTTCTTTTGTTGTGTTATGGATATCAGTTATCTTATTGCTTTTAAAGGGGGTTGGTATAAACTTACACATAGTTAAGCTTGCTTAAATAAAACTTGACCAACTAAAATTGCTTACCGCAGTTCAACCATGTCAGCTTATCTTTGATTTGGCCTTGCATGTCATATTTTTCCCTCCACTTGCTGAGTACCAACCATAAGTGTACTCACACTTGCTTTATTACAATAAATGCTGCTCAGAACAAGATAATTGTCCGGTGTTTCCCGAAGAGTTTGGAGATTTCTAGGCGTATGTCTCCCAGTCAACTGCCTGTGAAGATGAAGTCCGCTGCTAGTTTAAACGTTTATTTATTTGTTATTTGTTAAGACTGTCGGTCATGTAATAAGGTACTATTATACTCTATTAATTTCGTTATGACATTGCTACTGTAATCACTTGTGACGTCTATCGTATGTGTGGAACTTGATCCTGGCGTATATATGAGATGCATTCAGTTATCATTCTTAAACCGGGTGTGACAGTTCTTGTGTGAGTTGTTGTGTTCAAATATATCTTGATCCTACCAGTAGCCGTTTAAAATATATCTCTTTTATAATTAACCTGCTGAATAAAAATAGCTAAAACTTTTACAGTGAATTTGCACTTAAGTTGCGAGCTCTGCATAAAAATCTCAACCCAGAAACTACCTCTACGAGTAGTTTTGCACGAGCTCTGCTTAAAAATCTCAACCTAGAAACTACCTCTACGAGTAGTTTTGCTTAAACAAAACTTACTGTGAAAATGGCCGTTAACAATATGACAAAACCACTCACAGACTTAATGAAGTCAGTTAATCTAGATAAATACTCGATAAATGACTGCCCAAGGAAAAGAAAATGAAGTACTCAACTGCTTAACTTAAGTTTTGACTACCGTATAGTGCAATAATGTTATCTTGTACCATTAAAACCACTCATACATGCGCATTCATATAGAATCGACTACTCTCGCCGACGGAACCTAGGAGCTGGTGCCTGAGTCCGAGAGTGAGCTGCGCGAAGCTCAAGTTAATCTAACAGAAGTCGCTGAAGGCCCAAACCAAAGTTCGAAAGAACCCTCGACTAGTTTTGCTCAAGAAGGCAAGCTCCGGTGCATGATCCTAGTATTTAATTAATGCAACTAATGTTTCTTTTTACCTGTGTGCATTTAAGTTCATAGGAGTTGATTGGAATCCTAGCTGCATGATCCTAGGTACCTATGTATTGAATACTAGAACTAGGAGCTCGAGTAGATGCTCTGCTAATAGGTACGGTAAAAGTCCAGTGGTTTCCTACCACTCACGAGAATTATAGGAGTTGATTGATTTACCGCGTACTGCAACTATAAGGTCGACGGGCGGGGCTGTGGTACGGTACTCATGGTTAAGGCCCCATCTGAGTAGAGAAAAAAATGCTAAGGCCGCAGTGTGTGGTAGCAGTGGTTAAGTGTTTGAACCTACTAACCACATGTCGAAAATATGGTACTCAAGAATCTGAGTACCTGATTGGCATGGCAAGTGGACTTTACTTTCACCCTACTTGAACAAAGTTCAAATGGGTATACACATGCGAGTGCAGAGCATGGCTCTGTAGTCGGGGAGGGTGACCCTGATCCACAACCCGGAAAGAAGGGGGAAAGTTGCTTGGGGTGACCCTTCAGTAATCCAGGCGTGTGTGTTAGGTTTACCTTGCAAGGTTAAGAAATTTGATTCGAATCATCCGTTTCTCGCGGTAATTGAGACTGCTTAATGCTCTTGCCACATAGAGTAACAAGAGGAACTATGATTATGATGAAACTTGTGGATGATTAAATGTTTTCCACCATGTTTGCTTAGAGATAGATGCTCACTTAGAATGGTTAGATGAACTAGAATATTGAAAGCTAAAATATAAAATTAAGGACTTACTCTTTATTGCTTTTTAGCAAAAAGAAACCCTAGAACCTTAGAGCCATGCATGCTTAGTAGTCGGTATTTACATACCACTGGTCGGGTAAGACTTGATGAGTATTAGTATACTCAGCCTTGTTTGTGGCAATATTTTTAGGTGTGTCTTTTGAAGATATGATAGCTGGTATGGCTTGGCTGAGTACTTTTCCAATTGGTTGGTCAGTGGAGTGGGATCCGTCCCCGGCCAACAAGAACCCTGCCGAGTGATGCCACATATGGGCTTCATCGTGGTACCGAATCGACGATAGATGATCGTGTTTTCTTTTCGCTGCTGTTAAACTCTGAATAAAATTTTTATGTTTGAACTCTAAAGTACTCGTTTGATGAACTCGACTTGTAATAATTAATGGCAGACTTGTGAGTTAAAAGCTATGGAATGTTGTACTCTCTGGACTTGCCTTCATGCGAGTTGTGTGTATGCTTTGGTTTCGATCGAAATATTCAGTGGTCGCTTCGGGAATTACCCGACAAACTATCGGATTACTCCGTTTGAAGTGCATGGTAGCCGTTATGCCTTTATGGATGATGGTTAGTGCACTTGAGCCGGATTAATTCGGGCGGACGGTTCTGCTACAACGAGAGGAGGCGCTGAGCTGCCCGACCTCCCGCGAAGGAGGTCGGGAACAAGAAGAGTGGGCGGTCGGGATTCATGGAGGGTCTCCCAGCAAGGCACAGCGGAACTGCCACGCAAGGGAGGCGATCGGTTCCACTCGGTCAACTCAACGATGCTCGAAGAGCACGCCGTTCGGCAAAAGTAGCTAACGGCGCACGACTCATCCGCGGAAAAATGTGGGACGAGGTCCGACGACGGGCCTCACCCTCAGCTAAAAAGCAGCAAACGAGTCATACATGAATTGAGGTGACACAAAAAGTAGCTCCTTTATTAGATTACAAGGAGGAAACAATTACATAATAGCCAACCCAAGGCCGTGTACAAAAGCAAAGATATAGACGCTACCGAGCAAGGTAGTGCTAGAAGTTGCCGCGGGCATGCTTCTGCACGGGTGTGATCACCCACGGATGGCTGTGTAACAGCCCATCCTCTAACAGCAGAGCAGCCCTGACAACGGAGGCAGGGAGGATGATAAAGAGAGACTCGGAGCCATAAGCCCTGGGAGCAGCTCCCGCCACGCCTATCCATGCGACGTCGAGTAGAGTAGATGCTCCTCCACAGAGACGGGGCCAATTTGGTGAAGTCCACTTGTGCCTCCCAACGAAGGGAGCCCAAGGAGCTGCCCCTTCCCCAACAATTTCAGGTGGAGGAGCCAACCTGCCCGCACCTCGAAAGGACGCCAGCGCTGGAAGCACGGCAACCACCTCACGACGGCCACATCGAGGGACTGGAGGCTCGGGTTCTCCTTCCCGATGCTCCACCACTAACAGCCGATCCTCTAGCAGCGACTGGCAAACAATCGAAGCCCGGCATAAGTACACCGGAACCGGGCTTTGGGAGGCCTGGACAAACTACTAAACATCAAAAGCTTAAGCTCGCCTAACTTGGTCAGAAGTCAGGAGCCCAACATCGCTATTTATAGCTGAGAGGAACGCACAGCTGAGGCAACGGACGGCGACCCGACTGAAGACCAGTGTTAATACGCCCACCTACCCTCGTCACCTCATCTACAACCCGCCGGACGGGGTAGTGATGGGCGAGCTAGGATGGGCAGACGGCAGCAGAGGCAGAAGCCACACAGTGGGAAGCGTGCGACACACGGAACCAGCCAGGACGAACGAATCCACGCCAAGAATCCCAACGTCATCACAGCGGTGCCTGGTCACTGTCATCAGTGACGTGACCAAACGAAAGCACCCGCGCCAAGGCAACCAGCTGTAGGAAATCGGCTCAGACACACTAGCTAACCCTCTGCGCTAGTCCCTGAATCGCCTGGAGGCTTAGGGGCTACAATGGGTGCGCTCGCGTGCACCCACGTGAGTCTGACTGAAGGAAATTCCCACAGATCACATCAACCCAGATACAGAATCAGGCGACGACATCCAACTCCCTGGCCGAGGCCACAGCAGTCCCCTGGGGGCTCGGGGGCTACATCCACTAGGTCTGCTCGCGCGGACCCATCAGCGACACACCCAACCCAGCGTGTGCTGGACTTGGGAAGGCCTCGCTCCGAGCAAGGCAAAGCCCCGAGCCGCGCGTGGGCTCGGAGGCTAGTGACGGGGTCAAATACCATGGGTACTCTTAAGCACGGTTTTTAGGGATCTAAACGCAAGTCAGCCCATCTTATCCAGATGGTCTGCCCGATCAGGTAAGCGCACAGCGAGGATGGGCCGGATGGCGAAGCAGATCCTGGCTGCCCAGCTGCAGGCCGGGCCCGGGACACGTGGCGGCCTCCCGACCCATGACACGATGGAAGAGGTCGGGAGGGCAGGCTAGTCCCGAAACCGGACCCAGGCCCAAGGCGACCTAGGGAAAGCGTCGGGGAGGATCAAATGCACCAGTCTTGACGAGACGTGCATGCACACCCCCCTGATAGCCAGGGCAGGGGTCCCGCCAACAAACCAGAGGAACAAAGGGCGCCCCCAGTCAGCCAGGTCATCATGAAGCCGTGACCGGCGCTCACGCGGGTCACGCTCCTTCCACAGGGCGATCGGACAGCCCGTACCGGGTCACCCTCCGCCATCAGGTGTAGGGAGAGGAGGTCACGCCACGCTAGCAGGCCCCACCGCAGACCACGCGGTGAGAAGAGGAGCAGTGCGCACGACCTCGTGACGGCGAGGGAGGCTTGGCGTGCCAACCAAGCAGGAGGCCCGCCCCCGGCGCATTAGGACGGGCCCACAATTGGAGTACCATGCATGAGGCCTAAATGGGGAGTTGAGAGTGGGATGAGCTAACTTAAATAGTGAACTCTAGAAAGCATTGCAACCTTGGGTTAACCCTTTTACACGAAGCGAGAACAAAAGCGTAAGCAGGTTTCAGTGTAGGTATGGTCCACTCCGCGTCCATGAACCGTTTT
This sequence comes from Panicum hallii, assembly GCF_002211085.1. Lineage (NCBI taxonomy): Eukaryota > Viridiplantae > Streptophyta > Magnoliopsida > Poales > Poaceae > Panicum > Panicum hallii. Next base: position 38,636,096 of record NC_038043.1, read on the forward strand.
CCTAGGTTAAGTCAAAATCCACCTCAATCCCCTCCAATCCCTACCAATCCCCTTGTGAAGGGGATTAACCGAGCAAGCCCCTTAGGGGGCCCAATTTGTCCGGTTTTAACAGTTGTATGACCCTTGTTATCTGGTTTGTAGCAGAAGGAAGAAAATTAGATTTTTATGATAGTTTCAGGGTGTAAACTAGACTTTCCGTAAAAAATTTAACTCACGCAAACCAGTGCACGAACTCGACGCATAAAAAGGATTATAGGTACATCCAACCGTGCGCCCTGGTCCACAGCGTACGTGGACCATTTATATTTCTCATTATCTACAGATCACTCCGTTAGTGAGAATATTGCTAGTCCGCACGATGCGTACAAAAAGAGTTCTCTGTTTTTTTTATCTTTTGAGTTATATAAGCGCGGCCTACTAGAGGCCTGCACTGGTATAGTTGATACAAACGTCCTCATGTGGATCGAGGAACAAAACATGTCTTCCTAGACTAGCACAAAGAGAACTTCTAGCTAGCTGCTAGCCTGTGAGCATCTACGTTACTCCGGCTATCATGGACGAGCTCAAAGAATTGAAAGTCACCTTTTGCCTCGCTTAGCTCTGATGTCCCGGATCACATGGCCGTACGCCCCCATCACTTCCTCCCTGAAGCTTCTCACAACATTGTTGCAATCACTCGCCATCATCTGAGTCTTTGCAAGATGAGATCGCTTGCTATAGGACCAGTCCCTCCCTGCATGCCACGGCTTCCGACATCTCCGGCTCCGTTGCACCCTCCATTATCAGCGCAGAAGCTCCTAGAAAATTCCCGGCTGAGTCTCTGGCCACTGCCGCCACCGATCCGAGGCTCAAGTTTTTTTGACGGTGTGAAGTTGTCGATGCCTACAAAATGATGGTCTAATACTAATGTGAAACTACCCCTGCATTCCCGTGTAGCCAGTCTCAGTTCCTCGTGAAACCAAGTGGTCTAGGTTACCAAGTCCCATGAAACACAATGAAACTTGCACTGAGCCACTGAGGATGTAATGTTTCATCACAAAAGACACATTTGATCACAACACCATGTAAACGGGGTTATTAGCTCTGGTCGTGAACTTTCCGACCTGCGCATTTTGATGATAACTTTGGGCCCACCTCGTCCACTTGACTTCAAACGGGGGGCGGACCTCCGTTCTGTAATTTTCGGACCTGTTCGTTTGGAGGATAAAAGCCTAGCTTGCATCCTTCCTATATTTTCAGGGCAACTTCTTGGCCCATCTCAGTTTCATCTCATCCATGTCTCTTATAACAAAAGTAGAGAAACATAAGGGTCTCGGCATAGCAAAGCCAGTAACTGAAATGAGCAGATACTGCAGTTGTACCCAGATGAGAGGTGTCAAAAAGAAAAAGGCCAGTAACTGAACGTTGAACAGCAAAGATTCAGCAGTACTGTCAGTAATCAGAACAGCACATACTTCATCCATGGACCCTTCACGAATTCAAGCAACAAATCTTTTATGGTGTTAGTCCGGATTGCCTTTATGGTGATGGTTAGCGCATTTAAGCCGGATTAACTCGGACGGTTCTGCCATAAAGAGCATAAGAAAGACTTTCAACTTTTATGTTAATACTTTCCACGGTTTTATTGGCCAAAAGCTTTTTGTTTAAAGATTCGTTATTTTTGGCTTGACCAAGAACAGGATCTTTTAGGAAAGGCTGGTTTGAATTGAAATTGTAATTGTAATTGTTACCTCTCTGGTAAGGTGGGCGCGACTGGTTCCACCCTTGGCCTCCTTGTGGACGGTACCCGTTGTATTGTTCATGAAGGTCACCTCTTCACGGGTCTCGGGGAACTGAGTGTCCACCATTGTCGCGGACTTCGCACATAGAGTGCGAGTCTATGGCTTGGACTGGAGTGTATACTTGTTGCTTGCTCCCTTCGTCCATCTTCTTGAGTAGGATGTCCAGTTTTGCCGCAAGTTTGTCCGTCTCCTTGACGGTATGCATGCCCTTGGTATGGGGCTGGAGACGTTCTTCGCTCCACCCCTAGTTGGAGACTATCTTGTCGACTAGCGTAGTAGCTTTGGCAATGGTGAGGTCGAGGAAGGCTCCTCCAGCAGCAGCGTCAATGTGGACTCTTGATGTTGGAGTCAGCCCGTTGTAGAAGCTTTGGAGGACGAGCTAGTCGTCCATCCCATGATGAGGACAGGCGAGGATGTATTCTTGCAGCCTCTCATAAGCTTCAGGGATCGACTTCATACCAGTCTGCTGGAAACTTGAACTCTTTCCGCACAAGGCATTGGTTTTGCCTAACGGGAAGAATTTCACGAGGAACGCCATGGAACACTTGTTCCACGAGCTAACGATGTCCTTGTCCTTGTAGAACCATTGTTCATCTTCTCCAAGAGGGAGAAGGGAAACAAACAGAGCCTAATGATGTCAACTGTGACTCCTCGTATCACTATGGTTTCGTACAACTTAAGAAAGTTCTGGAGATGGGCGTTGGCGTCCTCGTTAGGCTTGCCATAAAATGGGCTAGCCTGCACCATGTTGATTAGACTCGATTTCAGCTCAAAATTCACATCCCCTATGGCGACGTTGGGTCCGGTGGCCACGTTGGTGGCGGAAGGGATGGAAAAGTCATGAAGAGTCTTTTCGGGCATAGCCTCAAGCGGGGATGGTGCTTGGATGACTCGTTCGCTCGCCGAGAGAACGACTTGAGGAGGGACGACGTGAGGTCAGACCCTTCTCACAAGCTTCTCTTGATTTTCGATGAAGTTTGTCAGCAATGAGAAACCAGTCATATACTACCCTATTTTCACCCATCATGAGAAACAAAAGCAACATTAGCCTATATAAGCAGTAGCTATTTCCTAAACACATAGCCAGGATTATGCATTAGTAAATCTTTTAAACCAGTGCCATCCACGGCAACGGTGCCAGAAGATGCTTGTTGGCATTTCTTAGCGTCATCACTAGGATTGTTAGTCCCAGGCAATGAAGCCATAAATGCATGTTGGTATGTCTTAACGTTTATAGAATAAATTCGCAAGCGCACGGATATACCGTTGTAGCATTTCACCCTAAGAATATCAAGGTATCGTAATTTATATTTTCCCAAAGGATGGCATGGTGTAAAATATTTTGCTAGGTACATAACCAGGACAATATGAGTAAGCTATAGACTACATTTCATACAGGGGTAAGTTATAATAAAGATACGAATAAGGGTAATATGACACACACACACAAGCCGATCTCAAGATAAAAGAATAACAAATAAACCAAAAGTTAATGGGAAAGAATGTCCTATAAGCATCTATTCATACAACCAAGGGTTATACAAGATACATGGTTAGGGCTTAGAGCTAAGACTCTAGATATTAGGGAGAATGTCCCGACCCTGGTACTGTTAGGGTCATTATATCTTTTAGAACTCCTACACCATACCTGAACGTGGGGGATTCACAAACTACGCCGAAGCGCAGCGGATGAACATGGTTGTCACTATCTACCGCCAACCCCTCAACACCATGGAGCACAGTCATATCAGAGGTATCCCACATACTCGAGCACCACGCTCGTGTATGAGGTCACTACCCTAGCTTCCCCGGGTCTTCCACCCTTCGGATGAACAACTAAAGAGCTAAGGTAAGCCCAAAGGCACAACGAACAGATATCCTTGCTTCGTCCATCTGGCCTAACCACAAATATATTATGAATAAGATACTAACAAGTCAAATACAAAGCCATATCCAAGGCTGAAGTTGCGCTAAGAGCTCGAAGACGACTTGTATTTGCTAAGAGAAATACTAGCCTAGCTCCACTAGCCTAAGGATTACAAGTCACAAAGTGAGAGAGGGAGAGAGGCTTCAAGTGTGGTGTGTTGTGAGAGGGCTCCTTCTCCTCCTTCTATACTCTCTAAGGGTGGTTCCCGGCGAAGGTATGCATGGAAACGTTGCCCACCGACTTCAGAAGGATAATATCAAATCTCCTGCAAAAGTGCACTTGGACGGGGGCCTAGCCAGGTTCGTCTGACCCTGGGGGTCGGCCGACCCCCAGGTGGGCCCCCCAGCCACCGCCTTCGTGTAGTGCACTGATAGGTGGGTCCTTTCCTTATCCCTTGGGTGTTTGCCAACTTTGTACGTCGGTTTGCCCTGCATGTGGGCCCTTCTTGTAAGTGTGACGCAGGATGCGATCTTCTGTGCATTTCTGTTGCGTCTTCTACGTGTTTTCCTCTTATTTCATACTTGTGTACCTGAAATCACTTATTGGCCAATACTTGTGGAACTAGGTTATTATAAATAAAATATGTGACTAAGGTGCATAGTTTTTCTTTATTAATGCATATAGTTGAAGGTTGGATTTCGCATTTAAGGACCATCAATAGTGGGCTAGAAGTCTCGGATGTCAAATCATTGTTGGAGGAGTTCCACAAGGAAGCCATCCTTGGCAGGGTGTCGAAAACAAAGGTGGCACTAATGGCAACGTCAATCTGAGAGTCATCCTACTCGGAGCTCGGAGCAGGCAAAGCCATGGCAGGGTTCCATTAACTTTCCCGTAAGGACCCTGGTGATCTCCCCTACTTGGTGCTGTTCGGTACTGTTGTCAGTCAAAACCCACCGTCGAGCAGCGACAGGCAACACAAGGAGCCGGGAGGCTTCCGGGACGGCTGGTGGGCCCCGGTCCCTCGGTCAACAGCCTAGAGTCCGGCACACGCCCTGGCTTGGTGATGTGCTAGGCGTGCCACCTGACCTATACCTGATCAGAAAGATGAAAAAGTCGTTATCAGCTAATTTCCTCCATGCATAGACATGGTAAACATTAGTCCGAGCCGCCATCGGCACTCCAGGGGTCTCCCGGGATCGGCTGAAAGAAGCCGATCACATCTTGTGTAGGATCAAGTTTATGCATTTTATCAAGGTATACGCTGTACTGAGCCACGATCGGCTCTTCGGGGAATACCCGGAATCGGCTGAAATGAGCCGATCGTATCAGATTTATATGCTTAAAATAAAGAATTCATGTCTGATAATGACAAGAACTTACTCTCTTATTGACAAGTTAATCCAACCTACAACAATAGAGACTCTCACTAGATAACCGGAACATCCTACGCGTAGTTGAGCCTAACCAACATGAAGAATAACAGAATACTAACCTAAACAGAGGCCTAAAAACCAACTAGAAGCCGATTCCCGGAACAATCCCTCTTTAGATTAACATAAAGCATAAAACATGCAGTCGAAACATTCAACCCGTTTGAAGGGCCTAATCATACGGATATCAAGCCAAATCTTTGATGTACAAAGACCTACCATAACAGATTGAATCTACCAATTAAAAACAGAGCAAGGTGTTATCTTTGCACCCGTGGTCGGATACAAAGACAGCCAAACGTTTATGAATTAATGCACGACACATGAACACAACGTAACGATCTGATGCAGCATCATAAACGTGAAGATAACTAGTGTTACTCGCCATCAACAACGCTTCAGTACGAGAAACACAAAGATAAAGGTTAAAGCTACGCTGCTCCGATCATGTAAAACATGACCGGAGCAGCATGGCGATTACCTAAGGAAAACCCTAGAAAAAGGGGTGGCGATGCGCCGAGAGTTGTTGTGATTGATTGTTCTGTTGTCTTTATTATTCTCATAGATACATATTTATAGTCCGGAGACTTGATCTCTTCAACTAACCCTAGCTGATTACAATACAATCTCTAACTTGCTATTTTTAAACTATCCTTATTAGATACACGGCCATCCCGGCCCTTAGCTTGCTCGCACGAAAGTCGATTCACAAGCCCATCACGATTATCTCCTTCAGCCCATGTTGCTCTCGGTCTATCTTTTGGCCCAGTCAAATTATGGCAATAACAGGTACTTTAACGACTGCGAATAAATCCGCAAGTGCACGGATACCATTATAGCTTTCACCTCAGAGTATTCCAAGGGTTGTCGAATCCAAGGGAACGTGTGTGTGTGTGTATCTACGACTCTAATATCCAAGGACAACCAACTAGATAGGTAGGCGAAGGGTAGAGAGGATTTCTAGGGATAGCACTTAGATAAGTTAAAAGTCGAACTCTCGGGTAAGACTCACTTCGGGCACCGGCTTACTCCTGGTCTGTCAGGAGACTCCGGCCAATGGCTCTACGCTATATCCGAACATGGAGGATTACAAAGGACCAACAGGGTTGTCACCACGTGCGGCCTACCTCACAAACCATGGAATATAAGGCAAACGAAGGATAACCCTTAGCCTAGACACCACGTCTGTGCCACAAATTACTGCTGCAGTCCAACTACATCTGTTAACCCACAGCAAACTACAGCACTCTATATAAATACGGAGTGACAAATCTGCGATTAAGAGAATTGATCTCACTTATACATAAACATTGTACCAAAGAAGGAATCACGAAAACTAACTTACTTTACTCAGAAAGAAGCCAACATCCATAGAGATACATAACCAGAGCAGAGTGCTGAGGAACTTAGCACTCCTCCAAGCTACTCCCCCCCCTTTTGAAGGACTAGCCTAGGAAGAGATTCGCCATGGAGTGGAGCACTACATCTTCAAGTGGAGATGTTGGTGGTCTTGGTGGTATGTCTTGTGGGAGGTCTCCTCTTCTCCTTTTATAGCTTTGGATAGGTCGGTTCTAGCTGGTGTTATACAAGGAAACCCTAGGCATCGACTTCTAGAGGATAAGCATGATCTTCCTGCCAAGATTGAGCCTATCAGAAAGCCGTCTAGGTTCGGCCGAACATGGGGTTCTGCCGACCCCAAGTGGCGGCCTCCCTGGTAGAACCTCGTTTAGGAAGTCGTTGGGACACTCCACGTGAAAGATGGGCCTGAATGGGCTAGGTAGGGGTTCGGCCAAAACCATTTTGACACCGTTTGGGCCCATCTTTGGTCGGTATGCTCCTTGTAGGCTCCTTATGTGGATCTTGGGGTGTTTGGCTGAAGTTAAGTGGGCTTAGCAATGTCATGTGGGGCCTCAATCCTTGTGTAGCGTAGGATGTGATCTTCCGTAGGCTTGTGTTCCCGAAATCAATGATTCACCAACACTTGTGGAATTCGTTAGTTATAACTCATTCCATTACTGTTGATGTTCATTCTTGATGTGTTCATGTAGGAGTTGACAGCATAGATTTTGTACTTAAGAGGCGTCAACATGCGCGCTAACTGTCGGCTTTGTAGTCCGGCAAGTCCACGAAGGGTATCCCCATATGGTAGATTTAGGACAGAGAGGATCGTCGGGACAAGAACTTCAATGGTCGCGCTAGACGTAAGGATTGAATAGGTTTAGGCCGCAAAAAGTGTAATACCCTACGCCCTATGTTGGATGGTGGATTGTATTGCTTCTACTTGACAAAGGACAAGGCTATGGCAAGCTATTAGCTAGGGTTCATGTTTTGGGTTGTTTCCGGATTATCCCTCGCCCGCCATACATAGCCCGATAGCCATGAGTTACATGTGATTCGGAATCTATTTATAGAGTTACTTTAAAGGAAATGCATGGATAAGATTACAACTGCATGGCCGAAAAATCTGGCTAAGATCTAGCTTAACTAGGTAAAGCTTGCAGCCCACGTTAGCTAGCATATGTGTCAACACATTTGAAACACCATTTAGACCCACCTTTTGGAGATCCAGATCCTTCTCCACAGGGGAGCCCAGGATCATCTTTCGAGAGCCATCGCCTGAACAAACGGTTGGGCTGTCTTGTGACTGTATTTGGCCCAATAGCGTTGCGTGCAGCCTTAATTCCCCTTTCGTGCAGCGTGCAGATTCTCTTTTCTCGCGCCGTTACCAGACTTTTATTTTCTACGCGAGTGCATCTGCATGCGAATTGATTGACTAGCGGCATGCACGAGGCACATGCATGCAAGGAGTTGCACATTATCTTCTCTTTATTTTATTATTTATTTATTTCCTTCCTATTTTCGTTTCCTTTTTATTTCTAATGCTCCAGTAAATATTTCTTCACTAGTATATAATCTTTCTTTCTTTCCTTCTTGTCTATTTTTATTTTATTTTTCATTTTCTTTCTTCTATAGACTAAGTGTGAGTGTTCTAGAGTTTCTAATAATTGATGTATTTTTCGTTTTTGATTTTCCCCTTATTCCTTATCTAATGTTTTTTCTTTATTTGTTATTCCACTCATTTTATCTATTCTTTTGCTACCTATCTTCTTTTTATTTTTTTTAGTTTATATTCTTCTCTTACTCCTTATTGTTGTATTTATTCATTTATTTTTTCCTATAGACTATATCTATTATGTGTGCATATGTTGTCGATCAAATTCCACCGGCGAGAGATGACAGGCAACACGAGGAGCCGGGAGGCTGCCGGGACGGCTGGTGGGCCCCGGTCCCTCTGTCAATGGCACAGGATCCAGCACACGCTCTGGCTTGATGAAGTGGCAGGCGTGCGACCTGACCTATACCTGATCAGAAAGGTGGTGAAGAAGTTACTATCCGCTTTCCTGCATGCACAGACACAGTAAACATCAATCCGAGCCATGGTCGGCTCTCCAGGTGACCCTGGAATCGGCTGCAAGTAGTCGATTGCACTTTTACCAGATCGGATCATGTATGCACTTTTGATAACACAGATGCATCTAATAAAGGTAAAAATTTGCTCTATACTTAACAAGCTGATCCAATCTACGACGATACAGCTTTCACTATGCAATCGGAACATCCTACGCGCATGAATGATAAACAGAGCACCAACCTAATAAGAGGCCTAAAAACCAATAGGAAGCTGATCCCCGGAACAATCCCTTCTTAGGTTAACGCAAAGCATCGATCATACAGCCGGAACATTCAACCCGTTTGAAGGGCCTAACTGCACGGATATTAAACCAAACCTTTGGAACATAAAGATCTACCATAACAGATTGGATCTACTAATCAAGACAGAGCAAGGTGCTGCCTTCACGCTCAGATAAGTGCATGGAGGCAGCTAGACGTTTATGAGATAACTAGCAGAACAAGAATATGACATGAAGAACTACTGCAGTATCATAAACGACAGGATAACTAGCATTACTCGCCATCAAAAATGCTTCAGCACGAGTAATACAAAGATAACAGATTAAAGCTACACCGCCCCGACCATGCTAGGCATGGTCGAGGCGGCATGGCAATTACCTGATGGAAAAATCCTAAAACAGGGGTGGCGGTGCGCCGAGAGTTGTGTTTGGTTGATCTGTTGATGATATTATTGCTCCCATGATACATATTTATAGTCCGGAGACTCAATCTCTAACTAATTCTAATTAATCAAGACTCAATCTCTAACTTACTATATTTAAACTAATCCTATTAGATACACGACCATTCAGACTCTTCCTTTCCTTGCGCAGAGGCCGATTCAACCTGTCACGATGACTTCTACCAGCCCATGTTGCTTTCGGCCCACCTCCTGGCCCGGTCGAATTATGGCGATAACAGCATAACGTAATAGTTCGAGGTGTATAATTTATTTGTTTGTTTTGTAGATTAAATTGTTTGGCCATGTTAACTTCATTGTTCGCGATATTCACTTTCCACTATTTATTCTATACAATCAAATGTTGGCTATCTTTAACGTTTTGTTCGTTGTACATTATTATTTGTTCGTTATGTTTAACTTTTTTCGAAAAATAATTATTTGTTCGTGTTGTTAAAATATTTATTCTCAGTATCCAAAATTAATTACTTAGTATTAAAGAAAATATTTTTATAAAATATCGTGCAAACACAAGTAAGTGTGGTATTGTTTTAAAGTTGATAATGGTGCAATCTAAATTTAATCTGCATGATCATTTTACTATCTATAGCTTTTTTTAGTTTGAATCTGCATCCTTATTTTCTTCGGCATGCATGCATGCACACAATCTCTCTCCTCTGGCAACATAAATGCAGATGCCCATGCAAATAATATTTGCAGGCTATATGTATTTACGCGTGGAAACAGTCAAACCGTGAACGGGCCTAATTACAGTCCAAACACCGTTCGCAATAAGCACTACCACGAAAAATATAATTTCATCAGCTTCACGTGATGGTCATAGAACCATCACCTCAAGCGACATATAACTGCGGGGGAGGGGGGGGGGGGGGGGGGCGGAGGGGGCTGTGGTGTGCTGTGGGGGTGGAGCGGATGGCAAGGGGCTGCGGATCGGGGGATCGGATGGTTGCAGATGGATCGGACAGTATAACGATGAAGGGGAAGGCTAGGGCCGCACCAAGTTTTTTTTACCTCAATTAGTATTTTTAGCAGTGTAGATTATACACTAACCAAAGTGACAGGTTCAGGGACCCGGGTCCCCAGCGGGCTCACTTCTCTTTGACCAGTCCAAAGGCCGCGCCTGAAATAAGCACCCATCTGTACGAGGCGACAACTTGATCTGGGCCGTCTAGGCCCACAACCCCGACTGACAACTCGGTCGGGATGACCAAGGCCCATATCCTCGACTGTCGGAACGGTTAGAGGCTCGGTCCGTACCAAGGCTCCGACCGGGGACTCCGACTAGGCTCCGCCTTACACGTGCTTGCCTTCCCGACCGGCAGGGTGATCGAGAGGCCAGGCGCGGTCTTACCAGCGGGCCCCAAAAGTAAGTGCGGAGGATAAGGATAAGTCTCGGGGTCAACTTACCGTACACGACCAAACACTCCCTCCACGGGGCTTACAGTCCCCTCTGCTGCGGCAGCAGGGCGCCACTATTCGACCTGCCTGTTCTCGCGAAGGGACGGGGTGAAACGTCATCATGATGCTGCCGGAATGCCCCCCGTCACGATGGAGTGGCCGAGCAAGGTGCCAGGGATGGGGCGTGATAGCCGTATCATACCTATCGACGCCCCCACAACCGCTGTCCGACGGAGCATGACACGCAGGGACAAGACAAGACGCTTACCCCACGATGCAGGACTTGGACGGTGGTCACTAGAAGACTCCAACTGACGGGATGGGAAGGCCCGACTGACGAAGCTGATGACCCCGATCGGCAGGGTCGGGAGTCCCTTCTCTCTCTCTACCTCACTTTTCTCCTCTTAGTTCCCCTATAAAGGAGGCCTATCTTAGACTATAAAAAGGAGGGTCATCCGCCTAGGAAAGACATCCTATCTCTCGATAGATCAAAAGGCAAATAACTCATCACATCCTCCACTCGAAAGCTTGTAACTCCCCAAAACTCTCTCGAGCACCTGGGCTTAAGCAATACAACCAACTGACCCCGACTGGACGTAGGGTATTTTGCCTGAACCAGTATATATCTTGAGTCATTGTGTGCTTAGGCCACATCCGATCATAACGCGCGATACACATTTTGGGTAGGTTTAGCCGCCGGCCATTTCCGGAACTGACAGTTTGGCACCATCCGTGCGGACGACATCGTGTGTCCACCGTCCTGGCGATCGGATGGCCTCCATCTCCAGCCCCTCCGACCTCACGAGCCTGGGCGGTACGATCCGGTTTGGCTTGCTAGAGTTTCCCGTGGCCCCGCGCATTGGGCTGTGGGAACCTCCCATCTTCACGCCCTCCCAGGCCTGCCGCTTCGGAAGCCTGGACTTCATCGCCGATCGTCTCAACATGCTTTGCCTCCGCAAGGAGGCCACCCCTCTGATATCACTTGAGGGAGACACTCCCTCGAACGGGCCGCTGACCGACCTCGACACTGAGGCGCTGGCGCGGCACATTGAGCTCATGCTCGGTGCCGACCACTCAGCAAGCGACGTGGACTTAATCCTGTTCTTTCGCCAACTTTCCGAGGGGACCCCGTTGTCCCCACCCCGTTCACCGTGCGGCTAGTTTCCTTTTGGCCTCACGAACACCGCAGGCATATACGTCAAGGAGCTCCCAAGGGCCATGCCGCTACCCTCGCTCGCAACTAGGTTCGTGGGCATGACGGGGTACGGCCTTGTTCCACGACCTCTTCTCTGACGATGACCTCCTTAGCAAGGGTTCCAGCATTGGGGACGTGTCGTCCCTCGGCTGTCCCATGCTGCGCGAATGCGCCATGGTGGACGTGCAGGGGCGAAAGCGAGTCCTAGTGTAAACCGAGGACACGCACACCCTGCCAGACCCGCGCGCGGGCCTTGGCTAACACCCAGGCGCACGACAAGGACTTGCGCTAGCGCCGACGCACCAGCCGCCGCCCTCACCGGTGCACCCTCGATGCAACTCCGAGCCGAACACTCGTAAGATCACAGGCAACGTGTGGGCGTGCACCCGTCAAGTCCAGCAAGCCATAGTCGCGGACGCCAATGGCCCCCCGTAGTTTGCACGGGCCGGGCAGAACATAGCCGCCGTAGCGATGCTCTACGAAACCTGCCCGAGCCTGCAGATCCTCAACAGCAAGAGCTCCACCGCAACATCCAAATGTTGGTGGAGCGTGTCGCCGTACAGCAGGCGGAAAGCTCCACGTCACGCGACTGGCACGCGGCTTCCTGCCCAGTCGGGGAGGGGGGGGGCAAGCTCGCAGCAGCGAAAGCCCTCAGTCCACCAGCAGCAAGGGTGTCCACCCCGGGCAGGTTGCGATTCCGCGGCTGTGCTACGCCCTAACCCAGTGTCCGCCTTGCAGCGCCCCCCGGAGCGTGGCTAACTCAGGCCCAACTACAACACGCGTAGCGTCATCCACTTGCTGCAACTGGCCCACCGCGGCGCCGATGTCGACCAGGCCACCGCGGATGCGGCTGATGCCCACCAACCCAAGGGGGAGCCCCAGGGGGAGCACGAGGAGGCGCCCCCACATGTGGCGATCGACCATGCAATCAGGACGGTAACCGGAGCCCCAGTCCGGATGGCCCGAGCCCACGGGCCTTCGGACGTTGCATCCAGAAAGCACCATTCCCACCGCGCTTCCGACCACCCACAAACATCACCAAGTACACCAGGGAGACGAACCCCGCTGTATGGCTGGAAGATTTCAGACTCGCCTGCCAAGCCGGAGGGGTGGATGATGACTACTACATCATCCAGTACCGCCCCATTTGTGTTGGGGAGCACATCCGAGCGTGGCTCAATTTTCTGCCAGCCAACAGCATCTGTACCTAGGCAGAGCTCAAGCAGGTCTTCGTTGGGAACTTCCAGGGGACGTACGTGCGACCCGGAAACTCCTGGGACCTCAAGAGCTTCAAGTAGGAACCTAGCGAGTCCCACCGGGACTACATCCGCCGGTTCTCAATGCAATGCAATTCTCTCCCTGACGTCGTCAACATAGATATCATCAGTGCGTTCCTCTCTGGGACCACCTGCAAGTCCCTCATTCAAAAGCTCGACTGCCGAAAGCCGCGCGCCACCCGCGAGCTCTTGGACATCGCCACGATCCACGCCTCCGGCGAGGAGGCGGTCGGAGTGGTCTTCACCGATGGTCGGACCATGGGCAAGGCCAAGCGGGAGGACCAAGACGAGGGCTCTTCCTCAAGGAAGGAGAAGAAGAAGAAGAAGGACCGAGGTCACCCCAACCCCAACACGGTCGTGGTGACCAACTGAAGGACAGCGACGGCAACATCCTCTCCAACACTTGGAACATCGAATGGTTATGTCTCTTCTTCCCCTAAACTTAGTCCCTTCACATGTTTTCATTCAAACACAGACTCCTACAGCACTCTCGACCTGGGTCGCTCGGGGGGCCATAGGGGGTACATCACCATGCGCACTGCTACCCCCTCTTTCCTTTTGCAAATCACGCCCACAAAGGCAACTTTTTTCGCCCAAGCGAAAGGGCGACCCATTCTCCCGTCGCGACCTAAGTGATTTTTGTTGGGCCACCTGACCTACCGAACCCTCATCACAACCTACGGTGATCTAGCAGCTGATGCCACTCGGGCCAGCCCCTGGCTACATGCTGCAGCCTACGGTTAATGAGCAGGTTCGAAAGGAAAAGTGCGAAGGCAGAAATCACTCAAGGAAACTAAGGGATACGGGCAGGACCAGCTTCCCGAAAACCATAAAAATGAAAGTAGTTACAAGCACTTAAAATTGTTCACTCGGGGGGCCCTTCAAGACCCCCGCGCAAAAAAGCTAACTTTTTGTTTTTTCGCCCGAGCGAAAGGGCGACCGATTTTCCCATTGCAACCTAAGTGATTATTGTTGGGCCACCCGACCTACCGAACTCTCATCACAACCTATGGCGAACTAGCAGCTGACGCCACTCGGGCCAGCCCCAAGCTACATGCTGCAGCCTACGGTTAGCAAGCAAGTTCGAAGGGAACAAAGGGATACGGGTGGGACAGGCTTCCCAAACACCATAAAGCGAAAATGATTACAAGCACGTAGATCGTTCACTCGGGGGCCCTTTGAGACCCCGCAAAAACTGCTCTAGAAATGAAAGCTAACTACGCGATAAATGCTTTTTATTGCGGCACCCAATCCACGTTGGCCGACGACATGGACGGGAGGGGCCGCGCTGCAGGGTCACCCGGAGGAGCCCCTTAGTCGGGGGATAGCACGGTCGGGGCAGCGCTCAACTTGACTTCCGTGCCTAGATGCCACCACCCCCCAGGGTCGCCTTCCTCTCCACGCGTCAAGCAGTCTTCACCCGCTCCGCGGTGGTTGGCTCCGCAATCGCCATCGCGATCGGCATCAACCTCTCTCCAAGTTCGCGGAGCTGGTCGGTGCCCCACCACGACCACGACGCCGACACAAAAAACGGGGCAACACTCTGACCTCCCGAGTAAGCCTCAACACGCCTTTCTGTTTATTTTCAGCACTAGACTCCACATCAGGATAAGCTTCTTTCTATTAAAGAAATGTCAGATTTCCCTCTGTTTGAGTAGGCTCGCGATAGATTATATGCATGAGGTAGTAAAAGCGAGTTATAGGCTCTTTTCTCTAAAGAAAGTAGGCTTCTAGCAAGCCCAACTCTATCCTGCTCAATCCCATGCTTATCATTTTCACAGATATGAATTCAATGTCATATATTAATTGAAATGGTTTTCTCCTCCGAATTGACACCCAAAAGGGATATATATATATATATATATAGCCTTCTAGTACCTCAACCCAGAAAGCCTTGCCACATCCCTAGCCCATAATAGCACTTAAACGCTCGGTTCATTAAAAACATTAAAACTACCAAAACAAAGATGGCGCAACCAATAAGAGTGTGCTAAAGGATCCTGATTTGGGAACCCGATCGACCGAGGTTCGAAGGCTGGTCCGCGGAGGACTCGTGGCCGCCTCGCGTCAAACAGAGCTAGGGGAGAAAACGCAGATGAGCCCCAGCGGCCCTCGCCCGACCTGCTCAGGCAGTGATTCGAGTCATCTCAACCTTCTCCTTTGATCCGGACCTTGAACCATGCCCACAGAATCTCCATCGACGAGAGGCCAGCGAGCCACCTGAGTCGGTCGGACGGCTCGGGCATCTACCGGGAGGCGGGTCGCGGAGCAATTGAATGCCACCTGCAGGCAATGCAGACCCTGTCATGAACAACAGACCCAGATTCCACTCGGACGCCCAAAATTTTGCCCGGGCACACCTGTTAGGAGCTCACTGTGATGCCCTGAAAATTTACCAAATTAAATTACGCGCTAAGATGTTCCAAAACCTTGAAACCCTGATCGCCTCCCGCACTCTTCGCCGACCAGACACTCGGCTCCAGCTGTTGACCCAGTCCTTTTTCCAATGACCGTACCCTCTTTTTCCTCGCCGCTGTTCCATCCCGCACCGCTCGGCGGCCGATGACCACGCGCGACCGCCTTTCCGCGATCAGCGCCGGCGCGATTCTTTTCTCCTGGCGCAGCGCGCGAATGATGCGCGCGCGTGGCCGACCAACCGCGGTCGGCGCCGCGGTCGGCGCCAACGCGCCCCTCTCTCTCTCCTTCTTCTTTTCCCCTTTTTCTCTCTCTCCCATCTCTTTTCTTTTCTTTTTTCCCCAATCTCTCTCTCTCTTTCTTTCTTTCTTTTCCCTTCTTCCCTTTTTCTTTTTTTTCTTTCCTTCTTTCTTCTCCTCCCTTCCCTCCTTCCTTCCTTTCCCCCTGCCGCGCACCTGAGCACTGGCCGGCCGTGCGCCTGCTCTGCCCGGCCGCGCCGCGACGCACGCGCACACGCAACGCGTGGCCGTGCGCCGTGCCATGCCGACCATCGCTCGTGCCCCCGCTCTGGCCCGCGCCACGCCGCGCCGTGCGCGCACGCGCGTGCCCGGACCCGCGACGCCGCGCCGCCCGCCGCTGCCGCGTCCCGCCCCGCTGCGCGCGCCGTCGCTTCCCCGCCTCTGTGGCCGCACAGCGCTCCCCCACATGCGACGCCTCGGCCCTCGCCACCGCGCCACGACGACCGCGAGCGGCCAAAACGCCATTAATGGCGCCCGCCGAACCACCGCACGGCCCCGCCTCCCCACCGCCTCAACCCGCCTATAAATTGGCCCCCGCCCCGCTCCTCGTTCCCCCACAGCCTACACCGCAACCACCCGCCGCTTTCCGAGCTTCTAGCGCCGCCCCGCCGAGCTCCCGCGAGTGCCGCCGCCGGCCTCCGTCGACCCGCCTCCACACGCCGTCCCGGCCCGAGGTGAAGCCGGGGACCGGTTCCCCTCGCTTCCCCCTCCCTTTTCCCCCCACCCCGGGCCGCCACCGAACCACGGACCGCCGGATTGGGCCGCTGCCGGCACCCCCCACCCCCTCCTCTGTTCTGTGCGGGGGAGAGGAGGAAGAAAGGGGCTTTTTGCCCGGAGCCCCCTCCCCTTCCCTGTTTTCCCCAAAGAAACCCCCCCCCCCTATTTACTCCCTTTGCAAAAGAAGCCCCGCTCTTTCCGTTATTTCAAACCAGGCCCCCCATTACATAAACCTAGATATACTTGACATCATTAGCATGCCCTGAGTATTTCTAGGGTTTGCAAATAGGCCCTTACTCCCTCCAGATAATTACGAATAAGCCCCTGGACCCCTGTTTAACCACCCGAACCCTCTTTAACGCGTTATTTTATGCGCCAAACGACCTCCGATCGGCCTGAAACTTTACCACGCCATTTCTAGCATAGTCCCAACCACGCCATTACGAAACCACCCAAAAATATTACCCCTATCTCCATAACTAAATTATTTCCGACTTAAGCTCAACGATGGAAGCTTTTAGTTCGTTCGCTTGATTGAGTGTTTGTTTGCTTGCGTCGTAGGACACGGAGTGAACAAGGAGGGTCCCGACTGTGACCAAGTGAATGAAGACCAGTTCTGCGACCCCGAACCCGAAGGACAGTGCTTCGATCAGGACCTCCCTCAAGGGTTTGATGATGGAAAGTTCAATTCCGCCCTTTGATGCATGTTTCTATCCTAGTTTTTATAAACACAACCCAGTGGCCTATTTTATAAAATTGCATGGTTTTGCTTGCTGAAAACATGGTAGAATAGCCACCCTTGTTTGTGATAACCATACCTTGATCACCTGGTTTTATAAAGAAAAATGTGTGTGTACGGGAAGGGATAAAATGTGGTTTTGAAAGATGAATTAGACGGGATGGATGGCATTTCTGTGTGAATTGCCGTGGGTTTGCTCGTACCTGTGTGGTAGAGCGAAGAAGGGAGATATCTATCTTGTCACCCCTAAGGACCGAGTTAATGTGTCGTCTCACGTAGCTTCCTGTCGTGCAAACCACTTGACCGTTGAATGGGCAACGGCTTAGCCTAACCCCACTAGTCAGTCTGATAGCCATCAGGAGAGCTGAGAGCAACGGGGGATCAGGGAGAAGGGATAAGCTCTGTGTGACTTATGCCGCGCCCTGGTTAAACCTTGGAGATAGGTCGAATGACCCCTTGATAGATCCCGTGGTGGCTAGTCAGGTCTAGCTAAGGTGGGTAATAGCTTTGTTGGGATCTGCACCGACACTAAGGTGATCGTGCTGTGGTACCCCACCTGTGGGTAAAGTTGCACACCTCTGCAGAGTTAAAAATCTATTCGAATAGCCGTACCCACGGTATTGGGCAAGTTATGGTGTGGTCACATAACTAGTGTTTCTCTCTGGGATTGGCTGGACTGGTGTGTGTTAATTGGAAAATGTCCGGCAGTTGTGCCATGGGCTACGGCGGACGGGGAGTCCGGTAGCAGCTTAAAACTCGGATCCTGTGTGGATCAACAACACGTGCTCCTTGGTACTTGAAAACTTGTTTTGAAAATATTTTAAACGAACCTTTGCATAAAACTGAGTTTTTCCGCAAATGAACCATAACCTTATCCTTGGATTATCCTGTGCATTTAATTCTGTTATACCCCCTCCGCGGGTGTGATTGGACTTGCTGAGTACGTTCGTGCTCATCCCATTCTTACTTTTATAGTGGAAGATCCAGACTACATCCTCGAAGACGTCGAGTAGGGTTCCGTCCTGCACCCAGTCTTGCCTGTGGTTGAGGCCACCGTTGGAACTCCGCATGGCGCAAGACTCTGATGATCCTCTTTTCGTAGCTAGTGTAGTAGTGTGGGTTTTAGTTGTAATCCTCGCGATAGTGGCGCTTCACTGCCCATTACCACGTAGAGCTATACGGTGATGTACCATCTGATGTAATAAAAGTGTTATCAGCCTCCTGAAACTGATAAAGCATCACTTTTAAGGGGGACGCTTCAGGTGGTATCAGAGCCATAGGCTGGCTGTAGGACGTGACCCTAGGAGCGAGACCCTTTTTCAGGCCCTAGGACTTGTTCTGACTTAGATATTTTCCTGCACAAACACTCACCGCTGGCCCTTGCCCTGTTCCAGATGGCTGACAATGGATGGGTTAGCGGAATCTGCCACGCAGAACCCGGCCTTCCTAAGTTATTAATGCTCAGCCTGGAACGCATCAGAGTCATGGAGCCACCAGAGTATGCCTACCGAGAATACACCTCCCAGGGCATCCTTCGGTGCGATATGATGGTCTTTGTGGAGAGAAGCAACCGTTACCCTGATGTGGACCCCTGGTTCATCTCCACCTCTGGCTTTCGCTTCCCTGACACCTACCGAAAAGTCGCCCGTAAAGCCCTGCGACGACTGCGAGGGATCTACAAGCACCACCTTCAGCGGACTCCTACGGGATTTTTCCCACCCACTGAAAGAAGAGGACGTACCTGGATTGCCCGGATGAGAGGACTCGGAAGAGAAGAAGAAGACCTAGAAGATACGGTCTCCCACCTATCCATCTACCTTACCGGCTTGGATGAACTGTACCGCGAACAGGCGGCACAACTGAAGCAGCTAATCCATAGGGTGGAAAAGGCAACCCAAGAACTGGAAGAGCAACAGATAAGAGCCGCACGCGCCGAGTATTCCCTAGCCGCCCTCCAAGCCCAGATGAAGTGATGGATCAGTGTCTTCCAATAAAGAAGCGCCCTATCAGGATCGAGGAGGAATCCCCATGATAGGATTAGTACTCCAAGCTAGAACCCTACCCTGATAACCCCGTATCCATGAAAACTGCACCCCCGTGTTGCAATAATAAATGTTATCTACTCCCTTTTGTACCTGTGCTAGATTGTTTACCCTGTCCCTGTTTCAGATGGCTGAGGAAGGATGGACCCAGGGCGATTGCCAAGCAGCACCTGGCTTTCCCAGCCTTTTGATCGACGCCCTGGAAGGCCTTGGCGTTACAGAACGCCCAAGGTACTACAGCCGAGAGTACGAACACTATGGTACCCTCCACTGCAGGATGATCCTGGTCATCGCCAGGAGCAACCGCTACCCCGACATCCAGCCATGGCGAGTGACTGCCACAGGGTTTAGGCACCAAGACACCTACCCCTTGACAGTTAGAAAGGCACTCCGTTATTTATGCCGGATTCTTGAAGGACACCTCGCCGCCACACCAGTAAGGTTCTTCCCGCCGGCCATCAGAACCCCAGTTTGGGAAGCACGCATGAGATGTCTGGAATGACGTCGCCATGAAGAAGGCCCTCTGTACCAAGTGGCTACTTATCTAGCCGCCTTGGACCAACTCTTCGATGAGCAAGCCAACCTTCTGAGGGAACAGACCCATCGAGCCGAGCAAGCGGAGCTCGCGGTGAGGCTGCAGCAGATCCGAGCAGCCCAAGCCGAGGCAAGAGCCGCAGCCGCGGTCAGCAGCGAAGCGGTCGCCCAAGAGAGCCTCAGGCAGGCCCAAGACCGGCGTATGCAGGAATGGACCCGAAGTGGGACACCAGTCCCGGCACTTGGAGAAGACCATGTTTTACTCGGGACACCCGTCATAGGATGGGGAACACTCTTTGGTAATTCACAATCCCCATCCGAGAATCCTGAAGGTTCTGCTACCGTCGTGGAAAGAAATGCTGCAGCACAACCCTCGGCAGATGGGAACCCAGAGAACGGCGAGCGAGGATTGCTCACACTCCCCACCCCGGAAGAAGGCACGCCTCGCAAGTAAAATAACCGATGCCGCCCTAGTGATGTACCCCCAGCCTCTTTTGCTTGAGCTGTGCCCTTAGGCATGACCCCGAACGAGTAGCACGAGACCTAGCTTTACCCCAAGCTATACCCCCTTGCAGTAATAAAGTTGTTTGGGCTTGTTGTGATAGTTGTTGTGTGCTGTTTATGTGATTACCGGCAGAAGGTAGATTCTGCCTTATATACGGATTAAACAACTTAAACATCACATAATCGTAATCCCAATCTATCCAATCAACAGGTGACTCCCCGGAACATCGCGAGGGCCTCCCGTAGCCGGAACCCCGCAGCCGCTGGTGTTGGAGCGCAGCCTGCTGAACAAGACCTTCCTCAGGAAGAACAGGAAGTAAGCCAGAACCAAGGAGAAAATCAAGGAGAGCAGCTACCACCACCCCCACCCCTCGGAGACTTGGCGCAGATAATCCACAACCAGACCCTTATACTGGAGACTCTGGCCAATGCCCTCATTAACCGGCAGCCACGAGGGCAGAACATGAATGACAAGCTGACGGCTTTTCTAAGGACCAAGCCGCCCACCTTTGCCGGATCCTGCAACCCTTTGGATGTCGACGACTGGTTACGAGTAATCCAGAGGAAGCTCGAACCATTCGAATGCCAGGACCGGGACAAAGTCCTTCTGGCGGCCCACCAACTCACCGGAACCGCATTAGCTTGGCGGGAAAATTACTGTGCGGCAGCCGAAGAAGCCTCTACCATCACTTGGGGAGAATTCGTGAGGAAGTTCTGCCGCTATCACATCCCTTCGGCCACCATGAAGCGCAAGGCGGATGAATTCCGCGCACTGCAACAAGGAAGCATGACGGTGGAGGAGTACACCCACCGGTTCATAGAATTGGCCCGATATGCGCCGGAGGAAGTGAACGACAACGACAAGAAACAAGACATGTTCAAGAAGGGATTAAACCCAGAACTCTGGACCTTGCTTACCCCACAGATCTATCCTGACTTTAATACCCTGATGAACAAGGCTATCCTTATAGAAAGGGCCAAAACCGAAGAGAGGAAGGATAACAAACGCAAATTCCTGGAAAGTAAGGCCCGCCAGCAGGACCGATTCCAAAAGCCGAGGAACTTCAGCTACACCTCATCAAGATCTCTGGCCCCAATGCAATATAGGACTCAGTCCCAAGTGACAGGACCACGGGCCCCTGACGCACAGCCTAGGAGTCAGAATACCATGACGGCCCCGCAGAGCAATACAAGCCTGGTCGCCTCCGACAACAGCAATGTTAGGGCCTGTTTCAACTGCCGTGAGACAGGGCATTTCATCGCCAATTGCCCTTATGCCAAGAATAAGCCGGCTACATCGGCCTTCTCCAACACGGTGAATGGACCCAGACCAGCCCTAACCGGTGCCAACCGAGTGCCCATCCGCAACAACGACAACAGTCAGCAGATGAAGCAGCCCCAGCAATCATTTGGACGAGCCCGCGTCAATCACATCGATGCGCAGGAGGCTCAAGAAGCTCAGGGCGTAGTGCTCGGTGAGTACCTAGTCAACTCAGCTCTGGTAACAGTACTATTTGATTCTGGAGCATCGCACTCGTTTATATCCTCAAGCTGTGTGGAGAAACACAAAATACCTACAGTACTACTAAAAACACCCCTATTAACCCGAACGCCTGGAGGCGACATCAATTGTCAATTAGGTTGTCCACGGGTAAGGATCAATTTAAGTGGGGTAGACTTTCTAGCAGACTTGGTAGTACTTAAGTCTGGGGGAATAGACGTGATCCTTGGAATGGACTGGTTAAGCCGACACAATAGTCTCATAGGCTGTACCAACAAAGTGGTACACCTAACAAACCCCGAAGGAGTACAAGTGATCTACCATACCCGGGATAGTAAGTTTGACCCAATGATGTTTAGCATGGAAGCCAAGCCCTTAGAAGGAGTCCTGGTAGTAAACGAATACCCAGACGTCTTCCTCGAAGAACTTCCCGGTATGCCACCGAACAGGGATATAGAGTTTGTCATTGACCTCATCCCTGGAACCTCCCCTATAGCCAAGAGACCCTATAGGATGGCGGCCTCTGAGTTAACAGAATTAAAGAAGCAACTAGAAGAACTGCAATGAATGGGCTTCATCAGACCAAGCTCGTCGCCATGGGGAGCCCCAGTTCTGTTTGTCAAGAAGAAAGATGGGAGTATGAGGTTGTGTGTAGATTACCGAGCACTGAACGAGGTTACCATTAAGAATAAGTACCCCCTCCCCAGGATTGATGACCTGTTCGATCAGCTAAAAGGAGCCAAGTACTTTTCTAAGATCGATCTAAGGTCAGGATATTTCCAGCTCAAGATTAGAGAAAGTGACATCCCTAAGACAGCTTTTGTCACCCGTTACGGGCAGTTTGAGTTCACCGTAATATCCTTCGGACTAACCAATGCCCCTGCCTATTTTATGAACCTCATGAACAAAGTATTTATGGACGAGTTGGATAAGTTTGTCGTGGTCTTTATCGACGACATACTTATCTACTCCAAGAGCATTCAGGAACATGAGCAACATTTGCGGGTAGTATTGGAAAAGCTGAGAATACATAGGCTATATGCCAAGTTTAGCAAGTGTGAATTCTGGCTGGAGAGAGTAGCTTTTCTTGGTCACATTCTGACCGCAGAAGGCGTAGCAGTGGACCCAGAGAAGGTCGAAGCTGTTTCCAACTGGCAGCGACCGACTAATGTTAGTGAAATCAGAAGTTTTCTTGGATTAGCTGGGTACTATCAGAGATTTATTGAGGGATTCTCTAAGATAGCCCGACCCATGACGGAAGTTCTTAAGAAGGAGAAGAAGTTCGCCTGGACGGAATCTTGTGAAAGAAATTTTCAAGAATTGAAGCAGAGGTTGACAACCGCCCCAGTGCTGACCCTACCGGACATTCGTCGGGATTTTGTCATCTATTGTGATGCATCCCGACAAGGATTAGGATGTGTTCTGATGCAGGACGGGAAGGTTGTTGCATATGCTTCCCGCCAGCTCAGGACTCATGAACAGAACTATCCGACCCATGATTTGGAATTTGCAGCCGTAGTGCATGCCCTTAAGATTTGGAGGCAGTACTTGATTGGGAATAAGTGTGAGATTTACACCGACCATAAGAGCCTGAAGTATATCTTCACCCAGCCGGATTTGAACTTAAGGCAAAGAAGATGGTTGGAGTTAGTTAAGGACTACAATTTGGAAATCCATTATCACCCCGGAAAGGCGAACGTGGTAGCCGATGCCTTAAGCCGGAAAATCTATGGACCCAAGGATGACCACCTACGTGAGGAAATGGCACGATTAAACGTGCACGTTGTTCCTCGAGGTTCCAGCCAGGTGCTGAACGTCCGATCAACACTAGAGGATAGAATTAGAGAGGCTCAAAGATCGGATCAGGAGTTAGTAAAGATTTGCAAACAAACTGGAGAAAACAAAGCACCGGGTTTTAGAGTGGACGATAAGGGAACGCTGTGGTACGAGAATAGGATTTGTGTACCCCAGAATGGAGACTTCCGGCGGATAAACATGGACGAAGCCCATAACTCAGCCTACTCCATCCACCCAGGATCCACCAAAATGTGTATGGACATAAGGCAAAAATATTGGTGGAACGGAATGAAGGCGGATATTGCACGATTTGTGGCCCATTGTGATACTTGTCAAAGAATCAAGGCCGAACACCAAAAGCCAGCAGGATTATTGCAACCCCTACCTATTCCGGTTTGGAAATGGGATGAGATAGGAATGGACTTTGTAGTGGGTCTACCCCGAACACAGAAGGGATACGATTCCATATGGGTAATAGTGGACCGACTCACTAAATCGGCTCATTTCATACCCGTACGAACTAATTACAGAGGAGAAAAGCTGGCACAGCTTTATGTGGAAAACATAGTAAGGCTACACGGAGTGCCTAGTAGAATCGTCTCAGATAGAGGAACCCAATTCACCTCTAGGTTTTGGAAGAGCTTGCATCAAGCCATGGGCACCAGGTTAGATTTCAGCTCCGCATATCACCCACAGACGGATGGCCAAACTGAAAGGGTAAATCAAATTGTGGAAGATATGCTGAGAGCATGCGTCCTGACCTACGGAAAGGATTAGGAGCAAAGTCTGCCCTATGCAGAATTTTCGTAAAATAATAGTTATCAAGCCAGCTTGGGCATGTCGCCGTTCGAAGCTCTCTATGGAAGAAAGTGCAAAACTCGCCTAATGTGGTCGGAAGTTGGAGAACGTACCCTAGTAGGACCCGCCTTTATAAAAGAAGCAGAAGAAAAAGTAGCGGAGGTCCGCGAGAAACTGAAAGCAGCTCAGTCCCGACAAAAGAGCTATGCAGACAAGAAAAGGCGAGAAATAAGTTTCAACCCAGGAGATTTCGCTTATCTCAAGGTCTCGCCCATTCGAGGGACGCGAAGATTTCAAGTACAAGGAAAACTGGCCCCTCGATACGTGGGACCGTATCGGGTTCTAAAGAGAGTCGGAGCAGTGGCATACCGATTGGAGTTACCAGAAGAAATGTCGGATATACACCCGGTATTTCATGTCTCGCAATTAAGAAGATGTTTGAGAGTGCCCGAGGAAGAACACGTGCGGTGGAAACAATAGATCTGCAGCCGGATCTGCGATACCAGGAAGTACCGGTCAAAATTCTGGACACTGTCACTAGAAGGACAAGAAACTCCGAAGTACGGATATGCAGGGTTCAATGGAGCAGACATGGAGTAGAAGAAGCGACATGGGAACGCGAAGAGGCTCTAAAGAAGGAGTTTCCCCATCTATTTAGGAGCCAGCCGAATCTCGAGGACGAGATTCATTTTAAGTGGGGTAGGTTTGTGACGCCCTGAAAATTTACCAAATTAAATTACGCACTAAGATGTTCCAAAACCTTGAAACCCTGATCACCTCCCGAACTCTTCGCCGACCAGACACTCGGCTCCAGCTGTTGACCCAGCCCTTTTTCCAATGACCGTACCCTCTTTTTCCTCGCTGCTGTTCCATCCCGCACCACTCAGCGGCCGACGACCACGCGCGACCGCCTTTCCGCGATCAGCGCCGACGCGATTCTTTTCTCCTCGCGCAGCGCGCGAATGACGCGCGCGCATGGCCGACCGAACGCGGTCGGCGCCGACGCGCCCCTCTCTCTCACCTTCTTCTTTTCCCCTTTTTCTCTCTCTCCCATCTCTTTTCTTTTCTTTTTTCCCCAATCTCTCTCTCTTTCTTTCTTTCTTTTCCCTTCCTCCCTTCCCTCCTTCCTTCCTTTCCCCCTGCCGCGCGCCTGAGCACTGGCCGGCCGTGCGCCTACTCTGCCCGGCTGCGCCGCGACGCACGCGCACGCGCAACGCATGGCCGTGCGCCGCGCCGTGCCAGCCGTCGCTCGTGCCCCCGCTCTGGCCCGCGCTACGCCGCGCCGTGCGCGCACGCGCGTGCCCGGACCCGCGACGCCGCGCCGCCCGCCGCTGCCGCGTCCCGCCCCGCCGCGCGCGCCGTCGCTTCCCCGCCTCTGTGGCCGCACAGCGCTCCCCCACGTGCGACGCCTCGGCCCTCGCCACCACGCCACGATGACCGCGAGCGGCCAAAATGCCATTAATGGTGCCCGCCGAACCACCGCACAGCCCCGCCTCCCCACCGCCTCAACCTGCCTATAAATTGGCCCCCGCCCCGCTCCTCGTTCCCCCACAGCCTACACCGCAACCACCCGCCGCCTTCTGAGCTTCTAGCGCCGCCCCGCCGAGCTCCCGCGAGCGCCGCCGCCGGCCTCCGTCGCCCCGCCTCCACACGCCGTCCCGGCCCGAGGTGAGGCTGGGGACCGGTTCCCCTCGCTTCCCCCTCCCTTTTCCCCCCACCCCGGGCCGCCACCGAACCACGGACCGCCGGATTGGGCCGCCGCTGGCACCCCCCACCCCCTCCTCTGTTCTGTGCGGGGGAGAGGAGGAAGAAAGGGGCTTTTTGCCCGGAGCCCCCTCCCCTTCCCTGTTTTCCCCAAAGAAACCCCCCCTATTTACTCCCTTTGCAAAAGAAGCCCCGCTCTTTCCGTTATTTCAAACCAGGCCCCCCATTACATAAACCTAGATATACTTGACATCATTAGCATGCCCTGAGTATTTCTGGGGTTTGCAAATAGGCCCTTACTCCCTCCAGATAATTACGAATAAGCCCCTGGACCCCTGTTTAACCACCCGAACCCTCTTTAACGCGTTATTTTATGCACCAAACGACCTCCGATCGGCCTGAAACTTTACCACACCATTTCTAGCATAGTCCCAACCACGCCATTATGAAACCACCCAAAAATATTACCCCTATCTCCATAACTAAATTATTTCCGACTTAAGCTCAACGATGGAAGCTTTTAGTTCGTTCGCTTGATTGTGTGTTTGTTTGCTTGCGTCGTAGGACACAGAGTGAACGAGGAGGGTCCCGACTGTGACCAAGTGAACGAAGACCAGTTCTGCGACCCCGAACCCGAAGGACAGTGCTTCGATCAGGACCTCCCGCAAGGGTTTGATGATGGCAAGTTCAATTCCGCCCTTTGATGCATGTTTCTATCCTAGTTTTTATAAACACAACCCAGTGGCCTGTTTTATAAAATTGCATGGTTTTGCTTGCTGAAAACATGGTAGAATAGCCACCCTTATTTGTGATAACCATACCTTGATCACCTGGTTTTATAAAGAAAAATGTGTGTGTACGGGAAGGGATAAAATGTGGTTTTGAAAGATGAATTAGACGGGATGGATGGCATTTCTGTGTGAATTGCCGTGGGTTTGCTCGTACCTGTGTGGTAGAGCGAAGAAGGGAGATATCCATCTTGTCACCCCTAAGGACCGAGTTAATGTGTCGTCTCACCTAGCTTCCTGTCGTGCAAACTACTTGACCGTTGAATGGGCAACGGCTTAGCCTAACCCCACTAGTCAGTCTGATAGCCATCAGGAGAGCTGAGAGCAACAGGGGATCAGGGAGAAGGGATAAGCTCTGTGTGACTTATGCCCTGGTTAAACCTTGGAGATAGGTCGAATGACCCCTTGATAGATCCCGTGGTGGCTAGTCAGGTCTAGCTAAGGTGGGTAATGGCTTTGTTGGGATCTGCACCGACACTACGGTGATCGTGCTGTGGTACCCCACCTGTGGGTAAAGTTGCACACCTCTGCAGAGTTAAAAATCTATTCGAACAGCCGTGCCCACGGTATTGGGCAAGTTATGGTGTGGTCACATAACTAGTGTTTCTCTCTGGGATTGGCTGGACTGGTGTGTGTTAATTGGAAAATGTCCGGCAGTTGTGCCGTGGGCTACGGCGGACGGGGAGTCCGGTAGCAGCTTAAAACTCGGATCCTGTGTGAATCAACAACACGTGCTCCTTGGTACTTGAAAACTTGTTTTGAAAATGTTTTAAACGAACCTTTGCATAAAACCGAGTTTTTCCGCAAATGAACCATAACCTTATCCTTGGATTATCCTGTGCATTTAATTCTGTTATATCCCCTCCGCGGGTGTGATTGGACTTGCTGAGTATGTTCGTACTCATCCTATTCTTACTTTTATAGTGGAAGATCCAGACTACATCCCCGAAGACGTCGAGTAAGGTTCCGTCCTGCACCCAGTCTTGCCTGTGGTTGAGGCCACCGTTGGAACTCCGCATGGCGCAAGACTCTGATGATCCTCTTTTCGTAGCTAGTGTAGTAGTGTGGGTTTTAGTTGTAATCCTCGCGATAGTGGCGCTTCACTGCCCATTACCGCGTAGAGCTATACGGTGATGTACCATCTGATGTAATAAAAGTGTTATCAGCCTCCTGGGACTGATAAAGCATCACTTTTAAGTCTTCCCTGATGGGGGGACGCTTCACTCACCGAGCCCGTCACTTGAGCCATCGAGGCAAGTGACGCCGGCTCAACCCCTCTGGTCGTGGAGACCGCGGACGGGATCACCTCCACCCATGCACGCACATGACGCCTTCGACCAGACCGCCCTCCATTATGGTAGGGACGCGGCAAGTCGGAAAACCGCATTCCCACTCGGGAAGGACGATAAAATTCCAGCCCCCGACTGGACTCACGGATGGGCGCGGCAAATACAATACACCCTGGGATAAACGTGTTTTATTCCTGGTGACTAAATATTGCAAAGTACAGTCGGCCCATGGCCATTGTAAAGTACGGAAAACCCATTACCACCACCAGGGTAGTAACACTAGTAACCTTGGGAGGGCTGCTCCAAGCGCGGAATGACTAGGAGGAATATCTTCCTCGTAAGTCTCCTTCTTGCATCCCCTCCCCCAAGGACACCTTGGCAGGGAGCGACGGCGAGCAGTCCATCTGCCGCCGACTAAACACCCGCTCCACCTTAGGCAGGCCTCGTGATTCTGCACCAAGAGCAAACAACTGGACCCGCTGCAGCGCCTTCATCACGCAGACAGATAAGGGCAATCCTGACTGACTCACGGTCACAAAGGGGAACCCGTCGCATGATGTGCCTTCCTGCGACTTAGATAGGACGATGCGACTCCTCACCCCGGGCAAAGGTACAGCGCAGCGAGAAATAGCGCCTTCATGATTAAACAAATCATGAAGCCACTCGGGGGCCTCTGACGGGTCCAGGGACCCGAGGTCCCCAGCGGGCTCACTTCTCGTTGACCAGTCCAAGACCGCGCCTGGAACAAGCACCCGTCTGTATGAGGCGACAACTTCATCTGGGCCGCCTCGGCGCACAACCCCGACTGACAACTCATTCGGGATGACCAAGGTCCAAGGCCCATATCTCCGACTGTGGGAACGGTCAGAGGTTTGGTCCGTACCAAGGCTCTGACCGGAGACTCCGACTGGACTCTGCCTTACATGTATCCACCTCCCCGATCGGTAGGTGCGGAGGACAAGAATGAGCCTTGGAGTTAACTTGTGATCCACTAAATCCACTAGATCGCAATTTTTTTAATGTTCATGACACCTGAAATAATCCCTATTAAATCCAATGCATGTTGTGACACCTGAAGTTATTGTCATGGATGATACTGTGATAATCTATGGACACGAAAAGTTTAGACCATGTTTTTGAATAGGTAGCACCATTACAATTTAAAAAGAAGGAAATTCAAGGTGCCTCTAAACAAATTTGTAGTTTATAAACAAAGTTTAAACGTGAAAAGCGTCACAATGTTGATCCCAATGCAATGGTGTACTCAAGGTCAAGGGAGAACCGAGCGTAGCTCGGATGGCTTGCACTGCAGGTGTGCAGGCAGCCCGTCCGGGTTCGATCCTCAGCAGTCGCAACCTAGGTGTCTCAGCGGTGCTGAGACGGTGCGTGCATGGGTGGGTGTGTGCGTGTGGAGGCGTGAGTGTCTCAATACGGCGCGTCCTTAGACTACTCGGGCAGCCTCATCAACGTTGAGTCCGGTCAGTATGGGTGCCTAACCTCTTATATGACAGGCCAGTGCTTCTGGCTACTTATAAAAAAATAAAACTCTAGGTCAACGGGTAGCCGTGGCACTTTGAACCCTGACTGAAATATAATGCTGCGCTGCCGGATCGTCAAACTGAGATCCACACTTACTAGGCTGAACTGGGCCGGCCATACAAAAGAACCGGACAAGGCTATACGTACCACCTTTCTAATGCCATATCGCTGTCAAATCATGAGAGGCTAAAATGCCGTTAACTCCAGTGAGCAATGTACGGCAATGAATAAGACAATAAGTTTGCTTGTCTGCCCCATGCACATATCAAATCGTAGGGAACATTTTAACCATTATTCGGCTTCTTAATTTGGTATACTAGAATATTATTTTGATAATTATTTAAAAAATCTTAAAACCGAGCGTCTTGACCTTAGCAGGGCACTCGGCAAAACACATTAAACTGATAGCATGAACTCTGTGTGGTAAGACGTGACATCCTGCGAATTCAACTTGTAGAATGAATAGAGAGATCGGAGAAAAAAATAGTTCCAGGGTGTTATGAAGAAATTAGATTAATGATCAATTTATTGTAATTAATAATTAGTTAGTGGTCAATGATATTATTAAGTTTCTTACTTATCACGAAAAGACCAATCCCAAATGGGTGTATCCCTTGGGCCCTTGGCACCTTGGGGGCATGTATATAAACAGTGATCCCCATCAATGGAATACAACAAGTCACTTTCATCTCTCTTCTACTTTTACATCCAACACGTCATAAGCACTTTTGTTTCTCCACTAGGCACAAAAGAAAGAACAGAGGCCGACAGGCCTCACGATAGTTGGATTATCGAACGGGAACAATCCAAATAGAGGAAGAATTTTGCTTAGTGGATAGTGCTACCACTAAAACTATACTCAGGAAAATTAAGTATTTCCAAACTCTCACTAAAAGTAAGCGAAATGTCACGACTATCGCGGGCTGCAATGCCGTGATTGTTGGTTTAGGAAGAGCCATAATAATTCTCCCTATGGGTACTCAACTAGTAATTGAGGATGCACTCTTGTATTCTGACTCAACTCGTACCTTATTGAGTTATAAAGATATCCGTCGTAATGGTTTCCATATAGAAACAAATAATAACAATAAACATGAATATCTATTAAACACCAAAAATGATAGATATACCAAGCAACTACTTGAGAAAATTTCTTCACTATCAACTGGATTGTATTTCACATACAACAAACCCGTACAACATGTAGCATATAAGATATTTTTTAAAATCTTGATGTCTTCAAGACTTGGCATGATCGCCTAGGTCATCCTGGAATTAGGATGATGAGAAAATTTATCAGCAATTCAATTGGTCATCATATAAATACTTCAAATTTTTCCAAACCTTTAGATTTTGTGTGCACTGCATGTGCCACGGGGAAATTAATCTTAAGACCCTCTTATCTTAAGATCAAGGCTGACCACTAACATTCCTTGAACGCATTCAAAGCGATATTTGTGGTTCTATTCATCCATTAACTAGGCCATTTAGGTACTTCATGATACTTATTGATGCACCAACAAGATGGTCCCATGTATATTTATTATCCACTAGAAATCATGCTTTCGCAAGGTTCATTGCTCAAATTATCAAATTAAGAGCGCATTATCCGGACAATCCAATAAAATCCATCAGAATGGATAGTGCCGCCGAGTTTTCCTCGAAAGCCTTCAATGACTATTGTATGGCTTCAGGCATTAATGTGGAACATTCTATACTTTATGTATATACACAAATTGAATTAGCCGAATCTCTTATCAAGAGAGTAAAATTAATTGCCTGTCACGCTGATTGCATCTTCGATGAGGACAATTTCCTAGCATTAGGGGAGACAATATGTACCATAACAAATGCCAGGAAATAAATTGGAATGCTTCAAATATTTAGTCCTATGATCCACGTACTATAGAATCTAAATGTGAAGTTCAAAATATTATCAATTTGCAAAACATTACAAATAACCTACCAGAAGCATTTACTGCTTAAAAAGGTGTCACAAAATCACGCAATCCTGTTGTTAATGTACCAAAAAGAGTAGAGATTCCTACTTTAAATCTCCCAAATCAAAATAAGAGGGGGAGAAGTATGGTAACAAACGATAAAACTCCAAAACAGCATCCCCGGAAACAAAGGAAGAATACTTCTAAAACGGTAAATGCAAATCAACATTATGTTGATAGACACCAATTAGATATTGAAAATCCAAACAATATGGATGTTCAAAAGATACACCATATACCTAGCATAAATATGCACACAAATATAAGTGCTAGGACTCAGAAAACATTATCTCTAATACTTTGAGAAATATAGAAGAGTCACAAAGGTAAATGAAATTTCCATCAATTATATTGATTCTGGAGAATCATTCAATAGAAAAATTACAATTGTCGACATTAATTTCTCCTCTAAGATTGCAAGTGACCTTCAACCTAACCCAGAGCCTAAGACCATGGCAGAGTGCATCAAGCGCTCCGACTAGATCAAATGGAAGGAAGCAATGGAGGCAGAATTGCGCTCGCTCAAAAAACAATAGGTATTCTCATCGGTTCTACCTACTCCTTGTAACATTTTTCCCGTGGGATCAAAATGGATTTTCATCCGTAAAAGGAATGAAAACAATGAGGCGATGAGATACAAAGCGAGGCTTGTAGTACAAGGTTCATGCAGAGACCCAACATCGATTTCGATGAAACATATTCTCCAGTTATGAGTGGTATAACATTCCGATACTTAATATCATTTGCAGCTCAGAAAGGTCTATCCATGCATCTCATGGATGTAGTGACAGCATATCTTTATGGGTCACTAGATTCAGATATTTATATGAAAGTTCCTAAAGGGCTTGCTATTCCGAACAAGAATCATTCTCGCAACATATATTGTGTAAAGCTTCAAAAGTTATTATATGGCTTAAAGCAGTCGGGAAGAATGTGGTACAACCAACTAAAGGAATTCCTTCTAAATAAGGGTTTTTCCAATAATAAAGATTGCCATGTGTGTTCATCAAGAAATCCTTAAGTTTATTTTGCATTATATCCGTGCATGTGGATGATCTCAATATCATTAGAAATACACGGGATATGGATGAAGCACGCAACCATCTAAAGGTCGAATTTGAAATGAAAAGTTTAGGTAAAACCATATTTTGTTTAGGCTTTCGGCTTCAATATCTCCCATCAGGGATATTAGTGCATCAGTCTGCATATATCCAGAAAATTCTTTAAAAATTCAATATAGATAAATCATATCCATCAAAAACACCTATAGTGGTTCGATCTCTTGATATGAATAAGGATCAATTCAGATCTAAGGATGAAGATAAAGAATTATTGGGACCTGAAGCCATTGGAGCGCTAATGTATGTTGTAAATTGCACCAGGCCTATTGCATTTGTGGTAAACTTACTAGCTAGACATAACGCAGCTCCAACAAAACGTCATTGGATGGGAGTTAAGGGTATCTTCATATATCTCCAAGGTACAATAGGTTTTGGTTTATTCTATCAGTTTGACCAAGATAAACTATAAATGGATATACAGATGCTGGTTATCTATCCGATCCCCACAATGCGGATCTTAGACAGATTTTGTATTTTTACATGGTGGAATGGCTATATCATGAAAATCATCCAAATAAGCTTTAATAGCCACATCCACTAATTATTCTAAAATAATTACATTATATGAAGCTTCGTGTGAATGTGTATAGCTTCACAGAATGATCAATCACATACAACGGTCATATGATATTGGTTCAATCACGAAACCAACAATTATTATGACGATAATTCTGCTTGCATTTCATAAATGAATGCAGGTTATATAAAGAGCAATATCACAAAACATATTTCTCCTAAATTGCTCTATCCTCATGAATTACAGAAAAATGGAGAGATAGGAATCTTGCAAATGAAGTCATGTGATAATCTTACAGATTTATTCACAAAGTCCTTCCTACATCATTATTCCAGAAATATATTTTTGGAATAGGTACAAAACGATTTAAAGATTTGCAAGTATCAGGGGAGTAAACCCTTGATATAACATATTTATAATCTTCTAATTATAAAATTGCACTCTTTTCCTAATGAGTTTTTCCTATCAAGGTTTTCTCATACATAGGTTTTTAATGAGGCAATATGCTATCAAGCAATCATATATGTCATATCAATATTTTCTCTTATTTTTCCAAAAGGTTTTTTAATGAGTTTTTCTTATGATATATCCATACTTCTTCTTATTTTTCCAACAGGATTTTCAACAAAGTATTCTGTTGTTCATAAGACCACAAGAAGAATAAATTGATAAGAGGGAGTAGATTAATGATCAATTTATTATAATTAATAATTAGTTAGTGATTAATGATATCATTAAATTGCATACTAATCACGAAAAGGCTAATACCAAAGGGGTGTGTCCCTCTGACCCTTGGCCCCTTGAGCATGAATATAAACAGTGGTCCCATTAATAGAAAATAAGTTACTTTCATCTCGCTTTTACTTTTACTCTCAACGCAGGGTATACTGAAGCAAACTAGCGGGTCAGCTGTATATTTTGGTAGTAATGTATGCTCAAAAGAGCGCACGTCCACCGTGTGAACTCCCGTCTCACAAAGAACAAAGCAGCCGTCTGTCATGGTCCTTGGACTTCCTTCTTGCATTATCCAATTTTGCCATTCTTGCGTTGAAAATGGCACAACAGGTACCTGAAAGCTTACGCAGCCTGCTTCATTTTTTTAACTCCAAGGATGGACAAAGTATGAGCTTGCAGCATAATTAAACACAAGAATATAATATGCCCACAAATCTACACCATTTCATCCGTTCAGTAGAAAATATTAGTCCACTGATAATATTTACACATACCAATGCATCGCATAAACTCTGTCATCCAACGGAGCCGGGAGCTTTCCAGGGCTGCTATTCTGTCAGGTCAAGGCGTCAAGCGGATAAGGAGCTTTGTGCTGAGTGGCAGTCGGACGCAATCAACTGGGAGAAACCACTCCTCCGTATCTTCAGTGTCAGTAACGCTGAACCAATAATCCATCGTCGGCAGAAGACCCGGCCGGGGTGGGTGGGTCTCCATAAAACCCACCCATCCCAACGGCCTCCCGCCACCCTCTCACTTGTCACTACTCCCTCCGATCCGGCGATCCCACCGGTCGGCCGGCTCCTCTGCAGTCTGCACTGCCCCCCTTGTTCGTTTGCTCACCAGATCAGCGCGCGCGGCAGATTGGATCAGGCTGGCTGCCTGGTTCGGAGCAGGCTGGCTGATAACACCAAGCAGCCGGTGGATCATTGTTTAGTCGCCGGTTACCTGACCAGGTGTTGAATATTGCTGGCAGCACGGATTCCGGCGCGGGCCCCCCGGAGGAGCTGAGGAGCTGGTCCAGGAGCGGAGGTATCTTTTTATTCAGCGAGTGCTGTCAGTGTGTTCTGGCTCTCTATTTCCTCCCTTGTCAGTTTCTTGACTCCCCCGGTGTTGACTTGTGTGTGCTCTGGCCGTCATCTCTGATTTGCCATCTTCCTCTTCTTCTCCGTCGTCGTCGTTGGCTGCTGCTTACTCGCTACCCTGCCTGTCTGGCTATCTCTTTCCTTTCTTTCTTTCTTTCTTTCTTTCTTTCAGGGAGGAGAGGCTGAACAACGCGTGTGTGAGTGTGCCAGGAAGATAAGCGAGGAACTTGCTTCCCGGGGTGAGGAGAGGAGATCAGGAGGAGCGGGAAGGAAGGACTCGGAGATGGCCGGCGGGTTCGCCGGCGGCGGGGCGGCCCCCGGGAGGGCGGAGCTCTACGAGGGCAGGATCACCGGCTACTTCATCCTCGCCTGCATCGTCGGCTCCTTTGGCGGATCCCTCTTCGGCTATGACCTCGGAGTCTCCAGTCAGTACTTCTTTCTTCCCAACTCCGGGCTCTTCTTGCATTGAATTGAATGAGATTCATGCCGTCTCAAAACTGTCTGATTTGCAGTGTCCCGTTTCACAATTCTATGCACACAATCTCTCTCTCTCTCTCTCTCTCTCTCTCTCTCTCTCTCTCTCTCTGTGGTCTGCGCCGAGTGATTGCTCCTGAACGACACAACAATTTCTTGTAGAAGTTATCTGTTGTCAAACAAAAACGCGTAGAAATGCATGGGGATATTCTGATCCGAATTTCATGGACGGTCTCAATCATGCGTAATGCTTTGCATTCAAGAACAATAGATTGGCAGATGAAACAGAAATGGACACCGTAATGTCTCTATCTAGTATCATCTGTGCAAGGAAGGAAACAAAAATGTTTCGTGGTTGTTGCTCACTGTCCGATGGAATCAGGAAACTACGATTACCCCTCTTCAACAACCATTACCAAATCCAGTGCGATGACAAGAAGTTGTGTCGCCTCATCAATTTCTTGGAGACGAGACGTTCTCTGTCCTCCCATTTTTAGTACACATGTACTACTCTGTTTCCTGGAGTACAGCTCATCTCATCTGCACCACTGCAAATGGCATCAGTGAAAATTAGCATTTGAATGCACTGCAAAAACAAAAATCAAAGCTTTCCCTTCTTCTGAAGATGTTGGTGTCGTCGATCGCAGGCGGCGTGACGTCCATGGACGACTTCCTGAAGAAGTTCTTCCCGGACGTGTACCACCGGAAGCAGGCGCACCTGCACGAGACGGACTACTGCAAGTACGACAACCAGGTGCTGACGCTCTTCACCTCCTCGCTCTACTTCGCCGGCCTCGTCTCCACCTTCGGCGCCTCCTACGTCACCAAGCGCCGCGGCAGGCGCGCCAGCATCATGGTCGGCGCCACCAGCTTCTTCCTCGGCGGCGCCATCAACGCCGCCGCCGTCAACATCGCCATGCTCATCGTCGGCCGCGTGCTCCTCGGCGTCGGCATCGGCTTCGGCAACCAGGCCGTCCCGCTCTACCTCTCCGAGATCGCGCCCTACCGCATCCGCGGCGCCGTCAACCAGCTCTTCCAGCTCACCACCTGCCTCGGCATCCTCGTCGCCGACATCATCAACTACTTCACCGACCGCCTGCACCCGTGGGGGTGGCGCCTCTCGCTGGGGCTCGCCATGGGGCCCGCCACCGCCATCTTCGTCGGCGCGCTCTTCCTGCCGGAGACGCCCAACAGCCTCGTCGAGCGGGGGCACTTCGAGGAGGCCCGCCGCGTGCTGGAGAAGGTGCGCGGCACGCACAAGGTGGACGCCGAGTTCGAGGACCTCAAGGAGGCCAGCGAGGCGGCGCGCGCCGTCAAGGGCACGTTCCGGAACCTGCTCGCCGTGCGCAACCGGCCGCAGCTCATCATCGGCGCGCTCGGCATCCCGGCATTCCAGCAGCTGTCGGGGATGAACTCCATCCTCTTCTACTCGCCCGTCATCTTCCAGAGCCTCGGCTTCGGCTCCTCCGCCGCGCTCTACTCCTCCATCATCACGGGTTCCATGCTCGTCGTCGGCGCGCTCATCTCCATGGTCACCGTCGACCGCCTCGGCCGCCGCTTCCTCTTCATCGAGGCCGGCGTCCAGATGATCTCCTCCATGGTCCGTTATTGGTTCCTGCGTTCTTTATTAATTTAATTCACACAGGATTAACAGCGATCATTGCCATGTATTAATACACTGACAGACAGTACTGATGGATGTTCTTGTGACATTATTGGCTGGCAGGTGGTTGTGGCCGTGATCCTGGCGCTCAAGTTCGGGCACGGCGAGGAGCTGAGCAAGGGCGTGAGCACGGTCCTGGTGGTGGCCATCTGCCTCTTCGTCGTTGCCTACGGCTGGTCCTGGGGGCCACTGGGATGGCTTGTCCCCAGCGAGCTGTTCCCGCTGGAGATGCGGTCGGCGGGGCAGAGCGTGGTGGTGTGCGTGAACCTCTTCTGGACGGCGGCCGTGGCGCAGTGCTTCCTCGCCGCGCTGTGCCACCTCCGGTGGGGCGTGTTCGTGCTGTTCGCGTCTCTCATCGTCGTCATGTCCATCTTCGTCATCCTCCTGCTGCCGGAGACCAAGCAGGTGCCGATCGAGGAGGTCTGGATGCTGTTCGACAGGCACTGGTACTGGAAGCGCGTCGTCCGCAAGGACCCCAAGTACCAGGGAAACCTCCACCAGCAGCAGGAGATGGCGAGAGCTTGACGATGATACTATGGTTTAATAAGGTGCATGTGGGGTGTTTACTAGATGGACCAAGGTGCGTGATTACATTCTTGATGCAAAGATCTAGGAGCTAGGATTGGAGATGCTGCGGCTTGCCTTTGTCCATGGTTTCGTGTTCTTGGAAGTTCAGGGTTGTGGGGCAAGAAGTTGTCCCAATGTGTATTTGGTGGCAGGTAGCTGAATCGTGATGCTATGTGCTAGGCCTATTATGATGTTACTCGTTGTTCGGATTTGATTGGAATCGATCGAATTTATATCTTACGAATGCAGTGTTCGCACTCTGAATGCTCCAATTCGTTGTCAATATAACAGGCGCTTCATGCTCAAAGCATGTCTCCATCAAGTCTTTCCAATGATTATCTAAAAGTGAATAATATCTTTTTGAAGTAGTCTCAGCTCAATTGACAGAGAGCTTCGGAGTGCTCCATCGCGAAGGAAAAGGTTCGGGAGATGCTACTTAGCTAGAACAAATCATCTCATCATCTGAACAGCATTACGATAAAGATTTTCAGTCCTTTCATAGGTCAGACATAACCGAATTTCAGACATGGGCCCTTCCAAGCCCGATGCTCACATGGATATCTTACTCATCAATTCATCATCAATAATCAAAGATCATCATGTACTTTAGTCAGTCCTGCTTATATCCAGCTATATCCAGCCGTTTTCAACATTTCGTTGCTTGTTATGACAGTACTGAATCATCACAATCCTCCCCCCATTCTCACCGTTCTTTCGTTAACAAGAAAGGCGTCAATGTCAAATTTGTGACGCAATTGGCGCACGCACCAAGTGGAGAATTCTTCTTTTTCCCTTGCAAGTCGCAAAAAAAAAAGGATTTGTACCCCTATTTGCTATCCCTACTCTTTAGATACGCAGCTGTTTTCATTTGCCATGTTGTCCTTGCGTTTCGCAGAGTCTTCTGTCTACAGGCTGGATGCATAAAAGTTGCTCATGATATAGACATGAAGACTTCCTTAGCATCATTGGCCACGACTACAACATCCCGTTTTGGATTGGCAAGAGAAGTGGTTTAGGAATCATACATAATTCTAAGTTTATGCTAACACAGTGACACGGCATGTAGTATTAGTGTTGATAGTTCAGTTAGAGTTGTTTAGTTGCAAGTACAAATGATCTGGCTGTCTGAACACAACTATAAAAGGATTTGGTGTCCCTTTCATTGGTCAAACATTATCGAATTTTCAAATATCAGACTTTGACCTTTCCAGGTCAAATGCTCACATGGATGTCTCGCTCAACAGTCATCATGTACTTCAGTCAGTGCTGCTTATCTCTGTAGGTCCAGGAGCATTGAACATTTCATTGCTTGTCCTGCCATAAAAAAAAATCATTGCTTGTCGTGATAAGAGTTCCGAAGCATCACGATCCCCAATTCTCGCCTTAATTTTGTGAATATGGAAGGTGTCCACATCAAAATTACGACGTTGAACCTGATGCGAAATTTTCGTTTTCAACTTCTTTTTTTTTTTGTTGAGAGTACACTGGTCTGCTGCTCCTTTTACGCGGGTGGACGAGTTTGCCATCGGTCAGTCCTGAAGAGAGAGAGGTTGCCGTCGCCCAAATGCACTTCGAACACGGCGGCATATGACTCGAGTCCCACGAGTTGGAGAACACGAATTGGCCCCAAACTGAATCTTTTTACTCACAAAATTCACGTCTTTTGTAAAAACAAATCGTTGCGTTTAATTTGATGCCATGCTTACATTATACATTATCTTCCATGCCTTGCTTCAACTGGCCACGGAGATGCCACCCTACACTGCCAGGTTGTTTATTTGGTACACTCTCATTGCCAAAAATATTATTCTTTCTTAAAAGAGAACTGACCATTCTGAGGCAGATCTCCCTTTTTGCCTCACTTGATGTCGTCATCTCCTAGTTTTCTCAGTGCAGTGCTACGTTTCTATATGCAGATCCTTGCCATTACCATTCAAATAAGAACTCTTGAGTATCCCAGCAGGATCCCCTTCCCCTTATTTTGCGAATTCTTCCGTCAACGGACTGGAAACATCAACAAATTCCTCATGAGATAGGCATGATGACGTCCGTATCGGTATAAAAAGTTAACCGTTTTTATTCGACTGAACAAAATTCACGAGTAATGATAATTTCACCAGGATGTGACTGCTAACTTAATACTGAAGATGATTAACTAATCACGCTATGCTAGCCTACAATAGTACAATGGAGCAGTATTAGTATTACCCACTTCTCAAGAAATAGAAAATAATAAAGGCAACCGTGTTAAACCCCACAGAACATAGGGCTACCGTACATAAAGATCAAGAAAATTATAAAAAAACAGAGAAAAATACTAGTACTAAACAACCCTATAGATTATGGGTCACTTTTACTGGTAAGTTTCTTGCAGAAGAATTTCAATCTTATAATTTCTTTAATTACACAGTACAACTCAGACATTTACAACGCACGCGCACTCACTTCTATGAACATACGTATGCAAACTCCACTACTATGAGCATGTTCGAAAACTGAGTCGGCAAATCCTCGAGTTTGACGAAATCACCACAGGCGCCTCGCTGTCGATAGAAATGTCGCCTACCACTAAAAACACAATATCGCTATTCCCACGGAGAGTCGAGCCCAAGATCTAAGGTGCTAATAAGGCTCTTATAATCGCTATACTACATAGTCCTTTCGTCAAATCTAATAAGGTGCTAATATGACACAACTGACCAATAATTCTGTCAAATCTAGTTCTGTTTGCTCAAATTGGTATCTCAAGTCGGAAAGTTTTAAATTTTTTTATGAGAGAAAGTTTCAATTTAATCTTGTCCTAAACATTAATACCACAGGAGTATTAATAGGAGGAAATACCTTTGTTGTCTTAATGACAACTGTATCAGGAAACCTGTCCCATTATAAAAGAGCATATAATACAAAGAACCATGTAGATGCAGTTAGTATTTGAAGCTTTGTTTGAATAGCTGGAAATTTAGGATGCAGTTGGTCGGAATGATATACCTGCTGTTTTGCCATAATATGGAGCCCCAAATGTTGAGTTGCTTGATGATAATGATGCACGATGTCCCAGATTTGTGTCCAGCGATGGCTATGGAGATAAGAGCATCATGATGTCTATCAGTACATCAGGTAAGTGTAAATCTCCTTTTTAGTGCAGTACAAAGCATAGAACATATTTAATTTTTTGATGAAGTCTAATTTCT
The DNA here is from genome assembly GCF_002211085.1 of Panicum hallii. NCBI lineage: Eukaryota > Viridiplantae > Streptophyta > Magnoliopsida > Poales > Poaceae > Panicum > Panicum hallii. The sequence continues at coordinate 38,677,213 of NC_038043.1, forward strand.
AGCCTCTGTACCAATTAGGAGCCATTAAACTCATAAACATCTAGAAGAACTAGGATTTGAACCCTAGTGGCTGAATCATACACCCACAATAGAAAGTTAATTGAGTATTTTGCCCCCTCTTTCAGTGTTCTATTTTATAGAACCAAACCTGTCAACTTCAAGTTACACTTTTCTAAACGGCATTGGGATTTTATATACACAATAAAAAAAACAAGGAGACCTTCGGGGTATAACTTCTTTGAGTTGAATCAGTTAGAGCTATTTTTGGCACGTCACAATTTCATAGCAAGCATAGTGTCTGAAAAATGGCAAAGTACCTGAGATTCCTCTTGTTCATCGGCTACATCTACCAGAGAAGTTGATTCCAATGGAAGCCCAGGATGGCTTCCCGTAATTTTGTCTTTCGTGGAAGATATTGCTGGCAGATGGCACTGAATGGGTTGGGGATCTGAAACCTTGTCAGGTGGAGGATTTGGTACCTGGTTTGGCTGAGTTCGGTTACCTTGGAGTTCAGAATTAAATTGTAACACTACGCTCTCCCGGCAGCCAGATGAGTCAATTGTGCAATCTTGCCGGGACGATCTAAGTCTCTTGAATGATGCAGGCAATTTTGTGAGTCCAACACACCGTGATAAGTTAAGATATTTTAGACTCGTGCACACGCTGAAGATTGCAGCAGCCTTGTAGATTCAGATAAACGAGCTTTCTCAAACTGTTTTCCACACAAGGCAGTTCTTTCATGTACAAGTTTGAGGCATCAAGGTACCTTAGCTGCTTCAGCTGACAAATACAAGCTGGCAGTTCTGTGATACCACATCCGCTAAGATCCAAGACTCGCAAGTACTTATTTCCTGAGATTACTTCACTGACAGTGTCAAGAATCGTAGGTTTGTCTTCCTGCAAATTGGTTCTAGGTCTAAGAATTAGCGACCTGACCTTATGTGGTCGATGCTTTGTAAAAACTGGGAGCTGTGCGTAACGATGGTCACAGTACATCAAACTGGGCTGTTCCTTTTCTTGACAAAAACAATGTGTCCGACTGGCCTCTTCTTTTTCTTGAGGAAAAGAGCTGACTGTCTCTTCATCTTCTAAAATGACAAGGATATCTTTGTTCGAGATGAAACGGGCCAGTTCATATGCCATGTAATAATGCAGGCGTAGAACCTCACCTGTTGCGCCTGCGCTTCCGTCAGCATCGTCATCGACCTGGAGAAGTAAATCAGATTAAGCTTACATGATGTAGGTTACATCACATGAAAGATAGATTAATTCAGTTCGTGTTCGTGTTTTTTTTTGTTTGTTTACTTTTTTCTTGAGCGAAAACAGTTAGAATGGATCGAATTTTGTCCATGTCTTACTCTTCACTGGGCAATGAAAACTGATCATTTGATCTATGTTGCGAAGATACAATACAACACTGATAAGATGGTCATTCAATGGAAACCAACACTGCTAAGATAGAATAAAAGGGCAGCTGCATCCAGTACCAGGAAACGCTTAATTTAGGATGTACCGAAGGTCTCAGATCATACCTGAAGGAGATAAATAGACTTTAGTTGCTTTATGATGTTCTGTGCATTCATTTCGGCTGTAACAGACCCATGGTGTGGCAGGCTCAACCATGGTGAGTGAAATCCACTGCTGAATAAGCTTTCTCTTATGGATACGAGATCCTTTAGGGAAGACCGAGCAATACGCAAAACATAATCTCAGACCATGAGGTATATTATAGAACATTAGCTTGAATGGAGCAAACAACGTTAACTCCTTGCTTAGTGTAGTAGCATAATCCTCCTCTAATTTCCACAAGTCTTTGTCCCTAGCATTTTCCCAAACGGCCCGCTGATCCCATCCACCAGTACGTACAACAGAACCAAGGAAATCAGCAACAAGAGGTATGCCTTGACACCTTGAGATAATTTCCTTTCTGTACCTAGGGAACAGTGAATTGCGACCGCGCAATGCACTCACAAAGATATCTGAGCAATGATCACCTTCAATCATAGGAGCCAATCTGTACAATGGAAGAGTTGACATGTGTTGAGCAATTTGTTCATTGTGCGTGGTCACTATGATTACGCTTTCTGTCTCCGCATTACAACTTGTGAACATTTGTTTCAGTGAGTGCACATCGATCATCATCTGCGCCCCACAAGCCATCTAGTACGATGAGACATCTTTCTCTTTTCAGTATCTCATGAACCTTAGTTGTAATCTCCTGCATTGTGTTATCAGCATTCGGTCTTTCCTCACCCGACAAAAGACCCTGTGAAACTACTTGTCTCCCAATTCTTTTGATGTCAACTCTGGAACAAGACTTGTGTACGTAAACCCAAATTCTGCGAGTGAATCTGCTCCCACTATCCAGGTGGTTGAATACTAACCGTGCAAGACATGTCTTCCCAACACCTACAGGCCCAACCATAGCAATAATGGAAAGTCGTTTTGCATGTTCCTTTATGGTGTCCACAATAGCTTCCAGGTCGTTCACCCTACCGATTACTGGATCAGGGCCATCATACGAGGTGGTCTCTTTCTCAGGAAACTTCCTTGCCTCTGAACCAATACCAGTAGGTCCTGTACCATATCGCTCATTTAACTTGATGGCTGAATTCAGCTTCTTTGTCTCCGATATCATCCTTTTGACTGTCCAAACTCTAGCCGCAACCGGATTCGAATATGAACAGTGTAATGATGCCTGCAGTATTGTTTTGTTAAATAAGTCCAGCTGCAGGGGCGAAGCCAGACCGGAAGAGCGTCGGGGTCTTATGTATTACCCGACGGGGTCATAATGGACCATTATCAACTAGCTACAGTAGTTTACCACTGATTTTTTCAAAATCCGTCGGGGTCGGCGGACCCCAATGGCAAGGCACAGCTCCGCCCCTGTCCAGCTGGACAAGTCAAAATAGTTGTAGATATGTGGAATTCACTCTATCTATTGAGAAATTGAGAGAATTATAGCAATTTCTCGGCTATTTACCGTTATTTTCAGGTTTAGTTTGTTGGGCGTTGATTTGTGAAACTGAGAGATTCAGTGAGGCGTCTGATAACAAGAATGATTAGAAAAATGGAAGCAGCAGATATCGGAGACAAAGGACTTGAGATGTATTTCTTCCTGGAAGCTGCTAACTAGTAGGGAACATTATTCTGATCTGATGCAGAGAAATGAAAATGGCCAGAAAAAAAAATGGCATCTAAGTAATATCCTTGTTAGTTCCAGCCGCAAGGTAATTAAGAACTAAAGCAGAAGTCTTACCTTGTGGGCACAGGTGTTCTCATGGTAGAGCTCTTCGGAGGAGACAAACTCATCAATGGTGTCTTCGATCTCAAAAGCCAGCTGCTTGGCATCTCGATGCCAACTCTGCGCCAGCACGGTCTGCGCTTCGTCAGCAACCTCGATGCCAAATAACCACTTGTCTTTTTCCTTAAGCTGGCTTTCAAGGCAGAGGAGCTTCTCTAAATCTCTTAGGTCATCTCTGAAGCTGCAGAATAGGCTGCAACAATACACCTTCAAGGGAGAAAGACTGCAGCCAGCCATCCTATCAAAAGCTTTCTCAAAATCCAACTTCAGGACTATAATTTCCTTTTTGCTTTGGTGGCAGAGATGAAGGTACTCAAGAGACCAAGCCAGGCAATCTTGGATTGTCCTTGATTTAATAAAACCATATTGAATTTTGTGTATCAGCAACTGAATCACTCTTTGCAGTCTATTGGCTAAGAGTTTTGTGATTAATTCCATTGAGCAGTTCAAGAGTGAAATTGGTCGAAAATCACCTACTGTACAGAGGTTGTCTATCTTGGGCAGGAGAGTGATGTAGGAACCATTTATACTTTGCAGGCAAACGTCACCTTTCTGAAAGTCATCACAGAGTTTATAGAAATCTGGTGCTATGATAGGCCAACATTTTTCTAATAGTCATTATTGAAGCCATCTGGCCCTGGAGTCTTGTCTGAGGCCAAACTTTTAACCACATTGTCAATTTCTTCATGTGTGAAAGGGGTCTCTAGGACACCTAGATCCTGGGAGGCTTGAATAAGTTCCTCGAGGTTTGCAGGCATGACCACTGGATTAGTTGCACCCAACCTTTCCTTGTAAGCTTCCCACAAAATTTCTGCTTTGGTGATGTGACTGTAAGCTTCTTTGCCATCCACAGTTTTTAGCATAGTAATCATCTTTTTCCTATATCTAATGGTAGCAGTTGCGTGAAAGAATTGTACTAGCATCTCCAAATTTGACCCATCTAATGGTGCCTCTCTACTTCCAATACACTTTTTATTGATGCAACAAAGATAGCAACTTTTCACTCAGAAGATCTTTGAAATTCCATTCCTCAACAGTGAGATCTCTGTGTTCTTCCAAGATTTCCATCAGAGACAAAACTGCCTTAACATTGGTAATATTGGCCATGAGACCGGAAATGTGTTTTTGCCATGCCTTTAACACTCTTCTCAAATTCTTGAATTTAGCCATTAGGTTCTTTGCTGAATCCGTTTGGAAAGTTGGTAATTACCATCCATGATTTACCACTTGCATGAATTGATCATGTTCCATCCAGTAGTTCTCAAAACGAAAAATATTTCCTCTTGGGATTTCTGTTTCAACTTGAAGGAGACAAGGAGTATCATCTGAGACTTCTGACACTAGAGTTGAGGCCGTTGTATTTGGATAAGTTAGTGTCCAACTTACAGAGGTGAAGAACCAGTCAAGACGTTCTAACAAAGGTGGATGCTGTTTATTGGACCACGAAGAGGTACCTCAATTATCCCTAGCGCACTGATGGCCTCATTAAAAAGCATCATTTCTCATAAATCACCGCCTGGCCTGTTTCTATCATCCAGTGTCCTCATTAAGTTAAAATCTCCAACTATAATCCAATCCTGGTCATCTAGCATTTGTATATCTTTGAACCATTCACAGAAGTCTCTCTTTCCCTCCGGGGTACAGGGTGCATAGATATTTGCCATTATGCAAGGACTTGAATTCCAGCGACATAGGAAACTCATTCTGAAAGACTAGAGTCCCTTCAAAGAAGTTTCCTTTCCAAGCTACTAACATTCCTGCTGAGGCTCCAACCGAAGGTACAAAAGAGAAGTTAGTAAAGGAGTTGGGACAAATGTTTTTCGGAAACTAAAGATCAAAAGAGGTTTTCTTTGTTTCTTGTAGGCAAATGATATCACATCCACATTCTGTAATTTTATTTCTAATAGAGTCCCATTTTGAGTTGGAGTTAATCCCTCTCACATTTCAACTAAGAATTTTCCAAGCTTTGTTATGTGATTGATTCATGATAAACCACAAGAAAAAAGACCTTATAGGGAGATAACAAAATACCACCCAAAAACAGAGACAAGCTTCCCGGCCATAGCAACCATATTAAGCATATCATCACAGAGGGATGAAAGGAGAGCAGAAAGCTAACAACCACAAAGTTCAGTACTGAATAATAATAAGCAGTCCAGTATAACTGTTTAAGCAGCTGACCAACAACCACAGAGTTCACAAGCCAAAAGAGAGAGAGGTTCCAGTACAACTGATCAGCCCCCAGGAGAAACATCAGCCTCCTCTGTATTTTGCAAAATAAATCCCAAACTAAGCCCTTACCAGGCCACCATTCCCTGACAAAATACACACCAACCCTGACTTCTGCTAGCCACTTACTTCTTGGATTTCTTGTCTGCATCTTTAACAAGATCATCTTTCTTGGATTTGGTCTTTGCCTGCTTTGTTCCTCTAGGTCCAGCAGGTTCCTCAGAGCCTTTCTTCTTGGAGTTGCCAGGAGCAGCCTCACCCACTTCCACAGAGGCGGATTGTGCTTTTTCTTTCTGTCTTGGGCCCAATAGCTATCTTGGAAGCAGTTTTCTTCTTTTTGAGTGCTCCTGCTACCAACTTCTCTTCCTCTTTTTGCAGAAAGTCATCCTTACGTTCTTCATGAGGGAGGGTGAGAGAACTGGTGGTTCACTGTCACAAGCCAAACAATTCTTGTCCATGCAGGAATTGGATTTAAAGCCTTTTGTTGTTTTCTTAACCCTGAGGCTTCTTCTGACAGAGGTATCTACTAGGATTTCCTCTTTTTTCTGCTTCTTTCTTTTCTTGATAATGATACATTCACTGTGAGGCTGAGCCATACTGTTAATTGGTGAGGAAGGGGGAGTTAGCTCCTCAATAACTGCTTTGCCTTTTTTGTCGTCCAGAGAAGCTTGCAAGGCCTGGGTGCACAACAAAGCCGACTCGGAGGGACACTGTTGAGGAATAGAGAAGATCACACTGCCTTTATCCGAGGGGAAAAAATCTAAAGCTTTGGAAGCCAGAAAGGTGCTTGCCCAGTTGAAGTGAGTTGGAGACAATAAAAGAGTGGTAAAGAAGTTGCTCCATTCAACAGGGATCTTGACAGCAGTCTTATCAGGCTCGTTAAGAATGGATGTTAAGAATGCTTTTCTTCGTGGTGATTTGCATGAGGAAATTTATATGCAACCATCCCAGGTGTTAATGCTCCTTCATAATATGTCTGTCGTCTTCAACGTGCTTTATATGGTCTTAAATAGGCTCCTCGTGCCTGTTTTGAGCGTTTCGTCTCTGCGATACAAGCAGCTGGTTTTACACCTAGTGATCATAATCCTGCCTTATTTATTCATCTCTCTCCATGTGGTTGTACTTTGCTTCTTCTATATCTGGATGATACGTTGATTACAGGCGATGATGCGGAACATATTTCTGTTTTGAAGAAGCAACTTGGTGAGCAATTTGAGATATCAGATTTGGGTCCTCTGAGTTATTTCTTAGGGATTGAAGTTCAGCACTCTCCAAAGAAATATTTTCTCTCTCAATCTAAATACATAGAGGATCTTATTGGTCATTGAGGCATCAGCGACAACCGGACAGCTGCCACGCCTATGGATCTACACCTGCAGCTTCGTCCCACTGATGGTACGCCTCTTGAGGATCCCTCTTCATATCGGCATATTGTGGGCAGTCTTATTTATCTTACTGTCACTAGACCCGATATTGCTCATGATGTCCATATTTTTTATATTGCTCATGCTGTCCATATTTTGAGTCAGTTTGTGAGTGCTCCTACCTCCGTTCATTTTGGACATTTACTTCGTGTGCTGAGATACTTAAGGGGGACCTCATCTCAGTGTTTGTTCGTGATGTCCGCTTCAGCTTCATGCTTACTCGGACTCCACTTGGGCGAGTGACCCAACGGATCATCGTTCCATCACAGGATACTGCATTCTTCTTGGCTCATCTTCTCTTGCATGGAAGTCTAAGAAGCAAGCAGATGTATCTCGGTCTAGTACACAGGCAGAACTTCGAGCATTGGCTACTACTACTTAAGAGATTGTATGGCTTCGATGGTTGTTGGCTGATTTTGGTATTTCATGTGATGCCCCCACGCCTCTTCTTTGTGATAATACAGGAGTCATACAAATTGCCAATAATCCTATGAAGCGTGAACTTACAAAGCATATTGGAGTTGATGCCTTCTTTACTCAGTCTCATTGTCATCAGAAAACCATTGCTCTACATTATGTGCCCTTTGAGCTGTAGTTAGCATATTTCTTTACTAAAGCACAAACTCGAGAGCAACATCGGCTTCACCTAGTCAAACTTAATGCTTCAGATCCTCCACTTCCACCTTGAGTTTGAAGGAGCGTATTAAATATATAAAAGACTCTCTATATACCCATGAGGCTCTTTGCCGAGTGCCTGATATTTTGCACTCGGCAAAGCCCTGGACACTCGGCAAAGGCCTCGTTTCCGGTAGTGTCTATATTCTCATGAGACTCTCTATATTCCTATATGGCTCTCCATAAATAGAGGACCATCTCGACATATTGCTATTCATCTTCTCAGTCCTCCAAGGTTAGTAACAACTGACACCATCAAATGTCTCGAAACCATCTCCCCCAACAAGGTGGGCAGGTAAGCGGAGGCGCTCGCTCCCAGCTGCCGGCGCAGGGGGGGCGGCGCAGCGCAGGAGATGAGTGAAAGAGAACAGGCAGTGGTGTGCTGCGTGAGGTAGAGAGAGGGTTTTAACAGCTAGGGTTTAGGATGGGCTGGTCTTGTTGGGCTTCCGTTTCAACTGGGCTTCCAATTGAGATGTTATAGTCAACCGTATCAGATGGATGTATCGCTAAGTATTGGGCACGTATCACAAATTAAATTATTTATTTTTAAATCAAATTAATCCGATATGCGTATCTGGACGTATCGTGCCATATCATATACGGGTACGTCGACCTTCAAGGCGTATCGGTGATTCGTAGGGATTGCTTCATTCATGTTGCATCAGTTTTATATCCATTGTTCTCTTTCCCTTAACGTATGATGCACAGAACCTCTGGGTTGATTTCTTTTTTTGAAAAAAAAATTCTCATGTGATTTAAGGTCGTGAATGCCAGAGATTCTAAATCAGATCTGAGCTCTCAAGGTAAGATCTCAACCATAGGATCTTAACATAAAAATCATAGAAACACAGATTATATTGATGAATAGAATCGTATAATCAAGCCCCTAGATGTAGAATCGTATGACAATTGTCAACCATGCATGCGATGCAGCACATGTCAATAACTAGCTTCTCTCTTTTGTCCCTTCCCTGCGTTTGTATGACAGTAACTTAGGGTAAGAAATATATGATTTTGCTGCTGACATTTCATTTTCTGCGGGAAGTATTTCCTCCAGTACTGGAGCAATTGGTTTTGCATGTTGGCCATGTTGGCCTGTAATACCCTAGATGTTTATAATTCTAAGTAAGAAAATCTAAACATAGCATCATATAATAATGCAAAATTATTGAAACAGTGCATTTAATTATGTGTGCGCATATGCATAGGTATGAATGTGTATATGCATGTGTATGTATGTGTGTACGTGGGATTTGTTCCTTTTGTATTTATAATATTTTCATGCTCCACCTTTTATGAAAAATATAGCATAAAAACACACTCATATTTTAGTATCTTACAAAATATACTGCAAACAACATTTGCAAATTCAAATGTTAAACACATGAGATGAATAGGAATTCAAATTCTAGTAATCTTAAATTTAAAATAACTTCTAAACTAAAGCTCAAATAAATTTTGATCCAAAATGAAAGTTGTAGATTTTTAAATTTTCTATAACTTTTATGTTCAAAGTTTTTCAAATTTCTATTCTAAGTTCTAAGAAAATTTAATTTGAATCTCGACCCTTTTCTCTCTCCCTCCCTTTCTCTTCTCTCCCCTCCCCTGTTCTATCCCATCGAGAGGCAGCGGCCGTCAGCCACCTGGCCGGCGATGCTTGCCGGCCGCAAGCCACCAAAGGACAGCACCTTGACAGACCCCGGCTGGCCGGCGGCCAAATCTCCCTCACCTACCCCGAATCCACATATGCCCTAGGCGCGCGCCACGCAGCCGTCGATTACCAACGACCAAGCCACGACGCGCCGGCGATGCCGCGCCCTTGCCACGGCCTTGTCCCTGTCGCACCTCCCTCAGCTTGGCCGCGCCCAGCCCCTCCTCCCCTTCCCTGTGCGCCTATAAAAGGGCTGCACCAAGCTCTGCTCACACGCGTCCGAGTACCACCACCACCGCACCATTAGCGCCGCCACTCAACCTCGCCGTCGAGCTCCACTTTCCGCTCCACCTCCGCCCAAACCGAGACTCTAAACGGGTCGCCCTCCACCTGCTGGTACTCCCCGACTTACCCACGCCGTCCTCCCTCGCCGAACCGCCGCCACCCATCACCCACACCTCGCTGGAGCTCCTGCTCACAACCGGCAGCTCAACTCCAACCACGCCAGCCCCAACCGAGCACACTAACAGGTTTCCCTCGACCTCCTCGTGCTCCCCCAACCCTTTCCCCTCGCCGCCGACTAGTTTTCTCGCCGGATTTCAGCCGAGAAACACCCAGCCCCACATAGGGACTACATTGCAATCATCAAGTTCTTTTTAGGGTCTTTTCTGCTATATCCAGGGACCTACTGAGAGAACTCGAGTATTTTATTTTCAAGAGGCTGTCAATTGTAAAATTAATCTAAAATTATAGAAAAATACAAACTAAAATTTATTGTGACCCTCTTGATGAATCCTACAACTTTTGCACAGAAGGATGACCAGTTACAAACTATAACTTGATCTAAAATTAATCTTATTTTAAAAGAGCCCATAAATGTATCTCTTGATTTAGGATAGTACTGTGAATGATTTTTGGACTGCAAGCTGGTCTCTTCTTGTTAAGACTTGTGTAAAAATCTTAAGACCAGAACATGGCTCTACATGTAGTTTTTGTTGGACCTTGTTTGATGTGCTATTTTGCTAGAGTTACCTGTTCACGCTATTCTATTGATATGTTAGAAATTTTTACAGTAGAGTAATCTTGATGTATAAATGCTATGGATAAAGTTTGGAAGTTTTTACTTCTGTCTAACTTGCTCATATGTTTTTAGTTAAGCAAAACTATATTAAAACAAAGTAACTAGTTCTATGCTTAGAAAAATAAGAAATTTTAACCAGAGACTACCTTTGAGTAGATTATCATGTTGGAAAAGTTTGAGATATAGAAACTTTGTGAAAGTGTCTGTAGAAATAAATCTTGATTAATGTAGAGGAATATTGACTTATTTTCTATGCTCTGTATCTTGCACACTAAAATCTAAAAAAATTATAGTAGACTCACAAGAAGTTTAGCGGTACTCGGTTAAATATTGAGCATCAGTTTTTGCATGGTTTGTTCTATTTAATTAGATCTTGATCCTAGCAGTAGCTATTTAATGTATTTTTCATGATTAATCTGCTGATGAAAATGGCTGAAAATTTATAGTGAGCTTGTGCTTAGGTAATGTGCTCGGCATAAAATCTCAACATCAGAAACTATCTCTAGGAGTTGTTTTGCTGTTAATCCATGCTTACTCTTGAAAAATAGCCGTTTATGAAATGACAAAACCCTTCACTTACTTAACGAAGTTAGTTAATCTAGATACTACTCGATAAATGAATGTCCAAGGAAAAGAAAATGAAGTACTTTACAACTTAACTTGAGTTTTGTTAAATTATAACTTTACAGTGAAATAGTTATTTATCTTGTACCATTAAAACAACTCATAGATATCCATTCAAATAGAATCGACGACTCTCGCCAACCGAACCTACGAGCTGGTGCTAGAGTTCAAGAGTGAACAGCGCGAAGCTCAAGTTAATCTAACTGAAGTTGCTGAAGATCTGAACCAAAGTTTGGAAGAGCCCAAGGCTAGCTTTGCTCAGGAAGGCAAGCCCCGGAGCATAACTCCTACTTTTAAACTTATGCAACTTTTATTTATATATGGTATTGTGCATTAAGTTTGTAGAGGTTGATTGAAATCCTAGTTGCATGATCCTAGTACCTATAATCTGAACACTAGGCTTGTTTTACTTATGTTGGAACCATAAGGTCGATGGATGGGGCTATATTACAATATTCCTGTTGATGATTGGGACCCATCTATTTAGCAAAAATGCTAAAGTCGCGGTGTGTGGTAGTGGTGGTTAAGTTTTTGAACGTACTAACCACATACCGAGAATATGGTAATTGATAAGCTTAGGTACCTGATTGAACCGGGGCTGGAACATACCTCCTATCATCTTGATGTCGTTCCCATGGGTACATTGTGAGTGCAAGAGCAACTACGGCCCAGCATTGTTCCGTGGTTCGTGGACCTCTGTACTCGAGGACGATGGCATTGTTCCATGAAATGGGAATAAAGGGGAAAAGTTGCACGTGTAACTCTGTGAGCAACCACGTGACGTGTGTTTAGATTTTCCTTGCAAGGTTAAGAAATTCGATTCGAATCGTCCGTTTCTCACGGCCATTGAGACTGCTTAACCCTTTTACCACATAGAGTAAGAAGAGGAACAATGATGATAATTAATCTGGTTGGATGCTCAATTAATTTTTTCCACCATACGTGATTTGGATAGTTGCTTACCTAGAATGGTTAATCAACTAGAACGTGATGCTAAAACTTGAAAGTAAGGACTCACTCTTAGATGCTTTTTAGCAAAAATAACCCTCAGCCAAAAGCCCTGCATATCTAGGAGTCGGCTAAATATATATCACTAGTCGGGTAAGCCTTGCTGAGTATCAGTATACTCAGCTTTGCTTGTAGCTTTGTTTTCAGACGAGAGTTTTGAGGATATAGTTGCTAGTTTGACTTGGCCATGTAATCTTCTTTCTGATTGGTCGGTGGAATGGGATGCGTTTCCGGCCAACGGTGATAACACTGAATGATGTTATGTACGGGCTTCATCATGATATCTTGTATCGTCATTAGAACTATTATTTATTTTTCGCTGCACTATTGAACTCTGAAAGTACTTATTTATGAATATTTTTGAACTTGATTTGTAATAATAATTTCTGTTGAACTCTGGAATATAAAATTTGTGGATTGTTGTAATCTCTCGGCTCACCTTCACGTGGGTCGGTTGTATATATGCATTGTTTCGATCGAAATTCCAGTGGTTGCATCGAGATGTTACCCGACAGACTGTCATTTTATTTCGTTTTAAATGCATGTTAGCCCGGATTGCCTCTATGGTGATAGTTAGTACACTTAAGCCGGATTAATTCGGACGGTTCTGTCACAGGGCCGGACAGGAAACCGCAAAAGCATTTCTCCAATGTACCTGGTAAGCATTAGGAGAACAACTTATGGAATAACATCAAATCAACTTAATGTGAGATTTCGAATGTGGCAGCCAAGGAAGATCCAGAGGGGCATCCTGGCCAGCTTAATAAATTTTCACTAGGAGAACTAAAAGTTGCAACAGATGGCTTCAGCGATAAGAACAGTCTTGGAGGAGGTGGGTTTGGCAAAGTCTACAAAGGAAGGCTGGCAGGTGGTTCATTAGTAGCTGTTAAGAGACAAAAGAAGGAGATAACACCTGGTGCTGGGGACTGCAATTTCAAGCAGAAGTTGATATACTTAGTACGGTTGTACACAGAAACCTTTTGCGTCTTCGCGGATTCTGTATAATATCAACGGAAAGGTTGCTTGTGTATCCATACATGGCCAATGGAAGTGTCGCGTCACGTTTAAGAGGTACTCTGTTGTTTACTGCAGTCATAGTCTTTTTGTTGTGTATTTTAGTTTGTTGTACTGTGTTATCAACAATATCAAACTGGAAGGAATTTATTATTTGGTTTTATTCTGCAGAACGGCCAGGATCTGAACCTCCACTAGATTGGAAAACAAGAAGAAGGATTGCATTGGGCTCTGCCAAGGGCCTGTCCTATTTACATGATCAGTGTGATCCGAAGATTATCCATCATGATGTCAAAGCTGCAAACATTTTGTTAGATGAAGACTTCGAAGCTGTAGTGAGGGATTTTGGTTTGGCCAAACTAATGGATTACAAAGATGCCCATGTAACTACTCCAGTTAGTGGAACGGTGGGTCACATTGCACCAGAATATCAATCATCAGGAAAATCCTCTGAGAAAACTGATGTATTCAGTTATGGAATTATGCTTTTGGAGCTTGTCACAGGGCAGCGTGTCCTTGATCTTACTCGCCCTGCCAATGATGACAATGCCAGTCTGCTTGACTGGGTAGCTTACTATTGACATTTCCTCAGTTTAAATTGCAGTGTAGATATGCATGCCGTTTTGCAGAATTGCTGCATGATGTTGTGCTTGGATGCTCACTTTTTCTGTACTACCATAAAAAATTATTAGTCACTCTATCTAATAATAACACATGGAGCTTCAGTAGAGTGTAAAAAAGAATGTATTGTTTCTGAATTGGTGCATTGTTTACAGCTAGCAAAACGGAGCATATGGTAGAGTACTGGAGTGGAATATCTCTGGACGTAATATTCTTCTATTCGTTAACTTATCGCTTTAGCTTGTACAGGAGTTGTTCTCATTTTATTATTTATGATAAAACACCGGCTTTGACTGGCAAGCTAATAGAGTGTTTTATGTGCTTTGTGCAGGTCAAAGGGTTGCTCAAGGAGAAAAAAACTTGAGAATCTGGTTGATGACGATCTAAATGACAACTACGTCGATGTTGAGGTGGAATCCCTGCTTCAGATCGCGCTCCTCTGCACGCAGAGGGATCCCACAGAACGTCCTAAGATGTCAGAGGTGGTGACAATGCTTGAAGGCCATGGCGGCCTGCCTGAGAGATGGGAGGAGTGGCTGAAGGTAGCAGATCAGGATGTCGAGCTAGGCCCGCGTCGAACATCAGATTGGATTGCCGAGTCGGCCTACGTGCCCCGCGCAGTTGAGCTTTCAGGGCCGAGGTGATGATAGCGCACACAGCACACTCATGACCTGCCGTTAATATTTTGCGATGCGTCGCCATGGACATCTTATGCTGAGGGCATCAGAGCTAGAGGAGCTAGTGTCGTGTGCAGTTGCTGCATGCACCCGTGCTCCTGTCCTTGTAAACCACCGCTCAAGTTGACTAACCTAGAGATTAACAGAAATAGTGATTGGGAAACTGGAACGGGAGGAAGGTGCCAGTCTTCCAGTACAACCCTTTTTCAAGTCATCTTGAAGGTGCACTGTGAGGCCGTTTGATCATTGTGAAATAAGTGCAGTACCGTGTCCCGGGGAGTCATAAAGCTATTCTGTTTCATGTTTTAACTTGTTTGTATAAAAGAACTCTGAGCGTCTTATCTGAAATCGTAAGCTTTCAGAACACTTCTGAAAAATTTACATCGTGCTTCTTTGCATCTTTACTTCGACGGCACCAGGTGACACAAATGTGCATCGTGGTTTTTGCTCAGACGTATGAAGAGGAATCCTTGAGACAGCACGTTTGGCCTGTTTGGCCTGTTTGGAGTGCTGCCCCACCTGCCACGGCACGCCACACCTTTTCCGCCGCAGGTGTGGCGGCCATTTTAAGCGCCACAGGTTAGGCACGCCGTGGCGAGTGGAGCGGCACTCCAAACAGGCCTGTTGTACACTAGATTCTTGTTCAATTGGAGGGCCACCTCATGGAAAATGTAGATGGGTGCAACCAGCGTTGACCAGTTTATATGAAATGTTAATTTTAATATTAACCATTATATAAAATTGGACCCTACCTTATAGGAACACAGCGTTATGCATCTATCATTTAATTGATCCATCGAACTATAAACCAACGCCAAAATTATGAATATCCACATGGTATCAATATGGTGGCTAGAGCAGAATGACAAACCGAATCTGCGTTTATAGTTGACGAATTATTTCGACTTGCAACAGAGCAGAGAACCTCCAGCTGTTAACATTTTTCATAAATTTTGAGTAACTGCTGACCATGGACTGGTATCACAACTCCCGAGCATCTAAGGACCTACATTCTTTAACAAGTTTCACAATCTATATATATAAGTACTGGAACTAGGCAAAAACGTCCAGACAACTGAATAACAAGAGTTCCTTAGCCTGCACCATTTCTTCCTTATTTTGTTCCCTTAGCTAATCTGTTGCTAATCCAAATCAACAGAACTCTGAAGATAATGCTCTGTTCGTTGTGAGATTGACATTGAAGTCAATGAATAGGTTTGATTATGATCGGCTATCTTTCAAGCCTACTCCATGATTTTCTTTTATTACATAAAAGTGAATTTTCAATAAAAAATTTAATAGCTGGAAGCTAAGAACAATCACCACTCCTCAAGCTTTGCAGAAGATTTAGATAGCCACGAGAATCTGGGTGTATGTACCTGAAGACATGGTTACAAATTACAATATCAGCAATTCAGCATCTAAGAAATTATTTCCCTTGAAATCTCAGTGCTAAGAAAACAATGTAATATGCATATAATACCCATGACGGAAGAGAAAGTCGATGATCACAAGGTTGCAATTTGGCTTGAAAAATTCGGTCCTTCGGATAATGTTCGCAGCATGTGGCACAGGGATTAGTCTGAAGCTATCAACCTCTCCATCTGGGGAAAAATTATGCAGCAGATTGCAATTTATATCGATGTGAATACAGAAAATCAGGATGCTGCAAAGTTTCAGATTCAGCATCTACCTTCATTATTAGGAACAAAATCTTCAGGAAGTTTGAGGTCATAGCAGAAGAGGACATCCCTTTTGTATCTAAAGCCTTCAATGTCCATGTAAGAAATTGCTCCAACAGAAGTAGCACTAGTGAAGTAAGATACTTATTTGTTAAATATTTCAAACAGAAATAGAACAAAGACTCGAAAATGGAAGCAGCAATTTCTAAGACAAAAGTTTGCCATGTTACTTGGTTGATATGGATCTTGGAATTCCAGCTTCCTCTTCACATTCCTTGATGATGTTCTCTTTGCAGGAGATACCATATGGCTAAAAGTTTCCAAGTGGAGCTAACATAAGCTAACAGATACTCAATTCTACTTCTACATTAGAGAAACAAGGAAAGAAAAAAGGAGCAATTCTATTCTACTCAGTTAAGTTCTTTCATTCAGGATATGTTAAACCTCATCAGCAAAAACCAAAAATCAACAAATACTCCATAACCCACCTTGCCATGCTGCCTAACTTTAAATAACCATATCCTGATTGTTACCATCTAAATATATAGTTATATACCCAGAAGCTATCTAAAACTCTGCCCCTTTTGTCCATGATGTTCATTTTAGATGGACTAATATTGTGAAAATTTCAATAGAACTTAGGAAAAATAAATCTCAGTAGGACTGATTGTCTTTTTACCTCTAAACTCTGTATGTTAGACCAAGCAGGTAATTCGGTCCAAAATTCTTTTACGCCTGATGTGACCAGGAAATGATTACAGGCTAGAAAAGTATACATGGACGATTTACTACTATTTCAGAAATCAGAATATCTCCAAAAGAGCTGAAAAGTTACTAAAAGAGTTCACTACATATATGTTTAACCAAAGACCAGGTGCACGTATGCCATACAAATTAACAACACAGAGAATACTCCCTATGTCCCTTGAGTGATTGGAGCAAATTCGGACCTCTAGGAAATGAAAAGGAGTATGTGAATGATGTGCATTTATTGATTTGTGGTTGAACATTCTCAAATAGGAGTTACAAAATGCCATCACCTGGATTATATAGAATCCAGTTTAACAGTTTTAGAATGAAAATGGCATCATAGGTCATATGGTGCACATAGGCACAGTTGGAAAAATTCATAAACTTTTGACACCCGTCTGTGGCAGCAAATATTTTTTGTTACTAAGGTAAACAAAAAAAATTCAAGAGAAGAATGGGAATGCACACCAGGCCACCAGCAACAAGATGGTCGAGCATTCCTGGATATGTTTGCTTCACATCACTTCTTTTACCAATCCAAAGAAATTTCTGGCCATCTTTCTCAACATACCCATTCATATGAACTCCGTAAGCCTGTCATGAATATAAGTTTATTGAGAAATGAGAAGGATCTAACAGTTACAAATTGTGGGAGGAGAACAGCTACCAGATATAGAGAGAAAAAAAAGTGAGCAAATTTGGAGTACATGAGGACAAGATTAGCAGTTGGATAGCACCAATAGAGGTGTACAATATTTGACAAACACAAGTCATAAAGAATGCAATATAAGTACTGCATACCTTTTTTTTTAAAAAAGAAAGTACAGCATACCTTTATACCAAAGTAGGGAGCAGCAGCACGTTCCAGAGAGAAATACACAGGCATGCCATAAGATGATGTTACTGGGTAGAGCTGTTAGATTGCAAAACATTATCAGAAAAAACTAAAGAAATATATGAAACTAGAGTTGAATTTCCAAGTATAAAGCAACTACCAGTAAAATTTCTGAGGGTAAGCAATATGACAAAAAAAAAATCCACAACTTCTTTTGAAGAAATTTAGCTGTTGCTTCGACAAAAATGCCAGCATGTGGTGCATTGGTGTCTTGGTGATGAATGAATGAGGCATAGACAACTATAGATCATTCCAAACAACTATTGTGATCAGCTACCAAGTCTTTTAACCCCAGTAGAAGAAGCATGAATAAGTTCAAAATATACTTGTCACTACAAGGCTGATTAACACTGTAACACATAACAAAGTGTTCGCAAACCATTAGGTTTATATGGCCTATCAGTATTTTCAGTATCAATGTATTTAGCCATGCAAATGATTTTCTGCTATAGTTAAATTGACAACAATGAATGGAAAAATAACTGTTCCCAAATGTTAGACCAATCAGGTTGTTTCTGGCTCATGATTCAATCAGGTTGTTTCTGGCTCATGATTCATAACCATTACATGATTTATTAACCTTGGCTTATCTCTCTGTTCATACTTCATACACTCATGATGTCATCACAAAAAATTGAAAAATCAGCAAATGCAGCTGAATCATTTCACAAAACAGTTCAATAATCCATGAATCCATCCTAAGTACCTCATTCCGAATACCTGGAATCATTTCACCGAGACTTTTTATGACTTCTCCAATAGCATGTGTTCTGTCCTCTGGTGTCCTAAGTGACGACTGGAGAGACACATTTTCCACAGTGTTGCTGCTATTATTGCCTGAGATGGTAAAAACATCATGGAAGTCTCTGAGGTGCTTGACAAATCTGAAATTGGCATCACTAAGTTAGACACCTTATAGAAAGAATCTGGCCTTTAAGTGCAAACTGGATCTTGAACAATGTAACTTTGTTCAGCAGTTTAGCATGCTCATAACCGCCCCTTTTTTTACTTTGTCTATCTGAATTCCAAGTCCAGATCTATCTGAATTCCAAGTCCAGATAAGTAAAACCTAGCCCCCCTACATTGGTTTAACCATTTGCTAGACTTGTTGTGTAACTTCTGTTCATCCTGTCATGCCTAGACCACAATGGTTATGTTTGAAGAACGTTTATTTTTAGGAAAAATCGCTTACATGCGACAGAGATCACTATAGTTATCATAAAAAGAAACTGGTGCAACTTTAATACACCAAAAGTTCAGTCTTCTTTTTTCTTGTATTAGTTCCTTGAAGTTTAACCACTGACATTAAGTATGACAAATTTTGCCACTGCCTTATCTCTTAACCTGACCTTTCTTCCTCTATCAGACCTGAGCTCAAGCACACAAATCCATAGCTCCGATGCCCCTGCCACCCACAAGATCTTCACAGTGTCATTAACCCTGACTCACCACCAGCACTGTTCACCTCCAGCCTCTACCCGGTACCCAACTTGTCCTAGTCGCCATGCCTGCACCTTGCGCTCTATATATGAAGGTGTGCAGCCATGGTGTCCTGAAGAAAGTAGGGGTAAAGCAACAACCAGAACCTACCGCTCCATTCTTGAAGAAGGATATTACAAGACGTATATGGTATAAGAACTGCATATAATGGGCTAGGATTCTAGCCAAGTTGCCAACTCAGCTCAGAAAAATTAGATTAAGTTTTCTTCCCTTCCTTTCCTTTATCTTCCTGATTCTCACCTAAATTTGTTTGGTTGATCACAAACTAAAATTGGAGTTCTTCACTACCACACATAGTCCCAATACCTCTTATATGTTAAAGATTATACACTAATACACTACCAATAAGTAAATAAAATCTTTAGGTTGCTCACATACAGCACATACTGGGGATGAAGAAAAAGATCAAAACAAAACATTGGTAGAAATATTTCTTTCTGAGATGATATGTACATATAAGGTTTCAGAGTAGAAATTACACTCACCCCTTGTGGACATATCCCACGACTTGATCCTCCACCAGGAACTTCACGAACTCCCCCCTTTTGTCCTGTAAAACCCCCACGCAAATCCGCACAGCCACATATCACATATGAGGCGTTCGCACAGCATACGCTTACAATTGCGCGAACGCACGTGGGAGCGCGAGAGAAACTCACCATTCCCCGGTTGCATTTGTCGACCTTCCGGAAGTACCCGGAGAGATCGGACTCGTCGCCGCGCCCGCCGTCGCCGGCGACGCGGAGGGCGTCGGTCCAGCCGAAGCCCGCCGCGGCGGCATGCGGCGCGGTGGAGGAGAAGGAAACCGAGAACGGGAGGCGGCGGCGGGTGAGGAGCTGACGGCGGGTTGGGGAGCTGCCGCGAGCGGCGGCGGCGGCGATGGTTGCCATAGTGGACATGGCTTGTTCTACCGGGAGAAATCAGGAAATGCCCGAGGGGGAATTTGTCCTTTTTTTCTTTCAGCAAAATATAGATTTCGCAAAGGTGCTTCTGGCTTGTCTTTCTTCTCCTCGATCAGTCCTCGCGTCTTGTTTAAGTTTAGAAGGTAAAAAAGTAGTGATGATTTTTCTGGATGGAGTGAACCAAAATAAGCAGTGCGATTTGATCTCGATTTTTACAATCACCTTGATAAATTGACTAATGACTAGCATACGCGTAAGCGAACAAATAAAGTGAATGAAAACAAGAAATGTTGGCAAAACAAGGTACTATTATTCCCTCTTCGCTTACAGTTTTAAGGCAACTTTTTCTTCCTAACACTATTGACAAATATTTTTTACGAATGTATCTGTATCTCTATCTCGGAAAATAGTTTGGTGGTTAGTTTTTCATTTTGCTTTGTTCCAGCACTATATAAAATACTCCACTTTAATTATTCATCCTCCTCCGGAGCTTCGTTGAGAGCCTTAAAGCCTTGACTCAACGCCCCCTGCGTCGCTCCCGCACGCAGCATGGGGAAACCTCGCAGCGCCGCCGCCGGGCTTCTTCCCTCCTCCTCGCCATCGCCCGAGCTAAGGGCTGGAAGCCCGGCACCAGCAAGGAGGGTGGCGGCGGGGTGTCTCGGCCAGGAAGTGGGCGCACTATGCGGGCGGCAGCGGAGCGACTCCTGGGGGCTGCTCTGGTGCTCCATCGGCCGGATCCGTGGCCCCCATGGGCGGATCCGTTGCCTCCTCGGGCGGATCTGCAGCCCTGAGGCGGCAGTCCCGGAAGACGGCGCGAGGCGAGGACCGCGGGTGGGCGGCTACTGAGTGCGGCGTGGTGGTGTGACTGGGAGGAGTCCAGCCTGGTAGCGACAAGCGGCTGGCTGTGCACAGACAGATGAATGGTGGTGGGAGCAGTTGCAAGGTGGTCGGAGTGGTGCAAGATGGTGGGAGCGGTTGCGAGGTGGTCGGAGTGGTGCCTTGCACCACCTCAGCGCTCCACCTCCTCTTCTCCCCATCGGCAAAGCGGATCTGCACGGGGTCGGGTGGTCTGTATTGCGTGTCAACGCACGGCATGCTCGTGGCACCGACATAGTTCTAGGGATGTGACGGGCCATCCTTCCAGCGCAGGCTTCGCTGAGGTGGCGGGGAGCGAGGAGATGCTACAAGTGGCGCCTGACGGCGCGATGGCCGTGTGTGTGCGACAGGATTGGTGGAACGCTCCGGGCGAAAGCCTTTTGCCGGCGCTCTTGCCGATGGCGATGACGGCGGCGCCCTCAGACGTCGTTTCTCCCCGCTGGGGGCATCATTGTGGAGTCTCCATGCCTGATGCATGGGGTGTCTCTGGGTGAAAACTCTGTCTAGTCATGGACGAACGACGGCGGCGCTATTAGCGTCGCTCCCTCCTTGGAGGCGTCACTTCTCGAGACCTGGCTGAGCTTGCGGCAGTATTGGTGTTGCCGATGGTGGGGGATGGCAGCCAAGGGAGGTGGTGGCTCGTGGTAGTGGTGGTGGCAGTGATGGTGGTTGCCCACGTGTGGCACGTTGTGTTGTCGTGGCTCTGGTGCGGCTCGCGTTGAGGGCCCAATGCGACCGGCAAAGGGTGGAGAGGCTCAGGTCGATGGCCCAATCCAACCGGGCAGAGGAAGTTGTGGCCAGGGTCGATGTTCCAACCAGACCTGGACAAAGGTGGTGGGCCGTGTCTCTAGAGGCTTTGAGTGCGCACTTGTGGTGCAACTATGATTCCGGCGGCAGTACGATGAAGGTGAGGTTATTGGAGTGGCTCGGTGGCACTATGACACCACCGACGGCAAAGCAAACTCGGATCCTTGGCGAGTCCAGCGGCAGGAGTGGCGAGGCTCCCGTGCACTTCAAGATGGTGAGTCCGAGGAGTGGTGTGCGGTAGTGGATGTGGCAAGGCCCCCACGCGTTTGAGTTGTCTCAGAGATCCAGGATCTGACGCGGTGCTCCGTTTGTTTGGTGTGCATGATGCTGCAGCGGAACTGTGGCGAGGGGCACTGCATGTCGGTGGCCCTTTCGATGTGTGCGGTGGGCTTCTCTTCTGACTTCTACCAACGCTTGGCCGGGGTCTGGGAGATCGACGATCGTGGGTGCGTGACCTAAAGACGACGGTGGAACGGTGGAGAAGTTGTGGTGGCTACTTGGCTGGTAGCGGAATGCGGCGGCCAGTCCTGCATGGCAGCGACTGGTTGGCATAGGACATCATCGAGGTCGACGGCACTTGCAGAGGGCTACTTGTCGGCTTTATCCCGTTTTTGTGGTGGTTTGGTTAGGAGTCGTATTAAGTTTGCAACCGTGTTGATGTCTCAATCCAACTGGTTGTTGTTGAGTCGAGTTGAGTGGAGTGGTGCGGCCGTGTTGATGTGCCAATCCAACCGGCCGGTGTTGTTGTTTGCTGTTTTGCCCAGTCTAAACATTATCTTTTCTCTTTGATATAATCGGCAGTTCCCCTGACCGATTCGTTCAATAAAAAACATTATTCATCCTCCTCTTCCAGCCTTCACTGGATAGGTGAAAACGTCCTTGCTCCATTATCTTTTGCGAGCAACTCCGGATCGTCCTTCTTCCTTACCCAACATAAGATCTAAGTTAAAGAGGTAGTCAAATTCCGGCCACCATATCATCACCCCACTACTAATTTACTGAAAACGCGACCTCACCTCACCACTGGACCCGACAAGTCGAGAACCCCTATAATGTTAGCTGGGCTCGACGGTGGTATCACGAGGAGGATGAAGCAAGGGGAGAATGAACGGGCAACAAATAATATTTCCCCTGACTACCCAGATGCGCACAGGGAGGAAGGAACGGGCACTATTAGCACTTTAGCAGTAACGCGTGAAGGCCCACAACAGCCCATGTGCCCTCACCACCGGATCCACTGCCCTGCAACCTGCCACAGCCGAGCCGACAACCTGCTGCATCCCACCTAGCCGCTTCCCCACCGGTTGTCTTCCCACCGCGTCGGTCGGCGGCGTCTCCGTCGCCCCACACTCCACCACTGCCGCCTAGCTTCCTTGCGCCCCACACATTCCTTTCTAAGGCTGTTCCCAGCAGAGTGCGGCAGCGGATACCCATTGAAAGACCGCTCCAGCGTGGACCCCGCATGGATAGGAAAGATGCTCTCCAGCAGTTTCTCGTATAACGTTGCGGAAATGAGTGGTCTGTGGTCCCCACGTCAAACTCTTCACTGCTGCTCACCCCTCTCCCTGGTCCCTCCACCACGTGTCGCTGCAAGAGGCCCTCCCCACCGATCCGATACAGGAGAGAGGCAGCGCCAGTTTGGGGTGCGTCGGAGGCTGTCCGGATTTTCGGAAGCTGGATCGGTTGTCTGCTGGGTGCATGAACAGTAGCTTTCAGCACCCTTTTACCGCATCGGATGCCGGATAGGTTCCCTGCTGGGAACAGCCTCAGCACTCCAAACCCTCTGTATAAAATAGTTTTTATAGAATTAATTATACCGTCATATATAACTTTTAGCTTACATGGTATCATAATAAATAATAAATAAGAGGAAAAAATTATTTCTACCTCCTGAACTTTGGGCCGAATCCGAATTTCCTCCCTAGATAATGAAACCGTCTGCCTGGACTCCTCAGACTCTAGTTTCTCTCCGTGATTTTTCTCTTTTCTTTAGAATCTTAAAAAATCATAAAAAATTCATTTAAATCAAAAAAATACGAAATGGGTATCAAAAATTTTCTAAAAATATAACATATCCGTTGGCACTATATTTACCAGTTATTCAGATCCAATTTTTTCGTGTTCATAGTATTTGGTTGCTTGTAGTTATACCTATTATTTGTTAATAATTCAAATTTAAATAGAGCTATAATAGATAGGTTACATTTTTAGAAAAATTTTGGTACTATTTTCATATTTTCTGCTTTAAAATGAATTAGTTTTGATTTTTTAGATCTAATTAGATTTTTTTACTTTAAAAAATATAAAACCACCTTCAAAACCACTCTAAGAGCCAAATTTGCCCGATTTCGATAGTTGGATGGTCTATGTTATCCGGTTTCGTAGTTGAAAGTTGAAAATCGGACTTTTGCGATTATTTGAGGGTGTAAACTAAACTTTTCCTCCAAGATATCATATATCGTAGAGTGTAGGTTTTAAAAGATGGTGTATTGATGATATGGTAACATAAAAACTATCCATAGATATTATAGATTAGGATTGCCCTAAATGTGCTAGTGTTTAGTGTTGGATCCAAGGCAGCCATCCCCTCCTAAAGTCCGATGGTCGGCTTGATAAAAAAAAAAAGCACAATAGCTAGGGCCAGAGAGCTACTACGCCCTTCTACAACACCTCGCGTCACACTTAGGGGCGGCAGCAGGGGTATGCCCCTATGTTCCTTGGCATACCCAAGATTTGGAAGAAAATAATGTATACACAAATTTATACTGTCAAATATGGCTCAAAGATCCAATACAACAAAGCCCACGAAGGATTTCACATCCGAAAAATTATCAAACCTTCCATAGTAGCTTACTATGTACATTTCCCATGTTCGTAGAGATGAAAGGTTTAAAAATTTGAAAAAACCTATGTGAGCTTTCAGTTAAGCTCGTGGACAAAGAAAAAGATGAACAATATTATGTTGTTTACAAGCTTCTTAAGTTGGTGCTAATTCTTCCGGTAGCCACTGCTAGTGTTGAAAGAGTGTTTTCCATGATGAATTTTGTGAAGAACAACCAAAGGAACAAAATGGGTGATGAAAATTTGAACAATTGCTTGGTTATATTTGTTGAGAGAGAATTCTTCAGTCAAGTGAAAAATAAGGATATCATCAATCTCTTCCAACAAGAGGATCGTAAGGTTATACTGCAGTATCCCTCTGTCCCATAATATAGCATAGCTACTTCTAGAGTTTTTCTGACAGATTAAGGATGGAGAGTAAAAGTCTATATTACCCTCATGCACTAATTAAGAGAATAATTATGGCCTTCCTATTTAGCTTGCATGCAGATCTGCATGTCATAATTAATTTGTATGCAAGGAGGGGTATTTTAGACCTCTTATACCAAAAACCCCACTTGGGAATCCAAAAGTAGCTATATTATAAGATAAAAATTTGAATGTTAGAAGTAGCTATAGGTAGTAGCCTTTACTGTTTTGTAATATTATTTAATTATTCATATTTAGAACTTGTACTTTGGTTATTATTATGGATTTTTTATGGTCATTAATATAAAGGGGATCGTAGGTTATGAACTTGTGTGTATTTGCTTCGAATTTTTTTATGTGTGGCATACCTAGCCACGAATTTCTGGCTCCGCCACTGATCACACTCGCACGCGTGACTGTGATTATTCCCCAGAGGAACACCCTGGTCTTACTTGGGATGGGAGAATATGAAGTCAATTAATACGGAGAACTTTCCTTTTACGAGTAACTGGACCGATTCTTGAACGAACCGCTGATGTTGATGTGTTGATAGAGTTGAAATCAATGCGTAACTGTGGTTCAGCTCACTAATATTGGAGATACAATCGTCGCAACGAGAAGACATTACAGTCAACAAACGTATAAGGCTGCAACTTCCTGTGATGCTGAAATCTAGTATATCGATTAGCGGTAGAAGAATTGAATTAGCTGATTGACTACAGCAATGCTCCTAGAACAAGTTTGACAAACTATACGCATATGGAAGAATCCATTTATAGGAGCACTTATGCTAGGGAGGAACAAGATAGCATTCTTTCCTAAGCCTATAGAACCTTTCTCTGTATGACTGACCGGACAGATCTACATTTTATCCTGGTGGGCACTACGTCGCATGTACAAGTAATCGTCCACATGGAACAATCGGTGTTGCTCAGCGTGAACTGCCATTCAGCTTCGGGGACTCGGATGCTGCGTATCCATAAGGGTGCTTGCTAGCCCAGTTCCACAGGTCTCTGCACATCTCTGTGATGCCATATTTCGCTCTGAAGAAGGAACATTCATATTTAGATGACCACAAAGGATGATGGTCAACATCCATGAAAAACTTATAAACGGTACTTTTTTATCTTACTTCCAGTGGAGCTCTCTCTCTGCTTTCGCAGGCGACGAAAAGAGAACCTCAGCATCACCAGGGCGGCGTTGACCCATCACCAAAGGGATTTTCTGAAAATAAACAAGTACAGATATAAGTCACAAGGAAAAAAAAAGCCATGCAGGTATTGCTACTTCTGGAACTTTGACAGCAGGGTTAACTCTTTAAATTAAATTGCAGCTGCCATTCCAACAATCAGCCTGCACATATTTCTATGTTCTCTTTGTGAACTGTCATATAGTCAATATCTAAGCACCAACCTCTAAATCCTACATGATCCGCTGGATAAATCCAAGGATTCGCTTCTATAACACTAAATTCAGGAGAGTGGAGGTTTAAGAAAATTAGTTACGCTAACCAGAAAAAAAAAGATACTATGGAAAAGAAACAGGAGCCAGAGATTCGTCCAATACTCAAGGTATATCTAATCAGGTATACCTTTCCAGAAGCCTTCTCAAATGCATTGACTATCTCCAAAACTGATGTTCCCTTTCCAGTTCCGAGGTTGTATGCTTCACATCCTGCAAGAAGAGTTTCATTTTGAAATCCGATTAAACAGCAAAGCTTACTAAAAGTTTTATTTTGTGAGTATCCAATTAACTCATATGTAGAAGAACTGGGGTTTGACATGAAAGTTAGAGCATCATACGTGATGGATATAGTTTTCTATCCATTTAGAAGCATGAAAAAGTGTATCAGTAATATATTACTGTTTAATTTTTTGACCTCAAAATAGATAGTGCGAATGGGAAACAAAAAGGGGGTTAGTATCTAGTATCTACATCTTTAGTGTACATCTGGGAATTGGTATAAGTATTTCGGCCAAAGGATATGAGAGGACAGCCATTTGTGCAAACCTATGTTAGATGAGCTGTCGAAAAGCTTCCGTAATGCAAAAAGATGTCCTTCAGCAAGGTCAACCACATGAATATAATCACGAACCTGCAATCACACAGAAGTGTAATGTTCAGTAACATATTACTGCAGTTCTCACAATAGTATTCCTAAAATAGCTTAGTTGCCATTTGGCCATGATGTTGTCCACTTCCAACAGCACTTTGAGAAGCAAAAGCTAGAAAGCATTAGATTGGAAAGGTGAAGCTAATTGGCCGCAACAAATGAGATAACCGTGTCAGCATGAGTACCTATCTTTAAAGTAAACTATGGCTTAGTTTGCTTTCAGTCTTCATTTGATCCTTTCTGTAAAATGGGGATTGAGGACCTAATGGTATTGTTCAGAGGAGGCTGGGGCAAACTATTTTACTGTAAACTACAACTAGTAATAACATCATGAGTGCCCAGATGATTACATTTTCCTAGGAGTGGACACAGAAAGCTGACAAAACACTAAGTTGCATGATTGAATATAGACTAACGTAAGCTTTTTCTAGCTATAAAACCTTTCACTTCAGTTATTTGCTTCCAAGAACTTATATTCTGATAAACGCTAGTGGACTACAAATTTCATTTGTTACTCAACCTTTTAAACTGAAGAGCCTTAATCAGCCACTAGCTATTACAACTGATTGTACTGCCGATATACTCATATTTTCATAAATACCCTCTAGGCCTCTACATAAAGAGGTAATGCGTATAATAGATCTACTGTCAACAACTAGAATCTTTTGACTGTGGAACATGAATGAATGGACCAAACAGATAAAAAAAATGTAAATGCTGATGTAATTAACAACTGAGTAGCATGCATGATGAAAAAACAGTACCCCTGTCCCATCCTTTGTTGCGTAGTTATTTCCAAATATTGTTAGCGATGGCCTCCTACCAACAGCAATTTGCTGAACGAAGGGCATAAGGTTGTTAGGAGTTCCACATGGGTCTTCACCAACATATCCACTGGGGTGAGCCCCAACTGGATTGAAATACCTAAGCAAAATGATACTCCATTCAGGATCTGAATGGTAGATATCACGGCATATCTCCTCAGCCATAAGCTGCAACAAATACATACAACTACAATCAATTAAAAGACTTGGTGTAACGATTTATACATGGGAAATGAAGAAGCATACCTTGGTTCTGCCATATGGGTTGTGTGGAATGAGAGGAAAATCTTCTGTGCACGGTGAATTCTTCGGTGATCCATAAACTGCTGCTGATGATGAGAACACTAACTGCAACATTATGACACAAAAGGTGAATTTTTTTTGTCAGTATAAGCCCAATCTAGACAACAAATGAACAATTGGCCTAAATTCAAACAAAATGTTACGGTTAACAGAATTGTTAAGCAATGGTGTCACCTAGATGTACAGCTAAAATTATAAAAGTTTATCTAAAACTGCATAGGATGGTGTTGATTAACAATGTATTCATTCCATAGCAGTCTGGCACATCAATTACATAAAGAAACCATTCCTTTTAATAATTTGGAACTCATATTACATAGACATAAGTAAAAGTTTATATGAACAAGTCTGTCACTGCTTTTAAAAAATTTCAGATTTGTTATTAGTCTTTTCAAAAGAAAAAATAGTGCATACTTCTTGTAAAGAAAAGATAGTGTGTGGTGTATAAGCATTAAAATAACTGGCAATATCGATATGTTAGAAGATACTAGTGTCCAAAGCTGTAAGTAAATATGTAGAACAGAGTAAATGTCCATTAAAAATGGTTACGCATATGTACTCAGAAAGGTAACTAGATCACAAAATATCTTTATGGAGCACAAGGTACCCCAGATATATGGTAAATACCTTCTTACATCCATGAGCTGCCATAATTTCCAGAAGATTTATTGTACCAACAACATTATGATCATAATAGAGCAATGGCTTTTGCACACTTTCTCCAACAGCTTTCAGTCCAGCAAAGTGAATAACAGCATCAAATCTGGAAAACGGTAGCATAAACATGAATAAACTTTCAGCGCAGATGCATTTACACATAGAAGTCAAGCTAAACATTAAACAAGTATTAATAAACAGAAATACATTGACTACTATTTTGCAGTGAACTTTACCTTGCTGAAGCAAAAACCTTTTCCAGTCCATCTTTGTCACGGATATCAGCCTGCAGAAGCAGAAAAGTTGATAATATTGCTTGTATGTCCAAAAAGGCTATTAACAATTTCATGGCAAGATCAACATATCCTGGGGTTAAATACATTATATAATATTCAATCCTAGGTCCATCCATGGCATATGAAAAGATATTTTCCATAAGATATACCATCAAATGATGCATACAGCACAGACAAAACTGAAATGGAAAAAAAAATTGGAACATGGCACACATGTTCCAATGACTTACTCCTTATCAGTGAAAAGGATACCAATATTACACTGGAGAAGTTGATAATATCATCAAACATTTCTGAGTAAAAAAGGGCTAAATGCAGTTGCAAAACTCAAGAAACACCAGCGTTGCATATGCGTATTTTCCCAAAAAGAAGATATCTACTCCCTCCATTCCAAATTATTAGTCATTTTGACTTTTCTAGATTCATAGGTTTTGCTATTAACCTAGACATAATATATATGTAGATGCATAGCAAAAACTATGAATCTAGAAAAGCAAAACGACTAATAATTTGGGATTGAGGGAGTATCTACTAAGTACTTGAGTGACGACAGACAGATGAATCAACGTCATCTAGTAAGTTTCCTGTGCTTATCTTTAGTCAGGACCTGACAGAAATGAGTAGATCCATTTGTAAACATGGAAAATATTTTTCTGAGCGAACATTTACTACATTTCACCTTCGAATGCAAGTTTACATGATCCTCCGATTGCTTAGAGATGATTTTCCATGATGAGACAAACTTTTTGGCCAAGCCAACAAGCTGTCAGCAGCAAATAAGAAGTTGGCAAACCTTGCAGGTATTTGACCAAACTACCTATGACTATGAACATTGGCTTTGAAAAACCTAGATAGAAGAAAAGACAAGAGATGTTTTCACCCTGAATGCATAAACCAATTCCGCAAGAACAAGGACGTTCCATTTATTTATATACCAAGCCCTTTCATTCTTTCACAGATAAATCAAGTTTTCGGATTCATTATACAGCCAACATGATTTTGCCAGTGACAATAACAGATGGTAACATTTTGGAAACAACTGAACAGATTCTATCATGCTGATGTGATACATGCTGAACCATTGATCAAGCAAAGGTATTGACCCATGCAAACTTTCCCAATAGACATTTGTAAATAAAGCTGTCAAGTAACCTTCTAAATGCCAAGTCCAATCTTAAACAACTGCAGCTCAAACTTAACTTCAGAATTCACAGTAATCACAATCATGCTAAATTTACCAAAGCTTTCACTGCTTACCATCATCCATCTACCGCGCTCGAGTAAAACATCAGCCGACCAAACAAAAGTAACAGAATCAAAGATTTCACCACAGCACATATAAGAGGATCAGCAGCGCAGATCATCCACCAATATCCCAATTAAACAACCGTGGGCAGTCAGGAGTAGTACATTCTCCACACCAGACTAAGTCATACTTCCATACAGCCCAAGATCAACCAGCGTTAATCTTAACCCAGCGACATCCCTTTACCAATACACCATTATTACTAACAAAACAATCAAATTAGTCGTGACAAGATAATATTGGCTACAGGCCCCACAACAGCGGACGGAGAGATGTGGAGACACTCTAACGAATCCCAACCCAAATCACCCCGAAAGCGACGCCCCAGAGTGGGCAAACCCGTCGGCTAATTCTCATACTTGCCAACTGAATACGAATTTTCCCATGAAGCCTAGCAAAGCTCCGCCGAGTCCGCACAACATTTTTCCTTGGTCGATCGAACGAGCCAAACACACTAGCACACCCAAGGCACGTACGCATCAGCGCGCTGATCTACTCACGCCCCGCATATTGAGCGGAAGCACCAAATCGGCGCGCGAGACCGACACGAGATCAAAAGAGAGCGCGGCCATATTGAGAGAGAGAGAGAGAGAGAGAGAGTATTCATTACCTTGTGGAAGGCGAGGTTTTTGGCGTGTTCCCCCGCGAGCGCACGCACCCGGCGCAGCGCGATCTCGGACGAGTTGGCGAGGCTGTCGACGACGACGACGCGGAATCCCGCAGTGAGGAGCTGCAGCACGGCGTGGCTGCCGATGTAGCCCGCCCCGCCCGTGACCAGCACCGCCCTGCCGCTGCAGCCGCTCGGCCCCGCCTCCTTCGCCGCCGCGGCCATCTCCTCCAACCCCCCGCAGCACTCCCACCCCTCCGTCTCCCCCCTCCTCTCTCGCCCTCTGGAGCCCCCGGCGCTTGCGGATCTGCTGGAAGGGACGAGACGACGACCAAGTGTCCGAACGGGAGGGAGGGGACGAAGCGTGGACGAGGGGGGAGAGAGAGAGAGAGAGAGAGAATCGAGGTAGAGGAAGAAATTTGAATGCGCCCGGGGTGGCCGCACGCCCGAGGACAGGACAGGAGGGCCAGTCGCGGCGGGGCCCGCGCGGGTCCTCCACGGGCGGGGCCACTGCCACGTGTCCGCCTGCGGGGGGCTGCTGGGGGGTGTCGGTGGGGGTTGTATTGCATCGCGTGCTCTCTGGCTCTCTGCTGCCCGGCCGAGGCGACGACTCGTCGTCAGAGGATTCGATTCGCACAGTCGCCGCATTAATTAACGGCATTATTAAGCCGCCGGTCTAATAACGCCATTTGCTTGAGAATCTTGTTTGTTTCAGTCGGAGCATACTAAACGTTTGACAAACGGAGGTACTAGTATCTACCAGCATAATTAGCTGTTTATTTGTTTAGAATTTAAGTGGTTAAGCATTTCAGAGCAAATTTATGGAAACAGAAAAAAAATAGGATTTTTTACACCAAAAAACAGTAAAAGGATTATTTGTAGCTATAGAGGAGAGAGAATAGTTTTAAGATGTACATCTTATTTATGTTCCAAAGCATAAATAAGGCTATAATTATTTGTAGCAATAGTGTAGAGACAAATTTTCAATTTACTCATGTTTCAATTCAATCTTACTTATGATTAGATTATATAACAATATCTTACAATACACGTGAATAAAGACAATGAAATTTGTACGAGTCATTTTCCTTGAAATGCAAGTTGGTGATATTAAATTTCGTTATATTTTACTTTAGTTTTTTTATATTGACTTCAGGTTTTTATAGAAGTTCGTGGTAAATAAAGCTACCTGAACCGCATCGTTGCTTAAAAAATATTGTACTTTTGTACCCTCTGGTCGTCTTAACATGTCATTTGTCTACGCATACCCACAAATACTTTAGTACAACAGAATGGGTTGCAGTGTTGCACATTTGTCTATGCGCTTGGACCATGCTAGAGAGGCACATACAGGGATGCAACAAATTCAATAATAGTTCTCAATATCTTTTTTCCTTTTTAAACCTAATAAAGGTAGGCCAAATGGCGAGAAGATGGAAACCCCTGAGCAGAGAAAAAGACTGGCAGCGGCTGGAGATCTTTGCTGGAAAACTGGAGCGCAAAGCAATGGCGACGCCGGAGCTTGGGTGAGCTCCATCGACCCAAGGGACTAGAGTGCTGGGGTCTACGCTGCTGTGCCGGAGCAACCTAGGGCAAGCCGGGGGAGATGCTACCAAACGCTACAAGAGCAACTGATGAAATTGGCGCTCCTGTCCCCTCTAATAGTTCTTAGCTTACAAAATTGTGCTGCTCTTGAAGAACCTTTCTTTCGTTGCTGACGGGCGCGCCTATACGCCTGAACTTCAACTTTTGTTTTTTTTAAATGAAACCGGGGAAACCTCCTTTCTAAAAAAAATAAAGGTAGGCCAAACGACAGTGTCCTGTCATATGCCAAGCTTTTTTACAGAGTTGTCTGTTCTTTTGTTTTGTAGACGAGAGCTTTATTTTTCTTACTTAGGAGATGAGTTACGATCAAGTTCTACGAGTTGGGACAAACTTGTCTCAACCACACTGTTGTAAGAATAATTTTTTTAACGAAACTGTTGTAAGACGAACATTTCTCCTAGCTAAATGCACCAACACACGGGCCGCTTTGCTCAACTTTTATTTGACCTAGATAAACTCCACCTGTTGCAGCACTTGTAATGGCTCCTTTTCTTTTTGAAGGGACTTGTAATGGCTCTTTCCCTTCTTCAAGAGTTCAACATAGAAGCCAATCTTTACATAGTCTGCTCACTAGCGCGTTATATTGGATCATCGGAACACAACTCATTAAGATGTGCATCTCATTCCTCGAGAAATAGAGCTATATCTAAGAAAAACCGAAAAAAAGATAACACCATGCTGCTCCTATTATGGTGACAAATGCTGCTCCTATTTGGCAAGTACAATACCATGCTTGATTACAAGTCTGCATTCAAGAGCAACACGAGAGCGAGCGCGGGGAGGGGGGGTGGGGGGCGCGGCTTGAAGAAATACTGTGTGCTTCCTGTAGGTCCTCCCTGATGGTATCCCTATGTCAGTATATCTAGTCCTTCAATTTTACGAAGGCTTTGTATCTAGTGCAAAAGTAGGGTTTCTTCATCACTCCTTGCTATGTGCATGTACATAGGCCGTGCGTGCACCTAGGACACTACCGGAGACGGCACCTTTGCCGAGTGCAAAAATTTTTGCCGAGAGCATTTCGTCGGACACTCGGCGAATAAGACCTTTGCCGAGTGCCGCACTCGGCAAAAAGAAACACTCGGCGAACAATAAATTTGCCGAGTGTCAAGCGCTCGGCAAACGATAACACTCGGCGAAATCTGTTTTGCCTAGTGCCCTACACTCGGCAAAAACAGACATTCGACAAAGCTCCGTCAGCCGTGAACGAAAGCAAACGGCCGTTAGCTTTGCCGAGTGTCAGTATCGCGGACACTCGGCAAATGTGTGATTTGCCGAGCGCTTTTTCTGGACACTCGGCAGAACATATTTATATTTTTTTCTCTTTTTTCACCCAAACTTTTTCTGTTGTGATTCTAGATTACCTAGAACTACATATGCAAGTTTGGCACAATACTCGAATTGTTTGCTATATTTAGTCAATTTATTTCATTTGATTGAATTTCTTGGAATAATTCAAATTTGAATTGCAAGTCATTCAAAGAGTGGAAAAAAATGAATCAAAAATGATATTCATATTATTGAGCCTACTTCGACACCTTATCCATGAACACACAAGAATTTCAAACCTCTCATGTTCACGAAGCATGACCACAAACCTGGGGTCCGGTTGTTTTTAAATTGTATAAAAAGCAAATTTGGTCAGAAAATCATGAAACTTGCCCAGATGTGAAAGGATCTCAAGATGCCTAGAGGGGGGGTGAATAGGCTAATCTGAAACTTAAAATACTTTACACACTGTTAGTAACACAGGTGTCCGGATACTCTGGGTTTTGTGTCCGGAGTTTCCGGAAATATGGTCCAGAGAGTCCGGGTATGAAACAATGTATGCACTAACAAGATATTGATGCTGCAATTTAGATCGAGTAAATTTAGGCAAGCTAGTAGTACTTTAGGAATGTTTCTAACCAGTTGTCTTGCTCTAGAGACTAATATAATTATAGATCGACCTCAAACCCTAGAAAGTTAGTCTCAGAAGCAAATATCTAATAAAACTAGTAAGGAGCACAAAAGAGAGACAGAATTTGTTTCCCGAAGTTCACTCTCAAAGGAGCTACGTCTCTGTTGAGGAAGGATTCAAGAGACGGTGCTCAAGAACCCCTATGCTCCTCTTCCAAGGGTGAAACCAACGCTCAAATCCAAGGATACTTACTATGTGTTCCTTCGCGAGGAATGAAGATTACAAACTTGTTGTGGTGCTCACAACTTACTTGAACACTCACAAGCGACGCCTAGCCGTCTAGGAGCTTGAATCTCCAAGAGTAATAAACTTGAATCCACCGGCTAAAGATGTTGTGCTCAAGAGATGGAATGGAAGCTTGCTAGCACGAATCTTTGCTCTTGCAACTATCTCACTTGAATCCTCTAAGAAAATCACTCAATAATGAAAAGAGGGAAAGTGAGAGAGCTCTCCTTTTGCTTGCTGGCGTGTTCTGGTTCAAAATGAGCAAGAGAGTGAGAAATTAAGGGGTATGGGGTTATTTATACCCCCTCTCACAGAAAACTAGCCATTGGGTGAAGGGTACCCGGATACTCCGGGTATATGTCCGGATACTCTGGACATAGGGATTCAGAGACTCCGGTCCCAGATAAACTTCGGATGAGTAACAGTTACCCGGAGACTCCGGGTGACTGTCCGGATACTCCGGATCACAATGTCCGGACATTGAACCAGACAGTCCGGATAAACATGGATTTTCACAAGAAGACTGTTTTTAGTGGTAGGTTTGATTCTCATGGCTTTTGTGGGTTCTCTTAAGCACAACTACCACATCAACACCTGTGGATCAAAGTCCCTCTTGATAGTACGGCGTTCCTATACTCAATTTCAATATAAAATCTAATTCTTCAAGTAAATTTGAAACACCGCTTTTCATTTCCCTTTTTAAGGGGTCATGTTTTTTAATACGTTTTGCTTCATCATTCTTAGCCCCTGCACACATGCTCGATAACATGATTAGATATACATGTGCTTTGTCATATTCCACCAAAACCCACTAAGGGGCCTAGATATCTTTCAAGATGTCATGATATCATATGTGGAGGCTGTGATAAAAATTTGGCTAGGTTTCGTGAAAGTTTGTCAGCTACGATGCTTAACATCTAGTTGGCCTTCATATGAAATCATGAAACTTATTTGGACATGCTTCGGTTTGTAAGTGTCGTATGTTACAACTTTCATGAAACTTTATTAAATTTTTATCACAGCCTCCACATGTGATATCATGACATCTGGGCAAGTTTCATGATTTTCTGACCAAATTTGCTTTTTATACAATTCAAAAACAACCGAACCCCAAGTTTGTGGTCATGCTTCGTGAACATGAGATGTTTGAAATTCTTATCTGTTCATGGATAAGGTGTCGAAGTAGGCTCAATAATATGAATATCATTTTTTTGATTCATTTTTTCTACTCTTTGAATGACTTGCAATTCAAATTTGAATTATTCCAAGAAATTCAATCAAATGAAATAAATTGACTAAATATAGCAAACAATTCGAGTAATGTGCCAAACTTGCATATGTACTTCAAGGTAATCTAGAATAACAACCGAAAAAGTTTGGGTGAAAAAAGAAAAAAAAAAAATATGTTTTGCCGAGTGTCACAGAATAGCGCTCGACAAATATTATCTTTGCCGAGTGTCCAGTTTGTGGACACTCGACAAAGGTTGACACATTTTAACAGTTCACGCTGATGCGTTGAAAAATAAAAAAATAGGAAACTTTGCCGAGTGCTCGTGTTTTGGCACTCGGCAAAGATCTCTTTGCCGAGCGCCTGAGTGCCCATGATCGGGCACTCAGCAAAGGGTCTTTTATTCCTTCACAGGCTACCCGAACACTTGTGCACTTCGTCGGCTCTTTCATTCCTTTCCTCGCCCAGCTCCTCGCCGCCCAGCTCAGCTCCTCGCCGCCGCGCCCCGGCCCCCGCCCGGCCGCCGCCACTCGGCCCCCGCCGCGCGCGGCATCTTAAGGGTTGGTATGTTGTGCACAAGGTATCACCGCACGGTAAAGTACCTGTCCCAAACGATGAAGATTATAACTTAGACCCTAACACCTATGGCGGAGAGTTCTTTCAAGAAGAGAGGTTAGAAGGACGAATTGAGATAGACTTAACCGAAGCGGACGGAATGGAAGTTGAAACAGTAGTTGATGAGGAGGAGGTGCAAAATGCGAAGGACTTACAAATGCTACAACGATTACATTTAGGCAATGCCAATGACGACATTGATTCTTCAGATAGTGTTGATTATGACATGGTTGATAGTGATGATGAGACTTATGATCCAGCTGCTCCCGATTATGAAGATTATTTTTAATAAATGTAATACTATATTATTATGTAATTTGTTTATTTTTTTGCCGAGAGCAGGATTAGGCACTCGGCAAAGTCTTTGCCGAGTGCCCGACAAAAAACACTCGGCAAAGAGGCCTTTGCCGACCCTTTCTTTGCCGTTTCCTCTTTGCCGAGTGCAACACTCGGCAAAGGGTTTGCCGAATGCTTATGTTGTTTTGCCGAATGTGTCACACACTCGGCAAATGAGGCTTCTCCCGTAGTGGGACTTGTTGGCAGAAATTATTGCTCAAAAGAATATTTTTCTACATGTAATATCATCTATCAAAAGCTCATTCGTTTGTTATACTCACCGAAATTATATATCATTCTAATTACGTAGCTTGTGCTATGCACCTAGATATACGCTACTCACTTTTTTAAAATTAGACCCCGTTTGGTTCCGGAGAGTTAAACTTTAATCCCATCACATCAAACGAGAATTTTACCATTTAGAAGTATTAAATAAAATCTGTTCAAAAAACTTTTTTACATATAGATGCTAATTCACGAGACGAATTTAATAAGCCTAATTAATCCATGAGATGAATTTAATAAACCTAATTAATCCATAATTTGCAACAGTGATGCTACAATATCCATCCGCTAATCATGGATTAATATACTCTCGCGAATTAGTCCAGAGATTTTGCAATTAGCTTTTTAATTAGACTTTATTTAATACTTCTAATAATAAGATTCTTTTTACATGACAAGACTAGTTTAGCGCTCCGGAACCAAACATCTCCTTATATATTAATATATTCTCTTTTGCTATGCACCTATATAATCATTTAAAAAGGAGAAAGTAGAGTACTACTCTATTTAGGATCTCTAGCAACAGAGATAGACAATGGAGAGGTGATAGCTTCGATGCAATAGGCTGTCGCCTTTTATAACACATTTCACCAAGCACGCGGAGCACTGTATGAGCATATAGAGAATCACAGAACTGGCAGTAAGGAAC
This sequence comes from Panicum hallii, assembly GCF_002211085.1. Classification (NCBI taxonomy): domain Eukaryota; kingdom Viridiplantae; phylum Streptophyta; class Magnoliopsida; order Poales; family Poaceae; genus Panicum; species Panicum hallii. The sequence goes on from NC_038043.1 coordinate 38,715,188, forward strand.
ACCGAGATCGATGCTAGAACACCTGTGAAGTTCCTTCCAATATACACGTGACAAGTGAACTTCGTGCTCCTTATTTACATCCTTGGTGAAGAATCTTACATAGGAATAGCAGCACCTCCATAGTACTATACGGAAACATGCCTTCACTCTCCACCTGGAGTCATTGTCTTGAAGTCAAGCACGCAGAATGGGTTTCAGTGCTTTCCTTGAAAATCAATCAAACCATCGCAACACCGAAAGCAGGGCTCTTTGCGTAAGAGAGGATGTCACAGAAAAAACATCTTCTATACATTAAATCTCGAGCTAGCTACACCTCTTCCTGCCATCCTATCAACACGTCGGCGGCCAAAGGGCAAGCCAAAAAAGGATCGAACCACACCCCCAATCTCTGTCTTGCAGAGCGGGCATACTGCGTTTATCTTGAGCCATTTATCGACGCATTGCACATGAAAGAAGTGTGTGCAAGGAAGCTCACGGAGCTCATCATCATCACCATACTTGGTTAGACAGATGCAGCACACCTGCATCAATATCAGTAGACTTTACAGTTATCATACTATGAAAGAGACGAAACTATGTTACTGAATTATGAAAATAGATATCGTAAGAGTAGGTATGGGTATTTGGGTAACTTGGTATCCAGTGGCTTGTGAAAATTCATTATGAGGCAGCTCACTAACAAATAATGATTGAGAGAATACAGAAGACAGCATGGATTGATCTGGGTGCCCAGTTGCTGAAAATGTCAATGCTATGGAATATAGTTGAAAAATGCAAGCATGCATGAGCGCATAACTACATACTACTACTGTTTCTCAATATTAGTCAACACTTGTCATGTGCACAGATGACAGACAAAGATGCCACAAGTCAAAAAAAAAAAGTTTAACGGCAGTAGCTGCTAGCAAATGACATGCAAGAACCACTTAATCTCTTTCATTTCACTAGTGAAGTGCATGGAAATCCAAGTGAACTTATATTGTTAAAACCTATAATGTAAAGTGAACAGAATAGTATACAGGTATATCAGAATAATTCAATGACAGACTAGTGCAAGGTATTAATTACTCAGAGATCAGGGACATTCACCTAGAGCACTTAAGAGAACTATTTTATTTTTACATTGAGAATAATAGTAAATATCCATGCACCTCTAGAGAGATAAACAGCAGTAGCTGCTAGCAAATGACATGCAAGAACCACTTAATCTCCTTCATTTCACTAGTGGTAGTGCATGGAAATCCAAATGAACTTATATTGTTAAAACCTATAATGTAAAGTGAACAGAATAGTATACAGGTATATCAGAATAATTCAATGACAGACTAGTGCAAGGTATTACTCAGAGATAAGGAACATTCACCTAGAGCACTTAAGAGAACTATATTATTTTTACATTGAGAATAATAGTAAATATCCATGCATCTCTAGAGAACATTTCAACAAACAGCATCACAAGGATATAATTTGTTTGTGTGGAATAGAGATGTTAAAAACTCACAGATCTAAGATCTAAAGATAATTAAAGTGAACCCTTCAATTTCAAGCTGGATATTGTAAGGCAAGAAAAGAATGTGAAATATACTCACAGCATCTTCAGCTGAAACAACTCTTTCCTTCTTAGTTCCTGGGCCCAGTATGCCACCCTCATCAAGATTCTCTGAGCTTGAAGCATGGTCAATCCCCCAGTTTTTGTTTCGTTTTGGTTTGAATTTGTAGGTTGGCAATGCATCTATAAGCTCTTGAGTAGCTCCTCTACTTTGACCCAAATCTTCTTGAAGACGCAAAACAGATATCAAGCATGGAAAGCAGCAGCAAATTGCTGCACACATGATAAAAGGAATGGCATACCCAACACAGCTAAGTGCAAGGAATGCCAAACATAGCCTAACGAGAGAGCAAAGTCAGGTGTGAACTCAACAGACTATGAAAGAAACAGAGAACAATGCAGGTACCTGTACATATTGGGAGCGTCCTGAGCATCGGATGAAATACTGCGCCCACCAAAAATCCACACATTTCCAACAACAAACCATACAGCAAAGAAGCAGTCGACAGCTGTCTTGAAATGATAAGCCAGTACGCTAAGCCTGTGATGCATAATCACTTCAGAGTTCAGACAATAATGTTTTTTCAATGTAACATACAACTAACATATTGGGCCACTCAATTATTCAAGAAGCTATAGAAAAAATCAATGTTCAGGTCCAGTACATGTCATAATCCACACACATGATTCTAACAAAACACAAGAGCACAAGGGACCATTCTTCTGCAAAGCTAATAAGGTGTCTTCAGCTGACACACTTTTTCTGCTGTTTTTGCCCCAAAGAGAATAGGGGAGTACCCTAAAGAGCATACATCATGATACTACAGGACAAGGTGGTCATGAAAATAGTTTGTGCTAGATGGTACAAAGTACAAATTTCCAAATTTCTAGGTCAATAAATAAATTACAGGAAAGTCTTAGATTGTTCCAGAAGATGTGAGTATATGATAAAACATAACTAAAGGATATATTAATGTGCTGTAGAATTCTCCCCCTGGACCGTGGTACTTACTACATGCTTAAATACAACAAAACATGAGTCAAGAAATCAAATTTCTTGTAACTTATGCCTGTTTAGTTTTTAAATTTGAAGTGACTCTCCGTGGCACTCTAAAATTGGTACATGTATTTGAAACTCAGGTCTAGCAGTACGCCTTGGCCCAATTTGACAAAGCATATCAATATTATTTTGTTTAACCCATTGGACAAAACACAAGCAAAGAAAAGGTGCAGTTTTGTGGAAAAAAGAGAGTTTCTAGAATGCATAATAAAACTAACCATACAATCTCACACTACATTAAATGAAATAATGTCCCTCCAGACAATGAGACAATGCTAACTCGTAAACGAAATCAATACATCACAGACCACACTGTATCATCCACATGGGACACACATCTCAGTATGCTACAGCTATCTATGGCAAAATAACCAGTCACAATGACCTTTGCAAATCATCAAGATAAATCTTGATGCTTCACAGTGCAATCGACTCTGCTCAAATCTTCTTTCCCTTAACTAACTAACACATAATGCTGTGTAAACTAAATGATCACTCAAAATAAATTAATTCTTGGACACCCTGGCAACATAATGAATTCAATTATACTAACAATTTGTTCACTACATTCGCGTCAGGTTCCTAATAAGTCTTGTAATATATAGTAATTTACAACACATAAGACTGCGTAAAAGCATTGAACACTTCTTAAGATCAGGATATTCGAATTGGAAAGAGGTGTGGACCAAAATTTACCTTGGGCAAGTAATTGTGATACATCCAAGATGCCAGACAGTACCACTGCTACGATGATTGCGTCCTTCTGATGACTGAGAGGGAGTCGAAGTAGGAAATGTTGTAGGTGGCTGCTGAGGTTCTTGGTCCAAAGGTCTGTTCCGATGAACATAGCGCCAATAAATAAGAGGAAGACTAGCAATGCAGCCAACTGTATATCCAATTACCCATGCGAACAAAGGAGCATGAGGATGCTCGTGTCTTGAAAAGACGAGGACGACAATAGCAGCTACAACCTGAGCTATGTACATGACAATTTCAAACGAGATCCATAAACCAGAGTTCCAAGGACTCCTTCCGTGACCATATATACTATCTCTTCTAGGAAAAGATAAATTTCTGGAGCTATATGCAGTTGGTGATGTTGATGGAGAAGACTGTGATGATGGTGTTCGAGTGCTTGTTGATGGCCTATCTTCCTGATGTGGTTCATCTGAGTCACTGTACATATCTTGATGACTTGTTGATGTTGATGCAGTTTCCCCATGTGTCACATTTATAACATGCTCATGTACATCATCACAGCAAGCATGCTCCATCAATAACTTGGATATATCAATTTCCAGCTTAGTTCTTATGACAAAAAGGCACTAACATAGTCATTATGACCAACCATCTGTGCGCAATAATGAGTCGCTATCTTTTTAACCAGAAGTTACCACCAGCCACCATGTTAGTGAAAAGCACAGATGGCTGAAATGTTGATCCAGAATCGTCTACTGAACTTTGAGTTGTATTCTAGGTAACTTCACTTGCTTCATGGACGATCGAGGCAGCCTAAGCTACAAATTTGAAACAAAGGATTTCTCATGTACCTTTTGTCATACATACAGAGATAGTAGAGTAATTAATGAATATACTGAAGTGCCATACAAAAATAGAAGTCAGCGCAGTAAGCTAAGCGGTAATTGGTAGGTATTGGAGTCGACAACTGTGGAAGGCCATGGTATATGGGTTTAATCCTTTTAGCAAGTTTCCAAACAGTTCTTATTGTAACCCTGATTTGGAAGGAAAGAATTTTTTGCTATAATTCAGTGTAGCTATGTATATCACCGCTAGTGACAAGGCTTAAACAAATAGGGGCCAAAGCTATTGCAATTAACTCCAGCTGAACCCCAGCACTCCCAATATAATTCAGGTTCAGGACTATAAAGGAAATACAAATACTCCAATCATGTGCCCTGTACTCAAATAGTCAACGAAGAACTCCATTGCTCACCATAAGATGAACTCAGGTTGTAGTAATCACACCACACAACAGAATAAAAAACAGTTGCTATGAATTTTGTGCCAAAACCGCAGGATGAGCCTCGCTACAAAACCCTACAGATCTCCTTTTAACGGAATAATAATTCAAAATAAACCACCACCAGCTCCTATCAGTCTATCACTTCAATCTGCCCCCAACAAAATATCAAATCTCCAAATTTAGCCAAAGGCATCCCACCCCAACCACTCATACCACAGTTCTTGGCGCCTCTCCACAAGGGTTGTTCATAAAAGGAAAAGGAGACGCACAAAATTGGTTCCCTAGGCAGCCCGAGAGCAGAACGAGAGAGGAGACGCGCGAACTCACCGAATCGCCGAGCTCCTCCGGCCGATTCGGCGCCGCGCCGACGGGCTCCCTTCCCTTCCCGGCGGAGGTGCTGGCCTGGCCACAGGAGCCGAGGAGGAGGGAGCGAAGCGGGGGAGGCAGCCAGGCAGAGCAGCGGTCCCTCTCGCGACAGCGACCCGGCCTATTTCCTCGCCTCATCTCTCATCTTCGGGCTAGGGAATGGTGGGTGTCCAGGCTGCCGCTCCCTGGACCTGGTCCGTGGACGGCATGACCTGTGGGAGCCGGTCTGCCGGTGGACGCGCAGGTAGTAGGGAGGGGCGTTGGTCTATGGACGTGGTGTATGCGTGTCCGGCGAGCGTGGCTCGCGTCGCTTCCGGGCACGGAGGACGTGTCGGCCATGCTGATTTTCACATTCTTTTTTAATCTTCCTTTTTTTTGGTCGCTGAAGTAAGGGGGCTGGGTTTTGTTTATGTAACACCGCGATACTTGTTATCGTTGCACGCGTCTCAGGATCCTCTGGCACTAATTTTTAGCGCAGCATGGTTAGGCTAATATAATAGGGATTTTATGATGACTTTCATAGTATTAATTATCATAACATATCAGCATTTTTGATGATGTGGCACTGATTTAATGAGAGAAAAGAGGGAACCAGTTTTATCCCCACGACTCTGCTAACTCGTTTTCAAGATGTTGGAAATAGCGTGAAACGACCACTGTGACCGCCGTTGTTTCATGGGGGATCCCATGCACCAGTAGATCAACTAGCATTTAATTACACTGGTTAGTTTTGAAAATAGTGAAATGAAACTCTCCATCGAGGCATAGTGTTTCATTCATCCCCAAACTGATGTGGCATTCTTGGAAATAGAAGCCTTACTTCAATTACACGTAATTGACAGCTCAACGTGGTGATTGTTCATGATTTCAAGTGAACATGTTCCGTAATAAATGTTTATTAAGCACACTTTGTTCAAAAATGTAATTTAATTATGTGTTGTTCCAATTTTTTCTACATTTAAGTAAGTTTAGAAGGATACTCCCTACATTCTAAAATCTAGATTGTTTTGGCTTGAATTAAATAGAAGTACCTATATAACAATAAATAAATAGATAACCAGTTTTTCAATGGGGACGACGATGTATTGGATCATGTAGTCCATATAGATGAGACATATACAAAGTAATCTTTAGTTGATACCTATTAAAGTAAAAGGGGGTAATAAACACAGTCCCAACATTAGATATATTAAGTAAAAGTCAGTCCACAAGGTCACATGCAAATTGAGCACCATGGATAGGGAGGCAGTAAGTGAGAAGAAAAGTATTTATATTCGCAAGCCTCTATTTGTCGGTGTTTTACCACCACGCCCACCGAGGGATACCCTCGAGATGGTGAGTTTGTAGGTAGGGTGTCGTCGAGATCAGGAACTCGAATGTGCAAGGAATACAAAGTTTAGACAAGTTCGGACCGCTGAGAGCGTAATACTCTAAGTCCTGTGTGGTTTGTATTATCTTAGGTGGTGATCGGGTGATCTCCTGTTTGGAGGGGATTCCTGCCCGCCCTTATATAGTCTAGGGGATAAGGTTACATGGAAGTCTTAGTCGGATACTATGGCAGAACCAACCTGAATTACACCGGCTCAAGTACGCGAGTCCTTACCGAAGGGCTACCTCGTACTTCAAACGGTATAAAACCATTGGTCTGTCAGGTAACGTCCCGATAAACCACCGAACTCAGGATCCAACAAGGTACCTCACACGAAGGTGAGTCCAGAGATACAATGCCAAAATATCTTACACCACAGGCAGTTACATTACAAAAATGTATAAATCATCATTTGCTCCCACAGAGGAGAGATTATTACAAGACAGGTTTTAGTTTTCAGTCAAAGCAGCGGAATTTGAAAAAAAACGTAGTCATTATACACGTCGTCATTACAGATATTATGCTAGCCCTGGCATAATATCACTCGGCGGAATCTGTGTTGGCCGGGGACGGATCCCATTCCACGGACCAACCATCAGGCAAAGGGTAGGGCCACGGTGTAATGAATGCTGGCTCATCAGAAGGATTACCTGAAGCAAATCAACGAAAGTAAGGCTGAGTATACTAATACTCAGCAAGACTTACCCGGAATTGGGTATACCTTAGCCCATAACTAGACTCATGAAGGCTTTTAGCTTTGGATAAAGTTTTCAGCTGAAAAGCAACAAAGAGTAGATCCTTAATTTCAACTTTTAACTTTCAGATTCTAGTTGATTAACTATTCTAGGTAGGCACCTATAACTACTCAAACATGGTAGAATCTCTACTCAAACATCATCTTTGATAATCCCATAATTACTCTTGTTACTCTATGTGATAAAGGGGATAAGCAGTCTCATACATCGTGAGAGGCGGACGATTCTGAATCGAGATTCAACCCTTGCAAGGTAAACCTAACACACACGCTTGGAACACCACAGGGTCGTTCCGAAGCAACCGTTTGCCTTTCATTCCGACTCGTGGATCAGGGCCACCACAAGCGACTGCAGGTCATACGCACATTCAAAGTACAGGACGTACGTCTGTAGCGTGACTACAAAACCCGTACTCCTGGTTGCCCAGCAACACGTATGCCTACACGTCGAACAGAGTAACCAAAAAGAAGCAAATACATGTGGTGGGAGGTATGTCCACTTCTCGGGCCGATCGGTTACTAGGCTTACCGCTTACCATATTTCACGGCATGTGGCTAGTACTTTCAAACGCTTAACCACCGCTACCACACACTGCGAACTTATCAAATTCCACAACACAGACGGGGTATCATCTCAACCATGATACCTTATAATTCCCGTCCGTCATCCTTATAGTGATACCAGGAATGTAAACATTACAACTCCTATATCGCGCGAGTGACAGGAAATCACTCGACTTCTACCGGTCCTATAAGCAGAGCAGCTATTCGGACTCAATTCTAGTGTTCAATACATTGGTTCCTGGAATAATGCAACTATGGTTTCCAAACAACTCCTAAGAACCTAATGCATAAAGATATACATAAATAGTATAAGTTGCAGTGTAATAAAGTAGGGTTATGTCCGGGGCTTGCCTTCGCTGGTGGGGCTGGGGTTAGTCAAATTATTTTCTTCCGAACCTTGGTTCGGGGCTTTAGAGAAATCCGCGACGAGATTTCCGGAGCCTTTAGAATAACTTCCTTCTTGATCCGGAATCAGCTGATAGTCCCCGTCAGCGAGAGTGGTCGAGTCTACATGATATGCAAGATGAAGTTTAATGGATGCATACATTTGTATTTCATTTCACGATAAAGTTGCAATTCCATGTAAAGGATGTTATATTTCGATAAATAACTTAGTTACCCTGTACTGGGCAGTCATTTATCGAGCATTATATGTTTTATCTAAATCCAATTAAACAACAGGGTGAATTACATTAATTAACTAACTAGTAGCATGAAGCAACAAGTGGGGTGGTTCTTAATATTTATATTAAAGAGCTTTGTAAATTGACCTCACTAATTATTTATATGAACTTTAAGTTACTATTACATTATAAATCAATTATATTATATCCAATTTATTTAACATCTAATTCTTAGTTGAAAACTTAATAATATGTTGCAATAATACAAAACAGAACCATAACATATTTTTCATGATTTTTTGAACATTTGAAAGTGTGTTTATTAATTATATTAAGGAAACTACACCTTATTTCTAATAAAACTTGTACATTAAGAAAATAATGCTAAAGTACAAGGTTAATTATTTTTCTTCAATCCTACATGTTTAAAGAAAATTATCACCACTGGTTTTACCATTTTATCATTTTTCTATGAATTACCATGCATTTTCTAAGCCTACAAGCAACTAAATTTGATATTTAAGTTTGATCATCAAACATTCAGAAACTGAAGTTGACCCTTTAAATAAAGTTGTAGATCTTTATCTAAGGATTCCAACAAAATTTAGTTTACAATTTTATAATGTTTCCTCGAAAAGATATAGTATTTCTAAGTTGACAGCCAAATTTACATAAGGAGGTCCCTCGGCACTATTCCTCTGAGTCTACTCCTTTGCACAAAACCCCTGGATTTCTTTTCCTTCTAACCCGAAGCCCTTGGCCGTGAACCCGAACAGAGCAAGGTGGAGGCGACCGTGTTCTGGCGACGGTGGTCACCGGCGGCGAGGTTCAAGGGCAGGGAAAGGCTCAGGGTCTTACTGTGGTCTCGTTGCGCTACTTGTCGTGGACGGGGATGGCCGGAACAGTGGAGTTCGACTTGAGCCCGAGGTGACGGCGGAGGGGTCACCGTCGACGGTGGAGCTCCGGTGGCGAACGTTGGCTACCGACCTGTGCAAAAGCTTCAGTGAGACACGGGGAATGTGTAGGTACTATCAATTGGAAGAAGTCGTGCTGGATTAAAGGAGACCGACGGAGACCGAGGCGGCGGCGGCGAAGAAGAACGCCGGCGAGCGTCGGGGAGGCTCTGTAGTGCACTAGGGAACCAATGGATGGGTCGAACAGCTTCAGGACGATGATGTGGTGCTGGTCAGAGAGTCGTGGTGGCGTGAGAGTGCCCGGAGCGAGCTGCCCACGGTGGAGGCCGAAAGCGGCGGCGGTGGCGCTCGTCGGGGACAAGGCTTCAGTAGAAATTGGGGAAGATCAGTGGGTCGTCGAGCACGAGCAAGACACGGGGAAGTTGGTGCGGGTGTTGGTTGGGGCGGAGGAGGTCCGGTGTGGGCTGCCCACGGGCGTGCTGTGCGCGGCCGGAGTGGAAAGAGATGGCGGCGGCGGAATGCAGCTCGGGCGCTCGGAGTTGAGCACTGGGGGTAGCAGAATAGAATGTAGGCGTTGGAGTGGTGTTGCTGCGCGCGAGAGAGAGGGAGTTAAGGCACCGGGGTGGCCTGTCCACGGTGACTAGGAGGTGGCGGCCGGCGAACAGTTCGGGGACGTCATGGCGTGCGTGGGAGAAGCCACCAGGGAAGAGGAAAGGGGTCGGGATCGAAAGGAAACGACGCGTGGATGTGTGCTGCAGCTGGAGGTGGAGCTCGGGAGCCTGCGCCGGTGGTGAACGGCGGTGGCAGAGCGGGACAGACGGGGAAGCGGCGGTGCCAGAGGAGGAAGAAGGCATACGGGAGTCAGAAGGACTCGTTTGTAATTCCCAAAAATTCCAGGGACTCCTCTGTAAACTAAAATTTTCCATTGATACAAAATCCTAATGAGAAAAATGTCTAAAGCAAAGTTGTAGAGAATTTCAAATCCTACAAGAATTCTTTAGAGCTCGAGTTCAAAATCTCAAAGGGTACTATTTTATTTTGAACTTTTGAACACAACTTAAATTATAAACTTTATGTGTTAATTTAAACAAAATGCTCTAATGTTTGGGGTCTCTTTGTAAGTTTTTCTGCAGTAATCATGACTAGCTCTTTTTACACTTTAGTCCTTAGGTAAAACTAAGTTTTACTTTTATCTTTTTACCATTTCACATGTAAGTCCTTATATCTTTGTATTAATTACATAAAGGTCCTTAATTTCATATAAAGTCTATTCCCCTTAGGTTTATTTAACTTTTGCTCTTTTCTTTTCTATAGCCATCTGAAATTTGATACTTAAGAACATTTTCACACACTTGCACATGAGAATTTATAAAACTCATAATTTACAAATATACCCTTATTGCTTTGTACAACTTATATACACTATAACCTGCTTACATATAATACACCCAAACTTAGTATCTAGTTGTCTAACTACCTGGATATTACAGATACGGACCCAGGAGTCCTACCCGAGTACTTCTCAGGTAGTTTCCTACTGTATGCAACTAGTTTTACTAGTGTATGAGTAGTTCTACTACGCTACGAGTAGTTACAACAGATGTAGGGCGTAGGCCATGCCCCATCCCTTATCCTAGAATATGTACCTATATGCACAGTCTCGTGGGCCCAGGTCTGACAAACTCCCGAGCTATTCGTAGTCGAGTACTGCAGGCGTCCGAGTACTTCTGAAGGCATCTTCGAGTTCTCCCGAATTCTATCTTGTAAGTGTCTTCCGAATACTTTCTTGGCTGCATCGAGGCTGTGAGGTGCTCATGCCCCGAGTAGTTCATATGGAGTAGCCCCCGAGCCTTAGGTTGACTCATAGAATCAAGTTGAGGGTCAATTTAGTCTTGTGTCTCCTGTCCTTATCTTCCAAGAGATTTGAAAAATAAGTCACTGATGACACGTGTCCCTGCAAGCCCCGAACCTTGAATCTAAATCCTCAAGGTTTTGAACAAAGGATTCAAAGAATCGTGGCATGCAATATATGACGGTAAAGATTTAATGGTTAAGATGGGCAAATTGGTTCAAAAATCTGAAAACCGCTTTTTTGGGGATAACTTCCCTGAAAAAAGGTTAAACAAATAACTTCACCAAATAACATCCTAAATTACCGTTCAAATCAAACCTTGTTTGCTGAGAGGCGTGTCGCATCCAGCCCCGAACCTGGGAGCTAAATTAGTCGCATAGTAACATGCCTAGTAGTCAGTGGCACCAGCCCCCGAGCCTAGGCATCGGCCAAGTTGCTGCTGAATCTTGATGTATCGATGAAGCCGACTAGTCGGAGGCGATTCCGACTAGTTTTGTAGGCGAGACGAGTAGTCGAAATAGTCGAACACGCGTAAAACTAGTCAGGAAGTAGTAAACACCTTGTTCTAGGAGCGAGGCCCCTTCAGTAACATAGCATACTAGTCGGAAATTAGTAATCTATTACTGGAAGTATGGGAGTGAGGCTCCTTCAGCAAACTTGCGCATAATACCAGTCGTAAACCAGTAAAATAGAGTTGTACTGGAAGGGAGTGAGGCCCCTTCAGTAACGTAGCATAGTAGTCAGAAAATAGTAATCTGTTACTAGAAGTATGAAGTATGGGAGCGAGGCCCCTTCAGCAAACTTGTGCGTAATACCAGTTGTAAGCCAGTAAAATAGAGTTGTACTAAAAATATAGGAGCGAGACCCCTTCAGTAACATAGGATACTAGTCGGAAACTAGTAATCTGTTACTGGAAGTATGGGAATGAGGCCCCTTCAGCAAACTTGTACGTAATACCAGTCGTAAAGCAGTAAAATGGAGTTGTACTGGAAGTACGGGAGCGAGGCCCCTCCAGTAACATAGAATACTAGTCAAAAACTAGTAATCTCTGGAAGTATGTGAGCGAGGCCCCTCCAGTAACATAGAATACTAGCCGGAAACTAGTAATCTGTTACCGAAAGTATGGGAGCGAGACCCCTTCAGTAAACTTGCGCATAAGCAGTCGTAAACTAATAAAACGGAGTTGTACTGGAAGTATGGGAGCGAGACCCCTTCATCAAACTTACGCGTAATACCAGTCGTAAACCAGTAAAACGGAGTTGTACAGGAAGTATGGGAGCGAGGCCCCTTCAGCAAACTTGCATGTAATATCAGTCGTAAACCAGTAAAATAGAGTTGTACTGGAAGTATGGGAGCGAGGCTCGTTCAGCAAACTTGCGCGTAATACCAGTCGTAAACCAGTAAAATAGAGTTATACTGGCTAGGAAGTCTTGATCTCCAAGCGCCGATGGAAGATGTCTTGGCTGGCTAAGGATGGAAATGTTGTAAATGCTCGATATTCTAGGAGTTTGGAACTTCCTAGCCATCAGGTTACTGTAAGCGATACGACCCTAGTCCTGTAACCTTGTGCACGATGAAAGGCCCCTCTTATCGCGAATTGAGCTTGTGCAGCCCGGTTTCATCCTAGATACATCGAAGAATCGTATCTCCAACATTGAAAGAGCGTCGTTGAACATTCGAGTCATGGTAATGACGGACTCCTTGTAAGTAACGGGTCGACTGGAGCAAGATGTTGCATTTGATTTCCTAGCCGAGTCAAGTTCGAGATGTCTTGCGCTGTCAGCCTTGCCTGCTTCATACATCTCTAGTCGAGGAGACTTCCACATGACGTCAGCTGTAATATAGCTTCAGACCCTATGAGGAAGAAAGGTGACTGTCCTGTGGCTTTGTTTGGTTGTGTGCGAAGCCCTCAGATTATTGATGAGATCTTGTTGATCCACTTGCCACCCTTTTTGCTGTTCTCATCGTAGAGTCTTTTCTTCAAGCCATCAAGAATCAAGCTGTTGGCACGCTCAACCTGGCCATTGGCCTGCGGGTGAGCCACTGAAACACACTTGACCTTAATGGAACTGCGTTCACAGAAATCCCAGAATTGATGCGAGTGGAAATTGGATCCTAGGTCCATGATGACAGTGTTAGGGAAGCCGAAACAGTGCAATATATTGCAATGAAGCTAACCACTCGATCTGCAGAGAGCGTTGTGATTGGCTTGTACTTGATCCACTTGATAAACTTGTCGATGGCCACCAACATGTGAGTAAAACTATCTGGCGCAGTTGTCAAAGGCCCTATCATGTCCAGACCCTAGCATGCAAACAGCCATGAAGATGGTATGGTGATAAGGTTGTGAGCTGAGATATGGGGCTGTTTGCTGAAGAACTGGCAGTTTGTGCACCGGCGAATGAGTGCTTCAGCGTCTGCCAAAGCAGTCGGCCAGTAGAAACCAGATCTAAAAGCCTTGCCGACTAGTGTGCGAGAAGTAGCATGGTTCCCGCACATGCCTTAGTGGATCTCCTAGAGTATTTCTCTGCCTTCCTCCGTGCTGACACACTTCATGAGTACACCTGACGCTGATTCATGCTTGTACAAATTATCCTCGACTAGAATGTACCCTTTGCTGCGCCTTAAAATGCGTGTAGCCTCAGCGCTTTTTGGTCGACGCTGGGGGGTAGTTTGTGCTCCTGGATGTAGTCGATGAAGGTCACCCGCCAGTTGACCGTGATCATTAAGACCTCTCGGTCGGGTTCCTTTGGACCCTGAGCAATGGTACTTAAATGTGGTGCCTTGGTGGATGGATGATGCAACTCGTGAACAAAAACTCCCGTTGGGACGATTGCTTGATTAGAACCCAGTTTTGAAAGCAAATCCGCTCCCACATTGTTGTCGCCAATGACATGATGGATTTCCAGCCTCGAGAACTTATTCTCAAGCTTGCGTATTTCTGCGACGTACGCGTCCATGGTGTCCTTGTTGACGTCCCACTCCTTGTTGACTTGTTGGACCACCAGCAAGGAGTCATTGTAGATAATCAGTCGCTTGATGCCTAGAGAGACTACCAGGCGTAGCCCGTGCAATAGTGCCTCGTACTCGGCTTCGTTGTTGGAGACCTCAAATAGTATTTGGAACACGTACTTGAGTTGTTCTCCTTTTGGCCTGATGAAGAGTACTCCTGCACCACCGTCCCCGAGCTTGAGTGAGCCGTTGAAGTACATGACCCAATGCTCTGGCTGGTTGGCCGGGGCTTCCACTTGGTTTTCTCGCCACTCTGCCATGAAATCGACTAGTGCTTGCGACTTGATGGCCGTCCGGGGCTTGAAGTCGAGGGTGAGAGCCCCCAGTTTCACTGCCCACTTAGAGATGTGCCCGGTGGCGTCCCGATTGTGGAGGATATCTGCCAATGGGAAGTCAGTGACCACCAAGATGTTGTATGCATCGAAATAATGGCGAAGCTTCTTGGAAATGATGAGTATACCATAGAGTAGTTTCTGAATTGTCGGGTAATGAACCTTGGATTCAGACAAGACTTCGTTGATGAAGTAAACTGGGCACTGCACACCGAAAGCATGGCCTTCCTCTTGGCGCTCCACCACAATTGCCGTGCTGACGATGTGAGTAGTCGCGGATATGTAGAGAAGGAGGTTCTCGCCTGATTGTGGAGCCATTAGGATGGGGGGCGACTGCAAATGATGCTTGAGATCTTGCAGCGCCTACTTTGCCACCTCGATCCACTAGAACTTATCGTGGCACTTGTGCAATTTGAAGAAGGGTAGCACCCGTTTCCCAAGTCGTAAGATAAATCTGTTTAGGGCCGCCATACAGCCTGTGAGCTTTTGGACATCCTTGATAGTCCGTGGAGCGTCCATGGATGTGATGGCGGTGATCTTCTCTGGGTTTGCTTCGATTCCTCGGTGACTAACAATGAAACCGAGTAGTTTGCCTTGTGGCACGCCGAAGACGCAGTTGGTTGGGTTAAGTTTCCATCAAAACTTGCGTAAGCTGCTGAAAGTTTCCTCGAGATCAGGGATGAACTCGTCATGGGAACTGGTCTTGATGATCATGTCATCCACGTAGGCTTGAACGTTGCAATGTAGTTGATCTATAGGGCATAGTTGGATGGCTCGCTGGTAGGTGGCTCCTGCATTCCTCAACCCGAAGGACATGGTTGTGTATGCATATGCTCCAAAGGGGGTTATGAATGTTGTTTTGATCTGATCTTCTTCCTTGAGAGCGATCTGGTGATAACCCGAATAGTAGTCGAGGAAGGAGATCAGGACGCAGCCAGCCATAGAGTCGATGATCTGGTCAATGCGTGGGAGCGCGAAGGAATCCTTCGGGCAGTGTTTGTTGAGATCACTGTAATCCACACACATCTTTCATTCATTATTATTCTTTTTCAAGACTAGTACAGGGTTGGCTAACCACTCGGGGTGGTATATACTTCTTTAATAAAACCAGCTGCGAGTAGTTTTGCTAGCTACTTCTTGATGGCCTCCCTCTTGTCGGGAGCGAAGTGTCGTAGTCGTTGCTTTTTCGGAGTGGCTTTAGGGTAAACTTTTAGGCAATGCTCGATCAACTCCTTGGGCACCCCTAGCATATCCACTGGTTTCCACGCGAATATGTCTCGGTTAGCCCTAAGGAAGCTGATAAGTGTGCTTTCCTATTTGTCGCTCAAGCCTCCTCCGATCAAAGCAGTCTTGGACGAGTTGCCTCCTTGCAGCTAGATGGCCTTAATGCTGACATTGCTAGGGTTGGGTTTAATCCTTGACTGGCTAGGCCTTTGGCTGGAGATCTTCATCTCTAAGTCAGTGAGCTTTTGCGCGGCCGCGAGTACTTCCGCAGAGGGCTCTGGCACGCATGATGTCGCGGCGTACTCAATCGTCTCCTGATCGCAGTCGTATGACTTCTTGAAGTCGCCGCGGAACGTGAGTACGTCTGTCTTGCCTGGCATCTTGAGTAGCAGGTAGATGTAGTGGGGCACGACCATGAACTTGGCCAGTGCTAGTCTGCCGAGGATGGCATGATATAATGACTAAAGTTAGCCACCTCGAACTTGATGTACTCCGTGCGGTAGTTGTCCTTCATCCCAAAGGTAACTGGCAGGACCACTGCACCGAGTGGTGTAGCCGCGTTTGCCAGGACGATGCTGTAGAATGGAGTTTTGCTAGGGGTGAGTATGTTGGAAATGTCCAACCCCATCTTCTTCAGAGTACTTGTGAAGAGCAGGTTGAAGCTGCTCCCGCCGTCGATGAGTACTCGGGTCATCTGTGTGCCAGCCACGACAAGATCTAGGATGAGCGGGAATTTTCCTGGCTCCGAGAAGCTGGTCCATTGACCATCCCTGGAGAAGGAGATCGGGACCTCACTGTATCTCAGAGGTTTTGCATGGCAGGCTCTATAGAGAGAATTTTGTGCAGGGTCAACTTCTGCGCAGGCTTGGAGGGGAAGCTGCTGTCTCCACCGAAGATGACGTTGACGACATTCTTCGGGTCATAGAAATCTTGAGCCCACGACTTGTCACCCTCGTCGTCGTCCTCCTGGTCCTTTCGCTTTCCGGCTCGGGGAAGCAATGGAGTATTGAGTGACTTGTGGAGGCTGACACACGCGAAGAGCGTATGTCGAGACTTCGGGTGCATCGGGCATTGTTTGTGCAGGACTTTCTAAAACTGTGCTTCATTGCTCCCCAACTTCTTGCCACGCGAATTGCACTCAACAGCCGTGACTTCTTGGTCTAGCTTGCGCTTTCGGGGGTTCCCCGAGTGATTCCGCTGGCCCTTGTCGAAGTGGTTGTTACCGTTGCCCTGCTTGTCGCTGTTGCGCTTGGGGAAGCGGTCGTTCTCCTCGTCCTCCTAGTCAGCCCACCGTGCTATCATGTCACGTAGCTCCACGGCAGTAGTCAGGCGGTTGCATCCGAAGTCGTGGTACGTGTGCTTCGAGAAGAGTCCGTTCTGGAAGCAGCGGATGACGTCCTCATCGGTTATGTTGGCAATGGTGGCGTGCATCTCGAAAAAACGCTGGGTGTAGGACCTCAGGGTCTCATTCATCTCCTGCTTGAACTGGGATAGATCGTGGTGAGTGCCTGCTCTGATCATGGATCCCTAGAAGTTGTCGATGAAGGCCCGCTCGAGGTCCTCCTAGGAGTCGATGGAGTTTGGCTTGAGGCTTTCAAGCCAAATGAGGGGCGCAGATTCCAAAGGTACCGGGAAGTAGAGTGCTTTTGTAACATTCCATGTTAATATTAATAGGGTTTGTTTAACAAAAATCTCGAATTTCAAAAACTTTTGTGTATGATCGTACTTGGAATTGGTTGAGACATTCTAATGGAGTGAAATTTTCGAATTTGTATGACTTCATTGTGTGGGATTTGAATTTGGAATGGATGTTCAAATTCAAATCCAGGTTTTCCTCCTTTATTTTCCCTCGTGGGCCGCCAGCCCGCGCAGCCCCGGCCCAGTCCACCTTCTCTCTCCCCCTTCCTCTTCTTTCCCCCGCGTGCGAGCCGGCCCAACGCCACCGGCCCAGCCCAGCACCGGGAACCCTCGCGACGCCCCCCCTCCCGTTCACCCGGGGCAGCTGACGGGCGGCCCCCACCCGTCAGCTTTCCCCTTCCTCTCGCCCGCGCCCTCTCCTGGCTCGCGTCGCCCGCGTCGCCGATCGCCGCCGCTCCACGACAGAGCCCCTAACCGCCCGCTCCCCTTTCCTCTTTTCTCCCCCGGCCGCGGCCCCGCGCCTTGCGTCACCTGCCATGCGCGCTTCCCTGTCCCCGCTCCGCGACAGCCGCCGCAACCGCCCGCGCGCGCCCCTTTTCTTCCCCGCGCCCCGGCCGCCCGCGCAGCTGCCGCCCAAACCCTAGCCGCGACGCGGAGCCGCCACGCGTCCCAGCACGGACGCCCAAAAGCTCCCGCCGCCGCCGATCCCGAACCCTAGAACCACCCATAAAAACCCCTCGGCCGCCACCCCGGGAACCCTAGCTGCCTACACCGTTCCCCCCCCCCCGCGCTGCCGTCGCACCCGAGAGAGGAGAGCCCAAGGAGGAGCAGGAGCTGAGCGAGGAGGAGGAGGAGGAGAGCCAGAGGACGACCCCGTCGGCGCCGCCCGGAGCTGCGCGAGGAGAAGGACACCGCCGCCGCACCGGAGCTTCACCGAGCCGGCGCCCCGAACGACTCCACCGACGCTGCGGTTCTTCCTGCACGGCTGCGACCCGCCGGCCTCAACCCGCCACCGCGTCAGCCTCGTCTCCCCCTTCAGCCCCTCCGGTGAGGACCACGGCCGCCGCCCTTTTCCTTTCCCTTGCTGCCGGCGTGAGCTCTAAGCCGCCGATGAACCCTCTGTAGAAACCCCTAGGATCCCCTTCCCTCCGGCCGCCGTGCCGTTTGTTTCTGCAGGAGCCCGACGCGCCGCGATCCTTTCCCGCCGCCGCCGTCGCCCCCCTCGCCGCCGCGTCGTGCCGCGGGCCCGGGTCGCCGGTGCTCCGCGCACGGCATGGCCACGCCGCGGCTCTGGAAGACCAGAACCCGCGCGTGCGCGCGCACCACACGCACACCCGAGCCGTGCCCACCACCTTGACCCAGCTTCGCCACGCCCGCGCCACGGCTCCGCCGTGCGCGTCCACCCCCGCGACGCGAACGCGACGTCGCGTTCGCGTCGCGACCCGGCCGTTGAGGCCTTTTCCCGAGCACTCTTCGGGCGTGACACCCGCACGCGCGCCTCGGCACTCACACACACACGTGCACGTCCACCGGCACACCGGATCCGAGCGCCGCCACACGGGATCCAACGGAGGCCGGCACCTGGGACCGCCCTGTCAGAGAGAGGAAGGAGGACGACGCCGCCGGCCCGCAAGGAGGAGAAGGCGAAGGGACGGCCCAGCCAGAGGAGAAGGAGCAGGAAAAGAGGGCCAGCCCAGGAAGGAAGAGGAAACCGGCCCGCGGAGGGATCCGAGCCGAGTCAAGCCGAGCCGAGCTTCGCGTTCACGTAGCCCACCTGCCCGAGCCGGCCTGCTGAGCCGCAGGCCGAGCTGCCCCTGTGTGCCTGAGCCGAGCCGATGGGCCTCGAGCCGGCCCATCGCCTCTTTTGGCCCAAAATCGAGCCAGACCAAAACCCTTTTCTTTTTCTTTTCCGGTCTGACCCGAGGGGCCCACCTGTCAGCCTCGTGCTGAGGCTGACCGGTGGGGCCCGCTGACCACAGCCCCCGTTGACCGTTGACCGGTCAACGTTGACCGGTCAACGCTGACGTCAGCAGGGCCCACTGCTGACGTCATCATCCAGGACCCCTCTGCTGACGTCATGCTGACGTCAGCATGCCACGTGGCACATCCAGGTGCTACCACGTGTCCCTGTTCAGGCTTTTCTTTTCTGAAACCCTTTTATTAATTTCAGAAATAGGTTTTCCTTAGAAAATTCATAATAAATTATCCGGACCTCCGAAAATTATGAAACCAGTTTCATAATTCTTCTAAAATCATGAGCCACCCGTTAGAGTAGGTTTTGTGATGATTTGGATCTTATTTGCAACCTTTTGTGCACTTTTGCACTTTGGACCCTACTCTTACTCGTATTTACGAATAGGACCCGTCCGCGAGGAGCTGACCGACGACCAGGACTACCCGGAGACTCAGGAGGACTTCGAGGAGACGCCAGGTTCACGCCCATCTACGAATTGAACTCCTATTAGGCATTTGCTTGTAGATATGTTATTGCTGTATGTGTGTATATATATATATATATATATCGAGATAAACCTGCATGGCCTCTTTACGAACCCAACTCCTTGTCAACCTATCTTATTCGTTCATTATATGAAACGCCTTGTAAACCCTTGAATGTGTTTGTGTGGGATATGGGTGGATAGTCTTGGTGTGTGTGAAGAGGTTCCCATCAGGAGTTGGTGATTAGGGCTTAGCCGGGAGTGGGCGACCTAACTCGATCGTGGATCGAGGGCTTGGGGTGTGTATCTTGGCACACCCTACGGAGTACCTGTGGCGGGTACAGTTTTGTTTTCGTGTGAGGTGTTTGGGGCACCCGTTAAGGGTGCAGTTGCGGACCACCGTGGTGGATACGCGTGTGACGAAGATGCCCGCTCCGGCAGATAAGGACCGGGTGAGAGTAACCATGACTTGTGGGACTTTGTAAGCGTGCACACCACTTACCCATTATGAGGGTGGGCCCGGTCCGGACTTAGCAAGCGCGGTACCAAGCCGGTAGGAGGATCGAGTATCGGTGCAGGGGAAGGAGGTGCTGACCTCACGTTCCCCGAGACGCATGGGAGGCTTCACAGTCCCGGGGCGACCTCTCGCGGGAGGATGCGCCCAAGATCCGGGAAAGCCGGATGGTGCCGTGGCTCCTATTTCCGTTTCGTAGACCGGTGTTTCGTATACTAGTCGGCTGATCTCCGGCTAGTGTCGATTCGAGTGGGACCAGGTGTACAACCCCTGCAGGGTGAAAACTATACGTATAGCCGCGTCCTCGGTTATGGACATCCCTACTCCTCTGTTGCTCTTATTAGTTAGTGTTACTCATGATTTCTACCTCCCTCTAGAATTTTGTCCTGCCAGGGGGCAGTTGAGATGCGAGGAGAGGGAGTCCTCGCATCGACTTGGTGGTTTTGGAAGGTGTGTGTGACCGGGAGTCCGGAATGCCGGAAGGGCCCGAGTCAGGAATGAAAGGAGATGTGAATTCTTATATATACTATATTGCATGCATAGGGAAACCCCAGCTTTACCCTTGAATTCTGATATATCCGTAGTATAGACCACATAAAGCTTGCATACGGATGGTGACGTGAACCTATCCCATTCCTTGGGGATAGCCTGGTACGATGCAGGATCCGACCCAGAATTCGACCCCAACGACGACGGATGGTACGACTGAGGCCCGAGCTACGCTCAAGTCGCCTGTGGAGGTGGAACCCGGAGACGGAGGACGGCCGAAGACCTAGCTACCGCTATGCGTTTCCTGCTTGTTCGATTTAGCCGAAAGGCTTGTAATAAATTCCGTACTACAGATCCGCTGGATTTATGTAATAACTAAACCCGTGATTGACCTCTTAATGAGTATGACTGTGATATTATGCCTGAAATGAGTTCTGTATGTGATAGCGCTTGATCCAGGGACTATCACGACGATACAGGGAGTCGGATTCCTCGATACGGGAATCCGGTTCGTTTCAGCTTTGGTGGAGTTGGATCCCCCTGAGACCTCGATGGCAATGGAGTAGCATTGAATCCATTGGCGCGGGTCTTGCTTGCCGTCATACTTGGGGATCCCAACTAGTTTAAAATCCTTTGGGTAGGAATTCTAAGTGATGTTGGAGGTGAAGGCGGGGAAGCGATCGTTGTCGTCGTACCTATTAGGATGGTCCCTTCTTCTTGCCTCAATGATGCACCGCGCGTAGCGGCCACTTTTCTGTAATTATTTCATAGCTATAGTTTCCGTGGTCCAATTATGATGAAATTTTTATGGTAGGCTAATCATTATATGCATGAGCTGTAGTAAAAATTTCATACTCATTGGATCATGTATGCTTGAGAAACTAAAGAGTCTCTAATATAGCTTGGAATTTAATTGCTCAAGCATATATGATCCAATGAGCATAAACATTTTACTACAGCTCATGCATATAATGGTCAGCTTACTATAAAAGTTTCACCATAATTGGACCACGGAAAGTGTAGGTATAAATTAATTACAGAAAGTGTATATATAAATTAATTATAAAAAGTATATATCTAAAAGTATAATAAATTTTTTTAATAAATTATATCATGTCATATGTTCACTGTATAGATCTACTCATCTGAAGTCTAACAAAATTAAATTTTCTCATACCTCCTGCGGCAGGCGGATGCAGGGCGGCATTGTCTCCGGCGACGGCGCACGGGGGAGCAGTGGGCGGCGACGGCGGCGCGAGGGGCGGAAGAAGATGGCATCATGAGTCTAATGGGCTGGAAGATGGATTGCTTATCCATCTTCTGGGAGCTGTATAGGGATCCTCACCCACATCCCATCCTCCAGGTAAATCCATGGTGAACCCGCGCCTCCTTTCCCGCACCGCGGAAAAGAAAGAGAAGCCCTTCCACAATGGCACCGGGAGCTCGCTGGGCGTCTTGTACTTGATTCGCATCTTTAGGCATGGGACTATGGGAGGAAACGGATGCCGGTCCAAGCTCTGCCATAAGCGCGTCTCCAACGACGTGGCTAGGAGGTATGAGAAAATAAAAAACGAAAAGAATGGGCCATCTTAATTTTAAGGCATGCCGGAGCAGAGAATCAGAGACGGTGTGGTCATCGGTGAGCGTGCGAGCTAATCAAGTCGAGACTCCAAGCGAGGTGCATTTTTCTCTTCTGGGCTGTTTAGATCGTGTGTAAACGCAAAAACGTGTAAATGCAAAATGGCGGCTGTAAATGCAAAAAAGCCGTAAACGCAAAAAAACCGTAAACGCAAAATTTTCGAAGGAATCTTGCCAATTTGAAGTATTAAATGAAGTCTATTTACAAAACTTTTTGCATGGATAGGCTGTAAATCGCGAGACGAATCTAATGAGCCTACTTAATCCATGTTTGCAACAGTGATGCTACAGTAACCATCCGCTAATTATTGCTTAATCATGGATTAATTAGCATCATTAGATTCGTCTCGCGATTTACAGCCCATCTGTGCAAAAAGTTTTGTAAATAGACTTCATTTAGTACTTCAAATTGGCAAGATTCCGTCGCAAAGAAATTTTGCGTTTATAGGGCCCAAATGCCAAAAAAAAAATACGCCGGTCCGTTTAGATGCGTAAAGACAAAAACGCTGTAAACGCAAAAAATTTTTGCCTTTACGCGCCGATCTAAACAGGCCCTCTCTATCCTCCTCCACGCGGGATGAAATGTGATGTCAGCTAGCGATTTCGCTAACTGTTGGAGACGCCCTAAGGCCGCGGCGGCGGCACCCAGATCGATCAGAAGCGCCGGCGGCAGCTGGACTCCGTAGCTGGACCATTGAAATTCAATGGCATCGCTGGCAAAGAGAAGGCGCTGCTCCTGTTGCTGAATGGGTGTCTGGGTTCCTGCGTTGGCGAACCACAGAGTGACCAAATGCATGCCAAATTAGTAAGGAAATGACCTGGAGATCGATGAAGGGACCTTTGTTGAGCCAAAATTCTGACACTGCGTATACTACGTAAAAGAAGAGGTGGAAGGTTATCGTCCCTCTATATTCGTGAGAGTAAGGGAATTCATGGAAGCGTCAGTCCTGTCTCTTATTTGCTCCTTATCACTACTCCCCTGTCCATAGTGCCCAGGGTTATTAGGAGTTGGCAGTGTGGCGCTTCCGTTCTCCAAGGCGAGCACAACCGACGACATAAGTGGCCTATCATCTGGGTTTTCCTGGGCACACAAGAGTGCCATATGACTGCAAAGCAAAACTTCATCTAGCGAACAAGTATCCATAATAGATGGGTCAGCCAAGTCTTTCCCCTTCCCATCTTTCCACATATTCCATGCCTGAAAAAACCCAAAACAGTTAGATGGATTGCGGCAATGACAATGGTTTCGAAACATCTAGACTAGTGTTAATTTAAAACTTTACAGAAGCTATGTACTCACGTAGATCGTAAGGTTTGGAAAACCCTTGATTTTGTTCAAACTGCTTCTCCTTATACCAGTTACGAGCTCCAAAATTAGGACACCAAAGCTATAGACATCAGACTTCATGGAGAAGACTCCTTCCATTGCGTATTCAGGAGCCATGTACCCACTATTTTCACAATTCACTTCCAAAAGTTATTGCAAAAACATTCAATTTAATCACATTGAATTAGAGCACTTAATTCAACCATATACTCACTATGTTCCGACGACTCGCCGTGTGTTTGCGTTTTTCTGGTTATCATTGAAGATCCTTGCCATGCCAAAGTCTGCTATCTTAGGTTTCATCTCTGCATCTAGCAATACATTGGCAGCTTTGAGGTCTCTATGAACTATGGTCAGTCTTGAATCTTGGTGGAGGTAAAGAAGTCCTCTTGCAACTCCCTTTATTATGTTAAATCGCGTTGGCCAATCTAACGACATTTTTCTTGAGCTATCTGCATACATATTCAAACAAAAGCACTGTTTGAGATGTTTGCTATGAAAATACTATTCTTTTGTTTATATATAAACCAGCTTGTATAGTGTGTGTGTGTGTTACTAAAGCATACCGAAAAGGATAGCATCTAAGCTTCTATTAGGCAAATACTCATATATCAGGATCTTTTCAGCACCCTCAACACTACACCCAAGTAGTCGAACCAAATTTCTATGTTGCAATTTGGCAATTAGAATAACTTCATTCCTGAATTCCTCAGTTCCTTGCTCTGAATCCTTACTTAGCCTTTTGATAGCAACTTCCTGACCACCTAGAATTGCCTTGGCAAAATGTAAGAACAAAATACATACATTAGTCTGTCATGTGGACAATCCAATGTAATTACTGAAAGTCGAACAATTGACATGAGAAAGCTGCTGCTACTACTACTAAATGGGGGCGAAGTACCTTATAAACTTTGCCAAAGCCTCCTTGTCCAATCTTATACGCTTCTGAGAAATTGTGTGTTGCAGCCTCAATGTCCTCAAATTTGATGAAGGGAAGTTCGAAGTCTTGGGCAGGGCTTCCTTCAGGGAGTTCGTCAGACGTACTGGTAGAGACCAGACTTATCTTGGTGTTACCTTTTTTGTTGTCTCTTCTTTTACCTGCACCCAAATTTCAGTAACCAATTCCCTTCTGACGACAAGTACAGTATAGAGGTGTATGGACAAATTCAGAGTCTGTACTGTACCATTGAATTTAAACCAGGCAAGGAAAATTCCTGTGATTATCAGAATGGCACTTGTCAAAACTGTAGGCAGAGCAATCCTCAGTGCATTGCTCTTTCCTCTGACACCTATTCAAATTTCAAAAGCCAGTATATATAAAGTTCTATCCATATATACATGTATGGCACACAAATAATCCACTGTAAATGCAGAAGATGAATGAAATGGTTACCTTGCACGGCTGCATCCGAGCCTGCAAGCCGGAGGTGCAGCGTGTCGCTGCCGACCCCGCCACCAATAATCTTCTCGGTGTCGATCAGGTCGCCGGCCCACACCAGGCACCTCGTCGCGTCCCCCGCCGTCCTGGTGGTGCTCAGGTTGGCGTAGGCGTACGCCACGCAGGAACAGTTGCTGCTGCACTCCGCCGCGCACTCCTCGAGGGTTCGATTCGCAACGCGCACGAACTTGTCCGGCGACTTCATCCCCGGCAGGGGCAAGAAGCCGTCGGCGCACCGCAGCGCCTCCTTCCGCCGGCACCCCCGCGAGAAGGCGCCGCCGGCCCACGCCTCGGCGTCGGCGGGCTCGAACCCGTCGAGGCACCTGCACGTCGGCGCGTCCACGGTGTTGTCGCAGTACCCGTTCGGGCCGCAGTGGCCGTAGCGGTTGCACTCCCAGGTCGGCCAGTCGCCGAGGACCGCCCACGCCGACGAGTTGGCGTTCCAGCCCTGGAGCTGGTAGTGGCCGGAGGCCGTCACGACGAGCCTCGCGCGCGCGGCGGCGTCGGAGAGGCTGTAGGTCAGGTAGATCTCCTGGTCGGTGCTGACGATGGCCTGGTAGACGAAGACGCTGGCGTTGGCCTGGTACCTGCTGGCGACCGAGTAGCCCGTCCAGGGGCCGTCGCGCATCAGCGGGCGCGTCCCGTTCCAGAGGAAGAGCTGCAGGGCCGTGTCCGGGTCGACGCCGTAGGCGAAGCGCCCCGGCGAGGGGTCGCCGGGGGCCTTCCACGACACCAGGCGCTCGCCGGCGCGAGCGCCGTACGCGATCCCGATCCTCATGCCGGGGAGGAACGAATCGGCGGGGTGCTCGAAGCTCTGCCACAGGGCGGTGCCGTTCGGGGACCGGATGACGAGGTTGCCGGTGTCGAGAAGCACCGCGGCGGCCGGGGAGTAGCCGGTGACGTCGGTCGTCCAGAGAACAACGCCGCTGGCGTCGGACAGGACGAGGTTGGACGTGTTGGTCAGGGACAGCGTCGGCGCCGTGGAGGAGGTGGTGTTCGTGGCCGGGGTTCCTCTGTTGGCGACCCACACCACGGTGAGCGTCGGGACGTCAGCGTACCATATGCCGAGGTAGAGCTTGTTGGCTGGACTGGAGGTGGAGTTGGCGGGTGAGAAGAAGCCCAAGGCGAAGCCGCCGCCGTCGGACACTATGGTGGCGCCGGGGGAGAGCGTCTTGCCGACGACCAGCCGGTCGTCCGGTGCGCATGGCGGCGGCGGCAGCAGGACAAGGACGAGGAGGACCGCCGCTGACCAGTCCATCGGGCACTTGATTTCTTGATGAGATACGGTGGGCCGGGCGTTTCCTGAAAAGCATGAGCTGACAATAGCTTCTTGCTACGGATGAGCCAAGAGACTGAAGATTTTTACTCGATTAGGAGAGTTGCTTTGGGCCTTGGCGTACAAGCAACGATGACAGAGTTTTAGTTCATTTGACGTCATGTGTTACAGAGACGAGGGAGACAATCAGACAAGTGATGGCCGGCAATACCTGCTGGCTGCTGCTTCAGTGCAAATGGGAGAGGGGGTATGATGGCAGAATCGAGGAAGCTCCCTACTCGTGCAGGCTGGTGGAATGGTGAAGTGTAGCTCATGGATTCAGACGACTCGTGTTATGGTTGACATTTCTGCTGCCCTCGTCGGACCGCGCACGCGGTGGGTAGGATGGCACTGTCACAGGTTCATAGCCGCCAGACATGCGGGCGACGGGAAATCCATGAGACCATGTCTCTTTAATCCCTAGCTGACAGCGATCGACGGGGATTAGATCCCCTGCAAGTCAGTTAGGGATCTAATCCCCTCAATCCCTTCCGATTCCTTCCATCTTGGGAATAACTGAGAAGCCTGGGAACGATGGTTACGTTACAGTGGGCAAGGAGTTGTGAATGGTTACCGGACTTTGGATAGAAACGATAATTTGATGCAGTCCTTTAATTTAGGTATGTTTCTAAGGAGTGGGAAGTGTTATATGTTCAGCAGCAAGAACATTGCTTTCAGATTGCGATTCGCCTCTCTCGCAAGGCAACTCGGGGCTCCCCGCTGCCTAGGCTAGGTGTCAGGAATAGATCCCCTGGGTACCGCAAGGAAGCTACCAGAAGAAGAAGTCTGATTCCTACTAAAATTTCACTGTAATCCTATTAGGACTGATACCTTGTAATCCTATTAGAACTCTTACCTTGTAATCCTACTAGGAACCCCGTCCCCTGGGATATATACAAAGGAGGGCAGGGCTTCCTAGATAGGCAGAGAACCAACAGAGAGCAGCCAACAGGCAACTCAACACCCAATCGCAGGGCGCAATATACAACACCCCAAAACAGGACATAGGGTATTATGCTACTCTGGCGGTCCGAACCTGTCTAAATTTGTGTCTTGTGTCCTTGCGCTCACCTTCAAGTTCCAGATTCGGCGATCTCTCACCAAATAATCACCTACCTTAGGATATCCCTAAGTAGGCTGACGATAAAAACACCGATAATAGGTACCTACTACCGTCGCACCGCTGCCGTCGCCGAGTTCAGTGCCAAATGGAGATAGCTCCCACTCCCCCGAGGTCCCACCGGCAAGCGGAGATAGCTCTCTCCTCCCTCAAAGGTAGTAGAGCAGGAAATAGTGATGCAGCAGTTCAAGCATATTCAGCGAATTACTCATTTCTATCCACAATAAATCCCTATTCGCAATAAAGAAACTACATTTTAAAGAAATAAGTTTACTTTACTCCTATCTGGTGGCCGAGGACCATCTTATAATCCTTATCACTCTGAAACCTCTGTATTAACTTTTTTTATACAAAACGAGAATAAAAGTGTGAGTGAGATGCTATGTATACGTAAGATCGCTCCATGTGAGGAACTGGATTGAAAGATTCAGGACCTTACAGAAGTTGCTTTCATTAAGACGTCTGGTTCGTAGTCTACGTAACCTTCCAACTATTAGGGTTGGAATACTTCACCCCACAACTATAAAATCGGATATTTAACCCTTTAATTTTGCAAAACCATTCATTTAGCCCCCTTCCCTAATTTTGCAAAGTGGTTTTGTACATATAGCGTGCTAAGCTGGACGCAGACGATGAGATGGACCATTTGATATGTGGACCCCGCTTGTAAGTGGGCATCTCCTCTCCCCTCTCTTCTTCTCCCCACCTCTCTCGGTCTCTCCCACCCTCCTCTCGTGCGAGCGACTACAGCCACCGCCACTTCCTCACCTTCGCCAACTGCTCCATCTCCAGAACCCTACGCTCCTTGCTCCTCGTGGCCGCCACAGCTCCGTCGAGCTCGGCGCAGGAGCGCGTTCTTGGCCTCGAGCCGAGACCGCTCCTGCAGCTCCTCAACGAGGCGGATGAGCTCGTCGGGCTTGGACGCCGCGCGCGCCGGTTGCTCTTGTGCGGACGAGCGCAGGAAGTAACACGAGAAGGGCCCCGCCTTGGATCTCGACCCCGACGGCGCAAGCCGAATGACCTCCGTCACAGTGTCTTCGACTGCCCCGCCCCTGAGGCCACGGATACAAGCAGCTGCAACGGCGCCGACGCTAGGCCCTTGCGCGCGGATGAGGAGGAGGAGGAGGGCCTGGGCGTCGCCAGGCTCCGCTAGAAGCCCATGGCCCCAAAGACCTCCTTAAGCTTCAAGCGCAGCCTCGCTGTGGAGGTCGCGGCCACGGCGTCAACGGCCTCCCCTTTTTGGTGCTACCACGCGTCCGCCACCGCCGCCATCGATGTTGCCACCTCTTGCGGCTGCAGCTTTTGGAGCAGGCGTTGGCCCTCCCCATACGGCCGCGGTGAGGACTCCGCGGCCAGTTCAACCGCTCCACGGTGGGCAATCGCTCCAGGGCGGCGTCGGGGTCGACAATGGTGATCCCGGGCCCAGGGGAGGCGGGGACCAAGGGCGGACGTGGGAGGGGCGATGGAGTCAAGGCCATCTTAGGGTTCAAGGTGGGAGTAGATGAAGTGGGCCGTACCAGCTGACGGGTGCAGCGTGGAGGAGGTCGGCGGATGAGGGGTAGGATGGCGTCAGAGGGTGGGAGAAATGCTTACTTGCAAGTAGGGCTCTCATCGTCTGCATCCAGCACGCCACGTATGCAAAATCAGAGAAGGGGGCTAAGGCTAATCATAATGGAGGTTTTATGGCAAGTTTTATGATATTAATTACCATGACACATCAGCATTTTTGATGATGTGGCACTGATTTAATGAGGGAATAGAAGGAACCAGTTTCATGGAGCTTTACGAGGATGAAACTATGTTAACCCATTTCTAAGAACTTGGAAGCTGTGTGAAACCTCCATTGAGAGCGTTTTGTTTCATCTTCACATAATTGAGTAAATCCTATTGGTTATTTATTTGCAGTATTTAAGTTATGTTGGCATATGAAATAGTGAGATGAAACTCTCTATTGAGAGAGAGTGTTTCATCTTTCTACAAAGTTGATGTGGTATTCTTGGAAACAGAGACATGAAACCCCCATTGTGATTAGTCTAAATGAATGGTTTTGCAAAATTAAGGGATTAGATATCCAATTTTATAGTCTAGGGTTGAAGTATTCCCCCAATAGCTAGGTCCTGATAGTCGGGGGTTACGTGCACTTCCTCCCATTTTCACGTGACGAGCAGCGTACAGAATCCTTTGGGCCGCGGTGCTATTGGCCCATCAAACGGCCCAGTCTCACTCACTTGGTCCAGCAGGCTGACAGAAACCAAAAGCACCTGCGGACCTGTCCGTCCAGCCCACCGATTGAGTTTTGTGATTACAAACGTGTCAGCGGCGTGATCTCCTTCGCCTACCGCGCTCATCCGTACAGGCCGTCAAGCTCGGCGGCCACGGCAGCTCGGACGGGAACGCCTGCCCGGGGCAGCGGCGGAGGACGCCGAAAATTTTAGGTGTGGCGGACGGAGCTGCGGGCGGCGGCGCGCGGGGCCTGCGGCGGCGGGGCGGCGAGCGCGGGAGCCTGCGGCTGCGGGGCGGCGGGCGCGGGGCCTGCGGGGCGGGAGCCTACGGCTGCGGACTGGCGGTGGATTACTAGATTATGTTCAAATATTATACGGAAATAAAGGGTTCACAATAAAAATTGGGTTTAGAAGTACCTCAAACGAAGAAAACACGTAAAGTACGCATCAAATCAACAATTGGACCAAAGAAGCTGTCAAACAAAGAGAAAACATAAATTAGTAACGAAATATTAGAGTTAAAATATTAAATGTAATACAAGATACACAATTAGAGTATAAAGTTATACCGGTATATTTACTATTAGTTGCGTCTAGGAGACTTTGGCAATTGCATATTTCTATCCTTTTTCTTCTGAAAAGCCTTCTTGATAGATTCAAGATCAATTCCTTTAAATATCTCCCGCTCAATATACACCACCATCAAGTCATTAAGCCAACCATCGGACATCTTGTTCCGCAACTCAGTTTTAATAATCTTCATAGCTGAAAATGCTCTTTCAACTGATGCAGTTGCTACTGGTAGCAGCAATGCCAGCTCAATTAGGCGATAAACCAAGGGAAATATTTCATGCCTCTTAAGTTCTAACTATTTTTATTGCTAGGCTTGCAAGGTCATAACAAGCTCTGAATGCCTCAACTCTTCTAACATGAATAATGAAGGTTTCTAACTGATCTCTTATTCTTTTCCGGTCATCAAAAGAAAAATCATCCAAATATATATCCGTGAGGCGAGAAAGTTTATTCACGTCAAAGTTAGAGAACGAATCTCTAGGATCAAGGCAAGCAAAGCAAGTAAGTAATTCCGATGATACCTCATTGAATCGATGATCAAACTCTGTTGTGATAGCATCTATGGTAGCAAAGAAGGTATCAACACGAAAGTAATGATCTTGAGTGATGTTGTTTCTCCCTTCTTTCCTTGATCTACCAAATCTTGGTACACTATCTTCCATATTTGGTATTGGGATATCATTTTCTTGGCAAAATGTTTTGACTTCTTCAAGTAGTGGCTCATAACCTTCGCTTCTCAAATTGTTCAAACGTGTTTTCACTTCAATAACCAAAGACATGGCCTCAACAATATTTTGATCCTTCTTCTGCAACAGATGAGATAGCTCATTTGTTATGCGAAGGATCTGTAACATCATCTTCATGATAAACACAAAGCTGAAGGACTCCATAATAGGCACCAACCCCCCTGCCCTTGATGGATTACGTTCCTCATCATGCACCACTTGCAGAACTTCTATTATTGAGTCCCACATTGTTTCAATACGAAGCAATGTGCTGTAGTGAGATCCCCATCTTGTATCTCTAGGCCTAGGCAATGATGTTTCTTGATTTTGTCCTCTACCTGATGAAATATCTCCACTGTCCAACTTATTCAAAACAATTGTATGATGACTATCAATCAATAAATCCTTCCTCTTACAAGATGCACTAGTGCTGCTCACAATCATATCCACATAGTCAAAGAAATCCTCTATAGATGAACAACACTTTGAAACCGAAACAACTACCAACTGCAATTGGTGAGCAAAGCAATGGATATAAAAAGCATATGGGTTCTCATCACGAATTAGTTTTTGAATACCATTGAATTCACCTCTCATATTAGAAGCTCCATCATACCCTTGGCCTCGTATTTTTGCAATAGTTAAACCATGGGCACTAAGAACCTCCACTATTGCTCTCTTTAATGCTTCTGATGTAGTTAGCTTGACATGCTTGATACCCAAAAATCTTTCAACTACTTGCCCCTTTTTATTCACATACCTATATGAAGAAACTCACAATATTTAGAAATATTATAACAAGATTCATCAACATTCAATAAGAATACAAGATATAAAAGCGGATGTTTACCTGACTATTATGGCCATTTGCTCTTTGACTGATATATCATGAGATTCATCAACAAGAATAGAGAATAAACAACCACTCATCTCTTCTTTTATGACTTTGGTAACCGCTTGAGCACAACACTCGGCAAGTTCTTTCTGAATTGTTCCAGAAGTCATTTTAGCATTTTTAGGACAAGCAAATTCAAATACCTGCCTCACTTCCTCATTTCTTAGTTTGTACCAATCAAGAAATTCTAGAAAGTTGCCTTTGTTCAATGAAGTTTCTGATTCATCATGTCCACGGAACGGTTCACCTTGCAAGGCAATATAACTTACAATAGCCAAAGATGTATCTACACGGGTTTCATACTTCTTTTGTGCCTCTTTGGTATGAACTACAATTTTCTCCTTTACACTTGCCCTTTGATTATCAAAATCATCAAATGCCGCTCATGATCTATTATGAGCACTATTAGGGCCACCAACATATTTAGGGAGTGCTAAGTAGGCATTCTTCCATTGCCTAAAGCCTTCTTTTGTAAATGCATCATAACCAAATTTATCATCATCTACACCAACTCTTCTAAAAAGATAACAACAAAAGCAATAAGCCTTATCATTCACCAAGCTATATTCCAGCTGATTATATTTCTCAAACCATTCTTTTCGAAAGCGCCTTTTATCTTCTCCTCTAGGAAAAACATGACTACTAGGTTGAGTTGGACCTCGTTCCATGAAAGCCCTCCTAATTTCATCTCTAATATTAGGACTAAATTGCTCAATTGGAATCCGAAGCCCCGGATCAGAAATGATATAATCCGGATTGAACTCAGTTATTGTACCTTGATCATTTTCATTGCTACCTGGCTGTTGGTCTATGGTATTGGTGTCCTCCAAATGAGTTTCCACCACCTCTTCCTCCTCTATTATGGCATTACCAACTTCACTTCCATGAGTGCTTGGGTTTATGCTACTGGATACGAATGGACTAAAATAGCTCTTTAGATCTGAAATAAATAGTCAAATTCACATTAAAGTAAATTAGCTTAACTTCCCAATTCTCTACAACACCCAAAAAATACTAGTTCTCTCACCTCTTTCTTGTGCTTTTCTTTTCCCTTTTCTGCTAGAGCTTGGATTGGAAGCATCACCATCGAGTGGCAACATGCTAATTACTTTCTGATCCGAGGCGGCGCGCGGGGCTGCGGGCGGCCTTAAACCATCAATTTCTGGCTTATCTGAAACATTCCAATATACAACGCAATAAACACAATAGTCAAGCTAGATCGAGCATTCGAGCGCAACAATTTTTATTTACACCCTAACATGGTAAAGAAAAATCTATATAGTGGAGAAAATACCGAGGTACTGCAGCACAAAAGAAATAGCCAGAAAAATGATAGTGCCACCATACTGAAAAGTCCCTAACCTGCTCCTACCAAACTGAAGTCAAGAACTTTAGCACTACAATTCATTTTCACACCATATTCAGGTAAAAATGGTTAATTCAAGCCTAGTAAACTAGCATAGAAAGATGTATATTAAACGTGAAAATAATCGGTCACAGCTCTGTAGAAATTAATAAGCACAACCCATCAGAAAACGCTAAATTTGATTTACAAAGTACACTACAGTGGTGGTAAAACAAATTGCCTTGCCAAACTACCTAGCGCGGGGCGGCGGCCGGCGGCGCGTAGGCGGAGGCGCGCGGGGCCGGCGGCGGGGCCTGCGGCTCGCGGGGCTGGAGGCGGCGGCGCGGGGCCGGCGGCGGGGCCTGCGGCTCGCGGGGCTGGAGGCGGCGGCGCGGGGCCTGCAGCGCGTGGGGCCGGCGGCGCGCGGAGCCCGGAGGCACGCGGCCGCGCGGGGCCTGCGGCAGTGCGGCGCGCGGGGCCGGCGGCGGGGCCAGCGGCGCGCGGGGCCGGCGGCGGCCGGAGCCCGGAGGCGCGCGGCCGCGCGGGGCCTGCGGCAGTGCGGCGCGCGTGGCCGGCGGCGCGCAGGCGGAGGCGCACGGGGCCTGCGGCGGCGGCGCGGGGCCGGTGGCGTGCGGGGCCTGCGGGCTGCGGCGGCGGCGGCCGCGGGAGCGCGGGACGGCGGGAGGCGGGAGGCGGAAGGCGGGACTGGGGAATGGGGATTGGGGATAGCCGCACAGGGTTAGACATTTTAATTGGGCCGGGGACCGGGGTATTCCCGCTTGGGCCGGGCCGAGGTGTGGCGAGCGCCACACCTCGCCACACTGGGCCCTCCGCCCCTGGCCCGGGGTACTTGTTCCTCTCGTGCTCGCGCTCCACCCGCAGCGTCTCGAGCTCGACGGAGAAGAGCCACGTCTTCTCCTGCGGCGTCACGAGGATGTACGCCTCGTGCGCCGCCATGATCATGGCGTTGCGCTGGAAGAACCTCTCGCTGCGGCCGGGCAGCCCGAGGGTGGCCTCCCGCAGCCGCAAGAGCCTCTCGACCACCCACCGTCGCTGCCCCGGCGTCGGGCGTGGACCCTGAGCTCGTTGCGCACCATCCGAACGACGCGCAGCGCGCCGTCCTCGCCGCCGACGACCCGGAAGCTCCACCTGTCGTACGAGCTGCCGTTGGTGTCGTCGTCGGTCAGGAACGGGACGCGCGAGAACTCCAAGGCGGCCTCGTCGAAGCCCAGCATGGCGCCGTCTTCCCCTCCGATCGCCCAGTAGAGAGCGCCGTTCGCGCGGCCGGCGAAGCTTATGGAGTCGCTCGCTCCCGGGAGGCTGACGGTGGCGCTGTTGGTGGAGGCGCTCGGCAGGACGCGCCAGCCGCCGCCGTCGCTCCCCGCGGAGAACACGCACGCCACCGGCATGGCGCGGTCTTCCTCCGACTCGTGGTACTCGTGCAGGACGGCGACGACCCTGAAATCGGACATGCCGATGCGGCCGCGGTCGCCGTCGAGTAAGAAGACGCCGAGGCACGTCGCTTGTTCCGGGCGGAGGATGCCCTGGCACTGCGCGTCAGGGCCTCGCACACGACGAGGTCAGGGAAACTGCGGCTGTTCGCGAGCGCGGCCCAGCCGGTCCTCCTCTTGAAGAGGAGGAGGAGGCTGCCGCGGCTGTCGGCGAGCGCCCAGCCGCTGTCGCTGTCCGGGAGGACGTCGTGGAGGGCGAAGCGGCGGCTGTCGACGGCGGCGAGCGACTGGGAGGGGATGAACACCGGGACCGGGTCGCCGGTGACCGGCGGCGACCCGTAATCGACCCTGTCGGGGTCGAAGGCGTGGTAGTGGCCGGCGACGCCGGGCGCGTGGACGGAGCGCGAGAGGAACCCGGGGGCCGCGATCACCCGGCGCCACCGCCTGCACGCGGCCGCGGCGCGCAGGAGGCAGGCCGTGGAGCGGAGGCGGAGGAGGACGAGCTCGAGGAGGTGGTCGGTGACGTCGTGCACGCTCGTCGGCCCGGCGGCGGCCTGCGGCTCTTTCTCCAGTGCCCTCTTGCTCTTGGTGGGCTTGTTGCTGTCCCTACGCCGGCGACGGCTCTTGGAGTTTGACGCCATGGCTGTGTCGTCGAGCTGCTGCAGCTTGCCCTGTGATAGTGACTAGTGTCCTGCTCGATCTGGGTGCTTTTAACGATGGTGACACGCATTATTCCCCGTGCAAGTTCAGCGTTTGACGCAGCTTGGCCTGCAAGCATACCGCGCCCTCCAAGTAGCCGAAGCCGTGTGTGCGCAGATCGGACAAAAGGGAGCCGCCGCGTATAAACTAGTATAACTTAATTTGCTAAATTTGGTTTAGAGCGTAAACTTGCGTCCTAAGTAACTCGTTTTGGAGCTTTTCACTTTTTTGTGCAATTGAATATGAGCTGAATGTAATACTGGTTGCTGAAAAGTCGAGTTACAGGGTGACGAGTAGGTCGCTAGGTAGGTCCTGATCAGTACAACGATGACACCGTTTTACGTGCTTCGCACAAAGGAATCCGGTGGAAATAATTATTTTATGCAAATGGTTTGACTCAGTTGGGATAGTGATAGAACACTATAAGTGCTAACGACCCCTTTCGATCCTAGAATTGATTCCTGAAAAAGATAAATCCATGCGAATGCACAGCCTTTAATGTGTTCCAATCATCTACTATGGTTCTAGGTATATATATTTTCTATGCAATTAGATGCACACTATATGTATCAGATGCCCATCAACCTTTCTTCACTATCGTTCTGCAATGCTGGTAGCCGCCCGAGCTTTATTTCCTCAGATTTGGCTGGAGCTTCATCATCTGCAGGTCGCCTTTCTAGCCATAGCTGTGCTCCCTTCCTTGTTGGAGCTCAGGCTCTGCATGCCACAACTCGTCCTTTCCTCCAGAGCTCAAGCTCCACCTCAGGCAACTTTGCTGCTGCACTTGCTATTGGTTCCAGTTATGGACATCAATTTATAAACCCCAAGCGCACGGATCGTTGTAGTTTTTTCCTTATAATATTCTGTTGACAACTAAAATTTGTACAATTCAGGTTTATTGGACAATCTGGACAAACCGGTTATGTAAACTAGTCAGACCGGTTAGAATAACATTATCAAAATGCAGATTTGACTTCACCATTGCGTAGCTCTCCTTGAGACGATCGAAATCCATATACAGAACGTTCAATTTGGAGTTCGGATGAGAGAGCTATTTTTTCGGGAAGACTTGACCCAGATCGGACCGCTCAAACCGGTTCGGCCGACCGGTCAAACCAGTCCTAGCTGTACAGTTCGAGTTAGAAGTTGTATTTTGATATGGGATTTGTATGAGTTCTGACTCCTAATAGGGCAAGACCTCCCCTTCCTATAAATATAAAGGGCCACGGCCTATCGAGACACATCCAATCAAACCAAACACTATGCATTTACCTTTTTACTCCTAAACCCTAATTTCTCTTCCAACCTCCCATGTTGTTCGTCTATTGATCTTCATGACCATAGATGGTGTCCTAGGCCTGCTGGCCATCCTAGGGCACGACCGACGACATCCACGCCCTGAAAGGGTCCCTCCCGGGCGAGAGTATCCACGGCCTTTGCTAGTTTGCTCGTAAACTAGTCGTTCTTCGTCACATAAGTGTGTTGTTATCCCTTTGCTGGTTTGCTCATAAACCTAGCCATCCTCCATCACGTAACTGTGTCTGTTATCCTCCTCGGGCGACGATTTCGGCGAAGCCCGAGGGAACCGGCCTGACCGGTCCTTGAAACCGGTCTGACCGGTCATCGTAGAGTCACAGCTGTCCGATCCTTTTGCGATCTGCGCGTTCTAGCGCATTCATTGTGTTGACCGGATTTCACATCAACATACTTTTTGGCGACTCCGCTAGGGAAGAAAGATCTAGTTGCTCAAACCGTTCTATCAAACCCTAGCTAAATACCTAATTGATCAATTATTTTGATTCGCCATAATATTGCATCTGGTATTTTAGACCGATTGCATCTATTTTGAATATTGCATCAGGCTGCCCAAGCTGCTTGCAATTCATATTGCTTGTTGCTGCGCATTGAAGATCAAACGAGAAGCAGAAGCACATGGCGGGTTATCCATATGTTACACAGCCATTCTACTGCAGCACGCCTGAGGTACAGCATGCAAATACATCACATGTTTCTAATGATTATTTTGCTAGTACCACAAATTCTCAAGCTGATGTTGCTAGATATAATGACAGTACGCATATTTGAAAGATATCTAGACCCCTTAGTGGGTTTTGATGGTAGATGATAAAGCACATATATATCTAATCATGTTATCGAGCATGTGTGCAGGGGCTAAGAGTGATGAAGCAAAGCGTATTAAAAAACATGACCCCTCAGAAGAAAAATAAAAAGCGATGTTTCAAATTTACTTGAAGAACTAGATTTTATTTTGAAATTGAGTATAGGAACGCCGTACTATCAAGAGGGACTTTGATCTACAGGTGTTGATGTGGTAGTTGTGCTCAAGAGAACCTACAAAAGCCATGAGAATCCAACCTACCACTAAAAACAGCCTTCTTGTGAAATTCCATGTTATATCCGGATTGTCCGGTTCATAGTCCGGAATGTCCGGACATAGTGCTCCGGAGTATCCAGATAAACACCCGGAGTTTCCGGGTAACTGTTCCCCATCCGAAGCTTCTCTGAGGCCGGAGTCTCCGGACCCCAGTGTCCGGAGTATTCAGACATATACCTGGAGTATCCGGGTATCCTTTACCCAACGTCTAGTTTTCTGTGAGAGGGGGTATAAATACCCCCATACCTCTTCATTCATCTCTCTCTTGCTCATTTCAACCAGAAGACACCTACAAGCAAAAGGAGAGCTCTCTCACTTTCCTTCTTTCATTCTTGAGTGATTTTCTTTAGGGATTCAAGTGAGATTGTTGCAAGAGCAAAGATTTGTGTTAGTAAGCTTCCATTCCATCTCTTGAGCACAACACCCTTATCTAGCCGGTGGATTCAAGTTTATTGCTCTTGGAGCTTCGAGCTCCTAGACGGCTAGGCGTCGCTTGTGAGTGTTCAAGCAAGTTATGAGCAGCACAAGAAGTTTGTAATCTTCATTCCTCTCGAAGGAACACATAGTAAGTAACCTTGGGTTTGAGCGTTGGTCTCACCCTTGGAAGAGGAGCATAGGGGTTCTTGAGCACCGTCTCTTGAATCCTTCCTCAACGCAGACGTAGCTCCTTTGGGAGTGAACTTCAGGAAATAAATTTTGTCTCTCTTTTGTGCTCCTTACTAGTTTTATTAGGTATTTGCTCGTGAGACTAACTTTCTAGGGTTTGAGGCTGATCTACAATTATACTAGTCTCTAGAGCAAGACAACTGGTAAGAAACGCTCTTAAGGTACTACTAGCTTGCCTGAATTTACTCGATCTAAATTGCAGCATCAATATCTTGTTAGTGTGTACATTGTTTCATACCCGAACTCTCTGAATAATATTTCCGGAAACTCCGGACACAAAATCCGGAGTATCAGGACATATATCCGGAGTATCCGGACATCTGTGTTACTGATAGTGTTTAAAGTATTTTAAGTTTCAGATTAGCCTATTCACCCCCTCTAGGCATCTTGAGATCCTTTCAATATTGCATTGGCTAGTCATTATTATGATAATGGTTTTAATTATACACATTATAAATGCTGAAAATTATATGCAAAGGCCAATGCTAAATAATATGCATACTCTGAATTTTGATACTACTAGCAACATACAACATGCACCTGTTTACTCTCATACATCGGCTACTGAACATGTTCACAGGCCGATGAGTCATTATCAAGGCCAAACTAACATGGTGAGTTCGGCCAACTCTTATGGAACATCACATACTACTGGTCCTAATAATGTTCAACAAGGTGTTCCATCTTTTTATTCATCGACAACAAATTCACATTATGTGGTTCCACCACAAGACATGTCGTTGAATGAGAATATTGGCCATGCTGATTTTAGCTATCCGGCCAATTATTCTCAATCATTATATGCTACACTATATATTACTAGAGTGGAGGTTGCATCTATAAATTCAGCACCATATACAAATGCTAATAATCATATTCCGGCTCAAAATGTTTTTAATAACTACAGCCGAATCAATGAGAATTCAGCAAGCACGCATATGCCTCCATAGGTTAATTCATCATGTGTTTCATCCCATGCACCATCATATGATTTCGGTACAATACACTCCCCATTATCGAAAGTTTACGCTTGTGATTTTGCACACAAGGCTACACCAAATAGTGTTTCTACTGTATTGCAATGGCCAAAAACTTTTTATGATTGGGATGCAGAATTTGCTGAGCTTAAGAAAGATATGGTTAAAAGATTTAGTAAGGATAAGAAATCTGAAGATAAGCTTGGTAAATTTGTAGAGACACAAAAAAGCTTGTATAAGTCTTCTTTCTAAGAAACAGAGCAAGGTCTTGTTCAAGTAATGGAATTTCCATCCTTTGATGATATATTCAAAGAAATGAGACTTGCAACTAAAAAGTAGATTACTTCATCGGTTGATAGTGGGGCAAAGAACAATTCGGGTATGCATAATGATTCGGTTATGATGAGAACTGAATCAAATAAAGATTGCTCCAAAATCGCTATGTCACAACATAAAAGCCCAGCTATACAGATCCAATAAAACAGGTACGCTTGACTTTTCGGAAGCTAAAGGACCCATGTTTATAATGAGCCTTGTCAAAAGTAATAGTGAGCAACAATTTATGACTGAACGGAGTTCGATCAGTGATAGACATCAAGGTACCGAAAACCACGACATCGGGAGCAGTTAGAAGGCGTTGATGAGCTAACATTCGGTGTATTTCGATCACGCTGGAAAAACCGGTCAGACCGGGTTAGGTAGACCAGTCAGACCGGTTCCTGCAGAAAGTGCTGCACGTGGTCGTCAGAAGGAAAGGCATGACATCATCCACATCAAAGTTCTGCGCCTCTCCAGCATATTTGACAAGGTACGCTTTGCAAGTAATTTACCTTATTCCCAGTCAGATCCTATTTTTTCATTTGATGCATCTACTAGTGATATAACTAGAGTAATCCTAGAAGATCGATTGAGGAAGGTAATTTACTTGCTAGCAATGGAATAATTTCAGATAGTATCGACCAATGCATTGTGAAAATTAGAAAGGCTGATAATAGTAACATTTTGGCATTTAGACTCGCTCCATCGTCATTGCCAAAGTTTTTCTCTACATGGTATACTTGTGATCATTCTGGTCTTAAAAATAAAAAACCAAAACTGAGAAGCTTTGTGAAGGCTGATGCTAGTTTAGTGGTCAACTCTACAGTATCGGGTATGAAAAGCACAAAGAAAGGTATAGCCAAATGGATCGAGAAGTCTGAACCATTCGTTTGCTTCGCCTTAAAGCCTTCTCCACAAAAGCATCGACTAGAGAAAATGAAGTATACCTTTGATTTGACTTTGTGTAATTGTTTATTTGATATCTTGCTTGAGAACAATTTCATTAAGTTCATTGACCACCAAGTCATGCCGTAATCTGAAAATTCAGAAAAGCGAGCATATCGTAAGTGGCATAATTCATTTGATCATAGCACTAATAATTTGCAATATGTTTCATCAAATTATCCAATCAGCTATTAACAAAGGATGATTGAGATTTGCTGAAATTTCAGATAATGACCAGTTGGTTTCAATTGGTCTTGATGGTAAAGGATCATTAAATAGGTTAGCATCAACCGATCCATCTAAAAATCCGGAGTTGATTGCAAAAGAGAGATTCGGATTCTTCGATTAATGAGAAAGACATCATCCATGAATTGCAATTTGAGCATATTCTCGAGGAGGATGAGCTTAGTGAAATTCTTGGAGGCATTGGAGCAAGCAAGTTCTTTTCAATCGGAACAAGAGCCGATTACTCCTGCTGTCCTGGAAAAATAGGTCAGACCGGTTGGACCAACAGGTCAGACCGGTATGGACAAACAGGTGAGACTGGTTGCCCAAACCGGTCAGACCGGTGCTGATCATGAATGCCTAGAAACACTGAGATTGGAGCGTCCTGAGATAAATGGGGGTAAAGACAGTTATAAGCACAAGGGCAAGAAGCCGAAGCTCAGTTTCGATGAACTTCTGGCTAAATATCTAAAAGAGAATGAGGCCAAACGTGCTAATTGGTCAAATGATGTTAAATAATCAAGATTGCCTCCTAAACATAATTATGGGAATTGGAATTGGCAAGGGGAAAAGTTCCATTCAGCAGTATCATATTCTCCTTTGGGACCATTAATGCTAGTTTCATATGCTTCACATCCCACTAGTTTTCATCCTTATTCATCATGGGGGTGGAATGATCCATGGGCACATACTCCTTCATATTTTAGACCATATCATGTAGAGTATGCAGCACCAAGAGAACCATCACGCGCAAGGCAGCCATATGTTGAAAATAACCGTTTTTAGCATAAGGATCAGTCTAGAGTTCAAAACAAGAAAGGGGTTGTCAAACAAGTTTATCGAGTGAAACAAGATGGTCACAAAGATAAAAGTTCAGATCTGAATTCAATTGATGAAAAGCCAATTAATGCATTGAAGACTTCGGCTATTAATAGCAAAGAAAAGGAGAAATTAGTTGTTGATCCTCCAAGTGCTAAATCTGAACAAAAGGAATTGAATAAGCCAAGAATCAGGAATGAAATGCTGTTGTCCAAAACTGAAGTATAACCGAGATGCTTACTCTGTTCATCAAGTTCGCAAAAGAAAAATTTGCAGAAACTTAGTGCCCAAGAGCTGAAAGAAAGGAACATGGCGTGGATTCCTAAAGGAAGTGTGCAAGTGCAAAGAAAGGATGGTATTCAAGGAAAAGGTGCAATGGAGATGATAAAGAAGATAAAAATTAAGAGACAATCTCGAACTCTGAGGTTTGCTCC
This sequence comes from Panicum hallii, assembly GCF_002211085.1. Classification (NCBI taxonomy): domain Eukaryota; kingdom Viridiplantae; phylum Streptophyta; class Magnoliopsida; order Poales; family Poaceae; genus Panicum; species Panicum hallii. The sequence goes on from NC_038043.1 coordinate 38,757,397, forward strand.
CAATCATCAAAACTATCGGTCTTCGTATCATCCATATGCTTTACAAATGCCATCTATGCCTCAATCTTGGAGTTCATCCTTAGACATGTTTGGTTACCCCTCTATTTTCATCCTTGTATGCCATATGGGTCTTTATATCATGGAGGGTGGTTACCAAATTGTCATAAAAATTGATTAAAGCTATTAACATTCAAAAGCTGAATACCTATATTCTAGAGAAGATTTTGATGCTTACATTCTGTTAGAATTATTTCGGCTATACATATCTTGTTGATTGGTAAAATCTAGCCAATATTGTATTATCTTGCTTTGCAATACATATGGCCGATGGATACTTTTGATAATCGTCCTAAAGCATTTGCTTCCTGGTACGAGAGTGATTGTGGTCATATTGAAGACTTAATGCTTGGGGGGCAAAATATTGGCAAATTGAGCAATTTACCACATAGAGTCTTTGATTTGGTAAATCGGCTTGCATGAGTTCTTGAAACATCAATTTGTGTTGTATTTCACTAAATGGTGTTATTTTAGGACCTCTAGCTGATTGGAATATTTTGCACTAATAAACAAGCCGAATATGAAGACCTTTTATTCTAGCTAGAGATTTATGATTCATGAGTGTGAAGCAAATGGATGCTATCTTTATTCATTCTATGATCTCATTTACTATAAATCTTAGAGGCATTGCAAAGACCAATTGACATTGACAGCAATTTGGTCACTTTGGGCATCCATAGTCATTTGAAGGTGTGAGTGTGATTTTGAACCATTTTTCAAATATTTGCAGCCGAGGTGGTGTCTACTCAGGCTCATATCTCACTGAAGATGCAGGAATGCAGGCAGCAAAGTGAAACCGTTATATTGAGCCATATCAAGATATGTGGTCAATCGGATTCCATCTTCGTTAGGAACAAGACATGATTGCTGCAGAAGTGCTTCTTATTGTTTCAGTGCAGTTTTGGCTTCAAGAAATATTTCTTGGTACACAAGCTTTACCAAGAAATAGGGGGACATATGTTGACAACCAAAATTGGCACAAGTCAAGTTTGCTGGACAATCTGGGCAAACCGGTCAAACTGGTTATGTAAACCAGTCAGACCGGTCAGAATGAAATTGTCAAAATGTAGATTTGACTTCATAATTGCATAGCTCTCATCGAGACGATCGAAATCCATATATAGAACGTTCAATTTGGAGTTCGAATGAGAGAGCTATGACTTCGGGAAGACTTGACCCTGATTGGACCGCTCAGACTGGTTCGGCCAACCAGTCAAACCGGTCCTAGTTGTACAGTTAGAGTTAGGAGTTGTATTTTAACACGAGATTTGTATGAGTTTCTACTCCTAACAGGGCAAGACCTCCCCTTCCTACAAATATAAAGGGCCACGGCTGATTGAGACACATCCAATCAAGCCAAACACTATGCATTTACCTTTTTGCTCCTAAACCCTAATTTCTCTTCCAACCTCCCATGTTGTTCGTCTACTGATCTCCATGACCATGGATGGCGTCCTAGGCCTGCTGGCTATCCTAGGGCGCGATCGATGACGTCCACGCCCTGACGGGGACCCTCTCGGGTGAGAGCATCGATGGCCTTTGCTAGTTTGCTTGTAAACTTGTCGTTCTTCATCTTGTAAGTGCGTTGGTTATCCCTTTGCTGGTTTGCTCATAAACCTAGACATCCTCCATCACGTAAGTGTGGCCGTTATCCTTCTCGGGCGACAGATTCCGGTGAAGCCCGAGGGAACCGGCCTGACCAGTCCTTGAAACCGGCCTGACCGGTCATCGAAGAGTCACAGCTATCCAATCCTTTTGCGATCCGCACGTTCTAGTGCATTTGATGTGTTGATCGAATTTCACGTCAACATATTCTTTCCAAGGTTTATCAATCCATGGAAAGATGATCAACAACGATCTCAGCTAAGCATTGAGCATACGGATTTGTGTTTATAGTTGAGAGAATTAATCCATTGTGAGTATAAACATGAATAGATAACAGATAGAAGCAAGAGGTAACCAATTCAGAACTAGCCTAGACTATGCATATGTTGCAGCTTAGAGAATGAGTAGCATAACACACAGTTCTCATTTAAAGCATATTTAAATCTCCACCTCCGATCTGACCTCGAATACTGACTGTCCTACCATAACATATCCTATCATAATCCTACCATTCTGCGTGAGAGGTTCTAATAGCATGAATACAAGTCACATGTCGTACTGCTATCGTAGAGAGGAAAAGTCCTCAATTGGAGAAATACTGAGAGTGAAAAGGAAGCCCAACCGGAGGAATGGTGAGGGCAGACCATGACACACCCTAATTTCCCATCACTCCTCTCTTCTCTTGTTCCCCCTCTTTTTCCTCCAATGCATGACAAAGGGAGGTGGCGGCACAGGTTAGAGACAGGGAGCTTTAGGGTTTGGAATAGGAAGGGGGCAGAGCATTGTAGCACGTCTGGTACTGCGGTGGGCTGGTTAATGTAGCAGCCATGTAGTAGAACTCCTTACATCTAACGTCGAGCATAACTTTTTTATCCAAATTCCAAATGAGACTTGTGAGTAGTCAAATAGAATGCATTTGACAAGCTCAATACAACCATGGAGTTCGATCATCCACATGAGAAATGAATCATAATGTTAGTTTTCTGCTGTTACGTACAAAGTGTATTTGCCCTTTGCACATTCTAGGTGTTATATAGAAGTAGAGTGAGTTGGGGTGAGGTTGGAGGTGGGGTGATGGGAGGGAACGACTGAGATGAATGGGTCTGAGGCAGGGGATAGCATGATTGTGGAATGGAATGGTCGAGGCAGAATGAGCTAGCTCTTGTGGGAAGTGGTGAGGCGTGCGGCTGATGTGGGGTACTCATACGCTAGGGACACGAGTAGAGAATCCGCGTCACCGATGAGAGTGCATTGTAACAACATATCTTTGATGTTTGCTCTGTTGTGATAATTTAGACACCGGTGTATAGAAACCATGTCACAGCTGCCCATATTAATTAATGATGCCGTTCAACTAGTTTTTTGAGAAATCATGTCTCTGATTACACACCACATGCTGTCAGCTGTGACATGTTTTTTGAGATGCGTCTTAGACATACTAGAGGCATGGCAAAGATATTGTTGACATGTTGCAACTTCAGCCGTATTAGTGACATGATTTTTTCGCATCACTAATATAGACTAACATAGGTGTCTCTTTCATCTGTTTTTGATGTATTGCTCAACTATTTTTAGACCTACTTTGTAGTTACTTCCTTGTTTAAGATCTGGATAGAGTTCATATATCTTTAATGATTCTTAGTTTTTTTGTAATTGAAGATCAGATTGATTTTATCGATGGATCTTTAAAAGACTGTTTAGCCATGAAGTAACCCTTGAAATTGAATTGGGCCTTTGAGGGCTCACGTGACGGCAGTGTCCATAACTAGGCGTGATGCCCGTGAGTGCGCGCGCGCGTGGAGGTGTGACACCGTGTTGAGTGGGTTAATATACTTCTGGGCCTCTGCTCTGTAGGGCTTTTAGGCTTGGTGAGCTGGACAGTTTGTTCGATGGCTCCCTAAAGCTAAAGGCTAAACTAGTTTTTCTCCTTTTCTTTGGTCCTTTTTTTTGGTTAACTAATTTTGAGCAGGGCAAGAAAAAACATGGTTAGTAACGTACTGCTCAAATTCATTTACCATTCTGATGAGCAATGCGTTTATGCTTACTGAAAGCTAAATTAATTAAAGTTGTCTGGAAACTATTCCCTCCATCCAAATTTTTTGTCATTTTAACTTTTCTAGATTTATAAGCTTTACTATGCATCTAGACATAAATATATATATATATATGCATATAAAACTATGTATCTAGAAAAACTAAAATGACTAATAATTAAGACGGAGGAAGTAAAAAGTTAACTTTAGAGCTTCCATCAGAACGAAAACATCTCGATGCTAATACAATGGAGGTTCTGCTAGGGGCTATGGAAAAATCTCTAATCCTGCTAATTTACTGTGATTTTGTAAAGGTGTTCTTTTCTTCTGAACAACTTATTGAAGACAAACAGACTGTCCTAGTTCCATGGCTCCACGAGATTGAGGCCACCACTCCATTTCAACATTGCTTGGACACGTGTGAATCAGTATTTTGATATGCTTTATGCATCTTAAGTATATGGGCATACCAGAGGTTACTGATACTGTCGAAGAAGTAAAAACAGTGTTGATGAATTACTACTATTATTTATAGTATGTTGTCGAAACAAGGTTGTTCCAGCAAAGCTAGTTCAGAACTTAGCACAAACATAAAGTTTTTTGGGCTCTATTGTGGAAACAGTTGTGCAGCTAATCAAGAAGTTCATGACTAAGTAGACACTTGAGAAATACATGTATAAAATGCACTGGTATCCAAAGAAATTTGTGCCGGTAGCTCAAGAAACTTGAATGTGAAATTGTGAATACAACTCCATTCGCTAGGCCGGAGTCTTTTTCTCTTTCTGAACGGTTCTTTTGAGCTGCTTGTTGGTTGTTGGGTGGCTTGCCACTCGTGTAGGGTCTGTATGTTCAGCTTGTTGGTTGTTGGGTGGATTGCCACTCGGTGTAGAATCTGTATGTAACTTTTTCTCGCTTTCTGCTTAATAAAAAATACTCAGCTCTCCTGCATATTCGAATACAACTCCATCTGGAAAATACCCTGTGCCCATATGGGCACGTGCCCCCATTTAACTCCGTTAGCTCCTCGTTAGTTTCTTTACAACAGGGCACTCATGTTTTCTTGTCTTATATCTGTCTTCTCTTGCTCTTCCCATCCCCACCCCGTACACACATAGAGGCGCGCACACGCATGGCTCACTACCGGATTCAGGACTTTTGCCGAGTGTCTAGGACACTCGGCAAAGCCAAGAAAACACTCGGCAAAGGCTTTGCCGAGCGTAACACCCGGCAAAGCGCACTCGGCAGCGAATATTCCGGCAAAGACGTCTTTGCCGAGTGCCTTTTGTCGGGCACTCGGCAAAGGCTTTGCCGAGTGTCACGGAAGGCACTCGGCAAAGAAAAGTAGCCGTGACGGCGTTTGGGGTCGTGACGGCTCTTTGCCGAGCGCCCGCAGTTTGGCGCTCGGCAAAGACTGTGGCTTTGCCGAGTGCCATGACGAAGGCACTCGGCAAAGGGGGTAGGCTTTGCCGAGCGCCCTCAGTTTGGCGCTCGGCAAAGGCCCAGTCTTTGCCGAGTGCCTTTGACGTGGCAAAGGCCCAATCTTTGCCGAGCGCCGAACTACAGGCGCTCGGCAAAGTTTTGGTCACTTTGCCGAGTGTCTTCCACGTGGCACTCGGCAAAGTTCAGGTCACTTTGCCGAGTGCTTCGTTTATACACTCGGCAAATAGTTTTTTTTAAGATTTTAATTTGTTTTTTCTCAACCATTTTTCACAGGCACATATTCACACAGGCATATTATATATTCACACAGGCATATTATTTGAAATTTCACAGACACAACCAAATTCACGCAAGTCTTATCGTCACAACCAAATTTAACAAAATCTCGTCAACACACAAAAATATCACATATACAGGTTCACCACATAAGTGTTAACAACGATAAAGGTTCGTTTAAAGTTCACCACACAAGTTCCAATGTCACAAATGAAGATTTCGAGATGGCTGATTTGGAGTTGCCTGATTTGGAGATGGCGGTGCATGCGGATCATTTGACGCCGCTGATTGTCTCTACACAGATAAGAGATTGCATGTGAGACAAGATAAATGACGATCGTACATAAATATAGCCAGACTATTAGAAACCTAACCAATAAAGATGACAAAGAAGATGGATTACTTTTAACCAATAAAACTGAAATTTGCTTAAAAGAAAGATTAGTCGATTGGAACATCCTAGCAGCATGCATAGTCGAGAATGGGAGGGCTGGCATATCCTGCTGTGACCTTTCAACAAAATGGATATGAGCAGGAAACAAATACCCAAGGCGCGTTATAATTTCTCATCTTTTATGGAACTCATCCTCAAATTTGTCTTGCAAGAAATCAAATTTTGGGCTTTTCTGTTGCATGCATCAAGTTAAGTGAGTAGTGGGCAGTTGATCATAACAAGAATTATTGTTTGTCCTTAGCAATCCCTACTCCTTTGGGTTTAAGTTTTCGCATAACGTGCCGCCTAAGTCTAAACTTCGGGATATAATGAGACCCTAGATTTGCATTCTGAATTACAGTAGCTAGTCTCCAAGCTGAGCATGCCAACTAGATTTTCTAAGTTGACATCAACTAGATTTTCTAAGTTGACATCAACTAGATATAATGCCAAATTGTAGGTTGTTTTGATAATTCTAGATGCATAATTTTTATATACAATGTTTATCTAGATGTATAGCAAAGACTATATATTTAAATTTGCTAAAATAATCTATATTTTATATTTTATATACTTACAGGAGTAGAGTACGGATCAGGTGGTGGAGGTTGAGCGAACAGAGTAGCTGGCGGAGGTACACCCGTTGCAGCGTGCATGTAAGTAAGTAGAGCACTCATCCTTTGCTCCAACTCCTGTCGTTTCCTCGTCTCTTCTTCCAGCCGGCCCTGCACAGTTTTCACCCCAATGTTACAATAATGCAAAGAAAACGTATGTAATAATCAACGAACGACGGATAAAGAAGGAATAACCTCGAGTGCCTGTATCTGATGGCGTGAAGTGTCCTGCCGAGGTCGTACGGCTGGGCTCGCACTCGTGCTCCTTGCGCGAATCTGAGAAAGAGTAGGAGTAGAGGACGAGTCGATTGCGCCATCGGCAATCCAGTACCGTCCTTTCTTCTTACCTCCTCCGACCCTCATGACGATCTCTGTGTCAAGATCCTCTGTGGTGGGATCATATTCGGGGCCATGAACCTCTCTTGCCATCGATGTGTACTCACTGAGGCGGGTGTGGATGCTCGCATTGTTGTATGCCTCGGGCCCGTCCTCCGGGTTGTAGCTAACGTCGGAGGTCGCCTTTCCCTTGTGGGACAGAGCAAATGCCGTGAAGAGGTTGCAAGGCTGGCCACCATGTGACGATGACTACGAGAAAAGCAACAAGATGATTAGAAAGCATGCATAATTGAGTGTTAGATGAAATAAATATATTCGTGTACCCATGCTTCAGCGTATCCGCTGAGGTTGCGGCTGCCTTGATGTGTGCTACACCTGGCATCAACAAACGTCGCTCCCGGCAAGCAACGTGATTCTGCTCCCACTCCTCGGAGCACCACTTTTGCACCATGTGTCGCCAGCAATCGGGAAACGAGATGCACCAATTAGGAGTCACCTACAAGACACCAAGTACATGCATGACGTATTAGAAGATGAAATTAAGCCATCCTAATGTAGAAAATGAATCAAGCCACAGTCGTTTTGTTCTTTACCTGCATGTACTGCTCCAGAGTCAAATAAATTGTTCTTGCTTCTTCTTTCGTGACCTTCTGTCCAAGGACGGTGGCGTGGTAATTTCTAACGGCTTGGATACGCGCCTCGTAGTGCATCTCCCAGACCAGTTTCTTGCAGCAGTTGGTGATCACCACATCTGCCTCGCCCTCTTTACCAGCCTCGCATCGGAAGAAATCCTACATATACAAACACAATGGATCTCATTCATTTATGGTATAAAATTGTGCAATTAATATGCAATTTATCGAGCACTTACCCACAGCTCCCCCTTCACCCGCTCCGCCTTGTTGCTGAATACCCGGCCCTCCCGATCTTCAGCATCAGGGGCCACGGCGTAGTGCTCAAACGTATAGGCCGGCTCCCACACTCCGCCGTACAAAACCATGCCAGGAAAGTGTTGCCTGCATAGAATACCGATGATGTCATTGACGGTGCGCTTGTGAGAAGCTCCAGGCTGCACAATCTTCCAACCCCTGCACAAGTGATTAAGAAAAATCATTACTTTCTATTCCAGATTTGAACATATAACATGTATAAGCGGAGAAAACATTTAAAGTTACCTGTTCTTATCGGGAGTAATCAGCGGGCGCCTGTCACGAGGTATCGGTCGGTGAGGGAGACTCGAGGGACCTCGCAAGAAGACTCTCGACGCACCAGAGGCTGCAGAACCAGAGCCCGTGGAACCAGAGGCGGTGTGCTGCAAATCCTCGTCCTCCTCCTGCGAGTCCTCGTCCCTCTCCTGCACCTCCTCATCCCTCTCCTGCAGCTCATCCTGCGTAGGCAACTGTGCCACCTCCTCCGTGTCGTCCTGCGAGGGCCCCTGTGAGCTCCCCCTCCCCCTCCCCCTCCCCCTCCCCCTCCTCCCCCTCCCCCTCCCCCTCCGTGATGACCCCTCTGCTACATCGGACGGTGCAGGGGCACTCCTCGCCCTGGAGTAAAGAGACCGTACGTTCCTCAAGTAACCACCTCCCACCATCTTTGTTCAATCACCTGAAATTAAGAAGAGTAAATCAATAAGTACAGATAAACATGCCATACTTAGAAAGAGATGCAAAATAAATAAAATATAATTATGTAATAATATAGTATTACATTGATTAAAAGTAATCTTCATCATCAGGATTAGCTGGATCATAAGTCTCATCATCACTATCAACCATGTCATAGTCCGCATTATCCGAAGCATCTCTATCGTCATTGACATTGCCTAAATGTAATGCTTCTAGCATTTGTAAGTATTTTGCATTTTGCACCTCATCCTCCTCCTCCTCCTCATCAATAACCATTTCAACTTCCGTTCCGATCGTTTCGGTTAAGTCTATCTCAAACCGGCCTTCTAGCCCCTCTTCTTGAAAGAACTCTCCGTCATATGTATTTGGGTCTAAGTTGTAATCCTCATCGATTGGGACAGGTACTTTGCCATGCAGTGATACCTTGTGCACAACATACCAACCCTTAAGATGCTCCTTGGTTTGGCACGCATATGGGAGATAATAAACTTGTATGGCTTGTTGGGCCACAATATAGACATCGTCTCCTGGTAAGATGGAATCCTGTCGGACCTCCACTAGCCCAAGATTAGAATATGTCCGTCTCGTTACCTCTGGATCAAACCAATGGCATTTGAATATGACGGGATTGAGAGGTTTGGAACCATGAAAACTGAGTTCGTATATTTCTTCAATTCTTCCGTAATACTCGACATTATCAAGGCCGAGAGTAAAAACTCCAGAATTTGTGGTCTTTCGATTGGGTCGACTTGCCTCATGGCTTCTCGTCCAAAAACGATATCCATTAACGTCATAACCAGAAACGTGCATCAGCTGGTGGAACATGAACGGATGCAGTACCTGCGGCGGCCAGGGCGCGGCGGGGGCACGGCCGAGGGCGCGGGCCGGGGGCAGTACCTGCAATGGAAGCCTTAATTTTGCTTTAATATTCCTAGGTGACTTAATAATATATGTTACATATGTTACATCAAAGGAGGCACACTCACACACACACAAACCAAAACAGAGATCACAAATTACTAAAGATTAGGGCGCTGCAAGATTAAAAATGTAAGTTTTCATCCAAATATTTTACTCGAAAAAAATGAGGGACAAAAATGAAACAGTCTGATGAGGGCTCACGAGCGCCAAGAAGCCAAACCTGAACATTCAAATCACCCAATCACCCATACATGAAGTTCCAAGACTGCAGAGGGACAAAATTTCAGAGGAATCCCATCCTTACCTAACAGTGCCTGTCTAATACATGGATTATTTTGATAAGACTGATGCGGAGATGAAACGCAGATGGAACACGGCAGCTGGTGAGCAGTCAGGCACATGCACAACACAAGGCCAGGTGCATCCTCATATCATCTGAGCCAATCTTGTCTAGTTCTTCGCTTTTTCTAAGGGGCAACTAGGCTTTTGGGTTTAACATGCACCTGACCTACGAAGCTACACATCTATGAAATGTGTCGCATTACGCTTACTGGAAATGTTTATATCAAGGCATGCTAATGGGGGAAAGGACTTTCATCAATCAGGTGCTCGTTTATATGAACAAGAACTCTGGATTTCAGGGTGCTCATGATATCCTCCGGATCTAACAGGACTTCAAAAGGTTGTGGCAGGTTGTGTTACACTGACAATAGCTTCAGTCTGCATTCTGATCGACTGCTAAAATATTCAGATAGATTAGAGAGATTTTCATGATGCAGAGCAGATTCAGCTGAACAAGGTCGATGCAAGGTAAACACGAGGTTGGCAGCACTATTGAAGTTGCTTACCACTACGTACACACAAGATAGCGGAGTGAAACTGAATACTCACTCTGCTCGGGCCGGGGCGCGGTAGGGGGCCGGGGGCGCGGCGGCAGCTCGGGCCCGGGGCGCGGCGGGGGGCTGGGGGCGCGGCGTCGGGGCCGGGGGCGCGGCGGCAGCTCGGGCCCGGGGCGCGGCGGGGGGCCGGGGGTGCGGCGGCGGCTCGGGCCGGGGCGCGGCCGCGGCCGGGGGCGCGGCGGCGGCTCGGGCCGGGGCGCGGCGGGGGGCCGGGGCGCGGCGGCGGGCCGGGGACGCGGCCGGGGCTGCGGGGCGGGGGAGCGGCGGCGGCGCGGCGGGGCCGGGGGCGGGGGCGGGGGCGCGGGCGCGGGCGGGGGCGGGGGCGAAATTGAAGATAGCGCGCGCGTGTGGGTAACGGGCGCGCGGGGGGCGGGCTAGCTGGGATATATTCCCTGTTTGCCGAGTGCCTGCGATCTCGGCACTCGGCAAAGCCCCCAGGCTTTGCCGAGTGCCGCACATCGGAGGCACTCGGCAAACAGGAGTCTTTGCCGAGCGCCCAGAGCAGGCACTCGGCAAAGAGGCAGCTTTGCCGAGCGCCCCAACCAGGCACTCGGCAAATAGTTTTAATTTTTTACACCTACTTGCCACCAAACTTATTTGCTGTGATACTTACAATACATGCAACAGGATGTGCAATTTGTGCCCATTAATCGAAGTATGTGCTATATTTCATCAATTTATTTCATGTTATTCAATTTCTTGTAATTATTAAAATTTGAACTACAAGTCACACGAATAATAGAAAATAATGAATAAAAAAATAATATTCACGTTATTAAAGCATGCATTGAGACATTATCGAGAAAAAAATCAGAAATTTCAAATTTGTTGTCCACGAAACATGACGACGAACTTATTGTTCAGTTGTTTTTAAAATGTATAAAATGCAAATATGGTCCGAAAATTATGAAACTTGTTGAGATGTAATGATATCGCATGGGGAACCTATGATAAAAATCTGACGAGATTTCGTTAAAGTAAAAACATACGATGCTTACAAATTAAAAGTTTTCCAAAAAGATGTATGATTTTATATACAGACCGATTAGGTGTTAACCATTGTAGATTGCAAACTTTCACGAAATCTTATAAAAATTTTATCACAATATCCTCACATGATAAAATGACATCTCGACAAGTTTTATAATTTTCCGACCAAATTTGCCTTTTATAAAATTTAAATACGACTCGAACACAATTTAGTCGCCATATTTCGTGAATAGTAGTTCAAAAATTTCAGGTCCTTTTTTCGATAAGACATCAAAGCATGCTCATTAACATAAATAACAAGTTTTCATTCATTTTTTCCAGTATTCGAATGACCACGCAGTTCAAATTTGAATTATTCAAGAAATTCAATAAAATAAAATAAATTGACGAAATATAGCAGACACTTTGAGAAATGAACCTAAATTACATATGTTGTTGAGGAGAATGTAGGATGACAATAGAAAAAAAGTTAGGCAAAGTAGAGAAAAAAAATATGTACATTTTGCCGAGTGTCTTGGCCAGGCACTCGGCAAAATGTCTCTTTGCCGAGTGCCTGTGGCGTGGCACTCGGCAAAGATTGACGCCGTTAATTGCGTGGCGCTTGTTTGCCGAGTGTCGTCGTTTGTCGAGCGCCCGACACTCGGCAAAGAATGCTTTGCCGAGTGTTTTTCTTTGCCGAGTGCCCGGCGCTCGGCAAAGGTTATTTTCACCGTGTGTTTTTCTTTGCCGAGTGTAGCACTCGGCAAAGAGTCTCTTTGCCGAGTGCCCGATATTTAGCACTCGGCAAAGCCTCTGACACTCGGCAAAGTCCGCGTTTCCGGTAGTGGCTCCAAATGCATTACTTCGACCCAAATTGACTTCTAGCACTTGGTTTGGCAAATAAATCATTAATACATCTTCCAATTATATCTTTTCTTTTATTTCTAGCATTTTATCAAAGGAAAGAGTTCATGTGCAATTCCAATTTATAAAAAATCCACTCCAAATTCAATTTAAAAAGCTTTTTGTCGATTCCAATCTAGATTTACAAAAATCTAATCCAAATCATCCAACAATCTGACACAATAGTTTTACTAGCTGCTATCTAGATTGATCTCTAGCTGCTATTTAGAAAATTCCTAACAAGTAAACATGCACTCACTATGAACACTTGTTTCGATTTGAAATTCTGGCAAAACTAAGAAGTCATGGCATGCATTTTGGGAAGAACACAATTTGAAACTGTAACATGAATCATTCTGACAAGAATCAACCATGAACAAGAAACAAGAACCAGCAGAAACTAATCTGACAACAAACATAATTTGGGATTTGAACATCGAGGTCTAGATTTTGACCGAGAATTTGGAGCCCGGGGTTTGATAAGAAACAATCAAACCAAAAGGAATCGATGTTTGTGGACTAAACCCAGCATTACTTTTAGCCACGATGCGTATGAAGCCACGCTCATGTGCAACCAGAAATTGTATAAAACAACATTCTGATCAAGGAAAAGAAAAAGGAAATCACGAAAAAAAGCCACGCATGTTCTTGGCCAAGGTGTCAGCGCTCGATGGCGCGCGTGGTGCCATGCTGCCGCCGTTCTTCATGTTGTTGCTGCTGGTGCCCAGCATCGTGGTGGAGACGAGGCTGTGACCGTTGCTACGGCGGCCGTCGCTGCGAGGTCGAGAAGCATCCAGAAGCTTGAGCCTACCCTACTCCATTTGCAGGAACCACTCCTCCATGCGCCTCTCACTAGGAATTAGGGACGATAGGACAAGAGCAAAGAGCGAGAGGTGGATAGACATAAAGAGTCACGGGTTCGGGCTGGAAAGAAAAATGACGTGGACCGCTGGATACTTGTCAAGCGCTAGCAAACACGCGGGCGCCCGTTAGTCTCTCCAGATGAATCTCCAGCGTCAGTATCCCATCGGATGGCCAAGCGTTTGAGTGGGTATACGATCATGTGCGCAGAAAAGTCACTCTCATAACCCAATGGACCTGTTCACAAAGTAGGTATAATACTAGAATGTCCTCTGTTTTGGTTTGTTGCTCTAATATCTCAAAGTGCGTCACAGCATTTATTTCCATCCAAAGATATCTTTTATCCCAATTTAAACTGCCAGCAGGGTACCCAACACAAGCCTATAGGATGCATTTGGCAACTGAATAGGAAGAAACATGAGAATTAGCGGTGGGAGTTGATGGAGGGAATTTACTTGGGAGTTTATTTTTTAGTCCCAATGTCTTATTTGATTCGTGGAGGGAATTAAAGAAGGGACTTTTTGTATGTGGATTTTAATGTGGAAAATCATATCATAAGTCATGATGAACGGTTAAGATTATTTATTTTCATTTTAAAGCAGAGTTCTTTTCCAATTTCCATCCCTCCCCATGGAAAGAGACCGGACGGAATTGAGTCTCTAAATTCCTTTTCTCCATCCCAGTGAACCCCTCCCCCCACGAAACAAATAAGAGAACTTCACTCTCATATCTCTGAATTTTTATTCCCTTGCACCAATTACCTCCAACCAAACGAGCCGATAGTGTAGGGGAAAAAACACATGCACGGTTACAGTGATCATGTGTCAGCTGCTTCACCCCCAAAATAGCCGAATCATCCTGCTGCCATGATCAACCTGGCATTGAGGACAGATCATGACTATTGTGTGCATTCACTACGTTGTGACTTTTGAACTACCTTCTTGAAAGAAGAATTAATCACTAATCAATGCTGTAATACAGATCATGCTGCTTGTGCTATGGAGTATGGACAATTAAAAATCTGAAAGATATATACACGACAGCCAAAGTGAGGCTGTCAATTTACAATTGCAAATTATAGATATTCTTACCAGCCCCAACATTTACCATCAGGAATGACTAGATCTTACCGGTTTTGGTAGATACGCTACAGATTGCCTTTCTTTTTTATTCTTTTACCAAATTAACCTTACAGGTCTGGGTAGATCTTGCCAGTAAACAAACACTACGAATAGATCCATTGCCGATGTGTGAGCAGCACTGCACGTGGTGGCAACTTCCTCTGATCGACATGTACCGCCAATAAGCTTCTACTTGTGAAGTATAATTGCATAAATCAACGTTCGGTAATAAAAGTGATGTTGATGAAGGTAAGTTGGATTACGCTACTTGGTTTATTTTCTCTGCCGCAAATGGAGATCGAGAATAAAGGAAATTATGTAATCTGATGCATGGAAAAAAGGTGCAGCAATTGGAAGAACGTTGAATCTTCACATTAAGAATATAAGATAATATGACGTTTTATTGCATCAGCCAAAATTTAAACTCGAGACACCAGACACCTTGTTAAGCTGATGTGCAATAGGGTGGAAAGTATGATAGGAAATTACATTTACTTAGTATTAGCACGGATATTCATAATTTCAATATTTTGGATGCACCCTTTTTTTAAGAAAGGACCAACGTTCCAGCCTTTGCTTGAAGGCGTGCAGGACCTAGGTTCGAGCCTCGGCCGGGTGGCTCCAGCTCTCGAGCTCAACCACCGAGCTGCAAGCTCATATGCTGGATGCATTTCCTCTGAGAGCATTTCCATCAGATTTGGTATAATGGATACCTATCTCTAAAAACTGCCAGGATACCTAAAATCCATCAAAAAAACAGCTCCAGCAGATTTGCTATATGGATTGCTATCCCTAAATTTTTTAGCAAATTATCTAAATTTCTCTCTCCTTGACCCAAATATACCAAAGCAAAAGCCTAGAACTCCTTTTCACGCGCGGGAGATGCCAACCGTCCCGCCCGACTCGTTTCACAGCCGCATCGCCCCTTCCGCTCCCACGCCGCCACCCCCGCCCTCCCCATCTCTGGCGGGCGCGACCTCCATGGAAGGGGATGGGGCCCTTCCCGCGGCCCCTCCGCCACCTTTCCCTCGCTCCGGGTGAGCTCCGGGCGTCCCCAATCCTAAGGTCCAGCGGCACCTGGGGCTGGCGCCGCCTCCGTGTCTGGCGCGCCCGCGGGTGGCTCCGGCGTGCCAGCGGCTAGCAGTGAGGAAGGGGCCGGGGTCAAGTAGGGAAGGAAGAGGCCGCCCCGCAACCCTTGCAAGGCCTCAGCTGCACGCAAGGAGAGGAGGGCCGCTGCGGAACCGACTCCGCTTGAAGCTCCGCCGGTGCCTCCAATGTACTCCTCTGAAGCTGACGCCTCCCAATCTCAGATTTCCCCTTCTCCATTTGCACAGGAGGTGCTTGGTGAAATTCCCCAAAGGTAAAAGTTCACCCCCTTTTGCCATTCGTACTGAAAAGATGCAAATGAACTTGATGCTAAATGAATGGGGGAATGGTTCTGAAATTTTGCAATATTTTGTGCTTCCAATATGGATGATGAGTCTTTTCTCAACATATGTCACTACAAGAAATGTGACATTGTATGACGCTATATATATGTCACAGAAAGTCATTTTTATGTCACAAGTTAGCTTCTATGACGCTACGGTGACGAAAAATAATATGTCACAGAAGGTGCGTCACTAAGCACTTTCAGTGATGTTTTCGTAAAGAAACGTCATAAACTTTAGTGACGATCCGTAATACGTCATAACATTTGTGACGATTTAAAACGTCATAATATGTAATCAGAATGTCATAATTAAATGAATATGGTGTTGCCATATGGCGCATAACATGTCACAGTTGAGGTGGCAGCTTATGTGGCAGCTGATGTGGCAACAAAATTGTGACAAATTTAATCGTCATAATTACTAGTGGGCTTTGTATATATGGATTAGTTAGTACACATATTTTTATATTTCAGCCCATTAAAGGCCCACTATAAGTTGAGTCAAGATCTACTTTAATATAGCCCATTAATAAGCTAATTTAATTCAACGTATTGAAAGAAAACACAATCATCATACCATCACAAATGAGACCAATTTGTAATAATCAATCCATTGTAATACATTAGCAAACTGGTTCAAATATTATGCAATTCAAACTTTTACAGCAATAAACATCCATGGTGCTCAACAGCTAAGCATTACAAGTATTCATTCAAAAGTTGACTTAAGGATTACAAATTCATTGCCAACAGCCAAATATATCTCAAAAACTGACTCAATTCCATGTCACAACGACGACTTCATGTTGCCACGCAAACTACTTGAATCGTGTCCAAAAGAAGCCCCATGGTGCTGCAAAATGATTGCTTCTATGCAACCTGAAAACACATGTATTAATCAGAATAAAATAAGTATCAAGTGAATTGTATATATCAGTCCGAAGCTATAGGAGAAAAATGTTCCACTCAGGTCCATACTCATTGTATAAAACTGCAGCTTATTTCTACACTCGGCATGCATTATCAATCAAGATAGTACTATATATTGCGGCTGTCCTTAATAGTGCCACAGGTATCATCACGATAATATCAACGAATAGTTCAGCATTGCATTATAGAGCTGGACACACAAAATCGACAAGTTTAAGCTGAACCTTATAGAGCTGGACAGAGAAAAGGAGGTAATGAAATGCCAGCTATAAGTGGCCAGGAATTGACAAGTGACGCCATTCATTTCCCCACAAATCATTAAGTGCATAACCAACAGATCACACTCATCATGCATGTATGTAGAGTTGTACCCCCTTCCCAAACTCACACAAACAGCATGTAACAAACCGATCAAATTCAACACAAAGAAAATTATAAGACAACGTCTAAGGAAATCATCATTCTCAACCACTTCATAAACAGCTAAGAGTCATACACAATTGTAAGGAGGTAACAAATCTTACATACCAATTTGCCTTTGCTCTATGCATCATAGCTTTAGTTTGTTCCATTGAACCCACCTGTACAATCAAGGAATGGAACACGTGATGAAATGAGCGCACACTTGAAACCATCTAGCTATAAGAAAGAGCAAAGAATATGAATATACCAGCACTAAAGGAAATTAGTTGACGAAGCAAAGCATTTGTCTCAGCTGATGACTTCTTCAAGTCGTCAATTTCTTGCGACTGTTCATCTGTTTTTGATGTCAAAGCGTCAACTACTTGACGGAGTCCTGCTGATTCTTGTGTCTTAGCATCTAGTTCAGACTGAAGACGTTCAACGTGAGAAGAAACATCAATTCTGGATTTTTTCCGAGATACTTTCTTAAGACCCAAATTTTCAAGAAAGGTGCTATTCTTGGATAGAACTTTAGAGACAGCTTCAATACAAGTCTTCTGCTGCTCTTCATTTTCTATAGATTCATCAATAATTGATTCCATATCAACCTTGTAATAAATAAATAGGAAATCAGTTATAGCACCTAGCAATTATCTCAAGCACATAGAAGTAAACAGCCTACAAAAATCACAAGATTCAGAACTTACAATAGCTTGCTTTACTTGCTCACTGAAATCTCTTTTCCTGCTGCAATGCATTTCCTTAAAGAGGTCAATTGCAGTGGGCGTTGAATCTTTAAATCTTTCTTGTTTCTGAAATAGTGAGGAATCCATTTGAATATATAAGCTTAAATCAAATTAAGTCCTAATACAGGTTATGTAGGCCCCTATCAACAATACTATATTCTCCCTAACTCTCCAAATCTCATACATCACATACACACGCACAATAATTCTGGGCAGATCACTTTGCCCACTTTGGATCACATAATGTTCAGGTTTCAGCACATACACATGCACAATAGTTAGAAGTAATAACCAGCTACACACATAACATATTTTTCAGGTATGAGCACATACACACGCACAAGTTTTAGAAGTAATAACCAGCTACACAGAGCTGCTGCTAGCAGAAACAAAATTGACTACTACTGCAGCTGGCTACTGCTATCTACTACCTTTGACCTCTACTACTTACTATTTAGAGAAATATAAAACATACTAAATTACTGATGCCAACCTCCAATGTCAAGACGCAACAAAGTCACACAAGGATTACTTCTAACAGGTCATGCATTAACAAGTTTCTTACCGCAACATAAGCTTGTGCCTCGTAGCACCGTGAACCTGTGCGCTGCTGATATTGGACGCACTCACGATTAATTTTGTTTTTTGCACACTTCTCCTATACTTAGTAGAATTGTGTTAGGTTATGTTAGTAGACAAATGCACACTTATCCTATACAAAACAGAAATTAAATCATGATTTTTCATAGCAATACCTTGTGTTCTTCCTTTGACCACATGGCCACCAATTCAAGCCATTGTGCATCACTCATGCAAGCCACTGGTGATGTTCTCGGCACCTGATCTTGTGATAACCCATTGAAGTACTTCAATTTTAAGTTATACCTCCTTTGACGTTGTCCACCCTTTAACAAGTCAATACATGCATCTTTCACTGCCTTGTTGTCAGTGTCCATGTTAAATTGTCCCTAACAAACAAATACAGAAAATACATTAGTGACTAAGAATACTAAGGAGAAAATGATACTTATTGTGCAATTCAATTCTTTAAGTGACTTACAGCAACTTTGCCAATATAATTATCCATTTCAAGATCATTCTTCTTGTAATGCTTCCAATGAGGAAAGATTGGTACATGTTGTCTAAGTACAATTCCAGCCTCTGACGCAAGCTTTGCCGCTTGGAGTGGTACCGCCGGCCTTCTCTTCCCTTCAGAAACATGGATACATATTTTGCTTCCTAACCCTCTGGTTATCCTATCTAAATCTTTCCCCATACTTCTTCCTCTTCGTACTTGCTCTGTAACTTCAACCAATTCATCTAGCAAGATTACAAAAGCAAGTGTCAAATAAAAATGCTATAATCTATCCTTGCATGATAACTTAGTACTTACTAATAAGATATAAAGTTTATAGGTATCAAAGTTACATAAAACATGTCTATATTATCACTTGCCTTCATCAGCAGTAGGGTTCAAATTCTCAGTTTGTACAGTTGCTAATGCTTCTTCTGTTGAGGCGGTTAAGCTTATGGTGGCAGCAGAATTCTGTCTAGTGACTCTACGCTCCAATTGCAACCTAGGTGGTCTCACCCTTTTTGATCCTCGTGTTCCTTGAGAAGATACTTTGACACTCTGGTAGATTAGAGGAATATATAATCAGTAAAATTATAAATGGAAATCAATACGAGATGATATCCATTACAGAAACATTGTAGTGTACAGAAGACAAACTATACCTTGCTGATCACTTCATCATCATCCTCAAGCCCCTCATTGTCATGTGGACTGTACTCGGATCCTGATTTTTGAGGACCATCATCCTCCACATTTGCACTTACATTCTTAAGTAGTGATGCCAATTGACCGATCCCAAGTCTTTGAAATATTTGGTTGTTCCTCATAATATGTTGAGCTCTTTCCTTCTCATATTCAGAAAAGCCTTTACTAGAAACAAAAATGTAATACTACTATTTATCAACAACCATAAAAGACAGGACCCCATCACAACAATCTGCTCGACCAACCCTCGAAGAGGTAATGAAAGTACACAATCTGACCAGCCAGCACCCACGCGAGCACACGAGAACCCTCCCTAATAGACCCGACAGGAAGCAAAAGGTCGATGGAGGGGAGATGCTAGAGAAATCACCTGCAGGCTGCCTTGGACGTGCAGCTATTGTCCTCCCTGGTGGATTCTTGGTCACCATCTCGCCAAGGGTTAGGGTTGAGTGCGCGGGATTGGAGTTGGTGGTGGGGGGCGGGTTGTCTGGCATCTCACCACGATTGGCATCATCCCTCCGCCCTGGTGCCTCCTATACAGTCCTGTCCCAGATGCATTCTTTCAGGCCAAATTGAATTCAACCTCCTCGCGAAGTCCTCCACTTCTCTGCATACAAAAAACAAGGCTCGTCATTACTTCAAGGAGCAGAGCACTATGCCACACAGATTACAGTGACTAGCAAAAATGTCATAGAAAGTCACATTTCTTGTAGTGCTACTAGTTTTGCTAAAGAAAATTGGCAATTCCAAGTAATATGAAACTGTGCCTCACAGATTACAGTGACAATTTAATTCTCAACACTGGACCCAATAATCCAGTATTCTCACAGATTCAGGGACCACATTGTTTACGACCGGGGTAAGATTAACAGGCATGAAACAGAATCTCATAAAAGTAAGAAGGACAGAATGAACCAGCACTGTAGAACCAAAACTAAGCAAAGCCTGCACATGCTCTCTTATATCCGCACCTATCAAGCAAACCTACCAGCACCTAAAAATTGATACAACCCTGCTTCTAGATTCAGAAACTACAAGCAAACCTACCATGCTAGTACAGTAGTTCATACAACCCTGCTTCTAGATTCTGAAACTACAAGCAAACCTGATGGCAATTCAGAGCATACCTTGGCTGACAGCAACAAAGATACCATTCTAGGAGAAATCTTATGGCAGCATGCAGATATTCCAGAATTTCAACGTTTCAAACTAGCATTACTACTCGGCATCGCTATCTTCATCTTCATAGTCAAGAACTGTTCGATGTTCATCATCACTAATGTACTGCAGTTGAGTTTCATCTTCTTCTAAACCTGAATTATTTTCTTGCATATCATCTCTTTGGCGACGAAGCTCATCAACCACACTTGCATCAACATGTACACAATTTTCTTCACTCAACGGTGCATTGTCCAAATTTCCTTCATTAGGTTGAATATGAAAACCTACACATTCTTCATCTTGGTATGACAGTCCTCCAACACTAGGCATCTCATCACTTGAATTTTCAGCCACATTCCATATGTGCCTATGTGTGAATTTTTGTACAACTCTCCAGTTTCCACTATGCCTAGTATCTGCCAAGTAAAATACCTTTGTTGCCTGTGTGGCTAAAATAAAAGAATCATCCTTGTACCAACAACTTCCTTGGTGTATGCTTTTAAAAAAACCGTCATCTTTCATTCTACCCTTCTTGCTATCAGTATCAAACCAATGACATCGAAATAGAACTACTGACCGATCACCCCTTGAATTTGAGTTATACCTCAACTCAATTATATCTTCCAAGGAACCATAAAAGTCAATACATTCTCCATTGTGTGTGCCCTCAACCATAACTCCACTATTTTGTGTTTTTCTATTTTTTTCACGATCAAAAGTGTGGAACCGAACTCCATTGACAAGACATGCTAAAAATATTTTAACTCGCAAATCTGGTTTACACGCTAAAGCATATAGATCCGCATTCACATCTTCTCCATCAATGAATTGCCGTTTTGCAATCTGTACAAGGAAATGAGAAATATGGTGAAAACTACTTCAATCAAATACATTGCTTTATTGAAAATTCTGTAATAGTGACTCACATGCTTGTGAAACCAAGAAGCAAATTGCTTCTCAATAGTTTCTTCAACATTAGAATTTCCTTCGATCTCTAACTCCTTCCTGTACATCCTGCCAGATATAGTTAAATCCAACATTAACAGGCAAAATTAATAGGTAATATAGAAAACAAAGAGAGAATATATAAAGGATCACGTACTCTATATATGGTGCAACCTCCTCACAATTGTTTAGCACATACCACATCATTTTTTCATAATCATGTTCTAGATATGTAATCTTGGAGGTTCCAAGGAAATTAACTCCATGCTGGAAAACAGATATATCACCCATTCTAAAATCAACACGTTCTTTGTTCCGACCCTCCCGATTGTGATGTGTGTCAAGGTCATCAAAATACCTTGAGCAAGCAAGCAAGCACTCATTAGCAACATAAGCTTCTGCAATGGACCCCTCAGGTCGTGCCATGTTCCTAACAGAATGTTTCAAAGTATATAACCTTCTTTCTACTGGGTACATCCATCCATACTGTACTGGTCCTCTAAGGATTGCCTCATCAGGGAGATGAACGACTAAGTGGACCATCACATCAAAGAATGAAGGAGGAAATATTTTCTCAAGTTTGCACAAAACAATTGGAATCTCAGATTTAATTTTATGCAAAACATCTAACTTGAGAGTCTTGGCACATAACTGTTGAAATAAGTTCCCTAGTTCAGCAATTGCCTCATAGATGTCCCTATGCATGATTCCTCGGAGGGCAACAGGTAGAATCCTTTGGAGTAGGATATGGCAATCATGAGTTTTCAGTCCTTGCAGGTTGCATCCATCAGCAGTTATACAAGTTGCAAGGTTAGAAGCATATCCATCAGGGAACTTAACACTTCTCACAAAATCAAAGAAAACAAGCCTCTGTTTTTTATCCATTGTATAGGGGGCAGGCGGAATAGTATACGAATTTCCATTACGTTTCAAGTGTAAAGATTTTCTTATCCCCATGTCTTCCAAATCAAGTCTAGCATTAACAGTATCTTTTGACTTTCCAGGAATCCCAAGCAATGTACCAAGGATTGCCTCACATATATTTTTTTCAATATGCATTACATCAAGATTATGCCGCAACTTCAAACTTGACCAATATGGCAAGTCCCACAAGGAGGACCTTCGCTTCCAACATTGGCAATCATCATTATCACCTCTCCTCCTTTTTTTGCTTTCAGGATGCTTTCCTGGCCTAACATCTTTCACGCTTTCCAATTGCTGCATCAACTCATCTGTACTAAATTCTTCTGGTCTACCAAGTTTTTCAATTTGTCCATCAAAATCTTTCTTTTTCCTCCATGGATGGTCCATTGCAAGGAAACGACGATGTCCAATATAACATATCTTATTCCTTATTCTTCTGGAGCAAGGATATTTGTCACAACGCACACAAGCATAGTACCCTCTTGTGACTCTACCCGACAATGTGCTCAAGGCCGGATAATCATGAATGCACCAAATAACAGCAGCATGTAGGTGAAACCCTTTTCCACTCAACGCATCGAAGGTAGGGACACCCTTCCAAAGTTCTTGCAACTCTTCGATGAGTGGTTCTAAAAATATGTCAAAATCCTTTCCAGGGCACTCTCGACCAGGAATAAGTAGACACATCATAAAGTTGGATTGCTCAATGCATAGCCATGGAGGAAAATTGTAAGGGATAAGAAACACCGGCCACATGCTATATGAGGAGCTCATTTTCCCAAATGGATTGAAACCATCTGTAGCAAGGCCAAGTCTAATATTCCTTGCATCTTTAGCGAACCACTTGTACTTTCTATCAAAGTCCTTCCATGCCTCACCATCAGCTGGATGGCTAAGCTCATTGTCCACTTCTTTTCGCTTCAACTTGTGCCACTGTGCATCCTCAGCTATACTTTTAGAAGCAAACATCCTTTGCAACCTTGGAATCAATGGGAAGTGACGTAAAACTTTCTGAGGTATTCGTTTCTTGCCTTCTCCATCTTTCCATTGTGACGAACCACACACCGGGCATTCATCCAAATTATGATAGTCCTTCCGAAACAAAATACAATTATTCGGGCACACATGGATTGAATCATATCCAAGTCCCAATGCACGGATGAGTTTCTTTGCTGCAGCATATGATTCGGGAAGAGAGCACTCTGGGAATGCTGATACTAACAACTTTAAGATTCCATTGAATGCAGCATTGCTTATCTTATAAAATGACTTGATATGAAGTAATTTCACCACGAATGAGAATCTTGAGGTACTTGAACCTGGGTAAAGTTCTTGCTTCATCTCTTCCAATATGACCCTAAACATAGATTTTTGTCCCCCATCTTCTGCTGCGAACAACTCATGTACCATATCAGGTAATCTATCATCAGGGTCATACTCTTCAACCTCATCTATACAAGCATCCTCATTTAAACCGGTATTATCATCTACATGGACTGAAAATTCATTTGTTCTGGCATCTAACAAAGATTCACCATGATGTATCCACTGAGTGTACGTGCTAGCCATCCCATTAAGATATAGATGATCCTCCACTAGTCCTTTATGTCCAGGAATCCGATTCAAACACCTCCGACAAGGACACAATATCTCTTCACTCTCATGAAATTTCTCCGAAACAAAATTCATGAAATCCTTCACCCCATCAAGATGGGCCTTGCTAAACAGCCTACTATTTATCCAAGATTTATCCATCTGCCCAAGTTGAAATAAAACAATGATTACAAACTATTTTCTGCACAGAATATAAACATGACAGCAATATATTCCAAAATAAAAGGCAACAGCTTCCTCAAAAACTATTTCTTTTGTGGAACTAATTTTTTGTACAATACAAGGATGTGATTAATCGATGTAGCATAATTCATCTATGCATCCCTTCCTTGCAAGGCACCAAATCAATTGTAAAATAAACAGATAAAATGCAAGGCACCACATCGAACTAATGGTGATGACTTAAACACACATAGCAGGCATGACTTACTAGCAGTCCGTAGGAGCACTAGAGGCGTGAAGAAGTAGCAGTGGTCGGTCGGTCCGTCGTTGCGGAGGTGCGAAGAGGGAGCCGGTGGCCTGGAGGACAGGGTAGGCGGGGAGAGGGCGCCGGGGGCGTGGAGGACAGAGGAGGCGAGGATAAGCCACCGGCAGCCTGGAGGACAGGGAAGGCGGCGACAGATGGCGCAGGCAGCCTGGAGGACAGGGGAGAGGACGTTGGCAGCCCGGAGGATAGGGGAGAGAGTGCCAGCAGCCTGCAGGACAGTGGAGAGGACGACGGCAGCATGGAGGATAGGGGAGAGGGCGCCGCAGCCGGCGGAGGTCGCGTGCAGAGCTCGTATGGAAGACAGGCACCCGGAGCTCCGATTCAGATTTCAGATGTGTCTTTTGATCTAGCTTTCGCAATTGATATATAAACTTAATTCTTCTTAAGATAACCAAGCAGAGAGTCAGCTGACTGGTTAGAGTGGGTGTTGTCCACACATGTGGTCTCAGGTTCGATTCCTGGCCCTGGCGTCTCGCAACTTTTTTTTGCATATTACCCACGCAGGTTCAATGCAACAATCACCTAGCAATAATGGGACCCACTGTGTACACATGGCATTAATGAAGTCCAACTCAGCAAGAAATGTGACGATACATGTAATTGTCATAAAAAAATGTAACAATTTTAAAATCAGTTAGTTTATGACATTTTGATCAAATAGTTAATGACGTATACTTTTTTACGTCACAACCCAAAATGATTCGTCATAAACAGAGTTAGTTTGTGACAAATCTTACATCGTCACTAGCAAAAATGTCATAGAAAGTCACATTTCTTGTAGTGTGTGAAATAAATGAAGAAACATTTGATGATGTTGATGCAAATACAATGGATGATGAACTTGGCTCTGAGGATGAATTTGGTGAATTGCCCAAAAAGAAAGGTTCCAGGGGAGTCAATTTCACGATTGATGAGGATGAGACACTTGTGAGGGCGTGGGAGGCCATTGCTCTTGATCCTATCACTGGGGATGAGCAACCTGGAGCAACATATTGGAAGCACATACATTATCACTTTCAGCGCAACAACAAGAGTGGTGTATTTCGGTCTTAGGTTTCTCTCACTCATTGATGGCAAACAATGCAAACTTCTTGCAGCAAGTGGGCATCATCATTGGACCAAGTTGATCGTCTCAATCCAAGTGGTGCAAGTGCTCAAGATAAGGTGATTTTTCTGACTATTGATTTGTTCACATGGATTTGCCTTGCACCATTTTCGGGCCTTGCTTTATTTGTTCTAATGGATTTGCCTTGCTGGTAAACATTGCTCAAAAATTGTACAAGGGCAAGCCTAAGAAGAAGGGTGGAAAGCCAGGGAAGGCCTTTGCCTTGCACCATTGTTGGGTCTTGCTTGAGCATCATGAGAAGTGGAGGACAAGAAACAATGACATGCCAACCAAAAGTAAGAAATAAAGCAACTCTTGCTCTCCAAACGAGGATGCCTATGTGGGCAATGACCTTGATGACTCTGGTGATGGGAACTCTGATGGAAGACGCCCCACTCCTAGTTCAGCACCATCAAACAAGAGGTTCAGCACCATCAAATAAGAGGCCACCTGGTAGAAAGGCAGTGAAGGAGAAGTTGAAGAAAGGAGGTGACAGTACATGCAAGGAGTCTTTGTACACCATGATGGCAACTAGGAAGGAAATTGCTGCTGAGAGGAAATAATTTAAGACTACAAGGTGGCTGGATATCAAAGAAATGGAGGAGAGGAGGGCGGCAGCGGAGGAGAGGAGGGCAGCAGTTGAGGAGAGGAGGGTGGTTGCTGAGGAGGCGGCCAAGAGGCTAGAACAAGAGCAAAAGATCATGTTCATGGATACAACTCATCTCGATGCAAAAGGAAGAGCATATGTTGAGCTTATGCGTGATCAAATCTTGGCGGCAAGATCCATGGGAGGATTCAACATGGGAGGCTTCATGGGTGGATTTGGTGGCAATGAGACCTCTTCTGTCAGTGGTGGCCATGGTGGTTATGGTGGTTTTGGTGGCAATGGTGGCAATGGGACCTCTTCTGTCATTGGTGGCAATGGTGGCATTGAGACCTCTACTGACATTGTTGATGATATTGGTGGTGATGAAAGTGAAGAACACAATTGATGCATGATGTGTGCTGTTGGTTGAACTTGCATTTTGCAATTTATTTGCATCATTTGGATTAACTATGTGCCGAATTTGAATTTTAGAATTATGTAATTCTTAATGTCGTGGACTTGTGTTTTATGTATGATCATTTCGTTGAACAATATCATTGAACTCATTTGCAGTTCACTTGTGGCATGGCAAAATAAATTTAGGTATCTAGATTTACCAAATCTGCTAGGAAGGAGCACAAAAGCCATACGCAAATCTTATCTCTCCTATACCTACAAGCAAGTTTAGGTATCCAGTTTTACCAAATCTGCTGGAGATGCTCTGATTACAGTTAAGTATATATGTTGAACTGATTGACACCAACAAATGATGAATTCAATTTTTCTTGCGCCCTAAACTGCTGCGCTTAAGTTAGCTTCTGCAATTCTGACAAAGCTCCAATAATGCTTCATTGAGAGTTCCGACTAGTTAAGGTTCGGGTTTGGGGAGTTAGCTAGGCTTCAGGATTGGAGGTTCACCGGAGTCCGGTGGACTTAGAAGAAGGTTTCAGGGGTGTCAGGATGGCCCCATTATGGTCGGTTGACGGACGATGGAAGGTGGAAAGGGCTAGGGCGAACCGACAGAAGAGGTGGGGGCTGCCTCATCGGGCTAAACGTGGTCCTCTGCCAAAACCGTAGCCCGCGGAGAGGGGTGGATGGCCAAACAATTCTATAAATGAAGACTAATTTACGAGATTAATCTATTAAGCCTAATTAATATATCATTAGAACATATTTACTGTAGCACAACATTATCAAATCATGGACTAATTAGGCTCAATGGATTCGTCTCACGAATTAGTCTCCATTTATGCAATTGGTTTTGTAATTAGCCTATATTTAATACTTCTAATTAGTGTCCAAACATCCGATGTGATATGGACTAAAGTTTCGTCCGGAGTATCAAATACCCCCTTAATTTATCCTTGTATATGCATCAAATAAACCCGAATTACCGAGATGAGTGGAAGCTTCTTGAAACAAATCCATATCAGAAATGAATCAACAGATTCACTAAACCTGCTTTTGCAACATGCTTCTGATAAAATGGTTTTCATTAATGGACGAAGAGCTCATAAAATAAACAAGTTAAAAAAAACATGGCCCTGCGTGCACTGCCTTTGACTCCTCTCTGTTTTTATCAGACTGCTCTGTGCATTTGACCACTACCAGTCTTGATCGAGCAATTACGTGAAGCTGAATGCTGACATGATCATGATTCATGCCGATTCACTACTCACTGAGATGACAAGCCTGTCGCTCAGTCGTAGGAGGCAAACTTGACGCCCATCACATTACCATCTCTTCGTGTACAAACTTTATTTTATTTTTATATTTTTAGACGCTCACTGTTCTGCAGTGAAAGGTCACTTCGACGATATAAGCTACCTTCTCCCAATTGTGCATATATAGTTGTATCCAAATCTTAATTTTCTCCGATACCTCAGTGGACAAAACCCCATTTTTTACTGGAAGCAACCAGTAGAGAAGGCTCAATTATGAGTCACTCACAGAATTATGAATTCTTTCTATACCATTGAAATTTTAACTCATCCCATATATGCCATTAAAAATTATACGATCCTTTCGTTGCCACCAGTTTTCTATTTTTGATCCCTCAAATGCCATCACCGTTAATTTTATACCGAGCCTGAGACTTGCGCCGTTAGCTAGGACAGCTCCGGCGTCCCGTCCATCAAAGAAGCAACACACATACGTTCAATCCACCTTCGGTAGCTGCATTGTGCGTGGGTCCCATAGTCCTGTAAAGAAAATTCCTCCTCTCTGCTCTCTTCTGAGCAGCCTGAGAAGATTTTGGTTGCTCTCCATCTCCCTCCCGTGGTGGCACCGTGGCAGAGCCCGTGAGCGCGGCGCTGCGGAGCCTCGAGGTGGAGGCGCGCCCGCGTTACCGCCGGTGCTGCAACCGCTCGTGGGCGCTTGCACGCCGGGCTGGTTGGGTAAGGTGCTGGCCCGTGGTGCTCATGCTCGTGCTAAGCAAAGCAAGAGGGAGCGCCGCCTCCCAGCCCCGCGTCGTCGCTCCCCGGCCCTGTACCGTGGCACGGCGCGCGGCTCATGGACGCGGCAGAGCGGTGGCCCTCCATGGCTGGGAAGTTGGCGATCTTGGGCAGGAGGCCAGCATCCATGGCCTCCGTCACTCGCCGGCCTCGCCCACCGTGCCGCCACGGCCGCGAGCTGCCAGTCTTGCCTCGGAGCATGTCGGCCTGCGAGTCTTCCAAATCGCGTCTTCCCCTCTAGCTTGAAAGTTTCTCATCGGTCAAAAGCACAAGGCTAGCGACCACCAGGTCGGATCATTTTCTGTTGTCCAGTGGCTTCTATTAGTAGCATACGAGTTTGATTTGGATGACAACGAGCTCGATTTCATGCATTGGAGATTCCGTTTTGGATCCGTTCCTTGGAATCTGACCGAGCTCTTCTTTGTGGCACAACGCAGGCACGTTCGGCGGCGGCCATGCGCCCACCACGCCCTTCTTGCGTCCCTCGTTCAACGAGCATGTAGCTGGAACGCCTGAAGCCAGGATGCCGGCGTCGCGGCCTTGGACGGCATCGTCGCTGGTCCGCCGCCGCCGCAGCGGTCACGGCGTTGGGGCACGAGGACGGAGATACTAACGGTGGAAATTTTTTTTGAGCTGCACTAACGGGTGAATTTAACAGAGTGGCATACAGCGGATTAGAAATAAAATTCGATGGTAGTAAAGGAATCACTAAATTTGCAGTGGTATATAAAGTATGGCTGTAAATTTGAATGGCATACAAGAAATTTACTCTAAAATTATTAAGATCTGAAGGAAGCTACCAACATATTCAGAACATGTCACCCCTGTCATGACCATTAAAGCCTTTATGCGAGACTGGGACGAAAAGGGAATGGATTGCTTGCTTTAGCTTCAGTTCACGTATTGTCAGAAGCTAAAAGTGCCATCTCAGCTACTCCCTCCATCTCAAAAAATAAATTATTTTAGGAAGTTTATGACAGATTAACATAGATGTAAAATGAATTTGCTTGCCTCTTTTTATTAGCCATATTTGCTGACTGATTATTGCACGCACATGCACCCAGTAAATAGCGTAAAATAACTTGCTTTTTAGATAATTTTAAATCATAGAATGACTTGTTTTTCAGATAGAGAGAGTACACCACATGGACCATAGTCTAGATCAGCATCTTCCTCAATCACTGGTAGATTGACGTTTGACAGAGCACCAAGTCAAAATAAACTCATCATGAGGAATTGTTAGAATTTGGGTCAACAAGGGAACCTGCAAAACAGACAAAAAGAATATGAATTAAAACCTAATCTTGGCTTAAAATTAGTTCATTCGGTTGCTAAAGAAAAAAGGAGATATACAAGGGAAAAAAATACTTGCTGAAAGTGTCAGGGCCTGTTTGGATCGGCCAAAGTTGGGTACTAAACTTTATCACACGTTAGCACTTATACCTTTGCTAAAATTTTGAAATCTTAGATAAAATTTAGCTCATTCCATTAGCACTCCCATTTGGATGGAGTATGCTAAATTTAGCACTTTAGGGCATTAGCACTTGGATCCAAACATCCCCTTAGTCATAAGGGATGATATGAAGTTCAAATCACCAGAAAGGCCATAAACTAGACCCAATGCACTGATGAACACAGGGGCAACTGTTATCATGGCAATCAGAAGTGAGTTTTTGTTTCCTTCCAAATTCAGTCTTCAGCAAATTGACAACATTGTTTATATCGACCGCTTAATTAGTGACTCAATATTACATATGACCTACTCTATTTCATTTATGATAAATCATGTGCTGTCAACTTATGATAGAAAGTTCTTTTCTTTCATCCTACAAATGGAATCAACTGGATGAGAAGATCATTTCTTTAAATTCAAGAACAACTAATTTCATTACAGTCTGAGATTGTGACAGTATGCCTCCAGTTCTAGAGAGCTCCTGTACTGAGATAGAAATTCCTTAAGATGCCAGCTTCCAAGAGCATTATATTTAGCAGCATGTAGTAGCGAATTAAAGAGTTGGCCTAGCTACTAAACTTCTTCGATAAAAATGATGATTGTAGCTTCACCAAAAATAAAAAACGTTTCACACAGTATTCACTTAACCCAATTTCATGAAACATCCAAGCATGGAAAAGACCAGTGATATGGTATAGCATGTAAACAACATGTCCAAGATGTCCGTTTTTATTATGAAACAGCATGGTACAGCAACTACTGATCTCTTGCTAGTTATCATGCAGAAGAAAAGGAAATCCCACAAAGTATTCTTTTTTTCTTCCATCAACAGCATAAAGAACTGACATCTTGAAATATAGGTTACACGTTTTTCTAAAAAGAAACAGCATGATGGTTCACACTGTAAGCAGACGAAGTGAGCAAGGCCACTCTAGAGGACCAATAGGAAAGAAACAGAAGCCCATCTTTATAGTCGGATGCTCAACAACCTGACATCTTCATGCAAACTACCAAAGGCCACATCCATAAAGATACCAAACTGACCACGAAAGAGTAAACGCTAATGTAGATACTAAAGTAGATACATGTATTGCTGAGCAGCATGGTTGTTCAGAATTCCGAATCAGTAGACAAAGGTTATGAAAAAAACAAACAGGTGCTCGTTATTACTTTGCAAAGAATCTTTCTGAAAACATAAACACAAGCATAAATATGAATCACAGCATGCAGAACATAAAATGGGCATCAGCCAGCAAAACTTTAGCATCACATACAGCAGTAAGATTACCAAGGAAAACATTGTACTATCTCATGGTACAATCTGATACAACAGACTTGGCGAGGGGAACACAGACAAACAAACAAAGTCTTAACAGCATTGCTAATATGAAACCAAGAATGCTATGTATGTATACAATTTTGGCAGAATAACTCCAAGGTTCAGAACTAGTCTCAACTGCAAGGATTTCTGATACAGCCGGTTTGCTGATTGGATTGACCAACAAAACATTAGATAGGGATAGGTGAAAAGAGTTTCAATTGAACCTAAACACATATGTTACCTTTGGACGTGCAAGGAGAATATGGACAACTTCATGCCACTGGAAACTTGGGAAGATAAGTAACTTGTCAACAGATGAAGAATGGCTACTACAATTGATGCATGTACAAGCGGAGAAACACCAACATTGTCTTCCTAATTTAAACAATGCTACCAGAATTAATATCAAGAATAATTTATAGAGGTGCACAAAGGACTGAATAAATATTTCGGTTGAACTCATCGAAACCTTCTGGTGAGCAAGAAAAGAAAGTAGGAAGGATAACATCATCCAGAAGAACCTCCAAGAGAATGTAATACACCTGCCTTAGCATGAGTGCTAAAATCATTTGGCTAAAGTAAATTGACAAGGTATAATTGCAAATATTAAACAAGTTGGGCTTGATTGAACACACGACACAGACCAATAGTCTTAAAGATGACAAAAGAGTTCCATTGCATTCCAGACAGCCTCAAAGTAAGTAACTTGAATTAGTTCAGTTTTTCTGCAAACACTTGAATTAGTTCAGTTCAAATCATAAGAAATAACAATAAGGCTTAGCTATCCTAGCTACATGATGTGATTCATTAGCTAACTTTCAACATGCAAAACAAAAATCCTCAAAGCAGATCATAATCCATTAGAAACATAAGAATGGTGCCATATGTGAAATTGGTGTGAAATAATGAAAGGAGTCTTGCAATAACGTCCAGTGGAATTAAAGAACGACTAATAAACATGCTCTGAATGAACAGTGCACCTAGCCCAATGAGAAATGCAGTAAATCTGCATAACCTGATTGTTCACACTCAATCACTTCCTTGTTCTTCCAAATTAAGTTTGTACGAGGTCTCTTCTCTCGATAAACTAATAATTTCCTTTTCGAGCCCAAAGAATGTGGAAGAGTAGGACCTACAGTCCAGAGGCACACTGACCAGATCCTAGTAATGCACGAGAAACCAAAACTCAAGAAAGAAAAAAAAAATGGCTCAACGCCTTCTCTTCTGCTCCTTCTCATCTGCCGTTGTGGATAACGAGGAATGCACTCCTTACAGTGATTTCAAGATGGAAAAGAAAAATCAAAGCTGCTCCTTGAGCCAAAATTGTACAGGGCCGCTATGAGCAACAAGCTACAAAAATTATCAGTACATCCAATCTGGCCCAAAAACTAGCATGGGATCCGCGAAGGACGGGAAATTGGGTTCACGGCGGGGAATTGGGGACATCACGCGGAACAGAACTCACCTTGAGCCGGCGGAGCGCCGTGGAGTCCGGGCCGGGTGGATCTCCCTTCACTCCGGACCCGCGCAGCAGCGGTGAGGGGGACGGTGACGACGACGACAACCACAATAGGAAGATTCCGTCGAGGAGGTGAGTGGAGCGAGCTTCGTTCCGGCGGGAGGGACGGGCTCGGGCGGGGAGGGCTCCGTGAGGCCGCCGCGGAGAAAGGGAGGGAGACGAAGGGGCAGCAACTGCATGGTGCTGCAGAGGTTTTATTGGGTCACGAAGTGGGAGTACCAACAACTGCTGGAATAGCTCAGTTGGTTAGAGCGTGTGGCTGTTAACCACAAGGTCGGAGGTTCAAGCCCTCCTTCTAGCGTAATATTTATTTTTTGATTTCTTATTTTTCCAAATGTAATTTTCTCCTATAATACATATTCTAATTCATATTTCAGATTCGTTTTTTTTCCAAATGTCATTTCCTCTGATAATACATGTTCTGCATCATATTTCAGATTCCCTTGTTGTTCCATCATATTTTGATTTCTTTTTTCTCCCAAATGTAATTTTCTCCTATAATACATATTCTAAATCATATTTCAGATTCGTTTTTTTTTCCAAATGTCATTTCCTCTGATAATACATGTTCTGCATCATATTTTAGATTCCCTTGTTGTTCCATCACATTTTGATTTCTTTTTTCTCCCAAATGTAATTTTCTCTTATAATACATGTTCTGCATCATATTTCAGATTCCCTTGTTGTTCCATCATATTTTGATTTTTTTTCCAAATGGACTTTTCTCTTATAATACATGTTCTACGTCATATTTCAGATTCCCTTTTTGTTCCATCATATTTTGATTTCTTTTTTTTCCAAATGTATTTTTTTCTCTTATAATACAGCTCAAAAGAATTTCGTTTATAGGATTCCGTCGTCCGTTTGTTTTGCGATATCCTGGTGTACAGTGAAGGGTTAGAATCACATGGTTGACCACCTTAGGCTAATGCTCCCCCTTCTACTTTATTTGAGTTAGGCAGAGATTTACATCTGTGGTTTACCATTTCAACCAGAGATTGTGGACATGATAGGGATCTTGACTACTGCGCCAATAGATTTTACTCATGTGTTGGTGGCCGTCGACAAGTTTGCGAAGTGAATCGAGTACAAGCTAATTACAAAGCTCTCCGCAGATCGAGTGGTCAGCTTCATTTGCGACATCTTGCACCGATTCGGCTTCCCCAACACTATCATCACGGATCTGGGATCCAATTTTCACTCGCATGAGTTCTGGGAATACTACGAGTGCAGTGCCATTAAGGTCAAGTATGTCTCAGTGGCTCACCCGCGGGCCAGCGGCCAGGTTGAGCACGCCAACGTCATGATCCTTGATAAATTGAAGAAAAGACTCTACGACAAGAACAACAAAAAGGGTGGCAAGTGGATCCATGAGATCTCATCAGTAGTGTGGGGGCTTCACACACAACCAAGCAAAACCACAGGACAGTCACCTTTCTTCCTCATCTATGGGTCCGAAGCCATACTACCGGCTGATGTCATGTGGCAATTTCCACGACTGGAGATGTACGAAGAAGGCGAGGCTGAGGATGCAAGACATCTCGAACTTGACTCAGCAGAAGAAGTCAGATGCAATGTCCTGCTCCAGTCGGCTCGGTACTTACAAGGCGTTCGTCGTTACCACGACCGGAACATTCAAGAAAGATCTTCCAACGTTGGAGATTTGGTCCTTCACCGCGTCTAGGATGAAACCGGGCTGCACAAGCTCAACTCATGATGGGAGGGACCCTTCATCGTGCTCAAGGTTAAAAGATCAGGGTCGTATTGCTTACAATATCCTGATGGCCAGGAGGTCCCAAACTTTTGGAATATCGAGCACCTACACCGTTTCTACCCTTAGATAACTTGTATCTAAAGTTGTTAGCTGCAACGCAGCATCTTGTCATCAATAATGAATTGATTCAGTCTCAAAACGACTATTTT
Organism: Panicum hallii; assembly: GCF_002211085.1. Taxonomy (NCBI): domain Eukaryota; kingdom Viridiplantae; phylum Streptophyta; class Magnoliopsida; order Poales; family Poaceae; genus Panicum; species Panicum hallii. The sequence continues at coordinate 38,792,271 of NC_038043.1, forward strand.
TTCTTTAGCTAATGTGCAAGAACTCGGGGGCTGCACCCATGAGTACTAACAATACCATAACTACGATAAGTCTTCAACTATACTCAGGGGCTACGCCATGAGTACTTTTTGACGTGACTACTTCGCAACGGCCCTACGGGTCGCTAAGTATTGAGTACTTGTGAACATTACCGACTACTTCGAGTACTACCCTACCCAGTTACTACGATACAGTTGGAGAGGCTCCTATGCCTACCAAGTAATCTAGGATATCGCACGACACGATTTCACCCTAGTTTGCCCGCATTCCTATTTTGGATTTAACTCTTTAACGCACAACCATCGAGTACCTCCAGAAGCGTTGCCTTCCGGGTAGCTCTATATGAGCGTCTCTACTATCTTTAGGTCCTACGATTTTTGGTCCTACTATATGAGTCAGCACACCGAACACATCAACAGACAAGCATCTAATACATATATCTACAGTCATACATAGCTACGATAGAGTATTTAATGTTTACACATCTGAGCCTACTCCTGCTCTAAATTCTCAACTAGCTTCTGGGCTACCGGCTTCACCTCTCAACAAGTTCCTTGAACTTGTCTTCAGTACAGTCAGCAGACATCCCGGTCGCTAGTGGCTCTAGGTTCGACTTGGGCCAATAGGACTTTACGAGTCCTAGGATGTGCTCCACGTAGGTCCTGATGGTTTCTGAGACATAACTAGAAATTCTTTGGGGGATTTTGCGAAGTCGCTCCAACAGCATCTTGTTGCTCACCAGCCCTTCTTCTGATGGATCCACCATGTCGACCACAATCTAGGCAACATCCTTGAGCTCTTCAAGTTCCTTCATGCTTTGCTCTTTTTCAGCGGCCATCTCCTTGATCTAGGTCATACACTCCACGAGTTGTACATCTAGATCTTGGAGGGCCTAAATTAACTTCTCCGCATCATCTGAACGATGGTACACAAGATTCATCAAGTCAGTGATTTTATCATCCTTATTTCTTATGATATCATTAAGTTCTACAAGCAAAAGGAGACGAAGAAGCACTTCTACTAGTTCAGATACTACTCTCCAGTTATGGCAAACAAGGAGTCGACAGAGTATTACCTCGGTAAGAATTAGCATGTAGTCTGTTTCTGTCCTTCAGATTTTCAATCTCCTTCGTCAGCAGCCAGACCTCTCGGGCGTGCTCGAGTTTCAAGGTATCCAGTTCCTACCGCACTTTAGCATTCTCTGCTGCTTGTGCTTCAACCTCTTGCTCCTTGGTCTGCAACTACTGGAATTTGATCTCCACGGCTCGCAATTTGTTCGACTTGATGCGGGATCGGTTAGCCATGGTCTGTTTGACATTGAGAAGAAGTTTGAGAAGCAATACTACTCAAGTACGAGAAAAATGGACAGTTCAGGGCACTAACCATGGAGAACCGGAATAAATCCCGGAATGAATTGTTGAACTCTTTCATACGTTCATCTACCAGCATTGGGTCATCGATGAGCTCCAATGGGCTGCCGCTCTCAAAAATTGATGGCTGCATTGGAGTTACAACTGTTGAACTACCCGTAGCACCTTGCTCGTTAGGGTCATGCTGCTGCGTCTATGGTTTCCCTGTAACATGGTTACTCCATAAGCAAACATGCAAGCAACAAAGAACTCGGGTGAAATGCAGATCAATGCAACCTACCTATGGGATTTTCTTGAGGCTTTTTTGCGTTCACCAGCTCTAGTTCAGCACGTGGCACGTTCCCTTCATCGGCACCTTCAGCTTCTGTGGGTGAGGAGGCATGGGCATCTGGCTGTTGCGACGGTTCAACAACCTCCACGACTGCTGGTGTCACATCAACCACCTTCTCTGGCTCGGGGGCTTAGGCATCCGTGGCATCACCAGGCTGCTCCAAGCCCATAGTAGGGGACGGCCTACATAGGGAAACAACATTATGAGTTGTTACCAGACAGATAAGAACCTTCAATACATAAGGGAAAAGCACTCGGATACTTACAGTGCACACTTCTTTATAGACAATACTTTCTTCCTAAGTACAGGGGCCACTGGTCCAGTATCTAGAGCAGTTGTCCCCGCAGGTTCGCCATTTGTGGGTGGCATTTGCTCTTGCAGGGCAACCGCAATGGTGAAAGGATCGATGGACCAAGAGGGGGGGTGAATTGGTCCTTTTTCAATTTCTAAAACAAGATAAAGCAACCTTAACCTATGCAAAACTAGAAAGGCACCAATTCACCAACCGGATAACTAAACAACCTACACAAGCTAGATAAGATAAAAAGAGATAAAGCCTAGCAAGGTAGATCTAACTAGTGATCCCTAAATCAAGCACATGAATGAATTGCATGAAAGATAATGCTTGAATAAGTAAAGTGGACGAGGGACAACCGGATTTTTCCCGTGGTATCGATGTGTTGGCACACACCCCTAATCCACGTTGTGACACTCACAAAGAGTATTGTCACCTCCCAAGTCACCAAGATGAGGGCGCTCACTAAGAGTCTCCGTTCACCATCCCGGTGTGGTGGAGATCAAGCCACGTACAAATCTCTTCTCCGGGCTTCCACAATCCTTGGCAAGCTCCGCGAGAATCACCTCGATCACCAAGATCGCCTAGATGATGCCAATCACCAAGAGTAACAAGCTAAGGCCTTCACTTGAGCAAGAGCCAATCACCAAGAATGGATGCACACAAGCTTCTCTCTACTCAAGTCCTTAATCTTGCTTCTTGAATGATTGAATGAACAAATGTATGAAATGTTGAAGCTCAAGGTGGCTCTTGACTAAAGTATATGTGTTTGGGTGTTGCCTGGTGTCAAGAGTAGTAGAATGACCCATTGGAGAGGTATATATGGGCAGCTCACACGAATAGAACCGTTGGAGAAAAAGCTGCCAGAAAACTGCGTAGCGCCGGTTAATCCGACGTCCCTCCAATAGTCATCGTCGGTTTAACCGGTGAATGTAAACTCCCCTTCTGAAAACTAGCCGTTACTGTTTGGGAAGATTAACCGACGTGACATCGGTTTAACCGGTGAGTGTAGCCATCCACTGATTAACTGAAACACCAAGTCTCTGGACAACTGCACCGACGTCCAATTTCAAATATCGTCGGTTTAACCGGTGAGTGTAGCTGTCCGCTGATCAACTGAAAAACAAAGTCTCTGGACAACTGCACCGACGTCCTTTTTCAAATATCATCGGTTGAACCGGTGAATTGACTTGTCAAACTCTGGTGACCTTGTTTAACCGACGTATAGAAGAGTTGAAGCGTCGGTTAAACCGATGAATAGGATTTTTCTGATTTTGCCTTTTCTGACTTGAGTCTTGAATAAAATCCAAATATTTCTTGAGATATAAATTTAGAACCACTTATTTGATCTTCTAGAAACTTGAGTGACCATTGTGTGCATCCATTTTCAAATGACCATGTCCATGCTCAAGTTACTAAGCCTAAACCCCTCTTAATAGTGCGATCACTGCAAAATTATAAAACCTATACTAACCTAAGTGTCCTTCTCAACCTTATGACACTTAGGACTAGAAAGATCCTTAGTCTTGACATATTATTGAGTTGAATGCCGAGATCGCCTTTTTGAATAATGAAAATTAGGGGCCTCTTTTGACATATAACCAATATGAGCGATAATGATCTAAAAGTCTGCACAAACTCATTAGTCACAATAATGGTTGTCATTAATCACCGAAACATACCTTGAGGGCTTAGATGCTTACAATCTCCCCCTTTTTGGTGATTGATGACATCACAGACATAAATAACGAGAGAGCGAGAAAGATATGGCAAGAATAAACACAAGCAAACTCGAAAGAAAAGAACCAAAGAGCTCAAAGGCTCAAACGAAATCCATAGATATGTCTCAAAAGCTCAGCATGCTCAAATGACAAATGTACATATCCATGAACTAAAACCAAATATAATACAATATATAATACAATAAGAAACAACAAAGTCCTGATCGAGCTCTCTCTAATGCTACCCTCCCCCTGACTCCCTCTCCCCCTTTGGCATCAAAGCCCAAAAAGGAGTGATCTACGGATCCAGCTGACGAGGTACTGCAAGAAAGCGATCTGGGTCATCGTCGTCGTCGTCGGACGGTGGATCCTCGGAGACTGAAGGTAGCTGCTGATCTGAAATGCCTGCTGGCGCTGAGCTGACCGGAGGAGTAGCTGTCGTGGAGGCTCGTGTGCTGGCGCTTCCTGGAGGAAGGTCCGTCGAAGTAGTAGCCGGCTCAGCAGAGGATGTGTCAACATCTGAAGTAGTGAGTGCTGATGCTGCCGGCTGTGACGACTGCTGAACCAAGGAGACCTCTCCTCCTCCCCCTGAAGGTAGTGTCTGTGGAACGACGGGGAGGCCGGCAGACTGCACTGCAGAGGGTGACTCCTGGAAGAGTGAGGTCTCAGGCAGCGGAGAGAAGAGAGGACGACTCGCAGACCCAAGTAATGCTGACAATGAGAACATGATCTCCGGGGTCGCAGAAGAAGCTGGAGCAGTGGAGGCCGGAGCTGGTGTAACTGCAAGTGGTGGTGCTCCGGTGCCCTGAAGGCCTGACTGTCCTGGCTGCTGTGGAGCGAGTCCGGTGTGAGAATATAGCTGTGAAATCATCCCGAACATCGCCATCATGCCCTGCTGCATCTGCTGAAACTGAGCGTCTGTCCTCTGAGATACTCGGTCAATGAGGCCGACAAAACGCTCCTCTGTAGCAGCTCGCTCTCGGGCGGCCTCCCTCTGAATCTCTGCAAGCTGGGCCTCATGGGCTCTCCTGGCCTCCTCCTGAGCACGGCGATCCTCCCTCTGCTGTGTGACCAGCTGCTGCAAAAGTGCGGTGAGCTCAGACGGCTGAGACACCTGAGACTCGGAAACTGTGGTAGCTGCAGCAGCTGACACTGGAGCTGGCACTCCGGAACCTCCTGCCTCGTGATCATGACTCGCTGGAGCAGGTGCAGGGAAGTACTCCTCATTCTCGGAGGAGTCTGACTCTAAGTCTGACCAATGAATCTCATCATCTCCTCCGGGAAGCTGTGCCTCTGCGGCTAGCAGTGCCTCGTCCTCCTGGGAAACACGGGCCTGAACCTCAGGTGACAGCCGTGCCATGGCAGCACGATCTGCCTGTCTCCCTCTCCTCCTGTCTGAGGGTGCTGTCGGTCGGTAAACTGGAAACCAGAGGACCTCGTCCTGCCGGTATACAGCACTGACTGGTGACTGAGCTGGCACAATCATAGAGCAGATAAAACTGATCCAGTGAGCATATGGAAACTGACGCACGACCCCCATCCCATCAGTGATAACATCCTCAATCTCAGCCAAGATAAAATCAACTATGTCAAAAGGCTCATGAGTGAGTATGTGAAGAAGTAGCAACTGCTGCAGTCCGGTGAACCCCTCTGGGTAGCCACTCCTCAGGAGCAAAGTCCTCCGGAGTGCCATGTGAACAGCGTATGCCTCTGGAGTCAGCAGGCTCGGTACTCTGGCGTAAGAAGCTGGAAAGGGCTGGCGGAAGCATTGTGAAATCGCCTCGTGAGAAGGTGCAATCCCGCCAATCATGGCCCTGCGAGGTGGATCAGCATCACCGTAGACCATCTCGTGCAGAGAGACGTCAACAAGGTCAACTCCAAGGATCCCAGTGAGAGTCGCTCTGGACAAACCAAACACCTGCCCCCCAAACATGAAGTGAACAGCTCTGCGCTCTGGGGCAATCCATGCTGTGGCGTAAAAGACTCTGACCCAGTCCTCAATATATCTGTTCCTCTCAATCGAGAGCAACCTGGGCAGACCCCTGAAGTGATCAAAGTGTTCCCTAACATCGGCTCCCCCTGCAGCTGTCCTCAGTGAAACCCAGTCTAGTACTCTGTGAGGAAAGATCCTGTGGCCCCGCCTCTGATAGGTCTCGTAGAAACTGGCCTGAAGGAGCGTCCAGAACCTGCGATCAACCCTGCTGTCTCGTGTCACCGGGAACCACTCCTCCTCCTGTACACTCCACCTGAGCCTCTTGACCTTCGCCGCATTGGCCTTGGTCAAGTTCTGGAGCAGCACACCTGGCTCCAGACGCACGACAGTGTCCATGCGGAACACTGCGCGCTCGGCCGCTAGGGCCTCGGCTCGACGAGCTGCTGCTGCTGCTGCTGTGGACCTGCGAGGCTCCTGGGGCTGGTGACCTCCTCGCGTCCTCGGTCCAGTGCGACGCTCGGTCGCTGGTGAAGTGTCCTCTACGGGGGACGTCTGCCGGGTGCGGCCAGAACGTCGCAGAGCTGGTGACTGCTGTGTATCCTGCCCCTGAGACTGCTCAGACTGCCCTGTCTCTGAATCTGAATCGGACTCTGCCGCTGAAGGTGACTGCCCTGACTCTGCTGCTGCTGCGGCTGTGGCTCTGGTGGCCCTGGCACCTCGGACTCGGCCCATCCCTCTGCCTCTGCCCCTGGCTGGCGTGTCCCTGATAGCGAACGGACGAGCACGGCCTGACGCCTGCTCCTCGGCGGCCTTAGCCACCATCTCGGCCCTCTCGGCCTCTCTTGCTGCGCGAGTCCGCTTGCGAGCGGGCTCCTCGACCACTATCTCCTTCCCCTTCCTCTTGTCACGACCCATCTCGACAAACAACGGAATCAAGAAAGCGGAGCGGTGAGCGAGGGCTAGCGCGATGGTTCGGGCAAAATGCCGAACACGTGGCGTGCGAGGCGTGTATGCGTGTATGTGGTGCAATGCGTGGGCAGCGGCACGGTGGAGGTGCAGGACGTGCAAGCGACGGCGTGGAATGCACTGGCAATGGGACGGTGGAGCTTGGGCGACGCTGGAGTGGTGGCGACGGCGCGGTGGCACACGGGCGCAAGCGTGCGGGGCGGTGCGCGTGTGCGCGGGCGGCAGGTGACGGCGGCGGCGCGGGTGCAGGCGGCAGCGGGGTGAAAGACGGTGGCGGCGGCGCGGGAATGCGGCGGGCGGCGATGAGCGGACGGCGAGCAGCGGTGGATGGCGACGGCGGTGGACGGTGACGGCGGCGGACGACGGCGGCGGTGACGGGAGCGAGGGCGAAGGCGAGGGGACGAGCAAAACACGAGCGGGAGTGAGAAGTCGTGACCGGTCAAGAGAGAAATATGACATGTGGCCCCCGCAGTTTTTCTTATCGCCGGTTGATCCGACGCTTAGGTTTTGAGCACCGGTTGATTGCGTCGGTGTAGTTTACCAGAAACTCTGCCAAATCTCCATCAGTACGCCGGTTGAACCGATGATCTGAAAAGTGAACTTGTCGGTTGAACGATGCAAATATCAGTTGATTTTCAGGTCGGAAGCATGTTATGTGCAGCGGTTGATCCGATGATGCAAACTTTGTATACACCGGTTGAACGTCTGAAATGACTGAGCTGAGGCTGACACTTAGTATCGCCGGTTAAACCGATGGGTATAGATCCATTGAACGTCGGTTTAACCGGTGAACCCAAAACCCCTCTCTCAGCTCACTTTTCTATGCTAAGTCCAATGAACTTATAAGATTCAACTAAACTCAAGTTAATGGACTTGCATAGGCGACTTTACCCCTCAAAGTAATTAGAATAGCTTAATTAACTTAGATAGTTTTTCTTTTCAAAATCAAGGATAAGTCGCAAGAGAGACAAAGCGCCAAATTAAAATGTATGAGCCATGTCATAGGAATATTGAAGGAGGAAGGCTTCAAACTCACCATGACATTGCTCACTAGGCAATAACGCACCTAACACTTTACTCTTTTCACTTCTCATGAATTAAGATCTTGCACGTAAAACAAGTCTCATTTTCATCAAGTGGTCTCCTTTGTGACCTTTACGCATGTAATGATGATGCAAATTACAAACACATGCGAAAGAAAGGTAAACATGAGATGCACAACTATATGACAAGAAATGCATAGCGAGAATTTAAGATCTACTTGTCAAGTTTGATCCCACGGAAAGCTTCATCATGATGAGCCTTTCTACAAGCCTAGAGGAAAACAAGTGGACCACCACCTCTAGCTAAACCCTTGCTCATCACTATCTTACCATGGTTAGACAAGTGTCCTATATGTATGCATTTTTCTATATGACATGGCAACTTACATGACGTTTGCCGCATCTAACACATTTAGCTCATTTCTTAGCCTAACAAAGGTACTCTCGTCTAAAGGTTTTGTAAAAATATCTGCCAATTGCTCCTCGGATCTCACACCTTGAAGGGAAATGTCCCCCTTGGCTTCGTGATCACGCAAGAAGTGATGGCGAATATCAATGTGCTTTGTGCGAGAGTGTTGAACCGGATTCTTGGCAATTTTTACGGCACTTTCATTGTCACAAAGGAGTGGTATCCTTCCCAGTTTCACACCAAAGTCCAAAAGGGTTTGCTTCATATATAGAATTTGGGCACAACATGCACCGGCTGCTATATATTCCGCTTCCGCGGTGGACAAAGCCACGGAATTTTGCTTCTTACTCGACCAAGAAACTAGAGAACGCCCAAGCAAGTGGCAACCCCCGGAGGTACTCTTGCGATCGACACGGCTTCCGGCAAAATCCGAATCCGAGTATCCCAAGAGATCTAAGCTAGCGCCTTTGGGGTACCACAAGACTATGCTAGGAGTGTGCTTGAGATATCGAAGGATCCTATTCACAGCAGAAAGGTGTGATTCCTTAGGGTTAGCTTGAAAACGGGCACACAAGCACACACTAAACATTATATCGGGCCTAGATGCGGTTAGGTAAAGCAAAGACCCTATCATTGAACGATAGAGGGATTGATCAACAGGTTTACCGTCCACATCCAAGTCGAGATGCCCATTTGTAGACATAGGAGTCTTAATTGGCTTACATTCATCCATCTTGAACTTCTTCAGGATATCTCTAGTATATTTTTCTTGATAGATGAATGTCCCTTCCTTCATTTGTTTGACTTGAAAACCAAGGAAGAAAGTCAATTCACCAATCATGGACATCTCGAATTCTCTAGACATCATGGTAGCAAACTCATGGCTTAGTAAATCATTAGTTGAGCCAAAGATAATATCGTCAACATAAATTTGACAAATGAAAAGATCCCCGTTGACGTCTTTTGTGAACAAAGTGGTGTCCACCCTCCCGATCTTGAAACCTTGCATGATTAGGAAGTCACGAAGCCTCTCATACCAAGCCCTTGGAGCTTGTTTGAGTCCATAGAGTGCCTTGTGCAACCTCTAAACATGGTTAGAATTCCTCGGATCTTCAAACCCGGGAGGTTGCTCAACATAAACAAGTTCGTTAATAACGCCATTTAAGAAAGCACTTTTCACATCCATTTGATATAACTTAATATTATGATGTGAAGAGTAAGCAAGAAGAATGCGGATAGCTTCAAGTCTTGCGACCGGAGCAAAAGTTTCACCAAAATCCAAACCTTCGACTTGAGAAAACCCTTTTGCCACAAGTCTTGCTTTGTTGCGTACCACCACCCCATGTTCATCTTGCTTGTTTCGAAAGACCCACTTTATGCCGATAATGTTCTTGTCTTTCGGAGGAACTTCGAGGACCCATACTTCATTGCGGGTGAAATTGTTCAACTCTTCTTGCATGGCCATCACCCAATCCGAGTCCTCAAGTGCTTCCTCTATGCTAGTGGGTTCAATACAAGAAACAAACGAGTGATGTTCGCAAAATGAAGCATACTTAGAGCGAGTTCTTACTCCTTTGGAAGGGCTACCAATGATTTGACCGATTGGATGATCCTTGGAGATGCGACCATGCTTTACTAGCGGTATTTGCGTGGATGCTTGTTGGGGTGGATCATGAGTGACTTGTGCTTGTGGTGGAACATTTTGCTCTTCTTGTTCTTGGATTTGGGGTGTTGGCGTTGACACATTTTCTTGAGGTAGTGGATCAACTTTATCTTGATCTTCATTCACTTGGGGTGCCGTGGAGGTGTTTGGCAAAGATGAGGACGTTCCTCCCCCTTGATCATTGTCTTCATGCACCTCTTCCGGCTTGATATCCCCAATGGACATCTTCTTTAAGGCTTCTTCAATCTCTTCATTCCCTACATTTTCATAGCCAACAACCTCCTCTTGGGAGCCATTAGATTCATCAAACTCCACATCACATGTTTCTTCAACTAACCCGGAGGTTTGATTGAATACTCTATATGCTTTGGAGTTTGATGCATAACCAAGAAAGAATCCTTCATCACATCTACTTTCAAACTTACCGAGCCTTTTCTTCTTATAAATGAATCATTTGCAACCAAAGACTCGAAAGTATGATATGTTTGGTTTCCTCCCGGTGATGAGCTCATATGGAGTTTTCTTGAGGAGTCGGTGAGGATACACTCGGTTGGATGCATGACACGCCGTGTTGATTGCTTCCGCCCAAAACTTCTCGGACGTGCCATAATCATCCAACATTGCTCTTGCTAGGGTGATGAGTGTCTTGTTCTTTCTTTCCACCACACCATTTTGTTGGGGCGTGTAGGTGGCGGAAAACTCATGTTTGACTCCTTCTTCATCGCACCATTCTTCAATCTTCATATTTTTGAACTCGGTGCCATTGTCACTCGGTGCCATTGTTGGGGCGTGTAGGTGGCGGAAAACTTCCTTGATGAAGCTTGTCTTGATCTCCGGAGAAGGAGTTGTAGCCATGTTTGGCTCCGGAAATGAACCAAGACCTCTCTTACCATAGTCACGGGCATTGTTAAAGAGAATCTCCTTGTGGATGTATTCTCCCCTTGAGAGTTTCTCCACACTACTCTTGAGACTTGCCACTTGATCCATCAATTTCTTTTCCCTAGAAGAGGCAAGCTTGGGCACAACATTAGTGGCATATGCATCAATGAGTAGGTCATCATATGAAGTAGAAGCATTGACCTTTTCATGAACAACTTTCTCAAGACTTGGGTCAATTACTTCATAAGCAAATTCAAGTTCTTGATACTTGTGAGCCAACTCCCTATGCTCTTGTTTGAGATTTTTGTGGCTCTCTTCAACTTGCTTAGCAAGTACAAGTGACTCATTGTGCTTTTTGAGCAAGTCATTGTACTTACTAAGTAAGTCGGAGTGGGCAAGCTCTAACTTGGCATGAGTGCTCTCAAGAATTTTGACTTTGCCTTTTTCCCTCTTGATGACGGATGTATACTCATTGATGAGGTTAGTGAATTCATTAGGATCAAGCTCTTCATCACTATCATCTTCACTATCCACCTCACATACCTTGGTGTTACCTTTTGCCATGAGGCACATAGGAGGCGGTGGTAGAGATGGTTCTTCATTGGTGAGGGCGATAGTGACAATGTCTTCTTTATCACTTGAGTCTTCGCTTGATGAGACATCGGTCACCCACTCTTGTTTCTCCACCAAGAAACTCTTCTTGGTGTGCCCTTTCTTCTTTGGGAAGAGCTTGGTCTTCTTGTCATGGGTCTTCTTCTTCCCAAATCTCTTGTTTTTGTTCTTTCTCTCCTCTTCTTCATCATCGCTTGAATCATGGCGATGCTTATTCTTGTTGTCCTTGCTTCTTTTGTCCGGCTTGGGGCAATTTGGACGGATGTGTCCTTTTTCGCCACAATTGTAGCAAATCTTGTTCTTGACATCCATTGGCCGGAACATTCCCTTCTTGGAGTCAAAGTTGAAGCCCTTCTTATTGATCTTCTCATTCAAGCGTGTGAACTTTCTCATCATGAGAGCAAGTTCTCCATCATCTTCAACATCGGATGAGCTCTCATGATGATCATCTTCTTCATTGCTTGAGCTTGAGTCTTGTTTGACCATCTTGAGCTTGCGGGATTTGTTTGTCTTGATCTTTAGAGCAATTGACTTGCTTGATGTTGGCTTTTCGGACATACCAAGAATGCTCATTTCATGAGCGCGAATTTCGCCCACAAGTTCTCCTACTTTCATTGTGGCGAGATCCTCCTTTTGAAGCATAGCGTTGATAATGTTATACTTGGGCTTCGGGAGTAGCATGAGGATCTTGCGATTGATGAATGCACTGTCAATTTTGGATATTTCAAGTGCATTAATGTCCTTGACAATGACATTCAAGCGAGAATACATATCATTGCAATTTTCATGAGCTAGCATCTTGAAGGAATCATACTTAGCTCTAGACAAGTGATATTTCTGCTCACGAACTTTGGTGGAACCTTCATGTATCTCAATGAGCTCCTTCCAAATATCACTTGCTAGGTCCATGCCATTTACTCTAGCAAAGACCTCCTCACTAATAGCTTCGAAAATTGCATTTCTAGCTCTAGCATTCCATTTTAATTGATCGGGGGTGGGATCTCCGGTGAATCCGACTTTAGTTGCCAACCATACTTCGGGGGCAATCGCATCAAGGTATGCGGCCATGCGAACTTTCCAATAGGCAAAGTTCTTGCCCTCGAAGTGAGGCGGCGAACCACCCATCTTGGCCATAGCTCTAGGCGGTGACGCCTAATGATCCAAAAGAGCAACGAGGCTCTGATACCAATTGAAACGATCGATGGACCAAGAGGGGGGGTGAATTGGTCCTTTTTCAATTTCTAAAACAAGATAAAGCAACCTTAACCTATGCAAAACTAGAAAGGCACCAATTCACCAACCGGATAACTAAACAACCTACACAAGCTAGATAAGATAAAGAGATAAAGCCTAGCAAGGTAGATCTAACTAGTGATCCCTAAATCAAGCATATGAATGAATTGCATGAAAGATAATGCTTGAATAAGTAAAGTGGACGAGGGACAACCGGATTTTTCCCGTGGTATCGATGTGTTGGCACACACCCCTAATCCACGTTGTGACACTCACAAAGAGTATTGTCACCTCCCAAGTCACCAAGACAAGGGCGCTCACTAAGAGTCTCCGTTCACCATCCCGGTGTGGTGGAGATCAAGCCACGTACAAATCTCTTCTCCGGGCTTCCACAATCCTTGGCAAGCTCCGCGAGAATCACCTCGATCACCAAGATCGCCTAGATGATGCCAATCACCAAGAGTAACAAGCTAAGGCCTTCACTTGAGCAAGAGCCAATCACCAAGAATGGATGCACACAAGCTTCTCTCTACTCAAGTCCTTAATCTTGCTTCTTGAATGATTGAATGAACAAATGTATGAAATGTTGAAGCTCAAGGTGGCTCTTGACTAAAGTATATGTGTTTGGGTGTTGCCTGGTGTCAAGAGTAGTAGAATGACCCATTGGAGGGGTATATATGGGCAGCTCACACGAATAGAGCCGTTGGAGAAAAAGCTGCCAGAAAACTGCGTAGCGCCGGTTAATCCGACGTCCCTCCAATAGTCATCGTCGGTTTAACCGGTGAATGTAAACTCCCCTTCTGAAAACTAGCCGTTACTGTTTGGGAAGATTAACCGACGTGACATCGGTTTAACCGGTGAGTGTAGCCATCCACTGATCAACTGAAACACCAAGTCTCTGGACAACTACACCGACGTCCAATTTCAAATATCGTCGGTTTAACCGGTGAGTGTAGCTGTCCGCTGATCAACTGAAAAACAAAGTCTCTGGACAACTGCACCGACGTCCTTTTTCAAATATCATCGGTTGAACCGGTGAATTGACTTGTCAAACTCTGGTGACCTTGTTTAACCGACGTATAGAAGAGTTGAAGCGTCGGTTAAACCGATGAATAGGATTTTTCTGATTTTGCCTTTTCTGACTTGAGTCTTGAATGAAATCCAAATATTTCTTGAGATATAAGTTTAGAACCACTTATTTGAGCTTCTAGAAACTTGAGTGACCATTGTGTGCATCCATTTTCAAATGACCATGTCCATGCTCAAGTTACTAAGCTTAAACCCCTCTTAATAGTGCGATCACTGCAAAACTATAAAACCTATACTAACCTAAGTGTCCTTCTCAACCTTATGACACTTAGGACTAGAAAGATCCTTAGTCTTGACATATTATTGAGTTGAATGCCGAGATCGCCTTTTTGAATAATAAAAATTAGGGGCCTCTTTTGACATATAACCAATATGAGCGATAATGATCTAAAAGTCTGCACAAACTCATTAGTCACAATAATGGTTGTCATTAATCACCGAAACATGCCTTGAGGGCCTAGATGCTTACAAATGGTCACCCTCAAACTGCGGTTAGCCGGGGGCGGCGATCGCTCCGGTGCGGCCACAGCAGTACCACTTGACGGGTCAACTGCAACGGTAGGCACATCCTGTCCCCTTGTAGTGTCATGCCCAATCTCCTCTTCAACCATACGCCTGGTACATTTGGGAGTCGGGGAGCTACCGACAAGAGTCAAGAATAAGAGGGAATTTCAACCAAAAAAACACCCAAGTGAAAGCAGGAAAAGTACTCGGACTGCAATGACAAGCACGCACCAAGATGTTCCGATATCACCACTAGCAGATGAGGCGCTGGCCTTGCGCTTTCGAGTGGTGACCCTTGGTCCCCGCGGATGGCTGGGCAAAAGATCACCACCAGGAAAGCTTACGCTCTCCTAGGCGGTCTTCTCACTCTGGCCTTTCATCACTTCAGCCAGTGTGTGACCATTATCATTGTCCTGATCATCATACTGACTGGATCAAAGGAAGGATGGAAGATCGACTTCTGGTATGCCAATGGCTGCAGATGCAGTGGACGTGTGATCTCTGGCTTTGGCGGCATACTTCTATATACACTCACATTCTGCTACAACAAGATTGACAGATGAGTTAGTATCACTCAAGACGAGATTGCAGTATAGAAGGATATAGATACATACATGCTTTGGAGGCTCCTTAGCAGAGTACATCTTCGGGACATAGGGCACTGTCTCAGTGCCCATGAGTACCCGGCTCACTCGAACAACGGCATCAGCTCGCTCAATCGACTCTGTAGAAAACCGAGAAGGGTCTAAGACTCCAAGATAGTCGAAGCCAAACCTCGCCCGCTTCTGCAGTGGCTAGATCCGCTTGCCGATCCATGAGAACATCACCACTACGCTAGTGACGACCGCATCCCTCTGCTTTTTTATCATACTGAGCAATTTTGGGATCTGGCTTTCATCCCTATAGGGCTTGGACCACTCCTTCATGATCTTAAGTGCTCCCACGGTCCTCTCTGGCAGGGAAGGCGCGTGGTTTCCGACATAGAACCACTTCTCTCTCCATCCTGACAAACCACTTGGAAATTTGTAAGAAATGCATTTTTTGTCCATCCGTTGCCTCAGTTGCAGCCCAGCACCTCCAACCTCATACAGGACCTTATCATTAGATTGGGGCTTGAGGTGGAAAAGTTAGGTGAAAAGATCGAAGTGCGGCTCTATTCCTAAGAATACTTCACAGAACTGAACAAAGATGGAAATATGAAGGATGGAGTTGGGATTAAGATGATGCAACTGGATTCCATAGTAGAAGAGAAGACCATAGAAAAAAATCAGAAGTCAGGAGGGCTAATCCTCGCTCGACGAAGTATTGAAAGAGAACTTTCTCATGAACTCCTTCATATGGCCTTCTATCACCAGTGGCGGGGCGCCACTGGATGACTTCCATGCTCTGGAGAAGACCCTCATCAACGAGGGCCTAGAGATCAGCTTCGGAGCACTTACTTGGTTTTCACCCATCTCCGGCAGTGGCGGCGGCCTTGAACTCCTCTTCTTTCCCCTTAGAGGCACCTCACTTGTTGCCAGCCATCCTTGTGGTCACGAGATGCTTCACTCGCATGCACTCGGGGGCTGCAGTGAGAGAGGTGATGGAGCAAGGTTCCTGGGGAGGATGAAGGATTGTGCGACTTCTTCTCACACTGAGAATGATCTAGATCTAACTTTGGAAGTTGCGGCGGCTGCGAGATAGAGGAAGATGAAAGGCTCAAGCAGTAAAAAGCACAAGTGAAAGGGTGAGTGAAACCCTAGGTCACCACGCAGTTAATTAACCAGCGGTAGGCCCAAGTCCACTGTGCAGAATGCGAAGAGCTTTTTCAGGGTTAAGATTTATTTTGAACGGTGATTTCAGGAATTTTTGGGAAAGTTATTTGTTTAACCATTTCTAGGGATAACTTCCCGCAAAAGGGGTTTTCAAATTTTCGAACCAATTTACCCATTTTAACCATCAATTCAAACTCTTATTTTTTATACAACCCATTCCATGACCCTTGGGATCCTTTTTTCCAAAACTGAAAATTTGGATTAAAGGCTCGGAGGCTCCGGGACACGTATCATCGATGGCTTATTTTAACCATCAATTCAAATTTTTTGGAATATAAGAATAGAAGATTCAAGACTAATTTGACCCTTAGCCTGATTCTTCGATTCAACCTAAGGGTCGATGGCTACTCCATATGGAGTGCGAGTTCAATTGCACCCCATATAAAAGAAGACTTGAAAACTACTCAGAGCATGAGCATCTCATAGCCTTGATGCAGCCAAGGAAATACTCGGAAGACACCTTCAAGATGAAGTTTGGGAGAACTCGAAGACGCCTTCAGAAGTACTCAGAAGTCTGCAGTACTCGACTACGAAGAGCTCGGGGGCTTGTCAGGCTCGAGGCCATGGGATTACACACATGGCGTACATATTCTAGGATAAGAGATGGGACATGGCCCACACCCTATATCACTTGTAACTACTCGTACCATAGTAGGACTAGTCGGAACAGAACGAAGTTACCCGAGTAGTACTCGGGTAAGACTTCTAAGCTCGTATTTGGCTAGAATTTCCATATAATCCTGTCTCCCAGACTATATAAGGGGGGACAGGGACCGCCCTCAAAAATTATCAACACCTAAGACAATACAAACTACCACATAGGATGTAGAGTATTACGCTCTCGGTAGTCCGAACCTATCTAAATCCTGGGTTCCTTACACCTTCAAGTTCGTGATCTTGGCGACAACCCACCTTCAATCTACCACCTCGAGGATATCCCTCGGTGGGCTTAGAGGTTAAACAGCGACACCATAAGTAAAACAAAATATATCTATAATCTTATTTAATGTCATATGTACAAAATTAAAAAAATTGAAACATAACTTATCCTTATCCCACTGAATCTTGGAAAACAACTATCATGCATGTGTGAATATGGAAAAAGAATCAAATATACTTCTCTCTCCTATATGTATATAGGAAATTCATCATAAGTAATAAGGTCTTATATACATAATTCATTCAGAATATATGGATGCACGAGACATTAGAGAGATTACATGAATCCGAAAATAATTTACTAGCTACACATTTGAGCGGTAACAATTCTCGATTCTCCGTCCTTGCGTGCCCATGGTTTGTCATTTTTTCTTATGCTTGCTTCTATAATTCTCATCTTCTGTGGTAGGTCTGTGAAGAGGTTCATTTCGTCATATTGATTATATTCTTCCACATCGTCGATACCATCAACTCCTATGATATCTTGTTTTATAGGGACGACAACGTGTTTTGTCTTCTTTGCGGGATCAGGTATAATAGTACCTGTGCAACCTGTGAAGCAAGTACCCATGGGCCATCTTTGTAACCAACATTGTTGAGGTCAACAGCTGTAAGCCCATAGAGTGTTTGACCCAACGACACTGAAATATCGGAATTTGTATATTGGAACTATAGTGCACTTCCCATATATCATCTATGACGCCATAGCATGTGGTACTTTGGCCGGTTCTTTCATCTAAGGCCTCAATGCGAACACACTATTCTAAGACATGGTCTTCTTATCCTTTGCGGCAGTATAAAATAGATATCCATTAATATCATACCCTTGCCATCATGTGACCTAGCTAGATGGGCCAGCTACCAATCTTTTGATCATTTGTTCTTCCATGGTCTCCCCATCTGGTAGATCCAGGTCCTTCAACCATGCAGTCAATCGATGCTTGTGCTCTCTCATGATCCAATCATCCGAGCGGCCATTACTTTCTGCACGAATCATGCTGAAGTGTTCGTTGATTAAAGGTGTCATTATCGTGAGATGCTACAAGATGCTATAATGTTCTTGTTGCACGCCTTTGAAATCCTTGTCGATGAAGGTTTTCCTTCCAACTGTGCCTACCCCTTCCAATCTCCCCAAAAAAACGTGGAACGAGAAAACCAATCGCTATTTTATCCTTTAGGTAACCTAGGCAACACTCAATGATTTTCTCAGTACCGTATCCCTCTATCATTGACCCCTCAGAGTATGCACAATTCAATACGTACCGGTTTAGAATGGATATGAAACGCTCATACATACACATTTCATGTAGGTAAAGTCGACCTAGTGCACGTATCTGGTCGACCATGTGAATCATTAGGTGCTCTGTTATATCAAAAAATCCTGGAGGGAAGCACATCTTGAGCTATTCCGTAGTCTCCCCAATAAATTCTTCGAGATCTGCAATTCATCTTCGTCGACCAGCTTCTGAGAAATCTTGTTGAAGAAGTAACACAACTGAGTGATTACCATCTTCATGTATACTGCTGTGATCGCAATATGGACAAACACCGTCAGCAACACATGACAATCGTGATAGTTATAGCCGTATAGCGAGAGATCTTTTATTGAGACTAGTTTCCTTATGTTGGATGAGAAACGACTTGGGACTCTGATCTCCTGTAAGCTCCCGCACATTACCTTCCTCTTATCATGTGTCAAGTTGTAGCTAGCCGGGGGGAAGTTCATATCTTCCATTCCCTTTGTCCACAGGGTAGATCTTCTCTTATCTTCATGGCTACTAGGTCTTGACGTGACTTCAAGGTATCCTTTGTCTTTGCTGATGTCTCTAGAAGGAGCCCAATTGTGTTACTGAACACATTCTTCTTTAGGTGCATACCATTGATTGCATGGAAGACCTCAAGATCCGCCCAATACGGCAAGTACTTATAGAAGATGGACTGTTTCTTGCATGGTACGCCTTTGATAGGTGCCTTATCTCTATTTCTCTTCTTCCCATCTTTCGTTATCTTCCCATAGGTGACCTAGATGGTCCTGACCATTTCAAAAATATAGTGCCCGTCTTATTTTATTAGAGCAGAATGTAACTCAGGCTTGACATAAAAAAAGTTGTAGAACTTCTTACTTCATTACCGATGTTCTTCCACCAAGAAGCGCTTGTACCCAAGGTAAACTACCTTTCTAGAACCTTCCAGAAAAGATCATACGGTGTCGTCCAAGCAGACTGTGCATCCCGTCCTACCTTTGACCTATCCTAAAAGAACAAACAAAGATTGGTAATCATGGATGGTGACAAAGATAATGGCTCTTAGATTAAAGGGTTGCCATGTAAAACCATCAACAATATTGATACCCTCCTTTCATAGAGTTTCCATCTCTTGCATTAGAGGCTCAAGAAAAACATCTATATTGATGCTACGATGCTTGGGGCCTTGTATAAGGATCGATAGCAAAAGATACTTTCTCTTCTAGCACAACCATGTAGGCAAGTTGTACATCATCAAGATCACTGGATATGTGCTGTGAGTGCTAGTTCTATCACCAAACGGATTCATTCCATCTGTACTCAACCCAAATCGAACATTCCATTAGCTTGCATCAGCTGGATGTCGGATCTTTCCATCACCCTTCTTGCGCTTATCCGAATCCCACCACCGCATCAGTTCAGCATCCTTTGGGTTGGAGAAGAAATGCCTCAGGCGATCGGCAACTTGGAGGTACCACAAAACCATCGCAAGAATTCTGCTCTGCTTCTTATAAATGCCTAAAGTAGTGTCTGCTGGCTCAACAGAGGTAACACTATTCTTTGCACCCTTCCTCTTCCTTTTGTTCCCATCACCTGGACCTTGAATGTCGCCACCACAATAACCGGAATTGTTTTTGGAACGACTTGCAGAACAAACATCGCATTTTTTCAAATCTTTGAAAGTATCCTCACGATACAAAATACAATAATTTGGATATGCATGAATTCTTTCCACACCCATCGTAGACGGAGTGACAAGCTTCTTTGCTCGATAGGTGTTCGCGGGCACTTTATTTAGCTTTGGAAACAACCAAGCCAGCATACGCAGGAGATCATTGAAACTACTATCTGACCAACTATGCTTAGCCTTTAGAGTCAACACTCAAGTATGATATGAAGCATGGTCCAGTGTTTCGGACATCCCTTTGATCACTCGTATATATTTTTCTCCGCTGATTTTTTCACCGTCTCGAAGTTTGCTAACCCCTTTGCAGTACCTACAAAGAGCTCTGCTTTGGTGTGGCGTAACAACTAGCTAAGAAAATCACCGTCATCAAGTTCGTCGTCACTACCATCATCACTACCACAATCGATGGGCCCCTCACCGACACCATCACCATCACCACCATCATCACCGAAATCCGCACAAAAATCATCATAAGTATCAAACAATCTATCAAACTCGACGTCTTCTATCATTTCATCGAGTGTATTCTTCATCGGAGGGGGTGCTTTCTCGCCATGATATGTCCACATCATGTAATTCTCAACAAAACCACCCACCAATACATGTGATTTAATTGTAGTTATATCACTGAATACTCTCATATTCTTGCATGTTTTGCACCAGCAAGGTATCCTCTCTTTCTTCTTATTTTTTGCATGGTTTTCCGCAGCTTAAATAAATTTCTCAAGTTCTCCACGGAAATAGGCATCAGTCCTACTTTGTAAATCCATGTCCTATCCATCTCTAAACATCAATAAATAATTCAAATGGATTAAAACAAGCTCTTCAATAATTTTGAAAATATATACCTTTATATACGCGTAGATATGTATATGTGTAAATATAGAAAAAAAACTCAAATCTTCTTTTATCACCTCCATGGATCTAGAAAATTGGTTACTTTGAAATGAGCCTAAAACATAAAGATTGGGTCCAAACGATTACATAATTTTATTATCCTACTAAAATAATATAACTTCATCCAAAAGTTTGAGGCAAATAGAGCCCAAAATGGCCATAAATATATACTTTTATATATATAGATATTTGAAAAACTCAATTTAACATGTAAAAACTAAAAAAATTAAAAACCCAACCTATTATTGAAATACTAAATTTTGTTGCAAAAAACTAACATGCATATGTGTAAATATAGAAGAAAAAACAAACCTTCTTCTCTCTACTCCATAGATCTAGGAATTTGTTTACTTAGGAACGAGACTAAAACATAAAGATTGAACTCAAATGATTACACTGATTACATAATCTTGTTCTCCTACTAAAATAACCTAAATTCATCCAAAATTTTAAGGTAAATGGAGCCACAAATGGTAAATCCACACCATGGAGATTTAGATCTAGCTAGAGGTAAGAAAGCTCCATTTGAGGCTTAAAACTATCCAAAAAGCTTAGAAAAGATATGGGATTAGTATCAACTTACCTCCTAGAGCCCCAAACTCAAGAAAATCAAGTTTAAAACCTTCACTCCCGTTTTGCACTTTTTTTTGGATTTTCGGGCAGCACCACCCCAGAGCAAACACTGTGCTGTCAGGAGAAGAAAGAAGGGTGGAACCCATATTTTTATGGGCATTTTTAGGGGTGACTGACACCGCCCCCAAAGATGCATTTCCAGGAGCAGGTGATATCATCACTCGGCTCCTGAATATGAGCCCCATTTTCAGGGGCGGGTGATGGCGCCATCTGCCCTGGAAATTCCATCTTTAGGGGCGGGTGACGCCACCACCCGCCCATAAAAATGAGGCTCATATTCAGGGGCAGGTGGCACCCACCTTTAAAGATGCATTTCTAGGGACATGTTAGCTGCTACAGTATTTCTGCTTCTTTTGTAGGAACGGATTATATTTTGACCTGCCCCTGAAAAGAACGGGACGTTGCTACAAATTATTTTTTATAGTGTAGATAACATGTTCTAGATTATATTTTTATCCAAACTAGTTTAAGCCATATGGTAAGATTTTTAGAATTGTCTAATTCACCCCCTCCCCCTTTTAGACTAAGCTACGAGCACTAGTTCCTTTCAGTTTTGATTGCCCCTACAAATGGTTTTTATACAGTGGATATGGGCATGCTCATGCTTGCCCACACTCAAATCCAAATCATCATCGTCGATTACTATAAGCCTCCCATTCTCAACCATATCTATTTATCTAACCACACTATATGATGAATCAAGCTAATGAGAAGAGGTCTTTGGTGTTGGCGATGTACTGATTAGCGAGTTAGTTAGCCTAACCTATATTTTTCAAATGGGTAAAAAGTATTCTACCCATACCCTACCCAAATAAAGTGGGTAATAAGGGTTTTGATGTGGGTATTGGTACAATGGTACCCACCAATAACAGGTCTAGTTGTCATTGAGTAACATGTTCATTTTGCTTGAGGTGTTACAAAAGCTTTGCTTTGAACAAGTCCGAGTCAATGTGTTGACTGATATATATATATATATATATATATATTAGGCAGTACATATATATCCGTCCAATTTCTTTGATGCATGCACTGATCTACTTTGATCTGGTCTCTCAAGGGAGTAGATTCCCTTGTTTCCATTCCCTATGCATTGATTTAGACTAATCTTTTTAATTTAGTCTTTCGATATCTAGAACCCTACAGTACTTGTTACTAATTGTCTAGGGATTGATTGATTGAAGGTCGCCACATCCTTGCACGGCAGCTCATCTTTGAGCACAGGAAGAAATACATCTTGTATATCGTATTTCTGTATGGAGAAATTTACACATCTTGCAAATATAAAATACGCCCTCCTTTATTTTAGCCTGTGACTGTTGTCATAACAGAGATACATTGTATCCCTTATAAATGCATATAAATTGCAATCAAATGAGACAGTTATTCATCTCTATCCGTACTATTTCTGAAGCAAGCAATAATGATTTCTTGGTCCGTCAATTGGAATTCTAATTGGAACCCAGACAAATCAATTGAAGTCCTAATCGGAACCCAAACAAATTAATTGAAATACCCGGATAATTAGTGCCTTACGTGGTCACGGCATGGCCTCTATATAGAGTGAAAGAGCATAAAGTTGGTGGTATCACGATGAAGATCTAGGTAAAATTTATATAACCCGTAGCAATGCACGTGCACTGTGCTAGTAGAAACAAATAACAGGGGATACAATGTTTCATTTTTTTTTCCGGGTGAACTGGATACAATGTGAAACCGTTCATTTAAAAAATAAAAGAATATAATATACCCCAAAATACAAACTATTCCCAATAAAATAAAAGAATGTGTGATACACATGGTTGTTCCGAGAAGCCATTACGTAGCACGGTCACCATGATCATCGATCATCTTAGTGATGGTACGGAAGACCGGAGGCCATGGTAGCTCGCATGGATACGCCGTACCCAAATTAGGGTCAGGCATCCGCTCTGCCGCCATCGTCTCAATGTCCACACGGAACATCAACGGTGTCGTCGTCGGTTCTTGTGACAGAGACATTCTGGTCGTGACAATCAGCACGGCTCCGGTCCTATGGTTCGAAATCGGAAGATGAGAGGAAATACCAGGGCTCACGCCATGGCAGACCGTGTATCGCCATGAACGACGACAGAGGTATCCACTTCCTCAGCACCCACTCGCAGCTGCCTCCTGGTAGCCTCGCGAACACCTTCATGTCGCCACCGGCCACCCCGACAACAATGCGTACCCCGCCATCGCGGCTGGCGGTGACTGCTAGCCTATGCTGGTTCACGAGGCTATCCCAATCCTCGGTGCCGGCGGGCAGCGTGAAGGACGAGAACTCGGCCGAGCGCTGGTCTAGTGTCACCACCTTCCTCCGCCCGGCGTACCAGTGGATCGAGCCCATGGCGACGCCGATGACGTTCATGCTCTCGCTGTCGATGCTCGTGTCACGCCAGGAGGACGACTCTCCCCATGTGAAAACTCTAGCGTCAATGTGTTTGCCGTAGTAGACCAAACAAAGAACCTTGAAGCTCGACAAGCTGATGCCGCCTGCTGCCTGCTGGGCATTGTCGCCGTCGAGGAGGAAAGCAGCAGTGCTGTAGAAGCGAGCGAATTGTGCCGGGGGACGAATCTTCTGGAAGCGTCGCGTCACGGGTTCGCAGACGACCATGTCTCGGGATCCGTCCCGGTGGTTGTAGTGGTCCAGGAGGAGGAGGCTTCCCCGGCTGTCCCTCAACTTCCAAACTGCAGGGATGTAGAGATCATCATCGCCCGGGAGGAAGTCGAGGGCGAAGCGCCGGGCGTCGACGCCGCCGGACGGCCACCACGAGGGGGTGAAGCGTATGGTGGTCTCGTAGTAGTAGCCGGCGACGGGCGGCCTGTGAAGGCAGCGGAATCGCCACAGGAAGTCAGGCCGAGCGATGATGCGGCGCCATTGCTTGCACGTCGACGCCGCGCGGACGAGGAAGACGGGCCAGGCGACGAGCAGGAGGATGACCTCCAGGAGGTCGAGGGGGATGGCGTCCATGGCCATGCCTGCTGGATCTGCACAAATTCAATTCCTCTAGATGCGCTTTAATTACTTCCTATAGATGTGCTTGAAATTAAGGCTGCATGATGAGTGACGCGTGCATTATATCGTCGCGGTTAGAGATTATTATACGTCCAAAGTTTAAACAATGTGTCTTGGTTGACAACGATTCTATACTGGCCTAGCGACCTGTTATACTGCTTTGTGCACGCGTTACAGATTTACAGACACCAAACTTTTAATCCCCAGGGCCCTAGTACTGTAGCCTATATGAACATTAATACGAGAGAATCACATTACAGAGATATGACTCTACGTTGTAGGATTGTAGCGAGAAGGCAACAGAGGCTTGCAAAATATTTTTCTGATCTTAAACAGCGCCGGCTCTGCAGATAGACGACCACTACAGAGATTGGACGTCTTTAATATGTTGACTTGACTCCACACGGTAATGAAGCCTGATTATGGAATAGAAGCTCGTCTTTCATCTAAGAGAAAATATGCACACTATAAGGATACGGTGACTTGGTGACGACGAGACCCATGCCAGCTGAGATGGTTGTGGCGCTCACAGGCCTCACTTCAACCTTGACGATGAAGCTATTGAGCAAATGGACAACGCCATCATCACCCTGGTCTTTTCTTCTTTTTTTGAGTGAACCATGATCACCCTGGTCGGAGAAGGTGGAGTGACACTATGTCGCGTGTGGTATTGCGGAATGGCACTTTCGGATGAGCTGAGGCGGAGTGGAGCTGTCAACACCACTCCTAGCTAGAATTTAATTTCTGCGGTAGTAGTATCTTCATTTTTATTTTTTTTCCAATTGTTGTTGCTTTTGTTTATTTGTTTTGTGGTTGGCTACGGTCGTTGCTCTTCTCGGATCTCGTTGTACTTTTGTTTGTCGAGTCTGGAGTTTTTCTTCATTTAATATAATCGGCAGCTCTTATGTCTCATTTGTTTAAAGAACTTTGGTAGCCGGATGATCCAGGGGCAGTGGGGCACAATGCTTCACCGGATGATCTCTGGTGGACATGCAGATGATTAGAGGATACAGACCTCACATGCATGATGTTCTGTGCAAGGTCCCAAGATTATGTACCAACATAAGGTGTTCAAACGGTAATCTCATTGTAGTCACTTAATGACCCGGTGAAGGTCACTTTGTGAACACAGTTCCGATAAAAAATTTTGATCATTGAATTGATGTACTAATAGCTAGTTTATATCCACTACTACACAAAAGACTCCCACGGCCCTAAGTCCCATCTGACACAGTTCTGCAACATATAGATCGTCCTTTAAGACATATACCAGAATCCCAAACTATTGCGCTACATTTTTACTTTTAGCTAATAAATGAATCTTGTCCCAAAATACAGATACTTTGTGTTTCTCCTTAGTCAAACATTTTTAGCTTAGACTATGCATAGCAAAAAAACATTAAGTTTCATAATGTAAAAATGACGTTAGCTTATTTTTCGTGAAGCAAACAAATATCATAACATGTAACTTTTTATTAATAAACTATTTTTAAAAATATGGTGAAAGCTAAATATGTTTGACTAAGGGCTAGTACAATGGTGCTGTGTAATAAATAGTTTAATGCATCACCATATGTCATGACATAATTTAACGCACAACCCGTACAATTGTTGTCTTTTAAGTTGTCTTATTATAGTTGCACAATCCCTTAATTTGTGCACAGAAAAAGAAATATTTTAAGCTACATGAACAACTCAGACAATGATAAATGAGTGGCCTCCAAGTTTTGAATTTTAGCTTATGAAATAGTTGTCTCGCGAAACAACCACCTCATTCCGTGATCTTCCTCTCTCTCCTTTACATAGAACTACCCTAAGTATATAAACTAAAATAGCTCTACTTTAGGATGGATGGAGCATAATTTAGCAATAATAATGCTGTGAAAATTAGCATTGATGCGCAGATTCAGGTAATTTAGTAACAATTCAAAAGCAAGTAAAAATCAGGAACAAGCTATATATATATATCAAGTAGCAACATATATATACCATCAAGCTCTTTGGAATCTGAACCATCACGTACTGGTATGTCATCTAAGTAGCAGAGCAGAGCCCAACGCGGGGCCACGTACGGCAGGACGTACGGAATCCTGCCAGCAGTCTTGTCCTATTCGAGCTTGCATTCCATGGTCTCTAGGTTGACAGAGATGAGCCACTCCTCCTCCCATGGCGTGATCACGAGGACATGCCCCTCGGCTTCCGAGACAATCTTTCCCGGCCGCTTGAAGTACCACTCTTTGTAGCCTGGCAATGCGCAGGTAGCCTGGGACAAGAGGACCCTAGCCTCCAGCACCCATCCGCCGCATCATTCTCGGGTGAACACCTTGAGGTCGTCTGTCGCAAGGCAGACGACGCTCACCGGGCTCCGATTTCGCCGGAGCACTCGGAGGCTGTGCCTGCCCCACCGGAACACGCCCTCCGGGAGGGAGAAGGACGAGAACTCCGCTTTGTCCTTGTTCAAAGCAAGTACCACCCCGTCGTTAGCCATGGTCGCCCAGTGCGCGTACCCTGAGGACTGCCCGGCGAAGAAGATGCTGGCCAATCCCGGGAGGAGCTCGACGCCGCAATCCGCCGTGCGGCGCGCATCGGCCCAGCTGCCGCTCCGGGAGGAGAACACGCAGGCCCTTGCCACGCCATAGCGGTAGAGCGCGTACAGCACCCTGAAGCGTGACACGGTGACGGCGCCGCGCCCGTGATGGCTCCCGTCGTCGTCGTCGTCAAGCAGGAAGGCACCGATGCAGCGGCAGCCGTGGAGATCCGCCAGCGGCGGCACCACCGTGTAGCACCGCGAGAAGGGCTCGCAGACGACGAGGTTCGGGAGGCGGTACGGCGTGGCGCGGGTGCACTCGTTCAGGAGGAGGGTAGATGGCGCCGCGTCGGTCGGCGATCTCCCACTCGGGGAGGTCACCGATGCGCTGCGGGAGGAAGTCGAAGGATAAGCGCCGCGGCGCGTCGGCGTCGCCGCCCGTGAGCGGTGAAGACGGCGAGGGGACGAACTCGGGGTCGCATCCCGGTGGCCGCGGCCCGTACTTGCGCCTGGACACTCGGCGATGACGCGGCGCCAACGCCTGCACGCGCACGCGGCGCGGACGAGATGGACCAGGGACGGGAGGCGGAGGAAGATCTACGCGAGCAGATCGTCGGGGAGGCCGTGCGCTGCCGCTGGACCGGCGTTGCCGGCGGCGTTCGCACGGGCGTTCTTGCGGCGGTGTTCCATACAATGCAAGTATCCCCGTGGTCCGTGGAAACCTAACGAACTCTAATTTCCTTTGGGCTAGAATTCTTGTTAACGTGATCGGTAATGGCTGGGCTGGGCTGAGTTGGCCTAATACCGTCCCATTTTCCCGGTCCTCACCGATAAATATGATATATCGGCAATACCTGATCAAATTCGAACAAATTGAAAATTTTTAAAATTTGTCATTGTTTCCCTAGAAACTATCTCTAATACATCACACATTACAATTGCATATATAAAAATATAGAAATAAGTCAATAACACAGTATATCACAAGATATTAGCACCTCCTAGATAAATCCATTACACCAAGCGTCACAATCATTATCCTAGTTCGCAAACGTCCATACTGTCCCAAATATTACTTTAAAACTCAAAGTTCCAACATTAGTATGTATATTTTTGAATTGAGGGTTGAAAGATGCTGGGACGGGTTCATCCTAGATAGATCCGTGTGTTTGGATGCAGATGAAAGTGCGTTAGGTTTATCCCGCAGGGGGTACTCGTGTACATGTGGGTTGGATCCATCTGTCCAAAACAAGCGGGTGGGGTCAATCCACTTCGACCCCATCTTGCTCCGTCTGCAGTCCGTCATGTGGGCGCGAGACGTGCGGGCGGCGGTGGGTGTAGCAGTGCGGCGCAGCCTGTGCAGGGTGGTCGGTGTGTAGGGCGGTCGGTGCATAGCCGAGCGATGTGGGATGGGGTTGGGCGCCGCAGATCGAGGCATGGTGAGCGGCGCGCAGAGAGGCACCCCGAGGATGGTGGGAGGCGGTAGGAAGAAGATAATTCAAATGAAAAAAAAGCCTAAAAGAGAATAATAGGTGAGCCCTATGATAACCGATGGATCTCATAGGTAACTTTTGCTAACGGTATGATATTTTCATCCATCCCATCCCTCTAACCCTCTCTAACCAAATAAAAATTTGGAATGACTCCATCCCTCTCAACCAAATATGAGATGGGCTCATCCCAACCAATAAAAACTGTTACGGATCCAACTCATCCACTCGGTTCCTGAACCAAACACATACTTAGGGTGGGACAACAGGATGACCCATATTATCTTGGGATAATACATTGGAAAAGTTCTCTAAGATTTTGCCAGTTATAATAGGAAAAAATTCAATCAGACAAAGATGAAATTCATCAAGTCAAAACACAATGACATTTTTTCTTCAAATACCAAAACACAACGATAAATTAAAATTCAAGAATAAAAAACTCATCGAGGCCGAAGCTCAAGTCCGGGAAGTGAGAGGCAAGTCGGATTAGTATTGTGTCCCAAACCCAAACAAGAAGCCTAGTGGACTCGAATTATATCGGAGTAGGACACGTCTAACCAACTCTTCTTATGCGTTTGGTATGGACTGTAGCAGGGCCTGGTGTAGATCGGCTACAAATTCCTGTTTGCAGCATCATTGGAGAGTCGGGTTGAGCCATGGGCTCGCACGCCATCCCGGACGACGTCCTCGAGCTCATCTTCCTTCGCCTTGGCTCACAGTTGTCTCTCCTCCGCGCTGCATCGACGTGCAAGCAATGGCGCCGCGTCGTCACAGGCGCTGGCTTCCTCCACCGGTTCCGTTCCCTCCACGGTCCACCGTCCTTCGCCGGCGTCTATTACGATACACCATGTCGCCCTCGCCAGCGCCCAGACTTCGTTTCCTCGCCATGGGTCGACATCGACGCCCGCTTCTTCTCCCTCGACTTCCTCCCTGACAGCGAGCTCACTCCATGGGCTTGGAGGATCCAGGATAGCCGCGGCAGCCTCCTCCTCTTCGATCGCCTGCGCCACCCGCGGGGATCCGCTTCGTATGGGGACTTTGTCATCTGCGAGACCCTGACCAAGCGGTACGAGATGGTCGATCCGCTCTCGTGGTTCAAGGGCTTCAGCATCTCGGAGGCCTACCTCATCGACGGCGAGTCGGGCGGTATCGGCATGGAGAACTTCCGGGTGGTGTTCAAGCTTCATACCAGAGGCGTCCACTCCACCGCCGCCATGCTCACGATGCGCAGCGGCCGGCGGCAATCCTGGCACAGGATAAGTATCGACGAGCTCTTCCGCAACGCAGGACCTTCAGATCAGCTCGTTCCGAGCTCCGTCTACTGGTTCAACGCAGGGAGGAGCGTGGCTGCCCTTGACAGGAGTACCGGCGAGTTCTCGTCCGTCCTGTTACCACAAGTTGAGGACTGGAACTTCCACAAGGAGATGTACGGCCTGACGGTCATCGCCGGCCATGACGGCACGGCGCGCCTCGTTGTGCTCAGCTGGTCCTGCGGCGACCTCATGGTGTTCGCGAGGCTCCCCCAGGGCGGCGGCTGCGGAGAGTGGGCGCTGGCGAAGAGGATACGGCTGTGGGAGGTGTGTCGCGACCTGCCGGGGTACGCGTACGACCCGTTGCTTTTCATGAGCGAGTCCGCGTTGATCCACACTGATGGAACGCCGGTGATCCTGATTTCGCCGTGGCGGATGAAGAGATGGTGGTTTCATCTGGACGTGGAGACCGTGGAGGTGGCGCCAGCGCCCGACCCTGACGTGGCCACGGCGTACCCTTGCGAGCTGCCATGGCCACCGACCTTGCGTGCCTGCACTAGTTGTCTTGGCGATGTCTGAGTCTTTCTTCTTGTGCTGTCCCAAGAGCGGCAGATGTGGCCTTTGTTGAGAGATAATCCGCTGATAGGACAGACAGCAGTTTCTCCATTGTTCACGCACTAATCACTAGAATAAATACTTTTTGCTGCGACCTAGCTACCTTGCTTGCAGGCATCGTTGCGTATTTTTATTAGCTACTACAATATTCAAAGTTAAACATCAAAACACCGTCACGAGAGTAACTAAACATTGTTGGATTCGTGCTTCCAATAGGATCACCAAAGATCTACTAGTTTAGGTATTGGTTATTTTAAGTTTTTCCTGCTTTCCAGGTTTCCTAAAAGAGTTTTTCTTTTGTATGAAATGGCGTTTCATTAGTACAAGGGACTGAAATATGAAAAAACATTGCTAGATATCTGTCTCCAGATTTCTTGGTGGAAACCGGTCAAGGGACGGTACCAGATAAATGAGAGGAACATTTCTGCAGCTGTGTTAATTAGGTTGTTTTGAATCTAACATCAAGGAAAGGGACTTGATATGCCCTTTCACTGGGCTCTGATTACCTGCACTGCAACTTAAGAACATGTCAAGAAGTCATAAGTATCAGTTCAGAAGGTGAATTGAAATACAAATGAAAAATATATTTTCTCCGTTCCAAATTATAGGTCGTAAAGTGCATAGTTTTTGCTACGCTCCTAGATATACACGAAGTTTAGATAGATAGCAAATACTATACATCTAGAAATGCTAAAATGACCTATAATTTAAAATGGAGTGATAGTATTTAATTCAAAACATGAAAATTTGGAACCCAATCCTCCATATGGAAGCATGCCAAGATGTTGACTACAGTCCAGAATCGCAGCACTGACACAGAACAAAGATTATTGATGCAATTTGAAACAAAGAATATTCTGAAACATATACTCTTGTTTGCATTGATGCACCTTATCTGATCAGCTATCAAGATAGCTTCTCATCTGAACATTTGCTAGATTTTCATACTTGATGTAAATTATATATTCTTCATAGTGCAAGAAGACATTGAAAAAACTTGTGTCAACATGCATGTTTTATAACAGTCAAAAACTCGTGGAAGTTGATGAGTATCAAATCAGGATATGAAACTCTTGTTTCCATGAGAGATGTAGCCAGGTCGTCCCTGAGACCAAACGACCATACGTCATCAGGAAATATGCTCACATATCCTGAATTACGTACCACTGAATTGACCGCAAAATCTTGAATTATGCCGTGAACTGCAGTCGATGCATGAGTGCAGTCTCTTGAAATCGAAGAGCCTGAGTGCCTATGTGTCAATGCATAGAACTGCAGTCCATGAAACACAGCGAAGTATCACGCCTTGCGGTGTTGCCTTCTCTTACCAACAATGCCACCGTGATCATCGCAAGCTTGCATAAGAGTGAGCCGGTGCACATGGGCACATGGCTATGCCGGCCCAATGTGCTGGTTCCTCTCATGCTCATGCTCCAGCTCCAATGTCTCCACATAGGGATGAGCAACTATTCAATATCTCAGACCGGTGGCACGAGCGTAAACTATTCTAGCTATCATGTTCTTGACTATTTCTAATGTATCTTCAAAATCTGCATTTAGTTAGTCTGACCGGTAGGATCATTAGGGAGATTGCCCCCTGAGCTCTGCACAGTTTTGGGAGTTTAATTAAGGCTAAAAGTACACCGTTTAAGAGCTCAGTTGATCTACACTTCTGTAAGAGTGTAGTGGGGTAGACTATAATTTTTTCATTTTATAAAGAACACGATAACACAAGCCATATGAACGGCAACGCATGTGGTGGAATGTGTACTGTATGGCTGTATGGTATATTTTTTTCTTTATTGCCCCCACAATAGCGTTAGGCATCACGCTACCATCCTTTGCGGCGTTGCCTTCTTCTCTTACCAACGACGTCGTCACCGCGATGTAGGCAAGCTTGCAGAACGGGAGGCCATGGCAGCGTGCACGGGTACGACGCCCCGATGTGCCGGTTCCTCACGTGCTCGCGCTCCACCTCCATGGTCTCCAGCTCCACGGAGAAGAGCCAGGTTTTCTCCGCCGGCGTCAACACCACGAACGTGTTGCCTGCAGTGACGATCCTCGCCGGCAGCCGAAAGAACCGGTAGTCCCGGCCGCCGGGCAGCCCCGCGGTCGCGTCCCTCAGCCTGATGCTCTTCTCCATCACCCACTCGCCGAAGTCCGGGAGCTGGCCGAAGACCTCGAGCTCCTCGCCGTCCACGCGCACGACGCGCGCCGCCTTGTCTTCGCCGTCCACGCCGCTGCCGATGACACGGAAGCTGGTCCTCCGATACGGGCCCCGCATCTGTGACGGGAACGTGAGGAGCGAGAACTTGAGCGTGCTCTCGTCGAGGACGAGCACGTTGCCGTCCTCGATCCCCCAGTAGACCCTCCCGGCAGCTCGCCCGGCGAGGTGGATCGTCTCCATGAGCGGGACGTCGACATTGCCGTCGTCCATGGTGTGCCAACATAGGTGCCACCCGCCGTCGCTACCTGGAGCAAACACGCAGGCCCGTGGGGTGCCGAACTGATAGCGCCACCTGTCGGGCTCGTAGAGCACGGAGAGCACCCTGAAGTTTGACATGGTATCGCCGCCGCCGCCGCCATCGAGCAGGAAGGCGCCGAGGAGTGGGAGATGGCTGAGGTCGGCCGGGCGCGCGATACCCTGATACCGCCGTGACACAGACTCGCATACGATGAAGTCAGGTGACCAGCGCCTCGGGTGTATCGACTCCCGCCGCGGTCCATTGGTCAGGAGGAGGAGGCTGCCGCGGCTGTCGACGATCTCCCTGCACCGGTTGTGCCGTACACGGCGGGGGTAATTGTAGTAGTACCTGCGGCGAGGGCGGTCAGCCTCCTCCGGCGGGACGTAGAGGAAGTCGAGGGAGAAGAGACCGCCGTCGACGACAGCCGGAGACGTGGGCACGAAGGCTGCCGGCTTCTGCGGCGGCCAGCGCAATACTCCGGTTACGTCCGGGGGCTGCGTGTCGGTGACGTAGTAGTGGCCGGCGACGCGCGGCGCGCCGTGGATAGCGTAGGAGCGGCCGAGGAAGCCCTCGTCGGCGATGGTGCGGCGCCAGCGCTTGCAGGTGGCTGCAGCGCGGATGAGGTCGAGCGGCGAGCCGAGGTATAGGAGGAGCCGGTCGAGGAGCTCGTCGGGGAGGTCGTCAACGGTTGCCGGCACGGCGGGCAGCGACCTCCGCTGTTTGGCCGTGGACCTGTGGCGACGTCTGCCCTTTCCCATCGATGATACAGAAAGGGACCAAAGAACTTTTTGCTCTTCTGGTTTGTTTTGATGCAAAATCTCTGTTGAAACAGTGACGAAACACAGAGAAGCTGCTAGAATGATCCTCTAAGAATGTACGACGATGAGCCCCTATTTATACAGTTGCTCCCCTTTTTCTTTGATTTGTCATATTCAAATACTCTCTATCTTACCAATTCATATGCTTGAAACTAGCAACACTAGCTATATTCCTATATGATTGTTACATCACTACACCTGTCTTTGTTTTATTGGACAAAAAGGAGGAAATAGGTTATATATAGGTCTATATCACACCCAGATATTTTATCCCTGTTGACGCTTGTTACGGACCAATTTCGACCGTCGATTTGATCAGAAAATAGGGAGAACTAGCATTCCTCACACACATTTTTAGTTAGAATAATATCTTTCCACTTGCACCTAAGGAATTTGTACTATGCAAGAAATTGAGCAAAATTGGAGGAAAAACACACCTTAAATCCAAGGCAAAAAATATCGACCAATTAGAACGCACCGTTCAGCCTCATATGGATCAAAGGGCCTACCGGGACATGCAACCGCCTGAGGACAGCACCAAGCCGTGCACCAAAGGACTGAGGGCCCACATGTCAACCACTCAGCAAAGGCTGAGGTCGGTTGGGGCTAAGCCTGGTTCAGCCGAACCAAGGCCAGCTCCACCAACTTACCTCTTCAACGTGGCACCTCCCCATTGGTCTTCTATGTCGGTTCTAGGTGAATGCAGCTTTAATGCCGGCCGTGCAGCCCTTGGACACACCTATAATTATAAGAGAGGGGCTCCTAAAGAAGACACACCTCAAATTGCTCTCTCTCAGGTTCCTCTCTTGCTTAGTCCATAGGATAGTGGAGTTTAGGTTGAAATAGCTCTTCTTCGGGTTCCCAATGTTGCCTAGGAGTATTCGGTATGGGGTTAGATCTTTCTCTCCTTTTCAATTCTCGGCTATCTTTAATAGAGTTATCTTATAGATTTATATATTCACATAGTTTATATTCTCTGATGTCAAACATGCATGCTATGATTAGTTTATACTTGTCCCTTATGCCTTGCAAGATTAGAAGAGTAAATCTAGTACCACGATAACAGTTCCGGTATTCGTATGTTTGCTCTAGTGTGATGTCTGTCCATCCGAAGGGTGAGGGCTCCACGTGGGGCATTAGAGTATCCCTAACTAATGCAGACGTGGTGTCTGATTTTGTCAGTGTTGCCGGATGCGTCCTATCCCATGGTTAGTTGAGGTAGGCGACATGTGGTGTCAACCCTGTCCGTCTAGCGTAACTCTCCTCATTCGGGTCGTGGTTGTAGGAGATCCATAAAGTAGCCGAGTTGGCTGGTGGCTTCTCTGCCAGTCATGTGCGGTTCTCCCGGTAGTGCCTAAGAGTCTAGAGCTGAGGATAATCATGTTTATGTACATGAGTGTATAGTATAAACTATCTATCTAGATAGAAGTACATAAGTCTCGAGTAGCTTTCTTCTTCCTTTCTCCCTACTTATGCCTTTGCTTGAGTTTGAGCTTGAGTAACTTGTGTATCACACTATCTCATTATCCATATATTATTTTATCCCTATTTTTGCAATTGAATATTTAATCAAGAATTGATCATCAACTTACCTATTCTCTAAAACGCCGCCTTACCTACGGAAATATAAATACGACACTCGAGATTACTCACGGGTAAAATGCTACAATGGTATTCCGTACGCTTGCATATTCATCTGTGACGTAAGAAATACCACTGGCATTTGTGGCATCATGCTGGGATTTAACTATCCTAGTGATAACTCTATCAAACGCCAACAATCCTCTCTCCACACCCAAATTTTTTTGGCCATTGGATCGAGATCTGACGGTGGATCTCGTTCCTTCAACCGTTCATCTTCTTTCTCCGACTTCTTCCTCCCATGCAGCCGCCCCCGCCCCCGCCCCGCCCACCCTAGCCGTGGGCGTGGGAGGGTCTCGCCGGAGCCCCCGCCGGCTGCGGCTCCACCGCCTGTCCCTCTCGGCGCCGCCGCCATGACCTTCATCGCCCCCGCCCCGCCCTGGCCCAATTGGCCTCCTCCACCACTTGCCAGGCGGCGCCACCGCCGCCGGCCTCGCCGCCCCGCGCCCGCAACCTCCGCCAAGCCGGCCTGCCACCCCCGACCTTCCTTCTAAGCCCGGCAGTGGAGATCCGCTGGAGTCCAAATCCCAATCCCAACCTTGAATCCTAACCTCGCCGGAGATCTCGCTGGAGGTGGAGAAGAAACTAGCCAGAAATCGCACTAGATCAGGCAGGTGCATAGAAATTCGAATGTGGAGGTGTCATTTAGCTTTCCCGTATATATATATAGTCTTTGAGCAAGAGTCCACATCCAAACTAACGTATTAGTGTCATATATATTACTACAATTTGTCCCTACAAATAAATGGCTCGAGCAGAGTAATCAAAATCAAGTTTCGCGATCAGGAAATTCAATATAAGAGCAAATAAGAAAGAATGGATTAACAAGCTAAACAGCGCTCGGATGATAGATACTTCAACTTCTGTATCAACGGAATGTTGAGAAAAGAATATACATGTTGTATATTGGTAGATAAACCATGTATTAAATAAAGACATACTAGCATACAATCGAATTTTAAAACTGTTAAGGAGAAATCAATTGTTAAGATAACCTCATCACCCTCTCACTCTAATAATCTTTTAAGATACGAATCCTTATATGATATCTTGACTTTCTTTGCTCAAGTTACCTCTCTTACAATAATGGATCATCGAATCAGGCACGACGCGCGTCTACTAATTTGCAACCAATAGTAAATTTTACCAACATATATAGTTGCTTGGAGGGCGCGGCACGCATACGATGATTTGGGTCAAACATGGAAACGGCCGGCCGGTCCGGCGGTACGAAAGCAGCGGATCGGGAGCGTTGACTTTTTTAGTTTTAACCACCGGCCGGACGGGTAGCCGCAAATCGTGTTGGGTGTGGACGACACTCGATCGCCACACTGTCGGATGGCAAACCTAGCTTCCATGGTGGCGGAAAGCAGCCACGATGCCGGGGGTTGTGAATATTAAAACAACGTTGCGTTCATGGAACCTAGCTGTCAAATCCTAAAATATTTAATTTTAGAATGTAAGCATCTTTTAGAACGTGTTCATCTATTAATAGGATTTTTCGAGAATTTTTCAGATTTTTCTGACAATTACTTTCTTTTTCCGTAGAGCTAAATCCATTTATTAGAAAGTTCTAAAATCTTTTTCTCAAATTCAAGTATTTTATTTGGATTCCTCGTGTTCCAAATTATCTTCTGAGTTTTTCTCAAAATTTTTGGAATTCTTCTGAATATATTTTTCATAGTGTAAAAATATTTATCTAGAATTTTCTAGATTTATTTTAAGCTTGAAAATATATTCTGGAAAATAAATTTATTTTCTTTTCCTCTTGAGCTGGATTCAAATCATTTTGAGTCTAGTCCGCCTTAGATCCTAGAACCGTGCTGTTGACCTCGACCACTGCTTTGATCTCATCGTCTTTCGAGTTCCGCAATAAAAAAGTAGACTTCCTTCCCGAAGTTCAAATTCTCATCGTAGTCGCACCGATCCGTTATATCACCATTCTCCCTTTTTACTCTCCCTTTTTACTCTGTCATATCTGGCATCCTATAATGTCCATTCGAGTTTCTCATTCTCTAATCTTTCTCCCCGATCAAATTTTGCTCGAAACGAAATCGTGCCTCGATTTCGGCATTTTCCAGTGACACTTCGTTGTTGTCAACGTCAGCTCTGGTGACTACCACCATCGCTCTAAAAACCCTAGACCCAACTCAATCTCGGCCCAGCGGTGTCGGTGTTTTTACCGTCGGCCTACCTAGGGGTATACCCGAGGTAGGTAATTATTTGGTGAGGGATCACCGGATCTGGAACTTGAAAGTGAACGCAAGAACACAAGACACAAATTTAGACAGGTTCGGGCCGCTAGAGTATCGTAATACCCCTACGCTTGGGTGTTGAGTTGCCTGTTGGCTGCTCTCTGTTAGTTTTCTGCCTATCTAGATATCCCTGCCCTCCTTTATAAATCCCAAAGGATGGGGTTTCAAGTAGGATTATAAGGTAGAAGTCCTAGTAGGATTACAAGGTATGAGTCATAATAGGATTACAGTAGAATTCTAGTAGGAATCAGACTTCTTTTTTCTCACGGGTAGCTTCCTTGCGGTGCCTAGGGGATCTATACCTGACAAGCCCCCGAGCTCTTCATAGCCGAGTACTGCAGGCATTTCGAGTACTTCTGAAGTAGTCTTCGGCTTCTCCGTCTTGAAGGTCTTCTTCGAGTACTTCCTTGGTTGCATCGAGTAGATTAGTGATCGTTAAGAGGAGACAACGAGCAGAAAGTAGGGTATTTGCTACTCGAGTAGATTAGCGACCGTTAAGAGGAGACAACAAGCAGAAAGTTGTCGTCATGCGACAAAGAGGATGCGCAGTGCACAAAAGTAGTCGACGAATTGTAGCTCTAGAGGGTTTCAATGCCCATCGAGAGTCGTACACGGATAAGTAGTCGGCGAAGTGTAGCTCTGGAGGGTTTCATGCCCATCGAGAGATGTACACGGATAAGTAGTCGGCGAAGTGTAGCTCTGGAGGGTTTCAATGCCCGTCGAGAGACGTACACAGATAGGTAGTCGATCATGGTGTAGCCCCCGAGGGTTTCATGCTCGTCGAGAGGCGTACCCAAAAAGGTAGCCGATCTTCTGAAGAATAAGTCGGAAAAGGTATAAGTCACTTAGCTTGATTCGTGGACAAATGTCGACGAAGCCGTGGAGCTCGTTGATGGAGCTGCGACGGTTTGTTGATGAAGCTCAACTAGTCGGAGTCGATTTCGACTAGTTTTCAAGTCGAGACGAGTAGTTGATGTAGTCGTCGGCGGGCCGCCGATCATCCTCGCGAAGTCGAAGTAGTCGAACTCATCGCTGCTGCGCGCGGACATTGTGGCACAAGCCGAAGGTGAACCGGGTCATTGAGGTCGGCGGCCGCGGTGCATCGATGTTGCAGTGCAAGGTGAAGTCGAGCCAAGTAGTCGAGGTCGATGTAGCCGTTCGCTGAAGGATCCGATCTCGAACTCGATGAATCGATCCGCCGATGCATATGTACGAAGTAGCAATCCGCCACCTTGAGTGGATTGATGTTGATGAAGAGGTCCTTCAAATTCGCCTAATGATTGCGACAATCGGCCCCTCGGTGGGCGCCATCTGTCGGTGTTTTTACCGTCAGCCTACTTAGGGATATACCCGAGGTAGGTGATTATTTGGTGAGGGATCGTCAGATCTGGAACTTGAAGATGAACGCAAGGATACAAGACATAAATTTAAACAGGTTTGGGCCACTAGAGTAGCGTAATACCCTACGTCTTATTTTGGGGTGTTGTATATTGCGCCCTGCGCTTAGGTGTTGAGTTGTCTGTTGGCTGCTCTCTGTTGGTTCTCTGCCTATCTAGGTATCCCTGCCCTCCTTTATATATCCCAGGGGACGGGGTTCCTAGTAGAATTATAAGGTAGGAGTCCTAGTAGAATTACAAGATTTGAGTCCTAATAATACTACAGTGGAATCCTAGTAGGAATCAGACTTCTTTTTCCTCACGGGTAGCTTCCTTGCGGTACCTAGGGGATCTATCCCTGACAAGCGGAGCATCCCTTACTACCATCCGTCTTCCTCGGCACAATGGCTAGCCAATCGCTCCTCTCTCTTGGTGTTTCTCCCTATGAAATTATGGTCCCACCTATCATGCCCTTCCTCTCCTTTTGTTTTCAACGCAAGAGACAGGTCATGTCCATTCGGTGTTCCCTAAGCGTGAACGCCTAGGATACGGTGGCCATATCTAGACCGGTCATGTGCGCCTTGCTCTTCGCGTGCCTGTGCCGCACCTACCGGCCAAGCCTGCTATCTCGTCGTTCTAGTTTCAGACATGATCTTGATACCGGACGGCTCTTATTGCTATCCTCGGCATGCACTTGCCCGACCGTCCGCGTTCAATAAAACGTGCAGCTTGCTCAACCCTTCTCTCCTTTTTTTTGCAGCCCGCTCAACCCTTCTCTCCTTTTCTCTCTTTCCGGTCCGCTCTCCTGATTGTCTGAGTACCACTCATCCGGTCT
The DNA here is from genome assembly GCF_002211085.1 of Panicum hallii. Lineage (NCBI taxonomy): Eukaryota > Viridiplantae > Streptophyta > Magnoliopsida > Poales > Poaceae > Panicum > Panicum hallii. The sequence continues at coordinate 38,831,861 of NC_038043.1, forward strand.
ATCTTGCTCGCTAGCCAGCGCCTCTGTATTTCTTAGTCGACCCGTTTTTATGTTTGGCTCTCACCCGAATCTGTTTCGGCCCATAACCGAATGCGCTCGGCCACTCTCGTTTCCTCTTTCTTTTACCTCTTCCTTCCTCTCTTTGCTCGTTAATCTGTGGGGCCTGCTGGTCACCCCAATCTTGTTTCTCCCGTGGGCAATCTGGACTCATGAACGAGTTCCAGCCTGATGCGTTGCTGTTCTGGGCGTGCACAGCATGCCAAGCCAGGTTACCGAACCCCTACAAAACCTGGCTGAGCACCCTACTGCCTTGCGTATCCCCCCCCCCCCCAAGCTCGTGTCTCATGTGCCCTCTGCGTGGCACCCTACCCAGCGCCGCAGCTGAGGCCGGCTCCGCCTCGCGTCGCCATGAGTCGCTCGCGTGCGCCGCCAGGATGCAGCGCTCCTCGGCGCCCTGCCCTACCCTTGCATCGCCCGCGCCTGTAAATCGCAAGGCCAAGCGCCCCGGCTTCGCCCCTCTGTGCGCCTCCCTGCATGCACCCTCCCGGTCTCCCCATCGCCCCTCGCCCTGCTTCACAACTGCGCCCTGCCCACTTGCAGCCACGCCCTCCCCCTGCATCGCCCCTACCCAACACCGCCACCTAGGACTGCTCGCCTGTTCCGAGCAGTACGCCGCCGCCTCCTTCTCGAGTCAAATCCAGCCGATTCTGTGCCCTCCGCTACAGGTAAGAGGTAAAATTGAATCCCCTCGTCATCCTCTTTCTTTTGCCCCGCTCCTCGCGATCTCCCGTGCCCTAGAACATAGAGAATCTGCAAACAGTAGCCGCCGGACACCATGGCTTGCTGTGAGGCTTTTACAGATTAGCCCCGGAGAAACCTATAATTATCGTGTATTTTTCTGTGTCTTGCAAACTTCGCGGAAAACCCCCTAGATTTATTGCATCTTTTCAGTTCAGCCCCACCCGTGATCTTTCATAGATCTAACCCTACCTTTTGATCAATTTGCGAGCATAGTTTACTGTGTCTTGCAGATCTTCCCTGCTAGCCCCTGAACTCTACGGTTAATCACGTATAGGTTCTTGCAACCTTGTTTCATGTGCACTATCCTCGTTTAGATCCGTTTTGATCCGTTCTTTTTGCGTTAGTCTTCTAAAACCCTAAGCTATCATTTAGTAGTGTTGTTGTACCATAGTTACTATTTTTAAAATTAAATATAGATTCAAATTGATTAATATCAACTTAAATATGTTTGTAATTTAATTTATTTAGTTCAACTCGAATCATAAAGTTATACAATTAGATGTTCTCACAGGTCTTCTTTCTAATAAATTGTTTGTCCATAGATAATTATATATAAAATTTGACTAAGTTGGACCTCGTTTTTATAAACGCAAATATAATATGAGTAATTATAATCAGGAATATTCTCTTTTAAATATCTTTTACATTAGTTTTGTAAATTAAAATAAATGAAGCTTATAGTTTTGTTGTTCTCTTTTATAATATAAATCTTCCGATAGTTGTTTCTTTTCAACCCTACCTCCGTTTTCCGTGTTTCTTGCGCTCTCGTGACCGTAGCAACGAGCCCTACCCTTTTTGTACGCCCTTTTTAAGTTTTCCTTTTCTTTGGTGTATCTGTTCTTAGTTTCTCTCGTTTGTTTGTTTGCTTGTATGCTTGGGCCCGATGCTTATGTGACGTTAGAAGGAGCGCGATCGAAGAGTTTTGGAGATTAAGAGTTTCAAGAACAAAAGTTGAAGACTCTGAGCAGCTATTCTCTAAAAGAAAGGCAAGTGTTCCTTGATCATGCCTTTTTATCCTACTAATTGCAATAAATATAACTTTTTCTTTTATGCATGCATGTGTCTTAATTTTGATGGATCCTAATTAAGGATATGCTTAGTCTTTATGATAATTCCATGTCAACTTAGGGTTTACCTTTATGTTGGGTAGGTTCTGCTTAGTTGCTGTAACTGGTTCCGGTATGGGAATAATTTACAATCATGATGACAACAACGATGATAATATACCTGCGTTGCTTCATGTTTATAGATAATTTATGTTATTAATTACAAGATCATATCTGTTTAATCAGAATATGGAGAACCACCCAGGAAAATAGTGCAATCACAATATTATATGGCTCTGATCTTGGCTAATTAATTAAAAACTTTAGCTCATGATGATCTTACCGAAAGGGCAAGAGGGGAGTGCGTTGATGGGGTATAGCCCGATTCTCTTGGAGACTTTGTTTATGGTCCTTGGCAAAGGTAGCAGCTCACTAGGGAGGGTTATGACCACTGCGGCCTGAAACCTTAGCGGATCATTACAAGTTAGGGAATCTTTGTAAAGGCCTCGTAGTGAATCCCTTGCTACTCACCTCGGAAGTGTTTAAGAGGCTAGCTACCTCTGGCAAATCGGGAGACACGAATTGTGGGTAAAATGTACAACCTCTGCATAGCAAAAACTGATATATCAGCCGTGCTCATGGTTAAGAGCGGCTTGGACCCTCATGTGATTAATGAATTTGATGATGAATTAAATCGTGGACCATATTTATGGTCGTGGTTATGCTTCTGCTATATGTCTTCTATTTCTTTTAATGTGGGTTGTTATGAACTTATACCTTAGTAAACATGTGCTAATAAAATTTGACCAACTTGCTTATCGCAGTAAGCCAGTCAGCCTTTCCTTACTTTTGACTTCATGTCATATAATTTCCAACACTTGCTGAGTACCAAATATAAGTGTACTCATGCTTGTTATAATTGCTACTCAGAAGACAAAGTTGCCATGAAGTCTTTTGAAGATGATGCTGAGTCTAGACCTACACAACTCCGGTCGATTGCTTGAGAAGTTTGAAGTCTTCGTTTCCAGAATAAGCTGTAAAATTCTGATAATTTTTATAGTCTTTTAGTTCTCTTTTTTGATACTGTTACTGATTATTCACTGATAAAATCACTATATGTACGAAACTTGATCCTGACATACGTGCATTCGGTTTTGTCCTTAGAACCGGATGTGTACTGTATCTTGCATAGAACCCAAGTTGGGCAAGGTAATTATTTTGCTGCAATTTGGTATTAGGAACAAAAAGTATGGGCCTGTTTAGTTCCATCCGCAAAAACGTAAAAAAGCTGTAAACGCAAAGATGCTAAAGGAATCTTACTAATTTGAAGTATTAAATGAAATCTATTTATAAAACTTTTTACATGGATGGGTTGTAAATCGCGAGACGAATCTAATGAGCCTACTTAATCCATGTTTTGCAACAGTGATGCTACAGTAACCATCCGCTAATTATTGCTTAATCATGGATTAATTAGCATCATTAGATTCGTCTCGTGATTTACAACCATCCATGCAAAAAGTTTTGCAAATAGACTTCATTTAGTACTTCAAATTAGCAAGATTCCTTTGCTACAGTGAAATTTTGCAAAAATGCAAAATAAACTGAACAGGCCCTATATATTTGGCTATGCTAGCGGTTTTAATAAGAAAAGATAATTTCCGCACATCATCATAGCAAACAGTTTATCTCTTCTCTGAAGAACAAAACCCGGACGAAATTCTCTCTCCTTATCACTCCACATCATGATGACGTCGTCACCGTCCGTTTTGGAGCTCCTATCGATTCCCAGCCGCTGGATCTCATACGGACGGCAGCGCTTCTTCTAGATTAGCCCTGACGTCACTGGACTGGTTGTCTCCACAACACTCCCTGTCAGCTGCAGCAGCGACCGGTGCCTCCCCTTACCGCCGCGGCCACAGAGGCCGGCGGAGGTGACACAAGCGAGCCCTGTGAAGGCCCCCTGTATCGTCGACACCCCGCAAGCGGCAGGCGCAGCCGCGGGATAGCCAGCGGCATAACTGACGGGACAGCAGAGCGCCTCAAGCGCAGACGCCCGCGCCAACGATTGGCCGCTCCGCTTGAGCTCGCCAGCGTCGGTTGGAGCTTGCTCGCATCTGCACCGTGCGCTTGCCCCTTGCCGTCAGCGCCGCGCCGGACCTCCTCAGGGCTGCCTGCGCTCCTCTATTGAATACTTAATTTCACCTGATTGATTTGGACAGCGATCGGCAACCCGACCATAGGTAGTTTGTTTAAGTCATTATCACCTAATAATTTCACCTTAAACTTTGTGCAGATAGACCTACTATTTATCCAGGATATCCAAGCGGCCGATCGGATGCCCGTTAGCTCTTTGCTAATCGGCACTCGATCGACATCCATCGCTGCCGGCAACGAGGACTTTGCCGAGTCTCTAGAGCTTTACCGAGCGCAAAATATCGGACACTCGGCAAAGAGGAGCCGCAAAGATCCTCTTTGCCGAGTGCACTCGGTAAAGGAAAACACACGGTAAATTCATCCTTTGCCGAGTGTCTGACACTGGCAAAATAAAACACTCGGCAAAGAAGTTTTTGCCGAGTGTCGAGCACTCGGCAAAGGATGACACTCGGCGAACGCGCGCTAGGACGTAACGGAAGTTAACGGCGTGAGTCTTTGCCGAGTGCCCAGGCCAAGACACTCGGCAAAGATGCATTTTGCCGAGTGCCAAGTTAAGACACTCGGCAAAATATGCATAATTTTTTTCTTTATTTTGTCTAAAATTTTTTCTATTGCCATCCTACATTCTCCTCAACAAGATATGTAATTTAGGTTCATTTATCGAAGTATTTGCTATATTTTAATAATTTATTTTATTTTATTGAATTTCTTGAAAAATTCAAATTTGAACTGCGTGGTCATTCGAATGGTGGAAAAAAAACGAATAAAAAGATTTTATTCATGTTAATGAGCATGCTTTGAGGCCTTATCGAAGAAAGGACCAGAAATTTCAAACCTATTATTCATGAAACATGGCGACTAAATTGTGTTCAAGTCGTGTTTAAATTGTATAAAAGGAAAATTTGGTCGGAAAATTATGAAACTTGTCGAGATGTCATGTTATCATGTGAGGACACTGTGATAAAATTTGTATAAGATTTCGTGAAAGTTTGACATCTACGATGCCTAACACCTAATCGGGTTTCGCATAAAATCATACATCTCTTTGTAGAACTTTCAATTTGTAAGCATCGTATATTTTAATTTTCACGAAACCTCGTCAGATTTTTATCACAGCTTCCCCATATGATATCATTACATCTCGACAAGTTTCATAATTTTCGGACCATATTTGCTTTTTGTACATTTTAAAAACAACTGGATAAAAAGTTCATCATCATGTTTCGGGGACAACAAGTTTGAAATTTCTGATTTTTTCTCGATAAGATCTCAACGCATCCTTCAATAACGTGAATATCATTTTTTCATTCATTGTTTTCCATTATTCGTGTGACTTGTAGTTCAAATTTCAATAAGTACAGGAAATTCAATAAATTGATAAAAACATGTGAATTCTTTGCCGAGTGCCGCTTATCTGGCACTCAGCAAAGAGGTGCCTTTGCCGAGTGCCGCTGATCTGGCACTCGGCAAATCGGGGCCTTTGCCAAGTGCCCAAGATCTGGCAATCAGCAAAGGTTTTGAATTAACGCCGGCCGCCGCTCCCTCCACCTTATCCACACACGCACTTGCACTCTAGCTGTACTGCCGCCCCGCCCCCGACCCCGCCGGCTCCGCGCCCCCGCCCCCGCCGCCGGCCGCGCCTCGCCCCCGCCGCCGACCGCGCCTCGCCCCCGCCGCCGGCCGCGCCCCCGCCCCCGCCGCAGGTCGCACCCCCGGCTGCGCCCCCTCGGTGCCCCCGGCCCGCGCCGCCGGCCGCGCCCACACCGCCCCCCGCCCGTGCCCCCACCGCGCCCCCGGCCCGCTCCCCCAGCCGCGCCCCCGGCCACTCCGCCGGCCGCGCCCCTGCCTGCACCCCCGCCGCGCCCCCGGTTTGTGGCAGGTAGTGCTATGTTTGCTATGGTTTGTCATTTTTTTATCTTCATTTTTGAAAATTAGGACGTATATAATATGTACTAACTTATGTTTCTTTAAAAAAGATTTATATAGTATGTCAATATCAAGTTTTTATAATTATTTAAACTATTTTTATTATAATTTAAACATGGATTCATCCATGAATTGAATACATACATGGCCGGTCCACACCGACCAAAATTGAATACACTGTCTAGCATTTTCTTCTGTTCACCGATGAAGAATGCCCCTGTGGGGGAAAAAATGTTGTGACCTTTTTGGCATGGACAATAATGAATGTATGTGTGTGAATGTCAATGCGAGAAATGGTATTGCAGTAGAGACAGTTACCATTTTGGACCATTGAATATATTAACATAGAGTACGAGCCTAGGGCTAAATTTTAGCACGTCCAAACACCCCTTAGTCATCTTATAGAGTATAAGAAGTTGGCTTGGCTTATCATGTGACATTGTGATACACAGAAGGCTAAAGAGTGTGAATGCATTGTGATATAGAAAATGCTAGAGAGTGTGTCATGGCATTGTGATGAAAGCTTTTGTCATATGAAATTGATATTACTTTCCAATGCATATGTTAGAGGATGGAAGACCGTGAGTGGATGTACACTGGCCACTTAAGTCGGGGTCAAGTCACCGATGAGTGGATCAACAAGACCAAGTCTTTCTTGGAACGGGTGTTTGGCGAAGCTGCTAAAGGAGCGAGTAGAATTTTCTGTCCATGCAGCAAATGTGCAAACAGGAAAAGACAAACGAAGAAGGTCATGGGGGAACATCTTTGTTTGAATGGATTTACGGCAGGCTATACCCAGTGGGTCTTCCACGGTGAAGCCGATCGTATGAGAGAGGAGGTGGTGAGGCAACATGTCGAGGATTATGATGCCGATGCCGGGGTAGCGGAAATGTTACATGACTATCACGAGGCACAATTTGTTGAAGGACATACGGAGGAGGAGCCAGAGGCAAATGCAAAGGTGTTCTACAACATGTTTGCCGCGGCACAGAAATCCCTTCACGGACAGACAAAGGTTTCTCAATTGGATGCCATTGGACGCATAATGGCGTTAAAGTCGCAGTATAGTCTGAGCCGAGACGCCTTCGATGGTATGTTGACAGTTATTGGCAGCCTACTTCCGGAGGGTCACATTCTTCCAAAGAGTATGTACGAGGCACAGAAACTTCTTCGTGCACTCAAGATGCCGTATGACCAGATACATGCTTGTCCGAAGGGGTGTGTCCTTTTTAGGAAAGAATATGCAGAATCAAAGTATTGTCCAAGGTGTGAATCTTCTAGGTTCATGGAGGTAGACTCTGGTGATGGGCACAAGAGGCAGCTTGACATCCTCGTGACAATCCTACGTCACCTTCCGTTCATACCGAGGATCCAGCGGTTATACATGACAGAGGAATACGCAAAATAGATGACATGGCACAAAAATGGAAAACGATACAATCCTGATAAGATGGTTCATGCGTCCGATGGTGAAGCATGGACCCACTTTGATAGCATTCATCATGAGAAAGCCATAGAGTCTCGTAATGTACGTGTTGCGCTGGCAACAGATGGGTTCAATCCTTATGGAATGATGGCTGCAACATACACATGTTGGCCAGTATTCGTTATCCCCCTCAATCTCCCCCCAGGCGTATGCTTTCAACGACAGAACATATTGTTGTTGTTGATTATTCCTGGACACCCGGAGAATAATATGGGTGTGTTCATGGAGCCTCTAATTGATGAATTGGTCCGTGCTTGGGAGGAAGGAGTATGGACATATGACCGGGCTACAAAGTCAAACTTCAAAATGCATGTCTGGTACCAATACTCCCTTCATGACCTGTTAGCGTATGGGATATTCAGCGCCTGGTGTGTTCACGGGAAGTATCCATGCCCAGTATGCAAGGAATGTCTTAGGTTCATTTGGTTGCAAAAGGGTGGCAAGTATTCGGCGTTCGATAAACATCGGTAATTCCTCCCTCTTGATCATGCATTCAGACGAGACATCAAAAACTTTATGAAAGGTGTCATAGTGACAGACCTTGCACCTTCTATGAAGACTAGTGTCGCAGTTCGTCAGCAGATAGATGGCCTCGTGGTGAATCCAGAAGGTGGCTTTGTGGGATATAGCCAGCAATATATGTGGACTCATAAGTCAGGCTTGACTCGGCTCCCCTATTATGATGATCTTCTCCTTCCACACAATATTGATGTGATGCACACTGAAAAGAATGTCGCTGAGGCACTTTGGGCAACAATCATGGACATTCCCGGTAAGACAAAGGACAATGTTAAGGCTAAAGTGGATTTAGCAACATTATGCGATAGACCGAACCTAGAGATGAAGCCTCCTGGTCGCGGAAAGATATGGAGAAGGCCTAAGGCCCGATTTCATATTGAGCAAGCCCCAAAGGAGGGAAGTACTAGAATGGATCAAGAGGTTGATGTTCCCTGATGGGCATGCAGCTAATCTGAGTAGGGGGGTCAACTTATCTACTATGCGAGTCTTAGGGATGAAGAGTCATGACTACCACATATGGATTGAGCGGCTTCTTCCGGCGATGGTTCGAGGCTATGTCCCTAAGCATGTCTGGCTAGTGGTTGCAGAGTTGAGCTATTTCTTCCGCCAGCTTTGTGCTAAGGAGTTATGTCGGACCGTGGTGGCAGACTTGGAGAAAATTGCACCGGTGTTGCTCTGTAAGTTGGAGAAGATCTTTCCACCTGGCTTCTTCAATCCGATGGAGCATATGATATTGCACCTCCCGTATGAGGCACGAATGGGGGGGGCACGTTCAGGGTCGTTGGTGCTATCCAATCGAGAGGTCTCTAAAGGTTCTTCGGAAGAAATGTGGAAATAAATGTAAAATCGAGGCCTCCATTGCAGAGGCATACATTCTGGAGGAGGTGTCGAACTTCACAACAACATACTACGGTGACAACCTCCCTAGTGTGCACAATCCACACCCTCGTTACAATGCTAGTGAAAATGACTCGAACCTTAGCCTTTTCCTAGGGCAACTCGGAAGTGCAAGTGGTTCGACGACCAAGACATTGACACATCAAGAGTGGCGCCAAATAATGCTCTATGTGTTGACCAACCTTGACGAGGTGGTGCCGTACATGAAGCAATTTATTCATGAATTCTGACGTCGATCAAGGGAACCTACCCAACAGGAATGTGATACCCTTTTTAGCCAGGGTGTTGGAAATGGAGCGCCCGATTTCATTCATTGGTTCAAACAGCAGGTAACCGTCCAATCTAGCTTGTACTTACCTTGTCATTCGAAGTTGCTCCCATATACGAGGCATAAAATGATCTATCGTGCTTGAACATGCAGGGCCATACGATGAATGCTGAGTTGAGACAGGTTGCCGATGGCTTTGCCCTTAGGGTCAGGTTATATTCTGTTTATGACGTGAATGGATATTGTTTTTGTACAGCAAGCTACAAGGCAAGTCGACCCAATCGAAAGACCACAAATACTGGAGTTTTTACTCCTGGCCTTGATGGGATTGAGTATTATGGAAGAATTGAAGAAATATACGAAGTCAGTTTTTATGGTTGCAAACCTCTTAATCCTGTCATATTCAAATATCATTGGTTTGATCCTGAAGTAACGAGACGAACATATTCTAATCTTGGGCTAGTGGAAATTCGACAGGATTCCGTCTTCCCTGGAGACGATGTCTATATTGTGGCCCAACCGGCCATACAAGTTTATTATCTCCCATATGCGTGCCAAAACAAAGAGCATCTTAAGGGTTGGTATGTTGTGCATAAGGTATCACCGCACGGTAAAGTACCTGTTCCAAATGATGAAGACTACAACTTAGACCCAAACAATATGATGGAGAGTTCTTTCAAGAAGAGAGGCTAGAAGGGCGATTTGAGATAGACTTAACCGAAACAGACAGAATGGATGTTGAAACAATTGTTGATGAGGAGGAGGATGAGGTCCAAAATGTGAAAGACTTACAAATGCTAGAACGATTATATTTAGGCAATGCCAATGACGACGTTGATCCTTCGGATACTGTTGATTATGATTTGATTGATAGTGATGATGAGACTTATGATCCAGCTAATCCCGATTATGAAGATTATTTTTAATCAATGTAATACTATATTATTATGCATTTATATTTAATTTATTTTTCATCTCTTTCTAAGTACGTCTTGTTTATCTGTACTTATTACTTTACTCTTCTTAATTGCAGGTGATTGAACAAAGATGGTAGGCAGTGGGTTGAGGAGCATTAGGTCGCTTTACCAGAGGGCTAGGTCAACTACATCTGGGTCGTCTGAGAGGAAGGGGAGGAGGAGGGGGACGACGCAGGTGCCCCAGCAGGAGGCGGAGGAGGAGGAGCCGCAGGTGGGGTAGCAAGACGCTACGGAGGAGGAGGTGCATGTGGCGCAGGAGGAGGAGGAGGAGGTGCAGGAGGAGGACGAGGCGCAGCAGACCACCTCTGGTTCTGGTGCCTCTGGTTTGTCGAGCGTCTACTTGCAAGGTAAGAATCTTTATATGTTTTCATTGATTATTTATGTTATATGTTCAAATTTAAAGTTGAAACTAATAATTTTTCTTAATCACATGTACAGGTCCCGCCAGTCTCCCTAAGCGACCGATACCTCGTGAGAGGCGCCCGTTGATTCGACCCGAAGGGGAAAAGTAAGTAACTTTTCATATTTTTATTTCTTCTTCTTGTTATATGTTCAAATTCAAAGTCTAAACTATTAAGAGGTCTTAATCATTTGTGCAGGTCCTGGACGATTGTGCAGAGTGCAGGTGCTGCTCACAAACGCTCCGTCAATGGCATCCTCGGTCTTCTGTGCAGGGAACACTTCCCTGCCCTGGTTGAGTACGGTGGAGTGACGGAGCCGGCCTATACGTTTGACCACTACGCCGCCGCCCCTGATGCTGAAGATCGGGATGGCAGGGTATTCAACAACAAGGCGGAGCGGGTGAAACAAGAGCTGTGGGTAAGTGCTAAATACATTGCATTCATTTCACATTCTTAAAAAAATGAATGGTATACATTGTGTTTGCATGCAGGATTTCTTCAGATGTGAGGATGGATTTCAGGACAAAGCTGATGTGGTGGCTACCAAAGTCTGTAAGAAACGAGTCGTGGATATGCACTATGAGGCGCGTATCCAGGCCATTATTAGTTTTCACGGCTCCGTTCTTGGAGAGAATGTCACCAAAACGGAAGCAAGAACCATGTCTTTGACTGAGAAGCAGTACTTGCAGATAAATAAAGAAAATTAATATGCATTCTTTTTTACATTAAGCAGGCTTAATTTCATCTTCTAATATGTCAAATACTTGATGCCCTGTAGACGACTCCTTATTGGTGCCTCGGGCATCCAGAGTGCTGGCGACAGATGGTGCAGAAGTGGTGCTCCGACGAGTGGGAGGACTCGCACAACGCTTGTCGGGAGCGGCGTTTGATGATGCCAGGTGTAACACACCATCAAGGCAGTCGCGGCCTCAGCGGATACGCAGAAGCATGGGTACGCGAATGAATTTATTTAATGTAACACTCAATTATGCATGATTTCTAATCGTCTTGCTTGTTTTCTTGCAGTCGTCGTCACATGGTGGCCAGCCTTGCTCCCTCTTGAAGTCATATGCTATGTCCCATAAGGGCAAGGTGACGTCTGACGTCAACTACAATCCGGAGCACGGGCCCGAGGCATACAGCAACCCGATGGTCCATACCAGCCTCAGTGCGTACACAACGATGGCAAGGGAGGTCCATGGTCCAGAGTTTGATCCGGCCTCCGAGGACCTTGACAGAGAAGTCGTCATGAGGGTTGGAGGAGGTAAGAATCATGGGTGGTATTGGATTGCCAACGGCGCAATCGACTCGTCCTCTACTCCTACTCTATCTCAGATTAGAGCAAGGAGCACGAGTGCGAGCCCAGGCATACGACCTCGGCAAGACACTTCACAGTACCGGATACAGGCACTCCAGGTCATTTCTTCTTTATTCGTCGTTCATTGATTATTGTATACCATTTCTTTGTATTATCATAACATTGGAGTGAAAATTTTGCAAGCCCAATTAGAAGAAGAGAGGAGGCTACGTGTGGAGAACGAGCACAGGATGAGGGATATGTTTGCCTACATGCAGACTCTTGGTGCCGCAGCGGGTGTAGCTCCACCACCTTCGTTGTTCGCTTCACCTCGACCTCCTGCTGAGTTTTCTACTCCTATGAGTATGGATAAGTTTTAGCTATGTCTGACCTTCATTTATCTTGTCTCACACATGCGATCGCTTCTCCTCTTTGCAGAATCAATCGGCGGCCTCAAATGACCCTCATGCTTCTCCAACTACGCCGGGTTGGAGGTCGCCGGGTTGGAGGTCTTGATCATGATTTTTATCACTTATCCTGTTTCTGTAGACTTCTCATGTTTTTTGACATCTTATGATTATATGGACTATATTGTGAGACATGCATATTTGTGGTCTGTAATGATAATATGTTTGTGAACCGATTTGGGATATGTATGTGAATCGATTGTGTTTGTAATATAGATGTGATGTTTGTGATATAGATGTGATGTTGGTGGTCTTTGTGATGATATATGTTTTTCTGATATATATATGTGGATGAAATAGAAAAAATAGATTAAAATGGGTAATTCTGGTCACTTTGCCGAGTGTTTGCACTCGGCAACATCTGAAGAATCTTTGCCGAGTGTCAGGTCCACGGCACTCGGCAAAGAAACAATATTTGCCGAGCGCCAGGCATCTGGCACTCGGCAAAGTAACCATCTTTGCCGAGTGCCAGGTCCATGGCGCTCGGCAAAGATTACTTCTTTGCCGAGTGCCAGGTCCATAGCGCTCGGCAAAGTAACCATCTTTGCATTGTGTCTCAGCGCCGGCGCTCGGCAAAGATTATTTCTTTGGCACTCGGCAAACCGTCCGTTATGTCCCTGCTCCGTCACGGCGTTTAAATTTTGCCGAGTGCCAGGTACCTGGCACTCAGCAAAGTAACCATCTTTGCCGAGTGCTGAAGACCTGGCACTCGGCAAACTGTCCGTTATGCCCCTGCTCCGTCACGTTGCGCTCGGTAAAGAGTTTGCCGAGTGCCCGACGAAATGCACTCGGCAAAGTCCACTTTTCCGATATTTTCTCTTCCATATGTCCTTTGCCGAGTGTAACACTCAGCAAAACTTTTTCCGAGTATTTTTGGACCTTTGCCGAGTGTTTTTAACGCTCGGCAAATAGCCTTTTGCCGTAGTGCATGGCGAGCAATAGGCAGCGACGACCCCGGCGGCGCAGGGACGCGCCTGAGGCGCCCAAGCCGACGGTATCATCGACGAATAATGATGAAGAGCCCCCGGAGGTAGGAGGGGCGATGGCGTCGACGACGACCGTGCACGACATCCCCGACCACGTCCTGGAGCTCGCCCTCCTCCGCCTCGTCTCCCCCGTCTGCCTCGTGCGCGCCGCGTCCGCGTGCAAGCCGTGGTGCCGCGTCGTGGCAGACGCCGGATTCCTAGCCCGCTTCCGCCTCCTGCGCGTGCCCCGCATCCTGGGCCTCTGCCTCAACTGCAGCAACCCTCCGGTCTTCGTGCCGTCGCCAGCGCCGGGCATCCCCGTCAGCCAGTCCTTCTCCCTCGACTTCCTCCCAGAAGTCCCCGGCACCTGGGAGACCGTGGACAGCCGCGATGGCCTCCTCCTCCTCCGGAACAGGGACCGGAACTCATCGTGGAGCCGCCGCTCTGACCCTGACCTCGTCGTATGCGAGCCCAAGGCACGGCGGTGCCAGGCAATCAGCTTGCGGGACCGGCTGAGCGGCCGCATTTGCCTCGGCGTGTTCCTGCTCAGGGGCGGCACCACCACCATCAGCATGTCCAACTTCAGAGTTATCGTCGTCCTGCTCAGGGAACGCATGCTGGCTCGCCGCCATGGCGTGCCAGAGGCCTGCGTGTACCAGGCCAGCACCAGCACCAGCAACCGCCACTGGTCCTATGTGAGCTGCGCGTGGAAGGGCAACATCGATATCCCGTGCGCGACCGCCGCCTTCTACTTCGTTGGCCGCGCCGGTGGTTCTCTCTACTGGGCTATCATCGGGGGCGCCGGCGCCGCGCTTGTTCTCGACGAGGCCACTGCGGCGGTGTCGCTGGAAGCCGTCCCGGCCGTGAGCATCGGGTGGCGGGAGGAGGCGCTTTGCTTCCGGGTCATCGGCGGAGAGGACGGCACGCTGCGTGCCGTTCACTTGTCCGAAAACAACCTCAGGGTCTTCGCTCGGCAGCTCAAGGGCGGCGGTGGCGGTGCCACCGAGTGGGTGCTCCAGAAGCTACTGCGGTTGCCGAGAGGCACCGATGGTTTCCTTGGGCGCGCGATGATTGTCGCGGAGCATGATGAGTACGTCCTGGTGGCACCGCGCCACGGCAGGTGGCTCTTCTCCGTCGACCTCAAGACGATGACGGTGGAGCGCTTTAGGGAGAGGAACAAGTACGAGGAGCCAGCAGCCTACCCGTACGGGCTGCCGTGGCCGCCGACCTTGAAGGCCTGACCGAGCACCACGAGTCGACGCCTTTAATTTCTATGTACTGCTTGTGATAGTCTGCTTGGATCAGGCCTTGGCTTGGATTTGTATTCTTCCGGTATGTAATAGCCTTGCTCATATGGATATATTGTTTTTAGAGAAGTAGTCTATTTTGATTATATTCATATAAAGAGTCTTTCTGGATATATTGTTTCTTGAATACATTCAGATAAACAGTAGGAAGGCTGCACTATATATCAAACTAAGATGGTAGGATATCTGGAATCCCAAGATGCATATCTTATTTCTGAACATTAACATTGAACTAGTGCTCTGAACCGCAGGCTGCACTATATCTGCCAGTATGTTGCTTTTTCTTCTTCTTCTTTTTTCATTGCAATTTGCACTCTGAGATTTATGAGTGAGTTTTGTGACTATGAATTGTACTTGTGAATGAAATTGTAATGCTTTTTGTTCCCAGACTCGCTTTTTCTTTGTATGATATATTCAAATCTGATGCCCAACCATAATTAATATGACTGCATTTGGCACCATACTCAATCCTTTTCATTCTGACACTAATCAACAAGAAACAATGTGGCATCCCACAAAGTGGTATACAGTGATTAGGTTTAGTTCCCCTGTTCCCTTTTTTAGCTCATCTATTTATTTTCCCTGTGTACTGTGTCTTTAGTGAAGGCATGCTTATCTTCTTTGTTTGTTTCCTTTTTTCGCCTTGTTGCCTGTACCATTGGTAATCTGTTTACTTGTGTAGCATGCCATTTGTATTTCAATTTGCTTATAATTTCATATGACTTGCAGCTTGCAATGGTCTTCTCCGATGATGATAATCTAATTGCTCAATTTTGTGAGGAAGAGGATGACGCGCATCCGACAATGATGGAGACTATGATGATGTCATTTCAATTTTTATGCTTGCCGACATGGATCATGAGAGGCGCAAGAAGCGTCGTGGTTCAGTTTTGGGACGTCAGGTAGTTCCTAGGAACATATCTAGTGGCAATTCACACATTGTGGTTGATTGTTTTGCAGATCCTTCTATATACAATGCAAAAAAATTTAGAAGGAGCTTTAGGATGTCGACAGAACTTTTCTTGCGCGTATTGGATGGTGTGGAGGCACACAATGACTACTTCAAGAAGAAACCAAATGCATCGGGTCTTCTCGGTGCAACTGTATTGCAGAAGGTATTTGAATTATTTTGTATACTGGCATACGATGTTCCAACTGATTCAGTAGATGAAGTTGTGAGGATTGCAGAGAGCACCATGTTAGAGGCTTTTCATCATCTTGTTCGGGCTGTAGTTGAGGTGTTTGGAGAGGAGTACTTGAGGACACCTACTGTTGAGGACTATAAACATAAAGAAGGGATGGCCTGGTATGCTTGGTTGCATTAATTGTATGCAATGGAAGCGAAAAAACTGTCCAACAGCATGGCATCCCCGACTACGTCCTGGAGCTCGTCCTCCGCCTCGTCTCCCCCGTCTGCCTCGTGCGCGCCGCGTCCGCGTGCAAGCCGTGGTGCCGCGTCGTGGCAGACGCCGGATTCCTAGCCCGCTTCCGCCTCCTGCGCGTGCCCCGCATCCTGGTGGGCCTCTACCTCAACTGCAGCAACCCTCCGGTCTTCGTGCCGTCGCCAGTGCCGGGAATCCCCGTCAGCCAGTCCTTCTCCCTCGACTTCCTCCCGGAAGTCCCCGGCTCCTGGGAGACCGTCGACAGCCACGACGGCCTCCTCCTCCTCCGGAACAGGGACCGGAACTCGTCGCGGAGCCGCCGCTCTGACCCTGACCTCGTCGTATGCGAGCCCAAGACACGGCGGTGCCAGGCAATCATCTTGCCGGACCGGCTGAGGGCCGCATGTTGACTCGGCATGTTCCTGCTCAGGGTCGGCGCGACCAGCCGAGCCGGCGGCGATCTCAGCACCAGCATGTCCAACTTCAGAGCCATCGTCGTCCTGCTCAGAGAGCACATGCTGGCTCGCCGCCGCGGCGTGCCGGAGGCCTGCGTGTACCAGGCCAGCACCAGCAACCGCAGCTGGCACGACATGAACTGCGCGTGGAAGGGCAACATCGATATCCCGTGCGAGACCGCCTCCTTCTACTTTGCTGGCCGCGCCGGTGGTTCCCTCTACTGGGCTATCAAAGACGCCGGCGGCGCCGCGCTTGTTCTCGACGAGGCCACCGCGGCGGTGTCGCTGGAAGCTCTCCCGGTGACCATCGAGGGGTGATCCGGGGCGCGCTGCTTCCGGGTTGTCGGCGGAGAAGGCAGGGCGCCGCGTGCCGTCTGCATGGTAGACAGCGACCTCAGGGTCTTCTCTCGGCTCAAGGGCGGTGGCGGCGGCGAGTGGGTGCTGGAGAACTTGGTGCAGTTGCCGGGGGGCAGCCAATGGAATCCGGGGAGAGCTATGACTGTCGCGGCGCAAGAGACGTGCGTCGTGGTGGAAACGTGGAACAGGAAATGGCGGTTCTTCATCGACCTCGAGACGATGGCGGTGGAGCACGTCCCGATGAGGCGCTACTACGTGGGGCGAGCCTACCCGTACAAGCTGCCGTGGCCGCCGAGCTTACGTCTATTTGATGGATTAAAGTTGAACATTAAACTTTTAAATCTTGGTTAAAATTTAATCTATTCATTAGTATTTTTGTTTGGATGAGATAGTACTTAACTTTAGATACTTCGATCCAAACACCCCATTCAGTGCCTAAGCACTACTGTGTATTTTAATTTGCAGGTGTTGCTAATCTTTTGGTGACCAAACAATTTGCATCTTTTTCCTGTTTCTGTGTGAACAAGAAAAAAATCTTGCTGATAAACAACCGGAAGATGGGGAGAATCGTGGCAGCCACCTTCTTCTACCGCAAAAAAAAGCCACCTTCTTCTTCTGCTAAATAAAATCCGGGCGATCCCGTAACGAGCGGCGAAAGTATCTGAGATGATGCACTCGCATCCCCTCGATCTAAACAAGACTACTTGGAGCTGGAGGCCGCGGGACGCATACGACATCGTTACGGGAATGGAGTCCAACACGGACACGCTCGGACACCAGGAAGAATAGCCACAAATTGTGTTGGGCGGCGTGTCGACCAGGATACGGTTCCATGGCGCCAGGGAGACGACGGCGTCGGGGCGGCGGCCAGGACAGGCCCAAGGGCAAAAGTTCGTCGAGGACAGCGCCACCGGGCGGGCCGGCGACCGCGCACGACCTCCCCGACCACCTCCTGGAGAGCATCTTGGGCGGGACCACCGCGCACGATCACCGCGCACGATCAAAACGAGTTAGGATTTTGCCTCTTCTCGTTCTCGTTGCAGCGCTGCCATCGTAATATTCTCCATTCCGAGCGCCGGCATGCACCGGCGAATGGAAGAGATGGTCTCCGGAACCCTTCGCCTTTGGGATCCTGCACCGAGAGAGGGCGAATAAAGTTTGGGAAGCGCTTCGCGCAACTGCTCAAGGTCTTCACCACGGCACGTCTTCCACTCAACTCCATCACCTCACGGGCCAACCGCCTTCGCCGTCTCCGGCAACGGTGGTTCGTCGTCGTCAGCCCTCCAACCAAGACTTAGTACGTGTTCTGTGATCTGATCTACTTCTTAAGTATGTATCCTGAGATCCTGACTATGCTATTTATGTTGTCTAGTATGTTAGATCTATGTATGTTAGTTCATATGTTCATCATGATTTATTTCATATGGAACTTAATACTGTAATTGCCAATATTCTCAACAATCCAAAAATCTTATTATAAGCAATCTGTTGATTTTGCAATGGCTGGTTTTGATAATGCACTGAGGTCGGAAAAGTTTTCTAGTGTGCACTTTAATTGATGGCAAGTCAAGGTCCGTCTCTGGCTGACTGCAATGCATGCATGGGAAGCGAGGCTTGGCATAACAGCAGGTGATCATTCTCCCGCGGAGAGGAAGAAGTTCACGGATGACAACAATCTCTTAGTCGGTTGCGTTATAAGTGTTCTTGCTGATCATCTGGTTGATGTGTATGTACACATAATAGATGCAAAAGAGTTGTGGGATGCATCGGTTGCAAAGTATGATGCGACTGATGCGGGCATTGAACCGTATACCATGAAGAGCTTGCATAACTTTAGGATGGTGAACAACCGTTCCGTGGTAGAGCAGAATCATGAGATATAGATCCTTGTGAAGGAACTCGAACCCTGAAGTGTCCTTTACCTGCTAAGTTTGCGGCTGGTTGCATGATTGCAAAGTTGCCCTCCTCATGGAGGAACTTCGCCACAGCTCTGAAACACAAAAGATAGGAAATATTAGTTGAAAATCTGATAGAATCTCTTGATGTTGAGGAGAAGGCTCGGGCTAAGGATGCTTCTGAGAAAGGAGGTGAGGATCACTCTAGCGCCAACATGGTGCAGAAGAACCACCCACATAGCAAGAACAAAGGGAAGGCTGCTACCAAGCCTGTCAAGACTACTACCTTCGATAAGAAGAAGACTACAAATGCTAAAAGAGCTTGCTTCATGTGCGATGATGGGGGACACTTCGTGAGGGACTATCCAAACTATGCAGATCGCAAGGAGAAGACTAGCAATGGATCTGGACCCAAGAATGTCAACACGGTGACCGCAAGCAACACTAGAGATGGGTATGGTAATTTACTACTATTTTTTCAGTATTCTAATCTACTAGTTAGTGGCTTGATACGGATGCTAATGTTCATGTGTGTGCTGACATCTCTATGTATTCTTCTTACCAGGTCGCTCGGGGTTCTTTCGTCCTAATGGAGAATGGGTCACATGATTTTGTTCATGGTGTTGGCACGGTAAATCTGAAGTTTACTTCGGGAAAGATCGTGCAGCTGAAGAACATGAGTGCAGCTGAAGAACGTGCATCATGTCCCTTCTATCAACAAGAATTTCGTGAGCGGTTCCTTTTGTGTAGGAATGGTTTTAAGGTAGTTTAGAGTCCAATAAATTAGTACTGTCTAGCATGGATAATTTGTTGGTAAAGGATATGATAGTGGAGGCTTGTTCCGCTTTTTCCTTGCAGAATTTTGCAATAAGTCACTGAACCATATTTGCGATGGCGTTAATGATGATGCAGTGTTTGGCATTCTCGCTTATATCATGTTAATTTTGGTTTAATGTCTTAGCTTTCCAGCATGTGTTTAATTCCAAATTTCATAATTGCCAAAGGTTCTAAGTGCCATAGCTGTGTGCAATCGAAGCAACATCAAAAAAGTCACAAGTTGGTTGAGGAGAGAAACTTGGCACCTCTAGAACTCATACATTCTGATATCTGCGAGATAAATGGTGTGTTGACAAAAGGTGGAAAGAAATATTTCATGATGTTGATTGATGATGAGACTAGATTTTTCTATTTTTATTTATTGCAAACTAAGAATGAAGCGTTAGATTATTTTAAAATCTATAAAGCCGAAGTTGAAAATCAACTAGCGAGAAAGATCAAACTTCTCAGGTCTGATCGTGATGGCGAGAATTTCTCCAAAATTTTTGATGAATTCTATGAGGAACATGGTGTTATTCATGAGAGGATGCCTCTCTATTCACCCAAATCAAACTTGGCTACTGAGAGTAAAAAGTGCAACCTGACTGACTTGGTTAACGCCATATTGGACACTGCTGGTTTATCTAAGATATGGTGAGGGGAGGCTCTGTTGACTTCATGTCATGTCCTGAATATAGTTCCAAATAAGAATGTAGATCAAACACCATATGAGATGTGGATTGGGAGAAAACCATCGCTTTCTTATTTGCGCACTTGGGGTTGCTTGGCGAAAGCCAATGTACCTATTCCGAAGAAACACAAGTTGGGACCTAAGATAGGGGATTGCGTCTTTCTATGGTATGCTCAGCAGAGCATTGCTTATAGATTTTTAGTTAAATCTGAGGTACCTGATATGCGTGTTGATACTATTATGGAATCTCACGATACAATATTTTTTTAGAATATGTTTCCAATGAAAGATATACATAGCATTTCTTGATTTTCTACTAAGATAACTCCTAAACCTACTGCACCTACTGAGTTTTCTGAACAACCTGTTGAGAATGAGGAAATCCTTGAGAAGGATGAAGGAAATCCTTGAGAAGGATGACAGTGAAGCTCCTAGGAAAAGTAAGAGACAGAGAGTTGTAAAATCCTTTGGTGATGATTTCACTATGTACCTTATAGATGACATTCCCACGTCTATTGTAGAGGCATACACATCTCCTGATACTGATGATTGGAAAGAAGCTGTTCATAATGAGATGGGCTCGATTCTATCCAATGGGACCTGGGAACTAACTGAATAACCCCATGGTTGCAAACCAGTTGGTTGTAAGTGGGTGTTCAAGAAAAAGCTTACGCCTGATGGTACTACTGAGAAGTAGAAGGCTCGGCTTATGGCCAAAAGTTACACACAAAGGAAGGAGAAGGCTTCTTTGACACTTACTCACCCGTTGCTAGATTGACCACTATTCGAGCACTACTTTACCTAGCTGCTTCATATGGTCTTATCGTACATCAAATGGACGTTAAGATAGCTTTCCTAAATGGAGAGTTGGATGAGAAGATTTACATGGATCAGTCAGATGGGTTTGTAGTTGAAGGTCAAGAAAGCAAGGTGTGTGTAAGTTGTTAAAATTCTTATATGGTCTTAAACAAGCACCTATGCAATGGCATGAGAAGTTCGATAAAACCTTGACTTCTGCGGACTTTGTCATCAACGAGGCTGATAGATGTGTGTACTATCGCCATGGTGGGGTCAAGGAGTTATGTTATGCCTGTATGTGGATGAAATACTGATTTTTGGCACAAATATTAAGGTGATTAATGATGTCAAGTCTTTCTTGTCAAAGAGTTTTGATATGAAAGATCTGAGAGAAGCTGATGTGATCCTTAACATTAAGCTTATTAAGGATGAGAATGGGATTACTTTGTCACAATCCGATTATGTGGAGAAGGTCTTGAGCCGGTTCGGTTACATGGGTAGCAAGCCATCTCCAGTACCATATGATCCCAGTGTGATACTTCGCAAGAACAATAAAATTGCTAAGGATCAATTGAGGTAGTCTCAAATTATTGGTTCACTCATGTGCTTAGCTGGCGTAATAAGACCCGACATATCTTTTGCTATGAGCAAATTGAGCAGGTCCATGTCAAACCCAGGTTCTGATTATTGGCATGCACTTGATCAGGCTATGCGCTACTTGATAGTTACTACGAGCTATGGGATTACTATTCACACGGTTTTTGATGCAGATGAGCTGTATGCCACGAGTGGGTATGTGTTTACCCTAGGAGGTGGTGCGATATCATGGAGGTCTTGCAAACAGACCATTTTGACGAGGTCAACCATGGAAGCAGAACTTACTGCTCTAGACACAGCCACTGTTGAAGCAAAGTGGTTGCATGAGCTGTTGATGGACTTGCCTGTGGTTGAAAAACCAGTGCCGGCTATCCTTAGGAACTGTGACAATCAAACAATGATAGTCAAGGTTAATAGTGCTAAAGATAATACGAAGTCATCAAGACACATCAAGAGACGACTGAAGTTAGTCTGGAAGTTGAGAAACTCCGAAGTGATAAGTGTGACTTATATCTCAACAGAGAAAACCCTGGCAGATCCTTTCACAAAAGGGCTTTCACGGATGTGATTGAAAATGCATCGAGGGAGATGGGTATGAGACCCATATAGGTTGCCATAGTAGTAACCCAACCTTTATGATTGGAAATCCCGTGAATTAGGACCTGGGAAGAACAAGCTATTGCTTAATTGAGCAGAGTAACTTTTAACCCTCTCTAAGTGAAGATGCAATACTCTCAAATGATGTAAGGCAGGTTGGCTATACACCTTAATGTGTTTCTATTAGGGTTTGATAAGCAAAGGTGCTTTCCCTATAGAGCATCCTTGAAATAACACACATATATGAGCCTACTGTTAAATGTCATAGTATATGAGATTTGGGTAACCTCCAGCAAACTCAAGCTCATGAAGAGACCAGTGAGTATGACATATATGCTCCATCCAAGGGGTAAGCTACTGGCAGCCCTGTACTGGTTACGACTTTGAGTGAAACTTGTTCGCAGAAAACTAGCAATTCAAGGCATAGTCCATTGTCAAGTTGTGAATAAGTGTAGCTTGAAGCTCTAGGCGGAAGTTCAACTTAACAGTCTTTGCTGAAACACTAGTATATCAAACAGTGGTAAGAATAGGCAAAATTCTAAATAGGTATTTGAGATCTGGTGGGGGATTGCTGGAATTTTAGTGGGCTTGGCCCATTAATAATTTTAGAAATTCTAGTAAATCTCAAAGGCCCAGTATGCAAGAGGATGTGGTGCAAGTTTAGTCCCAACTTGCTAGTGGAAGAGAGGGATAGCAGTTGGCTTTTCCATATATATATATGACCCAACAGCCTCCACTAAAAATACATCAAAACGAGCTAGGGTTTTGCCTCTTCTCGTTGCAGCACCGCCACCGTAGCCTTCTCAATCCCGAGCACCGACATGTACCGTCGAATCGGAGAGCAGGTCTCCAAAACCCTTTGCCTTTGGGATCCTGCACCGGGAGAGGGCGAATAAGGTTTTTGGGAAGTGCTTCACGTGACTCCTCAAGATCTTCACCACGGCGCGTTTTCCACCCAACTCCGTTGCCTCATGGGCCAACCGCCTTTGTCGTCTACAGCAGCAGTGGTTTGTCGTCATTAGCCCTCTAGCCAAGACTCAGTACATGTTCTGTGATCTGATCTACTTCTTAATGAAAGTGCATTTGGCCCCCTAAGTGGATTTTTGGTGTTGATGACATGCATAATTAAGGAGCTAATAAGTTTTATCGAGCTAATGAATATGTTAAAATTTGCTGAAATAAAAAAGAGGAAGAAAAGTCCCAATTTATTTGAAATACGTTGTTGGAGCACAAATAAATACTATATAGGGGGACGCAAAGAGATTGCTTGAAGATGTCAAAGTGCTTAATTGAGATGCTAACCACCCAAGAGAGACACAAAATCACACACTTGTGCACCTAAGTTTCTCACTGATTCAGTGTTTGTCAGAAGTTCTGACCATGGGTCGGAAGTTCCGACTCCTGCTGGAAGTTGCTTGATAGTTCCAACATGGGCTCCTCGGCCGGCTATTTTTAATAGGGTCGGAAGTTCCAAAAATCACTTAACCAGCCTGCTAACGGCTAGTTTTTGGGGCTCGGGTATATATACCCCCTCAGCCCGTCCTTCATTTGTTGCTGACTCTTCACAAACACAGCACCTCCACAAGCTCCAAATCCTTCTCCCCACTCCCTCCAAGAGGTTGATTTGAGTTAGGGCTGATGAGAGCAAGATTGAGGTATGAGGCTTGAGCATTTGAGTGAGAAGGTAGCCACGTTCATCTCAAGAGCACTTGAAGCATCTTCATCCATCGATTCGCGTTTGTTACTCTTTAAGCTTGCTTCTAGACGGTTTGGCATTGCCCGGTTGAGCGTCCTCTTGTGTGCGTGCGCCCCGCGAAATTTGTGTCACCCATCCATTGTGGATTTCATAGTAAAGTGTTAGTGGAAGGCATGACTCTTTGTGAACTCCTCAACGGAGATGTAGCTTCCTTAGTGGGAGTGAACTTCGAAAACAAATCTCTTGTATCTTGTGCTTATTGTATTTATTTAGTTCTTGTTGACTTAGAATTTGTTTTGTGTTGATTTACATACTCAAGTTGTTGTGCTTGCAAAGATTACCTACAGAAGTCTCCTAGTATCATGGCACAACTTTTGATTTAGCCAAGTTCTGCAGTTTTAAATTTAATTTTGAATTTCGTATAAGAACTTTCCTTTTGTCGGAAGTTCCGGTCCAGTGTCGGAAGTTCCGACCCATCGGAACATCCTACACAGGGTCGGAAGTTTCAACAGGTTTAACCTTCTTTCTTTGATAGGACGGATTATCTCAAGTGGTCTTATGATATGAAAATGCATCTCGACATGCTTCACCCCTCTACTTGGCAAGTTGTTGTAGGTGTGACTCCAACTAATGGTGTACCCACGGCCGAACAAGCTCAAGACTACTTACGCAATTCACAAGTCATGAGGGTCATCACAAGCTCTCTTTGTGCTCAAGAATTCAACAAGATCTGCAATGTTGAAATAGCCAAGCAAATTTGGGACACATTGAGAGAGGCTCGTGAAGGAACTGATGAAGTTAGAGAGGGCAAGATGGACTTGTTGTAAAGAAAATTAGAGCACTTTGTTATGCCTGATGAAGAAATCGTGAGGCAAATGTATGATAGACTAATGATCCTTGTATCGGACATTAGATCTCTTGGAAACATGGAATGGGATGATCACAAAGTGACAAAGAAGTTGCTTAGGGCTTTCACACCAAGGAGCTCTACTCTTGCAACAATGATTACAAGCTTATGGAGAAATTGGAGAAAATGAGGGAGTGCCTCGATATGCAAGAAGACTTGCTCATCCTTGAGAAGGAGAGAAATCTTGCCTTAGAGAAAGCTCTTGCCGAAGAAAAGGTGAAGGTTGAAAAATTGGCTATTGACTTGTCTCTAGCTAATGATTCAAATGAGAGGATATATAAGGAGAACACTTTGATAAATGAATCTCTAGCTTCCCTAAAGGCCGCTCATAGTGAACTTCAAGAAAGCTTCTCATGCTTAACGACTAAATACAATGGTCTTGAAGTTAGCTATAATGCTCTTTGAGAGAGTGCCAAAACCAATTCCAAAGAAACTCTTAACTCCAATGTCTCCACAAGTGAATGTTGCTCCAAATGCTATAAAATTGACTTGCAAGCTTGTGTTATTAACATGGCAAAGCTAGAGAAGATGATCTAAGCAAAGGATGCTCAACTTGAGAGAATGAACATGCTAGTAAAGAATGGATATGAAGGCAATATCAAGCCTAAACCTAAGATTAACTATATCAATGGAAGATATCCTAACAAAAAGGATGGGTTTGTACATTATAAGGGAGAAAAGGTAAATGACCACAAGGTGGTCAAAGGTAAGGAATGTGTCATGTTCACAAAAGAAGCAAATATTGAGGACTTGATGAACATTGCTCATGGTGTGACAACCACAATTCCCTCCCAAGTCAAGAAAAGTGTTGAGGCTCCCATCAAGGACAAGGTTGCCAAGCATGAGCCATCACCAAGATACACTACCGACTACATGGTGATAATGGACTACAATGGTAAAACAGTGGTCAAGTATTTTGGAGCTTACACTAAGAAGGCCATTCTTAGAAGTGTGTGGGATCCAAAAGTTTATCCATCTAACCCACAAGGACCCAAATATTTTTGGGTACCTAAATTCCAAGCTTAACTTGTTTTGTAGGCCTACTCCTCCAGTGGCACTGCATGGTTGCTTGATAGTGGATGCTCAAATCATAAGACCGGGGATAGGAACTTGTTCACATATCTAGAGCTTCATGATGTACCTAAAGAAACAATTATCTTTGGAGACAATAGAAAAGGGGATGTGATTGGTTTGGGTAAAATTGCTATCTCTCATGACACTTCAATTACAAATCTTTATTTGGTTGAATCTTTGGGATACAATTTGTTGTTAGTCTCACAACTTTGTGAGAAAGGCTTCAATTTTCTCTTTACTAATGCGGGTGTGACCGTCTTTAAAAGGAAGGATTCCTCTATTTCTTTTACGGGTTGTTTGAAGGGCAAACTCTACCTTGTTGATTTCTCAAAAGAGAAGGTTGAGCCCGAAACTTGTTTAGTGTCGGGGGCAAATATCACGGATCCCCCAAAGAACATTTCTTAGCAAGCTGATCGCGGATTAGCTCCCTCAAAGTACGCGGCTTGGGCCAGCTTGGCCGTCAAGTGGCCGCAGAACATCCCACCGAGAGAAGGGGCACCGACAGCCGAACACGAAGTCGCCTCGCTCGACCCCATGGGTAAGGGATCGGGCACGTCCGCCTCGCCCGACCCCAACGATCAGGGGTCGGGCACGTCCGCCTCGCCCAACCCCAAGGCTGAGGGGTTTGGCACATCCACCCCAAAGGCATGGGGCCCCTAGGGACCTCAAGAAGTGATGGGCCAAACTGGAGGACGAACCTCTAGAGTAAGGGTAGGTAAGGATGTGCAGTGACATGACCTCCAGAAAGGACAAGCTACTACGACAAGCCCCGGCCGTCCACCGCGCCAGGGGTCAAGCCATAAAATGCGTCGGGGGGCTCCCATCGCCTGTCTCGGCAGGGCGCACGTCACTCGTCCTGCGGCCTAGCAGACCCGCGCCGCCCGTTCCATTAGAGCGCACGCCGCATGTCACACCAATGCACGGCATAGGAGCGCCTCCGTCATCATCTACAGGGCTAGCAGGGACCATGCGAAGAAGAGGAGAGGCGGTAGGATCCCAGGGATCTCTCTCTCTCTCTCTCTCTATCCACTCCCTTCCCTTTGAATTATAAAAGGGGAAGGGAGACCCCCCGCCAAGGGGACCGAACGTTCAGATTTACATCCTCACACGCACACTCCATCAGAGACTTGGGAACCCCTTCCCTCTTCGCCCGTTTGTAACCCCTACTACAAACCTAGTGCAAGAGCACAAGTGGCTTGAACTGGACGTAGGGACATTCTCCTCGAACCAGTATCAACCCACATGTATTTCTTGCTCACCATCCGGGCCAGACGCGTAATCACATAATTTACTAGTGGGTGGTTTGAAACATCAATAGTTGGCGCGCCAGGTAGGGGATTTTGCACGTCTCGTCGACCTCTCCAGGCTGCGGATGGCCAACCACATTAGAGGATGGGCCCCGGGCGCGCTCATGTGCTTCGGGAGCTTAGACTTCATCATCAACACATGAGGGGGACCGGAGCAAATTTGTGTTCCTGTCCAGCCCGCACCACCAACCTTGACCCCGTTGTTGCCAACCTTGACCCCGTTGTCGAGGCGTTCGACGGAATGCAGTTGTGCGCCCTGGAGGATCGCGTCCTCGGGGTTAGTGGGCCCCTCAATTTCGACTATGCGAGTTTGGGGCATCAGCTCCATGTCTTCTTGGGTCCCCGACCGACCCAGGAGGACTTGCACCATGTTCTCTTCTCGCACGCCAACGTCACCACGCAGCTCTCCGGGGGAGAACCACTATCCCCGGAGATCCCGGCCAGCGGCATCCTGATGAGGTTTCCTTTTGGCCTGCGCAACGTGTGGAGGACGCACATCACCTCACCACGGTGCCTTTTGGTTCATACCCCACAGATGGCGAGTTCGTGGGGATGAAGGACTACGTCTCGGAATCCTTCCATGATCTCCTTGCGGGGTAATCGGAGGTGATCTCTAACTCTAGCTCCAGTGGAGGAAGCCACCACCCCTCGCAGGAATGCTTCATGGCGGGTGTCCCCGAAGGGCGTGTCGAAGATGCCCACATCGGGGAAACTCATTGGAAAGCTGTCGACGAGGAGTGGACTGAAACACAAATGCCCCCAGCAACCGTCGATGAGGAGTACTGGATGATGTACTTCGACGGATCGCTGATGAAGCAAGGAGCCGACCTGGGCCTAGTCTTCATCTCCCCTTTTGGCGTGCGCATGAGGTACGTAATCCGCATCCATTTCCCCACTTCAAATAACGTGGCTGAGTATGAAGCACTCATCAATGGCCTACGCATCGCCATCGAGCTGGGCATTCAACGACTCGATGTTTGGGGTGACTCTGGGCTTGTCGTCGACCAGGTCATGAAAGCGTCGAGCTGCCCCAACCCCAAGATGGCCTCGTACTGCTAGGAGGTCAAACAATTGGATGGTCTCGAGCTCAACCACTTCCCGCGATGACTCAACAAGGCAGCTGACACACTAGAAAAAATGGCGTCAAACTGCCAGCCCATCCCGCCTCGCATCGTCGCCTGCAACTAGTACAAACCTGCTATGTGGAGTTGGACCGGGCCGAGGGCAAGCTGCCTGCCTTGGGCTCGGGTGCTGGTCACGCCTACCCTGCCCGACCCCGAGGTCATGGAGCTTGACGAGGAACCAACGGCGGAGCCCGACACTCCGGTCAACCAGAGACTGCATTACCTCGATTATCTCCTCCGCAAGGTGCACCCTACCAACCAAACAGAGGCTCGACAGCTCGCATGCCGCGCTAAGTCCTTTGTCATCGTCGAAGGGGAGCTTTACAAGAGAAGCCACACTAGGATCCTGCAGTGCTGCATTTCGATCAAGCAAGGTAACCAGCTACTGAAAGACATCCATAGTGGGGTCTGCGGGCACCACGCCGCGCCGAGAACCCTGGATGGGAACACTTTCCGCCAGGGATTTTACTGGCCGACGGCGGTCGTCGACGCCGAACGGATCATGCGCACCTGCGAAGGGGAATACTATGCTCGGCGGACCCACCTGCCGGCTCAAGTGTTCTAGGCAATCCCCATCACATGGCCATTCGCGGTCTAGGGGCTCGATCTGGTCGGGCACCTTAGGAAGGTGCCCTAGGGTTACATGTACTTGCTTGTCGCTGTTGACAAGTTCACAAAGTGGATCAAGGCCAGGCCGATTGCGACAATCAAGTCTGAGCAGGCCGTGGAATTTTTGCTCGACATCATCCATCGCTTTGCAGCACCAAAATCCATCATCATGGACAATGGTACACAGTTTATGAGAAAAAATTCCTCAAGTTCTGCGATGACTACCATATCCGAGTCGATTGGGCCACCGTGGTGCACCCCCGCATGAAAGGGCAGGTCGAACGCGGGAACGGCATGGTCTTATAGGGGTTCAAGCCTAGAACCTTCAATCGATTGAAGAAGTTCACTGGGCGGTGGCTTGCTGAGCTCCCCGCGGTTCTCTTGAGCCTCAGGACGTCCCCCAGTCGAGCGACCGGTTTCACCCCTTTCTTCATGGTCAACGGTTCCGAGGCAGTGCTCCCGACCGACCTAGACTATGAAGCGCCTAGGGTCAGGGCGTACAACGAGCAAGGAGCAGAGGCGCCCCAAGAAGTTGCGATGGACTAGCTCGACGAGGAGCATGAAATCGCACTACTTCGATCGGCCAAGTACCAGCAGGCGCTGCGATGAAACCACGGCCGCCGAGTGTGGGATCAGGCGTTCAACATCGGCGACTTGGTGCTATGGCTCGTCTAGAGCAACATGGACCGTCACAAGCTCTCCCCGCCCTGGGAGGGGCCCTTCATCATCGCTGAGGTGCTCCGGCCAGGCACCTACAAGCTATAGACCCTCGAGGGCGAAGTATATTCACCAACGCTTGGAACATGAACAACAACGTTGCTTTTACCCTTAGTATTTTCCAAGCTATGTAAATTTTCATGTTGAATGGTCGAGCTGTGCTGCGAAGAATTTTTCTTTCACTCTGCTGCTTTTTAGTGACGCTCGACCCCAACCACAGCAGAGGGTCGGGCCTCACTCGGGGGCTATCAGGGCCATACCCACTTAAAATCCCTTATGCCCAACCCGTTCCTACAATTGAGGCAAAAAAGAAAATGCAAGTTATGAAGCACCACGCTCTGAGTAAAGTTGGTCGGACTGCTAGAAACCCATGCCCCAGCGGCTACGGTGGTTTTGCTCACCAACATGATCAGAGTCCTCTCACTCGCACCTCTTTTCCCACTTCCCCAATATTAGGAATAGTCGGACGTCTTTAAATTTCCTCGCCGAAGGCCCTCCCGGCAAAAATTCAAAAGTTTAAAAGTTTACATAACTTCAGGCGTCAAGGCCCAGTTCACCGCTAAAATTAAAAACTAACTACTTAAGAACGATCTCCTCCTCCATGTTTGTAGCCAAGACCGGCGTGAGAGGGGCCACCTCTTCTTCGATCTGGTCCAACTCGGCGTCATCGTATCCAGGCATGAAGCCTTGGCTCATCGCCTGCAGGTCGATGTTCTCGTAATGGGAACGCGTGATCGCAAATGACCACTGCACGCCGAGGTGCAGCGCCCGCTTCGCCATCCCATGCACCCAGTCCATGACATTGACAACCTGGACCACAGGAGAGCTCATTCCCGGCTCCGAGGTCATCTCGAAATCGTTCAAAACCAGCCCAACGGCGGTCCGCAAGGTGTCGTGCTTGCCAGATTCCTTGCGGAGCATGGCGTTCGCCTCGCCGAGCTCCCTCTCCAAGCGTCGGCACACACCACCTCCTCTCCAAGGTTCCCATCAAGCACTATCCATACACATGCCAATGATGTCAAAAAGCTTGCCGAGAAACATTGAAGGAATGGTTATGGCGAGCGAGCTCTTACCATTCACTTGGTCTTGAACCTTAACTGCCTCGGCATTAAGGCGAGCAATCTCTGCACGCCCGGTAGCAACCTCCATGACGAGATCGCCAGCCATCGCCTCAACTTGAAGCTTTCGCTTTGCTTCTTCGGCGCACTCTTGCTGAAGGAGCGCCACTTGCTGCTGGGCACCTGCTAGGAAGAAAAATTAAAACACACCGCGACCGAGAAACTGACAATCCGAGGGGAACAGGAGAAGGATCTTACTCACAAGATTTCCCTGAGCGGCCCGCTCCTGCTCCTCCCGCTCCTCGGACAGGCGCACGACGGTGTTGTGCTCTCGGTCGGCCGCCTTGAGCTTGCCGCGGAGCTCATCCATGGCACCAACCAACTTGTTCCCGCACCCCGCGCAATTGCTCGAACGCCTCGGCATCTACAAGCACCTTGGCTCGGGCATCGGCCGCATCCTGGTCGGCCATAGTGAGTTGCTCTGCCAGCTCCGTGCACCATCGCGCCTATTCGACACGTCGATCCCAGCTGCAATTCATGAGGAATTGCGAAGAAGAAATATGTCAGATGTGCCCAAAAAGGGCGCGAGGGTCAAGGGTGCCGACGTGTCATACCTGGCAGCTCGGGACAACAACATCACGCAACATGTTGGGTATGGCGGACAGGGCTCCTGAGATGCTCCGCCACTCCGCATCCTCCACCTCATCACCCAGAGTGAGGATCACCGCAGCCGGGTCTCGCGACTCCTGGGTGCCTCCCCGCGTGGGCAGATCAACGCCCGTTTGGGCCAAGGACGGCGAGGCCCTCCCACCATGGCTGGGGTTGGCCACTCCCGTCAACGCCAAGGGAGCAGGCACCATCTGCGACACCAACTTTGCGGAGACGGTCCCGGCCGCCTCGCCACCAACGACCGAGGCCTCCTCTTGGGCGACCGCCATGACCTCACACGGTGGCGGCTCCTCCCGCGCTATCTCCTTAATTGTTCGCCCCACGGAAGACACATCAGCCCGACGGGGCAACGGCGCCATCTGCACCTCAACCTTAGGGAGTGAGTCAGGCACGCCCTCCCCTGACCCCTCCTCGATGAGCATTGTTGACGGCAGCACTTCATCCACGGGTGCGTCTTCTTGTGATGGACCCTCATCCACCATCTACGGTGCCGGGTTCATAAGCGCTGCGTCTTCCTCGGTGCCCTCCATGCTTGGCCCCGATGGAACGCCGACCGCACTCAGAGCCGACCGCCGGAGTGCGAGGACCTTCCACGATGCCACCACCAGGGTACCCGCTCGACCTCCGGCACTGTAGCAAACTCCCGAGGGCGGTTAGTACACCATTGGCGGAGAATCACCAGCCATGAAGGAGCAAGGTGATCATCGACTCACCGGGACACCACCATACGAGGGTGTTTCAGGGTCGGGCCTCCCGACCCTAACTCTGCCTCATCAGCATGCTGTTGTTTGGGATCCCCCACCTGCGCGAGAGCTTTTGACGGGGTGATGCGATCCATCTCCACCATCGTGCGCGCATCCTCCACCTGCCGCGTGGGGCAGGCATAGGGCTGGAGGGCACCTGCGCTGATGGGGTGTCGCGCTCCATCTCCATCACCTCCATGCGCGCAGCAACCCTGCTCCGTCAGGGCAGGCATCAGGCTGGAGGGCCCTGACGCTGACAGCTAGAGGGATGGCCCCACATTGTCGTCACGCGCCAGCCTTTTCCCAAGGAATGATGCCCCCGTCCTCCTCCTCCTCCTCTTCATCATCATCGTCGTCATCCTCCTCTGCCTCCTCGTCCGATCTCTACTGGCGCTTCCCTCGCTGCAGCTTTGCGCGCTCCCACGCTTCCTTCTTCACCTTCTCCGCATCCTTCTTCTTATTGCGTGCCTCGTCAGCTGCATGGTTCGCCACTCACGTGGTTTCATCCTCGGGCAGTGGCGCGCGGGAATCTCGGAAAGGGCTAAACTGACCCTACAAACGCCGACCCACGAAGTCAAGAGTAAGAATCAAGAAAAAGAGCAAAACACAATGAGGAGGTCGGGAAATACTCACCAGGTCGATGAACCCGTTGTCGGGACGCATCGCCGGGTGACCCTCGACCGGGAAGGTCGCGTCAGGCTCTTCCAGCGCCTCTTGGATGCACTGCTGGATCTCCGAATTTGGAAGCAAGCTGTGGGCAAGCACTGTGCCCTCCAACCGCACTCCAGGCGCCATCTTGAACAGTGGAAGCGCACGAGCCTCGAGTGGTACACCCCGATGCCGCTGGTGCTGCAAAGGCCATGGCCGTTCAGGTATGTGATGGTGCCCAAGAGCGGGGCGAGCCTCTTCTTCTCCTTGTCCACAAGCCCCCGCGACCACACCAGCGGAGCCACCGCAATGGTACGGCCAGTGAAGAGTGGGAGAGGGGCGGCGTTGTAGTTCTTGATGTAGAACCACCGCGAGTGCCACCCTTTGTTCGACTTCGTGGTGGCAATGGCCATGTACTCCTGCGCCCGAGGCCCGCGGAGATGAATTCCGACACATCCTATCGAGGGCGTTAATCCATCCCTTTTCTTGACCAGGGAGACGGCGAAGAAGTACCTCCAGAGCTAGAAGTGAGGTTCGATCCCTAGGAATCCCTCATACAGCGAAATGAAGGCTGCAATCTACTAGATCCCGTTCGGGTTGAGGTGCTGCAGCTCTAAATGATAGTGATGAAGGAGCCCCCAGAAGAAGGGATGTGGGGGCGTCCCAAACCTGCGCTCGTGGAAGTGCGTGAAGGAGACAACATAGCCATCGCGCGGCGCCGGCAACTCCTTGTGGCCAGGTACGAGCCACTCCTCCGCAGCGGACCGCGGGCAGAGAAGCCCACGCTTGATGAGACCCTCCAGGCGTGACCGGCTCACGTCCGAGCAGTACCACAACACCATTGTTGGGCGGTGAAACAGGGTGGGGAGCTCTCGTAGGGAAAAGGGCGCAGAGGAGGGAGGCGGCTTGGGAAGATGGCGGCGAGGCGACGAAGAGGGTAGGACGATGAAAGAGTGTGGAGGTGGCGGAGGGGCTGAGAGCCCTAATTATAAGCGAGGGAAGTGGAAGGCGAACCGGCGCCTCGACCCCCACGACCACCATAATGACCGCTTTCGTCGTGTCCTGGCCCCCCCCTAGCAAGGAGGGATACGGGCTGAAAATGCCCTCGACGGCCCATTAAAGTCCGAGGGTTCAAAGGTTAGCCCGCGAGCGGGTTCACAACCACCCCCGGGCACCACCAGAGTGAGGTGCGAGGACGGATGGGCCTGCTAGCAGCCAGCACGTGGGTGCGCAAGCGCCACGGGCATCCTGACCCGTGTCCAAGTCTTGACTAGGACAAGATCCGTGGTTTTTCTCCGAAGAAAGGCAGCGAGCCGTCAGGACCGATTGAATGGAACTAATAACTATATGGATTGGCCGTCGAGAGTTTGGAGTCAGTCACTAGCTGACCCAAGCTGGATCCCCTCAAATGAGAGCCAGGGCCCCACTCGGATTGACCGTTACCAGCTCACCGAGCACTGCGTTTCGACCTACGAGGAAAAACGTGGCACGGCTCAGGCTTTCCGTCCTAACGACAAGGACGCTTGAAGGGAGACGATCATAAGAAGAGACGGCCGCCCAACCGGTCTCCCACTAACACGTGGGGGCTCGGGGGTCGGACTCGTAAGGAGACCGAACGCATGGTCGCATCCAAAGTAATGGCGAGAGTTGAAAGGAAAATCCTGTTCTACCCTTCGGGCCCCTCCCAAGTAGGAAAAACCCCAAGACGGCATCCGACCCTTCATGGGCTCGGGGGCTCCACCGGTGTGCGAAACCAGACATAGAAACATCCTTCTTTTATTCCAAATTTAGGGGGAACGATTACATGGTGCACTCCGGGTGCTTTATAACGAAAACCATGAAACCTAGATTTACCAAAACGACCCACACTTTGGACGGAGAAGGTAGCCGGCCATGGGCCGTGCACGAATACAAACGACTTAAGCGCTACGTTGCAGTCCGTCCACTAACAGCAACCAACAGGGGGCCGGGATCCAGCTCGAACAAGCCGAACCTTAGCTTTACGAGGCCTGGCTCTACAATACATTCTTGAAGGACTTGCCGCTTGGACTTGGCGCCGCAACCAGGAGCCCAGCACCGCTATTTATAGCCACGCCCGGGCAAGGCCACGACGCAGGGCCGAACGGGCAAGAGACCAAGCAGCCAGCATTGAAAGGGTCCACCTACCCCGGTCCTCTTGAGTGACTGCAGCCCCGACGGGACAACACGAGATAAGACGGGGCAAAAGAACACAAGCCAGGACGGGAGCAAGCGATAGGTGTCGCACGAGCCCGAGGCGAGCGAGGACGGACGCAGCAGGAGAGCACACGCCATGCCACTAGGTGATCACCAAAGCTGTCACCAGCCATAGTCGGCGGGCGTAAGAGACGAGACCCGATGAAAAGGCGCTTTAACCAAGGCATCATCACGGGGCACCTCCTGGATATGCTAGCTGACCCTCCGTACGAATCTCCAATTCGCCTAAAGGCTCGGGGGCTACACCCACTGGGTGCGCTCGCGTACCCAGTGAGATAGGAGGAGGGAGAAGCTCTATGCAGTCGCATCAAGTGAGATAGGAGGAGGGAGGAGCTCTATGCAGTTGCATCAACCAGGACATGAAGATGAGCACGCCAGCAGGACCCTCTGCACGAATCTCTAATTCTCTCAGAGGCTCGGGGGCTACACCCACTGGGTGCGCTCGCGTACCCAGTGAGATAGGAGGAGGGAGAAGCTCTACGCAGTCGCATCAAGTGAGATAGGAGGAGGGAGGAGCTCTATGCAGTTGCATCAACCAGGACATGAAGATGAGCACGCCAGCAGGACCCTCTGCACGAATCTCTAATTCTCTCAGAGGCTCGGGGGCTACACCCAGTGGGTGTGTTCGCGCGCACCCACGTGAGCCTGACAAAGACAAGCCGCCTCCGAGTCATATCAACCCAAACACCAAGCTGGGAACGTGTTTGGACTAGCATGGAACTCGCTGCCTGGGTAAAGCGAAACCTCCGAGCCGCGCAGGGGCTCGGGGGCTACTGTCCGGGGCAAATATTATGAATCTCCCAGAGAATGTTTCTTAGGAAGCTGATCACATATTAGCTCCCTGAAAGTACGCGGCTTTGGCCAGTTGGGCCGTCACGATAGGTGCTTAGGTCTAACTTTTATAACATGACGGATACATATGTATCATTGTATAATTTAGTTGTATAGTACCTGATACGTGAAGAGTTACATATTTTAATGATCCTACCCTAACGTGACATGCTCAGGAAAGTGTACGTGGTAGATGGTAGCTGCATCTAAGTTGGCTTGTACATACGTAACGTATTTTAATGACATGATATAAGTGTGATTTTGTTTATGCAAGTGATATTAATATTAGTATTGTGTAACGTATGCGGTCGTTCAGATATATTTAATCTCTTACCTCTTGGAAGATAATATCGAAGTACTGTAAAGTTGGATTGCAATCAAGAAATTATTGCCAGTAATAACAAAGCCAGAACACTTTACTAGTAACTGATTTAACCCCACCTTAACATCTGGAGAGTTGAAACATCAAAAAAGTGTCACAGACGAACGAACCTCACCTCTTAATCCGGAGAGTTGGAAAGGCTTACTCTTTATGTCCAAAAACAAGTCACTTTAAGAATTCTATAACAGATTAATAAGAAGGAAACATGATCTTAGTTGTCCCTTTTATAAGCTATAGTTAACACTAATTGATTGTAGCATACACATGTACATACTAAATGGGGTAAAATGATTTATTTTAGGATAAGTTTTGAATCTTATAATTACTTACTTTTAAGACAGAGAGAGTATCTAGGAATGGAAACAAATATATCAAAAAAATCTATAAGAAAAACATATTTTGCACCTGCTCATATTAGGTCTTATCTCCACGTATTCCATATTGTGGAAGCAGGTAACGTGTAGTTGTGGAATTTTAGTGTTGGAATGTAAAAGTTGGAACAAAACTTCAGTGATACTATTTAGGTGTATTAAATAAAATCTGTTTATAAAACTTTTAGCATAGATAGGTGCTAATTCGCGAGATGAATTTAATGAGCCTAATTAATATATAATTTTCTATAATGATACTACACGTACTACAGTAACCATCCGCTAATCATAGATTAATATACCTTATTAGATTCGTCTCGCTAATTAGACCAGAGT
The DNA here is from genome assembly GCF_002211085.1 of Panicum hallii. NCBI lineage: Eukaryota > Viridiplantae > Streptophyta > Magnoliopsida > Poales > Poaceae > Panicum > Panicum hallii. Next base: position 38,868,670 of record NC_038043.1, read on the forward strand.
TGTATAACTAGTTTTTTAATTAGACTTTATAGCCCACGGGTTCTCAATTAGTTTTGTAATTAGATTTTATTTAATACTTATAAGTGATAAGATTGTCTTTAATGAGCCCTCTGAGCGCGTTTGGATTCTAGATGCTAAAATTTAGTCACGTCATATTGTATATTTCGATGCTAATTAGTTGGACTAAATAAGAGCTAACTATAAAACTAATTGCAGAATTTTGGACTAATTCGCTAGACGAATCTATTAAAATGAATTAATCTATAATTAGTACATGTTTACTCTGAAGAAGCAGCCATGTCAAGCAAACGGTGGAGCGCCAAAATCCCACTGGTTCCCTTCCGGCTTGACCTCGAAGTTCCTTAGTAGTTCGTTTGGTTTACAAAGGCTAAATTTTAGCCCCATAAAAATCTTGCCACTTAGAGCACTAAATAAAATTTGTCTAAATTTTTTTATAGATGGATGCTAATTCGTATGAACGAATTTAATAAATCTAATTAATCTATAATTTGCAACAGTAATGTTATAGTAATCATCCGCTAATTATGAATTAATATACCTTCATCTCGCGAATTAGCCCACAAAATTCTACAATTAATCTTATAATTAGATTTTATTTAATAATTTTAAATGATAAAAAGGTTATACCGCTGGACTACAATTTAGCGGCAGGAACCAACCACCCTCCGAACCAACACATCAGCGCATCCATCACATTCACGTCCACGTCGCGCGGCGGCCTTTTCCCACGCTGCTCCCGACACCTGTCGCCCCCTCGGCCACCCCGGCGCCCCACGCCTCCGCCCATCTCCCCCCGCGCGGCTGGCCCCACACGCACGAGTCCCGGCGCGGCACCAATTTTCAAAGCTGCCTGGCCTTGCGTGGCAGCAGGCCCGCGTTCCCGTCCCCGTCCATCCCTCGCCCACTCGCCCCGCCCAGCGCCGAGCCGCACCGCCCGCCGAGCCCACGCCGCCGCTGACCGCCTGACCCCGCGCGCGCGAGAGAGCGAGATCCCACGGCACCCACCCACCACGCCCCCCGCTCACCTCGTTCACCCCGAAACCGACACACCCCGAACCCGACGCCACCGTTTTTCACTGCGCGCGATCGCGACGCCCACTGCCGGCGACTTCCCCGTGCCATGCTACTCCGAACGTGTCGAGCGCCGGCGCCCACACGGAACCTGAACGGGACAGCACGTCCGCCGCGGGGGTGCGTTCCGCCGCGGTGGCGCCGCGCGTACCAAGCCTGACCGCCCCGGGCAAAAGCGGCCGGGCGAACGTGTCATGTCCTCCCCTTCTGGGCCGGGTCGCGCCGGGCGCCGAGTCAAACGGGACACGAGTCCTCGCGCCACCAGCGGGCATGGCGGCCAATCCCCGCCCGGCACGCACCCACCCACCCACCCACTGTGGCCCCCGCGGTGGCCGCCTTTCGAATCAAACCAGGCGGCATTTTGCCGGGTGGGGGTGTTCAACCAAAAGACGACGACGACCCCACCCGCTGACGGACGCGTGTCGCGCCGCTCCGGCGGCCGGATCGCCACCCGGATGCGGTGCGCCGGTCGTCGCGTCCAGCAGCGCCTCGCGTGGCCCAACCGCCGCTCGCCACCAGCGCCGGGCGGTTGCGTCGGGTTCGGTCTGCTGGTGCGCGATTAGATTGGACTAGACTCTGCAGAATAACGAAGATTAGACACGATAATAATGCGGGGCGCGCGTGCTGGTGCTTAGGACCGGCCGGCCAGCCGGCGTCACGTGTCGCGGGCCGGCTGAACAGCGTCGGCGACGTGTCGGGCGCGGCGAGCCCCGTGCGGGGGCTCGTGGACGGCCCGGATGTGGCGGAGGGACTTTAAAAAGGGCGCCCCGCACGGGGGTCCCTCTCTCTCAACTCTTCCCAGCGTTGCTGTGGTCTCCCTGGAAGCTTTGCTGGTCGGTGGGGGTAGTCGGGGAAGCTCTGAGGTGGGGGGTGCTGGTTGATGTCGATGGCGCAGGTGTGCTGTGACTCCGCGAGCGCGGCGGTGGTTGGGCCGGAGGCGGAGGCCAGGGCGAGGGCGCGCGCCGAGAGGCGGCGCCGGGCAGGGGAGGCCGGGAGGTGGAAGCACGCGCCGGCGGCGGCGGCGGCCGGGACGGCCGAGGCGGCCACGAGGAAGCGGCGCGTCGAGGCCGGAGAGCTGCTCGTGGCGCGGAAGCACGGGGCGGCGTCGGTGGCCGGGCGCATGAGGGAGATGGAGGACGCCGTGTCCGTGCGCGAGGCCTTCGCCGCCGGTGCCGCCGGGAGGTGCGACTTCTACGGGGTGTTCGACGGCCACGGCTGCTCGCACGTCGCCGAGGCGTGCCGGGACCGGATGCACGAGCTGCTCGCCGAGGAGCTGGCCGGCGGGGAGCAGCGGGAGCCCGCGGCCTGGACCGCCGCGATGGAGCGGTGCTTCGCGCGGATGGACGCCGAGGTCGCCTCCGCCGGCGGGCGCGCCGCCACCGCGGCCAGTGCCAGCTGCCGGTGCGACGCGCGCAAGTGCGACCACGTGGGCTCCACCGCCGTGGTGGCCGTGGTGGAGGAGCGCCGGGTGGTGGTGGCCCACTGCGGCGACTCCCGCGCGGTGCTCTGCCGCGGGGGCGACGGCGCGACGCCGGTGGCGCTGTCCTCGGACCACAAGCCCGACCGGCCCGACGAGCAGGAGCGGATCGAGGCCGCGGGCGGGCGGGTCATCTTCTGGGAGGGCGCGCGCGTGCTGGGCGTCCTGGCCATGTCCCGCGCCATCGGGGACGGGTACCTGAAGCCGTATGTGTGCTCGGTGCCCGAGGTGACGGTGGCCGAGCTCGCCGACGGCGACGAGTGCCTGATCCTGGCCAGCGACGGGCTGTGGGACGTGGTCAGCAACGAGGCCGCCTGCGAGGTGGCGCGCGCCTGCCTCCGCAGGGGCAGGGAGAAGTGGTGCGCCGAGGCCGCCGCGCTGCTCACCAAGCTGGCGCTCGCGAGGCGCAGCGCCGACAACGTCTCCGTCGTCGTCGTCGATCTCCGGCGGAAGAACCGCTAGCTCACTAGTACAGTGGGATGATGCACAAAAAGGATCTGGGGTGGTAGTAGCAGCAGCTAGCTAGGTAGTAGTAATTCTACTGATTGTTTTTTCTTCTTCTTTTTTTCCGTTGGAGATCAAGTATTTTCTCCCTGAATCAAAAAGTTCAGAGGAGCGCATGCATAGATGAATGAATTATTATGGTGTAACCGGAATTCGATCCGGATACCATGTGGGATGAAAATGAAGTTTTCAAAATCATCGGAAAAGCAGAGATGGCCTGACGAGAATTCGATGGATGTGATGTGATCCCATCTGAAACGAAGAGACAAGAACGACGGGGAAGATCATCTGAATAAACAACAAAGAGGGGGAGCACATCATAAACAAATTGAAGACTTCGAATCATCCCTGGATCTCTGAGTGACGGGAGACGGATTGTGCAACCATTATTTGCGTCGATTATTTAGTCGGTTCAGATTGTCAAGAAAATATTGTTGTAATCTCCAGAAAATTTGGCTTCCTTGCCCGATTGAACAGGATTTTGCAGGTCGGGTGGAGCACACTGATGAATTGAAAATTATGCGCTGAAAAAGGTGATCTCAATTAGCAAAGAACCGATCTGTACGCCTCTCGGGCCCAACTGAATGAAAACTATTGCACAGGAGGAAAAACCAGTCCACCTGCACGTCACTCGAGAGATCTTTCTTTCTCGGAAAAAAAAAAGTTGCTCCCAAACTCGTCATGCGTCAACGTTTGCGAGCGCGAACGCCCGTGAGAAACTTCCGCCCGGAATCCCGCCGGATCGGCAGCAGATCTCTCGCTGGCGCTCCCCGGCGGCGAGGCGAGACGGGCCAGCGCACGGCTCGGAGGGAGGGAAGCGCTTTCAAAATCGTGCGCTCCGACCACCGGGCACGGGCAGGTCAGGCGGAGGATCTTTTGCGTTCTCGGGGAAGGAACCGCCTGGTCCGGTGGGTGGTTGGGCTGGGCACGGCGGGGGCCTGATGCTCGTTCCGTTCCAGGTGTCCGTCCCAGCTGGTAGGACAGCTGACCGCTGCCGCGCTCCAGCTGTGGTGGGATTCGGCGAGGCGACACGTGGGGCGGAGGTGCCGGCCGGGCCCGCGCGCGCGAGCTGGCGCACGCTAGGCGACACGCATCTGCTGCGCCTGCGCGCGCCCGGAAGGTTGGGGTCGACCGGTGGAGGGCTCGAGGCCTGCGAGGTGGCGCGAGCGAGCTTTTCTAGTAGTAGGATCGACGAGCGGCTGCTGGGCTGATGGATCGGCGGGCGGGCGGGCCACTGGGAATCTGAAGCCTTCTCTCTCGCCATGAAGCACAGCTCTACCAGTAGTTTCCCAAAAAAAAAAGGATGTATATCCCGGGCAACACAGCAGACATAATTTTGTGAAACTCAAATCACGTGGAACACAGATAATAGGGCAGGCATTTCCTTTTGTGCCTGAAAAAAAAGCGCAAACAAAAATTAACAAGCATGTCTGAGCCCAGGTTCGAACTGGGGACCTTTAGTGTGTGAGACTAACGTGATAACCAACTACACCACCCAGACAAGATGCTCAGCCTTCTCCTGTTTCTCTACATATTAGTTCATTAAAACTGTAGCTCCACTTCCACTTGCCTTGGCACAAGGACCTTAGTCGAGGTAAAACCCTATTTACATTCCCCATATTCTTTTCTGGGCAAAAGCTGCTCGTTCACTCTTTTTTATTTTGCCTGTTGCGCCTGCACATGTTGAGAATATGGTAATTTGGACCTGCCGCTGTTAATGCATATGGACCGGGCCAGAAAGAAGCCCAGAAGCCTGTGTTTTCTTTCAGGTTAGTCAGAGGGCCATTTGGGCTGATGTCAGTTATATAAGCACTGCCTCACAGAAATTGACCCGGCCCAGTATTCCCACAAAATACAGATAAGTTGGATCCACGTCCACGGCCCGGTAATGCCCTGCTGCTGGGCCTGGGGACAGGCTGGCTTTCAAGCCTGTACGTGTATCATTGGCAGCAGTGAAGTGAAGGACATTTTCTGACGTGTGCCCCCTACCGATGAGCAGAATTCCTATTTCCTAGTGCAGAGTAGTAGTTCCACAGTTCCCTAGCTAGTTGGATTGTTGAAACGAACAGCAAAGAGCAAGCACTCCTGCATCATCATTCATCAGGACGGAGCCTGGCTGCTGCCGTTCTGAATTTTTGGTTCATGCCGCCCGCTAGGGCTTGCTCTGCTCGACAAACAGTACATTTCCAATGCCACCGATTATCAGCAGCGAAACATCTCTACAGTCAAGCTCAGTCACGTCAGCAGCTGGATCTCACTGGAAATATAATGCACGTGGCAGTAGTTCCGAGTAGTACATGTGTGCTAGATTCTGAGATTTGCAGCATGAAGATAATAAAGAAATGAAGGCTTGCATCATGGCTACCTTGACATTGTTCAGACACTGGCATGGCTTTGGATGTTCACATCTCTTTGGAGGGGCCATACCAAAAGAGCAAAACACATTGGCATGCCTTTGTATGTGATGTACATAAGAAAAAAAAAACCATGGCACAGTGTAGCGTGTGTGCCAGGGCAATAGATGTGATGGTAAGACGATATTAGTAACAATCATGTACAGACTGAAGAATACAAAATGCATCAGGCATGTATCACGTGCAAAACACAACTCGCGTTACCAACATTCAGATGGTAATGGGTAAGAGTTGACGATGTTTTTGTCCAATTTTTGGATTTCCTCTCAATTTCAAATTCGAGGATTATGGCACCATATTTTGTATGCCAACATTGTTGCTTCGGATTTTCTACTACACCACCATGTTTTGTGTTTCTCTGCTAGGTTGACAAGTTTAAATTGTCAGTGTCGCATGGAATGAAGATAAACAAACAAAAGCAAGCATGATGACTACCTTGACAATTTTCAGACACATGCATGATTATGTGTGTTCACACATCTGGAGTGGGCCATGTCAAAAGGCTACCAAAAGGAAATGGCACTTGTAGCAAGTGCGCCAACTACGTACTGCTTTTCTTCTCACTTGCATTTACCCTTATAGTTAATATCTCACACCATAAGTTACCTTTCTTTTGTTGCTTTTCTATTGTTTGCACTGTGTTGGTTTTGGCCATCATAGTTGGCAATCACAGGATTCCGCCGGCACTTGCGTCTCATTGGCTGCTCAAGGACTGAGGAGTCCAAGATTGCAGCTCCTAGAACCCTAGTGGGGTAGAGGTGCCTTTCGTCAAGAGGAGATTCATGGAGCCCACCACAAGCATGCGATTCTCCAGTTTCAATCATGGAGGGGTTCCATGAGTGTCATCTCAATGGGCTCCATGCAGATCATGCACTTACATTCTAATGTTCATTGCAGAATACAGTTCTAATGCACTTACTCTTGCCTGAAATTTACACTGACGAACATCAGTTGTATGAAACAGGCATAGTTGAATTGATTTTGACTTTTTCATGAAGATCTGACCCTGCATTTAGCAGTTCAGCACAATTTTTTTCTATCCATCTGTATACTCTTCCATTTGTATACATTATGAAAATGGGTGTATATTATCATTAAAGTGTGAGCTTGCATTCGATTGTTTCCTCCTTTAGGTTAGATACTTGTGCATGGTACATAGTGTTACCGAAAGGGTGATGTAACAACACAAAGGAAGGAAAATTAAAAAGACGTCGAATGTGCAACCACACACACACACAAAAAAAAAAACACTAAGAAGGTAGCATAGAAGCAGCTAAAAGCTAAAGTGCATGCACTGAGCACGCAATCATCCTGCCAATTCATGCAATGAGAAGCCGCAAAGGTCAATTCATTTGTCTAGGGCTTTAGCCTCTAGGCACACTTGTCCTAGTGTCCTACCAAAGATTGATGGACAGTTGGGCTCCTCATGTCTTCAGAACTACAGACCTGTATTTCAATCAAGTTCTTTAAGACTTGTAATTCAATCAAGTTCTTTAAGACCTGTAATTCATTCAAGTTCTTTACCACTGATAAAAATGTGATGTTCCTGCAACTTTCTGTTGTCGCATGATAAATGAGCCACGTGTTTCCAGACGTAAGAGAATAGGAGTTGGATTTTGTAAATTCATATACATATTGGTAACATGGTGAAAAATAAATTGTAATGCATAACTGAAGCTTCTGCGAATTACTCTGCCTGTCTGCCAATCAGACGTGCAGGTTCTAGTTCTGTGATTCCACAGTATAACATTCTTTCAAAAAAAATTCCACAGTATAATAGTCACAGTGGCACGGTCCAATGATTTCGAGCGGCAAAAGCAGATGGAAAATCCGCAACATCTGGATCCACGTAGGGCATGGCAAAATAGTAGGTATAGCGCAGCTTCTGTTCCTCCTGTTTTTACTGCAGCCGCCATGAAACCTGACTGTGATTCTGTGCAGTGTCTGCTTGGCTGCTTGACTGGACAAATTGGGCACACAAAAGGAGCAGACAAAAGAAGCAATGGGACCAACAGGGCTACTCAAATCCGATCACCGTCACAGACGTTCTTTAAAATAATGCTGCATGTTTTAAGAAAAAAAGCGCTTGTCATCGAACTCAATCATTGGTTAATACTTGAAATACTGTAGCATGTTTAGATAGGAGTTAAACGGTGAAACTTGCCTACACTTTTCCTAAGTTCCACGGGAATTGAACTACTTTGTTCAAAACTCCAGTGAAATTGTTGAGCACCAAACATGCTAACTATTGGTTTGGATAAAGGTAATCGTGTTTTCTATTGTCAGGTTGCGATCCATGGAAGTTTAAGTTCATTAAACACTGTAGCATTTCCACAAGATGTTCCAAAGTATCTTACCAGCATCCGGTGGAAAGGTTTGGAAACTAAGCACAAGAAGATTGAAGTATACCACCACGATAGCACTACCTAGCCATGAACACCAAATCTTTGCCACAGGACAGATTGATAGCAACCAGCACTTTTCATTCAAAGCAAAAGGCTAGTACAGTTACAAGCTTTGGCAATGTTTCAGAACTATCTAGCTGCTCTCAGGAATGCACTTCGCAGGATCAGATGTAATGCCAATTGGTTTGTAGTACGTTATCCGAGGAGAGCAAACACATCTTTTATTCGTTATTCTTCAGATGGGTTTGCCTCAGGTCAGACGGCCAGAGGTGCCACCTTCAGCTTCGGCTTGTTCGCTTCCTTAACCTCCAGCAGCATCTTCACCACAGCCCTCATTGGTGGGCGGCTGACTGGAAGGTTTGAGACACACATCAGGGCGATCTTCAGAACCTTGCACATCTCATCCTTGAACTGCTCAGCGAGAGTCTGCTCGAGCACAGACTCCAGCCCGTTCTGCTCAACAGTGGCAGACACCCACGTTACAAGGTCCATCTCGCCAATCTCCGGTGCCATCGGCTTCATACCAGTGACAAGCTCCAACATCACCACACCAAAGCTATATATGTCGCTCTTTTCAGTCACATGGAGAGTGTAAGCATACTCTGCAACGCACAACAGATAATTCAGGTTAAGAACTAATATGCAATAAATGTCAGCTCTAAGCTGTAGCTTCAGTTTGCTAGAAGATGTTTCAAAAACTATATAGAGCAAGTGATGAAAAAGATACTCTGGAGAAGTACAAAATAAAAATGGTGAAGCATAGCAGCTACTTATGTAACAAGCAGAACTACTATTAGGCATCAGAAACTCACCAGGTGCGATGTACCCACAAGATCCTGCGATTATCGACATGGTGGCTGGGCCATCCCCAATAGTCTTTGCAACACCAAAATCTGCAACCTTGGCACCATACTCCGCATCAAGCAGGATGTTGTTTGACTTCACGTCCCGATGGACGATTGGGGGCTTACAGTCGTGGTGCAAGTAGGAGAGTCCTTCAGCAGCGTTGACAGCAATCTTATACCTCATCGGCCAATCAAAGATGCTGCGTTTTGCACTATGAAGCATATCCCCCAAGCTACCATTTGGCATATACTCATAGACAAGTAACCTGCAGACTGTGTTTGTAATGCTGCAGGCAAGCTTTACAATGTTCTTGTGCCTCACTTTGCTTAGTGTGGCAACCTCAGCCTCAAATGTGTCTATCCTTTTGCTTGCCACACCGATAGGCCAGAGTTTCTTGACAGCCATGGCCTCACCCTGAGGCCCGACAACGGCCTTGTACACCTTGCCTGCACCACCCTGGCCAATCACATTGCTCTCGTCGAGACTATTCACAATCTCCCTCTCACTGAAATCCACCCTGTGGTAGGATGTGAGCACCCAGCTGGACTTTCCATCATCCAGTTCAGCTGCACTTATCTTGTACAACCTGCACTTGTAATGGAACCAAAAAAGACCGAGGAGTAGGATGATCCCAGCAGCTACGAAGATGTAGACAACCAGCTTGATAATGGTATGTCGTTTGGCATCAGAATTGCCATTGCCCTGACAGAACCCATGGCACAGGCCAGGGTTGCCCAAGAAGCTTTCTTGGTACTGTATTCCATTGAAGAGAACAGGTAAAGCCCCTGAGAGCTTGTTATAGGATATGTTGAAATGGGTCAGCCTGAGATCCTGCAACTGCGCAGGCACCTGACCTGAAAGCTCATTGTTCGACAAATCAAGGGTATTCATCCCAATAATCTCCCCAAGCTCCGGAGGGACGTTCCCACTAAGGTGGTTATCTGAAAGGTACAGCTGTGACAATTTCTTCAACCTACCAAAATCCCTTGGGATCTCTCCAGAGAAAGAATTGTGGCTCAGATCAAGATTGTCAAGTATGGAAAGGTTGGCGAGCGATGGTGGCAGAGGCCCAGAGAAGAAATTGTTTGAAGCCTTGAACTCTTGCAGATTGGCCAATGTTCCCAGCTTGGCATGCAGAGCACCAGTGAACCGGTTGTCCTGTAGGAGCAGCTTGGATAGGTTCTGGGCACCAGCAATGGCAGGGTCAACCACCCCCGATAGCTCATTGCCACGAAGCTCCAGCAGGTAGACACCCGGCAATCCCCAGAATTCCGGCGGCACCGGACCAGACAGCCTGTTGTTCGACAGCCGCACTCTGGTCAGTGTCCGGCATTGCCCCAATTCCACCGGAATGGCACCTTCAAACTCATTGTCCAACAGCATGAGCTGCTTTAGCTTCCCGGAAGCACAAAGCATCGTCGGAATTGGACCTGACAGCCGGTTGTCCGACGCGTCCAGGAATTGGAGGGGGCAATTCTTTCCAAACTCCGGCGGCAACGGCCCAGAGAGCTGATTGCCGAAAATCCGGAGGTCGGACAGACTGTGCGCCTCCCCCAGCGTCGCCGGCAAGCGACCGGACAGATTGTTCTGGTACATGTGCACGCTCGCCAGCATCGGCGCCGCGAACATGTCCTCCGGTACCTCCCCAGTGAGCCCATTCATGGAGATGTCCAGTGAACGGAGCCTCTTGAGGCCTCCAAACCCCACTGGAATTCTCCCGGAGAGCTGGTTCGCGAAGAGCTCGATCTGCTCCAGAGAACTCAAATTCCCAATGCTTCCCGGTATCTCGCCGTGGATGCTGTTCCTTGAGATGTCCAGATTGACGAGATTCTTTAGCTTTCCAATGGAAGAAGGGATGATACCGTTGAGGGAGCAGTTGGCGACGAACAGCACGCGAAGGTCGGCGAGGTCACCGAGCTTTTCTGGCAATGGCGACGGCGAGAACAGGTTGTAGGCGAGGCTGAACTCCTGGAGGGCGGTGAGGTTGGCCAGGAACGCCGGGAACTCGCCGGAGAGAAAGTTCTGGACCAGGTTTAGCACGAGGAGCGACCGGAACCCGGCGCCCCACTCCGGCGGGACCTCGCCGGAGAAGTTGTTCCCGGCGAGGTTGAGGTGCGCGAGCGCCGGGATCGCGGCGAGGCAGGTCGGCAGCGGGCCCACAAACTCGTTTGCGGAGAGGTCGAGGTGCTCGAGGGACCGCAAGGAGCAGAGCGCGGCCGGGAAGCCGCCGCCGAGGGAGAGTTTGGAGAGGTCGAGCCCGGCGACGGCCGCGGTGGAGTTGTTGGCGCAGGACACGCGCGCCCAGCAGCACGGCGAGCCGCGGCCGGAGCCGCCGCTCCAGCCGGCTAGCGCGCCGGAGGGGTCGCGGAGCGCGGACCTTGCGGCGAGGAGGTATCTGGCGTCGGAGGAGGCGGCCGCAATGGCCTGGAGCAGGAGCAGCAGGAACGCGAGGAGGAGGCGCTTGCGGATGGCAGCCATGGCATGGCGCGCGCCGGTGGACTGGTGGGGAGAGTGGGGAGTGTGGGGGTGGGGGGTGAGGTTTTAAGGAGGGAGTTGCCTTGCGGTCGCAGGATTGGAAGGCTCCCTGGTTTTGTCTCTTTGGGAGAAGTGCACATTGAAAGTGAGAGAGGTTTTTCGCAACGGGACCCAAAGGGTGTGCACCCAAATGGTTACTATACACAAACACGTCACCAACCGCGTCCATTGAGGTAATTTAGCTGAGTTGGCTTGCGCGGAGTGGCTCGATGCATCGCTGATGGAAAATGGCGTGGTGCGCCAAGGAACAACGAGAGATACATTTCTCGAGTTAATTGGCACGGTACAGCTGTCGCCACGTAATTAATGGAGTTCCACACAAGTTGGGTCAATGTTAACCTTTTGTTGGCATCGAAAATGTAGCCGGTCAATTTATGTAGTAGCGACAAACGACATTAGACATATGCCTGTATTGATAGTAGGATAGCTGCGTGATTCAAATAACCGATGATTTGGTTGTTCAGTGTACGAAAAGTCAAGTCCCTCATATTTTTTAGTAGCATAAAAATATGAAACATCTAATTGTATTAATATTTTTTGTTTCAATAAGTTGATGCACTGTGAATTTACCTCAATGAAGAGGAAATATATAACTAGATTAAGTTTCTTATGACTTGCGTGGAAGCGTTGGCTAGAATATTTTGAGCGGCATATTGATTTCTTGTAAAATATTCAGGAAAAATGAAGGTTATATTTCAAATTTCATTTGAAGACATATTATTAGCCTTGTTTTCTCTCTCTTAATCGACGTTCTTATAAGGATGGTTAATTAAAATCCTTCAAAGCCATTTACGGCGCTGCTCAAAGTTCAGTAGCATGAATTCACTAAAAGGAAGTACAAGTCCAACAATTTCTAGTATGCGTCAACTGATTTAATAGCATAATTTTACTCGATTACAAACCGCTAGTCCAAACCCGTGCCGGTTTCCGCCGAGGAACGTACGTGCTTCGGGGGGTGCGCGGCTCCGGTGTGGCCCTAGCAGGTCGCGGGGGAGCCCGGTTGGTTCCCCGCCAGTGATCGGCCGGTTCTGAGAAATGCGAGAAGCATGGCTCAGCGAAGCCCGCGCGCGCCTCCTCTGCAGCGCTCGCCCGCCGCGCGGTCACTCCGCGCCGTACGCCCCCGGCCGTGGACGGGCGCTCCGTTCCGTGTCACGGGTCGAGTCCAGGAGCGTGGCAGGGTCGCGGTGCCTGGCGCCTAGCCTAGTCCCTAGGCCTCTCTATCTCTCGGCTTCAGCAGTGGTGGCAGCCGCAGCGAGCGAGCGAATCCCAGCCCGGGGCAGGGCCCCCAGCGTGGCGCGGGCAGTGCACGAGAACCGAAACGGCCTCGCGCCAGCCAAGAAGTAGGAGGCGTGTGTCCAGGTGTAGAACGCGATGGTCTCGTGGCATTGGCATGGTCCCGAGGAGGGCCTGGCCACGGCCAGGCCAGCGGAGAGAAACTTTTTATGGGTTCGCGCTGGCGCCTTCCCGGCTCCGAAGCCCAAACCGATGCTTTTGCCCCGCACCAAACAAAAACCGTTCTTCCGTTGGCCCTTTGCTCCGGCTCGTGGTCTAGGTGACTCACCCGGTGAACAGCCCGTCGCCCGTCGTCACCTGCAAGGCTGCAACGGAGGCGTTTCGGCGAGCGCCGAGCTGGCTGGAAAGCGCGAAACGGTGGGCGCGGGCGGCCAGTGCCACGGCGTCTGCACGTCGCCCCCTTTTGGACGGCTGCGCTGCGCCCGGCGTGAGGGGTGGCGCGGTGGTGCGTGCCGAGGCGGTGCGCGACGGCCCGCTTTTGGCGCCGCGCGGTAAAGAGGGCGGGGGAGGGGAGGCGTTTCGAGGCTGGGCTGGAAGAAAGTTGGGAACGGCCGATCGATCCATCGGCCGCAGGCCAAAACTCCCGGCCGGAATTTGGACGCAGCAAGCCCCGGGTCGCGCGGGGAGGTTAGCTAGGCTCGATCGGTCCGGGAACGGACGCCGGCCGGGCGGCTTGGTTCGGTGCGTGCCCGGAGTGGCAGCCTGCCAGGGGGCCAACGGCCAGTAGCCGTACGCGCTTCAGCGTTTCCACGGGTTGCCTGGACAAGTTACCAAATTGAAGCTTCTTTATTTATGAGTTGGAGCTGCGTGCAAAGATCTATCGACCCGGAACTAGTACTCCGGCGACGAATGATGCATGGAGTGATGTGAAAACACCACGCCGGCCGGGCGATTCAATTGTGTCACAAGCTGATACTAGCTAGTGTCCCCATACGCGATCCAACAAATCGCAACAAGGAGAGCGCGACGTTCTGGCAAAACATGTACTGCTTGTAGTACTGAATCCCTACAAATTCGCTTTTGCGCATGCTAAACTGCGCCTCTGTTGTTGGAAACCAGTAGAATTGGAAGGATGGATCATGGTTACGCACGCATGCTCTCGCAAGGCAAACCCAAACATCTAACAAGCAAAACAAATCCAAGTATTGCTAATATGAAGAAACAACTCGGCATGCATAGGAGAGTTGGCTAGTTTGGGCAGTAGATTTATATACCTATTAAAAACATCAAGCAGCAGCAAGGCAGACTCCACGTCTTTCTCGCCATGCACCTCCATGCGCTCTTCATTCATGTTTCCATAAACAGTAGAGCAATGACGTCCATCAAAATCAAGCATACCGATCAGGAGGTATCAAGCTGCTTGCATGAAGAGTGAGGCGATGGATAAACTGAAAGAAATGGATCGGAATTCATACCCATAGGCGATAGTCGAGCGACATGAGGCATCAAGCTTGCATTCTCTTGATCCGGTTGAAGCCATCACGGTGCAGAATCCCTAGCAGAGAAGCTTCGATCTTCGAGCAATATCTACTACTTATGGTGGTAAGGATGGAGATGCGAAGGGTAACATGAAAGCAGTGGCGGAGCCAGGATCAAATCTACCTATGGCGAGCCTACTACTACTAATTTGTATTAAAAACGCATACATACTATAAGAAATTATAATATAATAAAATATAGATATAATCATCAAATAATATAGATATAATTATCAAATATATATAAATGTACTACAAATCAGCTTGTGAGTCACTAGCGGCAGGTGTGGCGGTCGCCGTACCTTGCCATATTGGTGGCTCCGCCACTGCACGAAAGAGTAGTGGGCAATGGTCGAAGAGGTGAGCCGCGCTCGCTATGCCTATATACATGATAAGCGATGCCCACCTAGTAACGACAAAGGACACGCATTCAGTGAGGTTGTGGATTTGTTAGGACTAGGGCGACGCTATGATGGGTCTACAATGCGCACTGTCGCACGGATGAAAACGTCGACAAGAACCACCAGATGGTATATGATTGCGATTTTGGTGTTCTTGCCCCTGTTTTAAAGTCAAATGATGATTTTACCCTTATTTTTTCAACTGTGCGATTTTAACCCCCGCTTTTTGAAAATAAGGCACCGTTTTATCCCTGTTTTTAACTCTGTTAGTTGGATGTCCAAAAAATGAATTAAATTGGAAAACTATTCAAGGCAATTGGAAAAGACTGTACTACCCCAAACCTTATCCAAAATCTCTCCCCTTCCATCCTCAAACTCTCAACCAGACCTCCTAGTTGGAACCCAAGCTAGGCAGCAAGAGGCGGCCACACTAGGAGAGGGGGCGCGCGCAGCCTCCCTGCGCGCGAGGGGTGGCCCCGGCGTGGGCTTGCACGCTACGCGCGGCGGCCCAACGCGGGTGCCCAGGCGCAGGCTCACACGGCGGCCCCAGCATGGGCGCTGGCACAGGTGCACGCGGGCGCACGCAGCACCTAGGCGGAGCTCGCGCGGCCAGTTGCGGGTTCTGCTTGCGTGTCTGCCTCTCCTAGCCGTGGCCGTGGGCCACTCGTCGTGCCACCGGCTGGTCTCGCTGACGGCCATGGCTCGGTGTTGCTCGCGCGGCTGCCTCCCCTAGCCGCGGCCGCGAGCCACCCCGTCCCGCCGCCAGCTAGCCTCGCCGCCTGCCATGGCTTGGTCTTGGCTAGCCAGGTGTTCTCTGACCGGTGCGGTCCGTTGGTCATAGGTTGCTAGGATTTAGGAGTGTGCTCAATGTTAAAAGAAGAGCAAAATCACATAGGGTATATCTGTCTTTTTCTACATATTTAACACCGTTAACTCCTTCTGTGGCAAATTTGAGCTTTGTTTTCAAAAAGCGAGGGCAAAATCGCATAAAGCAAAAAGGAGGGGCAAAATCACCATTGGCACTCAAACAGGAGCAAGAACGCCAAAGCCCCCATACGATTTGTTTAAAATGATCTTGTTTTAGATATTTTATCACGGAACAATCATATGATTGGCCACATAAAAAAGTAATAAAGGTAACATTTGAAATCATGTAGAAGAAATCATGCTAAGCTACAAAGTTGTATATAGCTTAATACACATGATTTCTCAACCAGGAAGAAAGCATTGTGTAGCCTTGTTTTGTATCGAATGGTGGAAAAACTATACAACTTTTATAAATTATCTACCACAACTTTGTCTGAGAGCCCATATGCTTATTGCGCTCAATGTAAACACATATACACTTTTTCTAAGACCAGAACATATTTAAATTAGACATACAAAGCAAAACTTTTTAAACACAGCCATGAGTCATACATGTGACTTTCATTATTTTCACATGTATGATTCATTATTTTCAGTATCTTTATTTATGAAAAATGTATATATGTAGTACTCCTTCCGTCCTAAAAAATAAATCATTCTAGGATTCAATTTATCCCTCATTTTATCCTATTTAGAAAGTTACATGTACATATAAGAATCAATTAGTGCCAAATATAGCTAATAAATAGAGGTAAATATGGCCATTTTACCTCCTTGTTAATCTATCATAGAATTTATAGAAGGATTTGGATTTTGAGATGGAGGGAGTAGATTGGAAATATAAAAATCACAAAACTTATTTACCTAACATGGTTCACGTTCAAAAAATTTGCCTAACATGGTAACTGGATTTTGTGGGGATGGGGACCGAGCTGTTTGACAAGTTGAAATTTAGGGGGCGTTTGGTTATTAGCACTAAACTTAAACTTTAGTTGCTGTCGTATTAAATATTTAGTTACTAATTAGGAGTATTAAATATAGATTAATTATAAAACTAATTTTACAAATGAAGATTAATTTTCGAGACAATCTATTAAGCATAATTAGTTCATGATTTGACAATATAGTGCTATAAAATTTGTGCTAATGATGGATTAATTAGGTTTAATAGATTAATCTCGCGAGTTAGTCTTCAACTTGTAATTAGTATTATAATTATCTTATATTTAGTCTTTCTAGTCCTCTTAATTAATATCCGAAGATTCTATACGATAGTAACTAAATTTTAGTACCTGCAACCAAATACCCTCTTATACGGAACTCGAGGAAATCCTGCAGAGTATATCTGATAAGAAAACGTACAAGTGCATTTTCCAAGGCATTCAGTACATGCGAATCATTTTCTCCATGCGAAGGGCTACCAAGGCCTTGTAGGCTCAGTGATCGTATTTAAATCCCAATCAAGTCAAGTGTACTTCCGGCCAGGCTGTGGCTCAAGTTCAACACGCTAGCGGCTAGCCCATGCCCCGACGTCAAATCATAGCTGCTATGTGTTGTGTCTTTGGGAGCGCGTTGGTTGCCTATTTGGTTTTGAATCTCTTTGATATCACTGCAGTAATAAACATGTTTTCAAGATTAATAAACTTTGGATGATGGAATATAAACATGTTTTCAAGATTAATAAACTTTGGATGATGCAAAGAAGCACCCACGCTAACGCTCCCCCAGACGCCCATATCTCGTTCACCGAAGCGTTACGGAGCCGGATACAAATATGATATCCTTCTCCGACATTTTTCAAAAACGAGATACTCCATCTAAAAAAACCCGGAGGGAGTAGATCACAGCTTCTGCAACTCAAATAAGCAACTGAGCCCTTGTCACCTTTCAACCCAGATTGCTCATCGAAATCTGCTTACTTATGTCTAGTATAGGTTAAAAGATGAAAGATTTCCCAAATCTTGTTCAATTTCTCCTTCCAAACAATACATGGACTTCAATTGATACCAAACTGTTGGCATCACAAAGTCACCTTTTATCAAATTAAATTAGCGATTGAGGTTTGCGCGCTCTTCTTATGGTAAACTGCTCATTTTGGAGTTACCAGAAATTAATGTTGGCAGTGCTTACAGTTAGTCAAGAACAAGTTCCTCTGTGAAATAATTTTCCTTCTTATTGTTTAGAGTGCATAGTTTTCTCTTAAAGAAAAAATTACAGTGTATAATAAAGATTAATTATCACAAACCACACGTCTTCAAGACAGCAAGTGAGGCTCCTTCGTTGAAGGACCAGATTGGCGACCAGAGGGGGGGTGAATGGGAGCCTCAAATCCAATTAGAAAAATCCTACAGAAAAATCCCGATTACACCCAACACACCTCGGACGAAGAGTATCAGTACCGCATAGCTCAGAACGACTATCAGCACTAGGAATACTCTTGACTCACAATCGGAAGCTCGATCGAGAAAAGTCCGAACAAAATCTCACAAGTTCAATCACGCAAACAAAGATCGGAGCAAAGCGGTCGGAAAGCCAAAATATCTCAGAAACTCGAACAAAGCGGTTAGAGCATAGATAAAAACAAAAACTAGAAATACTAGAATGAAATCTAGCTAACCTAAGAACAACTAAACTAATTTTTGTTTTGCTTTTTCAGGTTTTAATTAAGCAGAAAATTAATTAAACCTAGAGCATGAAAATAAATCTAGAGAAGGAGCTAAGCGACTAATACTAGAAGGCAGCCCTAAAACATGATTTGCTACTCAAAAGGGACCTAAGAAAAATCTAGCAAAATCGATAGAAAAAGAAAAGACTGGTGAAGCAATTCATCGAACACCTTACGGGCAGAGTTGTGCTGATGAAGAACGAACGCGATCAGAGTTGGGATTTCCCACACGCGCACTCGATTCGTCTTCCTGCACAAGAATCACACATACACAAAACCATAACGCAGCTGAATTTTACCGTTTCCTTCATTAGGTGCCCTGCACCACCCTTGCCCCGCAGCTGCTGCCTAGCGCCAAATCAAAAAGGCCAGTGCCCCTCCTGGCTCCTCGCTGCTGCTGCTGCTCATGTGCAGAGGACAAGGGGTGTCTACTTCTTGTGCTGCACTTAAATCCCTGCACACGCATGCACCAGAACCAAGCAGCCCAAAGCTCCTGCACCAAGAACAGAGCCAACTCCAAACCACGGGAATAAAAAGGAACACAGCAAAAAGGGATGAATCAAACACCCCAGATGGCACAGGAGGATAAGGCCTCCATTCCCTTCCAATTTCAGTACAAGAACTCAATAATCCATAGTAATTTCCTAACCCTAGAGAGGAGGGAAAAGAGGAGGGGAGGAGAAAACCAGAAGAACAAAAAGAAGAACTGAGAGGGGGTTACGGGAGGAGCACAGCTCCTCTGTTCTTGCGTCAGGGGAAAGAAAAACTGGCAGCCCCCCTCTTTCTTTTAACCCCACTAACTCTCTAGACTAAAGACTAAAATACCCCTAGACTTAACTAGACACTAGAAAGACCATAGGGGCAAAACTGGAAAAGATACATTGGACTCATCCGACGGCCGAAGTTCTTTCTTCGAGTCGAAGTCTTCTCCGCGATGCCGCCGTGTGGACGAAGATCCGGTCCGCGGTTTTGGAGGGTCCGCAAAACCTGGGTAGGTGGCCGGTTTTGAGAAAACCGCCAAAACTCCACGCGCGGGAAGATTCCTGCCTCCACGTCGTGGCCCTAGACGCCGTTCCCGCCTCAGCCTTCTGACGGCCCTAGACGCCGCCCGACGCCCGTCACCTCCTCGCCCGCAGCGAGGCCCTAGACGCCGTCGACGCCCGTCGCCTCCGTTAGTCTCGAGACCGACGCCCGTGCCTCCACGACTTGGCGTCTTCAACCGCCGTCAGCTTCCTTGGTTTTGTGGCGCAAACCAAGAAACCCGCCTTCCGTCGCCGCTTGCGCCCTCGATCCAGGAGTGGACGTCACAGCTGCCGCCCGGCCTGAGCTCCTCCACGGCAACTATCCGTTGACACTCGACGCCCGTATACCTGCAATCCAAAGACGAAACGCACGATCACACCGCACGGTTGACAATTCACTCATCACAGGTAGGATAGAGTACTCTCATTCCTCATTCGTTTAATCCATCCATCACAAAAAATGTGACATGCAAACAAATGGGCCCACACATAATATCTGTGAGAAACCGAGAGCCAAGCATGTCATGCATATCATCCTTATTTGGGGAGGGTTACATGGGAACCCTTTCATTATCTCAAACAAAACTAGTTCAGGAAGGACAAACTAGGTAAATTACCTTGAACAATAATCTGTCGTAGAGTTTCAAGAGTGACTTGTTACTAATCTATCGTAGAGTTTCTAGAGTGACTTGTTTTCTAGATGGTGGGAGTAGTTTTTATAAACAGATTTACTCATCGTCAATTGATTGAAATTTTGCTTATCCATCAATCACCAAGATTTATACTAAAAATTGAATGAAGATGAAGGTTTCAGATTAGGGATAGGGGGTTTGGGAGGAGCTACCCTCGGTGCCCGGTTGCAGAGGGAGCTTCGAGCGGCTCGCCGGCCGATGATAGAGCGGAGGCGGCGAGGACGCCACTGGAGCTAGGCGACGGAGGATCTCCGGTGGGCAGTGGAGGCGGCGGGGGCATCTGGTCCAAATGGATTAGAGTCGGGAGGCAGAGGAGGTGGCTAAGGCTGTCGGAGACGGACGGGAGGCGGCGGCGGTGGGGCCGTGGCATCGGACCTCCTCGTCACGCGCCCCTGCGTGAGGTAGACGATAACGGGAGGGAGGAGAAAGAAGAGATAAGGAGAGGGGAGGGATGCATCTGGGCCGTTTGATCTATATCCAACGATTACGAAGGATCATTGAGGGATAAAATAAATCTCAACCGGTTGACGAGAAGACTTTTATAAATATGGTGCTGTTCGGATCCAAGGGCAAATGGCAAAAGGGCAAATGATAAAATTTTTGCTCCTGTCATATCAGATGTTTGGACGCTAATTAGAAGTATTAAATATAGTTTAATTAAAAAACTAATTACATAGATGAGGACTAAATGACGAGACGAATCTATTAAGCCTAATTAATCCATAATTAGCAAAATTACGGTAGCATTCGGCCTTTTGCATTTTGAGGTGTTTGGATCCAAAAGTGCAAAAAAAGTGCAAAAGAGCAAAAATTTTGCACTTTCTCTTTCTCTTTCTATTGGATCCGAACAGGCCCTATATAAGTTTGAAACATTTTCAGGAGATGCTGCATTTTCTACTTCTCCATAGGTTACTCCAGTTTTGTTAATTTGACGTCCATACACGAGCAGTGCTACAGTGTCTACTACAATGCAGTTGCCACATGAACGCAGGTACCATGCAGTACCCGGAGTTCACTGTTTTACGCTACCTCCCGAGGGTGTGAGAGTTGGAGTATCTTTTTGCCATGAATCTTTGCCAAAAGGCTCGCCCCTGAACTCGTCACGTGAGCAATGTACTGCACGTTTGCTTGTGTTTCCTGGTGCCTGCAGGATGCAGATTTTCACTTTTCACCGTGCTGTACGTCCTCTTGGATTCTCCACCTTCTTGCCTTGCTTGGCCGCAGGAGCAAAGAGCCAAAGGTATCATCCTTCCATTCTTTCCTGAGCACGGCCATTCTATTTTGTTTTTAACTGCCCATTCTATTCTGCTACGAGTGGAATTGGTGCTTGTAGCCTAAAAGGAAGAGGTGGATTAGTCAAACTTAAAAACTTAACATATAGCACAAACTAAATTACACAAAACATAATCTAGAACATGCTACCTAGATGTGCAAATATGGTTCATTTAATGTGAAATCTTATCTCAAAATAAGTTTTCAACCTATAGCTAATACTAACCTGAAACTACTGTAAGAAAGTAAAAACAGTCAAGTCAAGTTGCAAGTATGAAATGGAAAAACGTAAAGGAGGGGACGAGAGCAAACAAATTCTTAACACGAGGATTTATTCCGTGGTATTGCTATGCTACCCCTAGTTCACGTTGTTTAAGCATTCACAACGAGTATTGCTTCCCTGTCACCAAATCTTTTTCGGGACTCTCCTTGACTTGCCATGAAGGTTCGGCCACTGAGGCTCACGCCAAGTCCCCTGGTCATCTTGATGCCACCTTCACTACGGAGTTTCCCATAAAGGAGGGGTCTTCTCGTTCCCGCACAAAGCCATCGTCGCCGCTCCACACCAAACCGGAGGGTCGAAGACTTGCCGACAAGAGACAAAGACTCAAAGGGAACGGCACACCAAGATTACAACGGTGGTTCACTCTAGAACCATGCACAAGGCAGCAACACCTTGCTCTCTCACTCTCTTGGTCTAATCTAGCACTCACACTCTCAAACCTTGTGCTAAAGTCTATAGATATGATCACTAAGCACTATGGTGGCTAGGATGTCTTCTTGAATGTGTATGAGTTTCTTCTAGACTCCAGCACCCACAAATGGGTGAGAGAGGAGGTATAAATAGCCAAGCAACTCTAAAGAGCCGTTGCTCCAATAGCTAGCAAAAGTGCAGTAGTATCGGATGAACCGACGCTTTGTCAGGATGGATGTCAGTTCATCGGTGACCCCTTTTTGCCACATAGTCGTTGGCCCCTCTCTGCCATGCCAACTTTTGATTGCGTCATTGTACCCACGCCTTCATTCGATACCCGTCAGTTCATCCGACGATGAAAGGTTTTCTCCCAAAACCTTATGTTTCTCTAAGCAATCAAACTGGATCATCCGACGCTTGAGGACCCGTTCATCCGACGCTGAAGACTTCTCTTCATTTGATCGTCGTTGCAATTCAGTGCCCGTTATAATTCCAGGGCATCGGTTTGCTATCCGTTGATGATTCCTGCTGCACCTTGTCTACATCATCGCTGCAGTCATTTAGATACTCCAAATATATTCTATCTCTGGTTTTCCACTATAACTTGGGCACCTTGATAGCGATTTGGACACTTTAACTATGGATTGGACTTCATCCATATTACTTGAGCTCACGAATTTGCTAGTGCCATTGAGTAAGCTATCGCACAATCACCAGAGCCATGTTCGTTACATGCTAACATAACATAATCATTTATCTCTTCAATTGTCAGTCGTCACGTTATGTTACATAAAAAAAGGAACACTTACGACCTACAAAGAAAAAAAATCTACAACCTAGAAATGTGCTGGACTCTTGGAGATGAAGCATTGAAGCAGCAGAAAACTGATGATGTCTAATGTCTGGACTGGATCTCCTCTGTTCTGTATCGCTTACCTCTCAAATCTATGGGCAAAGCTCTATGCGGCCCTTTTTGCCGATGTGAGAGATGGACCTGCACCTACATCCGGCTTCCCAGTATGATATCTGTCTTTCTTTTCACGTGAGCTTATTGGATTCGATTGGGTCATTGCTTCCCCTCCTGTCCTGCTCTTTCTCTGTCATAAACGACATTCTCGTCCCAAACGGTTTTCTAGCATGACATGCTAGGATCAAACATGCCATGAATAACAGAACCTGATATGTTTCAGTATCACTGGGATGGTGGATCAGATTGAGCACCGTATTTGCAAAAGAAAATTTAAAGAAACGATCATGTGACCAGAATAATGCACACGTTTGTTAGGCCTGTTTCGAGTGTATGAATATCCAAAAATCGTTATGCATAACTTATACAAGAAACAACTCGTTTCGAAAGCATTTTCACGGTACAGTGAAGACACCTTAGCTTGTTTGGAACATGGTAATTGTGCATGACTGACTGAAAACACTCTCAACAAATGTACTAATGGATATTTCATATTTGCAAGAACATGCTACTAGGAGTACAAGTTAGTAGTTCGTTTTGAGAAATAAGTACTAGTTCATTTGTCTTCATCTAGGAGAGTAGTTGTTTTCCTTTTGAACAAATGAGTCTACAAGCTGCTACCCAGTGGCGTAGCTCGATCAAAATTTTAGGTGGGGCAGACTCGCGCAACAAACATTACTAGTATATAAAAAATTGCATCTGTATACTTCATTTTATAAAAAAATCATTGAAATAGCATGAATATTTGAATCAAATTCTATTATGAGAAAAATACCACCAACCATTCTTTACCCCCTTGCATGTGCTTGTTGTGCAGAAGTTTAACTGATGCGACTGCATCAACTACAGATTGAATTTCAACCGGTTATAAATCTTGTTCCACAGCATAGCCTTTTAACTATCTTAGTATCTAAAATCTCTAGAGACTGGTAATTTGCCCAGACAACAGCTGCTGTTCGTTTTTCAAGAAAAAGAAAAGCAGCAGATACTGCTATGGTGTATACTGGGCCGTCTGCATGCTCACTTAGCCCAGCCCAGAAGCCGGCCCAAATAACTGTTCGCCTTTCTTCAACCTCTCGATGCCGAGGCTGACGAACACACCCAGGTGCCGCCGCTCCACTGCTATGGCCGCCCAGATTGCCATGGGGAAGAGAGGGAGGAGGACTTTGCTGCCGCCAGCTGGGGCAGCTGCCCCACCCTGCGGTACGGGGAGCTCCGCCTCCGCTGTTACCACCTACCAGTACGTGTGGCTGGTGAGTGAAGACACCTACTGCCTTAGGTAGGGATAGGATGTGACTGTACAGTCCGACGTGGATACCGAGTTGGATTGTGAGTCCCTTCCCGTAGATTTCATGGCATAAGCAGCACGTAAGCAAGCGCACAACGCAACGAGTTACTGGCATCATGTGCGTACTGGCTGTGCTGGGTGCTGACCATCGGATAGCAAAAAGGAGTAGCCAGTAGGCACGTAGGGTTGCAGTTGTGCTTCCGCGTGAGATTCTACACGGAAAAGGGCAATATACCCAGGACAGCAAGCCACGAAAATGTTCGAGGCTCTTTATTTCCCCCCTTGGATGATAAGATGTTGCGACTGATTGAGGAGACATTAGCCGTACATGGTAGTTAACAATCTTCTTTATAATTTCTTACCGAGCCAGAAAAAAAGATTTAGTTTTGTATATTGTGAGCAACGTTCTGACGTTTGAGTGCAGTTAACAATCTTGATGGCCACTCCATCGACTCAATATCTTGTGTAATGTATCTTATTACGCAAAGATTTTTACAGTATGTTATATGACAATTTGATTTACTTTAGTCGGTTCGCAAACGATTTTATTTTGGTAAAAACATCCATGTACACCAAACATTCTATTTTGTGGAACACCAAGTGTAATTAGGAAGGTTCCTAATGCTCCTATTTACGACTAATCATTTCTTTAGTGGTAAGCGACATATTTCATTAATAAATGGAGTGCCTTTGGTGACTTCATCACTCCCCAAGGCATTAGGTGTTTGCACGCACATTAGTATGGAAATAGCCTTTTATCCCAGTTGAAAAGCCCATTTAGTCCCGGTTTAACCAATTCGTGACTAAAGCCTAGAACCTTACCGGGACTAAAAGGGTTGCCAGGCCTAAAAAAGTAAGCGCGCTCCACGGGACTCAAACTCAAGACCTCTTGCCTTACATATAGCTTCCTTACTATCCTATCTACACAACACATGTGACTCTAAATAGGATGCTTTATATTTACCAACCGGGACTAAATGATCTCCCTTTAGTTCGGGATGGTGGTACCAACCGAGACTAAGGTTTAGAGGACTTTAGTCCGGTTGTCATTTGATGTCCGTAAAATTTAGATCGGGGACTAATGTGGACATTAGTCCCGAACCCAAACTCTATAGAGACAAATATGGATTTCTATACTAGTGGCACATTTAAAGGGATGAGTGTTCATGTATATATGTGAGCATCTGGATTTTTATTGTGTTTCACATATAAAAAGATAATCTTCGTCTAATTGTTCCTTTTAGCTCAATTTACTCTAAAATATTTAATACATCCAATCTATCCATAATAAGATTTATTTTTCTTTCACGTACAAGTTGAACTTAAAATTTTCGAGCAATAAAGGACAAGGGTATCCTATGTTTATAAAAAGTTAATATTTTTTCTAACAATCTTTTTAGCTCTAGGATTAATCTGTATTAAATGGTACCAAGTTATGAAAATAATCATAAAAAATTCTAAATATATTTTTAGTGTCCTAAGTTGTCACTTCACAAAATTACAAATTATAACTTACATGGAGAGGCAGAAAGAAAATATATTTTTATAGGAGTAGATTGGGCCGATTGAAATAATTTATATGAGCAAATTTAACCAAAATTTTGTGCTGAATGCAACCTTTTTTGATGGATGAAATTTATGCATTGTGAAGTAATGCATATTGAGATTTTTTTTGGTAGGTGGTGGCAAAACGTTTTTTAATACAGAATGATTTATCATCATTTTGTTCGCTTTACTTCCAAAGTTGAATATAAAGCTACATAGCTGAACTTTCATTCAATGAATGTACTTAGAATTTGAGAAGTGCTGGTCAATGAATGCAAATTGTTATTCATTTAAAATGAAATTCATCTTGTATTTCCGAACAGAAAGAATAATAGTGAACTAAGCTTCATATGTTGCCTGCTGTGCGCTGTATTTTTGTTATTACGAATAACCGGAAGTCTTTAGGCCGGCCCTTGGGCCAGAATGAAAAGGGTGGCGGTCTACAGCCCAATAAGCAAAACCTTGCAATTACTCAAGAGGATGAGGGCCCAAGAGGCCAAGACTGGAGGATCTTTACTGACACCGATTGGACGAAGGTGGGATTTAATCAAATGGTGCAAAGTCTTAGATGTGTACTCCAGTTCTGTTTTGGTATTTTTAGGCTCAAAACTGATGAATACCAAATGGATAATGTCTGTTACTTTCAATGGACCAATGCTATTTTCAGGCTCAAAACTGATGAAGAACAATGGATCAAAGTCTGCTACTTTCAATGGACCAATGAAATTCATCACTTTTTGCACTAATTGAGTAGGGAGGAAGGATTTCGTCGATTGCACAAGCTATTCATTTCTTTATTGTTTTTCTTTTCCTCAAAGGTTTGGTTCAACAGAACGTCTCCTATGGTTATGTATACTAGCCTATCAATCTGTTCCTGCACGGTCTACTAATTTTGATAGAAACAAACTTGTAAACTTCTTGTATAAATTTGTGATCCACAGCTAATCAAGATTGATGATCTTTGCTATTTGCCTATTTTTATTTGCTAGTAATTGTGCCCGTGCATTGCAACGGTAGGTAGGGATGGTAGGAATAATCACAATGGTGACACACTTGGCATAACCAATGGTCCATACGCAAGTGCTGCGGCGAGAAACAAGATGCGACTGGTCGACACGAGAAGTCACAAGGTGGGCCCAACACGGATCTCGGTGGCAGAATGTGCGGTGCGAGATAAGGTAAGGGGTGGCATACGCAAGTTGCAGCTTGCATGCTGGTGTGGGGAACGTGTGCATATATACATGGTTGATGCCAGTTATGTACTGCGTGAGTGAGTCAGCGTGTGGTTCTGGCTTCCGAGATCAAAGCAATCCCTTATTCTCGATGTCATGGATTATATATATAGTTGTAAGATTCGGACACGAGTAAAGTATACTTCCTCCGTTTTAAATTATAGATAGTATATAATTTTTATTATACATCTAGATATACACTATATTTAGATATATAATAAAAAAATATGTATCTACAAAGATTAAAACGACCTGTAATTTGAAATAATGGGAGTACTTACAATTTGTAGCAGCTTTGAGGACGTGATAAGGACAGAGAGGTAGCATAGGTTTTGCCATGTGGGCCAGTGGGACAACTTTAGAATGGCTGAGAAAAAGTATAATATGAAATTGAGAGAAATTATTAGAATGCATGTCAGCTAGTATATCTTCACTACTTAGCAGGAATTTTAATGTTAGTTGTCCAACCTCAACTGCTCAACAGTGCATAACATGTAAAAACCAGTCACTTCAGTATTACCTCGCCGTTCTGTAAATTTGCATACATCAATATGAATCAACTAAATCCAAATCCAAAGGAAGCGTTGCCCTGATCAAAAGAGGGGCTAAAAGAGACTTGTCCATTCAATTATATTGTATCCCCAGGTAAATGCGATTCATCTTCCATGCCTTGTGCGTTTTATTTCCCAAAACAATGTGGTGGGTCATATCTCATACGTCCGATCCTCTTGGCAAACTTGGGAGAACCATGCTTATATACCATGTATGGGTTGCCCAGAATGAACGAACCTTCATCAACATCCGGCAGTTTCACTTCTCCTTGCGGTCAGAGTGTCTCTAACGCTTTCAGCTATTTTTCTGCTCACGGTAGTCAGTACTGCTAGTACCACTCCCGACAGATAAGAGACTTGAGCAGTTCAGGGGAGTAGAGTGCACTGTTACAGATTCAGTGCACCGACCAGGGTGGCAAACAACAGGCATCAACGTGTGTGGCGAGTGCGTTTTCATGATGCCACTCATACCAAAGGGATTAGGAGATCGACAACACGGATCATGCATGTCATCTTTGGCCTGGATTGAGTCCTCACCGGCGAGATGGCGACTATACAGTTAGGAACTTAGGACTTGGAAGAACACACGAGTGAGGTGAGAGCTTGCAGTATCTATAGCAGGTTAAAAATGCAGGGCGTGAACTTGCACGTCAATGTTTGGTTCTGATCTATTTCTCTGGACTCTGATAAATATAGAGAACGAGTCTTGGTAGGTCAGATAATAAATTAGCCAAACTACGAGTACAGTAGGAGTTGGTAGAAGCGCGTCTTATTTTAGGCTGTGCTTAGTGCAGATGAGCAATTAAATATCCAAACATTTTCATTGAAGGTGCTGCACATATGCTTAGGTTGGGTCCTAAAAGGAGAAAAAAGAGGGGGGGGGGGGGGGGTGTTGTGACAACAATATGGTTGCAGCTCATGTACAGTCTGATTGGGTTTATTATTAGAAAAATGTACAACCTGATGTTTCTTGACGCTGCAAGAAAAAACAATCAGTTTTCATGGCAAATCTGGACGCCGCTTCAGCACCAATCTTCTCCCGTAAGTCCACTAGCTAGATTCAGAGGGCCTCGGAGGAACAACATATGCCATTTGGCCGGTCCCTTTTCTGCTCGAGGCAACCACCAGTTACTTCATGTTCATGTGCAAAAATAAGCTCACTAGCCGCAACTGGGTGCGCGCGCGCCGGTAGCGCTGTTTTGTGTCCATAAGCATCAAACCTTGTCCCAAACCAACGGCGTCAATGAAGATGTGGAATAGTTTTTCCCAATGCCATTCATTCTGAAGCCAGCGTCGCATTACATGGCAACTGATGATCCGTTTCCACTTGAGCCTTAGTGCGTGGTAGTGAAAATTTGGCAAAAAAACGGTTGGAATTTATGGGCTTGGTCCATTTTATTCATTTACAATAAAAGAATTAAAAGTCCACTAATAAATGCTGGGGAGATTTGTATTTAATTCTGTATGGGTATTTGAGGCTCGTGGTCGTGGTCGTGGTCATGACGTGCTGCGTGGCGTGGAGAATCTTTTGCACTAAATGAGATTAATGGTTCGTTTGATGCTGGCTATTAATAACAATAGCTGGCTCATGAATGGCTGATTCACTGAGTTAATAGCCATTATGCCTATTCATGGTGTCGCGGTGCATTATCTCCCCTCGTAGCCGCACATCTATATAAGAGACCAGCCCTTCTCCTCCAAAAGTGTGTGAAACATAGATTCACTCCCTTTTCCCTCAAGCTGCTTTTTTGCATTCCCATCGCTGGCACTGCGCGCACGGTACTAACGAGAGTAAGCCTCCAGAATCTCTGCACGCTGAAGGTCCTGCACGGGATAGTGGGCAATCAGGTTTTTAGGAGTGTCTTCACGCGACTGCTCGCTTGCTCCCAATCGAATACTATCAGTGTTTTACCGGCTGCCCACCGAGGGGTATACCCAAGGTGGTAAGTTTAGGTGAGGAGACGCCGAGATCAGGAACTCGAAGGTGCAAGGAACACAATACTTAGACAGGTTCGGGCCGCGAGGCGTGTAATAGCCTATGTCCTGTGTGGTGGTTTGTATTGTCTTTGGTGTAGAATGATCTAAAGATCTTGTTTTAAGAGGGTCTCTGTCCCCCCTTATATATCCGGGAGGTCAGGGTTACAAGGATCCTAACCAACACCAGCCAGCCAACGAATCGTACCAGAATATATCTCGAGTAGATTCCTTCTGCATCGGTTAGCTTTATCTCCTACTTAAATGGGATAAATAAGAGATAAACGAGATAAATAAGAGATAAGACAGACTTAATCTCTTAAACCTCTTTAAACTACATTATGTACACAGTCCCGTAGCCCCGGGTCTGACAAGCCCCCGAGCTCTTTGTAACTGAGTACTGCAGGCTTATCGAGTACCTTCGAAATAGTCTTCGACTTCTTTTGAAGCTCCGTCTTGAAGTCCTTCTTCGAGTACTTACTTAGCTGCATCGAAGCTATGAGGTGCTCATGCCCCGAATTATATTTTTAATATGGTGTGCGATTGAAAAATCACACTCCATATGGAGTAGCCCCCGAGCCTCAGGTTGAATCGGAGAACCAGGCTGAGGGTCACATTAGTCTTGAATCTTTCTTACTTACCTTTCAAATAAATTTGAGAAAAATAAGTAGTCGATGCCACGTATCCCGCAGCCTCCGAGTCTTGAATCCAAATCCCCAAATTTGGAGATAAGGTTCCAAAAGTCGTGGCATGCAGTGTAAAAATGTCCACACGGTAAATTACCAGTATGATGGTACAAATGATGGAAGTTAGATCTGAAATTCGAAAAACCCCTTTTTTCAGGACAATTATCCCTGAAAAAATGATTAATCGAATATATCGTCTAAACAATCCACCAAATGACCCCTCATCTTCCGAATATTTCCGGAAACGACTCTTCAACTTCAAAACATTAAAACTTTACCCCAACCGCTAGTTATTTAACCCCGCGGTAACGCCAAGCAAACACTGTGCTTCCAATCTGCAAACCGCCAAGAACTGCCAAAAAATCCCCAAATAGAGCCGCGCGCTGCCTTCATCCTCCCGAAGAAATCCCAATCCCCCAGAACTCCCCGCCCCTCTCCCCGCAGCCCCCGAGCAACTCGTGGCGAGCGGATCCAGAGATGGCGCCCAAGAAATAGGAGAAAGAAGGGAAGAAGAAAGAGGCGCAGCCGCCGACCGGGGAGTGGACTCATAGTAAGTGCTCCCTCAACGATCTCAATAGGCTAGTTTCCGAGGGATTGCTCCAAGACAAGAATCTTGTCAATTGGCGCCCCTCGTTCTGCGAACCTTTCCCCATGAAAAATGTTGATGAAATCATCACATTTTACCATTTTGCCGAACGGGTCTGGCCCTCCCCTCTTGTTCTTTTTTTCGTGGCCTCCTTTACTATTACGGGCTTGAGCTCCATCACCTCAACCCAAACTCCATTTGCCACATTTCCATCTTTATTCATTTTTGCGAAGCTTTTCTCGGAATTGAACCCCACTGGGATCTTTTCCGCTTTCTTTTTCGAGTCAAACCACTGCCCACCTCCAAGAATCCATCCATTGTAGGGGGCGCCGGCATCCAACTGCGACAGCAGGCCGGCGACAAGTACCTTGCATACAAATTCCCCTTCAATATTCCCGGGTGGAAAAACCATTGGTTTTATATCGAAAATCATGCCCCCCAACTCCTAGAAAAGTCAAATAGTCCACCTGTTATGAGGCCGGAGTGGAACATCGAGCTGTCCAGGGGGGATATGGATTTGTTAGATACCATAGAAGCTCACAAGCTGATGGGAGTGACCGGCGCGTCTGTTATGATCCCCTTCTTCAAACACCGAGTCCAGCCAATCCAACAGCGCCACAAACTTGCATTCGAGTATACAGACGCTAAAGATCCGTCTCGCATGTGCGCAGAGGAACTGTCAGACGACGCCGCCCTCCTCCGAGTCAAGCGAGTGCTGCTGGACGTGAATGCCGTGCCCTACATCCCAGGATTATTTTCCGCACAAAATCCTCAAAAACCAGTGAGTATTCGACTACTTTGTGCTGGAAACAAACTCTGTTCTGCCGCTACTAACTGAAAAACCTCTGCAGGGGCACACAGAATTGTACTGCAGCTACCCGCCACAACCCGACATCCCTCGGCCGGACCACCTTCTCCCCAGCGCCGCTGCCGAAGCAAAGAGGGCTCGGGTAGCCCAGGCTCCGCACAGCAGTGAGTCCACGGAGGACGAGAGCCCCCTGGCGGAGGAAGAAACCGAAGGGGCGAGGCGAGGAGGGTGTTATCGCCATAATTTGACTGGGCCAAAGGATGGGCCAAGAGTGTCATGGGCTGAAGGAAAGCATGGTAACAGTCTGCAAATCAGCTTCTGTGCGAACGTGTCAAGGGCCAGGATGGCCGTGTATCTAAGAATAGTTTAAATATAGTAAGTTAGCGATTGTATCGTAATCAGCTAGGGTTAGTTAGAAAAGAGCAAGTCTCTGGACTATAAATATGTATCGTGAGATTCAATAAATCAATCAATCAATCATTCACAACAAACTCTCGGCGCATCGCCACCCCTTCCCCAAGGGCATTCTCCAGGTAGTCGACATGCTGCTCCGATCATGTTCTGCATGGTCGGAGCAGCGTTGCATTTATCTGTTTATCTTGTGTTTCTCGTACTGAAGCGTTTTTGATGGCGAGTAACACTAGTTATCATAAACGATTATGATGCTGCATTGGTTTTGAATAGTAAATCCATGTCTTGCTTGCTGTTCATAATCCTTTAGCTGCTCTTGTACGTAATCTTAGGTGCAAGGGCAGCGCCTTGCTCTGTTATTGTTTAGTAGATCTAATCTGTTATAGTAGTTCTTTGTATTACAAGGAATTGGTTTAATATCTGTATGATTAGGCCTTTCAAACGGGTTAAATGTTCCGGCTGCATGTTTGGTGCCTTATGGTAACCTGATGGGGGATTGTTCCGGGAATCGACTTGTTAGTTGGTTTTTAGGCCTCTCTTTGGGTTAGCGTATTATTATCTTTCATGTTCGTTAGGCTTAACCACGCGTAGGATGTTCCAGTCATACGGTGAAAACTTTTACCGTCGTAGATTAGATTAGCTTGGCAATTACAGAGCATACTTTTATCTTTTCTATCGGATTCTTGCAAAACGTTCACATATTAGTAGATCCGATCTATTAAACGTGGCAATCGGCTTCTTTTAGCTGATTCTGAAAGGTACTCGAAGGTCCGATCTAGTACAACAATTCAGTCAGCTTCTTTAGCTGATCTCGGGGTCGTTGTCAGAGCCGATCACGGGTCGGACTAATGTTTGATATGGCTGTGCATGCAGGAAAATAGCTGACGAACGGTTTCTACACCTTCCTGATCAGGTATAGGTCAGGTGATACGCCTAGCACTTCACCAAGCCAGGGCGTGTGCCGGACTTCTGGGCCGTTGACCGAGGGACCGGGACCCACCAGCAGTCCCGGAAGCCTCCCGGCTCCTCGTGTTGCCTGTCGCTGCTCGCCGGTGGGTTTCGACCGACAACACATTCTGGCACGCCCAGTGGGACCTCATCGACTACTTCATCGACTTCACCGATTACATCGACTACTGCATCGACTACATCAACTACTCCAGTATATATACTTCGACTGCATCAATTACAATCGATTGCATCATCTTCTTCGGCTTCATCGACTTCCGTTGTTAAGATGCCGGACGAGAACCCGATTACTTTTGAGGAGTTGTCTAATGAGCACAAGCAGAGGTATAATGAAATAAAAGCTGCTTTTGAAGCCGATCTCATCGGCTCGTTTGAAAGAACTCGTCACCACGGCATCAGATGGAAGGGATTTTCATCTGAAGGGGCACTCGACGAAGTGGATCTGTCTACTCCTACGGAAGAACGTATGGGAGCTCTCCGCCAGAAGGTCAACTACATGGTGGCTCACTCATTACATCAACATTCTAAGAGTTTGGTGAACACCCTCGAGCGCGTTGCGGTGCGCGTGGTGCAGGAAATTATGAAACACCAGTACTCTCCAACAGGACCTGCTTTAGGGAGTCACAGAGGGGAGTTGCCTTCTCAATCCAGACCGCTAGTGCCCTACGCATTTGCCGTCCCAGAGCAACAGAATTCTCTAGCATATGTCATATACGAGGTGGGAGGTGACCCTGCTGATCATCAATTCTTCAGTGAACCACACAAAGAGGTACCGCATGGATATGTTTGTGCGTATATACCAGATGGTGGTAACCCGGCGCAACCCACGCAGAGAGCAACTGGAGGAACATCTGCAGTCGATGCCGACAAACAGGCATGGCTAGCTACTTATGCAACAGGGCCGAGTCATGAAGGTACGCACTCGGCCCCAGGAGTTCATACAGTGGATCAAATTAGTGCCATTTTGAGAGATCAATTTGGAATTCTCCCAACAAGGCGAGCGATCGGCTACACCAAGCCGTATCCAAGTGACTACGACGTGATTCCTCTGCCGCCCAAGTATCGGCTACCTGAGTTCACCAAGTTCAGCGAAGCAGAAGGATCCAGCTCCATAGAACATGTGAGCCGTTATCTGGCGCAGCTGGGGATGATTTCGGTGTCCGATCCATTACGGGTAAGGTTCTTCTCGCAGTCTCTCACAGGGCCGGCTTTTGGATGGTACACATCATTGGGCCCTGATTCTATCCGTACCTGGAAGCAACTAGAGGAACAGTTCCATATACAATATCATTCAAAAGCTGCAGAAGCTGGGATTGCTGATTTGGCACAGGTCCGCCAGAAACAGGGAGAAACAGTGGCAGAGTACATCCAGCGTTTCAGGAAAGTCAAGAACCAATGCTACTCAATTCAAATTTCAGAAAAAGAGGCAGTCGAGTTGGCGACTTTGGGATTGGTAAAGCCAGTCAGAGATTTAGTTTTCCAGCTGGAGTTCAACTCTTTAGCACATCTGGTGCAAAAGATGACGGTATACGAGCAGCGTCACCCAGAATTATACCAAGACAAGTTTAAGCGTCAAGTAGTAATGGTTGACGCTGAAGATTCCGAAGGCTTGAGGATGACCAAGAGATCGCAGTTGTGGAGTGGGCACGGGGGGCAAAGCCCGTGCCCTGCAAGTGGGTGAAACAACAGGGCCCTCTGAAAGGTTTTGATTTCGATGTAAGCAAAGTCGACCAGATATTCGACCTACTCTTGAAGGAAAAGCAACTGAAGTTCCCTGAAGGATTCAAGATCCCAACAGCTCAGGAGCTCCAGGGGAGGTCATACTGCAAGTGGCATAACTCTTTCACTCACGGTACCAATGACTGCAAGGAACTCCGGCGACAGATACAATCAGCCATTGAGCAAGGCCGATTAATCTTGGGGCAGTACGCCATGAAGGTCGATACTCAACCATTCCCGAATGTAAACATGGTAGAAGGGTACGACCGGTCAACACGTCGTCAGCTGGATTTCACGCTCGGTATCCACATGGCAGGACATATATCACGTCAACATACAAGGAGGCAAGAGGCCGATTCCCGCGATCGGCCCCAAAAAGAAGAAAGAGACTATATCACCGAAGAACAGGTCAGGCATGTCAGGAATCAACGACCGGTTTCCTCTCATCTTCTGAGAAAATACCAGTATCAGTATCAACAGCGTCTCCAACGCGAGACTGAAGAAGAAGAGTACGAGCGACGCACAGGGAAACGCCTCAGGAAGTGAGAGGATACACGAGATCATTGGTATTG
This sequence comes from Panicum hallii, assembly GCF_002211085.1. Taxonomy (NCBI): domain Eukaryota; kingdom Viridiplantae; phylum Streptophyta; class Magnoliopsida; order Poales; family Poaceae; genus Panicum; species Panicum hallii. The sequence continues at coordinate 38,903,635 of NC_038043.1, forward strand.
CCCGTTCTTCAAATATTGCTGGGATTCTGATATGAAAAGACTACCTACCCTTGAGGATTGCCCAGAATGCAATTCTCAGAAGCAAGATACAAGAAGCGCCTCGGTTTTTCAGCGTTTGGGACCAGGGCAACCCCGCCATGAACAAGACAAGTCGACACATACAACGGGAAATTTAGAAGATGAGGAGGACAAGTATCACCGACCACGCTGGTGTCCTAATGGGCTCAACCGGTCCCAGAAGCGGAGGGTACAGCGGCTGCGCAGCCTGGAGGAAGCCGAGGCCCAATACATAGAAACATTAAGGAAGGCGCTGCCAGATTTGGCAGAAAAGGTCCACAACCCTCGAAAAGCAGAGAGTTCTTCCAAGAAGGTATGGCGACCCAAGAAGTCGAAAGCCGATGTGAAGACATCGGCTGATGCACACATGGTGTTTGTTCTTCTTGCAGAGTTTCATGCACCAAGACATGAGGAGGTGCCAGTGGCTCAGCTTGACTTGGGGCCATGACCAGTCATTTTCGAGAAGCCCCGAGAAAAGAATTACAGGCACCTGAAGGCGTTATATCTCAAGGGGTACATAAACGGCCAGCCTGTCAGCAGGATGCTAGTCGATACAGGAGCAGCGGTTAATATAATGCCGTATTCAGTGCTGTGCAAGTTGGGGCATTCTGTTGGGGACTTGATCAAAACCAACATCACGCTAAGTGACTTCAACGGACAAACTTCAGAGGCGCAAGGAGTCCTCAGCGTGGATCTGACGGTAGGAGGTAAAACCGTCCCTACGTCATTTTTTGTGGTCAACGGCAAGGGCTCATACACCGTTCTGCTTGGGAGAGATTGGATCCATGCCAATTGTTGTATCCCTTCTACAATGCACCAGTGTCTGATTCAATGGGACGGTGATGAAGTAGAAGTGGTCCACGCAGATGACTCTGTTAAAGTTTTACATGCTGCCATGAGTGTCTGGGATGCGGAGGACCAGGAACCGATCTCAGGGATTAGCTTGGTGGGCTGCGACCGCGTGGAAGCTACGAAAAACGGGGTGAGGCTAGTCTTATCCACTGGCCTTATGGAGTAGATGGGAAAGTAACAGGAAAGGCCAATCCCCGAGATCGGCCCCCAAAAAATAGAATCGAGTTGTTTTTGTCATCCATGTTACATTGTTATAATGATCGCAAAGAGGCCTGCTCGAGTAGCCGGCCATGTGATTGTAAAATAATATACATTAATGCAAAGAACAAGTCGGCCGATCCCTACGATCGGCCAAATCCTTCTGCTTCATATTCTTTGTTTATTTGTAGTATCGACTTGATGGATGAAGGGAAGCTAGGATACGGGTTTACATCTGCTGACGAGCTGGAAGAAGTCGATATTGGTCCTGGGGATAAGCCACGGCCAATATTTATCAGCAAAAAGTTAAATCCAGAGTTGAGAGAGGCGATGATAATACTGCTGAGAGAATATACGGACTGTTTTGCCTGGGATTACACAGAGATGCCCGGGTTGGATAGAAGTATTATTGAGCATCGACTCCCTCTTAAGCTAGGATTTCGGCCGTTCTAGCAACGTGCACGGCAAATGAAGGCCGAAGTCCAAGAAGAAGTCAAGAAAGAAGTCGAAAAGATGATAGCAGCAGGCTTCATCAGGCCATGCAGGTATTCTGAATGGATTTCCAGTATTGTGCCTGTACAGAAGACGGACGGCCGATGGAGAGTCTGTGTAGACTTCAGAGATCTTAACAGAGCCACACCAAAAGATGAGTATCCGATGCCAGTTGCGGAAACGTTTATTAATGCGGCTGCTGGTCACAAGATGTTGAGTTTTATGGATGGCAACGCTGGTTATAACCAGATTTTTATGGCTCCAGAAGATATTCATAAGACTGCATTCAGAGTACCAGGTGCAGTGGGATTATTTGAGTACGTGGTCATGACTTTTGGGCTCAAAAATGCTGGTGCTACATATCAACGGGCCATGAACTATATGTTTCATGATTTGATCGGCAAGCTGGTGGAAATCTATATTGAGGACGTAGTGGTAAAATCTGCATCGGCTGAGGGACATTTAGGAGATCTACGGCGAGTTCTGGAACGAACTAGGAAGTTCGGGCTTAGAATGAATCTTAAGAAGTGTGCCTTTGGTGTATCGGCCGGTCAGTTCCTAGATTTTCTGGTTCATGAACGGGGAATTGAGATCGGCCTAAAAAGTCAAGAAGCTGTAAAAATAATGGTGCCACCTATTACAAAGAAGGAACTCCAACAACTCATTGGTAAGATAAATTTTGTTAGGAGATTCATTTCCAATCTGTCAGGAAGAATCGAGCCATTCATGGAGTTGGTGAAAATTAAAGCCAATGACGAGTTCCGCTGGGGGGCAGAGCAACAACAGGCGTTCGAAGAAATCAAAGAATATTTATCCAAGCCGCTTGTGTTAGTCCCACCCCAGCAGGGTAAGCCATTTTATGTTTATCTGTCAGTGGGTGACACTTCCATTGCTTCGGTCATCGTACAAGTGCAGGATGGCAAGGAGAGAGTTATTTTTTATCTCAGCAGGAGGGTGCTAGATGCAGAGACAAGATACCCTGAAATTGAGAAACTATGCCTTTGTCTATCCTTTACCTGTACGAAGCTCCGCCACATCCTGCTTTCTGCCGAGATAATTGTCATCTGCAAATCTGATGTTATCAAGCATATGTTGTCGGCCCCAGTGTTGAAAGGCTGACTTGGTAAATGGATGTTTGCTCTGTCAGAATTTGATATCCGGTACCAGCCTGCGAAAGCAGTCAAAGGGCATGCGCTGGCCGACCTCGTTGCGGAAAGGACCAGCTCAGACATAGCGGCGCTCTCCATCCGAGCATGGGCAATGTATTTTGATAGGTCGGTCTGTGGGGATGGTTCTAGCATGGTATCTTGCTCGTCTTGCCTCGGGGAGCAACATATTCCTTTTCAATCAGATTGCCAACACCTTGCACCAATAATCTAGCCGAGTATGAAGCGGTGCACAAAGGTATGGAGTTACTTCTCGAAGCTGGAGCAGAAGCAGTAGAAGTTTTTGGGGATTCCAAACTGGTCATCTCTCAGCTCACGGAGACATACCGATGTGCGAGCGGGTTGTTGTTTCCCTTGTGGAGATAATGCCAGGAGCTAATGGCTCAGTTCAGATATATAAATTTCTACTGGATACCAAGGGTACAAAATTCTGAGGCCAATGATCTTGCCCATATGGCTTCCGGTTACAAGGACACGGCGGATGGAGCTGATTTTCCAGTAAACCTGCTGGATCAGGGGGATTGGAGAGCCAGTATCTTCGATTACTTGAAGGATCCAGCACGGGGGGCACCTAAGAAGATACGACATAGAGCCATGAAGCACGTCCTGGTAGGGGACGACTTGTTCTACAGGACTCTGGAAGGACTACTACTTAAGTGCTTGGGGCCGATTGAGTCCAATCGGCTTTTACATGAAGTCCATGAAGGTACATGTGGTACTCATCAATCAGCCCACAAGATGAAGTGGTTGATCAGGCGCTCGGGATATTATTGGCCTGATATGCTGGAAGATTGCTTCAAGTATTATAAAGGATGACAGGCCTGTCAGAGGTTTGGAAAGATACAAATAGTACCAGCGTCAGCAATGAACCCTATCATCAAACCTTGGCCATTCAGGGGCTGGGGCATGGACATGATCGGTAAGATTAATCCTCCATCGAGTAAAGGCCATCAGTTTATTTTGGCCATTACAGATTATTTTACCAAATGGGTAGAGGCTGTTCCTATGAAGTCAGTAACATCGAGGGACGTCATCAATTTCGTCAAAGAACACGTTATTCATAGGTTTGGGATTCCTCAGACCATTACAACAGATGGAGGGTCGGTTTTTATATCTGATGAATTCAAAAAGTTCGCTGCCGACATGGGGATTAAATTGATCAGGTCATCTCCATACTATGCTCAAGCAAACGGACAAGCCGAAGCGTCCAATCAGAGTTTGATCAAGCTGATCCAAAGGAAGATTGATGAATACCCACGGCGTTGGTATGAAGTATTATCAGAAGCGTTGTGGGCTTATCGTGTTTCATACCATGGGGCAACAAAAAATTCACCATATCATTTGGTATATGGGCAGGAGGCCGTATTGCCATTGGAATTACGGCCGGTTCAAGACGGATAGAGTTTCAGAATGAGTTGACTGCTGAAGAATATGCAGCACTAATGAGCGACAATGTGGAAGACATTACAGAACTCAGGCTTTGGTCGCTGGAAAAGATCAAGGAAAATAAGGCCAAGGTAGCCCGCGCGTACAACAAGAAGGTTAAACCAAAGGAATTCCAAGTTGGGGATTTAGTGTGGGAAGCGGCGTTACCATTGGGGACTAAGGATGCGGCATATGGTAAATGGTCTCCGAATTGGCACGAGCCTTATAGAGTTGATCAAGCTCTGCCAGGGAATGCATACTTGCTTGAAGAATTGGATGGAGTAAAATTTCCGGTAGCCGTCAATGGCCAACATCTCAAGAAATATTTCCCAAGCATGTGGGAAGATGAGTGATGAAGCCGGTGTAATGCATCAGGCTGTGGATCAACCCAATCAGGGTATTTATGAGGGAAGCCGATGTGATACATCGGGCTACAAGTGGATATGGTCGAGTAATGGTCGAGTACTTTGTGACACCTCTAGTTGGTCTAATCGGGTACCTCGTAGTATATCAGGCTACAAGTCGGCATCTATCGGGTACTTTAGAAGCCGATGCAATGTATCAGGCTGTAAGGTGGAATGTGATGAACGAGCCAGATCTGTAAAGATAGAGCAGTGCCGGTCCATGCACAGAGCTAAAGATTGAATAGCTGATGTTAAGCCATCGACTTTAGAAGCAATAATCGGGCCTTGCAAATCCTGGGTTTCAATAAAAGCAGAGAGGATGGTTGCAGGTGTCTCTTGATCTTAAAAGAACAGGTTCGACTTCTTTACGGGGTTTTCTGGGTACTCATATTTTTCGACCTGATTGGGGATCGAGATTTAACAACAAGCAAAGAAGTCGACTGCGGAGTACTCTTGTTATTAACGAGATCATTTGAAGGGTACTCGAGTTCTTGGGATTTTTGATCAGGAATAAAGAAAAGTTTGAGATTGGATCAGGCAATTCAAGGAAAGAGGCCGATGCGATGCCATTGGACTTTAGAAGATTAGATTCTTTAACACTGGCTCGCTGAAACAAAAGGGTTCATTTACAAGAAATTATGGCAAAAGAGGCCAATCTACCAGCTATGCGCACAATGGCGGAAGACCCTATGAACTACCCCCAGTAAGTCCCTAAGATCTTGCGGCGTTTGTACGGGGGGGACGCGCTGGTGTCATCGTCGCTGCTGCCATCATTGCCGCCGGTGCTGTTGCTGTCACCACCATCATCGCTGGTGTCATCGCTGGCATCCCCGGTGTCTTCTGAAGTCGACGATCCGCCACGCAAGAACCCTCCTGCTGCTGAGTCGTCGACGGTGGAAGTGTCCTTGGCATCTTCTTCTGAGAAAGAGAAGAAATCATCATGCCAGGAATCTTCATGGTTGCCTTCGTCCAAGTCCCCATGAAGGAGAGTCTGGAGGTCCTCATCGTCGGTCAGGGGCTCATCGTCCTCTGACCAAGTGCTGAAGTCCCACTCCTCTGCGTCCCAATGCAGAGGAGTGAGAGCTTCATAAGAAGCTATTAGATCGAACTCCGGCGTTGCCTCCCTGGAGGTTTCGGAGTCTGGAGAAGTGATGGAGATGATGGAAGAAGACGAAGGGGAATTGGAGGAAATAGAGGAAGAGGAAGCCATTGTCAGGGGATGCCGAGTGTGCTGATGCGACTAATGCACGGGGAGAGAAGATGGACAGAAATAAATCCGCCGATGATAGTTTATAAAGGCAGAGAGGGAAGGTGAAGCGGTGTTATCACGGTTCCCGAGGGAGAAGTCGAAGGGTCGCGTCCGGTGGTATTGGAAGGCAGCGCGCGTGTGCAGGCCTTGGAAGTCGAAGGGCCACGTCCAATGGCATTGGGAGCGGTATGTGCGTGCACAAGTCTGAGAAGTCGAAGAGGCAATGGCTTCGGAATTATCAATGCCAAAACCAGGGGGGCATGTGTTATCGCCATAATTTGACTGGGCCAAAGGATGGGCCGAGAGTGTCATGGGCTGAAGGAAAGCATGGTAACAGTCTACAAATCAGCTTCTGTGCGAACGTGTCAAGGGCCAGGATGGCCGTGTATCTAAGGTGTATTGTGAATTGATCTCATAGTACTTGTCACCTGGAGGAAAATGAGAGAAACATGAGTCAAATAGACTAGTAAAATGTAAAGAAAAGTGAAGAATTCTAAAAAACAATTGGATGACATTGACGAATTTGTTAGCGTGATTTATGCTTAGAACCTTAAATAAGGAAATGATAAATAATGGAGAAATCACATTTGTGTGTTTCAGAATATCCAGAAACTCATTAACCAATAGGTATTTCAATAAACAAAAAAATATAAACTCTCAATGATCATACAGAATAAAAATCCAGTAATAAACAATAGGTATTTCACCCAATATCCCATATTTCAGATAAACTACTAGGGGTAAACATTTCTGATTTGGCATGGAGGATTCACCCAATAAACTGCTATAGAAAAGCGCGGTATGCTGCTTCTCACTACTGATTAAAGATCTTTGGTTAGGTTCATCTCTGCTTTTCGAGCCTTCATATCCTCCGTCTGCTCCCCTTGTTCCATATTGTCTTCACATGCCAAATCTTTTAACTCCTCATACTTCAGTTGCGAATCCTCTTCAGGTGGCCAGTGTCTTATGTCACCATCATCCTCCGGTACTGCATCTGACCAGTCTTGGCCACCTTGATAAGGAGGAGACCAGGCTGGTGTCTTCGGATCTTCATGCTCGAATTTAACTTCATCATAAGGATCCCGCAGAGGAACTCTAATGTTATGCCTTAGCTACTGGACACCAGACCGATATGACCCTTCCTCCTCGAGGATCCGCAATCTCTTGACATGGTTCTCCATTGAGAATGCGATGCAGACATTTCAAGTACAGTCCTGACGAGTGCCCATATCTCCTTACCGAAGACGATAACGGCAATATTCCATCCAATGTCAACAAATAAACTCTGCGGGTATCAAACGAATAAAGGTACTCCTCAAAAACATCTTCTAGCCTTATAGGTTCTGAACTGCCAACAGCAAATACAGCAACAGACTGTACCAGACCGGGATCAACCACCCCCTGCTTTTGTCCAAGACTTCAAAACTCTCAATTAGAACATCTGGGCCTATCCTAACTTGGCCTACTTTGCAATTTTTACAAAGTTCATGACAATTCCTCCCTGTGTCACGATATTTGCAAGTTGGGTCTGGTAGGAAATTCTTCTCAATGTCAAATAAACCACATCTGTCACCATCCCAACCCATCACATACAAATTCCTCGCAGAAAGGAATAGTGTCAGCCGTCTGTCATCATATTCAAATGTCAAATGAAAGGTACCCTCAGCAGGAGTGGTAAATACTTCAGCTCCTGGCCCAAAGTGGGGAGACAGGTCAACCACCTTGCTGTTTGCTTGGCACCATGCTCGAGCTTTTCTAATAGCTATTTCGAAGCTATGTTGGGTTGCTTGCAAATCATCCTGGTTTAGAATAACTCTAGCAGTATTTCCAGGGTAGTTTTGATCACGTGGCTCTTTCTTCTTTTTGCAATTACTAATGTAAGGTGTATTGTGAATTGATGTCATAGTACTTGTTACCTGGAGGAAATGAGAGAAACATGATTCAAACAGACTAGTAAAATGTAAGGAAAAGTGAAGAATTCTCAAAAACAATTGGATGACATTGACGAATTTGTTAGCCTGACTTATGCTTAGAACCTTAAATAAAGAAATGATAAATAATGGAGAAATCACATTTGTGTGTTTCAGAATATCCAAAAACTCATTAACCAATAGGTATTTTATTAAACAAAAAAATATAAACTCCTAAAGGGAAATGTCTCATTTTTAAGTTCAGGACTGGCCCTCTCAATGATCATACAGAACAAAAATCCAGTAATAAACAATAGGTATTTCACCCAATATCCCATATTTCAGATAAACTACTAGGGGTAAACATTTCTGATTTGGCATGGAGGATTCACCCAATAAACTGCTATAGAAAAGCGCGGTATGCTGCTTCTCACTACTGATTAAAGATCTTTGGTTAGGTTCATCTCTGCTTTTCGAGCCTTGATATCCTCCGTCTGCTCCTCTTGTTCCATATTGTCTTCACATGCCAAATCTTTTAACTCCTCATACTTCAGTTGCGAATCCTCTTCAGGTGGCCAGTGTCTTATGTCACCATCATCCTCCGGTACTGCATCTGACCAGTCTTGGCCACCTTGATAAGGAGGAGACCAGGCTGGTGTCTTCGGATCTTCATGCTCCAATTTGCCTTCATCATAAGGATCCCGCAGAGGAACTCTAATGTTATGCCTTAGCTCCTGGACACCAGACCGATATGACCCTTCCTCCTCGAGGATCCGCAATCTCTTGATATGGTTCTCCATTGAGAATGCGATGCAGACATTTCAAGTACAGTCCTGACGAGTGCCCATATCTCCTTACCGAAGACGATAACGGCAATATTCCATCCAATGTCAACAAATAAACTCTGCGGGTATCAAACGAATAAAGGTACTCCTCAAAAACATCTTCTAGCCTTATAGGTTCTGAACTGACAACAGCAAATACAGCAACAGACTGTACCAGACCGGGATCAACCACCCCCTGCATTTGTCCAAGACTTCAAAACTCTCAATTAGAACATCTGGGCCTATCCTAACTTGGCCTACTTTGCAATTTTTACAAAGTTCATGACAATTCCTCCCTGTGTCACGATATTTGCAAGTTGGGTCTGGTAGGAAATTCTTCTCAATGTCAAATAAACCACATCTGTCACCATCCCAACCCATCACATACAAATTCCTCGCAGAAAGGAATAGTGTCAGCCGTCTGTCATCATATTCAAATGTCAAATGAAAGGTACCCTCAGCAGGAGTGGTAAATACTTCAGCTCCTGGCCCAAAGTGGGGAGACAGGTCAACCACCTTGCTGTTTGCTTGGCACCATGCTCGAGCTTTTCTAATAGCTATTTCGAAGCCATGTTGGGTTGCTTGCAAATCATCCTGGTTTAGAATAACTCTAGCAGTATTTCCAGGGTAGTTTTGATCACGTGGCTCTTTCTTCTTTTTGCAATTACTAATGTAAGGTGTATTGTGAATTGATGTCATAGTACTTGTTACCTGGAGGAAATGAGAGAAACATGATTCAAACAGACTAGTAAAATGTAAGGAAAAGTGAAGAATTCTCAAAAACAATTGGATGACATTGACGAATTTGTTAGCCTGACTTATGCTTAGAACCTTAAATAAAGAAATGATAAATAATGGAGAAATCACATTTGTGTGTTTCAGAATATCCAAAAACTCATTAACCAATAGGTATTTTATTAAACAAAAAAATATAAACTCCTAAAGGGAAATGTCTCATTTTTAAGTTCAGGACTGGCTCTCTCAATGATCATACAAAACAAAAATCCAGTAATAAACAATAGGTATTTCACCCAATATCCCATATTTCAGATAAACTACTAGGGGTAAACATTTCTGATTTGGCATGGAGGATTCACCCAATAAACTGCTATAGAAAAGCGCGGTATGCTGCTTCTCACTACTGATTAAAGATCTTTGGTTAGGTTCATCTCTGCTTTTCGAGCCTTGATATCCTCCGTCTGCTCCTCTTGTTCCATATTGTCTTCACATGCCAAATCTTTTAACTCCTCATACTTCAGTTGCGAATCCTCTTCAGGTGGCCAGTGTCTTATGTCACCATCATCCTCCGGTACTGCATCTGACCAGTCTTGGCCACCTTGATAAGGAGGAGACCAGGCTGGTGTCTTCGGATCTTCATGCTCCAATTTGCCTTCATCATAAGGATCCCGCAGAGAAACTCTAATGTTATGCCTTAGCTCCTGGACACCAGACCGATATGACCCTTCCTCCTCGAGGATCCGCAATCTCTTGACATGGTTCTCCATTGAGAATGCGAGGCAGACATTTCAAGTACAGTCCTGACGAGTGCCCATATCTCCTTACCGAAGACGATAACGGCAATATTCCATCCAATGTCAACAAATAAACTCTGCGGGTATCAAACGAATAAAGGTACTCCTCAAAAATATCTTCTAGCCTTATAGGTTCTGAACTGCCAACAGCAAATACAGCAACAGACTGTACCAGACCGGGATCAACCACCCCCTGCATTTGTCCAAGACTTCAAAACTCTCAATTAGAACATCTGGGCCTATCCTAACTTGGCCTACTTTGCAATTTTTACAAAGTTCATGACAATTCCTCCCTGTGTCACGATATTTGCAAGTTGGGTCTGGTAGGAAATTCTTCTCAATGTCAAATAAACCACATCTGTCACCATCCCAACCCATCACATACAAATTCCTCGCAGAAAGGAATAGTGTCAGCCGTCTGTCATCATATTCAAATGTCAAATGAAAGGTACCCTCAGCAGGAGTGGTAAATACTTCAGCTCCTGGCCCAAAGTGGGGAGACAGGTCAACCACCTTGCTGTTTGCTTGGCACCATGCTCGAGCTTTTCTAATAGCTATTTCGAAGCTATGTTGGGTTGCTTGCAAATCATCCTGGTTTAGAATAACTCTAGCAGTATTTCCAGGGTAGTTTTGATCACGTGGCTCTTTCTTCTTTTTGCAATTACTAATGTAAGGTGTATTGTGAATTGATGTCATAGTACTTGTTACCTGGAGGAAATGAGAGAAACATGATTTAAACAGACTAGTAAAATGTAAGGAAAAGTGAAGAATTCTCAAAAACAATTGGATGACATTGACGAATTTGTTAGCCTGACTTATGCTTAGAACCTTAAATAAAGAAATGATAAATAATGGAGAAATCACATTTGTGTGTTTCAGAATATCCAAAAACTCATTAACCAATAGGTATTTTATTAAACAAAAAAATATAAACTCCTAAAGGGAAATGTCTCATTTTTAAGTTCAGGACTGGCCCTCTCAATGATCATACAGAACAAAAATCCAGTAATAAACAATAGGTATTTCACCCAATATCCCATATTTCAGATAAACTACTAGGGGTAAACATTTCTGATTTGGCATGGAGGATTCACCCAATAAACTGCTATAGAAAAGCGCGGTATGCTGCTTCTCACTACTGATTAAAGATCTTTGGTTAGGTTCATCTCTGCTTTTCGAGCCTTCATATCCTCTGTCTGCTCCTCTTGTTCCATATTGTCTTCACATGCCAAATCTTTTAACTCCTCATACTTCAGTTGCGAATCCTCTTCAGGTGGCCGGTGTCTTATGTCACCATCATCCTCCGGTACTGCATCTGACCAGTCTTGGCCACCTTGATAAGGAGGAGACTAGGCTGGTGTCTTCGGATCTTCATGCTCCAATTTGCCTTCATCATAAGGATCCCGCAGTGGAACTCTAATGTTATGCCTTAGCTCCTGGACACCAGACCGATATGACCCTTCCTCCTCGAGGATCCGCAATCTCTTGACATGGTTCTCCATTGAGAATGCGATGCAGACATTTCAAGTACAGTCCTGACGAGTGCCCATATCTCCTTACCGAAGACGATAACGGCAATATTCCATCCAATGTCAACAAATAAACTCTGCGGGTATCAAACGAATAAAGGTACTCCTCAAAAACATCTTCTAGCCTTATAGGTTCTGAACTGCCAACAGCAAATACAGCAACAGACTGTACCAGACCGGGATCAACCACCCCCTGCATTTGTCCAAGACTTCAAAACTCTCAATTAGAACATCTGGGCCTATCCTAACTTGGCCTACTTTGCAATTTTTACAAAGTTCATGACAATTCCTCCCTGTGTCACGATATTTGCAAGTTGGGTCTGGTAGGAAATTCTTCTCAATGTCAAATAAACCACATCTGTCACCATCCCAACCCATCACATACAAATTCCTCGCAGAAAGGAATAGTGTCAGCTGTCTGTCATCATATTCAAATGTCAAATGAAAGGTACCCTTAGCAGGAGTGGTAAATACTTCAGCTCCTGGCCCAAAGTGGGGAGACAGGTCAACCACCTTGCTGTTTGCTTGGCACCATGCTCGAGCTTTTCTAATAGCTATTTCGAAGCTATGTTGGGTTGCTTGCAAATCATCCTGGTTTAGAATAACTCTAGCAGTATTTCCAGGGTAGTTTTGATCACGTGGCTCTTTCTTCTTTTTGCAATTACTAATGTAAGGTGTATTGTGAATTGATGTCATAGTACTTGTTACCTGGAGGAAATGAGAGAAACATGATTCAAACAGACTAGTAAAATGTAAAGAAAAGTGAAGAATTCTCAAAAACAATTGGATGACATTGACGAATTTGTTAGCCTGACTTATGCTTAGAAGCTTAAATAAAGAAATGATAAATAATGGAGAAATCACATTTGTGTGTTTCAGAATATCCAAAAACTCATTAACCAATAGGTATTTTATTAAACAAAAAAATATAAACTCCTAAAGGGAAATGTCTCATTTTTAAGTTCAGGACTGGCCCTCTCAATGATCATACAGAACAAAAATCCAGTAATAAACAATAGGTATTTCACCCAATATCCCATATTTCAGATAAACTACTAGGGGTAAACATTTCTGATTTGGCATGGAGGATTCACCCAATAAACTGCTATAGAAAAGCGCGGTATGCTGCTTCTCACTACTGATTAAAGATCTTTGGTTAGGTTCATCTCTGCTTTTCGAGCCTTCATATCCTCCGTCTGCTCCTCTTGTTCCATATTGTCTTCACATGCCAAATCTTTTAACTCCTCATACTTCAGTTGCGAATCCTCTTCAGGTGGCCAGTGTCTTATGTCACCATCATCCTCCGGTACTGCATCTGACCAGTCTTGGCCACCTTGATAAGGAGGAGACTAGGCTGGTGTCTTCGGATCTTCATGCTCCAATTTGCCTTCATCATAAGGATCCCGCAGAGGAACTCTAATGTTATGCCTTAGCTCCTGGACACCAGACCGATATGACCCTTCCTCCTCGAGGATCCGCAATCTCTTGACATGGTTCTCCATTGAGAATGCGATGCAGACATTTCAAGTACAGTCCTGACGAGTGCCCATATCTCCTTACCGAAGACGATAACGGCAATATTCCATCCAATGTCAACAAATAAACTCTGCGGGTATCAAACGAATAAAGGTACTCCTCAAAAACATCTTCTAGCCTTATAGGTTCTGAACTGCCAACAGCAAATACAGCAACAGACTGTACCGGACCGGGATCAACCACCCCCTGCATTTGTCCAAGACTTCAAAACTCTCAATTAGAACATCTGGGCCTATCCTAACTTGGCCTACTTTGCAATTTTTACAAAGTTCATGACAATTCCTCCCTGTGTCACGATATTTGCAAGTTGGGTCTGGTAGGAAATTCTTCTCAATGTCAAATAAACCACATCTGTCACCATCCCAACCCATCACATACAAATTCCTCGCAGAAAGGAATAGTGTCAGCCGTCTGTCATCATATTCAAATGTCAAATGAAAGGTACCCTCAGCAGGAGTGGTAAATACTTCAGCTCCTGGCCCAAAGTGGGGAGACAGGTCAACCACCTTGCTGTTTGCTTGGCACCATGCTCGAGCTTTTCTAATAGCTATTTCGAAGCTATGTTGGGTTGCTTGCAAATCATCCTGGTTTAGAATAACTCTAGCAGTATTTCCAGGGTAGTTTTGATCACGTGGCTCTTTCTTCTTTTTGCAATTACTAATGTAAGGTGTATTGTGAATTGATGTCATAGTACTTGTTACCTGGAGGAAATGAGAGAAACATGATTCAAACAGACTAGTAAAATGTAAGGAAAAGTGAAGAATTCTCAAAAACAATTGGATGACATTGACGAATTTGTTAGCCTGACTTATGCTTAGAACCTTAAATAAAGAAATGATAAATAATGGAGAAATCACATTTGTGTGTTTTAGAATATCCAAAAACTCATTAACCAATAGGTATTTTATTAAACAAAAAAATATAAACTCCTAAAGGGAAATGTCTCATTTTTAAGTTCAGGACTGGCCCTCTCAATGATCATACAGAACAAAAATCCAGTAATAAACAATAGGTATTTCACCCAATATCCCATATTTCAGATAAACTACTAGGGGTAAACATTTCTGATTTGGCATGGAGGATTCACCCAATAAACTGCTATAGAAAAGCGCGGTATGCTGCTTCTCACTACTGATTAAAGATCTTTGGTTAGGTTCATCTCTGCTTTTCGAGCCTTCATATCCTCTGTCTGCTCCTCTTGTTCCATATTATCTTCACATGCCAAATCTTTTAACTCCTCATACTTCAGTTGCGAATCCTTTTCAGGTGGCCAGTGTCTTATGTCACCATCATCCTCCGGTACTGCATCTGACCAGTCTTGGCCACCTTGATAAGGAGGAGACCAGGCTGGTGTCTTCGGATCTTCATGCTCCAATTTGCCTTCATCATAAGGATCCCGCAGAGGAACTCTAATGTTATGCCTTAGCTCCTGGACACCAGACCGATATGACCCTTCCTCCTCGAGGATCCGCAATCTCTTGACATGGTTCTCCATTGAGAATGCGATGCAGACATTTCAAGTACAGTCCTGACGAGTGCCCATATCTCCTTACCGAAGACGATAACGGCAATATTCCATCCAATGTCAACAAATAAACTCTGCGGGTATCAAACGAATAAAGGTACTCCTCAAAAACATCTTCTAGCCTTATAGGTTCTGAACTGCCAACAGCAAATACAGCAACAGACTGTACCAGACCGGGATCAACCACCCCCTGCTTTTGTCCAAGACTTCAAAACTCTCAATTAGAACATCTGGGCCTATCCTAACTTGGCCTACTTTGCAATTTTTACAAAGTTCATGACAATTCCTCCCTGTGTCACGATATTTGCAAGTTGGGTCTGGTAGGAAATTCTTCTCAATGTCAAATAAACCACATCTGTCACCATCCCAACCCATCACATACAAATTCCTCGCAGAAAGGAATAGTGTCAGCCGTCTGTCATCATATTCAAATGTCAAATGAAAGGTACCCTCAGCAGGAGTGGTAAATACTTCAGCTCCTGGCCCAAAGTGGGGAGACAGGTCAACCACCTTGCTGTTTGCTTGGCACCATGCTCGAGCTTTTCTAATAGCTATTTCGAAGCTATGTTGGGTTGCTTGCAAATCATCCTGGTTTAGAATAACTCTAGCAGTATTTCCAGGGTAGTTTTGATCACGTGGCTCTTTCTTCTTTTTGCAATTACTAATGTAAGGTATATTGTGAAAGGATGTCATAGTACTTGTTACCTGGAGGAAATGAGAGAAACATGATTCAAACAGACTAGTAAAATGTAAGGAAAAGTGAAGAATTCTCAAAAACAATTGGATGACATTGACGAATTTGTTAGCCTGATTTATGCTTAGAACCTTAAATAAAGAAATGATAAATAATGGGGAAATCACATTTGTGTGTTTCAGAATATCCAAAAACTCATTAACCAATAGGTATTTTATTAAACAAAAAAATATAAACTCCTAAAGGGAAATGTCTCATTTTTAAGTTCAGGACTGGCCCTCTCAATGATCATACAGAATAAAAATCCAGTAATAAACAATAGGTATTTCACCCAATATCCCATATTTCAGATAAACTACTAGGGGTAAACATTTCTGATTTGGCATGAAGGATTCACCCAATAAACTGCTATAGAAAAGCGCGGTATGCTGCTTCTCACTACTGATTAAAGATCTTTGGTTAGGTTCATCTCTGCTTTTCGAGCCTTGATATCCTCCGTCTGCTCCTCTTGTTCCATATTGTCTTCACATGCCAAATCTTTTAACTCCTCATACTTCAGTTGCGAATCCTCTTCAGGTGGCCAGTGTCTTATGTCACCATCATCCTCCGGTACTGCATCTGACCAGTCTTGGCCACCTTGATAAGGAGGAGACCAGGCTGGTGTCTTCGGATCTTCATACTCCAATTTGCCTTCATCATAAGGATCCCGCAGAGGAACTCTAATGTTATGCCTTAGCTCCTGGACACCAGACCGATATGACCCTTCCTCCTCGAGGATCCGCAATCTCTTGACATGGTTCTCCATTGAGAATGCGATGCAGACATTTCAAGTACAGTCCTGACGAGTGCCCATATCTCCTTACCGAAGACGATAACGGCAATATTCCATCCAATGTCAACAAATAAACTCTGCGGGTATCAAACGAATAAAGGTACTCCTCAAAAACATCTTCTAGCCTTATAGGTTCTGAACTGCCAACAGCAAATACAGCAACAGACTGTACCAGACCGGGATCAACCACCCCCTGCATTTGTCCAAGACTTCAAAACTCTCAATTAGAACATCTGGGCCTATCTTGACTTGGCCTAGTTTGCAATTTTTACAAAGTTCATGACAATTCGTCCCTGTGTCACGATATTTGCAAGTTGAGTCTGGTAGAATATTCTTCTCAATCTCAAATAAACCACATCTGTCACCATCCCAACCCATCATATACAAATTCCTCGCAGAAATGAATAGTGTCAGCCTTCTGTCATCATATTCAAATGTCAAATGAAAGGTACCCTCATCAGGAGTGGTAAATACTTCAGCTCCTCGCCCAAAGTGGGGAGACAGGTCAACCACCTTGCTGTTTGCTTGGCACCATGCTCGAGCTTTTCTAATAGCTATTTCGAAGCTATGTTGGGTTGTTTGCAAATCATCCTGGTTTAGAATAACTCTAGCAGTATTTTCATGACGTGGCTCTTTCTTCTTTTTGCAATTACTAATGTAAGATGTATTGTGAATTGATGTCATAGTACTTGTTACCTGGAGGAAAATGAGAGAAACATGAGTCAAACAGACTAGTAAAATGTAAAGAAAAGTGAAGAATTCTCAAAAACAATTGGATGACATTGACGAATTTGTTAGCCTGATTTATGCTTAGAACCTTAAATAAAGAAATAATAAATAATGGAGAAATCACATTTGTGTGTTTCAGAATATCCAAAAACTCATTAACCAATAGGTATTTTATTAAACAAAAAAATATAAACTCCTAAATGGAAATGTCTCATTTTTAAGTTCAGGACTGGCCCTCTCAATGATCATACAGAACAAAAATCCAGTAATAAACAATAGGTATTTCACCCAATATCCTATATTTCAGATAAACTACTAGGGGTAAACATTTCTGATTTGGCATGGAGGATTCACCCAATAAACTCCTATAGAAAAGCATGGTATGCTGCTTCTCACTACTGATAAAAGATCTTTGGTTAGGTTCATCTCTGCTTTTCGAGCCTTCATATCCTCCGTCTGCTCCTCTTGTTCCATATTGTCTTCACATGCCAAATCTTTTAACACCTCATACTTCAGTTGCGAATCTTCTTCAGGTGGCCAGTGTCTTATGTCACCATCATCCTCCGGTACTGCATTTGACCAGTCTTGGCCACCTTGATAAGGAGGAGACCAGGCTGGTGTCTTCGGATCTTCATGCTCCAATTTGCCTTCATCATAAGGATCCCGCAGAGGAACTCTAATGTTATGCCTTAGCTCCTGGACACCAGACCGATATGACCCTTCCTCCTCGAGGATCCGCAATCTCTTGACATGGTTCTCCATTGAGAATGCGATGCAGACATTTCAAGTACAGTCCTGACGAGTGCCCATATCTCCTTACCGAAGATGATAACGGCAATATTCCATCCAACGTCAACAAATAAACTTTGCGGGTATCAAACGAATAAAGGTACTCCTCAAAAACATCTTCTAGTCTTATAGGTTCTGAACTGCCAACAGCAAATACAGCAACAGATTGTACCAGACTGGGATCAACCACCACCCTGCATTTGTCCAAAACTTCAAAACTCTCAATTAGAACATCTGGGCCTATCTTGACTTGGCCTAGTTTGCAATTTTTACAAAGTTCATGACAATTCGTCCCTGTGTCACGATATTTGCAAGTTGAGTCTGGTAGAATATTCTTCTCAATCTCAAATAAACCACATCTGTCACCATCCCAACCCATCACGTACAAATTCCTCGCAGAAAGGAATAGTGTCAGCCTTCTGTCATCATATTCAAATGTCAAATGAAAGGTACCCTCATCAGGAGTGGTAAATACTTCAGCTCCTAGCCCAAAGTGGGGAGACAGGTCAACCACCTTGCTGTTTGCTTGGCACCATGCTCGAGCTTTTCTAATAGCTATTTCGAAGCCATGTTGGGTTGTTTGCAAATCATCCTAGTTTAGAATAACTCTAGCAGTATTTCCAGGGTAGTTTTCATCACGTGGCTCATTCTTCTTTTTGCAATTACTAATGTAAGATGTATTGTGAATTGATATCATAGTACTTGTTACCTGGAGGAAATGAGTGAAACATGAGTCAAACAGACTAGTAAAATGTAAAGAAAAGTGAAGAATTCTCAAAAACAATTGGATGACATTGACGAATTTGTTAGCCTGATTTATGCCTAGAACCTTAAATAAAGAAATGATAAATAATGGAGAAATCACATTTGTGTGTTTCAGAATATCCAAAAACTCATTAACCAATAGGTATTTTATTAAACAAAAAAATATAAACTCGTAAATGGAAATGTCTCATTTTTAAGTTCAGGACTGGCCCTCTCAATGATCATACAGAACAAAAATCCAGTAATAAACAATAGGTATTTCACCCAATATCCCATATTTCAGATAAACTACTAGGAGTAAACATTCCTGATTTGGCATGGAGGATTCATCAAATAAACTGCAATAGAAAAGCGCGGTATGCTGCTTCTCACTGCTGATAAAGGATCTTTGGTTAGGTTCATCTCTGCTTTTCGAGCCTTGATATCCTCCGCCTGCTCCTCATACTTCTGTTGCGAATCCTCTTCAGGTGGCCAGTGTCTTATGTCATGATCATCCTCCAGTACTGCATTTGACCAGGCTTGGCCATCTTCATAAGGAGGATACCAGGCTGGTGTTTTCGGATCTTCATGCTCGAATTTGCCTTCATCATAAGAATCCTACAGAGGAACTCTAATGTTATGCCTTTGCTCCTGGACACCAGACCGATATGAACCTTCCTCCCAGAGGATCCTCAATCTCTTGACATGGTTCTCCATTGAGAATGCGATGCAGATATTTCAAGTACAGTTCTGACGAGTGCCCATATCTCCTTACCGACGACTATAACGGTAATATTCCATCCAACGTCAACAAATAAACTCTGCAGGTATCAAACGAATAAAGGTACTCCTCAAAAACATCTTCTAGCCTTTTAGGTTCTGAACTGCTAACAGCAAATACAGCAACAGACTCTACCAGACCGAGATCAACCACCCCCCTGCAATTGTCCAAGACTTCAAAACCATCAATTTGAACATCTGGGCCTATCCTGACTTGGCCTACTTGGGCATTTTTACAAAGATCATGATAATTCGCCCCTGTTTAACGATATTTGCAAATTGTCTGGTAGGAAATTCTTCTCAAACTCAAATAAACCACATCTGTCACCATCCCAACCCATCACATACAAATTCCTTCCAGAAAGGAATAGTGTCAGCCTTCTGTCATTATATTCAAATGTCAAATGAAAGATACCCTCGCAGGAGTGGTAAATACATCAGCTCCTGGCCCAAAGTGGAGAGATAGGTCAACCACCTTGCTGTTTGCTCGGCACCATGCTCGAGCTTTTCTAATAGCTTTTTTGAAGCTATGTTGGATTACTCACAAATCATCCTGGTTTAGAATAACTCTAGCAGTATTTCCAGGGTAGTTTTGAGCACGTCGCTCTTTCTTCTTTTTCCAATCACTAATGTAAGGTGTATTGCTAATTGATCTCATAGTACTCTTCACCTGGAGGAAAATGAGAGAAACATGAGTCAAACAGACTAGTAAAATGTAAAGAAAAGTGAAGAATTCTCAAAAACAATTGGATGACATTGACGAATTTCTTAACCTGATTTATGCTTAGAACCTTAAATAAAGAAATGATAAATAATGGAGAAATCACATTTGTGTGTTTTAGAATATTCAGAAACTCATTAAACAATAGCTATTTCATTAAATAAAAAAATAAACTCCTAGAGGGAAATGTCTCTTTTTTAAGTTTAGGACTAGCCGTCTCAATGCTCAAACAGAACAAAAATCTAGTAATAAACAATAGGTATTTCACCCAATCTCCCATATTTCAGATAAACTACTAGGAGTAAGCATTCCTAATTTGGCATGGAGGATTCATCCAATAAACTGCTATAGAAAAGCACGATATGCTGCTTCTCACTACTGATAAAGGATCTTTGGTTAGGTTCATCTCTGCTTTTCGAGCCTTGATATCCTCCGCCTGGTTCTCATACTTCAGTTGCGAATCCTCTTCAGCTGGCCAGTGTCTTATGTCACCATCATCCTCCAGTACTGCATCTGACCTGGCTTGGCCATCTTCATAAGGAGGAGACCAGGCTGGTGTCTTCGGATCTTAATGCTCGAATTTGCCTTCATCATAAGAATCCCGCAGAGTAACTCTAATGTTATGCCTTAGCTCCTGGACACCAGACCAATATGACCCTTCCTCCTAGAGGATCCTCAATCTCTTGACCTGGTTCTCCTTTGAGAATGCGATGCAGACATTTCAAGTACAGTCCTGACGAGTGCCCATATCTCCTTACCGAGGACGATAACGGTAATATTCCATCCAACGTCAATAAATAAACTCTGCGGGTATCAAACGAATAATGGTACTCCTCAAAAATATCTTCTAGCCTTATAGGTTCTGAACTGCCAACAGCAAATACAGCAACAGACTGTACCAGACCGGAATCAACCACCCCCCTGCATTTGTCCAAGACTTCAAAACACTCAATTAGAACATCTAAGCCTATCCTGACTTGACCTACTTGGCCATTTTTACAAAGATCATGATAGTGTCAGCCTTCTGTCATCATATTCAAATGTCAAATGAAAGGTACCCTCGCAGGAGTGGTAAATACATCACCCTCGCAGGAGTGGTAAATACATCAGCTCCTGGCCCAAAGTGGGAAGACAGGTCAACCACCTTGCTTTTTGCTCGGCACCGTGCTGGAGCTTTTTTAATAGCTATTTTGAAGCTATGTTGGGTTGCTTTCAAATCATCCTGGTTTAGAATAACTCTAGCAGTATTTCCAGGGTAGTTTTGATCACGTGGCTGTTTCTTCTTTTTTCAATTACTAATGTAAGGTGTATTGTGAATTGATCTCATAGTACTTGTCACCTGGAGGAAAATGAGAGAAACATGAGTCAAATAGACTAGGAAAATATAAAGAAAAGTGAAGAATTCCCAAAAACAATTGGATGACATTGACGAATTTGTTAGCCTGACTTATGTTTAGAACCTTAAATAAAGAAATGATAAATAATGGAGAAATCACATTTGTGTGTTTCAGAATATCCAAAAACTCATTAAACAATAGGTATTTCATTCAAGAAAAAAATAAACTCCTAAAGGGAAATGTCTCATTTTTAAGTTTAGGACTAGCCCTCTCAATGCTCATACAAAACAAAAATCCAGTAATAAACAATAGGTATTTCACCCAATATCCCATATTTCAGATAAACTATTAGGAGTAAACATTTCTGATTTGGCATGGAGGATTCACCCTATAAACTGCTATAGAAAAGCGCGATATGCTGCTTCTCACTACTGATAAAGGATCTTTGGTTAGGTTCATCTCTGCTTTTCAAACCTTGATATCCTCCGCCTGCTCCTCTTGTTCCATATTGTATTCACATGCCAAATCTTTTAACTCCTCATACTTCAGTTGCGAATCCTCTTCAGGTGGCCAGTGCCTTATGTCACCATCATCCTTTAGTACTGCATCTGACCAGTCTTGGCCATCTTGATAAGGAGGAGACCAGGCTGGTGTCTTCGGATCTTCATGCTCGAATTTGCCTTCATCATAAGAATCCCGCAGAGGAACTCTAATGTTATGCCTTAGCTCCTGGACACTAGACCGATATGACCCTTCCTCCCAGAAGATCCTCAATCTCTTGACATGGTTCTCCATTGAGAATGCGATGCAGACATTTCAAGTACAGTCCTGACGAGTGCCCATATCTCCTTACCGAAGACGATAACGGTAATATTCCATCCAACGTCAACAAATAAACTCTGCGGGTATCAAACGAATAAAGGTACTCCTCAAAAACATCTTCTAGCCTTATAGGTTCTGAACTGCCAACAACAAATACAGCAACAGACTGTACTAGACCGGGATCAACCACCCCCTTGCATTTGTCCAAGACTTCAAAACACTCAATTAGAACATCTAAGCCTATCCTGACTTGACCTACTTAGCCATTTTTACAAAGATCATTATAATTTGCCCCTGTGTCAAGATATTTGCAAGTCGGGTCTGGTAGGAAATTCTTCTCAATGTCAAATAAACCACATCTGTCACCATCCCAACCCATCACATACAAATTTCTTCCATAAAGGAATAGTGTCAGCCTTCTGTCATCATATTCAAATGTCAAATGAAAGGTACTCTCGCAGGAGTGGTAAATACATCAGCTCGTGGCCCAAAGTGGGGAGACAGGTCAACCACCTTGCGTTTTGCTCGGCACCGTGCTCGAGCTTTTCTAATAGCTACTTTGAAGCTATGTTGGGTTGCTTGCAAATCATCCTGGTTTAGAATAACTCTAGCAGTATTTTCAGGGTAGCTCTTTCTTCTTTTTGCAATTACTAATGTAAGGTGTATAGTGAATTGATCTCATAGTACTTGTCACTTGGAGGAAAATAAGAGTAACATGAGTCAAACAGACTAGTAAAATGTAAAAAATGGTGAAGAATTCTCAAAAACAATTGGGTGACATTGATGAATTTGTTAGCCTGATTTATGCTTGGAACCTTAAATAAAGAAATGATAAATAATGGAGAAATCACAATGGTGTGTTTTAGAATATCTAGAAACTCATTAAACAATAGGTATTTCATTAAACAAAAAAAACTACTAAAGGGAAATGTCTCATTTTTAAGTTCAGAACTAGCCCTCTCAATGATCATACAGAACAAAAATCCAGTAATAAACAATAGGTATTTCACCCAATATCCCATATTTCAGATAAAGTACTAGGGGTAAACATTCCTGATATTATGTGCCACTGTGGTACCGGTACATTTGGACCGTAAAAGGTAATTGCAGCAATGATATAATGTGTCACTCTGAATTTAAGAGAACTGTCTGCACCAAGCAGATGGTTGTTAACACAACATAGTTTCCTTAAGGAAATATCTTGTGTTGAATTAAGTTCAGGGCTAGTCCATTAGATGAAAATACAGAACAAAATACAGTCACAAATAAAGGTGGACTTTCCCTGATTTTGCAAAGTGAGCAATGTTCAGAGGTCCTCACAGGAAAAGTGAGTTCGAAGGGTACATATATACAGAAAATAGTGAGGGTGATTCTGTTAATACTGAAAAAAAAAAGACACCACATTCAATTCCAGAATACTAGCTTGCATTATTTGATACAAATGCATATATGTAACTTCCAGAGAAATGACAAGGAAACATCGCATATTTATAATGTAAAATCACGAGCTTCAGACTAGCTATACCAAATGCAGCCTTAGAATGGAAAGGATTTGATTGTTGTGAGCTGCCTATAGTCGTAGAACTTTTTCTCTTTTATATTGGCAATTTGGTATGATTACATTGTTAAATAATGTAAGCCGATTGATGAAGTTAATCGAGAAGAACACTATATGATTGCATTTCATCTGTTTTACCTGGACCTGAATTCCATAGCCCACAAAACATGACAGAAAACCATAACAGGTACGCTAGAAGAGTTTCTATGTGTCCTACCAGGCTAGCTAGCACCAAGGATGATACAACTGCGCATCCCCATAACAAACAGCTTTGTTATTTTGTGATGATCAACCAGTAGACAAAGTTTCCAGCAAGTAGGACCATCCAGAGTCCAGATAGACCAAATCTAAACCATGCTAGTGATAGGACAACAGGGATAGATCTCAGGAATAACTTTAATTCATGCAATTGGGACATACGAGCTAAATTGATTCAGCAATATTCCACCACAAGGCAAAAACGTTGCAAAATGTTTGAGAAACCTACCGCCATTTCTAGATCAACCTTCAAAGCCTGCTCCTTAACCATTTTCTCTGCGACCAAACAAAAATTCCAAGGGAAATCAGCAATAACTCACGAATGGAAACAGCCCGCCTCAAACCAAACCGAAGGCAAAAATGAAACCAAAACCTGCTGTGATCTTAAGATTGGCAAAGCTCCCGTACGAACTGCCTCCAGCATCCGAGGAGGGCTTGGGGTTTGCGGCCTTCATGGCCATCAAGGTGGATCCAGCGAGGGATCGGAACCCCTCGAGGCTCCTAAGTGTCGAGAGCTTCTGCATCCTGCCCACGAAACCCTAGGTTTCGCCGGAGACGACCGTGGACATGGGTGCACAAAATGCTTGCACTACGGTTCCGGCGCTCGATTTCACACAGCAGGAAGGGAAGAGAAGAAGAAGGGGCGCGCGTACCTACCGGATGCTCGTCGCCGGCGAAGGGCACGACGGGTAAAGGGCGGTGCCTCTCGCGCAGCGTCGCCGCCATGAAATGAACGCCACGAGAGAAGGAGGCACGGGAGGTGAACGATTCGAAACTGGAAGAGAAAGGAGACGAGGGTTGAAACTTGGAAATGCAACCGCCTATCTTTCCTCGGAATTGGAGGGAAACCAAGCCACCGGGACAGAGGAGGGGCCGGGGCTCCCGCGCGTGCGTAGCGGACACGCGCCAGTAAGTCGGACGTCCCAGATCGCTTTTTCAATTTTTATTTTTTATTTTTGTCTCTCTCCAGCGAACATTGTGGCCCAGCCATAAGAGCGAGAGGAAGTTGGCCCACACTATTTAGGGGCCGTTCGGATCCAAAGGATTTTATAATCCAGGATTAAAAAGGATCAAAATTTGAACCAAGCAAACTAGACTGTGCTGTAGGATTCTAGAATCCCCACCCATAATCCACAATCTTCTTTTCCCTAGCTTTTTTAGGATTCTTGGATGACAAATTATAATTTTGTCACCTGCCCGCCTCCAACTCTTAGAGAGGTGAATAGGCCAAGGGCACTGTAGTCATTTTTCCTTTGAAACACTACCTACTGTCCAGATTATAATCCTACCGAGAATCCAAACAAACCAGCTTTTTATTATTTTGAATCCGGATTGTTGTCACCACTACCTCTTTCTAGATTCTCATATATGTCATCCAGATACACCTTTAGTCTATATATATATACCCAGGGTACGTGATACTTATTCCGTACCTAGGGTGTAGAATAGAGGTATGTCGTGTGTAGCTACTCCTCCCTGCGGAGCCGTATGGATTTTGCTTTCACTTGTTTCCGGCTCCGGCAGCAGGACCGATCCGTTAATTAATGAGCAGCCATTCGGCGGCATCTCTCTCTCCGTCCGCAAGAGGCCATTATTCGGCGGCGCGGCACCTCTGGCTACTCGCGGCCAGTTCTTCCTCATGAGTCTCTCTCCATCTTTGCCTCTCTATAATTAATCGATCTACCCCCACACGCTACTCGCGGCTACAACTATTCAGAGCGGGCTTCTCTTGAGCCTTGAATCGCACTGCCAGACGACGGCTAGCTGCAGATCCGAGGTTCGCAAGATTTTCGGCCGCCGCCTGGCGCGCAGTTCGACGACCTACCTGGTACCCGTGACACGTTCGGCGGCCAACGCCGAGCTCGCTGGCAAGATGGCCATGTTAATCATATCGTATATTTATAATTCTACTTGTGCTCATACAGCTTACGAGTATCCGAACGGCACGCCAACATTTGTCCTGACAAATTTAGTAGCTGTATACATGTATTCCTCCCTGTATATTAAATTCGTTTCCATGATTTTGCGTGTCCCGGTGGTGTGCAAAACCCAGATGTACATCTCTCTTGAAAGATATACGTTCCTGAAATCATGGCGGTCGATCGATCGTATAATGTACATGATCATCATGGCGATGCCGCCTTGTGCTCAGCAAGCTCTATCGGCAGGCCGTGCAGCGGCGACGGCGCGGGGTCCCTGACGAAGGTGTTCTCCTTGCAGCAGAGCTTCCACCTGAAGCGCCTCAGCAGGTAATGCAGCGCCACCAGCGTCTCGATCCTGGCGAACTCCATGCCGACGCAGATCCTCGGGCCGGCACCGAAGGCGACGAACGAGCACGGCGGCGCCACTGACGCCGACTGGGTCTCGAACCGGGACGGGTTGAACTTGTCCGGCTCGGGGTAGATGCTCCCGTCCATGTGCGTCGCGGCCGCCGTCCAGAACACCTGCCACCCTTTGGGGATGACGTAGCCGTCGAACTCGATGTCTTTGGTCGCTCGCCTGAAGCTGCCGAAGACCGGGGGCACCATGCGGAGCATCTCCTGCGCGGCGCGCCACGTGAGCTTCATCTTCGCCAGGTCCTCCCAGGTCAGGGCCTCGCCGTCGCCCTTGCTCCTGACGATCTCGTCGTGCTCTGCACAGCGAATAATGGTCGAGTAAGGGATGGGCATGCATGGCCATGGCGTGCGTGCGTGGTCAAACGTTCTAGTCAAGGCATGGTGGTGAGGTGATCGATGCCCGCGTTCACCGATCGGGATTGTTACCGTGGACCATGGCGGCGAGCGTGTCAGGATCGTCGGCGAGCTGGCGGATCAAAAAGGTGAGAAGGATGGAGGACGTGTCGTGGCCGGCGATGAGGGAGACCATGGCGGTGTCCACGATCTCCTCCTCGCTCAGCAGCGGCGCGCCGCTGTCGTCGGTCAAGCTGAGGAGGCACGCGATGAGGTCGCTGCTCCGGGAGGCCTCGCCCCGCTCCAGCTTGGCCTTGGTCTCCCGCGTGATCCCGGCGATCACCCGGCGAGCACTGGCGCTCGCCTTCAGGCTCCGGCGGAACGCCGTGAACGGCAGGTCCACGGGGACGGCCCAGGTGCCATCCATGACGTGCTTGAAGTCGCCGGCGAGGGCGTCCCGGACGGCGCCTCGCTCGAGGCCGAAGAGCAGCAGGGAGATGATGTCGAACGTGAGCCTCTTCATCAGCGGCATGACCGTGACGGTGGCCCGGCCGGCCCAGCTCTCGTCGAGGTGGCGCCGCACCTCGGCGTCGATCCTGCCCACGTACAGCCGCAGCATGTCTGGCCTGAGGAACTCGGCCAGCGCGCCGCGGATGCGCTTGTGGTCGGCGCCCATGAGCTCGAGGATGTTCCGCTCCCCCAGGATCCGCTGCACGGACCGGGGCTGCTGCGACGCCAGCGCGGTGCTGAAGAAGACGAACTTGTTGGCCGCGGGCCCCGTGAGGAGCACCGTCGGCGCGCCGAAGAGCGACAGCTTGGACACGGGGCCGTACCGGTCGACGCGGTCCTGGATCCACCGCTCGGCGGTGTTGGCGCGCATGGCGCGGAGGAGGCCGAGGCTCTGGCCGATCACCGGCAGGCCGAGCGAGCCCGGGGGCAGCTTGCCCCGCTGCGATGGCTTCCTGGCCCTCGTCACGAGGAGGAAGAGAACGGAAAAGGCGACGGCGACGAGCGCTAGGACAAGGGAGAGATCCATTGTCGGAGAACTCAGAACTAGCTAGCTAGCTAGCGTCTGGTAACTGAGGATGAGGAGTGGCGTCGCAGGTGACCCGTATATATACTGCCAACACTGGAAGAAAAGTCGAAGGTGTGTTTGCTCGTTTCTACGTTTCTTACTCCGATTATTCGGGGGTGGAACAGCAACCTGGGCTGACATACCTGGTGAAACCCACGCGGGCAGGTGGAAGAGCTAGCGACGCGCCGTGCGCAGCTTGTCAGCACACGTGACTTTGGTTTCCTCTTGGCGGCAGCGTGTCAAACATGAACTCTGATCATTTTTTCCACCACGTGTAAGACCAACTCCAGCAGGATTACCCATCTCTTAACCCAAATTAGAGGAAAATCGCGTGGGACCCACCATTATCGGTACTGGGCCAAAGCCCTGTTCCCAGCGGTGTCTCGCTTCCGCCTCCCCATCCGGCTAGCGGCGCTGGCGGCGGTTACTTCCCACGCGCGGGCGGAACAAGAAGGCGGTCGGAAGAAGGGGTGCGCGCGGGCGGAAGAAGTTTCCCAGCCTCATCTGGACGCCCCGACAGCCGAATCTCCAGCTCTTCCCCTTCTTCGTTCTTCTCACGCCGAAGGTATATCTCGGTGCCCTCCATGCCCCTTTTTTTTATTTTTATGGGCTGCTGTCTCGATGCTCTACGTTGTGATCTCCGTGTGTATGGACTGCAGTCTTGCTGTTCTTTCTTGCAATACTTGGTACGTGCTCGTTCTGCCTAAGAGGGAAAACCTTTAGGTTTACGATGGCATGGCTTCGAAAGCTTCGGCGTGAACGCAGGGTAGGGGCTTCCAGAGCGTACAACGATGTATTATTGGCGACCACCATTGCTTGTATCAGCACAGAGGAAGAAGAGAACAAACCTAACCCGTGTCGAGGTTCAATTGTAGGATGCCGGACCATTGCACGAGATAGATACAATGGGTATTGCCGTTTGATGGAGGACTATTTTGTTTCCAACTCTGTCTATGGTGAAAACTTGTTTCGCCGTCGGTTAGTGTCCAACTATTTGCCCAAATTGTGTACCTTCTCTTCGTCCTTATCTTATTATGGTTTCATTGTCTTCACAGGTTCCGAATGGCAAAGAATATGTTTGAAGATATTAAGGACGCTTGTGAGCAAGCAAACCCATACTTTAAATGGAGACAAATGCTGCAGGAGTTTGGGGCTTGGCTCCAGTGCAGAAGGTAACTGCTGCTTTGCGCATGCTTGCATATGGAGGTCCAGCTGATAGCCTAGATGAGTACCTTCGGATGGGAGAAAGCACCATAATTGAGAGTGTCAACCAGTTTACACAGACCATTGTTGAGCTATACGGTCCTAGGTACTTAAGGCAGCCAACAAGAGCTGAAATACAAACGTTGTTGCAAGTTGCTGAAGCACGTGGATTTCCAGGGATGTTGGGTTCCATTGATTGTATACATTGGGAATGGGAGAGTTGCCCTACCGCTTGGCATGGTCAATATAGAGGTCACTTTAAAAAACCTACTCTTATTCTTGAGGCAGTTGGTAGCTATGATACATGGATATGGCATGCTTTCTTTGGACTTCCGGGATCATTGAACGACATCAATGTGCTGCATCGTTCACCAGTGTTTGACAATCTTGCAGCGGGTAATACTCCAGAGGTTCAATTCAATGTAAACGGTAGGGAGTATAACATGGGCTACTATCTGGCAGATGGTATATATCCCCCATGGGCTACTTTGATCAGTGGTATTCAACAGCCTGGAACTAACATGGGCTACTATCTAGCAGACGGTGGCCCGGCCGGCTAAGGCTGGTGCCAATGGGGGGTGGTACCGCCCCCCTATCGGCCCGGCGCAGGCGGGAGGCGGGCGGGAGGCGGTCGAGTGGGAGAGAGAGGGCAGGATGGATCCCGCTGGGCGGGAGCGAGCGCTATCGCCCCGCTCTCGCCCGCGTTGGCAGGCGCGCGCAGGGCGGGAGGCGGGCGGGAGCGAGGCGGCGCGCTGGCGTCGGCGTGCGCGGGCGAGAGGGGTCGGGCGGGAGTGACGTGGCGCGTTTCTATTGGTCCACGCGGACTATCCGTTGAACTAACCATTATTTGACCGTTTGAACTCCAAAAAATTTGAAAAAAATTGCAAAAAATCCCAAATTTCATCCCTAACCCCCCTATAAATACCCCACCCGGGTTCACTCCTTCCCCACCCTATTTGAGCTCATTTCTTCCATCCACACTTCAATTTCACTCTTCTCGATGCCATGTCTTCATCTACCACGAATTCGAGTGAAGGAATGGAGACTGAAATGATCGATGTGTTCCAAGCGGAGTGTGAGGAGGCAATGCTCAATCTTGAAAAGGAGTCAAGCAGAAGGCGACGTCGTCGACGCTACATCAGGCGTGATCGTGAGGGTGCCCATGATCGGCTGTTCCAAGACTACTTCGCCGACAACTGCGTTTATCCTCCGAATTACTTTCGGCGAAGGTACCGAATGAGGCGTCAACTTTTTCTACATATTATGCGTAGATTAGGTGAATACTCTCCATATTTCACCCAAAGAGAAGATGCTTGCAACCGTCGTGGTCTCTCTCCGCTACAAAAGTGTATCGCGGCCTTACGCTTGTTAGCTTATGGAGGCGCTGCGGATTCGATAGATGAGTACCTAAAGCTAGCTAGATCAACTGTATTAGATTGTCTAGAGAAATTCTATGAAGGCATCATTCACTGTTACGGGGATGAGTTTTGCCATCGACCAAATATCGTGGATACTCAGCGTCTACTAGCGAAAGCCGAGGAGCGTGGCTTTCCGGGCATGCTAGGGAGCATCGATTGCATGCATTGGCAGTGGAGAAACTACCCGGTGGCACATGCGGGGCAATTCAAAGGGGGGACATAAAACATCCCACCATTATCTTAGAAGCCGTTGCATCGTATGATCGTTGGATCTGGCATGCCTTTTTTGGAGTGGCCGGGTCCAACAACGACATCAATGTACTCAATCATTCGCCGTTATTCACTGATGTGCTTAGAGGAGAAGCACCCGCAGTGAACTTTACGGTTAATGGACATGAGTACAATAGGGGTTACTACCTTGCCGACGGCATCTACCCCTCTTGGCTGGTGTTTATGAAGGGTATTACTCTTCCGCAGTGTGAGAAGCATCAGGTATTCACAAATACTCAAGCAGCTTGGCGCAAAGATGTCGAGTGTTCGTTTGGACTGCTTAAGTCTAGGTTCAACATTATAGCAGTTCCCGGACGCTCTTACTTACAGCGTACTCTTGGGCTGATCATGCGTGCATATGTCATCCTACACAACATAATCATCGATGACGAGCGTGATACCGATTTGGACGAGATCTATGAGACAGTTGCATCCAATGTGGGTCCGGCGATCCACAACGATGCACCACCAAGCCTAGCTGCCAGAATTCAGATGGTCACCGAGATGAGGGACTCACCGATGTATGCACAGCTTTAGCAGGATTTGGTTGAGCATGTGTGGGCACATAGTCATCCTTAGATTTATGTAATTTTTT
The DNA here is from genome assembly GCF_002211085.1 of Panicum hallii. Lineage (NCBI taxonomy): Eukaryota > Viridiplantae > Streptophyta > Magnoliopsida > Poales > Poaceae > Panicum > Panicum hallii. The sequence continues at coordinate 38,934,828 of NC_038043.1, forward strand.
TATTTATTATGTAATTTTTTATTTATTATGTAAGCGGTAACTTTTTTAAGTCGAATAAAATTTATTTCTTGAATTCTTTTGCGTATTCGAACAAAGGAGGTTGAAATAATTAAATCTAAAAAGAAAAGCTGACGTGGAGGAGAGAGAAGTGAGAGTTGGCACTATAGTCTGTGCATTGGAGGGGTGGGGTGAGGGTAGAGTGAGAGTGGGGGTGAGAGCTGATGTGGCGGGAGATATCTTCCCCCACCACTGGACTCAGCCTAAGGCTGGTGCCAATGGGGGGCGGTACCGCCCCCTATCGGCGCGGCTCGGGCGGGAGCGAGGTGGGAGGCAGGCGGGAGGGAGAGAGAAGGCGGGGTCGATCCCGCCGGGGGGGGGGGGGGGGGGGAGCAGGCGCTATCGCCCTGCTCTCGCTCGCGTTGGCAGGCGCGCGGGGGCGGGAGGCGGGCGGGAGCGAGGCGGCGCTCTGGCGTTGGGCGAGAGGGGTGGGGCGGGAGTGACGTGGCGTGTTTCTATTGGTCCACGCGGAGGTTGAAATAATTAAATCTGGAAAAGAAAAACTGACGTGGAGGAGAGAGAAGTGAGAGCTGGTATTATAGCGTGTGCATTGGAGTGGTGGGGTGAGAGTAGGGTGAGAGTGAAGGTGAGACCTGACGTGATAGGAAGATATCTCGCCCCACCGCTGGACTCAGCCTAAGCGTGTCAAGGCCTGGCGGCGGCGTCGGTACTTGTTCCGTTGGCGCCGGGGAACCACCCCCGTCGGGAATTCTGCAGGGCGTCTAGATGGCTGTTGACTGGGCAGATCACGGAGGCCCAAGGCGCAGAGCCAGCCCAAGTTACCTCACCAAGCGAGGCCCTCTCCACCTCACTGCCATGAGCCCATGGGCCAGTCCACTCAGCTCAGCAGCGGAAGCGGCGGGGGGCAGCAGGTAGCCCAGCCGAAATATCATGAGTCCCTCGAACCATCGCACACGCAGGTGGAATATTTTGTTCCATCAAAAAAAAATATTCCGCACTAAAAAATATTCAAAAGAATCATCCAAATATGATCTTATTTGAAACATTTCATCACAGCGAATACAATGGTGTAGTCAGATTTTAATTTAAATATACAATTTTGAAAAATATAATCATATGACACTTTAACCACGAGTCACACGCGTGACTCGTAATAACACCCCGCAGCCCAGCGCCTAGCACTCAGCAAGTCAGCAGCCTAGCACACCCTGTTTTGTTCCTTGAAACTAAACTTCAGTCCTGTTACATTAAATATTTAGACATCAATTAGGAGTATTAAATATAACCTAATTATAAAATTTATTGTATAAATGGAGCCTAATTCGCGATACGAATTTATTAAACCTAACTAATCAATAATTTGATAATGTTGTGCTACGGTAAACTAAGTTAGAATTAATAAATTCATCTCAAAAATTAATCTTTGTTTAATTAAGTTTTTTATCCAAATGTCCGAAACAACCAACCGCGGAGAGGAGACTCGGGAGCACGAGGGGATCCCGAGCACGAGAGGCGAAGGAGAGGGCGGCGTCAGCATGGAGGACTTCTACGTCACGATCCCCTACGGCCTGGTGGTCCTCGCCGGTGGCGTCGCCGGCTACCTCAAGCGCGGGAGCGCCGCCTCGCTGGCCGCGGGGGTAGGATTCGGCGCGGCGCTGCTCCTCGCCGGCGCGCTCAGCGCCTGGGCCTTCGCGCACGGCGGGGGTGGCGCCGGCGCTGTCTTCGGCACCGTCCTCCAGATCGGTCCGTTGCTTGCTGCTGCCGCTTCCGCCGCTCTCCTTCCTCCCCTCCTCTCTTGCTTTGTTTGCTTGCCTTCTCCGCCGTCCTGTTCTGTTCTTAGTAGTGCTTGTGAATCGTAATTGTTTGGTTGGTTGGTGGTGCAAAAAGGAGTGGGTACGGGTTGATGCTTTATGCTGTGATACACTGGAGTATGGAATTTTTTGCGAGGATCCTAGCTTACACGTAGATTGTAGTGATTTGGACTCTGTATGAGGAAATCTTCTGCTGCAGTGATGTTAGGTTGGGGGCTAAATGCAGATGATGGGATGTCGACAATTCATTATCCTCCCGAACGCACCAGTTTTTTAGCTCCTAAACTAATTGATTGTCTAGATACAGGTAGCGGTGGAGTTTGAAGTGCTAATCTCCAAATGCAAGCATGCTACTATCATCCCCATTTTCACTGAATTAAACACTCCTGCGAATTTGATTGACCACTCCGATAACGTGTTATGCTAGTTCCATATCGTTGCTTTGCTAGTCTATGCTCTAAGCTGATTGCTTGTGTTTAAAGAGAAGTTCTGTCCATTTCCATGTTCTTGACACTAACATTAATCTGAGGGACTGCTCTTTAGGGATTTCCTATATGGAGGCTTCTACGCTGTCTCAGACTCAGTATTCATCAGACTCAGTATTCATCTTATAACCTTGTTTTTTTTGAACAGTTTGTGCTGTGGTATTAACTGTTGTCATGGGAGTAAGATATGTCAAAACAAGAAAGATAATGCCCGCTGGAATTATTGCTGCTATCAGGTTTGTTCAAATCTCTCTCGTGTATGGGCATGAGCTTGTTGCGCCAAGTTCTTTTATATGTATTCTAATTTCTATATGGTACATGATTTGGGCCACATGTTAGCTCAATAAGTAAATTTTGTTTGTCTATGTGGTGCACAAATATGTTCGGTTTGTTGAAGCCAAACTAATGTAACCCAATACATAATAAGCTAATCCTCAGTAAAAAAAATGATGGCTTCTTCTGCAGTTTTCTGCTGGTGTTTAATTGAGACTTGAGTGCATTGCAACCTGGTGCTTCACATGGATATATGAATACACTCTCTTTTACAAAAAAGGTGTCACCGCTCTTTTGACATCAGTGCAATCCATTTTAGTTTCATTGTTTATATAATTCTTTTTTAAGGTCAGACTATATACTGATTGTCTGAACCTACTGAAAAACACTCGCCATTGCACCGTTTGTAGAAAATTCCAGTTTATACTGCTTTCACAGCTACAATGACTATGGCTTGGAAGTTGCTACATACTATTCAGCTTTACATTGATATGTCTCTATCTGTGACTTGGGAAACTCCTTTTTCAGTTTTCAGTTGTCTTTTAAAGCATAATAGAGTAGCACCAACCATGCAAACAGTCCCCATCTGCTCTAAACAATATGAGTTATTTAGTTCCTGAATTTCAACTCTTTAAAAGATTTACCTGCTGTACATGAAGTGCTGAACAAGGTTGCAAAAATTTGACTACGCATTCCTGTCATGTTATCCTTACACTTTAGTTTTCAGTTGTCCTAGCCTTCTGTCTTGACAGTTGACGGCACTATGCTGCTCATCTTTTATTCATTTGCAGTGCAATCGTGTTGATATTTTACGTGTACAAGGTATCAACTGGTGGTAACAAGGTTTACATCCCGGTGAGTGCCGAGTGAGTCAGCTGGAGACGGGGTCTTCAAGTGTGGTGTACATGCTGTTTCAGTGGGCAATTAACCGTGAAGACAACAAAATCATCTCTATTGTCATGATGCGCCCATCAATTGTATTCTAGTGAGGCAAACACTGCCCCAGAAAAAGATTATCTCAGCTGTCATGATGTGCCCATCAATTGTACTCTAGTGAGGCCAACACTGTATTACACACTATCATTCACTAGTTCACTAATATTAAACATTGTCCTTTGCTGCATGCGGTGTGGTGCCTTATGTTCCTACCGTGGGACCAAATTAAGATACGTTTCCATGTGGGGCATTGTTGTGCAATTTTTCGCTGCCGATTTTCGGCCTGATCAGGGAGAGGTCTTGTTCTCGAGCTGGATGGGTAGGCCGTGCAGCGGCGACGGCATGGTGTCTCTGGCGAAGGTGTCTTCCTTGCAGCGCAGCTTCCATCGGAACCGCCTGACCAGGTGGTGCATCGTCTCCAGCGTCTCGATCCTGGCGAACTCCATGCCGACGCAGATCCTCGGGCCGCCGCCGAACGCCACGAACGAGCATGGTGGAGCCGTCGCCGTTGACTGGTCCTTGAACCTGGACGGGTCGAATTTGGCCGGCTCGTGGAAGATGGCCGCGTCCATGTGCGTGACGCTCGCCGCCCAGAACACTTGCCATCCTTTGGGGATGAGGTAGCCGTCGAACTCGACGTCCTCCAGGGCTCGTCGGAAGCTGCCGAAGATGGGAGGCACCAAGCGGAGGGTCTCCGCACGACGCGCCACGTGAACTTCATCCTCGCTAGATCATCCCATGTCAGGGCCTTGCTGTCGCCCTTGTTCTTTGCGATCTCGTCGTGCTCTGCGCTGTTGACGAGGACATCACTCATTTAGATATACACAATAATCCTCCAATGAGCATTCAAGTTCCAATTACGAGAGCTCGCGCGCGACAATTGAATTAAGAGGTGAGCTCTTTTCTAAGCACTTCTTTGTTTGGTTTTCGGAATAGATTGCTACCTTATGATTATATTATAATTAGGAACCAAGGAGAGGATCAGAAAATACTCAAGGAAGGGATTGGAGGCGTGGTGGACCAGCAAGGGAGCCCAAGCCGAGGTGGAGGATCAAACCAAGTCAACTTCGGGGCCGTTTCGGAGTCCAGGAGCAGTTTGCGCTAAAACTGGTCTCACGGTCGCATACGGGCTCGGATTTGGGCGTTCTGGTCTTAGGCTCAAATTCATCCGGAGTCGTCAAAGAAAGTTGACGTCCAGAATCTGATTCGGTGTTACGACGCCGTATTTTGGCCTTTGAGCTTTGTATCATGTTGGAACCCATTAGGGTTGCGTCCAGAGGGTTTTGCACAACCCTAGACTCCATAAATCAGTAGCCGCTGCCCAAGATTAGGTTTGGGGTCTTGCTTTAGATTAATCTGTCTTCGAACAGTCGCCGTTCATCGGTTTGTGAAACCCCAACTTCGTGTGCTTAATCGTTCATCTGCAATTTGTCACTTTCAATTGAGAGTTGAGTTCTTTCGAGTTCTTGCTTGTGTTCTTCATTTCGCAGGCAATGATTAGCCTTCTTGGCGAGGTCAACCGGATTGTGACACGGTTGATAACCAGAGGAGTTGTGGTGCTAAGATTGCAGGGTTCGAGTCTGCTGACTTGAAGCCGGATCGGTGTGTCGTGCTCCACCAAAACGAGAGTTATCCTTCACTTGAAGCAAGATCGGGCCCCTAGTTCCCATCAAGTGGTAATCAGAGACTCAGGTATTACAGTTAGGCTTACCCTAGTTTAGTTTATTTCGTTCCTCCCATAGTCCAAGAAAAAACCAAAAACAATACACGTAGTCATAATTTTCCCTTATCCTAGAACCTTGTGCTTAGCCTTTGCACAATTTGGATTCGGAGCCCGCAGTTCTGAGTTTGTGTCCTAGGTTTGAGTCTGGTTGTTGGTTTCTATTGTTCCTATTTCCCTTTTGTTTCATCAATCCGTCCGCTGCCATTCCCCATCCACAATTCCCCGCCACAAATCCACTCAAAATCCTAATCCGGACGTTCTTCACGAAAATAAGCATAACTTTTCGCTCGGAACTCTGTTTGAGCTGAATTTTTTTGCAAGTAAACGACTTAAAGTTGCATCGGAAACTCATCCTGGGTTGCAGGATTGAGCCAAAATTATTTTTTCAAAATTCCATCAAGAAGGTGGTGTTTTCGAGCTGATAAAGTTGATAGAGTTTTCCTACGCACCTTGCTGATTTTTTCCAGTGGATATCTTGGTTCCGTTTGAGCTCAAACTTTTTGTATTTCCTTCCTTTGTGCACCTGATTGAAAAAAATATAGAAGAAAAAAATAGAAAAAAATATATAGTGCACATTGAGAAGAGACCCTTGAAGTAGTGCTGTTTGTGCTGTTTTGCTGGTGCTGAAGTTGTCTTTTCATACTTGGTGCTATCCTTGTGATCTCCCTTACTTCACGTACCCCTTGTTGGGAATTTATATAGGCCAGCAACTAGGACTAGTGCCTTTGAACTTTTATTCAGCATTGCTATCTGTCTCTACATTGTATGCTATTTACATATATATTTTTGGCCTCCCAAGCTCCACATTCGTTTTCTTCAGATCAGTACAACAAAGGACCTTGCAATCTTGGTACCACTTCCTCACAGGTATCATGAACTAGCCACCGGTTGTACCATCCCCTGCTTGCGTTGGTAAGAACTTGGTAAGACGTGTGTGAGGGTGTGATTCCACCAACCAATCCAATTAGCTCAAAGGGCCTTTGTTGATGATTAACCATGTCAGATGACGTGCCTGTTTTATCTAGTCAATTGTACGATCTGAAGGACTTCATGATTGACGAGATGGGAAAGTTAACGAAGGAAATCAGGGATGTCAATGTTACGATTGAGCGTGTGGACAAGTGAGTGTCCACCCACGTGTAGAAAAGCTTGAGTCTGGGCCCGCCAAGACCAAAGAGACCGAAGATGCGGAGACCGATGAGGAGGTTGCCTACGGGTCTGATGGCTTGCCCGATCACAAGCAGACCAGCGAGAAGAAGTTGCGTAGAAGACTTGAAAAAAAATAAAATAGGTATGAGCGGTAACAAAAATCACCACCATCAAGGTAATGATGATCCTTATGCCAAAATTAAATTTACCATACCATCATTTCATGGAAGATATGATGCGGAGTAATATCCAGATTGGGAGATGATAGTAGAACAAAATTTGCTTCTCACCTTATCCCTGATCGCCATAAGGTTAGACAAGCCACTAGTGAATTTAAAGATTTTTCTATTATCTGGTGGCAAGAATGTGCAACTTTAAACTTGCAACCCAATTCGTGGGATGGGCTTAAACAAGCAATGTGTAACTTGCAACCCAATTCGTGGGATGGGCTTAAACAAGCAATGTGTGAGTTATTTGTTCCTGCCTCTTATAAGCATGATTTGCGTAAGAAACTACAACATTTAGAGCAGGGAGATATGTCTGTTCAAGAATATTATGCCGAGCTTCAAAAGGGCATGGTTCGTTGCGGGGTAGTAGAGGATGCGGAGGACAAAGTATGCCGCTTTTATGGTGGTTTGCGGCGTGAAATCCAGGATATTGTTGACTATAAAGAAATTTACTACTACTAACCAATTGTTCCAGCTTGCTATGCTTGCAGAAAAAGAATTGCAGGGACAACATCAATAACAACAACGGAGCAGGGGCACCTACAACAACTCTTCCACGCTCAAATCCTTCACACCACCACCATCCAGGTCCCCAGGTGCCTCTCCTTCGACACCACCAGTGAGTACACGTTCAGCACCACCAGTGACTTTGCCTTCGGCTGGTAAGACTCCTTTGCAGGAACCGACCAAGAGTACCACGTCGGTGGCTCCTACAGGGCGCTCTTCCACCATACAGTGCCATCGCTGTCAAGGACTTGGTCATGTGGCAAAAGAATGTCCAAGTAAACGGGCATACATTGTCACGGACGATGGAGGTTACATTAGCACTTCTGATATAGAGGAAGACAACATTGATGATACACCTGCTGCCAAGGATGCCCTTTCTTTGAGCTCGGATGATGCCGACAAACAGCGCATTTGCATTGTACATCGAGTACACAGTACACAGATGGAACAAGCAGAGAGGATGCAGTGCCATAATTTGGGAGTACTCAGTACACAGATGGAACAAGCAGAGAGGATGCAGCGTCATAATTTGTTCCAGATTTTATTTGTGATTAAATATTGCCGTGCACGAGTCATCATTGATGGAGGAAGCTGCAACAACTTGATTAGTTCTAACTTGGTCAAGAAGCTTGGCTTACCCACGTGGCCTCATAAACATCCGTAACATGTTCAGTGGCTAAACGACTCGGGTAAGGTCAAGGTAACGTAGACATCCCGGGTGCATTTTTCCCTTGGTCCATATTCTGATTTTACAGATTATGATGTGGTACCCATGGAAGCTTGCTCTCTTTTGTTGGGTCATCCATGGGAATTTGATAATGATGCTATCCATCATGGTAGAAGTAATACATATACTCTTATGTATAAGGGCCAAAAAATTACTTTACAACCCATGACCCCTGCTCAAATTGTACAAGCTGATAAAGGGAGACTTGCTAAACAGGATGATGATGCCAAACTTGAAAACTAACAGGAAATTTAATTGAAAAATTCTGCTTTGCTTGCAACTAAATTTGATTTTGATGATATTGATGCCTCTACTGTGTGCTATGCTTTGACATGTAAGGCTATTTTATTTTCCATTCATGATATAGCTAGCACTTTGCCTCCTGCTATCACTAACATTTTGCAGGAGTATGAGGATGTGTTTCCACATGAGCTGCCACCGGGGCTGCCACCTTTGAGGGGCCTTGAACATCAAATTGACTTAATTCCGGGAGCGTCTTTGCCCAACCGAGCAGCATACTGGGCCAACCCCGAGGAGACTAAAGAAATTCAGCGCCGATTCCAAGAACTTCTTGACCGCGGGTATGTACGTAAAAGCCTTAGTCCTTTAACTGTACCTGTGCTTTTGGTTCCGAAGAAAGATGGTACTTGGCGCATATGTGTAGATTGTAGAGCCATTAACAACATAACTATAAGATACCGTCACCCTATACCTAGGTTCAATGATACGCTTGATGAGTTAAGTGGCGCTATAATTTTTACAAAGATTGACTTGCGTAGTGGCTACCACCAAATTAGAATGAAATTGGGAGATGAATGGAAAACTGCTTTTAAAACAAAATTTGGCTTATATGAGTGGTTAGTCATGCCTTTTGGCTTGACTAATGCGCCTAGCACTTTCATGCACTTGATGAATGAGGTCTTACGTGCTTTCATTGGCAAATTTATGATGGTTTATTTTGATGATATCTTAATATATAGCAAGTCACATGAGGAACATCTTGATCATCTATGTGCTATTTTTGACACTTTGAGAGCGGCACGTTTGTATGTTAATCTTGAGAAGTGCATCTTTTGCACCGATCGAGTTGCCTTTCTTGGCTATGTTGTGACTCCACAGGGCATTAAAGTGGATGGAGCGAAGATTGATGCCATTCGGAGCTGGGCTATCCCTGAGACTACTACACAGGTGAGAAGTTTTCTTGGTCTTACAGGGTTCTATCGGCATTTTGTGAGAGATTTTAGCACCATTGCTGCCCCGTTACATGAGTTGATAAAGAAGGGTGTTCTATTCTATTGGGGTCCAGCACAAGTCTAGGCTTTTGATGCTTTGAAAGAAAAGCTTACTTCGGCATCATTGCTGCAACTTCCTGATTTTGGTAGGACTTTTGAGCTTGAATGTGATGCTAGTGGAGTTGGCATTGGTGGCTTATTGATGCAAGAAGGTAAACCTATTACTTATTTTAGCGAGAAATTGAATGGGCCTACTCTGAATTATTCCATGTATGATAAAGATTTTTATGCTCTTTTTCGTTCACTAGAGGCATGGCAACACTATTTATGGTCTAAGGAAATCATTATTCATTCTGATCATGAATCGCTTAAGTACCTTCAGATGCAAAATAAATTGAACCGTAGACATGCTAAGTGGGTTGAGTTTATTGAATCTTTTCCCTACATCATTAAACACAAGAAAGGGAAAGATAATGTTATTGCTGATGCTTTGTCTCGCCGGTATACCATGTTGCCTCAACTTGATTGTCGTATCTTTGGACTTGAATTTGATGCTGATTTCAAAGATGTACTTTTGAATTGCAAAGAGGGGTGTGCTTGGAACAAATATATGCTGAATGAGGGATATTTGTTTAGAGCTAACCGCCTATGCATTCCAGTTGGTTCTGTTCGCCTTTTATTGTTGCAGGAAGCACATGGTGGAGGTCTGATGGGGCACTTTGGTGCTAAAAAGATGGAGGATATGTTGGCCATCCATTTCTTTTGGCCAAAGATGAGGCGAGATGTTGAGAGATTTCTGAGTCGTTGCACTACATGTTAATAAGCTAAGTCACGCTTGAATTCATATGGTTTGTATATTCCTCTTCCTTCTATTCCTTGGGCAGATATTTCTATAGATTTTGTGTTAAGATTACCTAGGACTAAGAAGGGGAGGGATAACATTTTTGTTGTGGTGGATCGATTTTATAAGATGGCACACTTTATACCATGTCATAAATATGATGATGTTGTTTATATTGCTGACCTCTTTTTTGACCTTTTTTCAAAGAGATTGTTCGCTTGCATGGTATGCCTTCTACTATTGTTTCATATCGCAATGCAAAATTTTTGAGTCACTAAAGGCGAACTCTATGAAATAAATTACAAAATTGTTGCTCTCTACAACATGTCATCCACAAACGGATGGGCAAACGGAGGTAGTAAACCGCACTTTAGGCACCATGTTGCGTGCAATTTTGAAGAAAAATCTGAAGATGTGGGAAGAATGTTTGCCTTATTTGGAGTTTGCATATAATCGGGCAACACATTCTACCACCAAGGTGAGTCCTTTTCAGGTAGTGTACGGTTTCAATCCCCGTGCTCCTACTGATATCTTGCCTTTACCCACTAGTGAGAGAATTCATAATGATGCTAAAGAACATGCTGATTTTATTTTGCAAATACATGAGACCACTAAGCACAACATTGAAAAGATGAATGCAAAGTATAGGGTTGCTGGTAGTAAAGGTAGACAAGAACTTAAACTTGAACCGGGTGACTTAGTATGGTTGCACCTAGGAAAGGATAGATTTCCAGATTTACGAAAGTCTAATTTGATGCCTAGAGCTGCTGGTCTTTTTAAAATTATTGAGAAGATTAATGATAATGCATATAAACTTGCATTGACTCCGGAGTTTGGGGTTATTCCCACCTTTAATGTTGCAGATTTGAAGCCCTACTTGGGTGAAGATGATGATCTTGAGTCGAGGACAACTCCAATTCAAGAAGGGGAGGATGATAAGGACATCACTCTTTTAGATATACACAACAATCTTCCAATGAGCATTCAAGGTCCAATTACGAGAGCTCGCGCGCGACAATTGAATTTAGAGGTGAGCTCGTTCCTAAGCACTTTTTTGTTTGATTTTGGAACTAGATTGCTACCTTATGATTATATTATGATTAGAAACCAAAGGGGGACCAGAAAATACTCAAGCAAGGGCTTGGAGGCGTGATGGACTAGCAAGGGAGCCCAAGCCGAGGTGGAGGCCCAAACAAAGTCGACTTCGGGGCTGTTTCGGAGTCTAGGAGCAGTCTGCGCTAAAACTGGTCTCACGGTCACATACGGGCTCAGATTTTGGGCGTTCTTTTTATGTACAGAAACCTAAGAAGATGACGGTTCCAATGGCTCTGGTCTCAGGCCCAATTTCATCCGGAGTTGTCAAAGTAAGTTGACATCTAGAATCTGATTCGGTGCTGCGATGCCGTATTTTGGCCTTTGGGCTTTGTACCGTGTTGGAATCCATTAGGGTTGCATCCAGGGGGTTTCGCACAACCCTACACTCCATAAATCAGTAGCCGGTGCTCAAGATTAGGTTTCGGGTTTTGCTTTAGATTAATCTGTCTTCGAATAGTCGCCGTTCATCGGTTTGTGAAACCCCAACTTCGTGTGCTTAATCATTCATCTGCAGTTTGTCACTTCCAATTGAAAGCTGCGTTCTTTGAAGTTCTTACTTGTGTTCTTCATTTCGTAGGCAGGGATTGACCTTCCTGGCGAGGTCAACCGGATTGTGACACGGTTGATAACCAGAGGAGTCGTGGTGCTAAGATTGCAGGGTTCGAGTCTGCTGATTTGAAACTGGATCGGTGTGTCGTGCTCCACCAAAATAAGAGTTATCCTTCATCTGATGGATTCCCCAATTTATTAAAGAAAAAGGGAGCAATCGAAGAATTAGAGAACGATCTCCAAAAGGAAGTTAATTCTGTAAACCAGAGACTTAATATTGCTATCGAAAAGGTTAAAGAACTTTATAGACAACCTAATATTCTTGCAGAATATATAGCTTGATGTGTGTGGATTGGAACCAAAGTGATGCCGGATACGAACAGACGGCCGATCCTTTGCTTAGTATGGTGAAGCATCGGCCAAAACGATATTGAACCGAGGGTCTTCTGCGGGGCTGCATCAACGACGTCCTCGTCACGCCTCTTCATCATCGTCCGCCGTGGTTCCCACTGGCGCCAACATCGAGTGCACGCTGGCCGAGTCGTACGCCGCCGTCGCCAATCACCTCCTCGTGCTTTTCGGCATCGACGCCAGCGCCAAGCTCCGCAACCATGGCAAGCGCGTCAAGCCCCAACGATGGCTTCCTGAATCGACAGAGCATGTCGACGGAGAGGCTCAGCAGGACTTCACAGATCGGCTCCGTGAGCAGCAACACACCGTCATTGGCACAAGTAGCCAGTACTCATACTTCCAGGGCCCGATATCGATCAAATGTTACGAGGATGAGCTGAAACTCTGGGCTATTTCACGGATTCCCCCAGGATGCTGATTGGCTATCCACCTCATTGCAATTAACTTATTGAAGTTTATTGTACGCTGTGAGCCACTCGCCACACGCAAGTGAATGATGGCCGCTATGTAACGTCGCCGCTGTGGGGTCACCAGCAGTAGGCGGCAAATACCATCGTCGCTCAACTCATCTACTACATGCAGCGCCAGTATCCCTTCTGTGCACAGTTCGCTTACCAGGGGCAGCAGGTGGTCGGGATCAACGAGCTCATGGGAAATCCACAAATCTTTTTTGAGTTTCGTCTGCCAAAAAAATGCTGTCGTCGTTGCGCAACCATTGTGGAGCTAATCGGCTGAGAACTGTTCAGATGGCCAACAAGGCTTCTCGACTTCAACAAGCGTGACATGTCAGAGTCAGCAACGAAGGGGCGCGTTTGAGTCATGGAAGAAATTAGCAATTCAACAGCCGATAAGAGGACAATCGGTTACGACGGTTATTTATTTGGCAACATATCAAGTGCAAACCAGGCTATCCGTGCAAACCCGTACAAACCAACTAACAAAAGTCGCAAAAAATTCTCAAAAAAATTATGTAGATACTTCATAGCCTTCCTTACCACTGTATAAAATTTCAAGTTCAAATTCATCATATGTTAAGAGATAAAAAAAGAGAAAGTTTTAAGAGTTTTCTCTTTTATTTATCTCTCAGAATTTTCTCTTTTTAGTATGTCTTAACATATGATGAATTTGAACTTGAAATTTTATACAGTGGTAGAGTAGTCTATGAAATATATACATAATTTGTTTGATAATCTTTTGCGACTTTTGTTAGTTGGTTTGCACGGAGTTTGCACGGATACCCTGGTTTGCACCTGATATGTTGCCTATTTATTGAGCCGATGGTTATTTGCTAATGGAGCCGATGACTTAAGTTGATTATTGTTCCAGCGGTCAAATATTATCGGCAAGTGAAGAATTACTATACATCTAGAGCGAGCAGTCAATGTTCCGGTTCCAAGCACTCAAGTAATTCAAAGTGGTGTTCCCGCAACGGCCTGTGGGATTACCTGCTGGACCAACACGTGTCACCTGGCCAAGCGACTATCATACTGTTCATAATAAGGATCGATGGGAACCAATCAAGAAGATATGCACGCATAGTGGATACAAACAAACAGCCGATGGTTATTATTGAGCAGCAGGGACTGGCAATCACAAGACTATGTTGCTGCCGATACCAGTATGACGAGAGAAATTTTATTTCTTACTGCAAAATACTTGGAAGTTTTATCTTGCGAAAATAAAAATAGCTTAGCTCCTTGATGGTATGATAAATCCCTACCAGAGTTATATGTTGACACATCTTTGAAAACCTTATACATAGGCTATTTGTTTTTGCATTGAGCGTTGTCAAATTGTTTATGACCCTTGTGAGATTCATTTCATGCTTTTAAGATCAAGATCACATACACTCCATATATGTTTCCATTGCTGAGTATTATAGATATTAACTGCCGAGCGCATCGCTATGGTTTTTTCTAGATTCACTTACTCGGCTACTCATATACTGACTTCTACACTGGAAGTTACGCAAAAATATGCCTCTCATCCACATAAAAATACTCCATCCCTTTAACATGACTCTTAATATTCATTTTGCAAAAAAGGTATGAGTTATGCAAAAAGAATAAAAGAAAGAAAAGATATCCATGCTCAAAGAACTTGAGAAGGAAGAAAAAGAAAAAGAAAAAGAAAGAAAGATAGCCCATATCCCAAGAAAGAAATAAAAGATAAAGTCATGCAAAAGGGAGTGCGAGTTCCATCCAGAAATTCCACACACATGCACATCTTAATCTAATTGTATGACTTGTTTTCTCCATTGGATTCAATTTTTGACTTTGCAAAAATATGCAATGCAAATATGCTTCTTTTTTATCCTCTGCCCCGAGCTCCACAAAAAGCCTTATTAGAAGTAGGAAGAAGAAGAGGCAACACAAATGCCTTGGTAAGGAATCATACACAATGAGTGATCCGAGAGAATCATTTGAGGAGCAAGGTTATATTTTGATTTGAATATCTTTGAAAAGACCCAAGTTATTTAGCAGGAGGAGTAGAGTTGACTTGATTCTTCACATTGGTTAAAAAAATTGTGTGATAAAAAGCCTGAAGAAGGTCATCGGCTATAATAGAGTTGTACCACAAAATTTTGCCGCGGTCTCTAGTTCGCTACAGTCTTCATCTGCCGGGTGCTCTAGGCTTTAACTACCGGGCGCATCGCTGTGTTTTCGTCTAGATTCATCTGTGAGTTATTGAAGTCTCATGGTTATCATGCTGGAGGCGTCAACTAATACATCAGAAAATATGATTCTGGTAAGAAACTTCAATAAAGACATCGGCTATGAGAGAGTGGTACCAGAAAAGTCAAGGTGTTAAGTCCATTGAGCGGTCAAATTAGTTGCATCGCCAGAAGGTTGAGGCGCTGGACTTACAAAGTTCGAAGCATGAATAATCATACTTCGAATTGGGGGGCGTATGTTGACACCGGATTTTGACCAGCAAATCCAGAATAATTCGGAGGAGAAAAGTGCTGTTGGCTATCAGCAGACGTTCGCAAGAGTCGTGGGCAGCGAGCCTTCTATCGGCTAGTATGTGAATTTATTCTAATAGAGCATCAAAATGGTAGCTGACGGACAGCAGCAGTCGTCGATAGAGCTGATGTTTTACCAGTTAAAATTCACACGAGAAGGAAAAGAAATTAAGCTAATAAGATTCGCATGCACATATATGGTCATATCATGTGAAGAATTCTTGTTAATAAAATATGATTAGCATCATGACCGGATTATTTTATTATTACTGGTGGAAGATGTGGGAGCCGATAAATCCGTGGAATAAAGAAAGATGCATGCAGGAAGGTCAGGGGCAGCGTGCATGGCAAGTTGATTAGAATAAAGAAAGCAAGGTTGCCGCACGAGAAGAAGTCTAAGTTAATCATGCATGTGGGTTAGTCTCCGCACGGACGGGTCGACAATAAGCTTCATTAGTAAGGATTCTACATAAGGGAGATTAAAGTCCATGTATCTTAATAATTCCTTTTATTTAGATATTTTTTCTTTAACAAGTTTGGTGTGCCGTGATTGACTAGGTTGTCTAGGATATAAATATGTACCTCTGTCCATTGTACCAATTATCTCTCAATTAATACAACATAGTTTATCAATACAACATAGTTTATCTTTTCAATTTACCTTTTCGGCTCTCACACCAAACCCTAGGAGTAGGAGTAATATAGCTACTCGGCGTCTTCTTCGGTGAACGGGGCTGCATCGCTTCGACCTGCAGTCCGCCACAGTCTTCGTCTGTCAGGTGCTCTAGGCTTTAATCACGGGCGCATTGCTATGATTTCGTCTAGTCTGTCTAGTTATCGATTTTACCATATCTTGTAAAGTTGCATCAACTTGATCTCTTGCTAGATGAGGTAGAATCAAGTTATCTCACCTTGAATAAAGATATATCGGCAGGCTTATCTTATACATCTATCACGTTGCTTCAATTGTCATATTATAAAAAATTCAACACAATGTGCTTTATTAGCCGATTGTTTCTTATTCTTGACCTTTAGTGAGCTTTTGCCGAACTCTTATCTCGTCGCATCTAGATTCATCGATTAGTGGCTTTTAAGTCTATCTCGTTGCTGCTAGCGCTGTCTCGGTTAGCTCCGATCCTACTGGTGGTGATGCTAGATTAATTGTCACAAGTTTGATGATTTTGTTTATAATAATTTATTTGTTCGGCGATTGCTCAGTTTGTTAATTTTATTTACCAACTGATGCATACTTGAGTAATTATTTCTAGTATCGGCTATTGTGCTTTGAGTATTTCAATTCTATCGTATGGCCGACGGGCCATCATATATTTTATTTTTTCAAAAGTTGTATCAGCTCAGCTTTATGTTTTTCTTTAAAAAGCCGATGCAACGTCGTTACATATCTTGTCAGTTGAATAGTCAAACTGACTGGCACGCCTTGCACCTACGTGAAGCTATTTTGGAGCCTGCGTCGGAGGAAAGCAAATCTCCCAGGTTCTCGTGTGAGGTCATGCAGGAAACTGATCGCCGGCTTTTTGCGTTAACAAGTAATGGTGGGGACTCTTTCATATTCTCACTAGACGAAGAAGGTTTTAAGCCGCTTTGGTTACAGTGACCGTAAACCTGTCTCAACACCTTAGGATGCCATCATAATTCTGAGGAAGAATAAAAAAATAATGAGAGGTCAGCTGAGATACTCTCAGATCATTAGTTCGTTGATATATCTAGCTAGTGCAACGAGGCCTGATTATCTCGTTTGCTGTAAGAAAACTGAGCCGGTTTGTTTCAAACCCGGGAGATGGTCATTAGAATGCTCTTGAAAGAGTAATGCGCTATATAATAGGCACAATGTACTATAGGATTCACTACACCGGGTACCCAAAAGTACTCGAGGGGTACATTGATTAAAACTTGATCTCTGATGCAGATGAGATTAAGGCCATGAGTGGATATGTGTTCACACTTGGAGATAGCGCTGTTTCCTGGAAGTCTTGCAAGCAGACCATCTTAACGAGATCAATTATGAAGCATAACTCACTGCATTAGACACCACCACTCTGTTAAGGCCGAGTGGCTTCGTGAACTCCTAATGGATTTGCCGGTAGTTGAGAAACCGATATCGGCTATCTGAATGAAATGTGATAATCAAACTGTGCTTGTCAAGGTGAACAGTTCAAGCATGTGAAGTGGTGGTTAAAATCTGTCAGAAAATTAAGGAACACTGGAGTGATAGCTTTGGATTATATTCAGACGGCTAAAAATCTTGCAGATCAATTATAAAGGGTCTTTCACGGAATGTGACAGACAGTGTATCCAAAGAATTGGGCTTGAGACCCGTGTGCTCAATAGTGGTAATCTGCCCTATGTGATTGGAGATCCCATAAATTAGGATGGTGAAACAAGCTGCTGACTGGCCGGGAGAAGAGAACCTTTGAACAAGACTCATTCCAGTAGTGGTGCATTTCTCTTCTAATCTGTATGAGATTGGATGACCACTAGATACATGAAGAGGCCCGGAGTATGACTTATAAGCTCCAACTGCGGGAATGCTTATGCAGCCTAGTACCAATGTAGGGCTCTGGCTAAGCTTATTTGCATAAGACTGGTATTCAAGCCATAGTCCATTGTACAGTTGTAAATAAGTGTAGCCTTAGTTCGAGATGGAAGTTCAACTTAACAGTCTCTTTAGAATAATGGTATATCAAAGAGGGTATGAGGGTATTTCTTGTGTGGCTTGAAATTCTTGGTGGGGATTGTTGGAATTTATAGGTTTGGCGCATTTTATTCATTTACAATAAAAGAACTAAAAGCCTACTAATAAATGCTGGGGAATTATGTGTTTAATCCCATATGAGTATTTGAGGCTCGTGGTCGTGTTCGTGGTCATGCGTGCTACGTGGAGTGCAGAATTTTTTGCACTGAATGAGATTAATGGCTGTTTGGCGCTAGCTATTAATGACAATAACTGGTGCATGAATGGCTGATTCACTAAGTTAATAGCCATTACACCTAGTCATGGTGTCGTGGTGCATTCCCTCCCCTCTTAGCCGCACGTTGGTATAAGAGGACCAGTCCTTTCTCCTCCAAAAGTGTGTGAAACACACACTCATTCCCCTTTTCCTCCGGCTGCTTCTTTGCATTTCCATCGCTGGCACTGCGCGTGCATACTAGCGAGAGCAGGCTTGCAGAATCTCTGCATGCTGAAGGTCCTACATAGGATAGCGGGCAATCAGATTTTTAGGAGCGTCTTCACGCGACTGCTCGCTGGCTCCCGATCGACTACTTCTCCCTCAACTCCTACGACTATTTTCTGAAGCCGATCGACTTCTTCAACACGTACGACTACTCGGTGTCTCGATCGACTACTTCCTGGTGGACGTAGCTGTGTTCCTCAAGTGAATATTAAGATCATTCCGACTACTTTATGACGGCTATATGCACTGCATCTACTTAGTTCGACTACATTGAACAGCCCTAGACCGATCCAAGATCCAGTCGTGGGAATGACGCAACTAGTGCCTCCCGCACTGGTCCCGTGCCGGGTACTTCCTAAATCTGCTATTGTTTGTCTTTTTATTTATGTTATTTAGTAAAATTAACATAAACACAAGCACATGCCTTTTTGTCACATGGTCACTAATTTACATCATGGAATTTGTAGTACTACTCGGAATTAAAATATGCTGAAATTTGCCTAATATCTAATAAGAACTAGGGAGGCAAAGAGAAGCACACAAGCAGTGGTAAAAGGTAGAGTGTGTTGATTGAATGTGAGCTGAAGGTTGAACGTACTTTCTAGTGGAGAACTGAATATGCAGTTTCATTTTTTTATCTACTTTAGTTCTACGACACGTATGAGGAACCAGCAGGTAAGTACATAACATGTTGCACAAGTGCTCGGGTGCCAGGTAGACATAACTGGTTAAAAAATCACTGAAAATGTTATTCAATTTTTGTTTGGTTGGCAAAAATTAATGCTCGACGCACATGTCACTTCTCTACTGATAAAAAGAACGTGGTTACATTTCCTAATAAAAAGAACGGTTACGATGCTGTGATGCCACCCGTTAGCAACGACCGGACGTCAGAGTCTGGCTCGCCGGTGACGATGACGATTGACGAGCTCACATACACTAGGACAGACACAAACGCGAGTCACTTGGAAAATTTTTGGTGCTGCTAAGAGGCAGCTTTTCCGTTGATCAAATGCAACCAATCTAACCAAACCAGGAAATAAAATGAGCTCCTTAGATACACAAACAGACAATAATGCAGTTAAGCTTTAGTCGACAGACAGCACCGACGAGCTGGATGGATGTGGCCAATTGCCGCACCCTTGTAGCCAGAGATGATCAGCACGGCACATCCCAACAAAGTCTACTAATCATTGCAATCATGCAATATAATCTTGGTATTCGGATGATTTATTATGCATGAAACTAAACAATTAATTAATCATGACTAATCAGAAATTGCAGACAGCAGCCAAATGTTATTGCAGAAATCAGAGAACATCCAGCTACCAAAGATGCCCGAAGCGGACTGCAAGCTTTCGTGTCACTGTTACAGGACTCGGCGAATCTACCATTTCCCACATGTTTATACCCGAGTGCAAGGTTGGTAGTGCCAAACTGACTCTGTCTTTGCATCGACGGTGATAGGGAGCCCTCATCCTATCTGAGCATATGGAATGCATTCCCCTAGTACCGCTCATTCCGAATAAGCTAGTGGCATGCTGCTGAATTGCTGATGCATTTAAGCTAAGGTAGCAAAGTGCAAATGAACGCACGACATTCATGTTGCGTAGTTGTGACTGGATAGGTGAAAGGGTGCAAATAGTTGTGAAGTGAACTGAAGGGGCTTATATACCGCAGAGAAGTGAACATATATCGCTTTTAGTTTTTACTTACTTATATCATGCACTAAAAAGGAGGCAGAGCAGGACCTCGTCCGTCTTAAATCGCAGAGATTTGGTCCCGCACAAGTTATTTGAAGCTGCATCAGTTATGATTAGGGATGGTAATGGATCATGGCCTTAATATTCTCTTCACAATCTAACTTGATCCTTATATTCTTAGCTTAAAATTGTATAAAATATATATGAGCTTGACCCTTACATTAGGCTAAATTTTAAGATACTTTACCACCCCTAATTATAAGAGAGCTAGATAGGTGTCTAGAATTAAATTGTGAGCAGTAGTATCGGTAGGCCTTACATTAGCTAGGTTAAATTTTAAGATCCTTTGCCAGCTCCAATTATGACGAGAGCTAGTGAGGTGTCTAGAGTTAAGGTTTGAGCAATAGTATGGATGGCCTGCGAAAGAAGAAGTATGCTTACATGTGGACTGGGCCGGTTGTTTGGTATCCTGGCGGGATCAACCGTACCCACCAACCAAACAAACACTACGGGAGAAGCCTACTTTGCCGAGTGTTTGAGACACTCGGCAAAGCCCCAAAAACACTCGGCAAAGGCTTTGCCGAGTGTAACACTCGGCAAAGGGCACTCGGTAGTGAATATTCCGGCAAAGACGTCTTTGCCGAGTGCCTTTTGTCGGGCACTCGGCAAAGGTTTTGCCTAGTGTCAGGAAGGCGCTCGGCAAAGAAAAGTAGACATGACGGCGTTTGGGACCGTGACGGCTCTTTGCCGAGCGCCCTCTGGAAGGCACTCGGCAAAGGGCCTAGTCTTTGCCGAGCGCCCTCGGTTAGGCGCTCGGCGAAGGCTGGCTCTTTGCCGAGCACCCTCGGTTAGGCGCTCGGCAAAGGCTGGCTCTTTGCCGAGCGCCGAACTGAGGGCGCTCGGCAAAGTTTAGGTCACTTTGCCGAGTGCCTGTGACGTGGCACTCGGCAAAGTGACCTAAACTTTGCCGAGTGTTTTCTTTTACGCTCGGCAAAGAGTTTTTTTAAGGATTTTAATTTGTTTTTTCCCCACCATTTTACACAGGCATATATTCACACATGCATATTATATATTCACACAGGCATATTATTTGAAATTTCACATACAAATCCAAATTCACGCAAGTCTTATCGTCACAACCAAATTTAACAAAATCTCGTCATCACACAAGTAAAATCACATACACAAGTTCACCACATAAGTGTTAACAACGATAAAGGTTCATTTGAAGTTCACCACACATGTTCACCACACAAGCTCACCACACAAGCTCCAATGTCACATATGAAGATTTCGAGATGGCTGATTTGGAGTTGCCTGATCTGGAGATGGCGTAGCATGCGGATTATTTGACGCCGCCGATTGTCTCTACACAGAGAAGAAGAGATTGCATGTGAGACAAGATAAATGACGATCATACATAAATATAGCCAGACTATTAGAAACCTAACCAATAAAGCTGACAAAGAAGATGGATTACTTTTAACCAATAAAACTGAAATGCAAATGACAGCAAATTTCAATATAGTATACTGTTATATAGCTTATAATCTGATCAGATTTTAGTTCAAATGAGACCTTGCAAAGCAATGCCTGATAACTGTATTTTCCACATTGATTTGAAAAGTATGCAGAATTATATCAATATACTATACTGTTATATAGCTCAAAATGTGATCTTGCAGAGACATAAAATGCGCAAATATTCTAGTGGATGATAATGGATCTGTGAAACTTGCAGATTTTGCACTCACTAAGGAGGTCTGCTTTGCAATCAGAAAAATTGGAAAGGAACTGTTTATTGGATGGCACCTGAGGTAACCACCATAAACTCTGAATTGAGATTAAAGCGTGCTTGCATTTTGCCTGTTCATCCCATGTTTTTTACAATAGTTTGTATAGTAATCATATTGAAGTAATAGACCTAAAGTTACCGAAGTACAAGCATGGCAAAATGGGATAAGCACACACATACCTGGACACACTTATAGAAACATACACGCGTGAGAACACTAGCTAGCTAGCTGCAGCAGCGAGGTGACACGGCAAGCTAGAGCCGAGCCGACCATATAGCAGAATATATGTGTGGGGATCTACTCCGTTCTGAATGAAGCGGGAAAGATGCTACACATGCATATGAGACAAGATAACTGACGATCATACATAAATACAACTTATCCCCACTTACCGGAGTAGAGTACGGATCAGGTGGAGGAGGTTGAGCGAACAGAGTAGCTGGCGGAGGTACACCCGTTGCAGCGTGCATGTAAGTAAGTAGAGCACTCATCCTTTGCTCCAACTCTTGTCGTTTCCTCGTCTCTTCTTCCAGCCGGCCTTGCACAGTTTTCACCCCAACCTTACAATAATGCAAACAAAATGTATGTAATAATCAACGAACGACGGATAAAGAAGGAATAACCTCGAGTGCCTGTATCTGATGGCGGGAAGTGTCCTGCCGAGGTCGTATGGCTGGGCTCACACTCGTGCTCCTTGCTCGAATTTGAGAAAGAGTAGGAGTAGAGGACGAGTCGATTGCGCCATCGGCAATCCAGTACCGTCCTTTCTTCTTACCTCCTCCGACCCTCATGACGATCTCTGTGTCAAGATCCTCTGTGGTGGGATCATATTCTGGGCCATGAACCTCTCTTGCCATCGATGTATACTCACTGAGGCGGGTGTGGATGCTCGCATTGCTGTATGCCTCGGGCCTGTCCTCCGGGTTGTAGCTAACGTCGGAGGTCGCCTTTCCCTTGTGGGACAGAGCAAATGCCGTGAAGAGGTTGCAAGGCTGGCCACCATGTGACGATGACTGCGAGAAAAGCAACAAGATGATTAGAAAGCATGCATAATTGAGTGTTAGATGAAATAAATGTATTCGTGTACCTATGCTTCAGCGTATCCGCTAATGTTGCGGCTGCCTTGATGGTGTGCTACACCTGGCATCAACAAACGTCGCTCCCGGCAAGCAACGTGATTCTGCTCCCACTCCTCGGAGCACCACTTCTGCACTATGTATCGCCAGCAATCGGGAAACGAGATGCACCAATTAGGAGTCACCTACAAGACACCAAGTACATGCATGACGTATTAGAAGATGAAATTAAGCTATCCTAATGTAGAAAAAGAATCAAGCCACAGTCGTTTTGTTCTTTACCTGCATGTACTGCTCCGGAGTCAAATAAATTGTTCTTGCTTCTTCTTTGGTGACCTTCTGTCCAAGGACGGTGGCGTGGTAATTTCTAACGGCTTGGATACGCGCCTCGTAGTGCATCTCCCAGACCAGTTTCTTGCAGCAGTTGGTGATCACCACATCTGCCTCGCCCTCTTTACCAGCCTCGCATCTGAAGAAATCCTACATATACAAACACAATGGATCTCATTCATTTATGGTATAAATTTGTGCAATTAATATGCGATTTATTGAGCACTTACCCACAGCTCCCCCTTCACCCGCTCCGCCTTGTTGCTGAATACCCTGCCCTCCCGATCTTCAGCATCGGGGGCCGCGGGCGTAGTGCTCAAACGTATAGGCGGGCTCCCACACTCCGCCGTACTCAACCATGCCAGGAAAGTGTTGTCTGCATAGAACACCGATGATGCCATTGACGGTGCGCTTGTGAGAAGCTCCAGGCTGCACAATCTTCCAACCCCTGCACAAGTGATTAAGAAAAATTATTACTTTCTATTCCAGATTTGAACATATAACATGTAGAAGCGGTGAAAACATTTAAAGTTACCTGTTCTTATCGGGAGTAATCAGCGGGCGCCTGTCACGAGGTATCGGTCGGTGAGGGAGACTCGAGGGACCTCGCAAGTAGACTCTGGACGTACCAGAGGCTGCGGAACCAGAGCCTGTGGAACCAGAGGCGGTGTGCTGCAAATCCTCGTCCTCCTCCTGCGACTCCTCGTCCCTCTCCTGCAACTCCTCGTCCCTCTCCTGCACCTCATCCTGCGTAGGCAACTGTGCCTCCTCCTCCGTGTCGTCCTGTGAGGGCCTCTATGAGCTCCCCCTCCCCTCCCCCTCCCCCTCCCCCTCCTCCCCCTCCCCCTCCGTGATGACCCCTCTGCTACATCGGACGGTGCAGGGGCACTCCTCGCCCTGGAGTAAAGGGACCGTACGTTCCTCAAGTAACCACCGCCCACCATCTTTGTTCAATCACCTGAAATTAAGAAGAGTAAATCAATAAGTACAGATAAACATGCCATACTTAGAAAGAGATGCAAAATAAATAAAATATAATTACATAATAATATAGTATTACATTGATTAAAAGTAATCTTCATCATCAGGATTAGCTGGATCATAAGTCTCATCATCACTATCAACCATGTCATAGTCCACATTATCCGAAGCATAACTATCATCATTGACATTGCCTAAATGTAATGCTTCTAGCATTTGTAAGTCTTTTGCATTTTGCACCTCATCCTCCTCCTCCTCCTCTTCAATAACCATTTCAACTTCCGTTCCGATTGCTTCGGTTAAGTCTATCTCAAATCGCCCTTCTAGCCCCTCTTCTTGAAAGAACTCTCCATCATATGTGTTTGGGTCTAAGTTGTAATCCTCATCGATTGGGACAGGTACTTTGCCATGCGGTGATACCTTGTGCACAACATACCAACCCTTAAGATGCTCCTTGGTTTGGCACGCATATGGGAGATAATAAACTTGTATGGCTTGTTGGGCCACAATATAGACATCGTCTCCTGGTAAGATGGAATCCTGTCGGACCTCCACTAGCCCAAGATTAGAATATGTCCGTCTCGTTACCTCTGGATCAAACCAATGGCATTTGAATATAACGGGATTAAGAGGTTTGGAACCATGAAAACTGAGTTCATATATTTCTTCAATTCTTCCGTAATACTCGACATTATCAAGGCCGAGAGTAAAAACTCCAGAATTTCTGGTCTTTCGATTGGGTCGACTTGCCTCATGGCTTCTCGTCCAAAAACGATATCCATTAACGTCATAACCAGAATATGATCTGACCCTACAGTCAAAGCCATCTGCAACCTGTCTCAACTCGGCACTCATCCTATGACCCTGCAAGTTCAAGCATGATAGATCGTCATATTATTTGCACGTAACAACAACTACGATTGACAAACTAAGTACGAGCTACATTGGACGGTACCTGCTGTTTGAACCAAGCAATGAAAGTGGGCGATCCATTCCCCGCGCCCTGTCTAAGAAGGGTATCACATTCCTGCTCGGTAGGATCCCTTGATTGATGCCAGAACTCACGAAGAAATCGCTTCATGTACGGCACCACCTCTTCAAGGTTGGTCAACACATATAGCATGATCTGACGCCATTCTTGAGGGCTCAATGTCTTATTGCTCGAACCACTTGCACTTCCGAGTTGCCCTTGCAACAGGCTGAGGTTCGATTCATTTTCGCTAGCATTGTAACGAGGGGGAGGATTATGCACGCTAGGGAGGTTGTCACCTACAAGACAGCAAGTACATGCATGACATATTAGAAGATGTAATTAAGCCATCCTAATGTACAAAACGACTAAAGCCACGATGTTCTATTCTTACCATAGTATGTTGTTGTGAAGTTGGACACCTCTTCATGAATGTATGCCTCTGCAATGGAAGCCTCAATTTTGCTTTTATTTCCACATTTCTTTCGAAGCACCTTTAGACACCTCTCGATTGGATAGCACCAACGACCCTGCACGGCCCCCCCATTCGTGCCTCATACGGGAGGTGCAAAATCATATGCTCCATCGGATTGAAAAAGCCAGGTGGAAGGATCTTCTCCAACTTACAAAGCAACACCGGTGCCATTCTTTCTAAGTCTGCAACCACGGTCCGAGATAACTCCTTGGCACAAAGCTGGCGGAAGAAATAGCTCAACTCTGCAAATACTAGCCACACATGCTCAGGGAAATAGCCTCGAACCATCGCCAGAAGAAGGCGCTCAATCCATATGTGGTAGTCATGACTCTTCATCCCTAAGACTCGCATAGATGAAAAGTTGACCCCCCTACTCAGATTAGCTGCATACCCATCAGGGAACATCAACTTCTTAATCCACTCTAGTACTTCCCTCCTCTGGGGCTTGGTCAAGACGAAATCGGCCTTAGGCCTTCTCCATGTCTTTCCGCGACAAGGAGGCTTCATCTCTAGGTTCGGTCTATCACATAATATTGCCAAATCAACTCTAGCCTTAACGTTGTCCTTTGTCTTGCCGGGAATATCCATGATTGTTGACCAAAGTGCCTCAGCGATATTCTTTTCGGTGTGCATGACATCAATGTTGTGTGGAAGGATCAAGTCATCATAGTAGGGGAGCCGAGTCAAGCCTGACTTATGAGTCCACATATGTTGTTCGCTATATCCCATAAAGCCACCTGCTGGATTGACCACGAGAGCATCTATTTCTTGACGAATTGCAGCACTAGTCTTCATTGGAGGTGCAACGCTTGTCACTGCGACACCTTTCGTAAAGTTCTTGATGTCTCGTCTAAACGGATGGTCAAGAGGGAGGAATTGCCGATGTTTGTCGAAAGCGACATACTTGCCACCCTTCTGCAACCAAATGAACCTAAGACCTTCCTTGCATACAGGACATGGGAACTTCCCGTGAACACACCATGCGCATAATACCCCATACGCCAGCAAGTCATGCATGGAGTATTGGTACCAAACATGCATTATGAAGTTTTGCTTTGTAGCCCGATCGTATGTCCATACCCCGTACTCCCAAGCATGGATCAAATCATCAATGAGAGGCTCCATGAACACACCCATATTATTCCCCGGGTGTCCAGGAATAATCAACGACAAGATTATGTTCTGCCGTTGAAAGCATATGCCCGGGGGAAGATTGAGGGGGATAACGAATACAGGCCAGCATGTGTATGTGGCAGCCGACATTCCATAAGGATTGAACCCATCTGTTGCCAGCGCAACACGTACATTACGAGCATCTCTGGCTTTCTCATGATGAATGCTATCAAAGTGTTTCCATGCTTCACCATCGGATGCATGTACCATCTTGTCAGGATTGTATCGTTTGCCATTTTTGTGCCAAGTCATTTGTTTCGCGTAGTCCTCAGTCATGTATAGCCTCTGGATCCTCGGTATGAACGGAAGGTATCGTAGGACTGTCACGGGAATGTTAAGCTGCCTCTTTGGGCCATCACCATCACAGTCTACCTCCATGAACCTTGAGAATTTACACTTTGGACAGTACTTTGCTTCCGTGTATTCTTTCCTAAACAGGACGCACCCATTCCTACAAGCATGTATCTGCTCATACGGCATCTTGAGTGCACGAAGCAGTTTCCGTGCCTCATACATGCTCTTTGGTAGAATGTGACCCTTCGGAAGCAGGCTACCAATAACTGTCAATAAAGCATCAAAGGCGCCTCGACTCAGTCTGTACTGCGACTTTAACGCCATTATGCGTCCAATGGCATCAAGCTGAGAAACCGTCGTATGTCCATGAAGGGGTTTATGTGACGCAGCAAGCATGTCGTAGAACGCCTTTGCGGTCGACTCTGGCTCCTCCTCCGTTTGTCCCTCGGCGAACCGTGCCTCCCCATAGTCATCCAACATGTCCGCTACACCGGCATTAGCATCATAATCCTCGACACGTGGTCTCACCACATCCTCTCTCATACGATTGGCTTCACTGTGGTAGATCCACCGGGTATAGTCTGCCGTAAATCCATTCTTGCAAAGATGTTCCCCCATGTTCTTCTTATTTTGTCTTTTCCTGTTTGCACACTTGCTGCATGGGCAGAGAATCATATTCGCTCCTTTAGCAGCTTCACCAAACGCCATTTCCAAGAAAGCATCGGTCTTCCTGATCCACTCACTAGTCATCCCAACCTGACTTGGGCGGCCAGTGTACATCCACGCGCGGTCTTCCATCCTCTAACATATACACCGGAGATAGAGTAATATCAATTGCCCTACGTATATGCACGGGAGCGAGGAATATGGCATGTTATATCAACACAGCAGAATGATCTACAACAACTCCTAAAGATACATGGTGTATTTTTTTAAAGAAACGTGCATCAGCTAGTGGAACATAAACGGATGCAGTACCTGCGGCGGCCGGGGCGCGGCGGGGGCACGGCCGAGGGCGCGGCCGGGGGCAGTACCTGCAATGGAAGCCTCAATTTTGCTTTAATATTCCTAGGTGACTTAATAATATATGTTACATATGTTACATCAAAGGAGGCACACTCACACACACACAAACCAAAACAGAGATCACAAATTACTAAAGATTAGGGCGCTGCAAGATTAATTCCTGACACCTTCTAGTCCTACTGAAGAAATGATATCGATCTAAGCCATTTGACCTAGGTATTCTCATGTAAAATGCACAGTTTCCATCGAGATTTCTCTTATTCGAGTAGCAAACTGGAACTCAGTTTTGCTTGTGCATAGTTTCCATCGAGATTTCTCTTATTCGAGTAGCAAACGGGACTTGTTGTAGTGGTGAGCTTGCAATAGAAATGAGAAGTTATTTCACTAGCTCCTTCTAGTATATAATGCATCATTTCTGAAAAACGGCAATGGGGATTTCTGTCTTGTATGCTGTGTTAAGGTTTCAAGAGGGACACAATCTAACTTGAAATATTCTCTCGATGTAAGCATTCGAACTGATGAATCCTTACTACAACAAAGTACTAAAGGTAAGAAAGAGTAATCTTCACTGAATACTCACTCTGCTCGGGCCGGGGCGCGGTAGGGGGCCGGGGGCGCGGCGGCGGGGCCGGGGGCGCGGCGGCAGCTCGGGCCCGGGGCGCGTCGGGGGGCCGGGGGCGCGGCGGCGGCTCGGGCCAGGGCGCGGCGGGGGGCCGGGGGCGCGGCGTCGGGGCCGGGGGCGCGGCGGCGGCTCGGGCCGGGGCGCGGCGGGGGGCCGGGGGCGCGGCGTCGGGGCCGGGGCACGGCGGGGGGCCGGGGGCACGGCGGCGGCGGGGGCGCAGGCCGGGGACGCAGCCAGGGTTGCGGGGCGGGGGAGCGGTGGCGGCGCGGTGGGGCTGGGAGCGGGGGCGGGGGCGGGGGCGAAATTGAAGATAGCGCGCGCGTGTGGGTAACGGGCGCGCGGGGGGCCGGCTGGGATATATTCCCTCTTTGTCGAGTGCCTCCGATCTGCGGCACTCGGCAAAGCCCTGGGGCTTTGCCGAGTGCCGCAGATCGGAGGCACTCGGCAAACAGGTGGCTTTGCCGAGCGCCCCGAGCAGGCACTCGGCAAAGAGGCCGATTTGCCGAGCGCCCGAAACAGCCACTCGGCAAATGATTTTAGTTTTTTACACCTATTTGCCACCAAACTTTTTTGCTGTGATACTTACATTACATGCAACAGTATGTGCAATTTGTGCCCATTAATCGAAGTGTTTGCTATATTTCATCAATTTATTTCATGTTATTGAATTTCTTGTAATTATTAAAATTTGAACTACAAATCACACGAATAATGGAAAATAATGAATCAAAAAATGATATTCACGTTATTGAATCATGCGTTGAGGCATTATCGAGAAAAAAAATCAGAAATTTCAAATTTATTGTCCACAAAACATGACGACGAACTTATTGTTCAGTTGTTTTTAAAATGTATAAAATGCAAATATGGTCCGAAAATTATGAAACTTGTCGAGATGTAATGATATCATATGGGGAACCTATGATAAAAATCTGATGAGGTTTCGTTAAAGTAAAAATATACGATGCTTACAAATTAAAAGTTTTCCAAAGAGCTGTATGATTTTATATATAGACCGATTAGGTGTTAAGCATTGTAGATTGCAAACTTTCACGAAATCTTATAAAAATTTTATCACAATATCCTCACATGATAACATGACATCTCGACAAGTTTCATAATTTTCCGACCAAATTTGCCTTTTATACAATTTAAATACGACTCGAACACAATTTAATCGCCATATTTCGTGAATAGTAGTTCAAAAATTTCTGGTCCTTTTTTCGATAAGACATCAAAGCATGCTCATTAACATAAATAACAATTTTTCATTCATTTTTTCCACTATTCGAATGACCACGCAGTTCAAATTTGAATTATTCAAGAAATTCAATAAAATAAAATAAATTGACGAAATATAGCAGACACTTTGAGAAATAAATCTAAATTACATATGTTGTTGAGGAGAATGTAGGATGACAATAGAAAAAAATTTAGGCAAAGGAGAAATAAAAAAGATATACATTTTGCCGAGTGCCTTAGACAGGCACTCGGCAAAACGTCTCTTTGCCGAGTGTCTTCGACTAGGCACTCGGCAAAGAATGACGCCGTTAATTGCGTGGCGCTCGTTTGCCGAGTGTCGTCTTTTGCCGAGCACCCGACACTCGGCAAAGTATTCTTTGCCGACTGTTTTTCTTTGCCGAGTGTCTGGCTCTCGGCAAAGGGTGTTTTCACCGTGTGTTTTTCTTTGCCGAGTGTAGCACTCGGCAAAGAGTCTCTTTGCCGAGTGTCCGATTTTTAGCACTCGGCAAAGCCTCAGACACTCGGTAAAGACCGCGTTTCCGGTAGTGAAAGTGAGTTATAGTGGGCCACAACATCGTTCATGCACATCTGCCTGCGTCCATGCAGTTTCCATCACCTCAAAAACTGAAATAGTCCGACAAGATTATTGCATTGCAATGCTCGAAACTCCTAACCAACACTCTAGTAAAAATTATTTTCATCATCGGTCGTTTTTAATCAGCCAAATTCGTTTTTCGAGCCCAGCCTTTAAAATGCGCGTAATAAGGAATGGGACGATCCTTTGTATGCATATTTGCATTTGCATGGTTGTTGATCCTTCAGAGGTCAGAGCCTCAGAGGTGTGCACATTGTACCAGCATTGGCATGTTCTACACAAAACACCAGCGTACAGTCCCTTTGGGTTACATGATTTCAGCTGAAAATACCACTATAGTATCAATGAACATGATCAAAGAAGTGGAATCAATGTGAGAGGAAGCAAACTGCAAAAGTCTCGAGTTTTCCCTGCACTGGCTTCCTCTGTTCAGAAGAACATTGGAGTTGGAGCTCCTATGGCCGCCGGCGACAAAACAGCTGAAGTGGTGGAACCTAGGGTTCACTGGTGGAGGACTGAAAAAATTCAAGGTACGGTGAAGTCGAATCGTAGAAAGATTATATTGAAGTTGGAGCTCTCTTCCCTGCACTGTCTTCCTCTGTTTAGAACGTTGGAGTTGGAGCTCCTATGGCCGCTGGCGACAAAACGGTCGAAGATCTAAAGATACATACTTGTCAAGAAATTAAGGTACGGCGGCCGCCATACCTTGCCGTACCGGGTCCTCCACCCTTGCTAGGGTTGGTAGTAGTTATAGCACGTAACAGGATATTTGACATGTCCATCCGCTTCAGCTCTTGCGGAACTCTATTTCACTCTGATCTGGCTCACTCGGAGAACCGGCAATCGTTCACCACCGTTGATATTGGTCCACTCGTATGACACGTTTCTCCCCTTCATTCCGAAGGTAGCAAAGTAGAGTTGGATTAGCAATCAACGGTGGTATGGTCGTGTATTGTTAACCATAACTGTTGTCGGGCGATGGTTTGGTATCTTGCTAGTTGGACTGACCCACAGCTGGTGGGCCAAAATCACTACCCAGCCACGAACGCATATCGAACCCATCAATCTCATCTTGAATTGTGGTTAATTCCATGGACCTGATGGCATGGTGGCAACTTTTTGGGCGGGCCAAAACTATCAACTTCAAAGCTAGTGGTAGCAACTGGGTTCATGTTTTTCAGATTGTATTTCACACGTGTCGATCAGCAAGCAATAGATTGTGCTCTTGGTTATTGCAATGAAAAATGATACTGGCTCCACCATGGCTCCACAGTTATTAGAGGCTTAGAGCAGAGAACTGTCGTCCTTTCTGAACAAAACAACCATTGAAGGGATGACACGGTTAATGTAATACTGCAGTGTCTTTGTGCAATGCAGTGTTGATCCAGAGGTGCATCACCTAAAAATTCTTTTGCAGCCATCAGGCCCTATCATGGCGTGTGCAAATTTTAACTCAACAGTAGCCGCTGGATTTGGGGCATTTGACTGTAAGGCTGAGCACCAACAGCCGTGGCAATCAGGGGGTGTTGATCCAAAGGTGGCATGCGTTTCCTCGGTGCCGCCCATACCCATGCCACCATGTCCTGATGCGTGTATTTGTGGTGAGAAGTAGACAAAAAGGAAAAAAAGAGACTATGGTAAGGAAGCAAGCTAAGGCAGGCTCCGCGAGAGCTAGCAGGGTGATGACAGTGAGCTCGGGTGGATAATATATATAGTAGATATATCAAGCTGTTGAGCTTGATTTAATAGGTGATACTACATGTATATAATTGGCCCATGCGTAATGGTGGGCCATGTGTACGTGTGGCTAATGAGCTAATACGGTTCGTTAAGGCTCGGTGCTTTTTGGCTACGAGATATTAACCAATATATGATAACAGAGCATTGTTCAACATCAATATTTTCACTAAAAGAGATATTAACCAATATATGATAACATAGATGGTTGAAGACTCAAAATAGGTTTAGTTAGTACCATATTTGAAAAATAAGTTGAGTGACAAGTTTATTGTACCATATTATCATATTTATCGAGCTTAATAAGCCAATCGAACAGTTCATGAGCAGTTCACGAGCTGGCTTGTTGAGAAAATAAGCGAAAATTGAGATTTGGCTCGATTCGTTTGAGAGATCGAGCCGAGCTGGAATAAGCCGAAACTATGTTTGAGTCAAGTTAGCTCACGAGGTTCGGGCTTTTCTGTCAGTCGTAAGCATGGGCAATGCAAATATTATGAACAAACGGAGTATCATCTTTCGTTGGCGTGAAACAAAAAAAAGATAAACAAATGGAAATTGGTAAAATCAATTAAAACAACTTGATCAGTGATTGTACGACGTCAGCCACCAGTAGAAACAAGTATGGGGATAGCAGATCGCCCTGTCGGAGCCCCCATTTGCGGTTGATCCACGGGCCGGGACATCCATTGACCAGAGAGCTGCCATGTGAGAGGTCTGCAGGATTTGTGTGTGTACCCATGCGCTGCACTGCTAGCTGAATCCACGTTCTTCCATGATGACCATCATGAGGCTGTCGCAATTGACAGTTTATTAGAAAAATTTGCAGCACCATGTTTCTTGACGCTGTAAGACAAAACAATCAGTTTTCATGGCAAATATATCTGGACGCCGCTTAAACACCAATCTTCTCCCATAAGTCCACTAGCTATAGCTAGATTCAGAGGGCCTCGGAGGACAACATATGCTATTTGGCCGGTTACTTTTCTATTTGAGGCAACCACCATTTACTTCATGATCATTTGCAAAAATAAGGTCACTAACGGCAAATGGGTGCGCGCTGGCAGCGCTGTTTTGTGTCCATAAGCATCAAACCTTGTGGCAAACCAACGGCGTCGACGACGACGTGGAATAGGTTTTCCCAATGCCACTCATTCTGAAGCCAGCGACGCATACGCATTACATGGCAACTGATCCATTTCCACTTGAGCCTTAGTGTTTGGTGGTGAAAATTTGGCAAAAGAACTAAGGAGGCAAACAGGAGCACACAAGCAATGGTAAAAGGTAGTGTGTGTTTAAGTGAGCTGAAGGTTGAATGCAGTTCCAGTGGAGAACTGAATATGCGGTTTCATCTTTGGCCTGGATTGAGTCCTCGCCGGCGAGGTGGCGGCTATGACTTGGAAGAACACACGAGTGAGACTGAGAGCTTGCGGTATCTATACCAGGTTAAAAATGCAGAGTGAACTGCACGTCTATGTTTGGTCCTGATCTATTTCTCTAGATTCTGATAAATATAGAGAACGAGTCTAGGTAGGTCAGATAATAAATTAGCCATACTGCGTGTAAGGAAAATGATCCTTAAGCTATTGTTTGTGATTTTGGTGATTGAATAACAAAATA
Organism: Panicum hallii; assembly: GCF_002211085.1. Lineage (NCBI taxonomy): Eukaryota > Viridiplantae > Streptophyta > Magnoliopsida > Poales > Poaceae > Panicum > Panicum hallii. The sequence goes on from NC_038043.1 coordinate 38,968,608, forward strand.
ATCATTGCGACTAATATTTTGTCAAGGCGTACTTTTGTAGATATTTATAGGTTCCAAGAATGCAATGGAAGCCATCCAAATGATCAAAGAAAAAAAACACGTTAAGAAATCAACTCAGGGCAGCTTATTTCAACTGACCGATTAATACTAACAACTAACCGACAGAGAAGAGTGACCACCGAATCAGTCGGTGGCCCTGGAAGGAAGAAGAACAGCTCTGGAATGACCGGTTAATTCGGTCATGTCCATAGGAGCATCTCCGAATCAGTCGGTAAGGCTTGAGAGGCCCGGGAGTCAGCCATCCAACGGTTACCTTCAGAGTAGGACCGATTCATTCGGTCATTGCATTGAGAGGTGACCGATTCATACTGCCAGTTGACTGATTCATACCGTCAGAGCATTGAGAAGGGACCAATTTAGTCTGTCAAGGTAGATTTTCTACCCGTTGGAGTAACAGTTAGTTTCTTTGGTTGGGGCTATACATACCCCTCCACCCGGTCATTTCAAGTGTGTTAGAGCTTGGAGAAGCTATAGGTTTGGTTTCCATATACATTCAAGTGCTCTATCCACCAAAGTGTTTAAGAGAAGATTAAGGCAATTAGCAAAAATCTTAGAGTCTTGATTAGTGCTAGTTTAGGCCTCTTAGCGCATTGTTTTGGGTGTTACCCTAGAGTTAGATAAGATTTGCACACCTCTTTGTTATTGGTGCTTGCGTGCACCTTGTAAATCTAGGGCTTGTAAGTCTTGCGAGATCCTCCAACCGCGTTTGTAGAGTGGCCGCCGGTGCTTGTGAGAGGGAGGAGAGTCCCTCGGCGATTTGCCAAAGCTCTACCTAGTGAAGACGGCGGGGAGCATCCGGGAGAGGCAAGGCGGAGACCCACTTGCGCGTTGGGAAGGCCTGTCGGCTATCCACGGAGTTACTCGTCTGGGAGCTTGGCTCTTGCGCGGGTATTCCCTCGCGAGGGGCTCCAACAAGGACTAGTGGAAAGCCAGAGCTTTCCGATACCTCGGTAAAAAATCATCGTGCTAGGAGTTTGCATTCTCTATCTCACTTACCTTCCACATTACTTCTTGCTCTTACTTTCCGCGTTTACCTTTCCTAGAATTGCCTTATATAGTTTGTATTGTAGGATTGGAACCTAGGGTGCAAAACTTTTGTGCGGTAGAGAAAGCAACACATAGAAAAACTTAGTGCACCTTTAGATAGACTTTGGAATACGTTTTATATGTGCTTGGAGTCTTAGTTTTTTAAACACCTAATTCACCCCCTCTTAGGGTGTCACGGCCTTTTCAATTGGTATCAGTGCTGGTGGCTCGTTTTTGGACCTTTGGTTTTACCGCCATCGAGCAAAATGACATCTGAAGAGGTGAGAAGTGATCTTGGTAGGCCTCCACACTTTGTCCGCACAAACAACTCTTATTGGCTTGTTCGCATGTCATGCTTTTTAGAAGCAAAAGGTTTAGGTGTTTGGAGAGTGACAAATGAAGGAAGGAAACCCCTAACCCAGCCGACAAACCCCACTAAGGCCGATGAAAAGGAAATACACTTCAATGCTATTGCTTGAAATTCTCTTTTAGAATCTCTTAGCATTGATGTGTTTAGTAGAGTGTATAATCTTAAAAGTGCATACGAAATTTGGAACACGCTCGAGGAGCTCCACAAAGGCACGAAAGATATTAGGGAGCAAAAGTATCTCTTGGTCAAAAAAGCTTTTAATTCTTGTAAAATTATGCCTAATGAATTAGCTAATGACATGTACTCATGTTTAAATGTTATTGTCAATGAGCTAAATGAAATAGATTTGACCAAGTTGAGTGATGAGGACATATCAAGAAAGATCATCCAAGTACTTCCCAAGGATCGATACTCCACCATCGTCACCTACTTCCACTTGTTTGAGAAGTTGAGGAAGATGAAGCCAACTCAAGTATTAAGCAAGATCATTGCTCATGATCTATCTATGAAGATTGACAAAGAACCTTCTCCTTCAAGCCAAGATGTTGGTACATCAAGCAAAACAAGGAGAAGAAGATTGAAGATAAACAAGAATCTTCCACATCAAGTAAGAAAGCTCAAGAGCAATAATCAAGCTCAAGTTCAAGCTCAAGTGAAGCCTCAAGCTCAAGTGAGGATGAGAGTTGTAATGATGGAGAGGAGGAAGATGATGATGATCAAGAAAATTGTAGTTCCTCGGATGATAGTGAAGAAATCAAGCAACTTGTTAAAGAAGTCAACAAGCTACTCAAGAAGCTTAACTCAAAAGGTGTCCCTACAAGCACAGAATAATTGGAGCTACAACCAATGAAGGAAGAACAAGAAAAAGGAATGTCTTGGTTGTGGTGAGAAGGGACACTACATTGAATATTGTCCTCACATGAAAGCAAGACGCATCAAAAAAATATGGAAAGAAACGCAAGCAAGAAGGCTTTCACTGGTATTGCAAAAGGTGGATTTGATATGACCAGCTCAAGTGATGAAGAAATCCACCACAAGTCACGTACCTTCTTGCCATCATGAAGCTCATCGCACATTTGTCTGATGGCTAAAGGTATGAGTGATAGCGATGTAAGTGATGGCGACTCTTGCCCTTCTATTCATGAACTTATGGATCTTGTTCGCACTCAAGAGGTAGCAATAACAAAACTTCTTTCTAAAAACAAGGAACTCAAAGACAAATTGGCTAGCTCATCATCCAATTATAAAGAATTGGCCAAAAAATTTGATATGATCATTGATCAAAATGACGAGCTAACCAAGAAAATTGAGTTGCTTAAACAAACTAAAATTAGCTCTAAAACAACATCAAAATCAATCTTTGAATCTAAAAAGGATGCCTCTACTTCTTTGTATTGATTTAATTGATGAATCAAGCTCACCCTCTTGCAATGAGATTTGTGTTGAGAATGTTGTTGTAGAGACTTGTGATGATCTCATTGCCCAAGTGTGATGATCGCATTGCCCAAGAAAATGAGAGCTCAAGCAAGAAGTAGAAAGACTTACAAAGGACTTGACTAGGCTAAAGGAAAAGGAAAGTTGTCGTGAGTGCAAGAAACAACCTTCTCAAGATAACCATCTCAAGATGGTGAAGAAGCTTGAGAAGGGAGCAACTGTGACTTGCTACTCATGTCATCAAGAAGGCCACAAGTCCTATGAGTGCAAGAACAAAAAGAAAGGGAAAGAAAATAAGAAGAAGGTCAACTCCAACACCAAGCCTTACTTGAAGGTTAACAAGAAAAAGAGCACACCCTATCTCCTCAAGAAAAAAATAAAATAAGGTGGTGGCTCACATTATCAACAAGCAAGGCAAGGGGTGGAACCAACCTATTTGGGTGCCCAAGGGAATCACATGAAGGGCTCCAAGAAGGTTTGGGTTCCAAAGGTGACTTAGAGTCCATGAGACTCGGGAGGATTTGGAGACTTGGCTACAAAAGAAGAAGTTGTTCATGCCTATGCCAAGTTTATCAAGAATCAAAGCAAATTGCAAAATCCTTGATCCATCCAATACCCAAATCCTCCATAGGTAACTTAGGTAACTAAATGTACTTTCATGCAATTTCACTTAGCATCTAGTTCATATACTTGTCTAGGATTGCATGAGCATTTTTAAATTCCTTTGCATTGCCTAGAGTAACCTTTCTTATGGTAGGTTGCTTGTGTTTCTCTCTAACCCATGAGCAACCTACATGGTTTATTAGTTGTAGGAAAATGGCATTAACCTTATTTCTTATATTATGTGCCAAATCCAAGTCATAGGATAACTTTCCAATGTCGTCATTGACTTGTGCATGTCTCTCACAAGTAATTCGAGTACTTGTATGCACATATTTAGGGGGAGCTATCTTATGGTTTGTCATTTTGAGACTAACCTTGTTTGCAAGCTTATCATGTGTGTATCCGACCCGGGGCCATGGGACCGTGCACATGTAATGAAGACTCAAGGATAAGGGATGGGGCATGTCCTATACCTTATATCTGTTATAAGCTACTCGAACACGAGTAGGACTAGTCGGAACAGAAGGAAACTACCCCAAGTAGTACTTAGTTAGGACTGTTAAGCTCGTATCTGGCTAGAATCTCTGTAATACTATCCCCCCAGACTATGTAAGGGCGGGCAAGGACCTCCTCCAACATACAATCACCTGAGACAATACAAACCACCACACAGGATGTAGGGTATTACGCTTTCGGCGGTCCCAACCTGTCTAAAGTTTTATGTTCCTTGTACCTTTGAGTTTCAGATCTCGGCGACACCCCACCTACAACCTACCACCTCAGGGGTATCCCTCGGTGGGCTTGACGGTAAAACACCAACAGTGTGTAGTCTCAAGTTCAAAGAAGAATATCCCTGGAGATATGCATGGTGTTCTCTTCATTTGGTTTCAATCTACATGTGGTATCTTTGCCCTCATTGATTCTATATCTCTATCTTTGCCCTCATTGATTCTATATCTCTATCTTTGCCCTCATTGATTCTATATCTCTATCTTTGCCCTCATTGATTCTATATCTCCATGCATAATATAGATTCATTTGGAGAAGATATAGGCTTGGTTCCCACACAAATTCAAGTGCTCTAATCACTAAAGTGTTCAAGAGAAGATTAAGGTAATTAGCAAAAGTCTTAAGGCTTGATTAGTGCTAGTTTAGGCCTCTTAGCGCATTGCTTTGGATGTTAGCCTAGAGTTAGGCGAGGTTTGCACACCTCTTTATTATTGGTACTTGCGTGCACCAAGATTTGTAAATTCGGGGCTCGTAAATCTTGTGAGACCCTCCAACCACATTTGTGGGCATTTGTGGAGTGGCCGCCGGTGCTTGTGAGAGGGAGAACACTACTAGAAAAAGGCCTTATAGTACCGGTTGGTAAGGCATTTAGGCACAGGTTTTCCAACTGGTACTGTGAAGCCGAAATAAAAAGTCTCGATCTTTGTCACCGGGTAAAAACACCCGGCACCTAAAGTCCATCTTTAGTACCGGCTGAAGGTTCCACCCAGTATCTAAGCAATTTTGTCCAAAAAAATATATTAAACCCGGGAAGAGGCCCGCACCCGTCACGCGATTTTTTCAAGCGAAATATGCGTGCGTGCGGTGGCCGGGATTCGAACCCGCGACCTCTTGTCTTGCGCGAACCTCGCTTACCATCTCACCTACACAGCAATTGTGATTGAAAGGGGCATAATTTCCCTTTGAAGTAACCCGTGGAGGATCCTTTACTACCGGTACTAAACGTCACTTTTAGTACCGAGTGGTCTTATCAACCCGTACCATCCACCTCAAAAGTATCGGAAGGAAGATGACCCGGTACTAATGTTAGAATTAGTACCGGGTCATCTTTCTAGAGGTACTTTTGAGGTGGATCTTTGGCCTTTTTCTACTAGTGGAAGAGGCCCTCGGCGATTTTCCAAAGCTCTACCTAGTGAAAACGGCGTTGAGCATCCGGGAGAGGAAAGGTGGAGATCCACTTGCGCGTGGGGAAGGTCTGTCGGCTATCCACGGAGTTACTCGACCAGGAGCTTGGCCCTTGCGTGGGTGTTCCCTCATGAGGGGCTCCAACGAGAACCAGTGGAAAGCGAGAGCTTTCCGATACCTCGGAAAAAATTCATTGTGCCGGGAGTTTGCATTTTCTATCTCACTTACCTTCCACATTACTTCTTACACTTAGTTTCCGCGTTTACCTTTCCTATAATTGCCTTGTGTAGTTTGTAGGATTGGAACCTAAGGTGCAAAACTTTTGTGCGGTAGAAATAGCAACATATAGAAAAACCTAGTGCACTTTTAGATAGACTTCGGAATAGATTTTATACGTGCTTAGAGCCTTAGTTTTTTAAACACATAATTCACCCCCTCTTAGGGTGTCACGGTCCTTTCACTTTCACTGTGAGTACAGTAGGAGTTGGTAGAAGCTACTTAACATTTTAGGTTGTGCTTAGTGCAGATGAGCAATTAAACGTCCACCAAACATTTTCATTGTACGTGCTGCACATATGCTTAGGTTGGGTCCTAAAAGACAAAAAAAGGGGGGGGTGGTGTTCGTGACAACAAGATGTACAGTCTGATTGAGTTTATCAGAAAAAATGTACAACATGATGTTTCTTGACGCTGTAAGACAAAACAATCAGTTTTCATGGCCAATCTGGACGCCGCTTCAACACCAATCTTTTCCCATAAGTTCAGTAGCTAGATTAGAGGGCCTCGGAGGAACAACATATGCCATTTGGCCGGTTCCTAGTCTGGTTGAGGCAACCACCATTTACTTCATGTTCATGAGCAAAAATAAGCTCACTAGCTGCAACTGAGTGGGCGCCGGTAGCGCTGTTTTGTGTCCATAAGCATCAAACCTTGTGGCAAACCAGTGGCTTCAACGACGATGTGGAACGGGTTTTCCCAATGCCACTCATTCTGAAGCCAGCGACGCATTACATGGCAACTGATCCACTTCCACTTGAGCCTTAGTGCTAGGTGGTGAAAATTTGGCAAAAGAACTAAGGAGGCAAACAGGAGCACACAAGCAATGGTAAAAGGTAGAGTGTGTTGAATGTGAGCTGAAGGTTGAATGTACTTCTAGTGGAACTGAATATGCGGTTTCATTTTTTATCTAATTTAGTTCTACGACAAGTATAAGGAGCCAGCAGGTAAATATATAACATCTTGCACAAGTGCTCGGGTGCCAGGTAGACATAACTGGTTGACAAATCACTGAAAATGTTATTTAATTCTTGTTTGGTTGGCGAAAATTAATGCTCGACGCACATGTCACTTATCTACTGACAAAAACAACGTGGTTACATTTCCTGCTAAAAAATAGTCAAATCTCATCTAGAGTCTTCATTTTAATTTCTATGTGTGGGCATCCCGGTAACGGTTACGATGCTGTGATGCCACCCGTCAGCAATGACCGGACGTCAGAGTCTGGCTCGCCGGTGACGATGACGAGCTCACGTACACGACAAACACAACGCGAGTCACTTGGATATTTTTGGTGCTGCTAAGCGGCAACTTTTCCGTTGATCATATGCAACTAAGCTAACCAAACCCAGGAAATAAAATGAGTTCCTTAGATACACAAACAGACAATGTACATGACGCACAAGTTTAGCTTTAGTCGACAGACAGCACCGACGTGCTGGATGGATGTGGCCGATTGCCGCTCCCTTATAGCCAGAGATGATCAGCACGGCACATCCCAACAAAGTATTAATCATTGCAATCATGCAATATAATCTTGGTATTCGGCGCTATCTTGAAGTAATAATAGGTTCTAAGTGAGATGATTTATGCATGAAACTAAACAATTGGTCGTGATTGACGGTGAACTGATCCTATCTTGGCGTGCTTGACTCTCTGTCTTTGCATCGACGGTGATAGCAAGTCCTCACCCTACACAATGTAAGAAAGTAAAAAAAAGGACACCTTCATCAGAGACCGCAGAATATCTGAACGTGTATGATAGCAACTAAGAAGGCAAAGGAGCACACGAGTGATCGCAAGAGATGTAGTGCAGGCAGAAGGTCACACGGCAAACCTATATTACGTGTGGTTGTATTTTTCGAGTACCAAAGCGAGTTGGTCGGATGATTTAAATCACCACCCTAATGTACAGCAGTAAGCGTAGACTGCACATGGAAATTTTGTGCTTACCCACCAACTATTAACATAAGGAGGGAAACACAACGAGATCCCCCGCCATGTCCCCATCCTGCAATTTCGCAATCTTATTGTCATTCCATTGGTTTGAAACAAAAATGTGAACATATCCTCATTATGTAAACTGCCACAACGCAAGATTACAATGAGAGTTAAAATAAAAAAGAAAGACATAACGATAAACAGTGGTAATAAGTTGTATACTTGTGTTGCCGTAGAAATTGGACGATGAGTCTTGCGGAGCATGATATATTAAAGCTTGGGAGCTCTGCTTATCTTCGTTGCAGGTCCTACGAATTAGGTTCGGGACGTGCCAGTCAATTTGACCTACAATTGATAAGGGAAAAGAAATTTAATCAGTAAAACAGCAGGGAACACATCGGCTGGGATTCCGAAGAGTTCTAAGGAGTGCATCAGCTGAAGAGCATGATACATATATCCATACATCAGCTACCGTTGGCGTTTCTTAGCGTCATCACTAGGATCATCATTCCCTAGCAATGGTGCCTGAAACACCATGTGGTAGTTTTTACGTCACAGATAAATCCGCAAGCTCACGAAATACCGTTGTAGCATTTTATCCATGAGTAATCTCGGGTGTCGTATTTATATTTCCGCGGGGACGGCGGCGGTTACCCATGAGTAAGTTCATGATCAAATCTTGGTTGAGTATTCAATTGTATAAATAGGAGTAAGATATATATATATATATATATGTATATAGATATATTGATAATGTGGTAGTGTTACATACAAGTTACTCAAGCTCAAACTCAAGCAAAGACATAGCCAGGGAGAAAGGAAGAAGAAAGCTACTCGGAACTTACGTACTTCTATCTAGATATACAACTTGTACTATACACTCGTACACATACACATAATTATCCTCAGCTCTAGGCTCCCTGGCAGTACTGGGAGAACCGCACATGACTGGCAGAGGAGCCACCAGACAACTCGGCTACTTTATGAACCTCCTACAGCCACTACCCGAACGAGGAGGGTTATGCTGGACGAACAGGTCTATCACCACCTGCCGCCTACCTCATCAAACCATAGGATCGGACCGCATCCTGCAATATTGACTAGCCCGGACACCACGTCTACACTAATGAGCGATACTTATCATCCCACGCGGATCGCCCACTCTCCTGATGGACAAACATCACACTAGAGCAAACATACGAATACCGGGACCGTTGCCGTGGCACTATATTTACTCTTCTAATCATGCAAGTCATTCTAATCATGCAAGTCATAAGGTATGAATACAAACTAATCATAGCACACATGTCTGACACTGCAGTATATAAACTATGCAAGTATATAAATCTAGAAGATAACTATATTGAAGATATCCAAGAATTACAAAGGACAGGAAGAGATAAACTCACACTGAACACTCCTAGGCAACCTCGGGAACCTGAAGAGAGCTACTTCAGCCTAAACTCCACTAACCTATAGATTAAGCAAGTGAGAAACTTGAGAGAGAGCAACTTGAGGTGTGTCTTAATTCTACCGCCTCCCCTCATTTTTATAGGTGTGGCACAGGGGTCTCTCGGCTGGCAAATGAGGGGAGTCATTTGGAACCACCATTGGGAGCCAATTAGGGGCAGCACATGGAAGAGTTAAGTCGGTTGTGCCTGGTTCAGCCGAACCAGTGGTTCGACCGACCCAGCCAGGCCGCCTCTCCTCTTCTCCTTTGGCAGGGTGACTGCCTGGTGAGCCCTTAGGGTCTATTCTGTGTGCACTAGCGCTGTCCTAAGTCAGTTGCATGCTTTAGTGGATCCTTTAATTCATGTGAGGCTGAACGGTGCATTCTGATTGGTCGACAGCTTTTGTCTTAAATTCAAGGGTATGTTTTCCCTCCATTACTGCTCAAATCCCTACATAGCACAATTTTCCAAGGGACATATGGAAATGATTTTATTTTAGATAAATATGCGTGCAAGAAATGCTAGTTCTCCCAATTATCTGATTAAATTGACGGTCGAAATTGAGCCGTAACGAGCGTCAAACAAAACGAAGCCGATTTGGCGATGAAACAAGATTAAGGATAAAAAACCTCATAATTAAATCCACACATTCAATTAAACTAAACTTATCACCACCGTTAGTCGGATCGGACTTAACTAAGATAGCACTAACAACACAACAACAAATCGAGCACAAGTAACCCATGCATCTAATTATATCAGAATTTACACTTATCATTAAGTCCAAATTGTCCAAGAGAGCCGATTGATGCTATCGGATTATCGCAATCATGCTATCATTGTCTGATAAAAAGATCCAGCTAATAACACTTGACCTAACATCATGACTCAAGGATCAGACCTAACAGAGACAGCTTGAGATAACAACAGTAGGGCAAATGAACTAGCTGATCAGACTACCCACAACGAAGTCCAAGATTACATATAATTCGATAGTTGTAGTGAGAATCACGGAAGTAATCGGCTATGGAGTTATTGCATGAAAAGATTAGATAAAGCGATAACTTGATGATTGCCACTAGGTAAATTGTGAAATCTATTAAGGACTAGCAAGAGATCGAATAATGCAGCCTTACAAGAACTTGATAAAAATTGATAACTTAGTAGATTAAACTAGATGAAACTACAGCGATGCGCTAGTAGCTAAAGCCTAGAGAATCTGATAAACACGAACTTACCAACAAGCCGGAGATTGACTCGATGCAGCCCTACTTGCTGAAGAATTCATCGAGAAAAGTACTCTACTCTTACTCCTAGGGTTTTGGCAAAGTGCCGAGAGAAGTTGTACCGATTGATTATTATTCGTATGAGTCTTGACTGCTACTACTTATACTCTAAAACTAGGAATTCTGATCGATCACGATCTTGTTAGAAACTTGACTTTTAAATGAAAAGACTACTATATCTATAAGACTTCCCCAAAAGGAAACGGACTCTCGCAGATTCTTCTGCTGACATTATCTTTAAGTCCGATTCGAACCCTTTCCAGTGATCATCTTCAACCGAGTCTGCATCATCTTTGACCAACACCACACCATCTTTGACCGAAGCATTCAAACGGCTCTATTTTGGTACTCCATCGGCTTCCTTCCTTTCCACAAATACTTCTGCCAAATTTTGGCGTCAACACATGCCCCCCAATTTTGGAATAAATAATTTTGTTCTGAAATTCCTGCAAGTCATGATGATCTCCTGCCAAGAGCCGACTCCGAACAGCAGTTCAATCTCTGGCACAACAATCAGTCTTTTCAAATTATGCCGTTAGGTTCCTCGATCTCTGGATCGTTGCTGGGTTTTATCTCTTTAAAATCCACTCGTGCATGCTTCATCTCCTTCCTCTCGCCATTTTCACCTTTCTGCCAAGAAACCCCCGCCGGCGGTTCCTGCTCAAGCTCTCCATTGCCACCATTATCGATTGTTTTTCGCATTTCATTCTTCCCCTGAGCGGCGATCCTGCATCACACCTACTCCAAGCTCGTCGCAGCATCATCCCTTCATCACCAATGGCGGCTCCGGGTTCTTCATCGGCAACGGTGGAGTCGAGCTCTTCACCAAAGGCGGCAGCTTCCGATCCTCAATCAATGGCGGCTCCAGGCAACCTAGAGGTTACATCTTACTCCTTTCTCGTCGTTTCCTCTCTGCTTTCCCCTTTTTATGAGTAGAACATGAACAACCAAATATTGATCCCTAGAGAAGAAGGCTCTTTTTTGTTCTTCTTGGGTCCGATGGGCAATTCTAATCCAATCAAATTTATCAACATAGAAACCTATCGGCTCCGTTACAAACACGCCACCATGGATATAGCCGATTGGAGTCAGAGTTTCTGATCATGGCCAAGCCTAGTACCAGGATGGAGAAACTGGTATATGCGGATGGCCAAATCCAAGAGAGAATCATGGGAAACACTGGATATCGACCAATGCATCTTTTTCCCTTGCCAATATGGGGAAACATGAAAATCTGCTTATGGCTGCCTTTTATTTTGGGTCCGATGCACTTAATGCCTTTTTGTTTGGCAACGGGCCAATGACCCCTACTCTCTTGGACGTTCTCGTGCTCAGGGGTCTTGACATATCCGAATCCGATAAACCCTGCAATATCATTGTCAAACCATCCCATCGGCTAGCAACCAAAGATTTAAGAGGTTGGAAAGGCTACATCATCAAACATGCCAGAACATGTTCAGTTGATGATAGGGAGCATAAAACCTTCCTAAGCATGTGGTTAGAAAAATTTGTCTTATGTGGATCAACCTGTGGACCTACAACCAATATGCAGTCAATGGCAGAAAGACTGGCTGCCAATAGCAAGATCCCTTTAGGCAAACATCTTTTAGGTGTTGTCTACCACATGCTCCATCAAGTATCAGCAAGATTAGCCACCAACCAGTCTCCAACTAACATTGGAGGCCCTTGGTGGTTTATTCAACTCTGGCTAAACCTGTATACCCACAAGGTTATCGGAAAACCAAATGATCACTTGGAAAACGCAGCCGGCAAACATCGCTGATGCACAAACTTCGAAGAGGCAGCATCGTCCATGCCTGTCAAGAGATTGGCGCCCAGTAAAGTGGCTGATTTCTTCAGGTCTTTCTACAATGGCTTCAAGGATGATGCCACAATCTGGTTTGGGTCTAGTGGTCCTGACGCAGATCAATTTGAGAGGCCATACTTTTTAAAATTTGATAGAGTATGTGACCTAGAAGATGTCAGCAAGAAAGCTTTCCAAGTGGCTATCACCCCATGCCTTCTGCAAGCTAATTTCTCCTTTGGTCGTGGAGAAGCCAAACTATCCTCCTATGAATTTTATCATCCTTCAGTGGCAGCATGACAATTTGATCTCGGACAATTGCCGATCCAATTCTTCGTGGACCATATCCAATCAAGAGATACCGTCAGCACGGCCCGGGAGTACAGACGTCTGAAAGCTTTAACCGATGATCTGACCAACACTGAGCCGGTCAACTGGGCTCGTGCTCCAGCTCCCTTTTCTTCTCAGCAGTATAATTCTTGGAGGTCTGAATGGAAACTCCACCTTAGAAATCAGCCCGTTGCCCTCTACTGCACCAAAATTAACTCAGAATACCATCCATAATCAATGAGGTATTCTCAACCTTCTCTTTGAAACACTATTTCTTTCAATAAACCTATCTTCACTTTGATTAATTCGTCATCATTCTTCTTACAGCTGATAGAAACACCACCTCCGCTCATGAGTGCCAGTGGCAGGCCAATCAAGTATAGCCCAGTAACAGAGAATCCTCTAATCGGCCACAATGCTCCATCAGTGCAGAATTTCTTGAAAGGAAAATGAACGCTCAACACTAAGACCACCTCCAAGAAAAAGAGACAAAGAACGACTACAGGTTCCATATTGGCCAGTGTAGCTCTTGCTCCGGACGCATCTACCGTGGCTGCTAACTTGATTCAAGTCGTCCAGGTATTCCTTTAACCAATTTCAATAACTTTACTATGTGAAATAACATATCATTTTCTCATGTTCCCAGGAATCGGGCATTGAACTTCCTCAACTAAGTTCGACAACGAACCCGCTGGAGAATGCTTCTTCAATTTCACAAGACCGCATTTCATCTCCAGTTCCGATGTCCAGTGCAGAGAGAGAGGTATTCATAGTAGCTGAACTCTAGAAATCCTAAGAAAGAATAAACCAAGCTTTTGCAAAATACCTCCGTGCTAAATCAACTGAACAGGCATCGGCTTTGGCACTTGCAATACTCCTCCCGCTGATTAGGATGTGCCATTGAATATAGAAGACAACGTTGTAGCTACTCCCGAAGATAATCCGACTTTTGATGAAACAGTATGTCATCCGATCCCCTTGAAACTAACTTTGTTTACATTGGATTTTTTTTCTATGATTTAGTTCATCTGGTTACCCAGATGATCCTGAGGGTGTTCGATCTATCTCCAACCCTTTATCCAACAAGAAATATGCCACTAATAATGCAAAGAAAGGAACGAACTTCCGAGTCATCAGCCGATGCAGCAATCATGTTGGACGTCCCTTCTTCATCGGCCATAATGCCCCTCAGGCTACCATCCCCGGTCTTCAAACCTGAGATGGAACTCTGATGGAAATAAGTACTTTTCTGATCCTACCCGTGTCATGCTAGATTACCTTTACAATTTACACGTATCTGATCTTTATAGGAACAAGATACCCCTTCTAGTAGCTTATTATTGTTGGATACAGAAGATGTAACCGGTACTGAAGAGATCAGTTCTGAACAGCACCAAGACATTTCTGATGATGTCAAATTCAAGCTCCAATGCATACTCCAGCTTCACGAGCAAGACATAGATGTTTTGGTGCAAGATGCCAGGCCGATCCGATCCACCCTCACTGAGGTGCGAAACTTGCTAACTCCTGAGTTGGCATTGGTTCTGACCCCGGCAGCTTACGTCGAAGGCTTCCAACCCCTAGTCTTGGAGGGAAAGAGACGTATAGCCGATCGTGCCGCGCGCCAAGACCAGAAGGAGAGGGACATGATTCATGCCAAAGAGATTAAGGGGAAAAATTCCGATATAAAAGCTTCATCGGCCTTGATCTCCATGGAACTTGATCGGCTAAAAACCAAAGAGGCAGATTTACTAAAAGAACTCCAGAAGACTTGGGAAGCAAGTGAAACCGAAATAGCAAGACTGGAGCGCACTCCTGCCCTTATCAATCAAGCTGAAGATGAATACTCTGCCTTCACTTGTCAAGGCAGACTTCATCATAACGCTTCCAAGTCAATCCCTGGTTGTAGAGGATCAACAAATGATAGATAATGTTATGCCATCCGCCTGCATGCGGTTGAAGCAATCCAGAAAGCTCTGGGGTTGCTGTAAAACACTTAGCCATCAATAGGCTTTAAACACTTGATGCTTTTGTGCCCTGTGCGGCAATCTTGATATTTTGGAGTGATGAGCACTTCGTGGCAAAGAACAAGTGTTGGATGTAAATATTTTTCCTCTAAAGGCGATACTTGTCGTATCGGCTATTTCTTTGTCGATGTTACCCTTCTCCACATTGGCTTTTGCTTCCGTGAATAGTCTAACACCTTTGAGAAGAACCAAACATCCTACTAGATTGCTCGTATAACATGGGCAAACCGAACAAGCATTTTCGGAATCTACCCCCGAGGCATAGCTAGGACCTAGGCCGACGCATAATCCTTCCACCTCATTGGCCGATTTATGTCTATGCCCTAGCTCGACTCCGTCATCGGACTTGTCATCTATTTAAAACAAGCTTTCTGAGCTGACTGCTTGGATCGGCTTTAGCCCTTGATCGGACATTTGCAGGAACTCACCTTCCTAGACTTTTCCTGATAGACATTCTATGCCTTCAAACTCCCATGACGGTGCATCGGCCGATGCTATACTAACGGTGATATCGGCCGATACTACCTCGATGTCATCCCCTTGCCACTGGATAAGGCACTAGTGCATCATGGACGGGATGCAATAGTTGGCATGGATCCAATCACGTTCCAAAAGCAAATTACACGATCCTTTTCCATTGATAACAAAAAATGTGGTGGGTATCATCTTGCTACCGATAGTCAACTCCAAGTTCAAGACCCCTCTGGCCTGGGAGCTGTGAAGTCCTTGAGCATCATATCAGTCTTGATCAAATCCTCTAGCCCTTTGTCAAGCTTTTGATAAGTCGTGTATGGCATTAGATTCACAGCAGCGCCACCATCAACCAGCATCATGGTCATCGACTTCCCATCAACGAAACCCTTCAAGTATAGAGCTTTAAGATGCCGATGCTTCTCTCCTTCTGGCTTGTCAAAGCGAGCCTGCTAAGGTTGTAGCACCAAGTGTGCAGCAGCTTCTTCCTGATCCTTCTCATCGGACTGATTCCAATACTCTGCAGGCAAGAAGAAAACCATGTTTATATCGGCCGATGCTCCGGGCTTATCAACCTTCTTCTTTGCGCGCCATATTTTGGCAGCCTCAGCTTCTTGCTCCAGCTGCTCATTCTGTCTTAGGCGATGCACTCTTCTCTTCATAGTCTTGGTCAAGCGCCTAGGACACCATTGCGAGATGGATTCCGGAGTAAACTCGCGGCATTACGCAAGTTCATCCGATTCTTCAACTTGGCTCTGCCTAGCCGATCGCTCTTGCGGGAAACTTAACCTCTCATGCACCGAGACCGTTTTTGTGGCCGATCATGACGATCATATTCTTCTAACCGCCTGTCGTGCATCGGCCTTTCTCCCTCCTAAGATTGGTACTCAATCCGATCATGGATGGAGCGACGCAGTCTCTTGTAACTATGAGGGCGCCCCTAGGGTCCGTTGCATTTTGGACAATCTTAAATTGAAGGCAATCTCAACCCTTCATTCCAACAGTAAGCGTAGAAAGGGCAACGCCAGTGTGACTCGTGATCTTGACGCTCCGCCTCTTGACGCCTTCGGTCCCTCTTCTGTTGGCATCTGTACTTGTTCAGCAACATTTGTGACTTCACTCTTGGGCGGCATGCACTTCCAGAAGCCCGTTCTATCTCATGTTGGCCGTTTTGATAAGAACGATGGTCATTACCTTTGACCTCATCTGCTAATATCTGGACTTTGGGGTCAACCAACCCGGATTCCCTTACCCTCTGTGACGTTAGCGCTATGGTCTTTCCTTCTCCAAACTCCACCATGTTAACATTTGCTGCAAGGAAGGGATGTTGATCGATCTTCATCGGCTTCTAGCTCTCTTCTATCTGGATTCTTCCTTGCTCAATAGCTGATTGGATGTGCTGATGGAAAACATTGCACTTGTTAGTACTGTGAGAATTGGAATTATGCCACTTGCAGTACTTCTTATTTTTTTAATTCTTCAACCGATGGAATATTGTGATTCGGGGAAAGCTGAATTTGCTTTTCCCTTAGCAGGAAATCAAATATCTGATCGGCCTTATTCACATCGAAGTTGTACTTTTCTGTGTTGGCCTTGACCCATGGACACGATACTGGCTTATTGTTCCTGGTCCATTCGGCCAAACCAACTTCATTGTCCTCTTCAGAGTCTGATTTCAGGGAGTCCACACGAGCCAACTTCTTCTAGTTCCGGCCACCCCTAGAATCCTAATAATAGCTTTCATGGGCCAATACCCTCTGGGTGATGTGCCCGAGGCTTTCGAACTCTTAGGCAGAATATCTTTCATTGATAGCCGACAACAACCCTTGAAAGGCTAATTCTGCCAGCTGCCCATCGGTCAAGTTCAAGCTGAAGCATCAGCTCCTCATGTCATGGAACCTCTGAATGTACTCCAGAACTAATTCATCATTCCTCTATCTGACGGTGACGAAGTCCGCTAGGCGCATCTCATGAAGGCCGACGAAGAAGTATTTGTGAAACTATTTCTCCAAATTGGTCCAGATGCAGATGGAATTAGTAGGCAACGATGCAAACCAAGTAAAAGCCGATCCAAACAAAGAAAATGGAAATACTGAACCCTTAATGCATCATCTGCGGCGGCCTCCCCACACTGTGCAAGGAAATGGCTTATGTGCTCAATAGTCGACACGTTTTCTTGGCTGGAGAATTTGGAGAAACCTGGTAAACTATACCGATTTCGTAGAGGTACACGATCGAACGCCTTGGGATAAGGATGCCGATACATGTACGTCTGGTCTTTAGGCTTTAGCCCGAAATGATTTTGAATCACATGGCTATCTTGCTGGTCCAGTCTTCATTCTGCGGATCTGGGTGTTGAGAGCCCTTGGCGTTGGGATCTGGATCAATGCTTGAGCAGTCCCCTGTTGCTGCCCCTGGTAGGCCCTGTAATCCTAAGCCACATGAAAACCTCCAGGCGGTCCATTATTCCTTGCCTCAAACTGGTGTTTGGCAGCCTGTAAGTAGGTGTCTAGAACGTGTGGGATGTAATGCTGCCTTGGGCCAGACGCCACCTAGTGATGATACCCTTGATCTGGCGATATCGGCATTTGTTGCTGATGCCCCCCTTGTATGAAGGATGTTTGTTGATAGATTTCAAAGGGTTGAGGAGGAGGCCTGTGGGGGTAACTGCTCATCGGCTGCGGAACAGAAAATGGCGGTCCATTGGCCAGTTGCTGCACCGTGGGTATGGGAGGTGGTATCTTTGGCAACACTTGTTCCTCCTCTTGTATATTCTTCCCTTTGTCATTGGACGCCGATGGGCCCACTGGGAAATACGTGGGACCCACTGCTGTTCTGGAGTTTCACCGGCTACTTGTCTGATCAGGTTGGTCAGCGTGTTGACCAAAACACTAGACTGTTTGACCAGCGCGTGATGAACAGTCGTGTCAACCGTCTCTTGGAAGCTTCACTCACCGAATGATTCTACCGATCCGTCCGTAGTGGTTACCGTAATGGACAGTGTCGGCAATTGGTTCTTCTGGATCACCTTGCCTGTAATCTTGCTGAAGGACTCCAAGCAAAGCTTTGTGAATGCATCTCTGTTGGCTTCAATCAGCTTCTTTTGTTCATCATTGAGATCCTCCATGGTGACCTCGATGACGTTCTCACGGTCGGTTACTTCAGGCATGGTGATGAAGTTATTGTCGTCTCCCACCGAGCGTGCTAAAAAGCGTGTTGCCGTAAAAATCAGACGGTGAGTCTTGCGGAGCACGACACACTAAGGCCTGGGAGCCCTACTTATCTTCAGTGCGGATCCTAAAAATTAGATTCGGGGAGTGCCAATCAATTTGACCTACAATTGGCAAGGGAAAAAATTTTAATTAGTAAAACAATAGGGAACACATTGGCTGGAATTCTAAAGAGTTCCAAGGAGCGCATCGGTTGAAGAGCACAATAAATATATCCATACATCGGCTACAAAGCCGATTTGGCGATGAACCAAGATTAAGGATAAAAAACCTCATAACTAAATCCATGCATTTAATTAAACTAAACTTATCATCACCATTAGCCGGATTGAACTTAACAAATACAACTAATAGCATGGGGACAAATCGAGCATAACAAATACAACTAATAGCATGGGGACAACTATTAGCTGGAATATACGCTTATCATTAAGTCCAAAATCGGCCAAGGGAGCCGATTGATGCTATCGAACTATCACAATCATGCTATCATTGTCTGATAAACAGATCCAGCTAATAACACTTGACCTAAAATCATTGCTCAAGGATCGGACCCAACAGAGACAGCTTGAGATAACAAAAGTAGGGCAAATGAACTAGCCGATCAGACTACCCACAGCGAAGTCCAAGATTACAGTTAATTCGATAGTTGTAGTGAGAATCATGGAAGTAATCGGCTATGAAGTTACTGCATGAAAAGATTAGATAAAGCCGATAACTTGATGATTGCCACTAGGTAAATTGTGAAATCTATTAAGGACTAGTAAGAGATCAAACAATGCAGCTTACAAGTACTTAATAGAAATCGATAACTTAGTAGATTAAACTAGATGAAACTATAGCGATGCACTAGTAGCTAAAGTCTAGAGAATCTGATAAACACAAACTTACCAACAAGCCGGAGATCGATCAGACGCAGCCCTACTTGCTAAAGAATTCGTCAAGAAAAGTACTCTACTCTTACTCCTAGGGTTTCAAAGTGCCGAGAGAAGTTGTACCGATTGATTATTATTCGTACAAGTCTTGACTGCTACTATTTATACTCTAAAACTAGGACTTCTGATCGATCACGATCTTGTTAGAAACTTAACTTTTAAATAAAAAGACTACTATATCTGTAAGACTTCCCCAAAAGAAAACGGACTCTTATAGATTCTTCTGCTGACATCATCTTTAAGTCCGATTCGAACCCTTTCCAATGATTATCTTCAACCGAGTCTGCGTCACCTTTGACCGACACCACACCATATTTGATCGAAGCATTCAAACAGCTTTATTTTGGTACTCCATCGGCTTCCTTCCTTTCCACAAGTACTTCTGCAAAATTTCGGCGTCAACAGCTTAACGCCTTGAATAACAATACTACTAATTTGTATCAAAACTAAATAGTTATGTTCAAAGTACCGCACATGTTAACGCCATCAAGCTAACATGCAAAATTTATGGGCCAGCTCACACACATACCCTTAAAATTTTTCTATTCAAGTTCAATTTAGCATCTCGCTTTTTTAATTCAAAAAAGGAACAAGAAAAATAAATCTGTTGGAAGAATAATCGGATTAGAGCTGTCCAAGCACAGCCCTTTAGAGAAACAGTCTTTGGAATAATGAGTAGAGGAGATGAGGAGGACAAAATGAGCATGCATGCACGCAATAGCTGGAATGTGGGGGACTGAGACGCATGCATGTTTATATTGCACACTACTGGTGGATATATCGTTTTATTTTTATTGATTCTTTGTTTGTTATGAAAGTGATATGAATTAGCAGTAGGTACACTTGTCACACTTGTTAGAGCATAACATGTTGCACATGACCAAGAAGTAATTTATAGCAGTTTCGATGATGACAGGACTGACGAGGCAGAGTTAAATATATATGAATTTGAATCCATAGCCTATTCTTCGCCACATTAATAAACAGGAAATGAACACCGATGCACTCAATAAGAGACATACAGTTCGTGAATGTTGCCGAGGAAGGCCTTCTAATTTTTTTTAATCTTCTTGTATCAAAAGTCACACCACGATCACCAATAAAATCATGTGTTTGCATGTTCTAATTTGGAAACAAGAAATATATAACAAGAGTCGCTTGCATTGTACACCAATGATTTGAACTCATCAGAAGGTTAACTAAAATCAAACGTCAGTCTTTTTTTGTATTCTACTCATGGATCAGATGAAGATCTTGGAAAGATATATGAAGACCGAACAACAACGACCACCATTCGTTCCACACATGTCACATATTTCTACAAAATGAATAATGTCGACGTCTCTTCATCACCCATACTCGCCAACAATCAGAGATGCCTTCCTAGTGTCACCCGTTCTCAAGCCACGCGTGCACACCCTAACCTTGGTACTAGAGTGAGTGCTTGACAAAAAGGAAACAGGGAGCCACAGAGCGCGTGGCGAGCGAGGTGAGTCTGTGGATGCCATCCTCTCTCTATTTATAACTAGCAAATGAGGCATGGAAAAGCTATTAATTTGGGGGTACGAGCAAACCACAGGCGAAGTTACTGTGGCTACTGCCCTAGTATGAGAAAAGAAAAAAGTTAAAGGTTTTGAGTTATATTACAGACATACATGAAGACCTTGAAAGCATGCATGATCCGTAAGGCAGAATTTCCGAGTGCATTGTGCAAGTATATACGGTTTGTTGTTACTAATATTAAATGAATTTAACTGAACCCACACCAAAATATGTCTTAGTAGTGTATTTATTTGATATTATTGTAGATGTTATTATATTTTCTATAAACTTAATCAAAGTTTAACTTAGAATAAAACCAAGATGAACTGTAATTTGGAATTGAGGAAGGTAGTTTACAAGTGAATCTATCTTCTAATTTTTGTTATTCTATTTTGAGATGAAAGTGGGGTAGGTAACATAAACTACCACTACTGCATGTACACTAGTCAAAGTTTGGAAGAACTTTATTTTGAACCTTAAAACAGAACATAATGCAAGTTATTAGCGGGACTATGTTTTAAACCTCAGGGTAGAACATGTTCAACATGTAGTAGGATCTGCAGGTGGTTCCGTGCCTCTTCTGGATTAGCCTAAACTCGTGGGCCAAAATCGCTGCATGATGGCAGTGCAACAACGCCGAGGTGCTCGTCGGTGTGATCGAGGTCATCGATCGCGATTATATATGGAGCAATCTGATCCAAGGATCACCGGCACGCGCGCCTACTGTGATGCCAGCGTCAATCCCTGATCACATGCGGCTGCGATTGAACCCAGCGCGCCATGCCTAGAACCACTTGATATCTTCCTCCGCGCAAACCTAAGCTTGGCATTACAGCATCAACGACGACACACATGGACGTGGATCAAGTCTTTGTTGAGAATCAACTGTGGCGCCGACTCGTGTAGACTCAGGTATATATCGGTGGAATGCGTTTGCCTGATGCAACTCATACCGAATCAGGGCAGCAAAAATTTGCTTAGTGGTGGAAGAAAATAGGTAAAAGAAATAATGAGGTGAAAAGAAATAACTCATACCGGAGTGTGTGGAGTGAGCCGGTTACTAGTTATAGCACAGAGGTGAAAACATGCCATTCTTTTTTGTCCTTTTTATTTGATTTTTATATGTTTTATTACACTTTGATTAATTGTTTGGTTGGTTGGTTGGTTGGTTGGTTTCTTTATGGGGGTAGTTTGTTTATTTTAGTGACATAAATAAAATCAACTACTTGCCTAGCTATCTTTTATGTTAAAACGCACCGCCGAGGATAAGACACTATGCACCACCTGCCCAATTTCTGTTTATCCATACTGATAGCAAGCTGTCACACCCGGTTTAGAAAAGGTAACCGAATGCATCCCATATGTGCGCCAGGATCAAGTTCCGCACATACAGTAGACGTCACAAGCGAATATCCGAACAATACATTAACGAATAAGAGTATAATAGTACTTTATTACATGACCGACAGTCTTAACCTTAAGCGAAATAAATAAACGTTTGATAAATAGCAGCGGACTTCAACTTCACAGGCAGTTGACTGGGAGACACTCGCCTAGAAATCTCCAATATCTTCGGGAAACTCCGGAAAGTTGTCTTGTTCTGAGCAGCATTGGTTTTAATAAAGCAAGCGTGAGTACACTTATGGTTGGTACTCAGCAAGTGGAGTAAATTATATGACATGCAAGGCCAAAGCAAGGATAAGCTGACATGGTTTGACTGCGATAAGCGTTTTAGTTGGTCAAATTTTATTTAGCGAGCATTAACTAGGTTTAAGTTTATACCAACCCTTATATAAAAACTGATTAAATAAACGACAACATCAAATAAAGAACATCAGCTTAATTCATTCTTCAAGTTCATTTATCATGTGAGGGTCCAAGCCGCTCTTAACCGTGAGCACGGCTGATATATCAGTTTTCACTCTGCAGAGGTTGTACACTTTACCCACAGCTCGTGTTTCCCTTTATGCCCAGGTTTGCAAAGCCCTTAAACACTTCCAAGGTGAGTGGCAGGGATTCACTACGAGGCCTTTACAAAGATTCCCTAACTTGTATTGGTCCGCTAAGGTTTCAGGCCACAGTGGTCATAACCCTCCCTAATGAGGAAGACGCCTTACCCAGGATCATATCTACACCTCAAGAGGACCGGGCTATACCCCATCAACGCACTCCCCTCTTGCCCTTTCGGTAAGACCTTTACAAGCCAAAGTTTCTAATTAATGAGCCAAGACCAGAGCCATATAGTACTGTAGTTGTACTGTTTTCCTGGGTGGTTCTCCATGTTCCAATTCATTCGATAAGCTTGTTTGATTGCCATAACAATAATCCAGAGGACATGAGAGATATAGGAGGTGACATGATTTCCACACATCCAAAAACTATTATTAAGCAACTAGCGTAGCTATAACATAAATAAAACAACCCAGGTTTAAACAAGGAAGTTAAATAAAATCTAGTCATATCCTTAATTGGGTTCCATCATATTCTAGACACATGCATGCATAAAAATAAAGGTGTAATTGTGACATTAATAGGACTGAAAACATGATCAAGGACCACTTGCCTTCGTTAGCAAACTGCTGCTGCTCAGGAAATTCTTCAAAGTCTTGTCCCTGCGGATCCTCGAACTGCGCACCGTCTAACGTCGCACACAAGCACATACAAACAAGCAAACAAAACAAAATAAGAACAGTACACCAATCATTGAAAATAGAACAAAATAATATTTTAAAAACATTGTACAAGTCGTAAGGATCGCGTGAGCGCAAGAATCGATGAAATCGGAGTTAAAACGAAGAAGTTAGGGCTAAAACGGGATTCCAGGGGCTTATCTGCGAAGATTTGAATCTAAAAGGACCCAAAACAGAGAATCCAGGGGCTAGATCGTAATTAAACCCTAGACAGAAGGGTTAGATTGCAAAACCGAGGGATATTGGACGGCGGGTTCGATTTTGAAAAACCTCAGGGGTCTAAACAGAAGATTTAGGACCTAAACGCGAAAACCTTTGCACTGGAAAGGACGGCGGGTTGATTTCGGGGAAACTTAAGGGCTCATCTGCAAAAATGCCTCGGTTGACCGGTACCCAACCCTTTTGACCCGAGGCTGGATTTGATTTGGGCCGTCGGATGCCGATCCTACGGTGGATGTGCGAAGGAAACGGACGGGGCGGCGGCGGGGCTCGTCGCCGGCGGCCTGAGCGGCGGCGCTCGGCCGGACTTCGCCGGAAAACGCGATAACGCGTTGCCGGCCTCGGTTTTGAGCGGGATTTGGACGGGAAGGAAGAGGGAGACACGGGGAGTCCGTTTAGGGGGTAGAGAAGGAGAGGCGACGGCTGTAGGCGGCGGCCGGCGGCGAGAGGCGGCGCGGATCGGGCGGCGGAGCCGGGCGGACGCGGGGAAGCCGGGGAGGGGGAGAGGAAAGGCGGCCGGGGATCCTCACCACCACGCGGTGCCTCGGGGTAGCTCGAGCGACGGCGGGAAGCAGCGAGGCGGCGGTGCGGCGGCGGCCCGAGCTCAAGCGGCAGAGGCGGCGGTGGCGGGCGCGAGAGCTAGGGTTTGAGCGGGGCGGCGGCTGCGGCGTTGGGAAAGGGGCCTAGGGTTTTGGGCGGCCTTTATAGGACGGCCGTGGAGCACCTGGGCGTGCGGGCCCGAGACGGACGCGGCGGCGGGGATCGCGCGGGGGCGAGCCGGACTCGAACTCGAGTCCGGTGCGGTGGGGGAGAAGGGCCTGACAGGCGGGCCCCGCCTGTCAGCGCCAGAGAGAGGGAGAGAAGGGAGAGAGCGGAGACGGGAGCGAGGCCGCGGGGGAGGGAGCGAGCTGGGCCGGGGAGGAGAGGGAGTGGGCCGCGCGCGCGAGAGAAGGAGGGAGGAGAGGAGAAGGCCGCGAACGGCTGGGCCGGGGAGGGTTGGCGGCCTGCGCGGGGGAGAGAGAAGGGGCCGCGGCTGGGCCTGCCAGGGAAGCGGCCGCGTGCGCAGGGGAGAGAAGGGAAAGGAGAGGAGGGGGGTGGCCAGCCGGGCTGGGCTGGGCCCAAAGGGGAGAAAAGAGAGGGGAAAACAAAAAGAGAAAGAGCAAATGCTTTTGAATTTGAATAAAGAAATTGAATTCGAATTTAAATCCAAATGAACTACAACCAAAGAAACAATGCAAAGGGTATGAATGCGCATGACATATATTTTCCCTTACATTTATTTTATACTTTTTAAGAAAATTGCTTATCAAGAATCATGTAACCCTTTAACCTACCATGCCATCCGAATTACTTTTGTACTTTACGAAATTAGGGTGTTACACAAGCTTCAATTCTTTTCATGAGCTAGAGAACTGCAGCGGGTCTGTGGGCTTGTGAGTTGCCGAGTTGATCCCAACTAGAGGTAATAAAAAAATGGTCTAAAAATTTAGCTTACAAACTTTAAGATCAGGACTCAAAAAAAAGGATAGGCTCATATTTTGTATAATTTTGAGCTAAGATGATTAAGATTTGAGTTGGATTATAATGGGAACATTAGGATCATATGATCCATTATCACCCCAAATCCCAACTATTGGGCCAAAATCGTGGTCATCCAAGTCTGGCGCATGCTTCTTCAACTTTTGCTCAAAAAAACATTGCTTCTTCAACCGATCATGAAGCTTTGATTACATATATGTGGCTTTATTTTCTCTTAGTTCAAGTGGAAGCTGAAAAAAAACATGGCACTACTTAGTTGTAAGCGACGACATGCAAATATCAAGAGTAATTCATACATAGTAGTTTCAAGAGAAATATGGTGCTTCATTACTATCCTTTTCTGCGATGGATGGAAGAGGATAACGTTACATGTTATTATATTCTTGCTAGTACGCGGCCTAACAAACATATCTCTGTTCATGGGAAGTCAATTGACCTGCATTGACCTACAGATTGGTTGAGTGCTTGGTGGTGAAAATAGGTAAAAGATCTGAAGAGGCATAGATGCACACGCATACAGTAATTATAAGTGAGCTTAAGATTGGTATTACTCATCAACAGGACACGTCTAGTTTTTACCTATCTGTTCATGGGAAGGGCCCCTGACCTTTCGGTCCTCTTGCATCCAAACCGGCATGTGCATTTCAAATCCAATTTACCGTTTCCAAGCAGGAAAAACAATACGAAAGGAATCAGTGCTCGTAGCCTAAGAATGAGAGGAAAAATAACATGAAAGGAATCAGTGCTCGTAGCCTAAGAATGAGAGGGGTGAATTAGGCAATTCTAAAACTTTAAACTATGGCTCAAACTAATTAACACAAAATATAAGCTAAAACATATTATCTAGATGTGCATCTAGGGTTCAACTAGTGTGAAAATTAAATCTCATCCCAAAGAGTTTTGCAACCTATAGCCAATCCTAGCGAGATATTACACTAAGAATGAAAAAGCACACAAGATTGCAATAAGAATGCGGAAACTTAAAGAAAAGGGATGAGGGGAAGCAAACTCTCAACATGAAGATTTATCCCGTGGTATCGGTAGACACAAGGCCATCCCCAGTCCACGTTGTTAAAACACTCACTAAGAGTATTGCTTCCCGGTCACTGAATCTCTTCTGGGACTCTTCTTGACTCGCCACCAAGGCTTAGCCACCGAGGCTCTCGCCAAGTCCCCGGTCACCTCGATGCCGTCTCCACTAAGGAGTTTCTCCACGAAGGAAGGGGTCTCCACGTCCCCCGCACAAAGCCATTATCGCCGCTCCATACCAAGCCAGAGGATCGATGACTTGCCGGTGAGTCACCAAGACTCCAAGGGGCCGGCACACTGAGATACAACTTGTGATTCACCCAAGAACAAGGACACAAGGCAGCAACGTCTTGCTCTCTCACTCGCTCTAGAGCTAATCCTAGCACTAACACCGTCAAAGCTTGTGCTAAATCTAAGAATATGATCAATGAGCTTATGGTGGCTTGGAGAACTTCTTTAGAGTGTGGGTAGCTTCTCACGAACTCTAGCAACCTCAAATGATCCAAGGTGAGATCTTATATAGGCTAGAGATCCACTTCTAGCCGTTACGTGCTTTTTCCATGAAAAGCATATAGCGTCGGATAAACCAGTTGCCACCATCGGTTTAACTAGTCACACTCAGCCTGCCTACTAGCCGTTGAACTCCAACTACCATCCTCTGGTAACATCATTGCACCGACGCAATGCATCGACGACCGTCGGTTTAACCGGTGCTGAAGACTTTGCATGGAAACCCTTCTAGAACCAAAACATGCGTACTGAGTAACCACAACACGCTTGCACTGACATCTTCTTTTGCACTATCAGTTTAATCGGTGCCTCTATCATTTCTTCAATTGATTGCCATGTCATCTTCTCATTGCACTGACGCCTCTATTCCTATAGCGTCAGTTCAACTGGAGCTACTATGGTTTCTTCACTTGATCACCGTATCAACTCACCAAAGCACCTACCCGTTATAAGTTCATGTCGTCGGTTTAACCGACGCATGTAATCATGCTGAATCTTGTCCAAATTATCTCTATATTTTCACTACAACTTGAACATCTTGATAGCAATCACTACCAAAAAACGATTTGTAGCAAGGCCGCGTTTTTTTCTAGGGGCGGGTCAAAAGATAACCCGCTCCTACAAATGGAGCGTGATGAGGACATCACTAGAATGGATACCACCATATTAGTGCCTTCTTGCCCAAAGGTGAATCAACTCTATTTCAAGATTAAATCGATACATTTAAACAATTAATGTTGCACTATGATTTCTGTGCATTCTTGTTTTCAGAATTACTCGACTAGATAAAGCCGTGTGTGGAAATTACATGGAAAATATGGAGGACCAAAGAAATTGATTGGGAACCAAGCCCAAGTATTTCTAATATTCTCCACCAGGCCACCACGTCACTTTTGGTGCAAGGAAAGAAAGAGTCCAAATCCAACACATTTTGGATGTTTGATTCGGACTGCAGGACAGAACCAAGCTGTAATGACTGCCACAACTTCATACGTACTCTGATTGGGGCAATCTTGGACTTCACGGAAAGCTTATAAAGTCTACTTTCATATGGATCCAAACTTATGTCCATATCTTCTCCGAGACGGCCGCAATCATTGATTTACTATAAAAACCTTTTCTAAAGATCTTTTCTGTCGACGGTGCTGCGTCACCTGATTTTGGCCCGATGGGCTGTGTATCAAGTGGCACCCAATAGGGACGCATCTGTTATCGCCATATTTTGGACGGGCCAAAAGTGGGCCGAGGAGCAAGATGGGCCTAGGAGATAGTTACGGTAAGCTTGCGAATCAGATCCTGTACGGGTGTTTGGGGCCAGTAAGGCCGTGTAAACTCTAATTTAGGCAGTTAGGATTCGTGTCATGTTTGGTTAGGGTTAGTTAAAGAGAACAAGTCTACGGACTATAAATATGTACCATGAATAAACAAGAAAGACAGAATCGTTCATCATCAACTCTCGGCGTATCGCCTCCCCTGTTCTAGGGTTTTCATCGGGTAAGTGCCATGCGACCCCGATCACGTTCTGCGTGATCGGGGTAGCATCGCCTTTGCTCGTTCGCTTATACGTTGCTCGTTCTGAAGCCTTGTAGATGGCGAGTAGCGTTGATTATCTTAGCACGCATAGAGTAATGTTATTCTTTTCGCATCTTAATCATGCTTTGTTCGTTGCTCTCGTGTGCTTGATCCTCGTGTTCGTTTACGGATGCGATGGTTATATCTTGTTTCATGTTTATCAGTAGATCCGATCTGTTATGGCTAGTTTCTGTTTATTTAGAGGCTCAGCTCAATATGTGCACGATTAGGCCTTATAAACGAGTTGAATGTTCCGGCAGTATGCTCTGTATCGGCTTATCGCCTGAATAGAGGTCGCTTCAGGAATCGGCTTTTCAGTTGTTTCTTTAATCTCTGTTTAGATCGTTCATCCTGATGCTTTCATGTATTTGTTAGGCTCAATCACGTGTAGGATGTTCCGATCGTGCAATGAGGGTTTAGTTGTCGTGGGTTGGATCAGATTGATATTTATAAAGCAAGTCTTATTTAAATATATATATGTTCGTATGCTGCATGTTCCAAAGATCCGACCCGGTATTGATGCAATCGGCTCCCTATAGCCGATACCGGGGAGGAGGTGGTGAGCCGACCACGGCTCGGACTAATCTTTATATGTGTCTGTGTACGCAGGAGTTTGACACATCACACCTTCCTGATCAGGTGCAGGATCAGGTGGCACGCCTAGCAACTTCCAGCCAGGGTGCGCGCCGGATCACTGGGCCGTTGATCGAGGGACCGGGGCCCACCAGCCGTCTCGGAAGCCTCCCGGCTCCTCGTGTTGCCTGTCACTGCTCGCCGGCGGGTTTTGACCGACAACAGCATCCTAGGGTTTAGGGACGACCTCCACCATATTTTGGTCATCCTCTACCCTCTCATATACCTCTATAGCCGCCATAAACAGATTGGGTTTTGATTTGTTGAAAGTTTAGCCATTGCTACTTTCTTGTAGACGCGTGTGTCGGCTAGACCATCCGTTCTACTCAATTCAGAACCCCACCTTTATGATTTTAGATTGGTAGTTATCTCCATATTTGCAATTAAGTTGCTTGTTCTACTTGTTCTTGCTTGTTCTTTGATTGCTTGCAGGACGAGTGCCCTAGTGGCCGGGTGTTGCGCTCCACAAGGTCGCGGCAGCCATTGAAGGTGGTGTATCGGTTGCTAAGGCGCATCCCCGGATGGTTGTAGTCGGGCCGTCAACATCGTCTCCATCCCCAAATCGAGTTATCCCACGTCTCTCATCGAAAGATCAGAAACAAACCCTACCGGGTTCACATCAGAGCAGGGGTACTTGTAGTATCCGACCCGCCTCTAGAAAAGCATTTTAGGGGCTGGTTACGCCATCACCCGCCCTTGTAAATGGGCATAATTTTCAAGGGCGGGTCATGGCATCACCCGCCCCTAAAAATGGTATTTTTAGAGACGGGTGACGCCATCACCCGCCCCTATAAATGCCCGCCCCTAAAAATGGTTCCACAAACTTGTTCGTATGATTTTGGATAAGATTAAACTTTATATCAAAATTGTATAGAATGACGAGATCTAGAACTTTGTACTTTACAACCTTTTCATTTAAGGTCATTTAATAGTCCAAAAAATTATTATGAACCTATGTATAGCTATGACTATACAGTATCTTATACAACTCAAGTTATACTTTGAGATTTCAACAATCATAACCTTTATATACACTAAAATATACTTGGCATATATTTTTTATCTATAAGTCACAATAACCATAGTATAAAAGTTTCACTTTTTAATTTGTTTTGCTACATGGAAATATTTAAATAAATTTTTTGGAATAAAATTGAAAAATATTTTTAGGGGCGGGTGGTGCCGTCACCCTCCCTTAGAAACGTATTTCTAGGTGCGGGTGATAGCGTCCCCGTCCCTAAATACTCCTACGCAAAAAAATTCATAACTTTTCATATGATCTCGGATGAAATAAACTTTATACCAAAATTGTAGAGATCGACGAGATCTACAATTTTATGGTTGATAACCTTTTATTTAAGGTCATCTAATAGTCCAAAAAATTATTATAAGTTGTATAATAGCTATGACTATATAGTATCTCATACAACTTAAGTCATACTTTGAGGTTTCCACAATCTTAACCTTTATATACACTGAAAAAATACTTAGCATATTTTTTGTATCTACATTTCATAATAACTATAGTGTAAAAGTTTTACTTTTTAAATTTATTTTGCTATATGTTAAGATTTAAATTAATTTTTGGAATAAAGTAGAAAAATAGTTTTAGAGGCAGGTGGTGGTGGCATCACCCACCCCTAGGGGGCGGGTGATGGCGTCACCTGCCCCTAAAAATCGAGCCATCACCGCTCGCTCCCTGATCCCACATCATTGATCCGCGCCCCCTCGCAATCCGCCAATCGTGCGCCACCGCGGCCTCTGCACAACCCGTCTGCTTCCTTCTCTCTCCCTCCGATCCCGTTCCCTCCTCTCTCGATCCCCTCCTCTCTCACCATGTCGCCCCTTCCTTCTTTCCCCCACCGTCCTCCCTTCTCTTCCTCCTATCCCTCCCCCCCCCCCCCGCCACCCTTCCCCTCCTCTCCCTCCCCCGCTGGCCTTCCATCTCCTGCCTGGCGGAGTCACGACAGCTCGAGGGGGCTGCGACGGCGCTGATCGAGCCGCTCCACCCTCGCTGCCACCTCCCCTTCTTTCTCCTACCACCCAGAGCCACAGCGGCACGAGGGGGACCGCGGCGGCGCTAGAAGGGTTGCGCGACGCGAGGGGGACAGCAGCACGCGGGACAACCAACTCAGGGCCTCCGCAGCGTGCAGAACTGCCGGCGTGAGGGAGCTGCCAGCGCGGGGAAGAAGTAGCGGCTCGGCGCGGCACGGGGAAGCAATGACGATGTGGCGCGGGAGAGAGAGGTAGATGTGGGAACGGCGGCCCGATCCGGCGGCGGGAGGTGGTGGAGAGTGCGCTGGCGGGTCTGGCGGCGAGCGCGTGGGCAGGTAGATCATGCGGCGAGCGCACAGGTGGATTCGTCGGCGAGCGACCGCATGGGCGGATTCCGGAGACGGCGATGCTTTCAGTCCCCAGTGGCACGCCCCAAGTCGGCGCGGGGAGCAGCAGTGGCCGCCGGCGCGGAGAGTGGCAGCGGCTGCCAGCGTGGGGGAGCGGCGGCTGCCAGCTGCGGTGATTTTTTTTGTTTTTTATTTGATCTGTAGGGGATTTCCAGGGGTAGGTGAGGGGGTGACCCACCCCTGGAAATTGGTTTTAAGGGGCGGGCGCGTATTACCCGCCACTGCAAACTATATTTGTAGCTACGAGAAGCATGGACGGGTACCCGCCCTTACAAATAGGTTTTTACCCACCTCTAAAAACTGTTTTTATAGTAGTGGATTTGGACCATCTTGTATATGGTTTGGACTCCATCCATGAAACCTAGAAATCCTACAAACTTGAATTCACAAACTCGTTAGTCCCTTATCACACATCACCAAAATCACAATTATAGCCTATTGCGGCCCTATTCCTTACACAACAACAACATGTTGACGCATTGACGGTGAGAGAGACCGAACACAGAGCATGCTGGTGAACTCTAAGCCAGGGGAATGTAATTTACTCATGACTCTCAATCCAAAGCTAATGATGTGCTAATGATGAACACATGGTACATTTACCGCCACAGTGACGGAGAACTAGGAGGACAAAATGAGAGTGCGCTCATGCAACTAACCAAGAGCTTTTGCTTGGGTAGCAAAGCCCACACATCCACATTAGTTACAATAGCACACAAGTCTCCATGCATTATATGTGAATCCCCATAGATCTAATTTCTTACGAAGAGGATGAAGCGGTGATTGCTGAAGTTGATCGCGTCCGTCTCGATGCCATTGCTGCTATCGATGATTTCCTCCAGAAAACCTGTTTAAGATAAACTTTGTATTCATATATCGTGACTTTAAATCGATGGTCACGCATCGACTGTTAAACAGTAACCCATTGTGTTAATTGCTCCAACAAAACCTCTAAAGTCGATGGTCTTACATCAGCTATTCTAATGACTTACGAAATGCCTCTCTTTTTTAACGTATGGGTCGATCACACGCATCGGCCTCTTTTTCGTTCTTATTTTGCCAAAACGTCATCGGCTTCATAGACCTGGGTCCCTGAGTTCCGTCGGTTCGCATCCTTGCGCACAACTCCAACGTCGCCTTGTTTAAGCTCACTGGTCATATCGGCTTATAGCCTGATGGATGACATCGGCTCTGGGTCCCCAAGTTCCGTCGGTTCGCACCCTTGCGTACAACTCCAGCGTCGCCTTGTTTAAGGTCACTGGTCATATCGGCTTATAGCCTGATGGATGACATCGACTTTACTGCCCGTCGTCCCACATGCTTGGGAAGTATCTCTTAAGATGTTGACCGTTGATTGCCACTGGAAACTTGATGCCATCCAATTCTTCAAGCATATATGCATTCCCAGGTAGGACCTGGTCAACCCTGTATGGTCCATGCCAATTTGGGAACCACTTGCCATATGCCGCGTCCTTAGTTCCCAACGGTAGTACTGCTTCCCAGACCAGATCTCCTACTTGAAATTTCTTTGGTTTGACCTTCTTATTATACGCGCGGGCTACTTTGGCATTATTTTCCTTGATCTTGTCTAGTGACCAAAGCCTGAGTTCCGTGAGGTCCTCCACATTGTCATTCATCAGAGTAGCATATTCTTCAGCTGTTAAATCATTCTGGAACTCTACGCACCTTGATCCGGCCGTAATTTCCTATGGTAACACAGCTTCCTGTCCGTAGATCAAATGATAAGGGGAAGTTTTCATCGCCCCATGACAAGATATACGGTATGACCACAATGCCTCTGACAAGACCTCGTACCAGCGTCTAGGGTACTCATCAATCTTCCTCTTAATCAACTTGATAAGGCTCTGATTGGACGCTTCAGCTTGTCCATTTTCCTGAGCATAATATGGAGATGATCTGATCAGCTTGATACCCATATCGGCAGCAAACTTCTTGAATTCCTCTGAAATAAAAACCGAACCACCATCTGTTGTAATGGTCTGAGGGATCCCAAATCTATGAATGACGTGTTCCTTGACAAACTGAATAACATCTCTAGATGCCACCGATTTTATCGGAACCGCTTCTACCCATTTGGTGAAGTAATCCGTGATAGCCAAAATAAACTGATGACCTTTGCTAGATGGCGGATTAATTTTACCGATCATGTCCATACCCCAGCCTCTGAACGGCCATGGTTTAATAATGGGGTTCATCATGGATGCTGGTACCATCTGGATCTTCCCGAACCTCTGACATGCTTGACACCCTTTATAATACTTAAAACAATCCTCAAGCATGGTGGGCCAATAGTACCCTGATCGCCTAATCAGCCACTTCATTTTGTGAGCCGATTGATGAGTCCCACACGTTCCTTCGTGGACTTCCTGTAAGAGCCGATTGGACTCAACCGGCCCCAGGCATTTAAGCAACAACCCCTCCAAGATCCTATAAAATATGTCGTCCCCTATCAGGACATACCTCATGGCTTTATATCGTATCCTCTTGGGTGCCCCCCGAGCCGAATCCTTCAAGTAATTGAAGATATCGGCTCTCCAATCTCCCTGGTCCAGTAGGTGTACCTGGTGATTAGTTCCATTGGTTTTGTACCCCAAAGCCAGTTGTGCCAAATCATTGGCCTCTGTATTCCGAGTCCTAGGTATCCAATAAAAATTTATGCACCCGAACTGGGCTATTAGTTCCTGGCATCGCACCCACAATGGAAATAGTAGCTCGCTTTCACACCTGTATTCCTCTGTGAGTTGAGAGATTACCAATTTTGAATCCCCGAAGACTTCTACCGCTTTGGCTCCGGCCTCAGGAAGCAACTCCATACCTTTATGCACCGCTTCATACTCTGCAAGATTTTTGGTGCAAGTAGTAGGCAATCTAATTGAGAAAGAATATGTTAACCCCCGAGGCGACACCAGCAGGATACCGATGCCACATCCGTCTCCACAAACTGATCCATCGAAGTACATAGCCCAAGCTCGTACAGAAAGCGTCGCTATGTTGGTATTGACCCTCTCGGCAATAAGATCCGCTAACGCTTGCCCTTTGACTGCCTTTGCGGGTTGATATCAGATATCGAACTCTGATAATGCAAACATCCATTTTCCCAATCGGCCTTTCAACACAGGAGCCGATACCATGTGCTTTATAACATCCGATTTGCAGATGACAATTACCTCAGCTGATAACAGGATGTGACGAAGCTTAGTGCACGTAAAAAATAAACAAAGGCATAGCTTCTCCATATCGGGATACCTTGTTTCTGCGTCCAGCATCCTTCTGCTGAGGTAGAATACCACCCTCTCTTTGTTGTCATACAATTGTACTACCACTGATGCGATGGATGTGTCACCAACTGACAAATATACGTAAAATGGCGTATCTTGTTGTGGTGGAACCAACACAGGCGGTCTCGATAAATATTCTTTAATTTCTTCAAATGCCCGTTGCTGTTCTGCCCCCCAGCGGAATTCTTCATTGGTTTTGATTTTCATTAACTCCATAAAAGGTTCAATCCGCCCAGAAAGATTGGAAATAAATCTCCTGATGAAATTAATCTTGCCAATAAGTTACTGGAGCTCCTTCTTGGTAGTGGGTGGCACCATGGTACGCACAGCTTCCTGACTTTTTAGGCCAATCTCGATTCCTCTTTCATGAACCAGAAAACCCAAAAACTGCCCAGCCGACATGCCAAAAGCGCACTTCTTTGGGTTCATCCTGAGCCCGAACCTTCTATTTTGCTCCAGAACCTGTCGTAAATCACCCAGATATCCTTCGACCGACGCTGACTTCACTACGACATCATCAATGTAAATTTCCACCAAATTGCCGACCAGATCATGGAAAATGTGATTCATGGCATGCTGATATGTAGCGCCAGCATTTTTCAGACCGAAGGTCATAACCACGTACTCGAACAGGCCCACCGCTCCAGGCACTCTGAATGCAGTTTTGTGTATATCTTCAGGGGCCATGAAAATCTGATCATAACCAGCATTACCATCCATGAAACTCAAAATTTTATGACCGGCAGCCGCATTGATCAACGTCCCTGCAATAGGAATTGGGTATTCATCCTTCGGAGTGGTCCTATTGAGGTCTCTGAAATCTACGCAAACCCGCCATCAGCCATCCTTCTTCTGTACGATTACAACACTTGAGATCCATTCGGCATACCTGTAAGTCCTAATGAATCCAGCTTCTAACATCTTCTCCACTTCTTTTTTTCACTTCAACCAGGACATCGGCTTTCATCTGGCGAGCTCGCTGTTGGAACGGTCAAAATCCACTTTCGAGGGGGAGCCGATGTTCAACTATGTGCCTATCCAGCCCAGGCATCTCTGTATAATCCTAGGTGAAGCAATCGGCATATTCCTTTAATAAAGTTATCATCGGCTCTCGCAGGGATGGATGCAACTTCTTGCTGACGAATGTTGGTTGTGGCTTATCCCCAGGACCAATATCTACTTCTTCGAGTTCGTCAGCCGACGTGAAACCATATCCTAATTTCCCATCCTCCGTCAGATCGATGCTATAGATGGAAAAAGAAGACGGTAAAAAGAATTTTGGCCAATCGTCGAGATCGGCCGCTCCATGTACCCCATTATCTCTTAAATTTTTACAAAAAGAATAAGGCCGGCTATCAGCGCAGGCCATCCCATAATGACTATGACTATGTAAAACCCTTGACATCAAAAATCTATATTTCATTTTTTGGGGCCGATTGCAGGAACCGGCCTCCATAGGTACGCTGTAATGACCTGTTTCATGCGACTCTTCTACTTTGTAAGGCCAGTGGATAAGACCAGCCTCACCCCATTTTTTGTAGCCTCGATGCGATCACACCCTTCTAGACTCATCCCTGAAATCGGCTCCTGATCTTCCGCATCGCAGATACTTATGGCAGCATGCGCAATTTCAATTAAATCATCTGCCTGGACCACCTCCACCTCGTCTCCGTCCCACTGGATTAAACACTGATGCATTGTGGAAGGAATGCAACAGTTAGTGTGAATCCAATCCCTGCCAAGTAGGACATTGTAGGTACTTTTGCTATTAACGACGAAGAAGGAGGTCAGGACAGTCTTATTTCCGATAGTGAGATCCACACTGAGGACGCCCTGAGCTTCTGAAGTCTGCCCATTAAAGTCACTTAGTGTGACATTAGTCTTGATCAGGTCTTCGGTGGACCGCCCCAAACGGTGTAAAACTAAGTATGGCATGATGTTGACTCCTGCCCCTGTATCCACCACCATCTTATTAACAGGCTGGCCGTTTATGTATCCTTTAAGATACAAGGCCTTCAGATGCTTGTAATTCTTGGCTTGTGGCTTCTCCAATATCACCGGCCGGGGTCCCAAATCAAGCTGGGCTACTGATGACTCCTCCTGGGCCCGAGCGTGAAATTCTGCAGGGAGCACAAAGACCATGTGCGTATCAGCCGATATCTTCTTATCGGCTCTTGCTGACTTGGGTCGCCACTCCTTTCTGGAAGGGCGTGACTCCTTTTTCTGCACATGATTGACCTGTTCTGCCAGATCCGGTCGCGCTTTCCTTAATAACTCGATGTATTTAGTCTCGGCTTCCTCCAGGCTGTGCAGCCACTGAACCCTGCGCTTCTGAGAATGATTGAGTCCATCAGGGCACCATCGTGGATGATGATACCTATCCTCCTCTTCATCAAAGTTCTCTCCCCTTCGTGGCGATCGAACCCATTCTTGTCGGGTTGGAACAGGCCCTAACCGTCGGAAAACCGAGACCCCCTTTGCGTCTGACTTCACAGGTCCACACTCTGGCCAATCCCTAGTAGTGGGCAGCCGACTCATACCAGAATCCCAACAGTACCAGAAAAACTGGCAGTGCCAATGATCACGGGCGTCGTCATGCTTCCTCAAGCGCCTCCCAATGCGACGCTCATATTCTTCCTCCTCGGATTCCCATTGAAGACGCTGCTGGTACTGGTATTCATACTTCCTGAGAAGATCAGAAGAAGTTGGCCATTGATTCCTTACATACCTTACTAGTTCTTCTGTGACATACCCTTTTCCTTCTTTTTGGGGCCAATCGCTGGGATCAGCCTCTTTGTTTTTGACTTGGTGGCGTGACGCTACCCCCACCATGTTGATGCCGAGCGCAAAATCCAGCTGTCGCCTTGCAGACCGATCGTAACTTTCCACCATGTTTACGCCAGGGAAAGGCTGAGTATCGACCTTCATGGCGGTTTGGCCTAAGATCAATTGGCCTTGCTTAATAGCCGACTGGATTTGCCGACGGAGCTCTTTGCAGTCGCTTGTGCTGTGGGTAAAGGAGTCATGCCACTTACAATATGATCTCCCCTTCAACTCCTATGCCGTGGGAGGTTTGTATCCTTCCGGAAACTTCAACTGTTTTTCTTTTAACAATAGGTCGAAAATTTGTTCAACTTTACCCACGTCAAAGTCAAACCCCTTTGCAGGCCCAGTTTGCTTCACCCACTTACAGGGCACAAGATTTGCGCCCCGAGTCCACTCTACGACTGACACTTCTTGCTCTTCCCCAGAGTCTTCGGCCTCCTCTGCATCCACCACCGCCACTTGACGCTTGAATTTTTCTTGATACAGCTCAGGATGACGCTGCTCATGCGTCGTCAGCTTCTGGACCAGATGCGCCAAAGAAGTGAATTCCAATTGAAAAGCCAGATCTCTGATCGGCTTCAATAATCGCAATGATGCCAATTCGACTGCTTCTTTCTCTGAAATCCATGTTGAGTAGCATCTGTACTTCACCTCCCTAAAGCGTCGGACGAATTCCGCCACGGTCTCTCCACACTTCTGTTGTACCTGCACCAAATCGGCAATTCCTGCTTCTGCAGCTTCCAAATGATACTGAATGTGGAATTGTTCTTCCAGCTGCTTCCAGGTACAGATAGAGTCAGGACCTAATGATGTATACCATCCAAAGGCTGGTCCTGTGAGCGATTGCGAGAAAAACCTTACTCGCAATGGATCCGATACAGAGATCATCCCCAACTGTGCCAGGTATCGACTCACGTGCTCAATAGAGCTGGATCCTTCTGCCCCACTGAATTTGGTAAACTCAAGAAGCTGATACTTAGGCGGTAATGGGATTAGATCATAATCGCTTGGATACGGCTTGGTATAGCCGATCGCTCTCCTCTTTGGTAATATGCCAAACTGATCCCTCAGAATGGCGCTGATTTGCTCCGCTGTTTGTAATTCTGGGGCTGAGTGCGCACTGTCGTGGTTCGGCCCGGTAGCATAAGTTGCTAACCATGCTTGTTTATCTGCATCCGCTCCGGGAGCCCCTCCAACTGCCCTCTGTACCGGATTATTGCTGTTCGGTATATAGGCACACATATAGCCATGTGGGATCTCTCTGGGTGGCTCGCTGAAGAACTGGTGATCCATAGGATCACCACCCACTTTATAAACCACATAAGCCGGAGAACCATGCGACTCCGCAGCCGCGAGCGCGTAAGGCAATGGTGGCCTAGTTTGGAACGGAAATTCCCCTTTATGACTCCCCAAGGTAGGCCCAGTTGGAGAGTGCTGATGCTTCATAATTTCTTGGACCACACGCAAAGCCACACGCTCGAAAGCGTTGACCAAGCTCTCAGAATGTCGGTGCAACGAGTGAGCCACCGCATAATTTACTTCCTGCCGCAGAGCTCTGGTACGGTCTTCAGATGGGACAGACAGATCTACTCCGTCAAGAGCACCCTCGGGTGAAAACCCTTTCCACCTGACACCATGGTGGCGAGTCCTTTCAAAAGAGCCAATGAGATCGGCTTCGAATTGAGTCTTGATTTCATCATATCTTTGCTTGTGCTCAGCTGAGAGCTCCTCGTAGGTGATCGGATCATCCCTTGCCATCCCGTTGGCCGCAACTGACGAAGTCGATGAAGATGACGACGTCGACGAAGATGATGAAGATGATGATGATGATGATGAAGATTGTCCTACTGGGCGTGCCAGAATGTATTGTCGGTCAAAACCCGCCGGCGAGCAATGACAGGAAACACGAGGAGCCGGGAGGCTTCCGGGACTGCTGGTGGGCCCCGGTCCCTCGGTCAACGGCCCAGTAATCCGGCGCACACCCTGGCTTGGAGTCGCTACGCGTGCCACCTGACCCTATACCTGATCAGGAAGGTGCGATGTATTAAATTTCTGTATGCACAGACACGTGTAAAGGTTAGTCCGAGCCATGATCGGCTCATCACTTCCTCCTCGGTATCGGCTATGAAGAGCCGATTGTATCAATACCGGATCGGATCTATAAATAGGCAACATATGTACTTGATAACAATATAAATCCTGCTTCATAAATATTAATTTAATCCAATCTACAATAACTAAGCCCTCACTGCATGATCGGAACATCCTACACGTGATTGAGACTAACAAATACCAAAAAGCATCGGAACAATCAACCTAATCAGAGGCCTAAAAACCAGCCGAAGAAACGATTCCCGGAACAATCTCTTTTCAAGCTGTGATCCGATACTAATCATACTGCCAGAACTTTCAACTCGTTTGCAAGGCCTAATCATGCACATATCAAGCTAAATCTCTGATAAACAGAAACTAATCATAACAGATTGGATCTACTAATAAAGATAAAGCAAGATGTGACCATTGCATCTAAGATCGGACACGTTGACTACCAAACACTCATGAGCAACAAACAAGGCACGATCGGAATATGAACAAAAATAACGTTACTCTATGCGTGTTAAGATAACTAGTGCCACTCGCCATCTACAAAGCTTCAGAATGAGAAACACATAAAGCAGACGGGCAAAGGTGATGCTACCCCGATGACACAGAGCGTGATCAGGGCCGCATAGCACTTACCCAAGAAAACCCTAGAACAGGGGAGACGATGCGCCGAGAGTTGTTGATGAATGATTCCATTTCTTGTTTATTCATGGTACATATTTATAGTCCGTAGACTTGTCTTTCTTAACCAACCCTAACCAAACATGACACGAATCTTAACTACCTATATCTATATCTATATCTATACGGCCTCTCTGGCCCCAAAACATCCGCACAAGGTCCAATTCGCAAGCCCATTATAATTATCCTCTAAGCCCATCTTGCTCCATGGCCCACTTCCGGCCCATCCAGATTATGGCGATAACAGAAATCTATCATCGACAACTTATGAAAAATTGCTGAAAAAAATGTGCAACCCATTAGATGGGTCAGTAGCTGTGCATGCCTCCCTCAATAATTTTTTTTCCTGTTTCATTTTTTGAATTTTTTCCGATTTATATTTTGCCGAGTGCTTCTCTTTGCCGAGTGCTTTTTGGCACTCGGCAAAGCCTTTGCCGAGTGCCCGACAAAAAGCACTCGGCAAAGACGTCTTTGCCGACAAAATCGCTGCCGAGTGCCCTTTGCCGAGTGTTACACTTGAAAAAGCCTTTGCCGAGTGTAATCGGGGGTTTGGCGAGTGTCCCAGACACTCGGTAAAGTGCCCGAATCTGGTAGTGTCGCCAAGGACGGCGCTGCCGTCGGGGCTCGGACATCCGGTCATGCGTGGCCCTTGGAATCGCAGCTCCCCCTCCGCACAGGCCCCTGGTTGTCGCCGCTCGCCTTCGTAGCCTTCGTACGGGACGCTGGAAGCTGCCACTCACCCTCGTGCGGGGCTGCCAAAGCCGCAGCTCGCCCTTGTGCGGGGCTGCCGAAGCCGCTGCTCGCCCTCACACGCGCGGGCCGTCATTCGTGCCGCCACCGGGGGCTGGGCACTAGTCGCTTGGCCCTGGATCTAAGCAGCCCTTGTTAGGCAGCTCGGTTCCGGCACTCCCCATGGCGGCTGGTGCTCGGCGTGGGCTCGACCTGGCAACGGAGTTGGTGTACGGGTGCAGCGGCGGGGAGGCGATGACGACGATGGCGGCAAGGCGGGAGGTAGACAGATTTCTTGCGGTGGTGATGCTCTGGTCATGCAGGAGCAACGGGCGAAAGCTTTACCGGTTGTTTATGTCGGCGTCAGCAACGACGGTGCCGTTGAGTGTCGTTTTCCTCCCTTGAGGCATTTTCCAGGTGAAAACTTTACTCCGGCTCGTCGGATGGGTGACGACGGCATCTTCGATGATGTCGTGTCCTTCTTGAAGGTGTCATCTTGGAAGTTCTTTAGCTCAACATTCATTACCTAAGTTAGAGTTTGTTGTGTGAGAGATAGAAGACAAGTATTTGAAGTCCGACGTCAAATTTCTAAACAGACAAAAGATGAAATGGACTGAAAATGCATGAAGACAACGCAAGGTCGACGCATGGACGAAGATGAAGAATGAAGCTTAGTCTTCTAATTTTTCTATCTTAGAGTTTTCCTCCTTGTATTTTTGAGCTCCTCATCGTTGAGGATTAGAGTCTAAGAACTTTTTGTAACTTTTGGCTGTATATATCCATGATGTGGATATGGAAGGCCAGATTTATTCCTTAATCTAAAAAAGAATGTTCTTTATTTGACTCCTCGTGAAAGGGAATTTTGAGCTTTTACTTGAAAGAACATGAGGGACAAGCGCCTACTAATTATATACGTTGAATAAAAAATAGGTTAAGTACATAGCTATTTCATTAACCCATTGGAGGAAAAGTACATAGTGCATAAAGGATTCCCAAATGTATATATTGTGCTGTCCAATCCACTATTAATAATACCAAACTGACATGCAACACCAGTCCCAGCCAGCATTCTGTCCACATGCTGTAAATACGAAATAATCGCTACCAATTAAGCATCTGTAAAGCCCTAAAGGTACGGGACTAAGTTACACTGAGACTTGAACACAGAGAAAAAATCGCAATGATAATCTAAAATTACCGTGCAAGTTATGTACAGCCGAACGTAAAGCTAACACGCAAAATTCATGCAGTTAATTCAATTAAGATGTTTCTGTTAAGTTCGATTTAGTCCCAAGCTTGCTAGAAGCAAAACAATCAAATATCTAGGGCAGAGTTGTTGAAGAACCCATCCAATCGCGGCCCATCAGTGCAACATTAATCATTCATTGTCAGAACAGTCTCAACAGCCAAGTAATCTAGAGCAGATCCGATAATGTTCTCGAGGATCAGGAAAAACACAG
The DNA here is from genome assembly GCF_002211085.1 of Panicum hallii. NCBI lineage: Eukaryota > Viridiplantae > Streptophyta > Magnoliopsida > Poales > Poaceae > Panicum > Panicum hallii. Next base: position 39,011,000 of record NC_038043.1, read on the forward strand.
CAGCAGAATGCAATCTCAGATTGACCCTCGTCTTGGCTATGCATGGTCGTCGCGACTAGAGCAATCCCATTCAAAGATTCCCGGTAGCTAGACGCACTGTGATGCCAGCGTCAGTGCTTGTTTCAGCTTTGGTAGCGTCTGGGCAGCTGAACCCGACGCATTATGCCGATAACCATAAGACCTATTGGCTCGTGCAAACCTGAGCACGGTGACATAGCATCAGAGATGTCCTTCGCGATGTTGCTGTGCCGAACCGCGACTGGAATCCCAGACGCCGCTCATTCCCACTGAGTGCTTGCGACTTAGTGGTGGACTAGAAACATAGGGTGTGGTGTTGCCGCGCCATCTTTGAGCTAGCCAGTCAGGAAAAACAACTGGAGGCACTTACTAAAACCCAACTTAAAACCTGTCAATATTACTACCTTATTCACTAATATGAATATGTAAATATAGATAAAGATGATAAAACAATGGGTTAGCAGTTGTTATGAAGTTAGAAGTAAGGTAATTAGTTAACGTTCAAGATTAGAAAACAGTTTAAAAGCATTATAATTAAATTAAAGCACATGATATGAGCATATACTTCTTTTACCAAATATAATGTCCAGATCATTCTTGACTTCAATGTATAGACTGAACTCTCTCTTCCAATCACCTTATCCTGGGGCACATTGGTCATATAGCAGATCAAAAAGCACAACTCGAATTCCATTCTTCCCATATCTGCTTTTAAATCAAATGATTGTTTGATGTTAGCAACATGGTAGGAATGTTTGGTAAAGAGAAATATCTTATTCTGCTACGTCAATAATTCAGATAAAATGTTATATGATCAATACATTATACATGCAAAGGAAAACAGTGCAATTCTAGTTTGGTCAGGTTGCACTTTGACCTACAGGGGTCAGGGGAGAAAGGAACATAGCAACTACCAAAAGGTGGAGTCTAAAGAAGTCTCTGAACATCCATGGAGAGCATATCTCTGATTATAGAGCCAGCAATATTTGACCTTGCAGATTAATAGGAAAGTCCAAACATGCTGTCAGAGCAAAGCATTTGAATCAGCATACAGGGACGAAAAATGCAATGATCTGTGCTAAGTTATTGGAAAATAACTTGAACGTGGTGCTGTACTTGTTCAAATGGGATATCAGTAATAGATACCTAAACAGGGAGAGTGAAAGAAAAAAAATGCAATGATCTCTATTGAGTTATTGCAAAATTAACCTGAACATCATGCTGCTGCTGCACCTGTTCATATGGAATATCAGTAACAGATACATAAGCAGGGAGAGTGTGTCCAGGAAGATGGAGAGGATAATAAATGTTGATTTATTTGCAGCATAGGGAAAATCTTACAAACTTTTAGCTCAACAGATATTCAGATTTACCAAGAGAAGCATGAATCATCCCTATTGATCTGAACTCGCCGCTGGAGACTCCCTATTGCCTCTCGAGCACAGAACAAGCAATTAACTTCTTCTGAAAATATTCAGTCAATTTTTTTGTAAAAAATAAGAAATTAATCAAGCAAAGGCGAATTATCAAGCATCCATCCTTGCTGCCTTTAGTGAGAGTAGTGAAAATTGTTGACCAAATCAATGATGTCAGAGGAATAAGAAGGGATAGGAAGCAGAGAACCGGTGGTCGACAGGGCAGTCGGAAGCTTACAGGCCGCCGGGCGGCTAAGTGCTGCTCGTCTTGAGCCGGCTTTTGCCGTGCTTGGCCCTGGTCGCTCCTAAAGGAAAACCAGCAGCCATGAGCCGTAGCCACCGGCTGTGGGAGTCTCTATTTTCTGATGCTACGTCCTCTATGTTGGGGCCAGCGGAGAGAAGGTAATGATATCGGCGGCGGTGGAGCTGCAGGTACCAGCCGGCGGGCCGGGTTGCCCATAGTCACGGTGCGGAAGCAGGCATGGGCGTGGAAGGAGCTCTGGAGAAGCCGTTACATCCATGGGTTACCGCCGGCGTCTCTCCGACTATCGCTGGCCGCCGGGGATCCCTCAAATTGAAGCTATCTCCTGGTTGCGGCTTCTCCGGCGAATGCAGATGAGGCGAGGAGACGATCGGTGACGAGGGATGCATTGGCTCCGCCATCTGGGAACCACGCAAGAAGTCTCAATGGAGGGAAGGCAGTGAGCAGGTCAGGAACAACGAGCTCGTGCTTGTGCGGCCGCCCAAACGGCAAATGCGAGGGAACGGGAAGATGAAGCGTCGAGACTCTGCTCGCGCCTGCGTGTTGTGACCGTAGATGGAATATCCAAAGGCCGAGAATTTCGCGCGACGTGGCCCAATGGTAGGCTAGAGCTTGGTCCAGGATTCGTATTATAGAGATCGGAAGAAAAGAGGTAAAAAGGAGCATGCACCGGATTGCGAGAGCAGAAGTGTGTGAGGTGAGGTACTGGTAGGTAAATGTAACTCCTTTATATAGCTACTAGTAGGACTCATTTTATACCAAAGTATTAAGTCCACAGAGCAAAAGATGATACGCCTGGCCGAGTTGGTAGTTTTCTATGGAAAAAAAACTCACGACAGAATATCTTGCACATGGCCATAGTATTTTTAGCACGTTTTAAGACCGCCAAACTTTCGAACCATAAAACAGGACGTCTCGCAAGTTATGATCTATGGGTGGATTTTTTTTGTTTTAAACCTCGAGAGGGAACATGAACATGTTGCACATGGCAAGTCTGCTAATAGTTTTTCTTGCGAGATTTTACGCGTGCACAAAACATCGGCGCATGAAGAATGAGGGTGGACTTTCACAAATCACAAAGGAATCTGAGCCGCTGATAAAGAACTGTTGGAGAGTGAAGGAGTACGATGAGAGAGATGTTTCATCCTCGTGATACCTTGTAGACACAGTTACCAAGTTTTCAGTAGTCCTAATAGCAGGGCAATAAAAAAAGTATACACCGAGACTAGCCTAATAAGGTACGAGAGGACGGATCGCAATCATAACTATAATCACTACAGTAGTAAATTCTACATTGCATTATTGGAGTTCACCTACTTTTCGAAGTACATATTACAGGGCACCGTGCTTTGAAATTGGTACGGACGCAGTTTTGAATCATCTCTTCTTAGAATATGACTTTGCATCAGCTGATTGCTGGTCCGCACTACAGCTTAATAGCCAAGCACACGAGGAACCTTTGCAGTTGCTGGAGGAATTTAGATCATGCCTGAGGGTGCCTTTGTTCATGAAGATTTATTATCTTGATGAGGTGGAGTATTAGGATCACGAGAGATAATTTTATTTTCAAGTAAAAAATATCAACAGGGTTGCATTGAAGTTTTCAAATTTGAATTTACATTTTTTATCCATATATGATATCATTGAATTTTTTTCTCAAATTTTAACCAACAATTTTTACTTACTGAATTAGCTAAGTAAAGTAAAATAAGTACCAATAGTTCTGTCATCAAAAGTACTAATATTAGGAAACATACTCTCTAATTGCTCATAAAATTGGTTCTCATGATTGGCATGTGAGTGCACTTATGTCTCTAATTGCTCATCTGGGAGCAGCATGTGAGTAACTGGATGCAGATGGGTCGCTGGGACAGGCATGCAGTATCTCTTGCGCTGGTACCTCGTGCTGCTTTTACGAGTAGTCTGTATTCTGTAGTCTGAAAGTGGTGAATAATTCACAAAAGAAAAGTAGATCAAAGAGTACGTAGCAACCCAGATTTTGACTTATTCCGATCCGAAATACCGATAACTCAGCGAACATGTCTCCCAGCATTTCTTTGAATTAATTTGTCTTGGACAGTTTTCGCTTCCTATCAACTGTCATCGCTTGCAACCAAAGCTACAATTAGTATTCTGCTGAAACCCACAAGCAACGATGACATGAACAGTCCAAAACGGGCTCCCGCGTTACTTTGCACGCAACAAACTCGCAGATCAAAGCAATGGCGAAAGTACAACTAAACAAACCTCTCAATCTCTCATCATGTGGTCATCATCACACAGAAAAGGATAGAAACAGAATGTGGCAGATTAAAAGAGCAAGACAAGAAGACCATAAGAACCCCGAGATCGATTCACACAAGTTAAAGCTGATCCGAGGTGTGGAGGGGACGGGAGAGATGATGCTTGGCAAGAGCTCCGCGGACCTGTTTCTTGTCCCCTCTGCGCTGGCGATCATGGTCGGCTACCACCTGCTCCTCCTCCACCGGATCATCCGGCGCCCGCACACCACCGTGATTGGCTACGAGAACCACAACAAGCTCGCCTGGGTTCAGCGCATGGCGCAGACGACCGAGCCAGAGGAGGCCGCGCTGGCGCTGAGCGTCATCTCCGACGGCGTCTCGGCGTCGACCACGCTGGCGTCGCTGTGCATCGCGCTGGCCTCGCTCATCGGCGCGTGGGTGAGCAGCAGCACGCCCGCGGCGGTCACGTCCGGCGGCAGCGGCACGAGCGACGCGGCGGCAGCGGCGAAGTATGCCTGGCTCCTGGCCTGCTTCCTCGCGTCCTTCACCTGCTTCGTGCAGTCCGCGGGGTGCTACGTGCACGCCAGCTTCCTGATCAGCGCGCTGGGCTCCGACGCGCCGGTGAGCCACCTGCAGCGCGCGGTGCTCCGGGGCGGCAGCTTCTGGGCCGCGGGGCTCCGGTCGCTATACCTCGCCACGGCGCTGCTCGTGTGGGTCGTCTTCGGGCCGGCGGCCATGCTTGCCTGCGCCATGCTCACCGTCGCCGTGCTTTACCTGCTGGACTGCAACTCCGTGTCGCTGCACCGCCACCAGTTCACGCCGGCGAGACCGATCATCGTCGCAAATTGATGAACTGAGAAGTTTGTCGCAGCAGAAAATGTGCGTAGTTCAATGAGATCACTTTACTGAAAGGGTTAATTACATTTGTTTTTAATATACGTAGTCATGCCTCGCATCATGGCGCAAAGGCATGGCAAGCAAGATTACTTGTTAAGATTAGCAGGTTGGGCATGACAAACCGATTAAACTGTACGGCACATGTCCACAAACATCTTCATAATATTATTCCACTAGATTACATGAACCGCTACTTATCCTATTTCTCTATCAATTATATATCAGCAATATACAAAGAAGCATTTCGCAGTAAACTTATTTTTCTATCAATTATGTACGAGCAATATTCAAAGAAGCATTGCACAGTAAGACATAACAATCAATCCATAAAATGCGCTCGACCATACTGCCTACCACTTTCGATGAGCATCTGATTCTTAATCAATTCTTGAAAGTACTATCTTCCAGCATTTGATTCTATGTTTTTAAACTGATCTCTTGATACTACAAACAGCTGATAAAAAGGAAATAGAGAACTTGAATACAAAAAATCAGTCATAACATATAGCAATTATATGAAACTGAGTTAGCCAAAAAGGTTACACGGTAGCAACAAAAATGGCAATTCCAGCTGATCTTTGGAGCTAGCGTCTACAGGTGGTTTGCAAACACAAATCAGTACAAATACTGCTACAGTGTACACAAACTTACTCACGTGTAATGATCCCACGGATGAAAAAAGCCACAAATAAAACCATCATGAATAGCAACTATAAATGTGTATGTCTGAACATGAAAATGAATAGGCTGATGTCTGAACATGAAAATGAATAGGCTGACGAGGAACATAAACAAACCTTCAATCCAAATTTTGTACATCTGTGAGAATTACATCATATAACCCTCCTAGAAACACTTGCTGCCTACCAATGACACCTGCCTACCAAGTGGAGGTGAGGCCCGCAATTCTTCTCGGGGCTGCTGCGGAAGGGGAGGATGAGGTGGAGGAGCAGGGTAGGGCGGAGGCCAGGCATGGGTGGCGTGTATAAGAGGAGAGGGCGGAGGTGGGAGGTGGAGAGAACGTTGAGGAGAAGGGGGGATGGCGGAAAATAGCAAGCGGGGCGGGCGGATGGACGCGCCGCGCCCCGCTGACCACCTCGGTGTCTGCTGGGCGTTTTGCTCCTGGGAAGGAACACAAACACATGCGGAGACAGGTGTCCACCCGGCACATGACGCCAGTCACATGCCTACACATGAGGATGGCCCAAGAGCAACTGTGATTGGCAACCAAGCATCTAAGCAAGCAAGATGAATGAAACTGCCTTGACATGGAATCCAACAAAGATGAATGGAACCTCCCTCAGTGTCAAAGTCGAACAATGGACAGGAACTTTGTTTGTTCAAGTCTGTTGTTCGACATGTAAACAGTAGGTGCAGCTCATGCCTGATACTGCCAGAGTTTAGGACGGGTGAAAAGCTGTAATTTGTGGCAAGTGAGCAGCGCTACAATACACCATCAAGATGTGCGTGCATGTTCATGTTTAGTGGCCAAACATGTCAGGACAGAGTTACCAGAAATCTTAAATAAGGCGTTGAAACATGAAGAGGTTTAGTTTAGTTGTAAGGCTTTCATCATCAAGTTGTCATGTAATCCCTGAAACTATGTGTTATGTAGTAGCTATCAACTGATATGAAGGACTGCAGAGAAATACAACTTACATCACAGAAAGATGTGCAGGCTCTGAAGATCCATCCAGTAGAATGAACAAAAAAAAACTTCAGCTCCATGAATCCACAGAGTTGCCTGCTCCTCGCAGGTAACTAGATCAGATGCATGATATGAATTGGTGTTTTCACATCATACTCTCCTTGCAACCAGATAGCAGCACCTGACTGATCATGCAAAGCGTACCTGAGCTGATGGAAGAACCATTCGTGTTGACATCAAAGTCATTCTGACAGAAATGGCATGACAATATATTCTTGCAGTTGCATTCTCTGGCTTGGTTTGCCGACACCAGTTATATTCAAGTCAATGGAGAATGTTTCACTGAATAGCACCATCCTTTGAATACTCCAATGCACCTGATAACAGGAAAGCAAGTAGTTTCAACTTTTTTTTATTCTTCATCCGTAGAAAATTACTAACAAGATGGTTGTTGTTTTTCAGTACTTCACACCTAAGCTGATGGTTCTCCCTCTGACCTCTACCTATTGACAAACTACAAGGGATGCATCTTTGTTTTCCAAGGTTTCTCCAACAGACAAATGCTAGCATAACTGTCCAGGTACAGTCCATGTGAGACTAGAACATGCACTCTGTAGATTTGTTCTCTCTCTAGAAACCTTTTGTGTTTTCCATCTGGAGGTATGGATCTCAGTACTCACAAATAAACTGAAATCCCTAAGTAACGTATCAAATCACCAGGATAATCTTTCCAAACCATAACTAAAGTAAAAGGCCTAGTGGCTAACATGGCCAGGTCCAAACAACAGGATGCCCCTATGTTTGTCTGTAGTCTGCATTGCATGATCATGATTTCAACATCCACAGGACCACAGTCCACTATATTTCCTTTAGAATTTCTTTGCACGTATATCTACTCATCATTACCAGTAATCACCACATGAACATGAACCATCTCTAAAATGGTGAAAACGGTTAGAATCACGCAATATGATCAGCCGGCCCTCAATAGCAGATATATACTTGAAAGCAGTATGACAGTCTTCGCAGACTCTCAGGTTTTTTATCACCCTGATGGGCCTCCCAGGAGGAATTTTAAGAATACCATAAGCAACAGCAAGCTTCTCGCTATGATACTTGAGCATGTGCTCCTTCTCTTCCTCCTCCACATCATGCAAAACCATATCTGTAGCAGATACATAGTCTGCCTTTTTCATCCTCATGTCAAGGTCTTCCAGGAAAGCATATATGTCTTCTTTCTCAGGATGTACACAATCACCCACTGAGACAATGTGGACTTTGTTCTGCACTTCAATCCAACTGAATCCCGGAACCATAACTCTCATACATCATAACTCTCATCTTGTCCACATCACGCCATTTGCCAGAGGATGCATATATATTTGAAAGCAAGACATACATGCCAGCATTTTCAGGTTCCAACTCAAATATTTTCTCAGCTGCACTCCTGCCTAGTTCAGAGTTGCGGTGTATCCTACTAGCACCAAGTAACGCACCCCAGATGGTAGAGTCAGGCTCAAAAGGCATGTCCTTCATAAGATTAACTGCTTCATCCAATCTTCCAGCCCATCCAAGAAGGTCTATCATACAAGTGTAATGTTCAGGTTTCACTGTCACACCAAAATCGTGGTGCATTGAATAAAAGTATGAAATGCCTTTCTCAACCAAACCAGAGTGACTACATGCTGCAAGTACTCCAACCTGAAAGTCAGATTAACCAAAAACTTTAGATCACAAGAGAACATCTATTATTGATTTTAAGTTTTACTACACCTAGCCAACGTCCTGTAGGCTTCTTCAGTTAATGTTGTCCAAAAAAGAAGACACATGCAGACATCATAGTACATGACTTTACTACAAAGAAAGATATATAGATAAATACTACATTCGTCCCAGAATATAGCTATTTTTAGATTTTCTCCAAGTCAAACCTTTGTAAACTTTGATAGTAGATGGTAAAAAAAATAAAGATTGACAACATAAAAATAATATTAGTTTATTCATAATGAAACCAACTATCATAATGTGTAACTTTTTCTATTTAAAAGTAATTATTTTTGAAGATATTATTGGTCAAAGATGAAAATGTTTGACTTTGACCAAGTCTAAAAGTTGTTATATTTTGGGACGGAGGTAGTATTAAAGTATCATGAAGTAGATATTGATCCCTAAAGCGAAACTAATTGCATCTAGTGTAACTTGTCCATGCAACAAACTTAAAGGACAGCTTTCCGTGTCCAGAAAGAATGTTCTTACCAAAGTAATATCATCTGGCTTGGTAGAAGTCTTCCTCATTGTATCAAAAACCTCAAGAGCTTCCTTGCCAAAACCATGCCGTGCGTATCCTGCAATCATAGTATTCCATGAAACAACATCCCTCTCCTCCATCTCCTCAAATGCATTGTGAGCTTCCTCCATTTTCCCACATTTGAAGTACATATCTAGGAGTGCATTTCCCACAAAGCAGCCCACACCGTAACCAGCCTTAATCAACCTACTATGCAGCTGCATTCCACATTCAAGTGCAGCAATGTCAGCACATGTGCTCAAAACACAAGCAAATGCTGACCTATTCACCCACTCACCACAACGCCCCATCCCTTTGAACAACTGCAGGGTTTCCTCACTGAAACCACCTTGCGAATATGCAGCCAGCATTGCAGCCCATGAGACTGCATCTTTCTGTGGCATGATGTCAAAAATGTCCCTTGCCTCCTCCAACATCCCAGCCTGAGCGTACCCTGTCAACATTGTGTTCCATGAAGCCACATTCCTGCAGGGCATGGCATCAAACAACTCCTTCGCAGCTTCGCCTCCTCCATCATCCTCCGCTGGACATATGCTGCCCTCATCGCATTCCACGACACAGCATTCTTCTCTGGCATGGCATCAAACACCCTCCTGGCCTCTTCAAGCATCCCTTGCCTCTTGAATCCTTCCATTCCGCACATACGCAGCAAGCATGCCGTTCTACGAAACAGCATCCTTCTCCGATGCAAGATCAAAGTAGTGTCGCGCGAGCGATACGAGCCCATGGTTGGCGTGAGACGAGATCATGACGTTGTAGGACACGGAGTCCTTCACGGGCATTTCGGCGAACAGGCTCCGCGCAGCGGCCAGGGACGACGAGACCGCCAGCGCGTGGAGGAGCGTGTTGTATGAGAAGGTGTTGGGCCGCGGGATGGAGCGGAAGAAGGAGAGTGCCAGCGGGAGGCGGCCGTTGGCGGCATACCCGGCGAGCATGGCGTTGTAGGTGGAGGTGGAGCGGCGTGGCATTGTGGCGAAGAGGCGCTCGGCGTCCGGCACGCGGCCCGCGCGCATGTGGGCCGTGATGGCCTTGTTCCGCCGGATCACCTCCGCGTCGGGCTTCGCGGAGAATGAGGTGCCGCCGGCGCCGGCCGGGGGCCGGGGGCTTCGCTGCCTCGCGGCGGCGCGGAGATGGCGCGAAGGGAGCATGGGTGGATTTTTCGAACTGACGAGGCGTGCTTTGCTTTGCTACAGAGCGATCAGAGGATCGTATATGCCCCAAATTGTGGCTAGTTTTTTTGTGTTAACACGAATTGTGGCTAGTTTTAGAAGGGCAATCGTGGCATCGAGGTGTTTGGATGAGAACAATGTTTCTCTTTAATTTAGCTTAGTCTCGAATCGATGCAGAGACGTTTAATTGGTTATGTTCCTTATGATGGAACTCTATCCCTAAAAATTTAGCATTGTTTTATTCCTAAAATGAATTCTACAAAAATTATGAATGCTCCTCCTAAGTGTACTGCTCAAATCCGGAATTTTAGATTCCACCACAGGAAATCTAATCAATTAAATTAATGTGTATCCAGCTCCCTAGTAACCATTGACATCCATTAAAAAGATGATTTCATTTTTCGTATGACTACTAATGTAGCATCCAATACCGCAAACGATGGCAACTGCATAAGAATAAGAGCAAATCTGCAAACTACCCTATAGTTCGAATAGCTCTTATAAGATTAAGTTTTCTTAACCAGTTGTGGAAAAAAAACTACATTTTCAAGAACCACGTTCACAAAATTACATCGTGGCTATTGGTTTATGTCATAAATCTTATTTTGTTTGAGTAATAGGTACCCTATCATTCATAAATCTTAATTTATTTCATAAAACTACTGACTCTGTTCGAAATTCTAGGTCGTTTCAGTAAATGTAGATAAGCTTTATCTAGAAAAAATAAAATGACCTATGATTAGAAAGGGAAGGAGTGTACTTTCTTTATATCTCAAAAAATATAGTTTTGCTATATAAAATGGCAATAAGCATTAGTTTTTCGATAGGACATGGCAATAGGAACGTAGTTTTCTACACCTGATTCTCGAAAGTGTGACTTGGTGGTATAGGTTTCTTTAGATAGAAGTATAGTTTTATGAAGCGGGTTTTAAAAGTTTAACTTTTGTGTTTGTACGTCCAACTTTAATGTAGTTTTGTAAATTTTATTACTCTAACTAGTTACTAGCACAGTGCGACATGAATGTAGTTTAAGAAGCCTAATTCAATTTTTATTCAATAGTGTACTGAGTAAAGTATTAATTAAGTTAATATTCAAAATAAATTCTAAAAATATGTATAATGATAAACGTTACTGCTGTCTCGTAGCTTAGGTCGACACAAATCCAATGCAACGGCTTAGGGATGGGGACAGATGGAATAACAGCTCCGTTGGCCAGCGTTTTGTAGGGTCCGTCTGTCAGTCCATCAACACCCTACCTTCTCTTCCCCTCGTTTGTTGTCCCTTCTCTTCCCCGGCGCTTGTTCTTTGCCCGCACGAAGGAAATTGAGCTCCGGTTTGATTTGCTTGGCCGCCGCATCCATCGAATCCAGCTTCAATCGGAACGAATCGGAGCTGTCATCCGCTGAATCAAAGCCGGCTGCCCCCTCGCTGGTGAATCGAAACCTGCGGCCAAGTTTGGATACATTCATGTTTGGCAAAATAGATGTTTGAGTCACTCAACCTCAACTTTCAGTTTGGCCAATATAGTCCCTCAACTTTTATTTTGATCAAACTCATCAATTCATCCTTATGCTGATATTATACTCTATAATAATATAAGATTTATAAAAAATCCTCTTTACCCTTACCCTTATCTTATTCCCTTCTAAATTCATTTAAAAGCTGAACATTACAAGTGTTTAATTTGAAACATAGAATTTTATTTATCCATTCATCGTATTATATTGCAGACGTATGGAGAGTAAAATTAAATCTACTTATTGCATAATCACGTACCACCATATAAAATGTTGTGGAAAGTTGAGCGAAATAGTGACTCAAAACAATGAAAATTGAGCAGGCGAAAAATCAAGGGTAAAAAGAACCTTTTGCATTTATATCATGTTATTATAGGGTGTAATATCAGTACAATTACGAATTTGATCTAAAAAGTTAAGAGATTATATTAGTCAATTTAAAAGTTGAGAGACGAACCTGACCCTCGGGATAAGGATAAAGTTGAGAATCAAATTGCCTATTTTACCTTGATTTTTCCTCTTTCTTTCTTTATTTTATTGCTGCAGCTGACTTTTTAGCTTGGATCGACTCTCTAGTCTTCGTGGTTTCACCACCATCCAAGTTTGATGCAAAAGATAAAGAAATTAGTATTTTTTGTAGGCGGATGTAGCAATTTCTTGGCGTGTCTGCTAGCCTCTGCACTGCGGCCGTTGCCGCAGCGTGCTCCTGCCTCTGCTCGCCTTTGTGCAGCGCGCACCAGCCCTTCGCTTCGCGTTTGCATGCCCGCCGCTTGTCGGCCCTCCGCGCGACGCTCACCTCCTCGCCCCTCGCTGACCCTCTGCGCCGTTCTCGCTTGCCCATCGCGCGCCGCCTCAGCTCGCCTCCGCGCACGGTTGACCATTGCTCGCTCCGCGCGGCGCGCAACCAGCTGCTCGCCATTTTCCGCTTCCAGGCGTTGCGCCGCTCACCGCAGCCTTCGCACTTGGTATTGGCCATTGGGATCAGCCTCCTACCATGGCGGAGGGAGTCGGGATGCAGGCGAGTACGACCGGGGCGGGTATGACCGGGACGGGTGAAAGTAATATGGAAAAGTTCGGTTTACAATTCTAAAATTTTAATTTTTTTATCTTTAACTACGAAATCGGGTAATATAGACTATTCAACTGTTGAAGCTGGAAAATTTTGGTCTTATGGGTGGTTTCAAAAGTGGTTTTTCATTTTGTGAACATTAAAAATATTCAAATTTAAAGTAAAAAATTTATAAGTAATTCATTTTAAATAAAAAAATATGAAATAGGTATCAAAATTTTTCTAAAAGTTTAACCTTTCTATTGACACTCTACTTGTCAGTTATTCGGATTCAATTTTATGTTCATAATATTTAATATTTAGCTGCTTGTAATTATGCCTATTATTTTTAAATAAATAAGATTCAATAGAGCAATAATAGATAGGTTACATTTTTAGAAAAATTTTGATACTAGTTTCATATTTTTCTAATTAGAATTTATCTAATTTTGATAGTTGGATGGTTTATGTTATCTGGTTTTGTAGCTGAAGGTTGAAAATCAGATTTTTGTGATAGTTCGAGGGTATAAATCGGATGTTTCCCAAAAAAAATAATTGGTTTTCGGGGAGAAACATCCTCCAACTCGCTATTTCTATAGGTCTATCTTCAACCCACCTCACTCGATCCCGACAGGTGGGTCCAGCGTGAAGGGTACGGCGTGCCCAATATGAATGAGAAATATTTTTAATTATTTTTAATTTTTATAGTATAGATTAGCTACACTTTAAGCCCTTGTGTAGCCAATAACATAAGCATACCACTTTACCATGCCTTATCGGTTATCACTTGATTTCTTATTTTCGTGGAGAAATTTGATGGTTCGGGAAAATGTTTCCAAACAGTCAAATATTGAAATATAGCATTTTTAAATTTTTAGTCACTTAAATCAGTCACTCAAATGTGTTTGGGCATGGAACAGGAAAAAGACTTAGAAGCTATAGCTGGGATTATTACTGGAGTACTACTCCCTCCGTCCTAGTATAGGTGTAACCACCTCTGGTTTAAAAACCAAGGAATATATTTAATTCTCTATATCAACATTAGTATTACTGCATCGATGTACGTGTATATAGAGGCGCGCCGTATATTATAGGACTTGAGTAGAAAGTGGTTACGATTTATATATTAGGATGGAGAGAGTATCTTATTAAGTCATGCAACTTCACCAATTCTTCAATCAGTACGTTTTGATCAGATCATTGATTAGCTAGTAGGAAGAGAGAAGCAGATAATTCAAGTGCTTACTTCGTGAGGTTATCGTATAACATAGCAGCTGTAGGGATGTTCGGTTGATCTTTAGCATTACATTTACAGATTCGATAGGTAAAGGTCCATGTTTTCCATGCAACGCCCCGTTTCTTTTTTCTTTTCTTTTTCTTATAAGGAACGCCCCGGTATTTGGTTGGTTCTAGGATTGTGCTGTGCTTGGCTCGCCTGTATAAATGCGTGAGATGACAAGAGCATGAAATTGAAGAGAGCATGTGTATAAACCAATTTTAGTACCTTCTCGGCTTAACATTACCATTACTCAACCTTGTAACTTTCAGAACTACAAAAATGCAATGAGCACCACTGTGGTGAACATTTCCAATAAGTTAAAAGGTGTTTCATTTTGAACTCCTCGGCCTCTTGTTTTTCTATCTGGACTTAAGTTTCTTCTTGCCACCAACTCTCCCTGTTGCCTTTCGTTTCCGCTTCAAGGCTGTCTCATCTGCGTCCCCAGCCATCAGATGCTCATAGTCATCCAGGCTTGCAAATGGAGATCGACCACTCTTTCCACCATTTTTCCGCTTCTGCAGTGCCACCTTTTTCTTTGCATAGGAGGTACTATCATTATCAGCATCAACCATCTCCTCGTCACTAGAGTTGCCATCTAAATCACCCACATCCTCAAAGGCTTCAGCATCCAATACCCGTAAAACTAGCAATGTCATCATCATCGTTTTTTGAGCCACCATCCATAGAAGCACTATCTAAAATGTCATCCAACTCAACATCATTGTCATCTCTAAGTAAATCCTTTTTCTCATCAAATGCATTAGAGTCAAGGTCGTTATAGTCATATTCTCCATCCTCTGCCAACCCATCTCCCAGATCCTACATCTCATCTCCACTCTCGTCATTAGCATCATCTGCGTTATCAGCTAATAGCTCCCCAGTATCTTCATCAAGAACTGAACCCTTCTTCTTTGCCTTAGGCTTAATAGGACCAGACTTGTTCATATAGAAACGGTGGAAAACAATATCTTTAGGAGGTACTTCATTCTCTGCCAATTCTAGAATCTTCTCCGATGAGACGATGATTCATGTCAAGCTGCAGGAAAAGACATAGGTCAGCAATGGTTCAAAAAAGTGTTCGGCATTTATACAAAAAGGCAGTGATCAGATACATGCCTGGCACCCAGTTGAAGAAACAGATTGTACCTAATGCATTATTGTTATGTCGTACTGTGGACACATGACTGCTCTTTCTTTTGGACAATATCAGGAGGGGAAGGGATACTTCCTTGAAATTTTGCAAATGAAATGGTCCCTGATGAAACTTTGACCGCTATTTTCTACTAGAATATATTTATAAATCCAATACACACACATGAAAATATGAAATTATTTGTTAAGAAAAATCTACAGATTACAGATATATTTTTCAACATTTGAAACTTGATATTTTAAGCCAAAGTTTCATAAGTTTGAGCATATCTTTTCCAAAGTGTCAAATGTTACTGGAGGGAATACTAGACAGGTCATCTACAAATTCGGACCTAGTTTCAATATTGAAGGAACAACACAAACAAAACATTCAGAGTAAACGAAGTCAATCCAAGTAACGAAGGCTAACCTTTTTAGCTGGGGCAATTTGTGATCCACCATGCCATCTTCCTTCAGCGATGCGGTAACCTTTTGGTTTCTTTTCCATGAATTTGTCAAGGAAGGCAGGAAGTGGTAGGTCTGTCAGTGGATCACCACTAAACAATATTGTTGCTAGATAGCAATGTTCTGGCCATAGTAGAAACTGAAGGGTGCACATGTGAAGCCAATACTGTTAGCTCCCACCAACTGACACAATCTGCATTGCTGACAAAGCAAAAGGTACATATGATCAACTAACTCTTTGCAGTTGTAAAGAACATGAAGAAAAACAACAGCATACACTAACAAATAGACAAAATTCAAAGAATAGAAAACATCCATCCAATTCAACCAATAACGGAAACCAATATTACCCATATATTTTCAGGGGCATATGTGAGTAACAAATAAACATATTTCAAGCCTCAACATATATAGCAAAGAACTAATATGAACCATACAAAATAAATGAGATTAAATAGACAATACCAGTAAGAAGGCTCTCTGTGTCGTGGATCATATAATTCATGCAGTCTCGACGCCTTAGCTGATGCATTGTTTTCACCATTTTCATCCCTTTCTATCAATTCCATTTATTTTACACTATCGGAACCATCAGCGGCATCAATGTTGCATTTCTCATGAGAAGCTGATTTGTCAGTATATTTATCTAGCGCTGCCGAGGCAAGAGAAGAGTCCTTAGGACTCTCTACAATATCTTCAAAATGCTCATCACCATCATCAACAGATTCATTCTGGAGCACAATCGCCCTGAAGATTTAAATTAAAATTATATCATCCTGAAACATAATGGCATGTTTTGATTAACAACTGATGACATACCATAATGGCGACTTTGCCTTAAGGACCTCTGACAGAATGAAAAGACATCCACAAGCATATTGAGGAGGTCGTTGAAGAGCCACCTGCCCAGAGAAATTGCATCAGTAATAATTGTATAATCATAAATAGCATAGGCAAAAAAATTTGGTAGTCTACTGTTCCAATGACACCAAGATATCTTTTGCTGAGCGCTACCAGAATAACTATTGGTTTCTCAATTGTATGTAACACCAGTGATGGAGGAGGGCACTGCTTTGACTGACAACTGAGTCCAACAACTGTGGGAGTGGGACCCTGAAAGAAATCGGTGCTCGTAGCCTAAAAGGAGGAGGGGGTGAATTAGGCAATTCTAAAACTTTAATCTATATCTCAAGCTAGTTAGCACAAAACATATGCTAAAATATATTATCTAGATGTGCAACTAGGGTTCAACTAGTGTGAAAACCTCAAATGACCCGGGATGAGGCCTTATATAGGCTAGAGATCCACTCCTAGCCGTTACTTGCTTTTCTACCAAAAAGCTTAAAGCGTCGGTTAAACCGGTCATAGCCGTTGGTTTAACCGATCACTCTGAACTTGCATACTAGCCGTTGCTCTCCTATCTGCCACGCCTGCTTTTGCTTGCGTCATTGCACTGACGTATGCACCGACGCATCGTCGGTTCAACCGGTGCTGAAGACCTTCTTATCCCTTCAGCTCCAAAACCTCTTGGGCAAACTAAACGACCATTGCATCGACACTCTGTACCATAGCATTGTTCAACCGGTGCCTCTAGCACTTCTCCACTTGATCGCCATGCCTTCTCCTCATTGCACGGACACATCCCTTCTTATAGCGTCGGTTCAACCGGTGCTACTGTGGTTTATTCACTTGATCGCCATATCAACTCACCAAAGCACCAACCCGTTATAAGTTCATGCCATCAGTTTAACCGACTCATGTAATTATGCTGAATCTTGTCCAAATCATCTCGGCTGTCATTTGGACACCCCTAAAATATTCTCTGCATTTTCACTACAACTTGAACATCTTAACATCGATTTGGACCATCTTGTATATGGATTGGACTCCATCCATATGACCTAGAAATCTTACAAACTTGAGCTCACAAACTCGTTAGTCCCATTGACTATGTTGTCACACAATCACCAAAATCACAATCATGACCTAATAGGGCCATGTTTCTCACAGACCTAGGTAGTGAGCACCAAATGAAGTCTTTAAATTGCAAAGACCAGAACAAGCAAGGCATGAAAATGATCTGTAACTACTCTTCCTGTTCATCTTCATCCTCTGCCAAATTCCTCACGTCATGGCACCTCGTGCCAGTGGCCACAGGAGTTGTATGATTGTATCCTGTCCGGTTTGCGGCCACATATTGGCAAATGATTCTAGTCTGTGGCTTTGGAGAAGGTAATTCTTTAAAGCTCCTGCCACCCGTTTTCCTACCTTTTGGATTGGATTTGATGTGGAGAGCATTAGGTAGAAACCTTATCATCCTCAATCACAGAGCAGAGAGCACCACCATACCAGATTGTGGTTCTAGTTGCAGAGGTAAACTAAGGTTCTGAGAATTGACTACTAGAATAGGCTGATTTGTTTCTGTTTCAGATTTTGTGGACAGAATGCTAAAGCAGAAGCTAAAACAAACACCGAGTAGTATAAAAACAATCCATTTCAAAGTATAAAATGTATTATTGTAAAAAGAATGCCATAAAACCATGAAGCAAGTAGAGCACAAATTGGGTTCTTGTGGGAGTGTGCATGTGTATATCGGGGCTACAACTGCTAGCTGGGATGTGGAACAAGAATAGAACTTCCCCATCTATATCCCCTAATATGTGAATTCCCCATAAATTTGCAGGTTAAAATTCCACATTGCCCTCAGTAATTGGTGATGAAGAAGATGTTGATCATAGAATCAAAGCAACATGGATGCGATGGCACCAAGCATATCACATCCTTTGTGGCAACAAAAAAAGGTGCCACAAAAGCTAAGAGGTGAGTTCTATAGACTATAGTACAACGACTATATTTGGTATTGAGCATACTAGTATGGCGCAAAATGTTATCCTACTAAATGGTGGCACATCTAATAGTTACATATAATGCAATGGATTTGTTGTAGTGAATGTGTGATCATACAAGACAGGATTCAATTCAACATGATGGTATAAATTATCAAAAGTGGCTCTGCACAAGATCAGTAGTTAGCAAAATAGTATTTTAGGTTTTGAAGAGTTTAAAAGCATTCAGAATATTTTCTTCCCTATTTTCTCTGGCCCGTAGGTTCTATCATTTACATTTCAGATATTGATGATGCAAAGCACCTAACTGTATCTGCAAGCGATAAACTCAGCTACTCCAAGATGGGTATTTACATTGGCATATCATGTTGTCATGTGAGTTTTTTACTTCTCCTGTGGTATGACTAAGAAAATGTATCTAGCTTTTTAAACTGGTCATGTGTTTGAGTACCATTGGCTGACCTTTAGCTGCAAGCGATGTCAAGAACCAAGAATATGTATGGTATGGGCTTATAAGTTCACAGATCTTAGTGCTTTTTTGTAAGTATCCGATGCCAAATGCCTATCGAGAGAGCTCAACTGCTTTTAGACGGTAACTTTGCTATCAAACTAATAGTCATTTCTCTATCTATCTCTACACGGAATTGTACAGTAGAGATTTTCCAACAAACTGATTCTCATATGTTATGGCAACCTCAAACTACGCACCATACATTTTGCAACTTGCAGAAGATGACTTAGATGGTAAGAGCCCGATCATCCCATTGCCAAGCAATAAGGATAGATTTTGAGTTCAGAAAGACTACCCATGATAAAGATATTTTCTTTGTAATACTTTCTATTGTCCTCTATTTATCTTGTCTATCCATTTTCACCACTGAATCCAAAAGAGGAATGAAGAAAATGAAATAATTATACCATGAGAGACCTCAATTTTTGAGTTGGGAGTACTAAGCAAAATAGCCACCCAATAAGACGTTTAACTGGAATAAATGGTTGGAACTTGGAACAGAACTCTCAGAGAAGAGAAAGAAAATAAAAACATAGCTGCTTGCCTGCTCCTAAATGAGCAACTGATATTACCTTGTAATATAGGAGATATACTTGCTCTAAGGTTGGTTCTATGCTTGTGCTTGTTTGGTAAACCATCACTCTTCATTAATTTGATTCTATTTCAGATTAATGTCCACTACCAGACTCAAAAACAATCCCAAGTAAACTATTTATTCGGTGATGTCCAATATCTACGCTTGTACTTATAAGGTAAACCAGCGTTCTTCCTTAATTTGGTTCTATTTCATATCAATATTCATTGTGGACTCAAAACCAATCCCAAGTAAACCATTTACTTAGTAACGTCCAAGAAAATAGAATATATCACTATAATGAACTTACTGCATCAATTTTCTCTTGCTCTTGTCCTTCTCTTTGAAATAACTCTCCTCTGAATCCCTCTCTGTCAACACAAAAACACAGAAAATCAAAACCTAGCAAAGATTTATTTAACATAATATAGTGCATACAGAGCTAGCAGAATTCGTTAACCTACAGTATCTTAGATTACCAAATTACATTAACAAAATTGAAGAACTCAGAAATTTCACTCAGCTTTGTTCCAATTGCAGTGTTGCCGTGCTTCTCCTTCTCTTTTTGTTTCTGTCATCGTCCTCCTCCCTCGCTTCTCGGCCGCTCCTTCTAATCTTATTGGGTCACCTCTTCCTCCCTTGAACCAACCAAGAGAATAAGATTAAAATTCTATAGCAAAGCAATCAGATTGGCTAAACCCGAGAGGGCCGGACAAAAAACATCTTCAGATACTAGTTCTAGAACCTACCCTCGTGGCCCATCGTATGAACCAAATCACAAATGGAATGTTAATAACATAATCACATGTCTCACCATTGAATTTGCAGGCTGGCTTTGCGACGATGTGCATGTCAGCTTGCAAATTCTATCCAGCCATAAGGAGCGAGGCAACCGTCGCCTAGCAGCCTCCTCCGGCAGTGGCAGCGGGCTGCCAGGAGACGGAGCCACCGCCGCTCCTCGGGGCAGCGCGTCCCGTCGTGCCGTGGGTCGTGGGAGCATACGCCGCCAGCGCACACCGCTACCAGCTTAGGCCGCGGGCATTGCCTCCGCTCCTCAGAGGAGCACGCCCGTGGCTCTACCGCATGTGCAAGTTATACGGAGGAGCAGGTGGGATCCGCTCCGCATCCCCGCGCTGTCGGCGGAGGATGAGGCGGCAGTGGAGGTGATGACGGCGCAGTCAACGTGAATGCCGAAGCACGCATAGGCACCGACGTCGGTGGCAGCGCAGCAGCCGGAGACGCCTCGGGCAGAGGAGACGAAAAGAGCGCGGTGGTCGGTGGCAAGGAGCCCAAGATCCCGGCAGCGGTGCTCGGTGCGCTCGTTGGTCCTGTCGCCACCTCCATGGAGAGATGCGCGGTGGGCCCTCATCGGCGGGCAGTGGACGACGCCGGGGAGCGAGGGCTGGCCGCGGATGGGGGGAAAGAGACCCCTCGCAAGGGCAGCTGAGGGTTGGGGAAGAGAGGCGCGGGCCTTCGTCGGCTACGCGTCGGGCCTTCGTTGACGAGCAAGGGAAGAGATACGCTGCAAGCAGTGGGCAAGCGGGTACGGTGGTGGCAGCAAGGCCGGTTCCAGGGTGGCGTCTGGGGCAAGCACGCCGGCAGCGATGAGGGTGGGGGGAGGGCGACGGTAGCAAGGAGCGACGACAGCAGCGGGAGGGGGAGAGAGCGCCGCGGGTTGGGCCTAAGCTGCCGGAGGCGAGAGAGGCGGCGGCGAGCGTGAGGAGGAGGCGAGAGTGCTGACTTGCGTTTTTTTTACGAGGTATGGGGCGGCGGGGAGGTAGAACCACAGGGAGGCAGAGCCACGGGGTGCGATGTGGACACCGCAGTCTTATTAGTAGTAGAGATTTATCTAAGAGAATAATTTTTTAGTGCGACCTTGACCTCTCAATCCCGTCTGCCAACTACAAACTTCACCCGTTCGATCGTCTCTCCCTGTGCAATCAACGCCTCCCACCCGACCCGCGCTCGCCTCCCTAGTCCCTACCCTGACGCCCTCCTTCTCGCAACGGCTAGTCGCCCTCCCCTCGCTCTCCACGTCCGACGGTTCCCTACCTGCTTGCCCGATCCACACCCGCCCGCTCACCGGCCCTGCCGCCGTGCTCTTCCCGACGCCACAATGACTCCGCCGTCGCCACGCCGGGCCATCCCGCCGTGCCGCCCCTGCCTTCACCTCGATCCGCCCCCGCGCTCGCTCCAGGCTGGGCCCTCCGCCGTCCGGCCGCGCCGCTGCCATCGCGCCGTCCCAACATTGCCCCCATCTAGATTACAACCTCCGCCATCCCGCCGCATCTCCGCTCTCCAATCGCCGTAATAGACGGATCAGCGCATCTCATCGGCTCGGGCCGCACAAACCGAAGCCACCACCGCGCCTCTCGCCTGCGCTGCTGCGCAGCACAACCTCCTCTCTCGGCGGCATCGCGAGGGCACACCGAGGCTCGCGGAACGTCACGCGGCTGCGCCACTCGTCTACCCTCCGCCCCCTCCGATCCTCACTCCTTGGCATCAGGAGGGCACGCCGAGGCACCGGAGGTGCGAGAGTAGAATAAAAAATCGGCCACCCAATCCATTTGCAAGGAGTCCGCCACTCCCTTGGCTGCGTGCAGGGGACGTCGTCGCCGAGGCATGGCCACGGCCACTCCAGCAGGTAGCGGACCAGCATGGCGCAGGCGTGCAGTGCAAAGATGTCATCCGCCGCAACAGTAACAATCAGCCCCCTGCTGGACGATATGATGATCCTGGACTTCGTCGCCAGCCCTGCTGCCAGAGAAGCTCAACCCCGTGTCTCAATGTTCATTTAAGGTATGAAGCTCAACCCCGTGTCTCAATGTTCATTTAAGGTATGTTATGTTTTAAATATGTTTGCCGATTTGGGAATAATTTACTCCTTGTGGTTGTGATCTTCTAATTAAATTTTGGCATGGCAGATCGTGCAATAGATAAGAATCGCATGCCTTGATTAATGGTAGAAAATTTGATCCATTACGTAGTCAAATAGCAACACATGCACTCATCAGACTGTTTGGGCACTATGAATAAGTACTATTTGTTAGAATGTCAACATATTCAAATGGGTAACCATGTATACAAAATTGTGCTGCATATTTAAATAGGTATCCATGCTGAAAATTGCTGTGAAATACTAATTCTGCTGCATAGTCAAATAGGTATCCAACTATCCTTGCTAAAACTTGCTATGAAATACTGCAGGTCACCAAAGCTTGACGTTTCAGACAATCAAAAGCAGCAGCAAGCACGTCAATAAATATTGACCGGAGGGAGTAATCAAAACATTTCAAATCAGATTGTTAATCATTCTTTACACCCACCTTGCTTCAAGAATTCTATCTGGAAATAATAGTAAAAGAAAGGATTATACAACGGATTTTGATCAGGTAGCAAAGAATCTCTTTTCAGGTGAGCATGCGCTTTCATATTGGACTGTAGTTTACAAAAAGTACCCCATTGTGTGTGGTGTTCTTAGATTGGAGACTTCAGTTATGTGTGCTAGAACTGGACTCGAGTTAAAAACATAATGTTGGCGCTTGGTGACTGCAGACTTAATATTCATACTTTCTTCACCACATAAAGGAATACATATTTTATGATTTACCAAATGATAAAACCAAAAGAAAATGCTTCTTTCAGTTTTTTCCATTTAGTTATATCTACTGGTTCTCAATGTGCAGTCATGTCTGATAATCATAATGAAATGTTTCATAGAGCATAGTCCTTTCAAACTGGAATATTAACTCTTTTAAGTTTCCATGAATTCTCTGCCTCGCATTTTGTTTTGCCTTCTGATGAAAATGGTTCATGTCGATGATGTACATTTCACTTGCGGAGGAATACTACAGCGATAGAAAGTTTGCAGAGATGCTACCAACCATATGGTGATGCACAAGAATTTGCATATCACTGCTTGTCGGTTCTTAATTAATGCAGTCTCAGAGCAGCATGTATACTTCATCACATTGTGTGGTTGAACTATTGACTTTTATTCTGAATATGAAAGGTTTTATTCCTCCATGAGATTCAATTTCTCTCAACCATACACCTGACAAATTGTTGCAGCATATGAAACTCCTTTTTTTTGGCACACGTGTAGTCCTTGAACCTTATACAGAGCCGCCTTCTACTGGTTTCTTTCATGTGCTTCATTGCTATGATTGGTGATGTGTAGATTCAGAGAGTCAAGCACTTCGTGGATGGCTATGAGTTTCTGATCCACAACAAAACTGAACGCTCATGAAGGTATATATACTACTTGCCTGCTAATATGAATTCTCTAGATTGTTCATTTTTTTTTATAGGGAGCTGAAAGTCTGAAATGTCCATCAACATACATACCTCGCCTGTATCATCAATTATTCCATTTTCTTATCTTGGTGGCACACAAAGGTACGATGAGCTTATTGTACGTTTGTGTTTCCTTCTATTACGTTTCTGGTTGCCTAATGCATGCCCATAACTTGTTTTTGTTATGTAAGTATTTAAATTAATTCTGCGAATCTTCCCTTCTGTGTGAGGACTATGTGTTGGTAAGCCAATTTGTGGAGTCCAGATCACATTTCAAGAGAGGTCTAGGCAACCATGCTCTGGCAGCAGCTCTAAGAACATTCCTACTGGTACAACTCTGCTTGTAGAACGAAAATTTGAATAATGCTTCTATGCTCTTTTGCCAGGTAAGTTGTACGGTTGTTTCTACTTTTATTAGGAGGACGCTGAGTGGTTGCAAATCATGCCCTCAATCTACTCTTCTGTTTGAAAAAGTGATAGAACCAGAAAGAATATAAAAATAATTGTATCATGTGCTAGAGTTCAGTTATACTGTGACACAGATTCTTTTTTGAGTTGTGTGTATTCTCACTGAGATAATCCATTGATAAGACACCAACCTTCTTAAGTCACTAATTATTATCACCAGGGATGTCAGTATAGCTGTATTGGTGCTTATCAGTAAATTTCGGGGGTGATCTACATCAGTGTAGCCATATTGGTGCTTATATGTAAATTTTGCACTTTACACAAAAGTCATTTAGTGTTTCTTTTCTCTTTCTTTATAAATGAAAACTATGATCAGGATTATCAGACAATGGATGCTCAACTGGAGCACCGGTTCCCTCTTGGAAGGCTTTATGTTCAGGGATTATGGTTCTTTTATCATGTGAGTTTTCTTTTGTTGCATTTTCCTTTGATCAGTCCCCTTACAATTAAAAGTTATGTTTGCTCTTTAGCAGATGATGATGAGTTCACTGGCTGTGCAGCTGACATCACGCCAATGCCGAGCAATGGGAGGCAAGGAGATTGCTACTGAGAACTAGCCAAAGCAGAATTCTGGCAAACGACTGGGGCAGTGGAAGAAGGTAAAAAATAGGGATTGTTCCTGGGGAGGTGAAATAAAGTAGAAAGCAAGATAAAAAGCGATAAAGTTGCACCGATTTATACTTTTATTCTATTGTATCATGTATCTAACTGTTTGTTTGCTTACTTTGGAACATGAACATGGTGCATGAATGTTTTTCACCTCAAAGAATATGTCTTTGTTGCTGTATGAAAATTGATGCTCATTCTCGATTGAAGCAATGAATGGGTATCGATATATTCTTAGAATAAATGTGATTATACTTAACTAAATTTCCACACGACTCATTAAGCTTAGTCTGAATATAAATACATTTGCAAGGTTTTTATATTCAACAATAAATTATTTTGTCTGTAGCAACGTACAGGCACGAACCCAGTGCTAAGAAAAGAACAAAATATAAATTGTAATGTCAAATAAGGGAGGTAAAATTTTGCAGTATCATATAGAGAATCAGATTTTTATCTAGTGCTATATAGGGAATTTTCTCTTTCTTTGACCCCAGATTGTTTTCCCTTTAAAAACCCCACAGAAGCCGCTTATTATAGAAATAGGAAAACAACATAAGCTCCGCTTAACTCATAAATGGTTTGAGAGTCTGAGACCCATGTTTCTAATAATCGGAATTCTCAAACACTTAGTTTACGGATTCTCCATCTTACCAGAAAACTTGCTTTGTCAAATAAGCGAGTTTTAAAAAAAAAACGGAACTAAACATGGCTTGTTTCCTGTTTGCTCTTTCTCTCTTTTTCCCTTTTATTTTGTGGTTATTTGTTGGTTGTTATGATTCCATGTCGGGGCAGGACGTAGGTGGAGAGAGAAGAAGGGAAGACAAAAGGAGAGAAGAGAATAGTTGTTTCACGAAACAACAATTTCATAATCTAAAATTTAGTATTAATAGACTAATTCCTCCAAATTATTATCATATAACTTATAATATTTCTTTTTTCCTCTCATAAAATTATGGAATATGGTATTACTATGAAACACTTCGCTGTAGGATTTATCTATTAGGTTGTTTTAAAATTACGTGTCAATGTATAAGACCATTTGCCATCATAGTCGTGGATTTACAAGGTTCACAATCCATGTACTTTTACCATAGTATTTTTATAGTTACAGCTAAGTTGCTAACTCGATATAAGAATCTAACTATTCGACAAAGCTTTCAATAATGATATTAAGGTGTTTAGTTTGAAGAATTATTTAATATAGAATGGAAGAATCATTACATGAATTGTTTGTGGGACGAACACATTCTTTGTTATTGAGCTAACCATGTGTTGCAAGAAATAGGGGGTTATGGATCAACCGATTAAAATATAAAGAATTAGAAAATGATAGAATATCCCAATTCTCGAATCAAACATCCTCTAATATTTCAAATAGCTTCTATACTTACCTTATAAAATAGTATAGCAATGACCCCATAAAAACATGCTTGGATAGCGCAATAAGAAGCAATGTATGGGTGGTACTAGTGCCATCTTTCAAAACATCATCTCTTGTACAACTAGCTACATAATGAGATTTTTCATGGAAGCTGATTCATTCTGCAATGTGAATACTGGCTATAAAATCACTAGATGAGATCAGCACCGGTTTTTTCTCATCATCCGGTGACAATGACCCGATCGATCAATTTTGAAGCATTAGGAATCAGGCAAAGATTGATTGAGAATATGCTATGATATTGACAACAAACCAAGGAATCTGCCACATGTACATCTATGTCATTTTGATTTTTCCTCCCCGTTCTTCCATTTCCAAGGAAAACAATGCGCTAAAGTGGGCCCGTACGATGGGTCCGAATCATATGCGCTAAAGTTATTTTTTAAGATGAGTAATGTGTCTGACTTTTTTTTAAAGAATAGCCTTTTTAGAACGTAAAGATATTCGACAAAGCTTTCAATAATATAATTAAGAATGTGTTTAGTTTAAAGAATTATTTAATATAGAATGAAATGATTCATCACAGTCATTACATGAATTGTTTGTGGGACGAACACATTCCTCGTTATTGAGCTAACAATGTGCTGAGAGAAATGGAGGGTTATGTCAACCAATTAAAATATAAAGAATTAGAAAATGACAGACCATCCTATTTCTCGAATCAAACATCCTCTAATATTCCAAACAGCTTCTATATTCTCACCTTGTAAAATAGTGCACCAATGACACCATAAAAATATGTTTCGATAGCGCAATAAGAGGCAACATATGGGTGGTACTAGTGTCATCTTTCAAAACATATCTCTTGTACTTGCACAACCAGCTACTTAATTAACTTTTCTAAAAACCATATATTTTAAAATGAAGGCCGTATAAATTCTAGCGAGCCTAGCTTTGAGGTTTCTATACGAGTCGCTTTTATTTTTATTTTTCACATAAACTGATTCATTCTGCAATGTGAATACTGGCTATAAAATCACTGGATAGATGAGATCAGCGGCGGTTTTTTTCTCATCATCCGGTGACAATGACCCGATCGATCAATTTTAAGGCATTAGCAACCAGGCAAGATTGACAGAGAATACGCCACGACATGGACAACAAACCAAGAAATCTGCCACATGTACATATACAGGGTGTTTAGATCTAGGAACTAAATTTTAATCCGGATCACATCGAACTTTTAGATGTCAATTAGGAAGATTAAATATAAGCTAACCGTAAAACTAATTGCATAAATGGAGACTAATTCACGAGAGAAATCTATTAAGTCTAACTAATCCATCATTAGTACATGTTTACTGTAGCACAATATTGTCAAATTATGAACTAATTAGACTTAGTGGATTCCTCTCGTGAATTAGCCCCCATTTATGCAATGAGTTTGGTAATTACCCTATATTTAATACTTCTAATTGGTGTCCAAACATTCAATGTGACGGGACTAAAGTTTAGGGTGCGTTTGGCAGAGCTCCCAGAGCTGATTTTCTGCTGAATTCAGGAGAAACTCTGCCAAACAGTTTTTCATGAAGAAGTGATTCTCTGCTGATTCTGTGAAGTGATTCTGTGAAATGAACTAAGAGTCTGAGAGCTGAAAACAACAACTTCTCTTAATTTTATGAAGTGATTCTCCATCCTGATTTAAGAGTTTATGCTAGAGAATCAAAGAAAATTATTTTCAGTTATAGAATTATTTCTCTCAGAGATTCAGCAAAAATTAGAATCAGATGTGAAGAACCAAACGGGCCCTACATCTATGTCATTTTGATTTCCTCCCCGTTCTGCCATTTCCAAGGAAAACAATGCGCCAAAGTGGGCCCGTCAATGGGTCCGAGTCATATGCGACAGAAATATCTCCTTGCTGAGCCCACGTGGCCCAAAAGGCCCAAACGTCTACCGAAATCTCATTTCCGACGCGAGCGGCGGCGGGTCGCGTCGAAGGAGATGGGTGGCGCCGCCGTGGCCGTGCTCGCCGCCGCCACCGCCACACGCCAAAACCGTGCCCCGCTAGCCTCCTTGCTCACCAGGGTGGTGCGTGGGCTCCACGACGCTTCAGTGGCGGCAGCAGCAGCGGAGGAGGACAAGGCGGGGGCGGGGAGCCGGCGGCGACGGCGGAGGAGCAGCAGCAGCCTCCTGCTTGGACCGGATTTCCTCGACACCTGGGACCTTCCACCGCGTGCTGCATCGCGAACACCGCCTCCGCAGGACGGCGGAGGTGAGTGGGAATTATTGGTTTGGTAAATCTTGGGTTGAAGGCGGGGAAGCGAGCGTTGAGAGTGCCACCATTTCTATAAAAGAAATTAGATGTTAGTGTAATTAAATGGATATAAGTTGGTGGAGCTTAGGTCTTCTGATTCATCAAGTTAGCTTGTGGTATGAGATCGGTTCTTGTTATTCATGCATAATCAATGCTCAGATCCTATAGTATCCCAGTGTAGAAAACTATCGTGTTGCTAATGGTTGTAGCGTTGATGGACGACTGGACGAGAATGCAACTTGAAATGAAACGCGAGTTGGGGTTCTTTAGTAGCTCCTGTGCTAGCTAGAACTAGAAGTTTCTAGGGTGTTGGTTTAAGCACCAGTACAAGTGGAAGGTTCAGAGGGAAATTTAAGTTCTAACTGATGCAAACAGGAAATTGATTTAGTGTACTATTGTTGCTTGGTAGCTTCTTTTAGTAAATATATGTTTGGCATACAGCTGTATAGAAGTTTCAAGTCAACACCTTTGATTCTTGGCCAATTCGTGGATATCATCTATTTTATTATTGTTCAGCATCTTATGCTTAAAATCTGATGCATTGAACTATCATTTCTGTCTTCTGTAGCTGATTATGGTTACACCGCAACCATTATCGATGGCAAGTCTATTGCAGAGGACATAAGGTTACATATTGCTGAAGAAGTCCGTCAAATGAAAAGTGCAGTCGGACATGTGCCTGGTCTAGCTGTCGTATTGGTTGGTGATAGAAGAGATTCTGAATCTTATGTGCGATACAAAACAAAAGGTTGTGAGGAAGTTGGAATTAAATCATTGCTAGCAAAGTTGCCTGGAAACTGTACAGAAGATGAAGTGATGGATTCAGTGTCAAGATTTAATGAAGATCCTTCTGTTCATGGCATCCTAGTACAGCTACCTCTACCACAGGTAACATGTTCTCCTGTTGCCGCTTTCAAAAGGCATGCTCATTGGTTTACTTCATAGATTAATATCATGGGAAAAAAATCCATTTGCACCCAATAGAGAAAACTATTAGTTTCCATTTTATGTATCTGTCTGATCAAGGTTCATCTTAATTTACAACAAGCATTGCTACATTATGCTTGATATTGAACATAATACATTGTTGGTCTTTGTATTGTTGGGCTAATTTGTATCAATCAGCATATGGATGAGGAAAGGATTTTGAGCGCCATCAGTCTAGAGAAAGATGTTGATGGTTTCCATCCCTTGAATGTTGGAAATCTTGCTCTCAGAAGCCGAAAACCTCTGTTTTTGCCCTGTGCTGCAAAGGCGTGCATTGAGTTGTTGCTCCAATCTGGGATTGAACTCATGGGAAAGCATGTGACTGTGATTGGAAGAAGCAAAGTTGTTGGATTGCCCACTTCCTTACTTTTACAGGTTAAGTTGTCACAATTGAGTCACATCTATTATTTTTACCCACTTTTTACCATATGAGAACAGTATATTGACATTATTTTTCTCCAGAGGCATCACGCCACTGTCAGTGTTATCCATGCCTTCACAACAAATCCAGAGGCGATTACCCGTGAATCTGACATTGTGATATCAGCTGCTGGAGTGGCCAATCTTGTAAGAGGAAGTTGGTTAAAGCAAGGTGCAGTTGTGATTGATGTGGGGACAAATCCAATCGAGGTAAAGACCGTAGTTTTCTACTGTACTTTCGCTCAATAAGGTATGTTTTTCTGTGTTGTGCCTAATATTATTTGTCCATCATCACCAGCTTATTTTCTAATTAATGATATCTAAATTAATGGTGTAAATGATTCTCTTGTTGAGTGCTTCTAAAGTCCAGTAAATGCTGTTATGATCTGATGTTTTTATTTTTATTTTTATTTTTGTAAAAGGAACAATGTGTAGTCCAGGGTTGAAGTTACTCCTTTAGCAGAACACAATGAATCATCTTCATTCAATCATGGCATGTTTAACTGGTTGTCCACTGTAAAATTAAAATTTCACCTTTTTTTTTTTGCAAACAGAGTGTTTGTAGGCATCACTAGTTCACCAACACTTAGCGAATTGGAGCCATGAGTTTTGAACCCTTTTTTCGTGTTATAGCATCTAGCCAACGGGAATTCTGATATCTTTTATTTTTCAGGATCCTACCAGTGATTATGGTTATCGCCTAACTGGAGATGTCTGCTTTGAAGAAGCAGTGAAGGTGGCCTCTGCTATAACTCCAGTTCCTGGCGGAGTTGGACCAGTGACAATTGCGATGCTTCTTGGCAACACACTTGATTCAGCTAAACGGTTTTACGGCCTAAGTGACTGAATCCCCTGAACTGTACTTCTGCCACACTTACCCTTTGTAAATTAGTTGTCTTTTCTTTTCTTTGCTCTCTATTTTAGTTGTATGAGGGCTGCGATGTACCATATTTTTCTCAATAAATATTGTATGCTTAGCAGTGTACACTAAATAAATATATTTTGTTTGGAGACAAGGCAACAAACAAAAGCAAGAAATTAACTTTAAGACACGGTTCCTCTTATTTTTGCTTCGGTCAGAAACAGGCATGACAGAACCATATTGGCTTTCATGCCCCATCTAACATTATCAAATGATTAAGCACAATGCTTAATCAGCAAAAAGAAAACGTATTTCAGTAGCAGATGATATGTCAAAGATCAATATGGGCACTCGCTTCCATTTCAACAGAGTCCGTGTAGTTTGAATTGTACATTTGCAACGCAGTAAACATCATACTGCCAAAAAAACATCCTGATTTGCATCACTTATTCCTTTTTATAGGAAACATTGGATAACTTGGGTGCACAACTATTGTGATGACATGTGCCATGAAGAATTACATTGGGGGGTTGGGGGGGGGGGGGGGGGGTGAGGGGGAATGCAATTTGCATCTCACTGCTTGATGCAGTTGCAGCAAGGCATTATCTTCAGACCAGTTCAATTTTCTGCTCTGCCACCCAAGATTGTTTCGGCTCCAATTGTACTGTTTCAATCTACATGGGACAGTTGATCATATCATCAGCCAAATTCACACAATTATCAACGTTACTTCCCCATGATTTCAATCAGGAAACGTCAACAAAAGTTAATTCAAGTTGAGCAGTTGTTGTAGTACCTTTGCGTTTTCCACACAGACAAAATCTTTGTAACAGGCCTCCATCTGCAAGTGAGGATTCCACAACACTGCATCTGACCAACTGCATTTCAAAATAACAACTTTAACAATGTCAAAACATAGTCCTTCAATTCACAGATATCCACCTACCTTGAATTTGAGATGGCAATTTTGTCACCCAATCCATTGTCCAGGATGAGCTCACTCGGTGCACCAAGGTAGATGCAGTCAACAAATCCTGGGAAAGTCACCTCCTCCCTATATGGTATTGAGTGGCTCAAAAACTTATGTTCAGCAGCATACACCATACTTACTGCCACAATGAGTGCATCCAGCACAAATATCTAATAGGTGATGCAAGAGCTCTGAACATCTCTTACACAAAAGTGAGAATAAATGCAATATTGCTTTCTGCTCCCACAGAGTCACATACAGTGTATAGATGCAAATACAATGACAAGGCAGGAAACCTAAATGCTAACAGTGTTTTGTGAATACTGGGGCATAGATGGGTAAATTCAATTAGGTAACACAAGAAACAAGAGTCTAATTTATTTTTTCACACATAAGAGGGTGAGTGTAGTGATGTCCTCATATCTATTGACCAAAATTCAAACTGACCTCTCTTCTTTGCCCTCCAAAGGATTTTTCGGGTCAGGATCCTTATTGAGAGTCTTACAACCTTTCAGACCTTTCACAGAAACGCCAGTTATGGAAGCCTGTAAACCAAATGTGCGAACGGAAAATACATGGAATCATTGTTCTTAAGGCGGTATAGCATCCTGTGACGCCTTGAGTACACCTTATCACCTTGGCGACAAAGGCATAACTAGGTCCTAGTGGCACCTTGGGTATGCCTTGTCACCTAGGCATCGCCTATGATGCCTTAAGAAGAAGGCATGGTATTTCAGAAAGGAAAAAAGAAAGTGGTTCCAAGAAAACTGCGACTTACACGGAAATAAGTGTGGAGTGCTGAGTTGAATGAGAAAGGCTTGTCATCCATATTTGTTATTTTTAGAGTTGTTGACAAGCTTGTAGAGTGCAGGGAAACCTACAAATATTTCAAAAGAAAAAAAAACAAATACTCAAACCCATATGCAGCAAAGGCAAGGCTACAACTTCTGTTGTGAAAGGTCATCCGTATGGACAGAAAGCATCAAGCCACACAGTCCTCAGCAGAGTTTAACCTTGTACAATGCTTGGAAGCTAAAATCCCACATAGAACGGCTGTAAGAGTCATCTTTAAGTTCCAAAGTTACAGCTGGATCTCCTTCGGTGACTTCTGAATCTGCGATGGACCAATTCACATTCCGTGCAAACCCATGCTGTCAAAAGTAAATTAGCCTAGGTAAATACAAAGAGTACACTGGACACACGTATCATTATCGTGCAGCAGAATATAAAATGCGGTAAACATTATGCTACATAACTGCATCATTGTATTTGGTATAACAAAAACATAGATAATGGCTACTATGATACTTTCTCCAACCTAGTAGAAGTGAAGGAATTCCTCAATGCAAAAATTTTAAGGCTAACTTGGGGTCCATTGGTTGATTTTGCTAAGACATTTAATATTTGAATGTGGCATCAGCAAAAAATTACAATTAATCTTTTTGGGACCAAAGATCCATTAGGAGTAATGCTTTTTTGTCATATTTACTTTCTTTTCCGGTCCACATGGTTACAAAAGAAAAATGGTTTCACAAACCTGCTGCATGGGACCTGGACCAAACTGGGGGAAACAATGTGGAATTCCGCCACTGCTTTCAAAAAGGTATGTAGTTAGCATGCTTACTGGGTAAACACCTGATGTTCTATGGCATATGGTTTCAGTCCAACCTGATAGGTTTCTGCCCATTGAACACTGCATCTGGTCGAACAAAGAGCAGGTCCTTGCCATTAGGGACTTTGAAAGAAGTAACGCATGCTCCGAACAGATAGATCTCAGCCTCGCTTCATGCATAAAACGTTATACAATTAGTTGGCACTAAAGTGAAAAAGAACTGAGAGTGAATGATAATATACATTTTTAATCACATGGAAAAAGTGAAATTCAGGATAAGTTTCTAAATGCAAATGTACCAAGGTCAGGTTAGGACTGCCAAGGGAAATCCTACCACAGGAACACATCTTGTAAACACTATTTACAAATCATAATAACTAGGTAAACCACCGAAGAAAAGCATGCATAATTAGTCAACTCTGACTATCTGTCTCATATTTCCCCCAATCTAGTGTTGTGACTCGTGCTGCATACGCAATGATGCAACCCAATGCTCCCCTCCCGTCACCTAATATCCCCAGCCAAGCTCCTATCTCTAATAAGTAAAAACTCATCTCCTAAACTAAAACTAGTCAGTCCCCTGACTCCCCTCAAGAATCACATACAGAATGCACACCGAGATTGATCACCTGATGTTCTTCCCAGAAAAAAATAAAATAAAATAAAAAGAATTACCTTCCATGCGGGGATTTGAGGTCGATTTTCTGCAGTCCGCCATTGCCCTCCGACACCGCCACGCCGGGCGCGTACACCTTCTGCCCCACGCTGGCCATGGCCACCACCGTAGAGCGCCTGAATTCAAGAACCGAAGCCGATGCAGGCGACGAGAATCGTCAGTTCACACCGATACGCATATGGATCGATTCAGACACGTGCAGACTAGTAGCCGTCGTACCTGAACCGCCGAGGTGAATTGGAAGAGGAGGAGGAGGAGAAGGAGACGAAGGAGAGTGAAGGGAGGGTGGAGGCGCAAGAAGCCGCCATTTCTGTTTGGCCCCAAAGGTGAAGATGCGATGCCTGTTCGTGCGCCCCTTCCTCGGAGCAGCTGAGACTGCGGTGGTGTTTTTGCCTAGTTTAGAGTGGCAAGTGCACAGGATCTTCTACACGGGAGAGCGCCGTGTGCGTCATTCGTGCTTAGTGCCTAATCAAAGAAGCCAGGCGGCTGTCATGATACATGCTAACGAAGATGTTTAGAAATGTTGCTTTCCTTAATTCAGATATCCACAATCCAGATTTTCAAGATCCAAAGCCGAAAGAAAAATCCCCTTACTACAAAACTTTTTTTTGTCCAATCACTTCACATGTTGCTAGGTGCTTAGAGGGAGGAAGAAGTGTTTATTCGTTTGTTTTAGCTGTTTCTTAAGGTGCGAAGTCCCCATCTCGCAGGGCTCTATAGTTTACATCGTTGTGTTAAATAAAAAATTGGTTTAAATATCTATTCTTATTCCAAAAGGAAACGAAAATGACTACTCCTCAGTACATCCTGACTCCACCTTCATGAATTCTTGGAAGCTAAGCTTTATGGCAGACAGACAGAGTTTGCAAATGCCAAGCTGGTCTACTCTATTGCCCATGCATTTATCTATCATATCTCTTGAGTTCTTGTACACTTGCATGAACAGTTTTTGAACACAAGCACAGAAAGGACTAAGGAGGCTACAGTCTGTTGCCACACAACCGATCCGAGCTGTTTCGCCGGAGGCACTTTGTGGCCTTGAGGATGGTACAAAACCCAGCTTGTGCTTGTCCCTTGCGAGAAATTTTTATTCTGGGCGGGATATGCTATTCCAATGCCCTTTGAGCCACTGAAAGGCCTTCGCCATGGAAGGAGCACATCTCAATGCATATACCTTTTCCATTGATCCTTTTTTTCTCTTGCTCTCTTCCATATTCTATGATTCTTCTCCACGGCAGGTTTAGCATCGGCCAAAACGAAACTGAAACTAGAATGGGATTCAACTAGTCGAGATAGCACAAGTTTGAAACTGACTGGAGTAACATTTTGTTGTAATCCAAACCTGCTCCCTCATAATTTAGATTTTGATAGAGAGTAAATGAGTAATTATACAGTAAATGATACTAAATTCTTCACGCTTTAGATTTCTAGATTACAATCGCATCTGACTATGTCAAACAGCTCGTTGCCCTCATCTGTCGTTTCAGACACTCACAAAATCCGTCACAATTTACAATCCTCTCTATAAAACCATCGTTTGCACAGTTCAGCGTGCTGCCTCTTCCGTGTTTGATTTCCCGCCATCCCCCGCGCTCTTACCGCCAGCACCACCGCCGTTGCTCGCCGTCGCCAGCGGCGGTGCATGATCCGCTACGCACTGGAACCGGCAGGCGCCGGGTCTCGGCTTCCGCGGCGCCTCCGTGTCGCTCCCGCTCTCCATCATCAGCGCGCGCAGGCACTGCCTCCGCCTCCGCCTCGCCGCCTCGCCGCCACCTGCCGCCGCGCTCTTTTCCCGCGGCGTCACAACGAGCGGCGGTCTTCGCACGGCGGGCTCCTTTGGCTTATCTTCCTCCTTCGAGGCCGGCGTCGGCGTCGCCACCTCCGGCTCCTCCCGCGCGTTCTTGATGTCCACGTGCACGCCGGGGCTGCCGGCGCTGAGCGTGCTCCCCTCCATCGACGAG
Source organism: Panicum hallii (assembly GCF_002211085.1). Classification (NCBI taxonomy): domain Eukaryota; kingdom Viridiplantae; phylum Streptophyta; class Magnoliopsida; order Poales; family Poaceae; genus Panicum; species Panicum hallii. Next base: position 39,046,891 of record NC_038043.1, read on the forward strand.
TTGTTCACGCTCTGCACGTTGCTGTTCACGTTCGCGGCCACCCTCGGCGTCGAGCCCGGCGGCTCCGGCTCCGCGGTGCTCGGCGGTGGCGCGTTGCCCAGCACCATGCTCGCGCCCACGTTGTGGCCGGCGAGCGTCACGACGCGGTACCCCTGGCCGCTCTCCGGCCTCGGCGGCGCCGGCGTCTCGCGCGCGGCGAGGCTCTTGAGGCCGTCCTCGATCTCCCGCCGGTACGGCGCGCGCGCGCCGTCGAAGAGGCGCGACCGCGGGAAGCCGGAGATGGCGATCTTGGTGTCGCTGCCGCGGTTGGCATCGACTCTGCCCGAGATCTGTTCTTGGCCGGTGGGCGGTTCTCCGGAGAGCGTCAGCTCCAGGTCGGCCACTGACGGCCTGCCTCCTCGCAGCTGCGACGAGTCTGAACTTTGGACTGGGATCGTGCCCGATTCATCGGATGACTCGGCTTGGAGAGGGATATCTTCCACCACGGCGGGTGGCGCCGACCGCTGCGGCGGAGGACCTGCCGGAGTTGGTGGCGGCGGCGTAGGTGGTCGAGGTCGAGGCGACGATGGCATTGGCTGCGCCGGCGGCCGTGGTTGCTGCCGCCACGATCCCACATTGCTTCTGTAGGGAAGCCAGAAGCGGAATGGCTGCGACTGCGACGGCAACGACGACGGTGGCCGTTGGCCAGACATGGCTGCTTCGGGGGTCGATGTCAATGGCCTTGATGGAAACGAAACGATTTGTTGGTATTTGCGTTGCATTGGCCATGAAGCTATGTACTGCTGAGTTTCATAGGTTTCCATTATCCTCTGGTTGCTGATTGCTTGCAACAAGGTGCTGCTTTGAGCATGCCAAGAAAGGTAAGGAATTGGGGCTTTCCTTGGCTTGCAGCTTTGGAGAAAGGATGAACCGGTTGATTGTTAACTGGCTTGGAGTTGGACAGGGCATCTGATTGGGCCAGGTTTAGCAATTGGTATATAGCCATTTAACCATCGGCATTTTTCACCAAAATTCAATTTACATGTTCCACAATATCAAATAATGATGCTGCAATGGTCATGCTCATGCTGCAGATGAAGGTATACCGTGAGTTAAAGCAACTAGAGTTGTCCTTCAGGCAGTTGATCGTCAAGAGAAGTGTTAAGGAAGATCACAATGGAGTAAAAGACAATCAGAACCACTGGAGAGGGGTCGACTTTGAACTCAACAGAAGTAAAATTTCATTCATATCAGACATATATACTGTTGAACAACCAGCTCAGTACATGTTCACAAAGAGCCATCTTACGCCATATCATCTACAACAACAAAAATCTGAACATTAGGATATGGCCCTAAACTAAACCTGTTCTAAAATGATCATTCATTCATAGCATTTATCTTACAACATTTGACTTGTTAATCTAAGGGAGTTTCCATGCCGTCCTCTTTTTCTTCTCTGTCGCCACCTTTCCTTAATGTCACCACACTCACTTCCTGGTGGAATTTCACTCGTGCCGCCTATTTCTTCAACATCTTGTTTGCCATCTGCATTGCTTGAGAAGCCTCGCAGCCGAGCAGTTTCTGCTATCAGATCGTTCACCAGCATCTCAGTTGTCCTTGAAGTGATCCCTCTCAAATACCATGAGATGGGTGGCGGGGGTAAAAGGGCAGGCTCGATAAGCTGATCCAAGGTAATGGCAGATGCAACTCTGCCCCTGCCACCAGTACAGGATTCATATTCTTCCAGAGTGCATGGATGAAGAGGAAGGCATACTTCCTTGTCAACAAATATGGGTTCTATCCTCCAGCAACCCTCAAACTTTCTCATAAAACCTGTTCGTCCTTGTTTAAACTTAACCTGCAAAAGGTATGGCATGAAGACACGAATCAGGTAACATATAACATGTGTTGACCAAAAGGACTGGCAGTGTTTCAAGGTTTTACAGTATGATTTTTTCTGCTCTGGTCAACAAAAACATGAACTGACAAGATGCCAGACCACCAGAGGAATTTCCAGATTGCTGCCTGCTCCACTTCAACTACTTGCCTTGACCCTTCGTCAAGCAAGACTTTTCTTGATATTACTTCCTGAAAAAGCAAAACAATTCCGTGTCATGATACTTGCCTCTAGGCCTCTAGGGTGAGATCCTTGTTCCTTTCCTCTTATGAGAAAATTCCTTGGCTTACTATTATTAACAATGAGAATATATTTTGTACAGCCCCCCAATTTTATGCAAGAAATAGTACGCCTGGCCCTCATTTTTTTATGGAATAACCTCATAATCATATTTTATGTCACACTATTCAAAGTTCCATTCCCTATTCAGTATTACAGAACAACCTAGCACTTTGCAAGAGCGCTGAATATCACATTATGTCACTAATTCAAAGTGACAAAAGAATTGTTTTGCCCTACCACTCAAGTGAGATCCTGCTAAGTTAAAACTGGAAAGACCTCCAAGAAATATAAGATGAATGAATATCATCTAAAAGTTTAGGGTTAATGCTTTATCTACAAAATACAACACAGAACTATTACATTCCACACAATGTTACACAAGAAAAAGCCATTGACGGATCAGTTCTCCTATGTAAGCTCAGGGCCTGTATCGATAATAGAAATGGCATCATGCCTTCTTCCGTAGCCTGAATTATCCAACTGGACTCCGGCTATGCGGATTGCTTTCTTCATGGAAGTACCAAGATTCCTCTTAATACAAAGACACGCAGCTCTCCTGCGTGTTCGAGAGAAAAAGAAAATGGAAGTACCAAGATTTGGCTCCCAACACACATGTACCAAGAAAACAGAGCTATTGTATTTTCTAAGCTACCCTAAGCAGTCAGAAGAACATTCCAGCTTAGTCAATCTTCATAAGAAGTAAAATCACACATGTACGTACCTTGATATTTTTGAACACCCTCTTGTTCTCTGGGTCAATTATGATGTTGTATACTGCATCCGGTGGTAATCCTGCTTTGAATCTTAGATTGAGGTTGCAAAGGGAACCTTCTGGTACAGTCACCTGTAAAAAAAATTGATCATGTAATGTTAAATGCTTAAATTATATGAACAATCTCGGGAGTACTATCACATACATTTTTTCATCACTGGAATTTCGTACAAAAGGCTAACTTTTCCAGAATAGCAGGGAATTCTAATGCATCTTCAACGGTGACATGAGTCGAGGGAATATGTAAACAATCACTCTTGATGCTGAAAGAGAAGTGTGCAACAACAAATTATCGTGGATACCTTGATTTCTGGCGGCTCGTCAGTCCAACTAGCATTGTTCCTCCAAGCTTGGAGCTGCCTGTCCAAGCTAACCTCAGGAGCAGCAGCAGTGCACGACGCTTTCCCCATCTCTGACGACATTTCAGCATTCATTCCGCGGCCAGCAGCATCCTTCTTCAAGAAACGCCCAAAATGCACCTATTGCAACGCCCAACCAATTCACATCTGCACAACCAGTTCCGTGCATCTCGATTTTTTTTAAAGAAACCAACCTTGAGAGAGTTCTGAATCTTATCAGGAATCTGCCAGAAGCTATTGAACCCCAGCGCAGGCTTCTGCGGCAAGCCATCCGCTATGCGCCAGACGGCCGGTTCTTGCCTGCTACCGTCTCCCATCAAGAAACCCAATGCCCTGGAGCAAGTCACCGGAACATGAATGAATTGAAAAAAAAACTGAGGCATCGCAAGCAAACGGACGCAGCGGCTCGAGTCGCAAGCAGTAAAGAAAAGGAGAGCGAGAAGTTTCATAAAATTGATGGCGGGGTAGAAGGGGGAAGATCTAACCTCGGAGAGATGGAAGAACTGGAGCGCGCGTGTCAGGTGGCGATTGACTCCGGGACCGGAGGGCCGTTGAGGCGATGACAGAAGGGAGCAGGAGTGAGTGACCAAGCGGAGATGATGGAGGCCGCGAGAAGCGACGAGGAAGGTTCCGCGCCGTCTCGGCGAGCTCGGCCAGTTTTCCTCTAAAGTCCAATCTCAACCCATCGGCTACGGCGTTGTCCTCCGACGAAGCTGTAGAGTCTGATGGGCTTTGCTGATTCGTGTTGGGCCCCCACATAACAGGCCTGATGAATGCTGATGTATAATGTGACACAACATGCAGAAAATTATTACAGCTACATATGAATGCTGATGATATGTATATGTACTTTTGATGTACAAGTAGGAATCAAAGTTTATAAATTACAACAAAGAGGGTTCCTAAAAAAAATTACAACAAAGAGGGGAAATCACGAAAATACATATAATTCTCTCCTGCCTGCTCACGGGCGCAATTCTTTTTCTTCTTTCTAATTGTTACTTTTGGTCAGGGAGTCCGTCAAGACGCATGCATTTCCAACGACGTGACTTAAGAAGAGACTACTCTGCTCCTCCACCGCAGGCAACTTAAACTCTGTCAAAAGCAACGACTCTTCTCTCATGCGACTAATGCATGAACTTCCATCCATGGCAAGTATCTTCCAGTTGGTTTCCTGTATCACACAACACCTTGGTTGGACCCATTGCACTGCACACTGAAGTGGCGTTCTCCACTGTAGTCAGTAATATGGTTGTCAATGCTTCGTTTGGCAGCGGTCGCTTCATGCGGATGCGCCGGCATATGTGATGACGATGCTTGATGTTCAGAAATCCGGTCATCTTCTGCCGGCACTTGAGGTTCCTTGCATTTCTTTTCGGGATGTAAACCTATTGAAAGTCCAAAGCTAACATAAGAAACTAAAAATTACATGGACCCAGTTTACTTGTAGTTTAATTACAACATTAAAGTTTCTAATGTACATGCTCGAATGTTCTTCTGATATGCTATTAAGTAAAACTCTGAGACATAATTATAAGTATTTCTGATGAAGAATTATCATTTTCATGTGACAAAACTAAGTGTTCTTGCGGAACAGCAGTGACAAAAGTTCAAAAGTTTGACTACATGCAGTACGGGACAACATCCGTTTTTTTTTTTTGAAATAAAGGGACAGCATCAATTTTGGACCATAGTTAGTAGTATAGTATAGTATAGTATAGTATAGGTTCTGCTATGCACAAGCCTTAAACTCAATTTGTGCTCTATTCGCGCTTATCTTCATGCGGTCGAATCTTCCTCTTTGATTCATAGGTGCCCATGGAACTTGTATAACTTTGACCAGTTACCATTCATAAATATCTATTTTTTTGCCTAATTGATAAATGTTTATATTTGTGGGAAAAGTAAATATATCCGCACTTGTGATGCTGTTACTTTCATAGCAGGGAAAATTGCTCTAAATCTTCTAAACCTTGAAACACGTCATATTCTTGGAAACGTCAAAACTACTTTCGTTGAGCACTAATCAACATGCAAAATTTTGAAAACTTTGAAGATAGTTATTAATTTGTCAGACTACACATTTAAGTTTGAAACTGCAAATTACATATTTCAAAAATATATTTAGTAAAAGTTGCATTTCTAAGATAGTGAAGAGTATTTTGAACTGAAGGTGATCCCAATTTGCACATTAAGATGCTTTCAAAATAAAAAAAAACTAACCTTTCATTAAGAACTTCAGATGATTAGATTTTCTGAGCACCATACCTGCTGTTTCATCATTGGACAATGGATGGTCGGCTATTGAGACATCCGAAGAGGAGCCAGATGCAAACACTGCACTCGAACTTGATGCAATGGAAGACAAACGAGATGGAGAGGATGAGAACTGTTGTTCAGGGATTACTTGTACTCTCTCTCCATTTGAGTTTGGCTACAAAAAGAATAAGAACATTGTAAACCACTATCATGTGCTATGATAATTTCATGGAAATAAACTTAGGTGATACATTGAGTTTACCTTGTTAATAAATTCAGGCTCTTCACTTTTCTGTTCATCCATATGATAAGCAAATGCCAATTTTTTCTTCATATTATTTCGTGGATAATCAACTTCATCAACATCTGATGCACTTATTCCTTCTTCCTTGTCTCTGTTTGCAGGCTCCTCAGGAGTGATATCTGAAATAGCACTACTTGTTCCAACTTCCTCAACTTGCTGTGACCATTGATGGGATTGCCAACTTCCAAAGCTTTGAGAACAGGACCGCACTATACAATCCTGGCACCCAAAAACCTCAATTTGGAGCTTTTTGTGGTTTGAAAGTGACTTAGGCAATGCTTTGAGTCCAACACATTGTGATAAATTAAGATACTCCAGATTACTAAGTTTGTCAAAAGAAGATGGCAAATATTCTAAACTAGGACAGTGTGAGAGATTCAGAGACTGAAGAGAAGTAAGGTATTCGAAAGATTCTGGGAGTTTAAGATCACAGCAGGATGAAAGGTTCAAGCCTTTCAAATATGCAAGCTGACCAAATGATTGGGGTAGTAGCTCAAGTTTAGAGCATTTTGACAGATTCAAGAATTGAAGTGAACAAATGTTGCCAAAAAAGTCAGGGAGCACTCGGAACTCAAAACCACTTAAGTTTAAATCCACAATGGAAGAAAAGCTAGAGAATGATTGCAATAATTCATCAGGCAATGTTGGAAGCTTAGAACACTCCGAAAGGTTCAAGAAACGAAGTTTCCTGAGATTTTCCAGAGATGCAGGAAACCTTCTAACTTCAGGGCAGCATGATAAATTTAAATATTGTAACTCGTGCAGCAAATCTAGGTTATTCAACTGCTGAAGTTTCTGGCAACCTTGGAGATTCAAATACTTCAGCATCTTTAAGTTACCAATGAAGGCTGGTAGCTCTGTTACTTCAGTTTCTGACAGATCCAATGTCTGCAGCTTATGAAAGCCACTAATTTGGGGAGGCAGATCTGTAATGGACAAAGTTGAAGCATCAAGGTATCTCAGTTGTTTCAGCTGAAAAACGGGAGCAGGTAACTCCTTAACAGAACATCCACTGAGATCCAAAACACGCAAATATTTGTTCACTGAAAGAACTTCACTGACATGCTGCAATTCTGCACCGCTTGTCTTGAAAATTAGTGACCTTGCCTTGGAAGGCCAAGCCTTGCTATCTACTGATTGTAAGCTAGAAGCGGACACTTGTGCATAACGGTAATCATAATTTCTATGGCAGCGTTCATTCTTGGCATCTAAGATCACAAGGATATCTTCACCAGCAACTGATCTAGCAAGATCGTGTGCCAAATTATCCATGCAGAGCATTTCATCAGAATTATTGGATATTCCTTCATTAATCTGTAAATGAAAACGAGGTTAGTTAGCTAGCTTACTCAACCAAATCGCATAAATTGCCATGGTGCAATAACATTATGGTTGATCTACAGGGAGAATAAAGGATTGAAAAATGAACTAACTCAAAAGACAAAAATGCACAGTTTCTAATAAGAGTTTATTTCAAATGTATCAATATCATGTCAGTTTATTCAAATTATTAAAGCCAATGTTATACTGCGCATTTAATCAAATTTGGGAAACGTTATTAAACAAAGCTTGAAACTAAACCAAATGGGCATGATTTGGTCACCAACATAAGTCCTGAATGCAAATAGCACAATTTAGGTATTTTTTAGGTATTAGTTTGAAGGAAAGCAAAATGATACCTGAGTAAAGAACTTTATATATGTGATGTTGTTTGTCCTATCTTATCTGTACAAATATATGAATGCTCATAGATATTTAGTGTATGTCCATCTCAACAGTACTAATTATCGTTCATATCCATTATCGTTCATAACAGGACGTTAATATGTTAACCTTCTTTCATGGAAATGTTTTTACTAAAACTTATTAAGATGGATGTTACTGTGGCGCTTGTAAATTATACAAGAGAAAACAAGAAATATAAACTTACCTGAGGCCTCTCTACAACTTGAAGGAAATAAATATCTTTAAGTTCATCAATGTATTTCTCAGCAGTAACATCAAGCGGCAAGGTTCCATGTCTGGATTCAATCATGTCAAGTGCAATCCATTGTTGAATAAGTTTTTTCTTATCAATGGCATATCCTTTAGGGAAGATTGAACAATATACAAAGCATAACCTTAGCTCATGGGGCATACTGTAGTATATTATCTTGAATGATGGAAATAATGGCAAAATTTTGTTTTTGGGGTAGTCTTCCTCTATCTTCCACATGTCTTCATCCTTTGCAGCTTTCCATATCTCACGCCTCTGTCTTTGAGCATTCACCACAGATCCAAGAAAGTTGGCTACCACTGGTATGCCTTTACATCTCCTAACAATTTCTTCTCCATATTCCCTGAAAAGTGGGTCATTATGACCTGTCATTACCCTTTGAGAGAATATACTTGAACAATCATCTTCTGACAAAACAGACAATTTGTATGGTGGCACAGTGGATATCAGCTCAGCTACTTTACTGCTGTGAGTGGTCACTATGATCTTGCTTTCTGTCTTTCTACCTGTAAGCAACATCTGCTTCAGCTCATTCACCTCTTCATCTTTGCCCCACAAGCTATCCAACACTATTAAGCAGCTATACCTATTAAGTATGTCTTGAACAGCATTCTTGATTGATTGCATCTGCATGCTTCCCTCAATCCTTTCTGTAGTTTGCAAAACTATATCTCTCCCAATTCTTTCAAGGTTGATATTGCCCATGGAAACATGAACCCATATCCTGAATTTGAATGTCTCTGCTCTTGTATCATTGAATATAAGTTGGGCAAGGCTTGTCTTCCCAAGACCCACTGGCCCAACTATGGAAATAATGGTAAGCTCTTTCTCATTTATCTGCATTAACATGCCCATAATACGTTCCAATTCATGATCCCTCCCAACAATTTGGATATCATTATTTCTGTATGAAGTTGTCTGCTTCTCATCAAAATTTACCACTGAGTTAATATGTGAGATGAAATGATATTGGGTAGGTAAATCCTTTCTTGTCTGCAACAACTCCCTCTTGGATTTCATCTTATAAACCATGCTGACTTTTGAAAGCATCGGATTGGATAAAGAGCAGAGCAATGATCCCTGAAAACTTACCACCACATTACTCTGTAAGTTTGCAATCACTGTGTGGGAAGCAAAACACAACGAAGAAGTCTTGGTGCAATTATTTAGAAACAGAGGCCCAAGGCTCAGCTGTATTAGAATTTGAAAATTTAGGTCATTTTATTATTTTTAGATTTAGACTGGTAATAAATGGTTATTGTCTACTACTATATTAGTGTAGTCCGCAGGTTATGACTCAAAACCCCGGAGAATCACATTGGAAACTCAACATAAACAAGTCACCTAAACATTGTTAGGCTATGCAACTGTTGCTATTCTTAAGCCAGGTCGCCAGGTCATAAACTTAGCGGATGATAGCTTGCCAAGGTTTACAACTTTGTCATCAAATTAGGAAGAGTCTGCAGGCCAAACTACCACAGCAGGTCAATAAGTGAGGAGAAAAACAAAACAACCAACAAAATTCCTGTAGCCAAATGGCAAATGAGCATCAAACCGCTGTAATTGTCGTCCTTGACTAATGGAAATCTACAAAATGGGCTAAAAATTTGACTTGTATAATTGATTATAAATTTCTTCTTAATTATATATAACACAAAGGGCCGTGTTATAAATGCAAATTAACTGGAGCTGTACAACTGAATTTCAGCCGTAGGTACTGTGTGGCATGCGTGGTTACTGGTGTAGCATTCTTTAAAAATGTACCAAATAGTACTATATTCCCAATCACAATGTTGAGCAGTATAGCAAATAATTCTGTAAATCTAACTTCAGGACATTCTCTAAATAATAAGTCAAACTACAGAACTGCATTAGTGTTGATTGCAACCCCAAGTGTCCCTATCGATGGTTCGGTGGCAAGTATCAATCAATGTACTGGTGTATGCATTTAGATCCCAAAATCAAATGCGAATAATGAAGAGTCGTCTACTTCTTTTTTTGAGGGAAAAAGGGTCTACTTCTCAAAAGGATAACTCTATCTTCTTTACCCATAGAAGTATTTCATTGCATTTAGTCGGAATTACAGCAGAAATTGCCTACATAGTTAGGAAGAAAACGAAAAGAGGGGAAGTCGTTTTACCTTCTGAGCGTAGCTGCTTCCCTCATATTGCTCCTTGGACGAGTAGTACCCATCAACGATGTCTTCGATGTCGTAAGCCAGGCACTTGATCTGGCCGAGCCAGTGCCGCAGGTTCGCCCTCTCGCTCCCAAATGAGTTGTTCTCCGCGTTCTTCAGCAGGCCTTCCAGGTACTGCAGGGTGTCCTTGATGCTCTCGAGGTCGTCGCTGAAGCTGCAGCACAGCTTCACCTCGCCCTGCGCCGCGCCGATGACCTCGTTGATCTTCCGGGCGACCTGGTTCACCGCCGCGGCCACGAGCATCTCGGGGCCAACCATGGCTGGACCTGGCCCCGTTGGCCGTGGGCAGAGAGGAGGACAGTATATGAGAAAGTGATGAATGAGGAGCAAGAGCGGAGTTGCTGGAAATGTGGAAGACAGCTGGGATGGGGCTAACAGTGATTGGCTTCTTGACTTTGACTTATCCAAGTCTTCGTGTCCACTTTTGTTTCATTATAAAAAAACTTAATTTCTTTTTTTTTGCAAAATGAAATGTATGGTATAGAAATGTGCTATCTTTAATCCTATAGTTTAACTATTAATACCTCTTTAGAACAGCTATATACCCTATACTTGTAATCCAACTCTAGTAAGATTCACTCCCCTCTCCTTTATCTCTAGCAAGATTGAGCTCTTCTCCAAGGTTGGTTGGTTTATGGATTTGGCCGGCATGTTTGATTTATAGTAAGCCAAATTTTGCCCATGCTTTGAAAATTTCCATTTGACTGACAGCTAATTTTGGCAATGCAAAAAAGCTGCTCCTCTCCGGGTTCGCTGCCCCAGTTCGTCATAGCATCGGCAGTTCATTAATGTATAAATATAAATCTTTGTTTCTTTAGATTTATTTTGAAACCACATACATGCCGAACGTGTATTTTACTAGTATAGTTTTAAAGATAAATATAGCGATACTGTTCTTAAAATTCATTTAAAATACTAAGGTGATATTATCATTCGAAGTTTAAATGTGTGTGACTGCAATGTAACTAAAATAAAAATGGTTATTTGTGATCGCAAGGAGTACTGCATTTTTTATAGCAAAGCTGCTTCAATTCCACTTGGCGCAGTTGTCGCTTGTCCATGTGCCCTGGTGCTCACGGCGGTGGTAGGTAAGGTGTCGTGCTCACGGCGGTGGTAGGTAAGGTGCCGTTCTCACGGCGTGCGTAGAAGGATACAAATGAAGCAGTCTTCGTCTTCGTCTTCGTCTTCGTCTTTATTCGTGTGGCCTCCAACCAAGCATCAGAATCACCGTCCTCTCCATCAAAAGGAAAAACGCCATCCCCTCCAGGCCTAGAAAGAAAAACAACTCGAGACCGTCATGCCTTATGGCCACCGCTGGTGCCGTCGTTGACCGACTCCTGCGCCGGCTGGCCTCGAGCGATGCTCGCCGTTTGGAGCTGCCATCAAGCAAATTTGATGACGTGGCTCATGTGGGCCGCACTATGTCGAGGTTGCAAGATGTGCTGGGAAGCCTGGAGAGGCTGTATTTCAAGATGCCTGCGGAGGCGCAGGATTGGATGAGGGACATCAAGCAGATCGCCTATGATATGGAAGATCTCCTGGATGAGTTCGAAGACCCTTGTGGCATCGTCAGATCTCCCAAGAGCGGATCCTGGATAGCAAGGGTATGATAAACTCATTTTCAGAAGAAATCGAGATGCTACTTTCACTAGGAATTAATTCTGCATAACTTTTTAAGTGAGAGCGTAGCATATTAGTATTATTCAGTCTTCTATATTGTTTTCCCTTTATTGCAACGAAGCAGTCTTTTCCAAAAATAACTTTGTTGGAGATCGATTTTCATAATAGACTTCTGTTGATGCTAAAACATCCTTCTATGCCTATGCATGATCAATGATGAGCTATTGCAACTCTGACACCACATTTCTCTTAGTATATCTATATCATAATTTTAGAACTTCTGTTAGAATTTATGATAATAAGTAGCAGAAAATGGATCTCTCTGTGCGACAGTTTCACTGTAAATTTTCCAGGCAAAATCATTGTGTTCAGCAATTCCCTTTTTGATGCATCATAGTGGAGAACAAATGATGAAGGTGCTCAGAAGGAAGTTAGATCTATCGGTGAAAGATTCTGTCATGTACAGTTTAATGCAGCCCTGTTTATGCGATCACAAGCCATCTAGCAAGGAGCCAGTGTTTGACGGAACTGCCACTATCGGAAGGGATAATGACAAAGAAATTATAAAAACTTTGCTCTTGAAGAATGATGGAGATAATCTAACCATCATTCCTATTGTTGGCCTTGCGGGTTTGGGCAAGACGACTCTAGCAAGATTAATTTTTTATGACCAGGCTGGAGAAGGGTGGAATTTTGATCTACGTATCTGGATCGATTTGAGCAGGAGGAAGTTTGATCTTAACGAAATTGCTAGTGGTATAATCTCACGTGTTAACCAAACAGAAGAAATTATCATTTCGGAAGTTACCGCAAATGATCAAACTCGAAACAATCTTCACTCTATAAAGAAACACCTCCGAGAGTTTCTTCATGACAAGCGCTGTTTGATTGTGTTGGATGGCTTGTTTAGCACAGATGAAAACCAACTAGCCGAGTTAAAGGATATGTTAGGGGGTAAAAGGATGTGCATCAAGATCATCGTGACCACTTCCTGTGAAACAACTGCAGAGTTATTGCACACTATTCCACCATATAAGCTGGGTCCTTTATCTGAAGCTGATTGCTGGAAAATATTTTCTCAAAGTGCATTTGATAATGGAGATGGAAACACAAATCTCATTGAAATTGGAAAGCAAATTGTGAAGGAGTGTGAAGGCTTACCAGCAGTAGCATATTCTCTTGGTTCATTGGTGCGTAACAAGGATGAGGGTGCCTGGTTATGGGCAAGTGGCAAGGAAATATGGGAATTAGGAAGCACATTTTCCGATCGGGTTGAAGTGCTCGCACCATTCGGCGAAATGTATTATGATATGCCATCGGCATTGAAGTTATGCTTTTCTTACTTGTCCATCTTCCCTAGAGGATCTATAATTGATAAGGAGAAACTTATCCAGCAGTGGGTGGCACTAGACATGGTTGGGTCCAAACATGGGACGCTACCTACTAATGTTCAGGGAGAGATGTACATTGAGGAACTTTTATCCATATATTTCCTGCAAATTCAAGATATGCCATCTGTAAGTTACCCAAATTAAATTTGCCAACATAATATTAAATATTTTCTTCTGCTAATTACTGTTTATTATACATTTATTGAAGGAACTGCACAAACTACCGGCCATTAATTGTAACACCAAACTAAAAGTATAGTGCATTTTATCACAAAGAGCCACAAGTTGTATTGTCCTGGTGGTAGCAAGAAGTGAAAGAAGGAAGCAAGAACAATATTAACTTATGAAGTTACTCAAATGCTCGTAGTTTGTGCAATTTGCTCTCATAATAAGTAACCTTTTGTGTGTGGTTGTGTTTTTACTCTTTCTTTGACTTTACTTCCTTGAACTAGAGTGAAGAAATGATGGCAGCAATATACTCCTCAGAATATTAGAAGTATAAATTTTAAATCAAATGATGAATCCATGTCAAGAGTTTACCTGCATGCGTAAGCAAAAGTATGTTAGTTTTCATCATGATTGTGCTCCTAGTACAATCACCTTGGTTTAAAAGGACTAACACATTATTAAATTGCTTAACTTACAGGTCATTTTCAGTGTTGGTCTTGATTGCGCACGTGGTGTTTTGGCTGAACATTTTGAATAAGCAAAAAGTGATGTGCTCTAAGAATATATTTCTTTTAAAGATGGAAATTATTAAGTAGATGATCTAAAGTCCTCTGCAACATGTGTAACTATGAGGAAATCACATTATTTAGCTCCATTTATTTGCATTACAATTTACAAGTGATTGGAACATGCAAATTCTAGAGTTTCCATTGTCTGTTATGCTAAACTCATGGGAATTTATTTATAAAATACTTTTCTTTATTTGCAATTGTACCTTTTCTTATGCACGTTTCAGTGTTTGTTGGCAAACAAGATCTTGTGAACTTTGTTTTTTCAGCAGGAAGAAACTTTGTGTTGGTCTGTAAGCTAATCTAATTGAGGCTCATAAAAGAGTGGGAAATTTTTGCAGCAACTAGGGCACTAATCATCTGCGGCATGCACGTCAAATATTGGTGCAATATGTGCCGGATCCTGTTTAGCTTGCCTTAGTTGCAACCACACATACAAAAAGAAAGGGTTTAATTTCCCCGTCAATACGGCTCTGAAGGATGGGTTTGTTTATTTTAAAACAGAAGTCTCTCATATTAAACAGTCAATAGTTAATCCAGATTAAACAGGCAGTTTATTTTAGCATACTAGCGATTAATATTCTGTTTTGTATGTTTGTCAGGCTTCTCGAAGTACTATGGCACTCCAAGTGCACAGCATGGTGCATGCATTTGCAAAATATGTTGCTGGTAATGATCTCATAATTTTGGATGGTGGCAACCTGTCAATTAGCCCTTCAGCTGAAAAGATCAGTTACAACTATGTGCTTGCGATGAATGACACTGGACAAACAACATCCCTGAAAGAGTTGCTCACCAAGGCAAGAGCAGTATCATTCAAAAACAGTTCGGCATCGAAGCTTCGTGCAGATGCGTTCTCGAAACTGAACCACTTACGTGTCTTAGATCTTGCCAGTTGTCATATTGTGGAACTGCCAGGTTCCATTTGCTATTTGAAACACCTGAGGTACCTCGATTGCTCTGGATCGAAGATCCGTGCAGTACTGGATCAGATGAGTAGTTTACAAAAACTTGAGGTCCTGGATCTCTCAGAGTCATCTCTTGAGGAGTTACCCGCATTTGTTGGTTCTTATCAGAAGTTAACATATCTGAACCTACAAGGATGTGACAAACTTCAAAACTTGCCTCCAACACTTGGTGATCTCAAAAGACTACAATATCTTAACCTTTCACACTGTCCTGGAGTTAGTAATAAAGTACTAGAATATCTTTGTGGACTCCATAAACTTCGAACCTTGGATCTGTCAGGTTTCACTGAGCTTCAACAGTTTCCTCATTTATTTGCTGACCTAACAAACTTAGAGGATCTAAACCTGTCAGGTTGTTCTAGACTGGAGATTCTACCAGAATCTTTCGGCAAACTTGTTTCTCTTCGGTTCTTGAACTTATCAGGTTGCTCTGAGCTTCATCAGTTGCCAGAGTCTATTATAGGTCTTGTAAATTTGCAGTATCTGAACCTGGCACAGGTTCTCCTTGAGCTGCCCAACTATCTTAGCAAGCTGGAGAGGCTCCACACGTTGGACATCACTGGATATCGTTTACCAGTGTCATCAGACGCAGCTGCAGCATTTTCAAGCATTATACAGAATATGCCTAATCTTAAATTGCTCTTGACTGACGATTCTAATATTGAAAATTACACATCCCAGCACATTCAGTGGTCCACAAATCTTGGCAAGCAGTCCTTTCAAATCAGAAACATAGTAAAAACAGGAGAATCTCTTTATGCTCCAGAGGGGGCAAATCTGATGCCAATGCAAACCTTCCTATACCCGACGAATCTCCAGGAGGTGAATCTGCATGAAGAAATAAATGAGGGTACACAGGATGTGTATGCTGATGATTCCATCAATGATAGTAAGGTTCGCTTTATTTCTTTCCAAAAACTCATGCTATAAGTTTTTCTTGTTTATTCGTACAAACTCTTTCACAATTTGCCCCTCTATCTCTACCACTGATATTGTGGCTGGTTGATGGGTGTTATCACCCTCAATTAATACTCTCTAAAGCTTCCCTCAGTTCAAACATGCATGAGGAACAATAGAAAAGGTGGAAGTAGGCTAAAGTTATCTAAGGACATTCTCAGCAGGACTGTGGGAATTTCATTATCATTAAACAAGTTGGCATATCAACAAAACTGGTGAAATGATAAAGAAGTTAGTTAGCAATATGTGTTTGGTTGTAAGGTGAGGTGGGATGACCCCATCTCAGTTTTTAGGGATGTAGTCGTCATACCTTGTGTTTGATCGAGAATGATAGCTGCTCGATTTCCCTTTCTTTCCTTTTTTTCCCAGCCTTATCTTCTCCACTGCATCCTCCTCACCTTCCGCCCGAGCGGCTCGCCGGCCCGCTTCACCACCCCCCCCACCCCACCCCCCTCCGCCGGTCTCCGCCAGCCATGGCTCCCCTCAGCCCGGCGGCTCGCCGATCTGCGGGACAGCTGCTCCCCTACCCTCCGCCCACGGCTCGCCGGCCCACTCCCCTCCGCCCGCGGCTCGCCGAGCTATGCCAACCGCCGCTCCCCTCCCCTCCGTCACAGCTCGCGATGGAGGGAGAAGGCGCGTGACAGGGACGAAGTGGTACGCCCCCATCGGTTCATTCTGGAGGGGATGGGTGCATCCAGCAACTAGAGGGTGTATTCCCTTATAGGCATGGACCTGCCTCATGTTCCAAAAACCAAACGTAGGATGAAGTGGGATTGCTCCATCCCATCCCGCTCTGTCACAACCAAACATATGCTTTCATCTAGATTAAATCATGTGTATACTGTTTCCAACATATTGGAAATCGAATGAAACTACTTTGAGAGCATTTCATCTCATCCCCACATGTCGGAAACCGAGTGAAACTCCACTAAGAATGTTGCAATTCACAACACCATGCAATGCTTAAAAGCTATGGTAAGCATATGAAACCGTGAAACAAAATCTTTGCATCGTAGAGATTTATTTCATTCATAGACTCATCCCATTCTAGGTAATGTGACATCTAGAAATAGGAACTGGCCACTGAGAATGGCCTAAAAACTGCAAAACATTAACTGTTTTGTAAAAAAGGCTAAAACAATACCTATTTCTTAATAGATATACAACTTGGGCTCGATATTTATGATTAGAAATCATATTCATACTATTGTCCACTGTCATAGACACAAACACCAAAACAATTAATTGTCTGGCCTATGAATCAATAAATACGATAGTAACGATGCATTGTATGACCTTTTTTCATATCTATCTAATACTACTCTTCTAGGGAAATGAAAATCTTGGATATAACACCATCATATATTAAGCCTTCGGAGTTGAGATAATGTAAAGGTTAGAATTGATACAGCTTACGGTAGATGATACATGATAGTACATATTTATTTTTATATAAATGCTTTTATTCTTGGTGCTGTAATTTTAAATGTGTCAACCCAACGATCTATAGATGTATTTCATATCCACATGAATACCACATGCTTGACAAAAAAAAAAGCAATGTACTGTGATTTAGGTGGTCACAACAAATCTTATTTCAAGATGATCGATACTGAAATGAGAAGGATCAAAACTCTTTCCCAACAGATAAATTTTCTCAAGACTAGTAGTTGTGTGGAAATCATTCATGTACATTCCTAACAATATGACTTTTCCAGGAGATCATTGAGGTTGAGGATTCATTTGCATCTTCAGGTGGACATGCTTCTTTTTGCCCCGACTCCTCAGCTGGTACTTGTTCTAATTTTGCTCATACATTTCTGTGCATATACTCTATTTTATATTGGTTTTAGATGATAAATGTAATACCCTTTAAACAATCAAGCTGACTACATAGCATAAAAGATATTGATAAAAATCTGATAAGAATTTTTTCTGTGGGCCCACCAAGATTTTAGGGTAATTGGTAATTTCAGAATTTTTCATATACACTTTGGGAATTTGTTTCGATTTTTGTTGGGTAAAACCAAGAAGTAATCAACTCAAGCGTTGCATGATTCAAATCCATCACAACCACGCCCATAGTCTGATGGCTGATGCCTTCCCACTAGCGCAGATTTCCATTTTTATGGTTATGATTGTGAATATTCTTACTTTTTAGCTTTACAATACAAAATTTGTGAAATATTTGACATTTTACATGCACTTTGGTAATCAGTGAGAAGATAATCTTTATTTGATTTAGTTCAGTTACATTTTGGTCAATTGGCTCCTAGAATGTAATGCCATGCATCCAAAATCTGCTTAGGAGCTCTCCCACGTGGAACATGCGTGCATAAACCAACTTACACGAGGTGAAAACGAAAGTGTAAAAGATGTACTATTTGTATTTAGACACGTTCCATGTGGAAGCTGTAAGCAAGTTTTGAATATGCGTATTTATCGCCAGCCTGGCAGCTTTACAAGGGACATGCCGGGGTTTGATTGATAATTATGCCTCATAAAATCATGATTTGGCATGGGATTCCTACTCTGTTTCTCTGGACTGGATATGCAGATTCACAAAGAAAGATTTAGCTTAAAACAATACCATGTGCATTGACATTGCAACTCATGTTGAGAATGTTGGGTTTATTTTAATAAAAAATATATACTTTGGGCTTCCTGACTTTGTAGTTTGTACATATTTAAAAAGACTATCTCTGCTATTACTTGTCCTATTGGATGCTTTTTCATGCGTAAAGAATGGGTCTTTCATTTTCAAGTGTATTAGAGCAAGGTTACTAATAAATGCTAGTATACATCGAACTTTGTCTGATTTCCTATTGATATTAGTTATCGTGTGATATTAAAATCAGATAGATTGGAAAGTTCAAATATTGATGCTAGTTTTTAGCTAATCTCTGCATTTCTTTTCAATGTTATTAACTATCCTGTGAAAGTTTAATTTAATTTCTAAGCTAATATGAAAATTCACACTCATGTGACATTTGAGCTTTTGCATGTACTTTATGTTATGGAAATCAAATAAAGTAATAGGAGCAGCTACTTAATCCGGCTAAAACATGATGGGAAAGTATCCGTAAATTAACGGTCTTGGGATACTGTTTAGGGGAAAGCTCCAAGCTCGCAGGTTGGAATGCGATTTTCAATCCACGCACCTCCAGTAGCCATGGTCCTGCAGTATCCACGCTACTCTACCCACGGAGTAAGGATGAGATTCTGGAGTCGGTGAATGTTAAGGCCTTCACTTTTAATGAGCTGAAGATGGCCACGAGAAACTTCAGCCCACAAACTATGCTAGGTGAGGGTAGTTTAGGGGCGACATATAAGGGGTGGATTGATGAGACTACGCTTGCCCCAGCTAAAGAAGGCACAGGGATGGTCGTTGCTGTCAAGAAGCTCAATGAGAATGCTTATTACATGGATCATCAAGAGTGGCTGGTTAGTAGCATTGATTTATTTATAAAGTTCTTCAAGGTTTATGTCAGATTCGCATTGTTTGACATGCTATATTCGATCGTCTGATTCCACAGGCTAAAGTTAAGTACATTGCACAGCTGTCACATCCACGCCTTGTAAAGATCATCGGGTACTGCCTTGAAGACGAACAACGTCTACTCGTCTATGAATTCATGTCCTGTGGGAGTTTGGACGATCATCTATTCAGGAGTAAGCCTATGAACTTTGGTCCCATGCTACTGAAATTCATTGCATATTTAAACAAGTCAAATATCATACAGAAACCACAAAATCAAAAGAAATGTAAAAAAACCTTTTGGTTTTTTGGCAATAAACTGACATGAAAAGTGCTGAAAAGCTTTTTTTAACAGTCAACACAGTTTAAATTTAATCTTGAACTTTTCCTTTTTTCTAAAAGATCACGACACTTGAATCCAAAGGAAGATGAAACGGGGGGAGGGGGGGGGGTGCAGATGAGCTTGCAGCTCGGTCTGAGAGCTGGGAGCCAGCTGGCCGGGGCTTGAACCCCGGTCCTGGCATGCCTTCAAGCAAAGGCTGGGACTTCGGTCCTTTCTCAAACAAGGGGAGAGAAGAAGTCGGTGCAAACTTTCTATTTTGTCTCTTTTAGCATTAAAATTAAAGTCAAGATTGAAATGTGCTTCTGTAGACTGTCTATAGTTTTGTCTAGAACATTTGTTACCAAACTTGAAGTGTTTTTGAAGTTTCACTAGATATCGGATATCACTCTTGTAGTGTAGCGGTAAGCTCTCTAGTTAAGGAGACAATGACTAGGGTTCAATTCCTATTGATAAAAACAAGACCTTGTTGTGGCAAACAAAAAATAGTGGCATAGCGGCTGGTAGCACCTATGGTTAGTTTGGGTCCCCCTACCAGGGGTAGTTGTGGTTGCGAGTCCAGTTGGTCATGGTTGACCTAGGTTACGTTGCAAGCTTATAGGGTGAAACCAAGGTTCAGGAATTTACTTGACCAGCTTGGTTAAGGTTATGTATCACATTCTAGAAGATTACTACACTATGCTAAGAAAAACGCACATGATTAAAAAGACTGCAATGAAGGAGATAAAAATAGAACATGCGAAAGCAACATAAACGATCTAACTTAAATAATAAGACAAGATTTCACTTAAGGGAAAAGAAACATCTTACAAAGTAGAACCACACAAAAGTTCATTAAGCAAAAGCAAACTCCACCTCCACAAATTTTTCACTACTACATAAAATGTTTCTAGGACAGGTAAAACATCATTTGTAGGGGCTGGCGTGAAACCCGTCCCTACTTCTTGCACCTACAAATGCTGTTTACAGGGGCGGGTTAGGGTATGACCTGCCCCTGAGAATATTGTGCCCGCCAAAAAATTCACTGATTTGAATGTTAATTTCCGGATCGAATTTAAATTTAGATACACCAAGCTATATCTTTGAGATTTTCACACTCTTTAATCATTATATTGAAATGTGCTTGGTATATATATTTTTTCCTTTTCTATAAGTCATAATTATCTTATGGTACAAGTTTCATCAAAAAAACCTTTTTTATATGCTTTGCTATATTTTTATGAGTTGAACGAGTTTTCGGAATAAATTTTAAAATCATTTGTTGGGGCGGGTGGGGGTGTTACCCGCCCTTGAAAATGGGGATCATTTTCAGTGGCAGGTGACGTCCCCACCCGCCCCTAAAAGTTCATTTCCAGGTGCGGGTGACACCATCACCTATCCCTGAAAAAGGTGTTTTCAGGAGCGGGTCAATTGCTACAGTAACCTGTTCTTTTGTGTGAACCCGCCCCTAAAAAAAATAGGGCATTTCTATAAATCACTTTTGTAGTAGTGTTTGTTAGGCTAATCACAATGGGGAGTTTCATATCACTGTTTCCAAGAATGCCAAGTCAGCTTGGGGGATGAATGAAACACTATGTCACAATGGAGAGTTTCATTTCACTGTTTCCAAAGCTAACCAGTGTAAATAAATGCTAGTTGATCTATTGGTCGTTTCACACCATTTCCCATGAAACAGGATCCCCATGAAACAACGGCGGTCACAGTGGTTGTTTCACGCTATTTCCAACGTCTTGGAAACGAGTGAGCAGAGTGTCATGGGGATGAAACTGGTTCCTTCTATTCCCTCATTAAATCAGTGCCACATCATCAAAAATGTTGATGTGTCATGGTAATTAATGCCGTGAAACTCACCATGAAACCCCCATTGTGATTAGCCTTACAACTTATCTAAGGATGCACCCTATAAACTCAAGAACCGAACGGAGAGAGAAAAGCATTCAAAGTGTATGGTCAAACATTCTAGGATCCTACGCATCCCCACATAAAGAAAATGTATTTTGACCATCACGCATCATGGGTGTTACTTGTTCCTTCCCAGTCAGTTGTAATACCACAAAGGGCAGTCCTTCCCCGCCAGCCAAGTTTTTTTTTATATATTTATATCGGACATGAACTATTCTAATATACTTCAATGCGCAGGTCGTTTTGAGACGCTTCCTTGGAACACCCGGATGAAAATTGCCCTTGGAACGGCAGAGGGGCTCAAATTTCTCCACAGTCAGGATGCTGAAATCATTCTCCCTGACTTCAAGGCCACTAATGTCCTTCTGGACGCGGTAGTATGCAGTCTTCCATATTTTTGCCCCTTTGGACTGACCAAATAATAAAATTGTTTGAACTGATAGTTGGATCGTTTCATCAGAATTATGATGCCAAGATTTCTCATTTTGGGCTGGTGAAGCATGGGTGGATCAGAGACGAGAGCCATGTCTCCAAGAGAGCTGTGAGTAGGTACACCCTCCCGGAATATGTTACGACAGGTACTATGTATTCTACTTCCTTCCTAGCTCAGTCTTCGTAGGCTCGTATCTAGGCTTACTATATTGAGGCTTGCAAAATAAACACACTACGGTTTCTTGCTAGAACTTATTCGTTCCGCATAACGTGTGTCAGCTTAATTTCAGAATTAATTGAGATAACACACTAAGACCAGTTTAATAGAGTTTCATGGAGAGTTTTATGGCATGAAATTCTATGCCACATCATCAATTTTGCTATCATGGTGAGGAGAGAGAAGGAGGGAGTTTTATGGGATGTGAGAGGAGTTTTATCACCATGAAACTATGCACCGAGACTGGTCTAAGCTACTCGGAAAATAAAAGATAGAGCAACTCTAGCAAACCCTCTCTCTATCTCAAATTTAGAGGGTTAAACTAAGAAGATGCACTCCAGCAGATCCTCTACTATAGACCCTCTATTTTAGGAAGGTCTCCAAATTTCCTCCTCCAGCATCCATTCCTATAAGGCTTTAAAGCGCTCTTTATTATAAATTAAAATTGAGAGCTATTGCTGGAGTTGAAGCAAATTTAGAAGCCTTTTGAGAAATTGAGGCAACTCCTATTTAGCATTTAGAGAGGTTATTATTGGAGTTGCTCCTACTAAGCCCGAAGCATCTTGGATTTAGTTTGTTCATTTAATCTGATTTTCTTTCACATTGTGAAGGTCATGTTACCGCCAAGAGCGACGTCTTCAGTTTTGGAGTTGTACTCCTAGAATTGCTGTCAGGAAAACGTGCATGGAACACTAACCGGCTGTTACATCAAATGAACCTAGTAAATTGGGCCAGGCCATACCTTGAAAAAAGGAAGCCCCGGATCAGGAGCATCGTGGATTCTAGTCTGGGGGTGCATTATTCGCTTCCCGGGGCCGAGAAGGCTGCAAAACTAGCATCCCGATGCCTCTCTGTTGATCCCATGCAAAGGCCTTCCATGGAGCAGGTGGTCGAGGTCCTAGAACAGCTACAGGATGCCAAGAACACCGAGAAGAAGACATCCCTCAGTTATGGTTCGAAAGGAAAGACAAGGGGGGAACCCGCATCGGCCAGCAAGAACAAGGGAATTTCCCGGTGGTTAAAAGGCAGCTCGGCTCAAACAACCAGGCATGTTCATACATAAATTCAAATGTTCGTACATGCAGGCAAAGGCAATCAAACTGACTGCCGGCAAAGCATAAATTCAAGCAATTCTACGAGACATTTACTTTTGGGGGTGCACATAATGGTCGGCTCACCATCCAATTTAGAATCTGATGATTGCACTGAAGAACAGGGTTTTCATGTGACGAGCCTTCCAGTAGGACAGGCTCAATCGATCTCAACACTAATGCCAACGAAGCAAGCAAGAGATGAACAGAAAACGGTTCTGCGATCGATGCCCGGCGTATGAATCCAATACGCACAGCATATCATATTCCACTGTGAGCTAACCAGCTATGGGGCTGGCCGATAACAAAAACTACTGAATTCTTCTGAAGAAGCTAAGCATCGATACAGAGCTTTATGCCAACCCTGTCCCAGCTCATCCTGCTCGGCGTGCTGCTGGCGCACGCACTGATGGCCTACACCGCGGTGAAGGCGGCGGCAACCCCATCCGAGCAGGCGACGTGGTTCTGTTCAAGCCGGCTCACGGCGACGTCCCGGTCGTCCACCGCGTCATCGAGGTCCGCGAGCGCCAGGACGGCGGCGGCGGCGTCGACATCCTGACGAAAGGGGACAACAATGGCGTCGATGATTCTGAGTTCTTGTACCGCGGGTCGTGGCTGCACCGTCACCATGTCATGGCGAAGGCGGTCGGGTACTTGCCTAACGCTGGCTGGCCGAGCGTTGCCATTGACGAGAAGCCAGTAGTTCGCAAAGTCGTCGTTGGAGTTCTGGGACTGGGAGTGCTAGTTACTGCACTTCTTTAACTGATGCTGACGGAAGTGACCTGATGATTCTGCAACTCAACAATGATCCGGTTGTGGCCACTTGAAATTGTATTTATTCTAGAATATATAACGTGTGTAAATTTCAAGCGGGGAAAAGAAATCATGTGCTGATTAGGGTTTGTAGATTGATTGGATGACCTTGTAAACTATATACTTCCTCCATCCCATTTTGATTTTTCTAAATATATATATCTTTTAGGCCAACGAGGCTAAAGAGTCATGACTAAGATATCTAAAGTTCTAGGCCAATCACTTAAAGTATGAGATATTTAGATTGTAGGATAGAAACTTCATAAAATGCATTGAATGTTTGAAATATAAGCAGTAGTACTGAAGGGAGCACGAATCCTATAATCACCATAATTGTAGTTGATGAAGCATAGAAACATACTCCCCTAATATAACCATGTCATCGATTATTCCTTTGACAGTGTGACATTAATGTTGTTAACACTTGCTTTCACCTATGCATTATACCAATATAATAGAATTACTAGTTGAAAAAACGGTTCCCAAAAAGATTAGTGGAGTTCCCCATGTGTTGCCATGAGAATTTACTAACATCCCAAAAAATGAATGGTAAGAGGTAGATTGTATGATTAACTGATGGAAACAAAATCACAAGAAGAATCATGTGGTTCATAGATTGAAGAATTCAAAGGTAGGAATGAATGTTTCTCATGAATAGTAAGAAAAACCAAATAGCCGTGAATAGAGAAAAATGTAGCAATAAGGTAGTATTTGAATATACTGAATACTTGCATTTTGAATGACTCTACAACAATGTGATTTGTTCAAAACCATCAGGTGGTTAAGTAAAGATTATGAACATATTTGATTTAGAGCATGTATGGATTCGCCAAAAAGGATTGTCACTTCCAAAAATTTATTGCAAAACCTAAAGCACACAAGGTTAGGGGTTGAAAATACAGCGCTGATAGAGTGGACTCTTTTGAAACTAATGTCGGCCTTCGATGAACTTTCATTGGACCTTCAACAAAGGAATTAGATTTCTTTTGTGTTTGATAGTATACGAGGATGAACTTGGTTTTTGAAGGTTAGGAGAGGGAGGATGAGAACAAAAAAAAAGATAGAGATAACTTCCCATTAGACTTCACCATGCGAGGAGTCGAATGACCGGGAAGGATATAAAGCTTCATATGGAAATCCCAAAATTATTGACCAAAGATTGTCTCTTGGAAAGTTTAGAGGAAGGAGGCATGTTCTACGTGACTTTGAACGAAGAAACAAAATTGTATACATTTACCTTTTTGATCATTTTGTACATCATATTGTTTGAATTTATTAGATGAGTGAGGGTAATGTGATCATGTAAAAAGTCCCTTGTATCTCCCTATAAATTGGGATGGAACCCTAGTGCACAAAGGGCGATTTTTGGAGTAAATGTTATTGGTTTTATTATGGAGTTGAATAATTGTTATTTTATTCCTAGTTTGAGTCGAAACATTATATCTTCTTCATGTTTGATGATGGATGGTTATTCGTTTGCAAGTGAAAATATAATGATTGTATGATCTCTAAGAATGATATGCTTGTGGCTTCTGCGCCTATTAAGAATGGGTTGTTTGTTTTAAATCTTGATGATTCACCTATCTTTAACGTAAGTGTTAAAAGGCTTCGGCCTAATAATTTGAGTCCTACCTATATGTGGCATTGTCGTTTGGGTTATATAAATGAGAAGCGCATGAAGAAGCTCCATTCGGATGGGCTTTTAACTTCGTTTGATTTTGAATCATAGGAGACATGCGAAGCTTGTTTGCTAGGCAAGATGACCAAGACACCATTCACAAGTTTTCCAGAGAGAGCATCGGACTTGCTGGAACTCATATATACTGATGTGTGCGGACCAATGAGCACGACGGCTAGAGGAGGATTCCAATACTTCATAACTTTCACTGATGATTTGAGTAGATATAGCTATATCTATTTGATGAAGCATAAGTCTGAAATCTTTGAAAAGTTCAAGAATTTCAGAATGAGGTTGAAAATCAACGTGGCAAGAAAATTAAGGCCTTGCGATCTGATCGAGGAGGCGAGTATTTGAGTTATGAGTTTAGCAATCATCTAAAGAGTTGTGGAATTGTTCCACAACTCACGCCGCCTGGAACACCTCAGAGAAATGGTGTGTTTGAGCGATATAATCAAACTTTTTTGGACATGGTTCGGTCGATGATGAGCCAGTCGGACCTACCGCCATCGTTTTGGGGTTACGCTCTAGAAACAGCAACTTTCACGCTAAACAGGTTACCGTCTAAATCCGTAGTTAAGACACCATATGAGATATGGACTGGGAAGACTCCCAGTTTGTCTTTTCTGAAAATTTGGGGACATGAAGTTTTTGTCAAGCTACTTCAGTCGGATAAGCTAACTCCCAAATCGGATAAGAGCATATTTGTGGGATATCCAAAGAAAATTTTAGGGTATTACTTCTACAACCGATCAGAGGGCAAAGTGTTTGTTGCTCAGAATGGTGTTTTCTTAGAGAAAGAGTTTCTCAAGAAGGAGAAAAGTGAACAAAAGGTGTATCTTGAAGAGGTTCAAGATGAGCCAATCAGGCAAGATTCAACAAGTGATGCTAATGTAGTAGAACAAGTTGAGATACCCGTGGCAAGAGAAGCACCACCGCAGCCACGAAGGTCGGCAAGGTTCTGCGCAGCGCGTGAGATATTATTGTTGGGCAGTGATGAGCCTGCGACATATGCAGAAGCGATGATGGACCCAGATTCCGAGAAATGGCAAAGTGCTATGAGATCCGAGATATACTCCATGGAAGACAATCAAGTTTGGAACTTGGTTGACCCGCCTAATGGTGTTAAAGCCATAGAGTGCAAATGGATCTATAAGAAGAAGAAAAATATGAATGGAAATGTTCACATCTATAAGGCTCGACTTGTCGCAAAAGGGTTTAGACAAGTTCAAGGAGTTGACTACGACGAGACATTCTCTCCTGTAGCGATGTTTAAATTTACTCGGATCATTCTAGCAATAGCCACGTATTTCGATTATGAGATATGGCGGATGGATGTCAAAATAGCTTTCCTGAACGGAAACCTGGATGAGGACGTATATATGATATAGCCCGAAGGTTTTGTCAATCCGACCAATGCTGGAAAGGTATGCAAACTTCAGAAATCCACTTATGGGTTGAAACAAGCATCTCGGAGTTGGAATATTCGTTTTGATGAAGTAGTCAAAGGGTTTGGTTTTCTTCAGAATGAAGAATAAGTTTGTGTTTACAAGAAGAAAAGTGGGAGCTCTGTTGCATTTCTGATCCTGTATATAGATGACATATTGCTGATTGAGAATGATATTCCTATGCTGGAATCCGTAAACACTTCACTGACAAATAGTTTTTCTATGAAGAACTTAGGGGAAGGCGCATACATTCTAGGCTTAAGAATCTATAGAGATAGATCAAGAAGGCTTATTGGATTAAGCCAAGATATTTACATTGACAAGGTGTTGAAACATTTCAGCATGGAACAATCAAAGAAAGGGTTCTTGCCTATGTCACACGGTATACATCTCAGCAAGACTCAGTGTCCTTCGACGACTGATGAGCTGGATCGCATGAGTAAGGTTGCATACGCTTCGGCAATTGGATCTATCATGTACGCGATGATAAGTACATGCCCAGATGTCTCATTTGCTCTAAGTGCTACGAGCAGGTACCAGTTTGATCCAGGTGAAAGTCACTGGACAACGGTGAAAAACATTCTTAAGTACTTCAGAAGGACTAAAGATGTGTTCCTAGTCTATAGAGGTGAGGAGGACCTCACTATAACGGGTTACACTGATGCTAGCTTCTAAATCGATAAAGATGATTCAAAGTCGCAATCAGGATTTGTGTTCACGTTGAATGGTGGTGCTATAAGTTAGAAAAGTTCCAGTCAGGATACTGTGGCTGATTCTGCAATGGAAGCCGAGCACATTGCAGCTTCGAAAGCTGCAAAGGAAGGTGTTTGGATGAGGAAGTTTCTCATTGAGCTTGTGTATTTCCGAATGCGTCCATCCCGTTGAACCTCTACTGTGACAACAATAGGGCAATAGCACAAGCTAAGGAGCCAAGGAATCACCAGAAGAACAAACATGTACTGCAGAAGTTTCACCTCATACAGGAGTTCGTCAGACGGGGTGAGATCAAGATATGCAAGATACACACGGATTTGAATGCTGCTGATCCTTTGACAAAGCCTCTTCCACAGCCTAAGCATGAAGCGCACACAAGAGCTACAGGTATTAGATATCATCTAGATTAGACTCTAGTGCAAGTGGGAGATTGTTAGAAATATACCCTAGAGGTAATCATAGAGATGATCATATATTGTTGTATCCATGATGTATTATGTGCTCATTGAATATCCATGAAAGGCAACTTGTATTGATTGGCAATTATATGAATTGTTTGTGAGACTCTTTACTTGTATGGCTGTTCTAAAGTTGTTCCTAGTCGGAGTTCATGTATGGACACACATAAATATTAGACTAGCACATGTATTAGTTGATGACTGTATTTCACAAGTCATAGATATGGAGATGTCAAACTAATAATCTGGGCGCATGTATGACATGAGGCTCGATCGACCCAACTCGATGATTTCTCATTACACAATGTGTACGCTGTGTGCTTAGACCTAAGATTGTCACATGTACTTAAGATGTGAACCGACCTACTTAGAAGATATTAAATGCTACTCCGTAACTGGGTAGTCATAAATGTGGTTCTCGGGTTTATCAAGAAGCATGTTGTGAGATATGGTCAATTAAGATGGGATTTGCTCCTCTCTGCTTGAGAGAGATATCTCTAAACCCTTGAGTGATCAGATCAAGAAATGTATGGCCGTGCTAGGGTTAAGCGTTAACCAAGGATTCCGGATCACGGCATCGAGAAAGAGAGGTCAGCTTGGAGCTAGACCAAATATCGTGAGGCAAAGGGAATAACATGTATATGAGATTGTGATGGCTCGTCTGATATGATCTTTGCGCGCTCATAGCAGTTGAGACGTCTTGCTAGAGGCCGCTGTCAACTATTGGTCGAGTAGGAGTACTCGGGCCATGTCTATTCGCGCGTGAGCCCATAGGGTCACACACTTAAGGGGCTGGAAGCCTGATGAGGATATGATCCGAATTAGACTGGGTTAGGTGCACTAATGGGCCTCAGTTAGCAAGCCCATTAGTGGGTGCCTATAAAAGAAGGGGTGGAGGTGCATGGAGGGACCAACCCTAATTCCACGCCTGTTGGCAGCCGCCTCCCACGCCCGCGCCCACGGTTGCCCTCGCGGTCCTAGCGGTCCGGAGTGCGATGCTTCTTCCCCGTACCTGTGGATACCTTGGAGATGCTACATCTGCTGCATGAGAACGAGCCGCACCTGAGGAGGTCTTGCAACTGCACTGCAGCGACCGACTGCACTATCCCGACACCCTACAGAAGTTCCGCACCCGCGCATCTAGTGGTAATTCCGTAATCTATAACAGCAGTTTTCCTGATTTATGCGGTGAACATTTTTGTTTCTCGTTAGCGTAGCCCGCCTCATATCCCTTCAATTTTAATAATATTGGTGTTTTTAAATTTTAATATGAAATTGCTTATAAAGAATTCTATTCTCAAGATAAAACCTAGAAGGTCGGGACATACAAGAGGGAATAGTGCAGGTAGAACACCAAGGAATAGGACAATGACACAAATATCTGCTAAGTCTAAAAGGTGAAAAAAATATAAAAGTACTTATTTAAATTTTTGAAAATTTTAAAAAATTTCAATAGAAGGAACTAAATGTTCAAATATTGAATTCTTAATTGAATGTCATACAATTTTACAACAACACAATTTGTAACATTAAAATTTGGAAACTTGTAAATGCATAAAAAGACTTGAAAGAGTCTCAAATTAAAAATTAAGTCTTTAGGGTGCTGATACAATAAGTAATCTATCTAATTTAAATATCTGAAGGGTCAAATGTTTTTCTCTCAGGATTTGTTCGTCTAGAGTAAAACCTTTGTAATCAGTAGACATGCTGAAAACATACAAATCGGCATATATGATATTCCATGAAATCGGCACATCATTTTTAACTATGTAACTGAAGCGTCCCCCCATCAGGGAAGACTTAAAAGTGTCACTTTATCAGTCCCAGGAGGCTGATAACACTTTTATTACAACAGATGGTACATCACCGTACAACTCTACGCGGTAATGGGCAGTGAAGCGCCACTATCGCGAGGATTACAACCAGAACCCACACAACTACACTAGCTACGAACAAAGGATCATCAGAGTCTTGCGCCATGCGGAGCTCCAACGGTGACCTCACCCACAGGCAAGACTGGGTGCAGGACGGGACCCTACTCATCGTTCTCGGGGTTGTAGTCGGGATCCTCCACTGTAAAGTAAGAACGGGGTGAGTACAAACGTACTCAGCAAGTCCAATCACACCCACGGAGGGGTTATCACAGAATTACATGCACAGGATAATCCAAGGATAAGGTTATGGTTCATTTGCGGAAAACTCGACTTTATGCAAAGGTTCGTTTTAAAACATTTTTCAAAAAACAAGTCGTTAAGCATCGAGGGGCACACGGTGTTGATCCACACAGGATCTAGTTTAAAACTGCTACCAGACTCCCCGTCCGCCGTAGCACTCGGCACCACTGCCGGATACTTTCCAAACAACTCACACTGGATCAACCATTCCCAGAGAGAAACACTAGTTATGTGACCACACCGTAACTTGCCCAGTACCGTGGGCACGGCTATTCGAATAGATTTCAACTCTGCAGAGGTGTGCAACTTTACCCACAGGTGGGGTACCACAGCACGAACACCTGAGTGCCGGTGCAGATCCCATCGAAGCCCTTACCCACCGTAGCTAGACCTGACTAGCCATCACGGGATCTATCAAGGGGTCATTCGACCTACACCGAGGTTTAACCGGGGCATAAGTCACACAGAGCTTATCCCGTCTCCTTGATCACCCGTTGCTCCCAGCTCTCCTGATGGCTATCAGACTAACTAGTGGGGTTGAGCCAAGCCGTTGCCCATACAACGGTCAAGTGGTTCGCACTACGAGAAGCTAGGTGAGATGTCACATCAACTCGGTCCTTAGGGGTGACAAGATGGATATCTCCCATCCACGCTCAACCACACAGGTACGAGCACATCAGCGGCAATTCACACAGAAATGCCATCCATCTCATCTAACTCGCTTTTCAAAACCCCATTGTATCCCTTCCCACACACACGCATTTTCTTTATAAATCAGGCGGTCAAAGTATGGTTATTTCAAGCAAGGGTGGCTATCCTACCGGGTTTCCAGCACGCAAAACAATGCAATTTTATAAAACAGGCCATTGGGTCGTGTTTATAAAAACTAGGACAGAAATATGCATCAAAGGGCGGAATTGAACTTGCCATCGTCAAACCCTTGCGGGAAGTCCTGATCGAAGCACTGTCCTTCGGGTTCGGGGTCGCAGTACTGGTCCTCAGTTGCCTGGTCGCGGTCGGGAACCTCGTCGTTTACTCCGTGTCCTACGACGCAAACAAACAGACACACAATCAAGCGAAAGAACTAAAAGCTTTTACCGATAGGCTTGAATCGGAAATAATTTAGTTACGGAGTTAGGGGCAATATCTCTGGGTGGTTTCTTAATGGCATGGCTAAAACTATACTAGAAAGGGCGTGGTACAGTTTCGGGTCAATCGGAGGTCGTTTCGCACATAAAATGACGCGCTAAAGGTGGTTTCCGGGCTCAAACGGGGGTTCGAGGGCTTGTTCGTAAATATCAGAAAAGAGTAGGGATCTATTTGCGAATCTTAAAAATATTCTAGGCATGCTAAAAGGTTGTCAAGTATATCTAGATGTATGCATTGGAGGGTTTGAATTGAAATACAAAACAGGCGAGGTTTCATTTGTAAAACGGGAACGGATAAGGGTACTCTTAGAGGGGGGGGTTTTCTTTGGAAAACAGAAAAACAGCAGGGGGGTTTTGGGCAAAATGGTTTCTTCCTCCTCTCCTCCCCCGTGACAGAAACAGAGGAGGGATTGGGGGGGGGCGCCGGCGGCCCAATCCCGGCCGGCAGGGCACGGCGGCGGTCCGGGGGTGGGGGAAAAGAGGGAGGGGGCGCGGGGAACCCATCCCCGGCCTCACCTTGGCTCGGGCTGCAGCGAGGGGGGCTGCCCACGGGGGCTTGCGGCGGCGGGCAGAGGCGTCCGTGGGGGCGGCGCCGAGCTGGGGAATGCGAGGGGCCGGGTGGTGGAGGTGGTCGTGGTGGTGGTGAGCCACGCGGGCGGCCTATTTATAGGCCGAGGGGAGGGGCGGTGAGGTGGGGGAAATGAGGCGGCCGGCGGGCGGTGCGGGCGCCATTAATGGCGTCCCGGCCGCTTGCGGCCGTCGCGACGTGGCGTGCAGCGCGGGTGCGGGACGGGAAGCGACGGCGCGTGCGCGGGCAGGACGCGGCGACGACGAGCGGCGCGGCACGCGCGGGTGCAGGGCGCGAGCGGCGCGGCGTGTCGCGGGTCCGGGGCCAGGGCGCGGCGGCGAGCGGCGCGGCGCGGGGCGCGGGCACGCGGGGCACGCGAGCAGGCGGGGGCGGGCGCGTGCACGCGGCACGGCCAGGGTAGCGCGGGCGCGACGCACAGGGCCGGCGCGCGGCCACTGTGCTCGGGAGCAGGGGAAAGGGAAAACAGGAAGGAGGGAAGAAGAAGAGGAAAGGGAGGGAAAAGAAAAGAAGGAAAAAGGGAAAGGGGAGGGAAAAGAAAAAGAAAAAGGAAGAGAAATAGGGAGAAGAGAGGGAAAAGAGAGAGAGGGAGGGAGAGGTGCCGGCGCCGGTCGCGGCGGCGACCGCGGCCGGTCGGCCACGCGCGGGAAGGCGCGCAGCGCGAGGGGGGGTTGCGTCGGCGTTGATCGCGGGGAGCGGTCGCGCGCGGTTGTCGTGACGTAGTGGCGAGAGTCGAGGCGGTGCGCGTGGGGAAGGCCGGGCGCTGTGCGGCACAGGGCGGGGAATGTGACGGCGTGCGTGAGGCGGTGAAACGGAGGGAGTCAGGATTTTACGACGGGTAAATTTTTCGGTCAGGGCACCTTAACGCGTTATTTAAATTCGAAATTTTCGGGACGTCACAAACCTACCCCACTTAAATGAATCTCGTCCTCGAGATTCGGCTGATTCTTGAATAGATGGGGAAACTCCTTCTTTAGCGCTTCCTCGCGTTCCCAGGTTGCTTCTTCTATTCCGTGTCGGCTCCATTGAACCCTGCATATCCGCACCTCAGAGTTTCTGGTCCTCTTAGTGACAGTATCTAGAATCTTGACCGGCACTTCCTGATATCGCAAATCCGGCTGCAGGTCTATTGTTTCCACCGGCACATGTTCTCCCTCGGGCACTCTTAGACACCTTCTTAATTGCGAGATATGAAATACCGGGTGTATATCTGACATTTCTTCTGGTAACTCGAGTCGGTACGCCACGGCTCCGACTTTCTTTAGGACTTGATACGGTCCAATGTATCGAGGGGCTAACTTTCCTTGTACTTGAAACCTTCGTGTTCCCCGAATGGGTGAGACTTTGAGATAAACAAAATCTCCCGGATTGAAACTTATTTCCCGCCTCTTCTTGTCTGCATAGCTCTTTTGTCGGGACTGAGCTGCTTTCAATTTCTCGCGGATTTCCGCTACTTTTTCTTCTGCTTCTTTTATAAGTGCGGGCCCTACTAGCGCACGTTCCCCAACTTCCGACCACATTAAGGGAGTTTTGCACTTTCTCCCATAGAGAGCTTCGAATGGCGACATGCCCAGGCTGGCTTGGTAACTATTGTTGTATGAAAATTCTGCATAAGGCAGACTCTGTTCCCAATCATTTCCATAGGTCAGGACACATGCTCTCAGCATATCTTCCATGATCTGATTCACTCTCTCGGTTTGACCATCCGTCTGTGGGTGGTATGCGGAGCTAAAATCCAACTTAGTGCCCATGGCTTTATGTAGGCTTTTCCAAAACCTAGAGGTGAATTGAGTCCCTCTGTCTGAGACAATTCTGCTAGGCACTCCGTGTAACTTTACTATATTTTCCACGTAAAGCTTTGCCAACTTTTCCCCGCCGTAAGTGGTTCGTACGGGTATGAAGTGTGCCGTTTTAGTGAGTCGATCCACTATTACCCATATGGAATCGTGTCCTTTCTGTGTTCTGGGCAGTCCCACTACGAAGTCCATTCCTATCTCATCCCACTTCCACACCGGAATAGGCAAGGGTTGCAATAATCCTGCCGGTTTCTGATGCTCGGCCTTGATCCTTTGGCAAGTATCACAATGAGCCACAAATCGTGCAATATCCGCTTTCATTCCATTCCACCAATATTTTTGCTTTATGTCCATATGCATTTTGGTGGATCCTGGGTGGATAGAGTAGGCCGAGTTATGGGCTTCGTCCATGATCAATTGCCGGAAATCTCCATCCTGGGGTACACAAATCCTATCCTCGTACCATAATGTTCCCTTATCGTCCACTCTGAAGCCCGGTGCTTTGTTTTCTCCAGTTTGTTTGCGAATTTTTACTAACTCTTGATCCGAGCTTTGGGCTTCTCTAATCTTATCCTCTAATGCTGATTGGACGTTTAGCACTTGGCTGGAACCTTGAGGTATAATGTGCACATTTAATCGTGCCATTTCCTCTTGCAGATGGTCATTCGTGGGCCCATAGGATTTCCGACTTAAGGCATCGGCTACCACGTTCGCCTTTCCGGGGTGATACTGAATTTCCAGATTATAGTCCTTGACCAACTCCAACCATCTTCTCTGCCTCAAATTTAAATCTGGCTGAGTAAAGATGTACTTTAGACTCTTGTGGTCGGTGTAAACCTCACACTTATTTCCGATCAGGTAGTGTCTCCAAATCTTAAGGGCATGCACTACGGCTGCTAGTTCCAAATCATGAGTCGGATAGTTCTGCTCATGAGTCCTGAGTTGGCGGGAGGCATATGCAACGACTTTCCCGTCTTGCATCAGTACGCACCCTAATCCTTGTCGGGATGCGTCACAATAAATGACAAAGTCCCGATGAATGTCCGGTAGGGTCAGCACTGGGGCGGTTGTCAGTCTTCGCTTCAATTCTTGAAAACTCCTCTCACAGGATTCTGTCCAAGCGAACTTTTTCTCCTTCTTAAGAAGTTCCGTCATGGGTCGGGCTATCTTAGAGAATCCTTCAATAAATCTCCGATAGTATCCGGCTAATCCAAGAAAACTTCTGATCTCACTAACGTTAGTCGGTTGCTGCCAATTGGATACGGCTTCAACCTTCTCTGGGTCCACTGCTACTCCTTCCGCGGTCAGAATGTGACCAAGGAAAGCTACTTTCTCCAGCCAGAATTCACACTTGCTGAATTTTGCATATAGTTTATGTATCCTTAATTTTTCCAACACTACCCGCAGATGTTGTTCATGTT
Organism: Panicum hallii; assembly: GCF_002211085.1. NCBI lineage: Eukaryota > Viridiplantae > Streptophyta > Magnoliopsida > Poales > Poaceae > Panicum > Panicum hallii. The sequence goes on from NC_038043.1 coordinate 39,082,308, forward strand.
CTTGAACACTCTTGGAGTAAATAAGTATGTCGTCGATAAAGACTACGACAAACTTATCCAGCTCGTCCATAAACACCTTGTTCATGAGGTTCATAAAGTAAGCAGGTGCATTGGTTAGTCCGAAGGACATTACGGTGAACTCAAACTGCCCGTAGCGGGTGACAAAAGCTGTTTTAGGGATGTCACTTTTTCTAATCTTGAGCTGGAAGTATCCTGACCTTAGATCGATCTTGGAAAAGTACTTGGCTCCCTTTAGCTGATCGAACAGGTCATCAATCCTGGGAAGAGGGTACTTGTTCTTAATGGTAACCTCGTTCAGTGCTCGGTAGTCCACGCACAACCTCATACTCCCATCTTTCTTCTTGACAAACAGCACTGGGGCTCCCCATGGCGACGAGCTTGGTCTGATGAAGCCAATCCTCTGCAGTTCTTCTAGTTGCTTCTTTAATTCTGTCAATTCAGGGGCCGCCATTCTATAGGGTCTCTTGGCTATGGGGGATGTTCCGGGGATAAGGTCTATGACGAATTCTATATCCCTATCTGGCGGCATACCGGGAAGCTCTTCGGGGAATACATCTGGGTATTCGCTTACTACCGGCACTCCTTCTAAGGGCTTGGCTTCCACGCTAAACACCATTGGATCAAACTTACTATCCCGGGTACGGCAGACCACTTGTACTCCTTCGTGGTTTGTTAAGTGTACCACTTTGTCGGTACAGCCTATGAGACCATTGTGTCGGCTTAACCAATCCATCCCAAGGATCACGTCTATTCCCCCAGGCTTAAGTACTACCAAATCTGCTAGAAAGTCTACCCCACTTAAGTTGATCCTTACCCGTGAACAACCTAATTGGCAATTGATGTCGCCTCCAGGCGTCCGGGTCAATAGGGGTGTCTTTAGTAGTACTGTAGGTATTTTATGTTTCTCCACATAGCTCGAGGATATAAACGAGTGTGATGCTCCGGAATCAAATAATACTGTCGCCAGAGCTGAGTTGACTAGGTACTCACCGAGCACTACGCCCTGAGCTTCTTGAGCCTCCTGCGCGTCGATGTGATTGACGCGGGCTCGTCCAAATGATTGCTGCTTCACTTGCTGGCTGTTGTCGTTGTTGCGGACGGGCACTCGGTTGGCACCGGTCAGGGCTGGTCTGGGCCCGTTCACCGTGTTGGAGAAAGTCGACGTTGCCGGTTTATTCTTGGCGTAGGGGCAATTGGCGATGAAGTGCCCTGTCTCTCGGCAGTTGAAACAAGCCCTAACATTGTTGTTGTCGGGGGTGGCCTGACTTGCATTGCTTTGCGGGGCCCTCGAGGTATTCTGGCTTCTAGGCGGGGCCTGTGATCCTGTCACCTGGGACTGAGTTCTATACTGCATTGGGGCCTGAGTTCCTGGTGCAGTATAGCTAGAATTTCTCGGCTTCTGGAAACGGTCTTGTTGGCGAGCCTTACTTTCCAACAACTTGCGTTTGTTGTCCTTTCTTTCTTCGGCCTTGGCCCTTTCTGTGAGGATGGCCTTGTTCATCAGGGTGTTGAAGTCCGGATAGATCTGGGGAGTAAGCAAGGTCCGGAGCTCTGGGCTTAACCCCTTCTTGAACATGTCTTGCTTTTTATCGTCGTCGTTCACCTCCTCCGGCGCGTATCGGGCCAATTCTATAAACCGGTGGGTGTATTCTTCCACCGTCATGCTCCCTTGTTGTAGTGCGCGGAATTCATCCGCCTTGCGCTTCATAGTGGCCGAAGGGATGTGGTAGCGGCGGAACTCCCTTACAAATTCTCCCCAGGTGATGGTAGAGGCATCTTCGGCTGCAGCACAATAGTTTTCCCACCAGGATAATGCCGTTCCGGTGAGCTGGTGGGCTGCCAGTAGGACTTTATCCCGGTCCTGGCATTCGAATGGTTCGAGCTTCCTCTGAATTACTCGCAACCAGTCGTCAGCATCCAACGGGTTGCAGGATCCGGCGAAGGTAGGTGGCTTGGTCCTTAGGAAGGCCGTCAGCTTGTCGTTCATACTCTGCCCTCGCGGCTGCCGGTTAATGAGGGCGTTCGCCAGAGTCTCCAGTATGAGGGTCTGGTTATGGATAATTTGTGCCAGGTCTCCGAGGGGTGGGGGTGGTGGTAGTTGTTCTCCTTCTTGACTTCCCCCTCGGTTCTGGCTTACTTCTTGCTCTCCTTGGGGAAGATCTTGTTCAACGGGGTGTGCTCCGACACTAGCGGCTACGGGTTCCGGCCGCGGGAGGCCCTCGCAACGTTCCGGGGGGTCACCTGTTGATCAGGGTTGTGATGTTTAAGTTGTTTAATTCGTATATAGGGCAGAATCTACCTTCTGCCTGTATTCGTATAAATAATCAGCACACAACAAACCAGTACACAACATCACAAACAACAATTACGAACCATTTTATTACTGCGAGGGGGTACAACTTAGGGTAAGGCTAGGCCTCGTGCTACTCATCCAGGGTCTTGTCTTAAGGGTACGGCGTAAGCAGAAAGGCTGGGGAGGGCATTACTGTGATGGCGTTGGTCACTCTACTTGCGTGGTGTGTCTTCTTCCGGGGCGGACAGGGTGAGAGGTTCTCGCTCGCCGTCTTCTGGGTCCCCATCGGTCAGGGGCTGCATTGCAGCATCTCCTTCGTCGGCGGCAGCAGAACTTTCAGGATTCTCAGGTGGGGCTCGTGTGCTCCCAAAGAGTGATCCCCACCCTATGACGGGTGTCCCGAGCAAAACATGGTCTTCCTCTATCGCCGGGACTGGTGTTCCACTTTGGGTCCAATCTTGCATACGCCGGTCTCGGGCCTGCCTAAGGCTCTCTTGGGCGACTGCTTCGCTACTGACCGCGGCTGCGGCTCTTGCCTCGGCATGGGCGGCTCGGATCTGCTGCATCCTCACCGCGAGCTCTGCTTGCTCGGCTCGGTGAGTCTGCTCCCTCAGAAGGTTGGCTTGCTCGTCAAAGAGTTGGTCCAGGGCAGCTAGGTAAGTAGCCACTTGGTACAGGGGGCCTTCTTCGTGGCGACGTCGCTCCAGGTTTCTCATGCGTGCTTCCCAGACTGGGGTTCTGATGGCCGGCGGAAAGAACTTCGCTGGTGTAGGGGCGAGGTGTTCTTCAAAAATCCGGCACAAGTAGCGGAGTGCTTTTCTGATGGCCAAGGGGTAGGTGTCTTGGTGTCTAAACCCTGTGGCGGTCGCGCGCCAGGGCTGGATGTCGGGGTAGCGGTTGCTCCTGGCGATGACCAGGATCACCCTGCAGCGGAGGGTACCATGGTGCTCGTACTCTCGGCTGTAGTACCTTGGGCGCTCCGTAACGCCAAGGTCCTCCAGGGTGTTGATCAAGAGGCTGGGGAATCCAGGTGCGGCTTGGCAATCGCCCTGGGTCCATCCTTCCTCAGCCATCTGAAACAGAAACGGGGTAAACAATCTGGTGCAGATGCAAAAGCGAGCAGATGATATTTATTATTACAACAAGGGTGGTACAGTTTTCATGGATACGTGATCATTAGGGTAGGGTTTTTGCTAGGGGTGCTAATCCTATCATGGAGATTCTTCCTCGGTCCTGATAGAGCGCTTCTTTATTGGAAGGAACCGATCCATCTCGTTTTCGGTCTGAGTACCCTTGTCCCAATGGGTCTCCATGGGTTCTTCTTCTTCTTTTTCGATCCACCCACCTATTCCGTTGCGGGTCTCGTATTCTTGCATCTGGGCTTGGAGGGCGGCTAAGGAATACTCGGCGGTTGCAGCTCTTGTCCGTTGTTCCTCCAGCTCCTGGGTTATCTTTTCAACTCCATGGATTAATTTCTTCAGTTGTGCCGCCTGCTCGTTGCAGAGTGCATCTAAGCCAGTGAGGTAGATGGACAGGTGGGAAACCGTGTCTTCCAGGTCTTCTTCTTCTCGTCCAAGTCCCCTCATTCGGGCAATCCAAGTGCGCCCTCTTCTTTCAGCGGGTGGGAAAAATCCCATAGGGGTCCGCTGAAGGTGGTGCTTGTAGAGCACACGCAGTCGTCGCAGGGCTTTACGAGCGGCCTTTCGATAGGTGTCGGGGAAACGGAAGCCAGTGGTGGAGATGAACCAAGGGTCCACATCAGGATAGCGGGTGCTTCTCTCCACAAAAATCATCGTGTCGCACCGAAGGGTGCCACCGGAGATGTATTCTCGGTAGGCGTACTCCGGTGTTTCCATAACCCCAACGCGTTCCAGGCTGAGCAATAGTAACTTGGGGAGGCCGGGCTCTGCGTGGCAGATTCCGCTAACCCATCCATTGCCAGCCATCTGGAACAAGGCAAAGATCAGTGGTGAGCGTTTGTGCAGAAAGTTTCTAAACCGGGACAAGTTCTAGGGCCTAAAAAGTGGTCTCGCTCCTAGGGTCACGTCCCACGGCCAGCCTACGGCTCTGATACCACCTGAAGCGTCCCCCCATCAGGGAAGACTTAAAAGTGTCACTTTATCAGTCCCAGGAGGCTGATAACACTTTTATTACAACAGATGGTACATCACCGTACAACTCTACGCGGTAATGGGCAGTGAAGCGCCACTATCGCGAGGATTACAACCAGAACCCACACAACTACACTAGCTACGAACAAAGGATCATCAGAGTCTTGCGCCATGCGGAGCTCCAACGGTGACCTCACCCACAGGCAAGACTGGGTGCAGGACGGGACCCTACTCGTCGTTCTCGGGGTTGTAGTCGGGATCCTCCACTGTAAAGTAAGAACGGGGTGAGTACAAACGTACTCAGCAAGTCCAATCACACCCACGGAGGGGTTATCACAGAATTACATGCACAGGATAATCCAAGGATAAGGTTATGGTTCATTTGCGGAAAACTCGACTTTATGCAAAGGTTCGTTTTAAAACATTTTTCAAAAAACAAGTCGTTAAGCATCGAGGGGCACACGGTGTTGATCCACACAGGATCTAGTTTAAAACTGCTACCAGACTCCCCGTCCGCCGTAGCACTCGGCACCACTGCCGGATACTTTCCAAACAACTCACACTGGATCAACCATTCCCAGAGAGAAACACTAGTTATGTGACCACACCGTAACTTGCCCAGTACCGTGGGCACGGCTATTCGAATAGATTTCAACTCTGCAGAGGTGTGCAACTTTACCCACAGGTGGGGTACCACAGCACGAACACCTGAGTGCCGGTGCAGATCCCATCGAAGCCCTTACCCACCGTAGCTAGACCTGACTAGCCATCACGGGATCTATCAAGGGGTCATTCGACCTACACCGAGGTTTAACCGGGGCATAAGTCACACAGAGCTTATCCCGTCTCCTTGATCACCCGTTGCTCCCAGCTCTCCTGATGGCTATCAGACTAACTAGTGGGGTTGAGCCAAGCCGTTGCCCATACAACGGTCAAGTGGTTCGCACTACGAGAAGCTAGGTGAGATGTCACATCAACTCGGTCCTTAGGGGTGACAAGATGGATATCTCCCATCCACGCTCAACCACACAGGTACGAGCACATCAGCGGCAATTCACACAGAAATGCCATCCATCTCATCTAACTCGCTTTTCAAAACCCCATTGTATCCCTTCCCACACACACGCATTTTCTTTATAAATCAGGCGGTCAAAGTATGGTTATTTCAAGCAAGGGTGGCTATCCTACCGGGTTTCCAGCACGCAAAACAATGCAATTTTATAAAACAGGCCATTGGGTCGTGTTTATAAAAACTAGGACAGAAATATGCATCAAAGGGCGGAATTGAACTTGCCATCGTCAAACCCTTGCGGGAAGTCCTGATCGAAGCACTGTCCTTCGGGTTCGGGGTCGCAGTACTGGTCCTCAGTTGCCTGGTCGCGGTCGGGAACCTCGTCGTTTACTCCGTGTCCTACGACGCAAACAAACAGACACACAATCAAGCGAAAGAACTAAAAGCTTTTACCGATAGGCTTGAATCGGAAATAATTTAGTTACGGAGTTAGGGGCAATATCTCTGGGTGGTTTCTTAATGGCATGGCTAAAACTATACTAGAAAGGGCGTGGTACAGTTTCGGGTCAATCGGAGGTCGTTTCGCACATAAAATGACGCGCTAAAGGTGGTTTCCGGGCTCAAACGGGGGTTCGAGGGCTTGTTCGTAAATATCAGAAAAGAGTAGGGATCTATTTGCGAATCTTAAAAATATTCTAGGCATGCTAAAAGGTTGTCAAGTATATCTAGATGTATGCATTGGAGGGTTTGAATTGAAATACAAAACAGGCGAGGTTTCATTTGTAAAACGGGAACGGATAAGGGTACTCTTAGAGGGGGGGGTTTTCTTTGGAAAACAGAAAAACAGCAGGGGGGTTTTGGGCAAAATGGTTTCTTCCTCCTCTCCTCCCCCGTGACAGAAACAGAGGAGGGATTGGGGGGGGGCGCCGGCGGCCCAATCCCGGCCGGCAGGGCACGGCGGCGGTCCGGGGGGTGGGGGAAAAGAGGGAGGGGGCGCGGGGAACCCATCCCCGGCCTCACCTTGGCTCGGGCTGCAGCGAGGGGGGCTGCCCACGGGGGCTTGCGGCGGCGGGCAGAGGCGTCCGTGGGGGCGGCGCCGAGCTGGGGAATGCGAGGGGCCGGGTGGTGGAGGTGGTCGTGGTGGTGGTGAGCCACGCGGGCGGCCTATTTATAGGCCGAGGGGAGGGGCGGTGAGGTGGGGGAAATGAGGCGGCCGGCGGGCGGTGCGGGCGCCATTAATGGCGTCCCGGCCGCTTGCGGCCGTCGCGACGTGGCGTGCAGCGCGGGTGCGGGACAGGAAGCGACGGCGCGTGCGCGGGCAGGACGCGGCGACGACGAGCGGCGCGGCACGCGCGGGTGCAGGGCGCGAGCGGCGCGGCGTGTCGCGGGTCCGGGGCCAGGGCGCGGCGGCGAGCGGCGCGGCGCGGGGCGCGGGCACGCGGGGCACGCGAGCAGGCGGGGGCGGGCGCGTGCACGCGGCACGGCCAGGGTAGCGCGGGCGCGACGCACAGGGCCGGCGCGCGGCCACTGTGCTCGGGAGCAGGGGAAAGGGAAAACAGGAAGGAGGGAAGAAGAAGAGGAAAGGGAGGGAAAAGAAAAGAAGGAAAAAGGGAAAGGGGAGGGAAAAGAAAAAGAAAAAGGAAGAGAAATAGGGAGAAGAGAGGGAAAAGAGAGAGAGGGAGGGAGAGGTGCCGGCGCCGGTCGCGGCGGCGACCGCGGCCGGTCGGCCACGCGCGGGAAGGCGCGCAGCGCGAGGGGGGTTGCGTCGGCGTTGATCGCGGGGAGCGGTCGCGCGCGGTTGTCGTGACGTAGTGGCGAGAGTCGAGGCGGTGCGCGTGGGGAAGGCCGGGCGCTGTGCGGCACAGGGCGGGGAATGTGACGGCGTGCGTGAGGCGGTGAAACGGAGGGAGTCAGGATTTTACGACGGGTAAATTTTTCGGTCAGGGCACCTTAACGCGTTATTTAAATTCGAAATTTTCGGGACGTCACAGTAACATATCCTCCCTGATTTTGATGTGAAAGGGAAAAGATGGAATGATCAATTGCTTTAATACTCAAACCTCATACATGACTCATTATCTTTCCATAGCCAAGTTCGGTTCCCTTCAATTCCCACGACTAAGCGAAAAAAGTATATACTCCCTCTGTTTCAGAATATAGCCATATTTAGGTTATCCAAAGTAAAAATATTTCATCTATGACCAATAATATCTTAAAAAATTAATTCTACATAGAAACATATACATATTATGATAGTTGGTTTCATGATGAATCAACTAATATCATCTTTATGTTGTCAATCTTTATGATTTGTTTTCCTATTTATAGTCAAAGTTTAAAAGTTTTCACTTTGATAAATATAAACGTAGCTATATTTTAGGATAGAGAGAGTAATAAGTACTAGGGCATGATGAGATTAAAAAGAAAAATGGGTTCAAAAACTTAGGAGTGGTAGCAAGTTCTAGTGAAGTGGTAGCATCAAACATCATTTTTTTTTTACAATTCCAATGAGAAAAAGGATCTGTTCAAAAAATAAGAGTAAACGATTAGATGGAGGTGCTAAATTACGAAACATGCAATGGACAATTGTTAACTTATATTTTCTTACAAAGTATTTTCAAATTTTGAAACTCAATATTGAAACAATATTATGAAGTATCATCATTTTTTGTAGATTATATTTTTCATACAAAGGATTTTAAGTTTATAAAGTAAACCTTGAAACATCACTATATAACTTCAATCATTCTATCTAGGTCTCATCGACATCCATAATAGCTCCAATACCATTTATAGTGGATTCAGTAATGATAAAATCAAAATGTCAACAAACTTATGCTTACCTAAGGCTAGGAGGAGCACCTATTGCATAGTTTTAGGAGGAGCACCTATTGCATAGTTTTAATTAATGGTTGAAATTCTCTAATTTGTTAATACAACTATTGTCGTGGCCCTTTCAAGTTGTGAGTATGGTGGAAATAGATGCAATAGTTCTAGACATTTCTTGAATGGAACATTTGCTGTGCCAAATGACGAGTGATGTAGTTCAGGAGTTTATGTGTTTTTTTATTTGTTTTCAATTCTGATGCAATGTGTAGGTACTTAGCTTAGATAATAGAGCATAGACAAAGGCTTATGTGCTTCAACAGCCTCAAAGAAAAAGAACACAACATAGCGATTAAAGTACATAAGCATATACAATATTCATTATGATGTTGTTCAATGACACCTTCAACGCTGTCATGACCAAAATTAGTAGTATTAGTATCAGTGTGACAGTGTCATTTCAATCACCAAAACTAGTAGCATCAGTATTATATTTATGGTGCATAATTTCTCGACTCATCCTTATTCGGCAAAGCAAAATATTCCTTCCAAGGCACTAGGATTGTACGAATGCAACAAAATAAGACCGAAATAAAGATGTACACATGTTACCAGAAATATTAGGAGTCACATATGTGACTGGAAGTCAAACCATCATACAAGGTAGAATATTTTTTTTATATTACTAGAATAATTGAGCCCCCTCAATTTTTAGGGAAAAAAATGAAGAAGAGGGGAGGAAGAAGAAGAGAAGGAAGATGAGCCCCCTCCTCGCTGCTGGATTCGCCACTGTCAATGTCATATCAATCACCAAAACTAGTAGCATCATTATCATATTTATGATGCATGATTTCTCGACTCGTCATTATTCAGCAGAGCAAAATGTTCCTTCCAAAGCATCAGAATTGTACGAATGCAACAAAACAAGACCGAAATAAAGATGTACACACGTTACCGGAAATATTAGGAGTCTCACAGCAGTTACACGTGTGACTGGCAGTCAAACTATCACACAAGGCGGAATATTTTTTATATTGCTGGAACAATTGTTCCAGTTTAAAAAAATTGTTCCGCGTTCAAAGTATTCCAAAAAATCATCCAAATGTGATCTTATTTTGAAGATTTCATCGCAAGAAATATAGTGGTGCAGTTGGATTTTAATTTAAATATACGGTTTTAGAAAATATAACCGTGTGACACCTGTTACCGGTGGATTCTGTCTGCACGCGAAGTAAACGGGAGCAAAGTGGAGATCCAAGAAGCATTTGGCAACGATAGGTAGTGGTGGAGCGTGGACCAGGATTGTTGGGCTAGCGACTCCGCTGACCACAGCAGGCCCGGTCCGCGACCGCAGCAGCTGCGTTGGAACACTGGCGTCACCCCATATCGCATCATCTCCCTGGCCAGACCCTGATCCCCAGTGGCCTGATCTCAGAGGCAATCCGTGACGCAAGCCGTGATACTCAGCAAGTCTTTTGCCTAAGCTCTTTTGTCTTCTCCGATCTCTCTCTCTCTATCGCCTCCTCAATATAAAAGCAGAGCCACCCCCTCCTACCACACGCACGCTCATCGCTCACACGCAGAGAGAGAGAGAGCAAGAGCAGAGAAGAGAGAGACCACAAACCACAGCAATGGCGGGGGAGAAGAATAAGGGTCTGCAGCTGCTGGACTTCTGGGTCAGCCCGTTCGCGCAGCGCTGCCGCATCGCGCTGGCGGAGAAGGGCCTGCCGTACGAGCCCCTGGAGCAGGACCTCTCCAACAAGGGCGAGCTCCTCCTCCGCGCCAACCCCGTCCACGGGAAGGTCCCCGTGCTCCTCCACGGCGGCCGCCCGATCTGCGAGTCCCTCGTCATCCTCCACTACCTCGACGAGGCGTTCCCGGAGGCGGCGCCGGCCCTGCTCCCCTCCGACCCGCGCGCCCGCGCGCACGCTAGGTTCTGGGCGGACATCGCGGACAGGAAGGTGTTCGAGTGCGGGACCCGGCTATGGAAGCTCAAGGATGGGGAGGCGCGGGCGCGGGCGCGAGGGGAGATGGTGGAGGCCCTGCGGGCCCTGGACGCCGAGCTCGGGGACAAGCCCTACCTCGCCGGCGAGGCGTTCGGGTTCGCCGACCTCGCCGTCGTGCCGTTCGCGGCGTGGTTCCCCGGCTACGCGCGCCTCGGGGAGTTCAGCCTCGAGGAGGTGTGCCCGAGGCTGGCGGCGTGGGCGGAGCGGTGCGGCGAGAGGGAGAGCGTCGCCAGGAACATGCACCTGCCGGAGAAGGTGTGCGAGTTCATCGCCTATCTCAAGGACAAGTACGGTGACAAGTAAAGCGACGGATCGGATCCGTCGCGATTCAAGCTGCGGATTGCTCTGCATGTGCGAGAACTGAATAAAGGATTCTCGTCTATGCTCTGTTCTTGTGGCTGTTGGCCATTGCTCATCGTTATAGGCTGATTGAACAAAGGATTTGTTTGTCTGCTTATCTTGGTTTTATAGCAACTTCATCGTCTGTTGCATCTATACTGGCATTGGCTAACGCTGAAATTGTCACGGCTGGCCTACAAAGCTGCTGATCACTTTCGCACTCCGCTCTGATCATGACACGAGTGGCCTTTGCATGGGGCATTCGACAGGAAAATGGTTGCTCTAACTTTGATTCCTCTACATTTGGATCATTAACACGTGGGTTCGGATCCACGTGCCAGGGCCAAAGTCAGAAAAGCCCCGTCCATTCAACAGTAGCAAAATCCATATAAGTAAAACTGGTTCTCTCGGTTAATTCTAGCACCAACCTTAACTCTAGTATAAACAAGTTATTTCAGATATTATTTGTCAAGTTATTGCAGAAGTACAGATGTAAGAAGATACATAATAAAAGTGCAGATTTAGCATGTCGAGTTTACAAAACTGCTCGTCTTTGTTCCTAAATATTTGTCACCATCGACTTTTGCGCGTGATGTTTGACCATTCACAAGGTCCTGTTTGGATCACATGGCTGATCAGCTTTAGGTCTAAATTTTAGTTTAGGTGATCCAAATATGAGGACTAAAATGTGGACTAAACATTAGTCATACCCAAATTAATCATTAGTCCATTTCCTCCAAAACCACCTAATTGGAACTAAATGAAGCTGCAAGGATCCAACCATCCAAGAAATGACCAGAGTACCCCTCCACCTTATTCCTTTATGCTTATGCAAAAGGAAGGATAAAATGGACTTTATATGCCACCTAGTTACCTTTTAGTCCTGTGATCCAAACAGCTCGCGGAGTAATTTCAGTCACCTAATTTTTAGATACATAAATTTTAGTTCAGACTAAACATTAATCCTTGATGATCCAAATAGGATCTAAATGTAGCAAAATGGATTATGAAATTATCATACATCATGTTTGAATTCTTCATACTGGCATTGGACTCCTTGCTACTTAATCCTTATTATGCCACTCGAAAAGCAGAGCCCATGCACTTTATGGTCATAAGAGCTATCCTGGCCATTCAAACCTCTCCTCCTACACAAATCTCGATGCACGAATCTCCCTCCTTTGATTTTTTATCCAGCTACATGCCATAGGATCTTGATGCCACTTGAACGGTTCAGATTGACCTTGCAGCCACGTGGTATAAATGTGATTTTTCCCGGGTTGCTAAGCCCGCGTGCTAATTACTCTTGGCAGCAGGTTCATGGATTCACCATGAAGAACTGCAAATTCGAGTGGTCAAATGTGAAGAGGGAGCTCCCAAACTCACGGTTGACTGAAAGAGACTTGGTTTGAACAGAGCAGCGACTTCTCTTCTGATTTCTGACGACTCGAACGCATGGCATCAGTGTGCCGGTACGAACTCCAGCACTACCACGCCCCAAACTCGCCCACCTATCTCGCGCATCACGCCCCTTCGCCCTCCCTCCAAACTTACCAGCTCTTATAAATCTCCCTCTGCATCGCAACTCCTCCCTTCCAAACCCCCAGCCATAATTAACTTGCAACAATGGCGTCCCCTCGCCGCGCTCACCTCCTCCTGACCATCACCGTTCTGCTACTGCTACTCTGCCATCTATCTAGCGCAATGCCATTGCCTTCACCTTCACCGCCGTCGAATGCCACATCACCGTCCTACCCTCCCCCGGCACCGCCCGTGCCGAAGCTGCCACGGGGCCTGCCACGGATCATACCGGCGTGGTCGCTGCCGGCGAACCCGTTCACGGCGAAGGCGGCGTTCATCCGGTACTGGAACCGGAAGGTGCGCAGCAACCGCCCGCACCCGGCCTTCTTCTTCGCCAAGCTGTCCCCGCTCTCGGCCCCCGACGCGGCCGCGTTCTCCACCCTGGCCTCCGCGGGGAAGCTGGCCTCCCGCATCCGCGACTTCTGCGCCGCGGCGTCGCTGCTCTGCCCATCCACCCCCGCGGCGTCCTGGTCGGCGTCGTCCCCGTCCGTGGAGGGCGCCGCGGGCGGCGCCGCCTCCTCCGGCGCGGGCGCCGGCGCCTCTGAAGGCTCCCCCGCGCCGTTCAAGAACTACGAGAACGGCAACTTCAGCAGCTATGGCAACAGCGGCGGCGGCGGCGCCGACCAGTTCGCCGTCTACTCCAGCGGGAAGAGCGGCCCCCTCGACTCGTTCAAGCGCTACGGCAAGGGATCGCTGGGGCGGAACGACTCCTTCACCAACTACGAGGTGGGGGGCAACGTCGGGACGTCCAGCTTCAGCTCGTACACAACCGGCGCCACCGGCGGCGCCGGGGAGTTCGCGGGGTACGCTGGGCAGACCAACACGGTGGCCGCGACCTTCGCCGCCTACGACTCCAGCGGCAACGGGCGCGAGCACGAGTTCGCGATGTACGCGCAGGACGCCAACGCCGGCGTGGAGAGCTTCACCAGCTACGGCAAGACCGCCAACGGCGCCGCCGAGTCCTTCAAGACCTACGCCAACAACTCCAACACGATCGCCTCCGGCTTCATCAACTACGGCGAGAAGGCCAACGGCTTCAACGACACGTTCGCGTCCTACGGCCTCGACGGGAACGCCCCCGAGAACACGTTCCGGAGCTACGCCTCCGGGAGCAACGCCGCCGTCGACGACTTCAAAGGGTACAGGGACCAAGCCAACATGGGCGACGATAGCTTCACCTCCTACGCGAGCAACGCCAATGGCGCGGAGGCCGACTTCGACAGCTACGGCAAGTCGACCAACCCCGGGAGCGTGGCGTTCAAGGGGTACGGCCAGGGCTCGAACCCCAACCACCGCATAGGGTTCACGCACTACTCCGGCGACAACACGACGTTCAAGGCCTACTCCAACGAAGGCGTCGAGTTCAAGGAGTACCAGAATATGTCCAAGATGGAGGTGTCCAAGACGGCCGCGGCGGCGTCGGCGGCGACGGCGCTCGGGCACCGGCAGCCGAAGTGGTCACCGGAGCCCGGGAAGTTCTTCCGGGAACGCGACCTCATGATGGGTAACCGCATGCCCATGCCGGACATCGCCGACAAGATGCCGCACCGCGCGTTCCTGCCGAGGGACATCGCCACGAAGATACCTTTCGAGGAAGGCGCCGTGTCGGCGCTGTTCGGGGCGGCGCCGGGCACGGCGATGCGGCAGGTGGTGGCGTCGACGGTGGCCGAGTGCGCGCGCGCGCCCAGCCGCGGGGAGACGAAGCGGTGCGCGACGTCGGCGGAGGACGTGGTGGACTTCGCGGTGGAGATGCTAGGCAGCAGCAGCGTCGCGGTGGGCAGCACGGAGTCGGCTGCGGGCGGCGGGCGGGACGTCCGGCTGGGCAGGATCGCGGGCATCGCCGGCGGCGGCGTGACGCGGTCCGTGTCGTGCCACCAGAGCCTGTTCCCGTACATGGTGTACTACTGCCACTCGGTGCCGCGCGTGCGGCTGTACGAGGCCGACATCCTGGACGTAGACTCCAACCGGAAGATCAACCACGGCGTGGCCATCTGCCATCTCGACACGTCCGACTGGAGCCCCAACCACGGGGCGTTCGTCGCGCTCGGCGGGAAGCCCGGCGAGATCGAGGTCTGCCACTGGATCTTCCAGGGGGACATGACTTGGACCCTTATTGATTGAAGGCATCCAAAAACCGTTGGATTTTGGCCTAACTGTTCCTGCTCAATCTTCTCAATTTTGAGAAATAACTAATCAATTCTCCTTACTTTTGTTTTCAATTTAGATAGATTTCTTTTGGACTCGTTGCTAATACAAATATGTGGATCAAATTGAGTTTTCACATAGCCAATCAAATTAAGAACTATGAAATAGGTTAATAAATCTCTTGTTGGTGACAGTGGTTGTTTGGAAGCACCTTGTGCCTGCTAAACTACATATAGCACAGTAACGGAACAATGATCTAGTTAACACAACCGATCTACCTCCTGCACTATGTATCCTGCGCAACTATATCACTATATGGGCTTTGCCCTCCCCTCAAGCATACACATAGAAAGCCGGCCGTTTCCTAAAGGGTTTTCAGTTTCGTTTAACAAGTTCTTCAATTTAATATCAAAGCAAATTCTCTTAATAAGCTTTAGAAAAGTTATTGAGATATCTTAACAAAAAAGGTGCTTATGAAAATATGATGCACATTTACGCTGGGGCTAATGTATTGGGAAAGAAAATATCATTAGTTTGGTGTTACACCAAATGTGGTTCTGGTGGACTGCATGCACTAAGTCCCGAATTTGCCTTATTGCGTGCAGTCCACCAGCACCACATCAAAACTTCAAATTTTCTCCGGTTCTGCTTTGGGTGAATTTTCTGCCATCAGCATGATCCTCTTATCCTCCATGTTTAGCAGCCACCAGCAAAGTTCACATTGGACACAAGAGTATTCAGGACCACTCCCCATCTTGCAATTGTTAGGGATAGCTTACCATGTGTTTGGGCTGGCTAGTTCTTCTTTATCGAGAGAGAGGAGTGGGCTGCGCAAACTAGTTGCATGGCAATAAATGGACCTTGACTGATGATGTCCATGGGCTGATGATGGACTGAGCGGTGGCATTTGTTGTTGGGCTATTGGGGGGAGCAAACGGTGGAATCTTGTCAGATATAAGGCTGGGCTGAAAGTTAATAAGGAAGAGCATGTGCATGCCTTCTTCCGCTGCATGCCGCCACCAAAAAAAAAAAAAAGGAACGAGTGCAGCTTTAAAAGTAGCTTCTCGTTGTAGAGCTTCAGCGGCACAACGAACCAGTGGCGGACGCAGGATGGCAAATTAGGTGGGGCGAAGAAGACAGTAAAATAAGATTTTTTTGAGAGCAGGACGTGGCGTGGCACTGGATTTTTTTGAGAGCAGGGTGCTTGGCGCTGGATTTTGTTGGAGGGGGTTTGCTCTGGTCCCGACGGGCGGCGGCCTCTGCGTGCGGCGCAGGGGGGGGGGTGGCTGGCAGCGGCTCTCCGTCGGGCCTGGCGGCGCTCCGCGGGTGGGGGGGGGGTGCGCGGCCTGGCGGCGCTCGGGCCGCCGCTGGCGCTCCGCGCGGGAGGGGGGGGGGGGTGTGTGATGGCGGCGCTCGGAGGCCGGGCGGCGGCGCTCCGCGGGCGAGGGGAGGGGGCGCGGCCTGGCGGCGCTCAGTGGGGGGGGGGGATGGCGGTGCTCAGGGAGGGGGCGCGCGGCGCTCGGGGGAGGGGGGGGCCTCAGGCGGTGGGGCGGGCGGCGCTCAGGGTGGGGGGCGGCGGAGCGGGGGGACCTGGCGGCGCGGGGGTCGGGGAGGCCGGGGGTGGGGAGGCCGGGCTGCTGGGGGGGGGGGGGGGGGCGGAAGCGCGGTGGTGGGCCGGCCGGACTGCTGGTGGGCCGAGGGTGGGTGGGATAGGAAGTGGACCGGCCGGATGGTGGTCTGCTGGGCCAAATTTAGCTGTAGAGCGTGTTTTGCTCCACCTAATTTTTAATTTTTTTGTAATTTTGCAGTGTACTTTATATAGCTGTTAAAGGATCAAAAAATTGAGGTGGGGCGATGGCCCACCTTGCCCCCACTGTGGGTCCGCCCCTGCAACGAACCGCCTCATGCAATAATGCTGTAGGTTTTGCTTCCTCTAAACCTCCTTCGTCTGCTTGCACCACCGCTGTCTGGCACCCTTTGACTAGTTTAGTGCATGAACACACGCTAATACCACTTGTTAATCCTCGCTAACATGGAAGTGGTTGTGATTGTGATGAGCTGCTTCATTCGTGCAACCATGCATAAAAAAGGCTTGAAAATCACAAGTTCTTTGGCCCCAACAGTTTTTTCTCTCAAGGTAACAAATCGATAAACTTCCTTGAACAAAAAAGCCATGATTATTAATTTAAGCTGTCCCGTGACCCTCGTTATTAGTATAAGTTTACACTGAGGTAGCTACTTTTTACCAGAAGTCTGCAAATTTAACTGGGAAGCTAGCTGTTGGACGGGGATACGATCGAGTTCAAAACCAGCTGCCACACTCGCCGATCTGTCGAGGAGCTCCTAGGCACGCGGCCCTTAGCAGCTGCAGATGCAATTGCTGCTCCCGTCGGTGGCTTTGCCAGGAGCCCAGGATATCAATCAACACAGTTACACAGCATGCCACAAAAGTCGTCTCTCCTCATCATGTCATTTTCAGCTAACGTCTCGTCAGCCTTGGAGACGGAGATGAGTGACCAACAACAATGCACGAGCACGAGTAGATAACAAGCATTTTTTTTTGTAGCCTAATCAGCAGCTGTATATGTGTAGTTTTCATTCCTTTTCCTCCTGCTGGAAGCTGCTGGAAGAACCAGCCCGGTATTTTGACCTGCACTGCAGCGATCTGTCAGTTCAGTTACATTTGCTTCTCAAAACACTGGAAGGGCCAGAACATGATGCGTTCTAGATTGACTTCACTCGAGCGTTTTGTTGCCATGGCATCGATCGGTGTTTGCTTATGAGGGTCCTGCAGCTGATCTCTGTGCAAACTTCCAACTTTTGCAGCAAGTTGGCTTGTCTCAGCCAGCAATCCATATAATTGTATTTGCAAACTCTATTAGCAGATGAGCTTGTAGGCACCGGTGATGGAATGGGCTTGTTTTCTTCAGTTGTATTTGCAAACTCTATTAGCAATCCTTATCATCAGTTGTATATTTTTTCATCAGTTCTAACTAGTGAAGGTGCACCGGTGAATGGGTTTGTTTTCTCTCAAGCAGAAAGCACTACTGCAAGAAAGCCTGAACAACTGGTAAGCAGTACGATATCAAGTGGCAACAGACTCTGGTGGTTCATTACTGCTCATATGGCTCTGCAAAGGCTGCAAGATATTTCTGAATTCTGACGTATGGACAGCCGATTGGTTGGAATAGTTTAGCCCCTTGCTGATGCGAACGATTCTTTGTGCAAATGGCGCATTACGTCGATGCTAGCTCCAACTGGTCTTATTGGAAATGCATTGTGCAGGTCTTATATATTGATCAACTGTTGGCAAAAGGTGATGTGTAAAAATGTGCATAGAGTATATGGTTCACCGCATACACGTTGAGTTGTTGACATGTTGGGAGAAGAGAGAAGACTGAAGAAAGATGGGGGCCTGCAAATGACTTTATTTATTCATGCTCCCAAAGCTAGATCTACGCTGAACTCCCCTTATATTGGCATAGCTTTGGACCATAGACGATCTTTGGTAAAGACTTCGATCAGTCACTAAAAATATGTGACTGCTTGGTCTTTGGGCTGACCCTTTGCAGCTAGTGTCGGCATGCTACCTATCGGCAAAGACTATTGACGCAAAACTTGCATTGGTGGTGACAATTTCTTTCAGCAAAACTTTTGTCAGAGACACTTATGCAACCATGACACTGCGTACCATGGTGATCAAGTTCACAGTGCGCATAGGTAAAGTTATGGAGCAAGCATACGCATCCCAATATTTTAGATGGAATTCCTCAAAATTTAAAAGAAACGCTTCGCATGCTAAACAAATATATGTGTATGTTCTGAACTTTGACTGGAGAGCTACAGTTCATTTTGCTTCATATTAGTTCATAGTGCAAGATGATTAAAAACAACAAAATAAAATTGACATGCAGAGAGCAGTTATTTTATTCAGAGTTCATAGTTCAAGATGCATGTTGCACACCACCCAATTATTATTTCTAAAGATGATTACAAGCAACAAAAGAACTTCAAAACGCACGCTAAACATCCACCCTCTCGTCCTGGCTCTCCTCTAAACTCACATTCACCTTCTTCACGCACAACTCAGTGATCATGTCTTTCAGTGCTTTCCATGATGGTCCTCCCTCTTCCATGGCTTCCTTAGCACAGGCCGATAGCTCCGCCACGTTCTTCGCTGCCTCCACCTCTTCCTCACCTAGCATGAGCACCCTCACCACCTTCGAAACCTCCTCGCTTGTGACCAAACCCCTGATAGTTCTATCGCTTGTCTGAACTCTCACCGCGATCTTCAACTCATCAACTACGAACTTCGCATTGAAAGGTTGATCAGCATGCATAGGCCAAACCGCTAGCGGCACACCGGCTGCAACACTCTCAAGTACCGAGTTCCACCCGCAATGGCTCAAGAACCCTCGCACAGTTTCATGCTTCAAGATCTCCAACTGGTCCACCCACTCCCTCACCACCAAGCCTCTGCCCTTTGTGCGCTCTTCGAAACCGGAACCAAGGTCAATGTTCTTGGGCCTAACAGCCCATATGAAGTCCACCTCAGCCCGCTCTAGCCCATCCGCGACCGCCTTCAACTGCGACTGCGGGATCGCTGCCAGCGTCCCGAGAGCAACATACAGCACCGCCCTGCCATCGGCCGCCTTGTTGTCGAGCCACTCCATCCAAGAGGGCCGGGCCTTGGGCGGCGCAGTTGCTGGTTGGGCAAGGCAGAGGGGCCCGACGGGCCAGGCCTTGGGGCCCACATGCTGGTTCCAGAAGTCAACGTATGGAGACTCCAGGCCGTGGAAGGTGTTGATGATCAGCCCTTGACTTTCCTCTATGGCCTTGCCCAGCTTACCGTCGAGCTCCAGCATGGGCGCTATGGAGGCCGGGTCGCCGAAGGGCGCCATGAAGTCCTCGAAGGTGAGCTTTATGTGCGGGAACTCCGGCACCGTGAAGGTGGCCGGGTTGCCATCCGCGTCGACGTCGTCGTGCTTCAGCGTCGCGCACGGGTCGTGGCGCACGCGCACCTCTCGCATGACGTGCGCGAACGCCGAGATGCCGAAGAAGGACACCTTGGGGACGCCGAGCCTATCCGCGGACGCCTTCGTCCAGTACAGGAACGGGTCGGTGACGAGGAGGCTGGCCGGCGGCTGCATCTCAGCTAGGGACGCCTCGAGCTGTGGCCGGAGCAGAGACGTGGCGTCGGCGAAGACAGCGAAGGAGGCCAGGCACGTGAGGCCCTCGGCGCTCTCGACGCCCGGCGGGATGCCGGGGACGTCGGCCGGAAAGGTGAGCTCGACGACGGCGGCGTCCGCGCCGGACAGCCCCTCCCGGAGAAAGGCGGCGTTGCCGGGCGTGGTGAAGAAGGTGACGGCGGCGAGGCCGTGGCGGTGGAGGTAGTGGGCGAGGTGGATCATCGGGATCGTGTGGCCCTTGGCCAGGAACGGGAAGATGGCGATGTGAGGGAGCGCATGGGTCTCTGGAGTTGAAGATGCAACAGCCATTGCTAGCTATCACGACGGAGTCGGAAAGTTTTTGCTGTTGTAAGCTGATGGCAGTGTGCTACATACCCATAGCTGCTGCAAGTACATGTAGGAAGAAGCTCACATTTCCATTGGCTCTAAATAAAAAGAAATAAAACTACTTAAATCAGCAGTGGATATATAGCGCCGAGAACTGATCGAAACTAAAAAATTGGAAGGCATCTGTTCTGAATATTTTTAAAAAAGTAGGACCATTTTAATGGTAGCCGATCGATAAAAAAAAAAGTGCGAAGCATGCCAGCGACTGGAGAACATATTCGGTTGGGAGGATAGAGATATCGCATCTGCTTTTCAAGAGAGTAGACGTGGAAATTGAGAGTCGGGTACTTCATTAGCTCGGGGGCTGCTTTTGTGCCCTTGAAGATAGACACGCAGGGGACTACATATTAGAGGTTCATTGAGATGTTGCTTTCTGCTTGTGAGATTCCATTTATTTATTCATTAGCCAATTTTTTATTTGGATGGGCAATGATTGGCTTCAGAATATAAATCGGTCTAATCTCACCCAATTTCAGCTTCCCAGTCGCTCTATCCTTTTATGACAAGATTGTAAGTATCAGTGAATATATGATTGGGAAAAATCAAATTTAAATCCTCGAACTGTCATAAAAGTTCGATTTTAATCTTCAATAACAAAGACCGAAACCAGACAAATTTAAACCTTTAGGTAGTTTGAAGGTGGTTTTCCATTTTATGAAAATTAAAAATATTCAAATTTAAATTAAAAATCATAAGTAATTGATTTTAAATAAAAATATGAAATAGGTGCTAATATTTTTTCTAAAAATATAAACTATATGTTGGCACTCTACTTGTCAGTTATTCGGATCCAACTTTTTCATGTTCCTAATATTTATTTGCTTATAGTCATATCTATTATTTTTTAATAAATAAGATTCAAATAAACCACCAACAGATAGGTTACTTTTTTAGAAAAATTTTAGTACTAGTTTCATATTTTTCTGATTTAAAATGAATTAGTTATAATTTTTATCTAATGAGAAATTATTTTCTCAAAAAATACAAAACAACCCAAAGCATCAAGCTTTTTTTGATTTTGACAGTTGGAAGGACCTCGTGATCTGGTTTTGTAGTTGAAAATTGATAATTGGACTTTTATGATAGTTCGAGGAGTAAAGTGACTTTCCCCTGTATGTTTTAATGACACAAGCACAAATAATTCTTGTCTCCATCATTACAAAGTTGTTATCAGTAACATGGGACAAACAAACAAAAATAATTATCATAAAAAAATGTAATCAGCTCTACCCAACACAGATATCCTCCACTCAAAGAGTGCATGCAACTGTCAAATGTCCAAAATTTCTACGTCATTACGTCATTTGAATTTAGGATAAAATATACTATGATAATGCAGTGGTCAAATATATGAGTTGTTCACTGTATATGTTGATGTTGAAAAGGATAAGTAAACCAGATTAGTTGCGGTACAGTCGCTTTCACGGGTCGGCTTCTAGGAAGCTGATTTTTTGCACGAAAAGTTGTTAGTTGGCAAAGTAGTTATTAAACTGTAAGTTTTGGTACTTAGGTCTACAAATTATTGTCCCTATTATATTACAGCTTGCCTGTACATATTTTGCACAAGTTGCTTAGTAAACTGTCTCTAAGTCAGAACAAGCTAAACTATTTGCAAAAATGTGTTGACAACTTGGCATATATCCAATGGACAAATTCTAACATCAAAATGCGGGAGATCGAACATGGATGGCAAACAAAAACCTGCTTATTTGTAAAAAAAAAGAGGCTTTGTCCCTCATCAAATCAAATAGAGCTATTCCTCACACGACTCGATCAAATTATGGTAGTCATCCAATCAAGATGGTATTGTCAACGCACAATGAAAACAAACACTTTCAAAATGCACGTATCATGTATCACGTACCTGCTGCAATAAACATTGTTTAAGGAACTCAAAGCTGTCACTGTGAACTGCTCAAGTAGCGACATTTGTAGGAAAAGGTCCCGTCCTGCATTAGAAATTTTGTGCTCTGCACCACGGTTCTGACATGCTGTTTCCTGAACCGAGATGTATGCATTTGCGTACGCAATTCGAGTATGAGACAATCATCCAAGACACGAGCCAACCGGGCGTCCCTATGCATCTACCGGAAGGTGCGTAAAATATGTATCTTTAAAACCCAGTAAAGCCCAATTCTTGCATATACCACGCTGCATTTGATAAGGAAGATGGCCCATCATGCATGTTACACACCAGCACACGTGGGGATGTAGCTTGCATTCTTGCATCTACCACGCTGAATTTGATAAGATCTGCTCTTTTTTTTTTGGTTGAATCAGGTATGGTATATTCATTTTTAGTTTATTGTTTTGCCAAAGTAATTAATATGTTTTATGAAACTGTTATTATTCTATGTTCAGCCAACAATTCAATGGACTTTATTCAAATCGAGTTTTGTATGACAACGGTGACACTTCCATATACATTCAACAACACTATATAAAAGCTAATTCAACATTTTGTACAAGCAAATTCAACATTTATTTGCAAATGTTGAATTAGTATACTAGAAATGTTGAACTAGTTCATTTAAAACGTTGATTTTTTTTTTAAAAATACAAAAATATATCCATGTCGGATTTTATTAGTTAGGATTAATTCTCAGCAATATAATGGTGAAAGCGGATTCTGAAAAGGATTCACCGTTTGAGAGAAAATATAAACGTTTGCAATCCACATTTGATCCGGCCAACCCAGCATATGCCACATGTGTCAATACTGCCTGGTGCCTCCTCCCTCCCGCAGAGGTGCATAGAAGATATATAGGATTCCATCAAGCCAACGTGCCAAGCAACAGCTTGAGAAATCCGCACCAAAAATAGCTTGTCTAAATATCAGAGAAGGTCATGGAAGGATATACATTGCTTATGCTATAAATATTGGATCCATAGTCTGAAAATAAATAGCGGGCAAGCGGGACTAATTTCAGCGCGCAAGGGAGCCGGCGTGAACTAATTTAGCCCATTAAGTATTCTGAGTGATTCTGCACATGAGGTGACGTGCAGCATGCACGGACATGGCATGGGGAGCGTGCGAAGTCTGGTCAGCTAGCAAAGTCGTAGACTGTTTTTTTTTCTTTTTTCTTCTTACCTGTTTTATTTTCTTGATCAAGAGAATCAAAGTAAATTGAACGTAAGGTTTTCTCCTTCACGTTTCTTTTTTCCTTTTATATTTCTTTCCTTTTTTGAGCTTTTAATTTCCCCTTCAATCATTGGCATAATTATTTATTTCCTTTCTCATCTTTTCCATTATTTTTTTCTAAGCCTCATCTGGCTATTCTTTACTCTGATTATAGTCTAATTTTTTAATTCATATCATCCATCTTTATTTGTTCGTCATGTTTCATATTTTGTTCACGGAAAAAACTCATAATACTCAAAAATAATTAATTTGTATTAAAGGATATTTGTAAAGAAATTATCAAAATATAGTCAACTGGCATCTTGTTTCGAAGATCTTGTTGGAAGAAATTTAATGGTACAATCATAGTTTAATTTTGATTCTTAGTTTAGGATCTATAAACTTTTTTAGTTTCGCGCTTGTATGCATGCATGATGATATCATCAATTCTATCTTTATCATGCCTGCGGTCATTCGGTGTTTAACATTCAAATCCAAATACCCCCAAGGTGGTAGATTGTAGGTGGGGTGTCGCCGAGATCAGAAACTTGAAGGTGCAAGAAATATAAGATTTAGACAGGTTCGGGCTATCGAGAGCGTAATACCCTACGTCTTGTGTGGTGGTTTGTATTTGCCTTACG
Organism: Panicum hallii; assembly: GCF_002211085.1. Taxonomy (NCBI): domain Eukaryota; kingdom Viridiplantae; phylum Streptophyta; class Magnoliopsida; order Poales; family Poaceae; genus Panicum; species Panicum hallii. The sequence goes on from NC_038043.1 coordinate 39,105,980, forward strand.
TGTTGATATCTTTCGAGAAGGTTCCTGTCCGCCTTATATAGCCTAGGGGATAGGGTTATATGGAAATTTTAACCAGATGCGAGCTTAAGAGTCCTACCCGAGTACTGCTCGGGTAGTTTCCTTCTGTGTTCTGACTAGTTCTATTCCTGTACGAGTAATTACAACTGATGTAGGATATGGATCATTTCTCATCTCTTATTGTAGAATTTGTACGCTACAAGCGCAGTCCCGTGACCCCGAGTCTGGCACAGTCTCTCTCCTTTCCGTAAAAAAATAGTGCCATAATTGCACGTGGTTTGTTCAACTAATTCTTCCATTAATAAATTAAGCACGTCTTATACATGCAATCAATCGTCAAAACAAAATTAGTTAATTGGGCTGAAAAGCGGCCCAATTAACTCGGGTCCGTACTTCGGGTGACAGCGATGGATTGTATGGCCTCTAGCGATGCCTAGCCGCACCCGAGGAGGCCCCGCTAGCCGTGTGCTCGGCCGTGGTGAAACCAAGAGAGATCACGAGGCCCGGAAGGCCCAATAGTCCAGTGGTCAGGTCCAAGTGGGTCAAAGAACTTCAGTGCTTGACCGGGCTAAGCCCATATAAGCGTGTACAGACTTTTTTTTTGAAAAAAGGGGTTTAAAAAAATTAAATTCGAAAAAAGATGCTGTTTTGGAAATTTTCGAAAAATGAGTGCCTCCCGCCTGATCAACGGGCGGGAGGTCCCAAAATATTTCCCAGGCCCCTCCTGAGGGCCTCTTCGCGAATAAGAAACTTTTCTTATTCGCGAAGAGACCCCTGACGCGGCCGCGGCGGCATCCCGCCCCTCCAACGGGCGGGAGATCCCTCGAGGGGCATCCCGCCCTCCCAACGGGTGGGACGTTCCCCCACCACTATTTAAGCCCCCATCCACCCCCAAATTCCCATATTATTCAGCAAAAATTAAGAAAAAAAAGAAAGGGAGGAGAGGAAGCGGCGAAGCCCTGTTCACATGTCGGTTTGGAGGTATATTCTCGTTCTAGTCGTATAATTATCAATTGTTTTTAGGAATATTTGTTAAGGTAGTTATATTTTGAATAATTTTTAGTATTTTCAATAGCTTTTAGAAATATTTGTTAGGGTAGTTATATTTTGAATAGTTTTTAGATATATTTCTTAGGGTAGTTATATTTTGAATAGTTTTTAGTATTTTCAATAGTTTTTAGGAATATTTGTTAGGGTAGTTATATTTTGAATAGTTTTTAGTATTTTTAATAGTTTTTAGAAATATTTCTTACGGTAGTTATATTTTGAATAGTTTTTAGTATTTTCAATAGTTTTTAGATATATTTCTTAAGGTAGTTATATTTTGAATAATTTTTAGTATTTTTAATAGTTTTTAGGAATACTTCTTAGGGTAGTTATATTTTGAAAAGTTTTTAGTATTTTCAATATTTTTTAGAAATATTTCTTAGGGTAGTTATATTTTGAATAGTTTTTAGTATTTTCAATTGTTTCTAGGAATATCTCTTAGGGTAGTTATATTTTTCATGCAGATATGGCGCAGACATCGGAGCTCCTAGACGTGAACACCGACGAACGGCACAGGTCGTACCTGGCAGCGGTGGAGGGGCAGCAGCTTCACGAGTTGCGCCCTCGTGTAGCAAAGGAGTTGTTGCACCTGGACGACCGCTGGCTTGACAGGTGATACTTTGTATTTTTTTACGGAATGAATGTATAACTTGTACGATAATTGTAACCACAATGCAAAATATACATGTTACGTGAGGCTGGTTTGCTGCCACTCGCACATATGCTTCAGGCCGGCGAAGGCCAAGACAGTGACGCCAAGAAGCAGATGCAGCTGGACCGCTCTCTACTTGCGGCGTTGGCGGACAGGTGGCGTCCGAAGATGCACACGTTCCACTTGCCGTGCGGGGAGATGGCCCCCACGTTGCAGGATGTGTCGTACCTGCTCGGGCTTCCCATTGCAGGTGAAGTTGTTGGCCTGGTTGCCATGCCACCTTCCTGGAGGGTGGAGCTTCAGGAGCGGTTTGCTCCGGTGAACCCGCCACATTTTTTTGGACCTACCTGATGCGCTCGGCCCCACTAAGGGTTGGGTAATACAATATAGGGTACGTACAATTATTTTTAATTAATTTAATTGAATCATATGTGACTACCTCTAAGCATTGAAGAAATATATTTCAGGCTCAGGATCTCCACCCTCTGGCTGGGCAGTACGAGGTGTCGCGCTGCCTGGAGGCATATCTGATGTGGTTGTCCGGCTGGACTCTTTTCTGCAACTCTGGCGGCAATTATGTGGGCAAGGTTCTCATCCAGTATGCGAGCGCAATTGCGGATGCGGAGCTGGGCCACGTACCGAGGCTTTTGCCAGGCCTGTTTCAAGATGGAGAGGACCGCCGTCATCATAGGCTGTCCACTTCTGCTGCAGCTGTGGTCATACGAGCGATTCGCCATAGCACGCCCTCTAATCAGTGATGCACCGCACGCACCTCCTCTTCATGCCGGTGCTACAAGAAACCCGAGGTTTGACCCAGCTCCATCTTATTCAGGTCCATCATCTTCTCGCCGTGGTCACCATGACTCATTCATCAAGAGAGCACTTAAAGCATTTTCTGCATGTGCAAAAATGCAACTCAAGAAATCAATGAAAACCGCCGTGATATTATTGAGATCAAGAGTCACTTGGGGCTTCCGGCGGATCCCTACCATGAGTTGCCCAAGTTTGATGACCCATTTGCCAAATGGGATGCTGCGGATGAGGCCGCCGTTGCCGCTGCTCATGCTCCTCTTCCTCGCCCACGTCAACGCACCCGTGCCCCTACTCGCTCTCGTCGCTCTCCTCCTCGCGGCCAAGAGATTTTTGATGAAGAGGAAGAGACTGAGGAAGAAGCACCCCCCAACTACCGTGAGATCCCCAACTCGGATGAGGATGAGGATACCTCCGATGAGGATGCCCAAGATGATGATGAGTAGAAGACCTCCTTGCTCTTTTTCATTTCCTTTTTGGCACTTGATGACAAAGGGGGAGTGGAAATGATTATTTATGTACTCATTTGGGCTTTGTATCAAACTTTGTCTTATCGTTTCGCTTGAACAATCGTCATGTAAAGACTATATGGTGTGAGAAAACTTGTAATGTGTGCTACTCTGTTGATTATCAGTTTGAAGTTTGTTTTTAAGAATGAACTGTTAGTGTGACTCTTATTTAGATTGTGATGCAATGTTATTTTTCTGTGTTCTGTGCTAATGGTCCGGATACTCTGGACACATGGTCCGGAGTCTCCGGACATATACCCGGAGTCTTCGGGTTATGGTTATCAACACAAGTTTTCTTGATTGAATGACATGACATTTGCATTACACACTATCTCAGCACACACTTGCTCACCCCACTGTAGAGTGTATAAAGAGTTTTTATATCTTTTACTAATACGCCAACCTTGACTTTAGAGAAGTTAATTTGAAATTCAAATTCATGGCATAAATTAAGGGGGAGCTCTTTACATGCTTAAGATTACTTCTTTATGGTTATCAAATGAGATACATGTGAGTTGTCATCAATCACCAAAAAGGGGGAGATTGAAAGACATCTAGGCCCCTAAGTGGGTTTTGGTGATAAATGACAAAGCACATGTATATTTAATCGTGTTATTAAGCATGTGTGCAGGTGCTAAGGGTGACTGAGCAAAGCATATAACGAAGCGTGAACCCTCAAAAAGGATATGAAAAGCGGCGTTCTCAAGTGTACTAAAAGACTAGATTTTATTTTTGAAATTGAGTATAGGAACGCCGTACTATCAAGAGGAACTTTGATACACAAGTGTAGACATGGTAGTTGTGCTCAAGAGAACCCACAAAAACCATGAGAAACAATCCTACCACTTTAAAAAGGGACTTCCTGTGAAATTCATTGTCTAACCCGGAGTGTCCGGGTCCCAGTCCGGAATGTCCGGACAGAGTGTCCGGAGTATCCGGACGTATACCCGGAGTCTCCGGGTTACTGTTACCTGTCCGCAAAACACACTGGTCCGGAGTCTCCGGACACCTATGTCCGGAGTATCCAGACATATACCCGGAGTTTCCGGGTATCGCTCTCCCAACGGCTAGTTTCTGGGCGAGGGGGTATAAATACCCCCATACCCCCTCTCATTTCCTCTCTCTTGCTCATTTTCGACCAGAACAGCCTAAAAGCTAAAGAGAGCCCTCTCACTCCCCATTTGCTCCATTCTTGAGTGATTCTCTTAGGGGATTGAAGTGAGATTGTTGCAAGAGCTAAGATTTGTGCAAGTAAGCCTTGATTCCATCTCTTGAGCACATAATTCAAGTCTAGCCCGTGGATTCTAGTTTGTTACTCTTGGAGCTTCAAGCTCCTAGACGGCTAGGCATCGCTTATGATTGCGTGATTGAATTGTGAGCATCACAGCAAGTTTGTAATCTTCATTCCTCTCCGAGGAATTCATAGTAAGTGACCTCGGGTTTGAGCGTTGGTCTCACCCTTGGAAGAGGAGCATAGGGGTTCTTGAGCACTGTCTCTTGAATTCTTCCTCAATGGAGACGTAGCTCCTTTGGGAGTAAACTTTGGGAAACAAATTCTGTCTCACTCTCGCAATTCTAGCTTGTATTTGTGGTTGTTTGCTTGTGAGACTAACTTTTTAGGCTTTGAGGGTGATCTACTATTACACAAGTCTCAGGAGTAAGACAACTGGTGAGAAACACTCCAAAGGTACCACTAGTTCCTCTAAATTTACTGGATCCAATTTACAGCATCATTATCTTTGTTTTTGTGTAGTTTGTTTCATACCCGGATAGTCCGGACATTATCTCCGGAAACTCCGGACACAATATCCGGAGTATCCGGACATCTGTGTTACTAACCGTGTTCAAAGTGTTTTTAAGTTGCAGATTAGCCTATTCACCCCCCCTCCTCTAGGCATCTTGAGGTCCTTTCAGCAGGCTCGATAAAATTTTATTTAATTTATCTTGAACTTAGAACTTTTATCGTAAACTAAATCAATTACTTGGCCAAAATATAAATATAAGGAAATATAAGTCTTGTACATTTCGCGCTGCATTGCATTGTTTTATTGTTTGTCCTTCAGTTGAATTTAAATTCCTTAATTTAAATTCACATGAATTTAGTGGTTTTCTCTTTTATTTCAACCCCTTTTCTCTTTTTCCCTTTCCTCTCTCTTTTTCTTTTGGCCCGACCCAATCTTCCCTCCCCCTTTTCTTGTTTTTCCAGTCGGCCCAACCTCCCTTCCATTCTTTTCCCCGCGCGGCCCAAATTCAGCCCTTTCCCACTCCTAGCCTGCTCCGCACCCCTCTTCCCCCCTCTCTCTCACAGCCAGGTGGGGTCCACCTGTCGGACCCCTCTTCCACCTCGAGCCCGAGTCCGGCCGGCACACGCCTTCCCGCGTCATGCCCTAGGCACGCACGCCAAGACCCCTATTGGCCGCCCCTAAAAAAGCAGCCGCGATCCCCCTTGACTCCCATTGACCTGCGCCGCAGCCGCCACGAGCTTCGCAAACCCTAGCTCTCAAATCTGCCACCGCCGCCGAGCTCTCGGTGCCACCGCCGGCCTGCCGCTTCACCGCTCTCTTCGTCACCCCGCCGCTGCCGGAGCTCCACCTTGAGGTGAGCAAGGTAGCCCCCCGGTTTCCCTCTCTATCTCGCCCTCTCACATGTGCAATAGCTCGCCGTAGCTGTCGCACCTCGCCGTCGATGAGCCACCTGGCTGCACAACCCCTGCATCGACCCCGTCATTGCGTTCCCTGTCACCCCCTCTCTCCTACGCCTTTTTCCCGAGCCAAACCGAGGTCAGAATCGCGTTATCGTGTTCCTCCGACGATCCAAACGCTGCTCGCCGCCGCAAGCTGCGTCACCGGCCACCCAGCGCCGCCATCGAGCCTCTCCAACCCGCCGCCGCTGTCGGATCTGGATCCGACAGATTAGATCCAATCAGACCCACGTCAAATAGATCCGTCCCGGTCAACCTAGCGAAGTTTGCAGAAAGGCCCTTCTTTTTACAAAAATCAACCCGCACTCCACTTTAGTTCAAAAGTATTTATGAAAACACCCTTTTTCTTCTATTTTAGTCTCTGAACTTTTCTAAAATAAAACCTGCAGTCCAAAATCTCTCTATTTTCAATCTAAACCCTAGATTTTAGGTTGAATCTTGTTTGGACTCTTGGTTTCTTCGTTCAGAGCCCTTCTAGACTCAAATCTTTTACAAATAAATCCTTAAAACCTTGTTTTAGCCATAACTTCTTGTTCCAATTCCGTTTTCATCGATTTTTGCACTCTCATGATCCTTGCAGTAGCTTTATCACCTCATTTTGTTCTATTTACATTGTTTGGTGTACTATTTTTTATTTATTGTACTTGTTTGCCTGTATATACTTGTGTGATGCGATAGACAGTGCACAATTCAAGGATCCGCAAGACCAAGACTTTGAAGATGCTACTGAGCAACAGCAGTGCTTTGAGGAAGGCAAGTGGTTCTTGATCATATTTCGGTCCCAATAAATTTTAATATATATATTTACTCTATATGCATGTATGTATCTATAATATGAAGGGATCCCAAATTAAACATGCCTAGTTTCTTTTGTACTTTCTTGATTAAATCTGGATTATTTACTTTATGTAGGGTAGCTTTGCTAGTTGCTTATACCTTTGGGCTATGGTTGGTAAGCTTGAAACAAATGCTACAACTGATTTTACTTTATATTTTGGAATACTTTATCGTGATAACTATAAGATCACTGCATTAATTGGAACATGGAGAACCATCTATACAACCACAATACTACATGGCTCTGATCTTGACTAATTAATTAGAAACTTTAGCTTATAATTGGTCTTACCGAAACGGCAAGAGGGGAGTACGTTGATGGGGTATAGCCCGGTCCTCTTGGAGGCTTTATTTAAGGTACCGCTTCCTTAAGGAGGGTTATGACCACTACGGTCTAAAAGCTTGGCGGATCATTGCAAGTTAGAGAATCTTTGTAAAGGTCTTGTAAGTGAATCCCTGTCACTCATCTCAGAAGTGCTTAAGGGCCTTGCAAACCCGGGCATCAAGGAAAACACGAGTTGTGGGTAAAGTGGACAACCTCTGAGGAGTTTAAACTGATATAACAGTCGTGATCACGGTTAAAAGGGCTTGAACCCTCATATGATAATTATGATAATTAAACTTGAAGATGATCTAAATTGATGTTCTTTATTTATGTTGTTGTTACTTATCTATCTATTTTATATATTTAAGGGTTGTTACTTAGTCAGTGCTTGCTAAATAAAATATGACCAACTAAAAGTACTTATCGCAGTTAAACCATATCAGCTATTCCTTAAAATTGGCCTTGCATGTTATATAATTTACTCCACTTGCTGAGTACCAACCATAAGTGTACTCATGCTTACTTCATTAAAATATACGCTGCTCAGAATAAGATAATTGTCCGCAGTTCACTGAAGACTTTGAGGAGTTCTAGGCGCATGTCTCCTAGTCATCTGCCTATAAAGATGAAGTTCCGCTACTGGTTTAAGACGTTTATTGGTTTGCTTAAGATTAAAACTTTCAGTTATTTAATAAAGTATTTTAATACTCTCTTTAGTTATGATATTTTTTGAATATACACTGTATCGTCTATCACTGAATTTGATCCTGGCGCACATATGAGATGCATCTGGTTTCTCCTTAAAACCGGGCGTGGCATCAAAACTATGTTCCTTTTTGCAACGGCAATTAGAGGGCATTGGTCATGGTGAATCTCTTGCTTTTGAGTCTCATGGCCGTTGTTCATCTTATGCTGTAGATAAATTGCGCAAGAAGCATCTTCTACAGTTTGATGGTGCAAATACCAAGCTTAGTATTATGTATGACTCTGTCATGTGGGCCAATGTTGCTGTGAGATGGTTGGAAATACTCTTGGCGTGAGTGTTGGGTGATGTACTCCTTACGGTTTATTGTAGGAGGAAGCCAAAGCATGAGAAATGGTTCTTGGTCACTGTGGCAGGTAAATGTTCGAAACATACACCCTCCATCCCAACAAAAAATCACTTCAGAAATTTTGTTACTCCCTCCATCCCAACAGAAAAGTCATTTCAGAAATTTTGTGATAGATTAACAACGAGGTAACCTCTATTTATTAGCAATATTTAACATTAATTGATTGCTGCATGCACAGACTAAATGAGGTAAAATGACTTATTTTCTTAGATAAAATTTGAGTCCTAAAAAAAAAATTTAGAGGATGGAGCAAGTAGTGTTTTTGAGGTCGATGGCGAAGGTCATGTAATGGGTATGCTTGCGCACCTTCACACTTTTGAGATGCTCGCCACTGCAGATTTAGGTCCAAACCATCCAGTCACAAAGTTTTCAGTCGTACGTACCATACGCCTTGATATGAATGGGCAACGGCGGAACCAGGGGGGCGAACAGGGGCCTTGGCGCCTCTAACACCGGTGTAAATTTTTAACCCCTGCCAACACACATGTCACCAATGCAACAATATTTTGTGTTTAAGTTTTTCAGATATCATTCTTAACACACCCAACAGCACTTACCGAAGGATGCATGCGATACTCATCTAGCTAGGCAGATAGCTAAATACTAGTCAAATCCAACCACAAGGCTGATATTATGGGCTAAATTTGCAATGTAAATAGATCATATATGAAGTATTTTTCCTATCTAAAATATTGGTGATATATATATTAAGGGTGGTAAAGGATCATAACCTGGTGCTCTCTTTGCCATCCAACTTGACCTTTGTATATTTTTAGCTCAAAACTGTACAAGACAAGAGCTCAGACTTTAGATTATTTAGGTTAAAATATCTTGATATAGTTTCTCACGTATAGTATAGGGAAAATTCCCTGGAAGGCCCTCAAGCAAATGACGCTTCCTTCTATGGCCCTGGAAAACTGAGACCGGAAAACTGAGACGCCCTTCTGTGGCCTCCTTTTTATTTTCGTTCCCTTCCATGGCCCTCCCGTTAGATCCGTTAGCCCATTCTGTTAGGGTTTAAGGTTTGAGGTGAGAAGAAAAATATCTTGGTCTGAACTGCCCCTGGCACTCCCACACACGCCCCCGACCCCATCTTCCCCATCCATCCCGTGAGCGGCGTGCGGGCGGCTGCGGGCGCCGGGCGGGCGGCGAGCTGCGGCGGGTGCGCGGCGGGCAGTGGGCGACGGGCTGCGGGCGGTGGCAGGCGTGCTTCGCGCGGCGGGCTGCGGGCGCCGGTGCTGGCTTGTTTGGAATCTTAGAGCTAATAAACAAAGAAATATTTATCACAAGTTTCTTTGCTGCCATTTCATGATATCTGGAAGTAGGCTGCTCATTTTATGTGCCATTTTTCTTCTTGTGCTTCAAATGTAGGAAACATTGTGAGCTCATCAGGGTCAAATAAGGAAATTGCAGTTTTGCAGGGCCATAGAAGGACGCGTGATTTGTTTGAGGGCCTTGCAGGGGATTTCGCCTGGGGGTACTATGGTCTTTTCACAGCCACTTAACTGGAACTTAACTGCAGATGTAACGGGAGGGCCGTGGAAGGGAACGAAAATAAAAAGGAGGCCACAGAAGGGCGTCTCAGTTTTCCAGGACCATAGAAGAAAGCGTCATTTCTTGAGGGCCTTCCAGGGAATTTTCCCTATAGTATAAGCTGTCTGGTTGACCCCAAATTCGAGATTCTACCGTCTCAGTCTCTCGAAGATGCTCATAGGGTATGGTTATGTACGTGTATGCATAGGGATAAGTGTGCGTGCGTGTTTGTAAACGTTTGTATCTTTACTGTGTTTTTCAAAAAGCTATCCGATCAGCGTCCTTCTCAAAATTCGTACTTCCGCCACTGTGAATGGGGCACGGGCAAAAGACCCGTGAGGATAACCCAAGGAGGTGGTATGCAAACATGTGTAGTGACATGCTCTGAATGATTTTAACCCACGAGGGTGTTCTTCAGAACTTCAAGATCTTCAGCCAACAATATCGTGCCCTACGGCAGAAGATGGTGCTATACCTGCTAATTCTTCGTTCCCTGCATTGGTCAGATTGCCGCACACCGTTCGGGCGTGTTTTGTGTGGGTTCACTACGCAGTTATGATCTGGGAAGTGTGTGATTCCTTGAGTGGGTGTGACCCTGAAGGTGGATACTTTTATACTCATCGTGACGTTGTTTCAGTTGCTGCTATTTAAACTGCAAAACCAGAAATAGGGGTCATTCTGGCACCTTAACTTGCAACATTGGGTGGTGACATGAGGTACTCCCGCGTGGGTCGATTTCTCTTGCATGTGCTACCAATTACAGCAAAATCAGAACCACATCAAAAGAACTATGAAATACAGATAAACTGATGATACAGCTTTTGTACATATAATTTGACTAAGGGGGTGTTTGATTCTGCGGACTAAATTTTAATCCCTATCACATCGAATGTTTAATTATTAATTATTACATTTTGCGAGATAAATCTTATTAAGCCTAATTATTAATTAGCCCATGATTTGACAATATGGTGCTAGAGTAAACATGTATTAATAATGGATTAATTAGACTTAATAGAATCATCTCACGAATTAGCCTCCATCTGTGTAATTAGTTTTATAATTACCTCATGTTTAGTCCTAATTAACATCCAAAGATTCAATATGACAAGGACTAAATTCTTTCTTAAATCATAATATAACCTATAAAAGGAACGTAATATTAAAAAAGACAAGTCGCAAGCAATGTTAACAGAGATTTCGACTTCAGGAAAAAATAGAACGCCTTGGCCAAATGGTAATAATGCAATAACACAGAAAGGGAAGCATATGCTGAGAAACTATTAAACACCCATCAGCGCATTAACAATCTAATTCCACAAAATATGCACATGCAATGTTTAGGGCAAAGACAATTCGCAAGGCCCGACCAACGCTGGAAGGCGTTAAGAGAGGCTGCCACCTCCCGGTGGGCAAGCCTGCAATCTGACAGCATCGAGTACACAAGTATTCTGGGTACAAAACCATACGAGTCAACAATAAACCTGGATAAGCTGCTACGTGAAAAACGTAATACAGTGAACACACTATTCCAAAATTAAAAATCCTAAATATTTCCAACAAAAACAAAACCCCAGTACAGTGAGAACATACTGACTCTTCCAACATCAACTATCCTGACATTAATCAAACGCTCAACATTTTCGTGACAAGATCAACGGCTTCGTCCCAAAGGCAATCCCATTAAGTACCAGACTTGCTGAAAACTGAGTAACTTCAACCTGTTACCTCAGCACAGACCACCATGTTAGTTAAATACAAAAGGCACCGCATGCTTAAAGAGGGAATGGAAAATTAGCCAGATCAGATGTCAGAAAAGCTGCAACAGCAGGACCAAGAGAAGGTGCCATGCTTGGGCTGGTGCTATTGCCATGTCCATGGCCCCCAGCAGCTGTCACAGATGCAGCAGAGCAATATCCGGGTGCTACTCTCCAGTGCAAGGCAACATGCAAGAGATGACATCAAATCCATGTGTAACAAATGCTACAGGTAACATGACGATGTTCAATCAAAATTGTCAGCAATAAACTTCATAAGGATACAAGCTTATTGTTGGAAATATGATAAACTAATGGTTTTCTTTCTCTTTTGTTAGGGAAAAATTCCTCACATGCCATTGGTTAAACCCTAAATCCCTTATATGCCACTGTAAGTGACTGGGGGGACCCACGTGTCATAGACACAACAATGGCACATGAGGGATTACGAGTTTTCTCGGTGGCATAGAATAAGAGAAGGAAGTTACTGGTGGTTTGGGCTATCTACAGTTGCATGTCCACCCAAGACATCTAAAGGACATTTAAGGCACACTCACACTTTTCAGCTCCCCTGTGACCCAAATACAAGCTATGAAGAGAGTACAAATGGAAAGTTGGAAGGCAGAGAAAAGAAGTAAAAAAGTGTCTAGGAAGGCAAATAATTTGATGATGTTACAAAATACACGACTACATTTTGCAGATCCAGATAAAACAAGTTAATATTCACTAACACCATCCCAAACAAGGATATACCAACCACAAGAACCAAACCAAGGACTGCATCATTTCAGAGAATAATATGTGCAATTGCCAAAAATAAAGCATACTGTTTACGCAGAAAAGAAGCATACAACAATATGCTATCGCAGGAATGTCAAGATTAAAGAAAATATTTCAGAACTAAACTTAATAATTATAGCACTAGTAGATTGTTAAGCAGAAGCGCTACTTGCCCAAAGAAAGAAAATAGAAGCAATGGAGAACATGACCAAGGGCAGTAGGTACCGACAATCTCGGTAGCAAAAGGAGAGACTAATGGACCTCCCCATCTTCTCCAAGTTCACCATCTTCCAGCTCATGTGCACCGTTTCTTCGGGAACTATCTCGATCCTTTTTATGTCTTTTGTGCCGGTTTTCACTATCTGAGTCTGAAGCATGTGTATGCTGCATGAATGGCAATTATGATCTTATTACAAGCTTAACCATATGGAAATAACCATGGCAAAACTCAGGTAATCTGTGAACAGAAAATAGGCAACGCAATACAACAATTACATATCGACTGCATTTATAATTGGCATTTCAGTTAATTTTTGATGGAGTGCAAAGAGTTTAGATTGTATTCAGATTGACAATGGTGCTGCCATTGTGGGTTTCAAATCCCAGTAAACACAATATATTCCAGAACATGTGCTGGTAGCTAGCTATACTACACTATTTGTAACTTTCTTTCAAAAAAATTTTCAAAACATTCAACTTGCAAGGAGCAACAGTGTTAACAGTCCTCACTGCAAGGACTGACTAACACATTTGAACCAAGGCTATAAATAGCATAATGTCACAACGAAATGCCAGGTTTCATTCACTTATAACTGTGTCAATAATTGTTGAAACTGATCCCTACAAAGTTACATATCACAAACAAAAGTTGCAGAAAAGTCCTGAGTCTGGCTATCTTACAAAGCTACAGAAAGTTAACTTTAGCCAAACATGTTCCTTGCCATGCTATCCTTTTATACTCATGTGATGGATGCACTTAAACAGCGCTTTTGTGAAAGTCCGAAAACCAACTAAATCAAAATCAAGCTTTAAAGCACAAAAGAGATGACGGCAATCCTTCAAAGCTGTGGAAAATTCATGGATTATCCTACAGCCATATTTCCAATTGAACAACATAAACCCATTCGAAACAGTGCAAGGTATTCTTTCAACAACCCACCTAATAAAGACAAGACGGCCTAGCTGGCTGATTCTGTGACCTATCCAACCAATTATACATGAACAGGTAGGTATATTCATAGTATGTGATGCAGTCTAGTTGATACAAATAACACAGAATAGTATAACTAATGCAATAAAAATTTTGTAGAGCGATCAATAATGCTAGTGCTTCTTAGCAATAATTCTCCAATAGCTATCTAACAGCAAATTTCCCTTTTTATTTTAGATTATTTGAATATTAGAACAAATAAAATTAGCAGCAACAACTGCATCACAAAAGCCCCAGTAATTGTAGAATTGAACATCAAAAGAAAAAGGTAAACATGTTTCAAGTCAAATAACACAAACAGTAAATAGAAAAGTACTGTAATTAGGAAAAGTTGTACCAAGCTCTGCTGATATACTGGCACTAAACATTTAGTGACAGATACACTAAAGCTGGTGTTTGTAGCCTTAGCACCACAGGTTGTATGAGCAATATAACAAGTCTGAGCTACATCCCCAGTGTTTAGCTTGTTTTGCACGGAATAACAAATGTTATACCTTCCTAGATTTCTTGCGATCACTGCTATGCCTCCGAGATTTCTTAGCATCATCTTTATCATCCCTCTCAGAGCTTACATCATCTGTGTCATGGTGGCGTCTCTTATGTTTCTTTTCTTTATCCCTTTTCTTATCTTTTGAACCGTGGTTCTCCACATCAGCACCATCAATATCCATTTCATCTCTCCTTGATCGATCCTTCCCTTTTTCCTTCTCTCTCTCCTTCTCCCGGTCTTTTTCTTTGCGCTCTTTCTCCTTCCTTTCTTTCTCTTTTTTCTTCTCTCTCTCTTCACGCTCTTTCTCTCTCTTTGCCTAAGAAGAGAAAAATTTCAGCAAAAAAAGAGAATCGAATAGGATATAACTGACAAAAGTTACTGTATGCCGCAACTGATACAGGTAGCCGATGAAGATAAATATGGTGTTTGGTTAAGAGCAGGTTACTCAGTTCATCATCTTCTCACTCATTTTTTGCATAAAAAGTCATATCTTACAGATGTGAATTGTGCAACTTATATTAGTTAAAATAAAGAAACAACCTTAAAATACCGTGCTCTTGAATTTAACATTATCAAGGATTGAAGGTATATATATCTACAAACATGTTAAGTGGTTACATCATTCCATAATAATTCAGCTCATCAGTTGTACAGGTTACTCAGTTGAAGTCAGCCAGTTACTAAAGTTATCAGCTATTCTGGCTCAGCTAGGTTGGATCTATCATCTTTGCCCACCTATGATAAGTAGCACAGTGGACAAATGGTATTTACTATTCTCATTAAGTAGCAACTGTGCTTGGAGCCATGAAATAATACAAAAAGTACGTAAGAGCAGTTAGATGAAAGGAGACATAAAAATACAAACATTCACCTTTTCTTCCTCCCTCAAACGTTCTTTCTCTTTTAATCTTTCCTTCAGGTGGACAACACACTCTTCAAAAAGCTCTCTAGCATAAGTCTCGCTGTCCAAAGCCCTAATGCAATAAATCCGACATAAGAAAATCATAAGAAAATCACTCACTCCGCAACAATAACATGTAGGAGAATCTGATAGGTCCTTATCATGCAGCATTTCAAACATCCAACACATAGTCATTCACCTCCGAGGCATAACGTATTGCATGAAAGATTTGTATAGAGTTATTTATAGTCCAACACAATCATTGTTCGAACTGAATTAAATCAATCATGTGTTGACATATTAATTTTACTTGTATGAAGGCTCATAAAAGTCCAAAAAAATTGAGACCTATGGTTATATCAAAGAATCCAGACCCAAAATATTAAAGAACTGGAATAGATTCACTTTTTTTCCTACACATAAAAAGAATTCCAGAAGTAACAACTACTCAATGGTATTTTCCACTAATCTGAATCTACCCTTGTTACCATAAGCAATTGGACTGTAACCACTATTGTTATATTCTCTATACTATACTAGCGAGCAGCCTGAACTAGTAAATGTTCATTGTTTTTCAATCTACAATTGAAGTACGTCAACTATGCAGGTAGTGTGGTAAACAGCTCTTATGATGTTGGAAGGAGGGTTGGCATTTGCCAGTACCTAAACTCTTGGCTGTCCTCAAATAGCTGTTTAGAATCATCCCAGGTTGAAGAAGCTGATATTTCCTACAATGTTTCAAAGAAACACAAATAAGTAACGTCAAAAATATGCCATATTCTGATATACAGAAAAAAATACTGTAGCGATTTATCTCACCAGGTCGTTAGAAAAGATAACGCTGGACTAAATATGCATGTTGTTGCAAGCAAAAAATATATATATATTCATAAATATGGACTCAAGAGAACATGCTTATAACACTGGTAACATCTCCAGTTGTGAGGCTGTAAGCAAGGGATCAGATCTGGTTCTCAATAAAGAAAAAGAGAATGCTTGGAGGAAGATGATATGGTTTCAGTAATACCAATGAAGAGTCTACTTGTAGATGATTATGTTCATAACAAATAAACTTAAAAAACATGTGACATAAAATGTAAATATAAAAGAGCAGAAAACATTTTTCCCTGGTTCAGGCTAAACTCTAGAACCAAAGCATCTTAGATTAGGACTGATACTGAGAAAAATGCCAAAGTAGTCAAGTAGCTGATGCAAAGTCAGTTACCAAGTAAGAAAGCCGCTCAAAAGATGCTACAGGAGAGAAGCACCTATAAGCTTTTGAATTTTTAAAGCACCCATAAATTTGCTCCAGGCATAAGAATTCAGCAATTGTGTTCAAATACTTGTGTATGCACTGAAAACTTTTGAATTTTTAAAGCACCCATAAGTTTATCAAACTTGTGTAAGCATTTAAAACTACTGTAAGAACCCATAAGTTTTTGTATTCAAATACTTGTGTAAGCACTGAAAACTAATGTAAGCACCCATAAGCTTTTGAATTTTTAAAGCACCCATAAGTTTATCGTTTTGAATTCAGCACTGACTAGTTCAAACCAATCCATTGTGTATATACAAGAGACTCGTGGATTATTATATACAGAACCATATCAAGTTAATTAACCTGAAATGTAACAAATTATAGTAGTTCTTCTAGACATTTTGTCACTGCAGTCGACCATACAGAATATATTAGAGCACTTAATTTGCATGTAAGCAAATAATGTAACATGCTTATAGTTAGCTGCAGTACCGTTATTGAATACAGAAGATCTGAAAAATTTTCACCCAATCGCTGACGCTTCTTAGCATCCTTTTGCTCTTTTTCCTTGAGCCTTTCAATTTGATCATCATAAATAAGCTGCAACCATCCAGCAAAGTAAATCAGATTAATAACATATTTAGACATCAATTAAAACTTCCAATCAATGTAACACCTTGATGTTGATCATCGATATTCCTTTAAGAGCATCATCATCCAGAATAGCAGTCTGGAATTCCTCCAATGTCCATGAGGTTGTCATTGGAATCTGGAAGATTAAGAGGATTGCAAATTATAAAACGCAATTAACATGGTAAATGTGGATCATGACTGTATACAAAAGAAAAGGGTACCTTTCCAGATTTCACCACTTCTTTGACACGGGTCTTGTCATCTAGATACTGTAAGACACAATATAGCAATAAACCATACGTGCATATAAACAAATATAAGATAACTTTCTAAATGAACTAAGTAAAACAGATCTGGCATGGTTATCACGCTAACGGTACCATAAATTCGAAATTGAATTCATGCACTATATACATGGTTTTCTAAAGGATTTATTAAAACGTAGCAACATCTTGGATTCATCATATGTTCACTAAAGGTGATGCCTGGTCACCAACCGATTTGCATACTTCAAATAGCGAAAACATCTGCTAAATTAGCATCAACCATGCAAGTGTTGAAAGTAGTGGGCACCCTAAAGGTAGATGCACAGCAATTTTAGCATACAAGCAACACAGATATAATGACAGCAGTGAAATGTAGTTCCACAATACCAAGAGATCAAATAGCAAGTGTTTATGCTAAGATATTTCTTATTTTACTATTACTAATTACTAAAGATCTGTGCGTCCAATCATTAACACAGGTACAATGAAGTTAGTAAGTATAACATGCCTGCATTTACATCATTTTATCCAAGTGAATACAAGTCCACAAAGTGATTAGGGACAGTGCATAGAAATATGCCTGCATTTACATCATTAACTGAATATTTGGTTTGTTACTTTCCAAGAAATTCCAGTGCAATCAATCAAGGTTCATTAATTTATCATGGAAGGAAACATCCTCATACAAGAGCTAAGACACACAAAAAACACATGAAAGCCATTGATACTTTGGATAAATAGCTACAAGGATATATGCTGAATATCAGAAAATAACCTGTTTGTCAAGTTCCTCAATCACATCATCAAATAGCTCTTTCGGCGTGGAGCCAGACGTGTTTGATGCCACTGCCAAGTAAGCTTGTGAATCCTTTATCTGTGAATTGATATAATGTAAAAAATCAGGACCGGAAAAACTTGTTTATCATTTTATTTATCTATGAAAATCAATATTCCAAGAACCTGTGAGCAGTAATCGCGCCACCGAGTCTTTGCAGTAATTGTGCCATCAGTGACATGTTCTTCCAACATTTTACGAAATGCATCACGGTTTTTTCTCTCTTGTCTTCTTACTTGTTCCTGTATGTGCAGGCTAGCTTAATTTTCATCTATAGGAACAGAATAACAAAACAAGATTCATGATGAGGTAAGAGAATAATACCTTTTGTATCCGCTTCTGTTCCTCCTCTTCTTTCTCCAGATGCCGTATGTACTCCTGCGACACACAAAAACATATAATAGAATTTGAACCACAGAACGGCAAAAATTGACTAAGGGCCAGGAAAATACTAAGTTACTAACTTGGAAAATATTCAAGCGATCAATCTTTTCAAGTCGGGAACAGCGCTCATCATCTTCCAGCCGTTCTTGAACTTTTCTCCACTGAGTAGTTGCCTGCAGGCATGAAAAAACAACTGTTCATTTTTTGAGCTTTGTCTGAACTTACTGGCTATAGGAGAAATCAAAGAAATAACCTTGATGAAGTCGCATGATTCTAAAAAAGCTTTGTATTCTGCTAAATGCCTTCTGTGTTCTTCGAGAGCCTTGGCTTTTTCCTACAGTAGTGTACATATTATATCATGCACGGTATACAATACAACTGTGTCATCAATGGTAATCAATTCCTGATCTATGTGACACTCAAGCAAAATCTCAATAGTCAAAAATTAACAAAGTGCTTAAACACAATCCTAACTCTAAACTTTATCCTAGGTTCAGAGGATGGAGGAGGTTGATCCTTCACCATGCAATACCTCTTGGCTATAATGCTGCAAAAGCACCAATGGATTGGGTCATGGTACAAATAACGTTTACGCTCATAACAAGACCAACCCATCCTATCCAAAATAAAAGGGCACTCAATAAAGTGCTTATGATAACTATGAAAGAAGCAAACAGCTTCACAAAATACAAGAGACAAAAATAACTACAACCATAAAGCAGAAATGCTCATGTTACCTATTTCAAGTAAAGACTAATTATGATTCCAGAAAAAATAGTTTGATAAACTAAACAAATAAAACCACTTAGCAATAGAGATAAGTATGTAGGAATAAAGACATTGATAAATTGAGGCATAAAGACATTGATAAATAGAAGAGAGCGAAATAAATACAGCACACAGAATTCAAAACAGTATCAAAGAAAGCCATAAGAACGATCAAGATCAACAGTAAGAACTACCATAATGAAAGTAGTCACAAGGTATAAAGTTTAATATCTAAGAACCTTCTTATGCAGTTCCACAAGATAGTTCTCAAATAAATCTTCACGCTCCCTTGGGCGCTCAACAGCTTTGAATCTTTCATCATCTTCAAACATAAGAATTGCTTTGCTGCACGGTGAACAAAAAAATAATAAGTGCACCTCCAACCAAAAAAATATAAAATCAAGCAGGAACTTCAATTATCTGAAAAAGAAAATACTGGAATTAGAGGTATACCTCCACCTTGTTGATGATGTAAGCTCCTTGCACTCCTGAATTACAAAATGAAACAGTCAATATGGTACAGTAATAAAAAGGAGAAAGCTTCCTAACGTAGAGCAAGCTTACTTCCAGCATTGCAAGGAAATCATCACGTGCTTTCCTCTGTTTGATACGTTTTTCTTCAGCTTCAAACTTTTTTCGCTGGTTCAAGTACTGCAGGAATAAAATCATCAGACCCGAACCTTAGAAACATTTACCATAAAGAGCCAGAGGAGTTGAGGATACTGCTAAGAAAGGTTAGGATCTTATGAGAAACAAAAACTGACCTCATTGAAAGCTTGCTTTCTCTCTCCAAGAGTTTTCAAAGCTCCATATCTTTTGTCGTTTATGATGACTCTCATAGTCTGTAAATGTTAAAACAGTGTTACACGTTTCACTAGTTCAGGTTAAGTAGACTAAAGTTTCATACCTGATCCCATGTCCAATCAGACTCAACATTTACTGACTCGAGCAGGGACTTGAATGCATTTTTTGCCTCCTACATATCAAAAAACATGTGGTACATAAATTAGATGAGCACTTCATGAATAAATATCCAACTCATTATTTGTTTCTTTCAAGTGATCCTCACCGCCTTAGTGGCATAGACTACAGGTTCTTCTTCACTTGTTTTCTCCTCCAGTGGACTGACATTAATCTTCCCTACCACTGGCATGGTCTTTTTGGCCTCCTAGAGAATAGCATGAGGAAGCGGCATTAACACATACAGTTCC
Organism: Panicum hallii; assembly: GCF_002211085.1. Taxonomy (NCBI): domain Eukaryota; kingdom Viridiplantae; phylum Streptophyta; class Magnoliopsida; order Poales; family Poaceae; genus Panicum; species Panicum hallii. The sequence goes on from NC_038043.1 coordinate 39,126,017, forward strand.
AGAGAGGAGGAGGGAGTAGGCAGCTCTAGTCCACTAAGCACTATAGAAAACAATAAAATAAGTGCAAAAATATGATTTCATCCACAGAAAAGGGACTGTCCAGTTCAAATCACTCTAATTTCCTTCAAAGTAAAAAAGTTATATATATTGCTGAGAGCCTGAGAGTACAGAGGATGTTCCGTCCTTCCCTCCCATTCAAGTATCCATGATTTTTTTAATTGAACAAAAAGGAAGATGCAGAGAAGGTCTATGTTGAGCATGATATCTTTCCTTAACAGTAATTTCTGCCCACAAAAGAAAGTTAAAAGGCGACTCCTTAGTTCCTTCTACATACTGAGTTGCAGTACTTTGTACTACAACGATTCTAGTATCCCTAAAACACTCACTTTCGCTAAGTGCTGACTAAGAAGAAACATGCATGAGTACTAGATGCAACTGGATTATATGAGTAAAATCTACTTCACCAGTACAGAAACATCCTTACCTACTAAAGCCAGGTAAGGAAGTAGAATTACCAAACAAAAAGAATGGAGCAAAGGACACAAGTCAATCATCAGTCATAATTAAAGATCATCTGTTGACAAGTTCAGTTTTACTACTCCCTCCGTTACAAAATGTAGGTTGTTATAGTTTTATCTTAAGTCAGTTCATAGAAAAATACACCAACATCTACAACATCAAATCAGTTTCATTAAATTCACTATGAAATATTTCCAATAAACTTTGTAAAGTAGATGTTAATATATTTTCCTATAAACTTGGTCAAAGTTAGAAGTTTTGACTTAGTACAAAACTAAAATGTTACACTTCAGAACAGAAGGAGTAGACAGACAATTAAGTCCAAGTCAAATATACTGAAGTTAATATATAGGAATACAATAGTACAAAATTTACGAGGATTGGTTAGGCAGTGTGTTAGTCCTATCTACAAGAAGAGGGGTGCCGATACATTTGTTTCAGGAAGAGAAAACATCCAGTAATCCATACCTATCTCTTCTTGACATCCCATGTATCTGTATTCTTCTGCTAAAGTCCTAATAAGACCCACCACAATCTATTCTGCAATTCAATTGGTGTATATCTCTTCATTGTTCTCTAAACTTCTTCAATAATTGTTACTATGTCCTTATCCCAAACACATAAAATCCAGATCATGGTTCCAAAAGGGGAAAAATATGCATTAGGTGCAGAGTGTCTAGCTACGCCATTTTTCAAAAAATATACCATAGAAACAATAATAACAAAAGACTATCATCCATTAAGTAAGGAAAGCAAATGAAATGTAAAAAGGCACGTAAAAACAGGCTTGACAAGGATGTTGAAAAGGAGATTCACATACAAATGAGAAATGCAGCAAAAACTATGAAGTTAATGACAACAAAAAGGCAACCAGAGACAAATTGTAACAATGTCGAGTCATTGAGTTAAACAACATTGAGCAAAGGATTTATGTACCTCAATTAGGAAGCACATGACAATCTAATTAAACAACATAGCACATATAAAGCACTATACCTCCAAATCTTCAGCAGACGTACCATCTTCTGTGTCAGCAGCAGTTGTTACAGATGAATTTTCATTATTGTTTCTGCAATGTTCAACAAATACACCATATTAGCAGGCATTTGAATAGTGTCAAGTATAATAATTACAGGATTGAAAAATGGTAAATGTCTGTAAAAACCTGCTGGTTCCTGCATCAGTTGCAACTAATTGAACTTCTGTGCTTGTTGTAACAGGAAAAGCAGCAGTATTTGGACCACCATTTTGCTTGTCAACAGTGGAAGAACTGGAGGTGTTGTCCACATTATGTGATGGGCCAGCACCAGGAGGAACAGAGTTTGCTGATGCATCATGTGCGCTTGGAGCAATTAAACCAACTGCAGTTGAAGACTGATTAGCAGGTACGGTAGAAGGTTCAGAGGCAGCAGTTATTCCTGTTTCTCGATCTGATTGTTGATTTGATGCTTTTTCTGCCAATTCGCGTGCCGCCTGAAAGAAAAAAAAATTGTAGCAATAATGTAATTGACAATTAAACAAATATTGATGTCACAAAAAGTAAAGCAAGAAGAAAACCTTCAACTCATCAGGAATACTCCATTTTGATTGCTTTGTCACTTTGTTGAAATAGTATCTTCAATGATAGAACAGTCAGAATATGGAGAGAAAATGGAGGAATAATTGACAAATAGCAGGAGTGGCAATTAATTCCAGTATGGACTTACTTTCGTCCTTCTGGTGTAGTAAATTCTTTCCACTCGGTTGAGGCATCAGCCCTCTGTTAAATCACCAAAACATATAAGTGCATTTTAACACAGAAAGAATGCATTTTGTTATTATTTATATTAGAACTTAAGCTGCCCTCAAGAGAAAAAGAAAGAAGGATGTTTTCTTGGTCCCTAAGTGCTACTTGTCAAAGAGGCGATATAAAGAAATAGAAAGCATAACTAACGCAAAATAACAAGAAATGTGCACGAAATACTGTACTTGCTGGGTGATCATGCTCCACACAGGAATGCACAGCCAAGTACGAATTGTTCTATTACGCTTACCGACTGTCTGGACTCCTTAACTTTAATAGTGATTAGCGAAAAATGATATAAAGCAGGCACAAGACACAGAATTTGCATTGGATTTGCTAAACAGATGATAATCACATGGTTAAGCTACATTGGCTATAAGTACACCGCAAAACTCACCTCCAAAGGTGTCATCAATTCAACTGGTTTCTCCCAACTTGATTGTCTTGTCTTCTTATTATAGTAGTACCTAGAAAAGGAAATAAAAAGAGAAGGCAGGCCAAATAAGGGGAAAACCAAAGCATGATATACTTAAATGACAAGAACATCATGAAGTTAATAACATAAAAGAATTTAAAAAACACTTACTTTTTCCCTTCAGCCGCAGTGTGTTCTTGCCAATCTGAAGAGCTAGGTTCAGACGAGTTGACCTTGTTATTTGCAAACTCAGTTATTCCAAGGTAAATGATATAAAATTTGGCACATTAGACAAAACAATTGATGCAGCAGAGGCCATAAAAGTTGACAAAAGTCAAGTGACTAAGCAGAGGTTTGACGATACTTACTGAAGGCAAACTTGTTGTAGCTGGCACCAGCTGGTGTCCAGGCTGCACTAAAGGAGTCACATGAGGCACACTCTGTCCCGGAGCTGTGCCCCAGGGTTGCACTGCAGGAGGAATCGAAGTTGGTTGATACTGAAATGTAGAACTTAAAAGTTAGCAACTTAACAATAACCAAGCCACGTAACACTAACTCATACATCAAAGGAATAGTTAACTTGCAAAGAGGGACAAATTTCTCACTGTATAAGACGGGGGCTGCATAGGGGCACCCATGGTGGGCAAATGGCCCCCAGGATATGCAGCTTGTTGCTGCGGCTGCATGGGTGCTGATGACATTGGTCTACCTGGCTGATATGCCATAGGAACCCCTTGTGATGCAGGTGGAACCTGACTTGAGTGAGACAAATGCTGCCCAGGTTGTGGAAAATGTGGCATCTGCCCTGGCATGCCAATGTTAGTTCCTGGCATAGGCTGACCAACAGGCCGAAACTGCTGCGCCGCTGGTGGCATGAACTGAGGAGGCTGTTGCGAAGGAACCACTGGCCTAAACTGAAAATGGAATGTGAAGTGCAATGTTAGAAACATAGCCTACAAGTCTGTAGGTGACATATGTGTTAAGAAGCAAAAATACTTAAGTTTCAGTTTACCTGCATAGGCATTGGTGGTCCAAGATTTTGTGGCTGAGAGCTAGAACCCATCATGGGAGGCCTGGGAGGCTGTTCATAAAACAATAAAGAAGATTACCACTCTGTACACTGCAGACAACAAAATTATATTTACACCAAAAGACAGCAGTTACCTGAGGTGGCCCAGAAGGCTGCATATTACTGGCCATTAATCCACATCAAAATACTGAAAAAAAGTAGGTAAACTGGCCCCAGAGATCACGGCTGCAAACTGTCCAAAAGAATGGAAAAAACAGACTGCTTAGAACATAGAAGTGGAAAGCAAATAAGCTATTGCATAAGAACTGCAGCAGCTACTTAAAACAGTCCTTGCCACGTGCTCGCCATCTACCAATACAACAAGTCCAGGAAACTCTAGGTTTTTGGCGCTTTGCCTTCCCTTCCGTGATTCAACCTTGAGCACGTGAGCACACCACCTTTCCTTCTTCATTGAAGGAATTCGACCCCTTCTTTTGTCGGCGAGTGAATTACAAGCACTGGATTAGGCACACTTTGACCAAATTACCACTAGTACTCTCCCTCCATCACAAATTGTAGCTCGTTTTAGCTTTGTCATAAGTAAGACTTGTCTAACTTTTACCAAGTTTATATAAAAATATATTTGCATCCACAACTGAACTCCTGCTGAACTAAAACATCGAACTTCTCCGCACTCAAAAGTGTTCCCTCTTACTGGCAACGAGACTTAAGGGTCAGATTGTGGTCGAGACGAGTGCGGATTAGCTACAGGGGGCAGGAAATTCGACGCCTGGATCCCTCGCCTCTCCATCCACAAAAAGAAAACAAGCAAAAAGCTGCTCCGCATCTTGCGCCCCCAATCTCCCAGCGGAACCAGGAGCCAGAAACCCTAGCCGCCGCAACGGGCAAGCGCGCGGGCGAGCGAATCAAAACCCTAGAACTGGGCAGCGGCGCGCCGCTCGGCACTGCGAGGAGAGGGGATGGTACAAGGCGGGGGGCACTGACCAGCGTGCAGCGGAACAAGGCGGGGCGTCGGGGGTGGGAGAACCGTCGGCGAGGGTCGGGAGCTCCCGGTCCCGGTGGGGTTTAGGGCAGTAGCGGGGAGGCGGTGATGCCCCCAGGAGGAACCGGATCCTCTGATGTTCGCCCAAGCTTCGTCACGGTGCCGTCGTGACTCGGTTCCATCCACCACCGTCCGTGGGGAGAAATGTTCCCTCGTACCTGCATCGTCGCGGCCCAAGCTCGGCCCAACGACCCGCACGCGTTGAAGCCTGCAAAAACGAAGCAACAAGAGAAAATGACTATTTCACACCCGGAGAATCGAGGTTTTCACACTCAAAAAGTTCTAAAATTATTTCTATCATAAATTACTTAGAGAATTTTGAATTTATTCGAAAATTTTGGTTTTCGGAATAACTTTAAATTTTTTAAATAAACCAAAATTTTCTTTGCTTATGATATAAACTATTTTATAAATTATTCATCTTTTGATAAGAATATTAGTTTTTTCACAATTTTTGGAAAGTATTTTTGTGCCTAAAAATTCAGATATTATTCAAAATTAGTCTATTTTGGTGAATTTTAGGTTTAATATTTAGATTCTACATATGTATCTTTATGCAAAATGGGTTCATGAAATTTGGTAGTGACTTAGAGATCTTTTTGTCAAGAAAAGATGAGGGAGGAATCAGAGTTACTGTTTACATGATAGAATGGACATAGGTGTCAAATAAGAAATGAAAGTTCAACCTAATTAAAAAAATTTAATTTTTTTTAATTTTTTTTACTCTCTCCGTTCTAAAATACAAGGTATTTTAGTTTGTCCTAAATCAAAATATCTTATGTTTCAGAGATGGAGTAAATCTCTATTTTCGGGTGTCAAATAGGAAATTTTCAAAAGCAACATATACATTTTGGCTTTTCGGTATCTGTACCTATACCTGTCTCCGAAGATTGAACAACAAACAAAAATAGCAGAAACAATCTGCAAATTTTGAGCTACCGTAAACTTGAATGTATATAGAGTATGTTCGGCATCCTGATATACATGAATATTCAACTAGCAACATCCTTAGAAGCCCAATGAATAGTAATAACAGTTCAGCTGAAGGCACGGGATTGCCCAAACACAGAAGTACTTTGCCGGAACACAAGCTCTATAATTGTTCTCCGGTAAAAAGATATGTGACAACTTTGCCGTTGTAAATTAAACAGACAGGTTGGATTTTCTTTTTGATATTATCATTTCTAGATTTGTAAACTAACCATATGAACTCTACCGTCAACATTTGAGTGAAGCTACTATTGGCCTTGTAATAATCTTCAGACTCTTCCATTAGCAGCATCATCATCCGCAACTTGTGCTTGTGCACCACCACTATCCCGCGCCAAAAAGTTGGAAAAAAGAGGCGGAAAGTTTCGGGATGGCAAACGTCATATTATAGGTCAATGCCCTCCATGTAATTTATTACAAGCTCGTGCCAACACCTAATTTAGTTGCCACAAGTATGAAAAGAAAAATTATACCCACACCATCACTTACCGGCAAGGCTCTATACCTGCCTACATGGCATATAATAAGGAGCTGGATTTAATCATTCATTGCAAATAAGTTGCATACCACGTAGTGGCGCCAAGAATATATTGTGGAACAATTTAACATACTACAATTCACACATGACAATTTAGGGTATGTTTGGTTGGACTTTCCAAACTACTTTTACTTTTGCAAAAGCCAACAAAAGAGATTAAACGCTCTAGATGCTTTTACCCAAAAGTAACTTTCACCGTAGTATAAATGTAAAAGCACCACTCCCCCTGCTTTCAGTGGTTTTTCGGGTAAAAAATTACCCACCTGCCACTGGTTATGAAAAAACGGTTCGTTCTAATCTCCCCAACCCGTCCCCATCCCACTCCCGTCCCCATCCCATCCCCGCCTCGCGCCCCACCCCACCCCGCCCGCCACCCCATCCGGCGCCGCCCTACCCCGCCCCGCCCGTCGCCGCCCCACGCCGCCCCATGCCGCCCCGCCCTAGTGCCGCACTATCCGACGCCGCCCCGCCCGTTGCCGCCCCACGCCGCCCCGCCCCGCTTCGCCTACCCATCGCCGCCTCGCCTCGGCCCGCCCCGGCGCCGCCCCGCCCTGCTCGGTGCCCCGCTCGCCGCTGTGGGCTGTGGAAAAATTGCTGTGAAAAAGTTGCTGTGGGAAAAACAGAAGACCGTATGGTTAGAGCAGCTGTGAGCTGTGGGAAACTATATGATATGCGTGAAATATCTGTAATACTTCCGAAGGTTTGTGGGACTGTCTATATACTAATATACTCATACAAACCTAATATATTCACTATTTCGCATGTAAATGTATCTTTTGGAAAGAAAAATATTAAATTTTCTAAGTTTTTCATCTATATGGTCCACGTAAATAGAACAGTAGAAATTACACAAGGTAAATGTGTGACAGTTCATGTACGTGTAATCTAGGCATATTATTTGTTAGTGTGAAGTATGTGCTTGTTAGTGTAAAGTTTGTGTGTGTTTATGTGAAGCTTTTGAAAATTTAAAGTGCAAGTAAAAAAGGGTATTCTTGTAATTATGGAAAAACTAGGGTTGTTTTTGAAAATGTAATTGGACAGGAGGTAACTTCAAAATAAGTGAAGGGTGGTTTTGCAAACGTGTTTTTCTTACTTTAATCCCTGTAAATATATATATATATATTTATCCAAAAATTCTATTTGAAATGTATGTGTTGAAGTGTGTAAAAATTTTGGGTAAAGTTATGAAAATAGGGGTATTTATGTAATTTTATAAAAGTACAAGTCCTTTTATGCAAGTATTTGATTTACAAAAGTAATTCTCAAAGTTATTTAGGACTAAAGTGTAAAAGGTGCAAGTTATCATGACATGTCTATCCAATCATTATGACGTGTCTATCCCGTCATCATGACGTGTCATAAATTCTTGCATTTAGGTCCTAAATGTTATAAAATTTCATTTTTTAGGACAAAAGTAATTCAAATCCAACTTTTGTTCAAAACTTCACGTGTAAAGATATAAGTTTTGAGTTTTTGAACTTGAGCCCTAAAGCAATGTTGTAGAGTTTGAAAAACTCTCCAACTTTCATTTTGGGCATTTCTTCATTAGAGTTTTGGATTGATGAGAAATTATGCTTTACAGAAAGGTCCCGGCAGTTTTCTAAAAATGCGCATAAGCCCCTAGGAAATTCCATCTGTCTTTCTCCTCTGCTCTCCCTTATCCTGGCGCCCCTTTTCTTTTCCTCACCGGCAGCTCCATCCTCATCTCCACCCCGGTTCTTCCTCTCTCTCTCTCTCTCTCTCCTCTATGCGGCAGAGCGGCGCTGCGTGCAGCGCAGGAGCGGGTCCGGCGGTGCGGGCCACGGCGTGCGAGTGGGCGCGGGCTCGGGCGGCTGGCGGCGCAGGCGGCTCGACGCGCAGGCGAGCGGAGCGCGCGGCTCGGCCGGTGGCTGGCGGCAGCGGCTCAGGCGGGCGGCTGCGGCGCAAGCAGGCGCGGGCGCAGCAGGCAGTGCGGCTCGGCTGGGGTGCGCGGCAGGCGCGGGTGGAGCGGAGCGCGCGGACGGCGTGTGGAGCGCGCGGGCGGCGCGCTGGCGTGGCACGCGCGGGAGGCGGAGTGGCGGCGCGCAGGCGGCCGAAGCAGAGGCGCGCGGTGCTGGGCAGGCGCGTGTGCAGGCGCAGAACTGGGCGGCCCGAGCTGGCGTCGTGCAGGACCGGGGAGCACCGGGGAGTGGACCGCACGCGTGAAGACCTGGAGGTGACCGACGCCGAGCCTATGAAGTGGGAGCGGGTCAAGGATGCGCGCGGCTCGGACATGTGCAGATGTGACGCGGCAAGGCCGAAGCGAGCGCGTGTCCAGCAGCAGGAAGAGGAGGAGCAGTTGCACGGCGTGCAGGGCGACGGTGTGCAGTGAGGTCACGCGTGGTGCGGGAGGAGCTACAGTGCGGCGGCTGCGGCGATTCCGCACGGGAGCAGTGGGGCCGCGCGTGGAGAACGTCAGAGGCCGTCGAGGAGAAGGCAGCAGAAGGCATGGCCCTAATGCAGGCGGACCGCGACCCTCACGGAGGCTGAGGGGCGGTTATGGCAAGGCGAGCCGGAAGGAGAAGCGACGAAGCGAAGGCGGCGGTTATAGCGCGGCGAGCTCGGAAGGAGCAGCTGCACAGCGGCAAGGCGGTCAGGGCAGGAGCAACGCAGCACGGGTTTGACGCGCAGCGCAAGACCGGCGGCAGAGTTACAGGACCCGGAGGTCTGAGCGGAATTGAACCGCCGCGTTCGTGAGTGTGAGCGGAAGTGTTCTACCGGTGGACTGCTCAGCTCGATTCCGCAGGCGAGTGCGCGTGCAAGGCAACAGGCCACGTGCGAGCAGGTTAAGAGCCAGTGGAGCGAGAGCAGAGCAGAAGCGGCGCACCGGAGATACAACCAAGCGCGGCGATCCTGCAGGAGGCTACGCGGGTGTGCCGACTGTGTTTCTGCAGCACACGCGCGTGAGCAGTGGAGGTTTAGTCCGTGAGCAGGAAAACCCTGAGGTTCACGAAGGAGTCGGCATAGCGAACCAATTCGGCCCTATCGGTTTCTCCCATGAGTTCACGACGTCGAGCAGCTCCTATTCCCCGTCGATCGCCGAGCAGGACCACAACACCTCAAGAAAGCTCGTAAACCCTCTTATCGAGCCTCTTCGGATCCCTTCGCTGAAACATCGTCGCCGTGGCAAAGTCGACTATCGTCGCCACGGATCACCGTGAGGAATACCTCTCCGGTTATTCTTCACCCACTACAATTCCCTGGCAAGCTTCTACGTCACCCACGGAATCTCATCACCGTCGAGCACTTCTCATCGCCGATCTTGTTCGCCACGGGAAATTCACTTTTTGCCTGTTCTCCTCCACAACCAAGGCTACCCCAAGGTTTGCCCTGATCCACTGAAATCTTCCTAATGCCGGTGACTCCTTTGCCGGAACATCGTTGTTATCTTCCTGTTCTCTGTTTTCGCCGACCAGGGACTTAATTGCTTCGATTTAGAAAGTTCTAGGATGTTCTCTGTAAAATTTCCAGAACTTTCTTTATTTCAAATCAGTGAACTTCTATATTTCATAGATTTTCATAAAAAGTTCATAAAAGTACAAAATCAGCTTTGTTTGAAACCTTAGATCAAAACCTACAAATTTATGTTGTAGTCTTGAGTTGAAGTCTTTGAATTGTGGGCTAGGTTAAATGTTAGGAAATGAATGCTTTATTTGTACCTTATGTTATATGCATATGTTATAACTAAAAAGTAAATCGTAGGATGTATGTCTTAAGTAGAGATGTGTAATATCTAGTTAATCTTTTCCCACGAGTGCTCATATCCCTACCATCAAGACCTTATCCTTGTTTTGATTGCCGTTTTCTTAAGGTCCTTCTCGTATAAGGATCCTTGATAGTCCGTGTGTATCCGCTGCTTAGCCCATCCATCTCTGCAGGTATGCTTTAGCGTCGGCTATCGGCTCAGCCGCTAAGCATCCGTTTCCTTTAAGTCTATGATGTTTCTATATAACAGCTGTCAGCCGATACATTTCTTTTGATATGTTTTTACCTTCGGCTGGTTAGCTGATACGATTGTTATCTTTCTAATATCGACTACTGCCGATACAATTCTTTTGTTCTGTCCTACATCGGCTGCACATAGTCAATGTATCGAAGATGCACACACAACCTTAGGATTCTTGCTATCGGCCGATCCAAGCCGATTCTGGTTGTTTTCCATAACGGTCAAATATGACCGATCAATCCTTAGTCTTCCCATCCTTATCCGCACACTTCTATCAGTTGAACCCTGTTGTTTTCAATAGACTTTGTTGTAGTCTTCAACGAATAGCCGATTCTAGTTAGTTGTCCTCCTAAAGCTCTGTCTAAGTTTAGTTCAGATCTTTCTGGTTGTTATATGAGTAGTATGTTAAATGAGTGTTAAAATACAACTTCATTGTGAAGTAAGATAGTTTTATGTGCACACCTTGAATGTAATGTTGCATTGCATGTAGATACGACTACTTCCGCAAACAGTACCTACAAGATCTCCCAGGAGTCTGCATAAGATGTTTCTGAAGACCAAGTGAACGTCACCAAGGGATTATCTGAAGCCCCGAACCAAAGTTCGGAAGATAACAATGCTAACATCCCTGACTTCAGCCCCACCAGTAAAGGCAAGCCCCGGTGCATAACCCAGTATTTCAAATTACTACATTATGCAATTCTATATCTATATATTATATCTTGCATTAGGTCTATGAGATGAGATGGAACCCTAGATGCATAAATCCTAGGAACCAATGTACTGTACCTGAGTCCTTATAGAATAGATGCTCTGCTAATAGGACCGGTAGAAGTCGGGTGATTTCCTGTCACTCGCGCGATATAGGAGTTATAATGTTTACATTCCTGCAATCACTATAAGGATGACGGACGGGAAGTATGTGAGGTATCATGGTTGAGATGATACCCCGTCTGTGTTGTTGAATTTGATAAGGTCGCAGTGTGTGGTGATCGGGGTTAAGCGTTTGAAAGTACTAACCACATGCCGTGAGTTTTGGGTAAGCGGCAAGCCTAGTAACCAATCGGCCCGAGGAGTGGACATACCTCCCACCACTCGTATTTTGGTTCTTCTGGTTACTTGATTCGACGTGTAGGAATACGTGTTGCAAAGGCAACCAGGAGTACGGACATGTAGTCGCGCTACAGGCGTACGTCCTGCACTTTGGAAGTGCGTATGGTCCTGTAGTCGCTTGCGGTGGCTCTGATCCACGAGTTGGAATGAAAGGCAAACGGTTGCTTCGGAACGACCCTTTGGTGTTCCAAGCGTGTGAGTTAGGTTTACCTTGCAAGGTTTGAAATTCGATTCAGAATCGTCCGTTTCTCGCGGAGATTGAGACTGCTTAATCCCTTTGTCACATAGAGTAACAAGAGCAAATTTATGGTTATCAAAGATGATATTTGGCTAAAGATCTTACCATGCTTGAGTAGTTATAGGTGCTTACCTAGAATGGATAATCAACTAGAACCTGAAAGCTAAAAGTTGAAATTAAGGATCTACTCTTTGTTGCTTTTCAGCTGAAACTAAACCTAGAACCATCACAAGCCTTCATAAGTCTAGTTACGGGCTAAGTATACCCAATCCCGGGTAAGCCTTGCTGAGTATTAGTATACTCAGTCTTGCTAGATATATGTTTTTCAGGTAATATATTTGAAGACCCTACTCTTCCCCTGCCTTGGCCCTGTGCTCTTCCAGATGGTTGGTCCGTGGAATGGGATCCGTCCCCGACCAACATTGATGGTACCGAGTGATGTCGTGCCCGGGCTTAGCATGACATCCGTCTTGACGACGTGTTGTAAATCATCGCGTATGTTTTCCGCTGCCAAAAACCATAGCTTTAACAGTTTGTATTAATTTTTCTAAATTTGGAACTTCGTACTGCTTTTATAAACTCTTGTAATGTAATTTCCTGTGATGTAAAATATGATGGTGACTGTATCTCTGGACTCACCTTCGTGTGAGGTAACCTTATTTGATCCTGTATCGGTGGTTTATCGGGACGCTACCCGACAGGCCAAGGGGTTATACCGTTTGAAGCACGTTGGAGCCCTCTGGAGTGGACTCGAGTACTTGAGCCGGTATAATTCAGGTTGGTTCTGCCACAGCTAGTATCAGAGCTATAAGGTTACTCTGGAGATACATTTTACCTTAAAAATGCTTTCAGTATAAAAGTTTGACCAACAAAATGTTTGGCAAAGCCGCGTTGAATTCGTTAAGGATTGTGCTTAGTACGTAAAGCCCTATGGTAATGCTTATGAGGGAAATAGAGGTGGCTATAATATATATATAATATATATATATATATATATATATATATATATAACCCTAACTACCAGCATTACTTTTCTGTCAAAATTTAAATTCATGCACAACCCAACCTTATATTCTGTAACGACACCTTCAACGATGAGGTAAGAAGATAAGGATCCTCAGCCAACTGAGAGAGCTTGGCCTTCCCGTCGGTGATGCGAACCGAACGCTGTTTCTCATGCAGTGGCCTACTTGAGATGCTGCCAATGTACCAACTTCGGTTGACTACATTGGGAGCATATAGTTAGGTACAGGGTATGAACAGCAATACCCCCGCATTTTGCGGTACCCCCCGAGAATACGTTATCTCGATAACGTATGTTCTGTACGGCGGTAATTGTACAGATGCTGTTTCTATAGTGAACAGTAATGATTGGGAACGCTTTCATAACATGCTGGCATGGAAGGTTCAGTATTTACATATTGTGTTTTCTGCAGGTACACTAACCACGTTAAAATCAGTTAAGGCGAATAGGATTTATCGACTAGTTATTACAGGGAGAGACGTATTTATATTGTGCCACCGTAACTAATCATGTAAGACCAAGATTACTTGGCAGTTATTTTTGTTTGTGAGGACGTGTAGAACGTGCATGCATCATGTCATCTTGGATTGATTTGATTGCCTTGCTTGTTCTGTTGCTGTACTAAAATATGTTGCTTGTATCTGAATGCCCGCCTAGACTTTGTGTGGTAGGAGCCAACGTAATATGCTAGGCCAACCTGGAGTTGAAAAGGTCTTTTGTGAATCAAGTGAGTTGGATCGTGCTTGAACCTTATCGCCAATCTTAGCTTGACAGCTAAATCAAACCCTTGATCTTACTTTGAATCTGTTTCGGCAGAAGCACTGAGCTTTTCCTTTGATGGTTAAACCTTGATAATCATCAGCAAACCCTTTAATCCATCATTCAGTGATTTGTCTATCCTCTCTTGATGTTGTACCTTATATTGTTGGCTATTCTGGTTACAACATCTGAAAGTTGTACCTTTAATTCTTGCTCAGATGATTTTGGATAAATTAAAACATATCTATGACAATAATTACTTTGTGCATACCATTATCTCGGCAAAAGTCATGCATCATAACACATACCATCTTTGGTCAGTGCATGGGGTTGCATCGTCATCGAAAATCCGTAGATTGACTAACGGGTATGCTTCTAGTACAACTTCGAGTTGTTTTCGGTTTCCTAATCTATCTTGTTGCTGTTGGCACTACAGGGTTGTTTTTCCTCTTTTGTGGTGGTGTTTAATCACATGACCATGATGCCGTGTCGGAACCTAAGGCCTCATGTGCGCTGCAGCCATATGATTGAGCCATTAGGGGCGCACTGGTGACTAGGTGTATGTGACGTAACTCACTGCAATCTCTTCTTATGCAACCTTACTAGTGTCCTAACTTTTGATCTTCGCTTAAGGATATAGAACTAACCAAGTGTTAGTCCCGAGAGAACGGTTGCAGGGTACGAATCATATGCATCATTAACTCATGACGGTATGCATCATACCATATGCATTTCTTACGTGCATACATCGCAAGCATCATCATCCTTGCATCATGGTGTATGCATCATTTGGCCAGCATCATGGTAATTGCATTGGGTCATATGCACCATTTCGATCGTGCATGGAATTCTCCATCCTCGTGTTGCACCATCATTGCAAACATACATCTCAACTGTGCATCACATTCATGGTTATATATTAAGCATTGCACTCTGAGTTGGAGCATTTTATCATTATCCCTTGATTGCATCGGTATAAATAGGCATGTTTTGCAATCAACATCACCTAAATCATTCAGGTAATAAACTCTGAGCAGGAATATTTCAAACATCACTTATGAATCTCTCGTATTATCCTCACTTGCTATCCATAAGTTTGTGATGAATGTCACCGACATTTATCGTCCTCATGTCATGATCTTAGCTCTATGAGAACTTGATCATCTTTCTTTCTCTTCTCTCGTCAAATTCATCCATGTACAATCTATCTATGCTCTCGTGGTGAGCGGATCCGGAGATGGCGCCCAAGAGATCAGAAATCGAAGGGAAAAAGAAGGAGGCGCAGCCATCGACCGGAGAGTGGACATACAGTAAGTGTTCCCTCAACGATCTTAATAGGCTAGTTTCCGAGGGGTTGCTGCAAGACAAGAATCTTGTCAACTGGCGCCCCTCTTTCCGTGAACCTTTCCCTATGGAAAATGTTGACGAAATCGTCATATTTTACCATTTTGCCGAACGGGGATTGGCCCCCCTCTTGTTCTTTCTTCCGCGGCCTTCTTTATTATTACGGGCTTGAGCTCCATCACCTCAACCCGAACTTCATCTGCCACATTTCGATTTTTATCCATTTCTGCGAAGCTTTCCTAGGAATCAAAACCCACTGGGATCTTTTCCGCTTCCTCTTCCGCGTCAAACCACAGCCCACCTCGAAAAATCTTTCCGTTGCAGGGGGCGCCAGCATCCAACTGCGTCAGCTGGCCGGCGACAAATATCTATCATACAAATTCCCCTCCAACCTTCCCGGGTGGAAAAATCACTAGTTCTATATCGAGAACCATGCCCCCCAACTCGCAGCAAAATCAAACAATCCACCTGTAGTGAGGCCGGAGTGGAATCTTGAACTTTCCAGGGGAGACATGGATCAATTCGAGGAATTACTAGAAATCATAGAAGCTAATAAGCTGATGGGGGTGACCGGCGCATCCGTTATGTTCTCTTTCTTCAAGCGCCGAGTCCAGCCGATCCAACAGTGCCACAGACTTGGCTTTGAGTACACGGGCTCTAAAGATCCGTCTCGCATGTGCGCAGAGGAGCTGTCAGACGATGCCGCACTCCTCCGAGTCAAGCGGGTGCTGCTAGACGTGGACGCCGTCCCCTACATCCCAGAATTGTTTTCCGCGCGAAATGCTGCAATACCGGTGAGTGTTCGACTACTTTTTGTTGAAGACAAACTCTGTTCTGCCGCTGATAACTGAAAACCTTCTGCAGGGGCACACAGAACTGTACCGCAGCTACCCGCCGCAACTCAATATCCCCCGGCCAGACCACCTCCTCCCCAGCGCCGCTGTCGAAGCAAAGAGGGCTCGCGTAGCTGCAGCTCAGCGCAGCAGCGAGTCACGGAGGACGAGAGCCCCTTGGTGGAGAAGGAAGCTGAAGGAGAGGCGAGACGGAACAACTCCTCTGGGCCAGCCATGGAGTTGACCGAAGCTCTGCCCTTGGTGCCGCAGGGTCGTCGGGTAGTGCGCAAGCGAAAGGCGCAGGAAATCGAATCTTTGGGGTACTGGCTTGCTGCTTTGTTGTATTGCTGGATGTCGATATGGTTACATGCTGACAGTATCCATTTGTAGTCCTTCCACCTCTTTTCCCAAGATCAAGCCCGAAGAAGTGGAAGCAGCTCCATCGGCCACCACAGCCGTCACCATCGCCGTGGCGGGGACCACGCCACCGGCTGGTGAAACCCCGCCACCAGCAACGGAAACGCCACGACAGACCTTGTGGGTGAAAAGGGCCGTCAAAAAGAAGTCTGCACTGTAAGTTTGCATCTGGTTGGACAATAAACATTCTGCTTTTTTCGACTTGTATGATGACTGAGTCGACTTCATTAGGGCTGCAAGCGCCGTGAACCTCCAGCTGAAACCGGCCACGACTACCCCAGCCCCCGGGTCATCAACACGAGAAGAGTCTACAAGCGTGGGGCCAGTCATAGCTGTGCCAGCCCCCGAGCCGTCAGCCCCCAAAGGATCGACGCCCGCGGAGCTAGCCCCCGAGGTAGACACGACGCTGCCCGACTTGCCGCCTCCCGAGCTCGAACAAGGCCGGAGCTGGTGGCGAGGAACAAGTCGAGGCCCCTGATGCCGCTCGTACAGATGGCACAGGTAAGCATCTGACCACCTACGGCTGACTGCCGAGACCCAGGCGCAATATACTGAAAAACATTTGTACTTGCAGGTGCCCAGCAGACACCACCTGAAGAAGCCCAGCAAACACCACCAGAAGGGACCGCCGGGACATCAAAGGGTCCTGGTGAAATACTGAAGGCCGGGCCCAGATACAAGAACGTCATCAACACCGACCTGGTGGATGACCCAATGCTGACAGCCGAGAACATAAGGGGCTTCAGGAAAGCTTACAAGGAACTGTTTGACTTTGCCATGGTAAGTCCCGAGAACTTGTCTGCTTGTTTTCTTTGTCAAATAGTTTTGACTCGATCTTCTCATTTGTGCAGGATGTGATCACTCACTCGCAGAAGAAATCAGAAAAACTGCGGGCAGTTGTGAGTGGTCACCAAGAACTCGCTGCTCTGGAAAAGCGCATTGACGACGAAAAGATGAAGAACTTGTATCTGCAGAGGGAGCTCGACAAGCTGAAGCAAGAAAGGACTCGAGAGACATGGCTCCTGAAGAACGACATGCAGAACCTTGAGAAAGCCAACTCCGAGCTCCAACAGCAACTCGAGGAACAGAAGAGGGCACTCGAGGAGCAAAGGAACGCACACCACGAGCAGCTCAAAGAGCAAAAGAAAGCGCACCAAGGTAAGCCATTGCTTCCCTCGAGTACTTGCATTCATTAAGTTATCCTGGATTCTGAAAAACTTTTCACCACAGAACTTAGGAAAATCTTAATGTGTAAAGAAGAGCTGCTTACTGACGTGAAGAACCTGGTCTATCGCCGTACAGATGACGTGGAGAGGCTGCAGAAGGTGATCGGCGATACTGAATGACAGTTCGCCGACTGCCTTCAGCAAGTCAAGACGTTGGGCGAAAAGAATGAGCAGCGACAGAAGGAGCTGGAGGACCTCAGGGGGGCCGCCCAGGAGCTGGTGGACATGGTGGGTCCACCAGAAGAAGGTGACGCGAACCAGCGGCCCTGGCTAGAGCGACTTCGCGAAGCCCCGAAGAAGGTGCTCAAATTCCTCTCAGAAGCTCCGGTCGCGTGCGGCAGCAACACCCTCGCGTTTGTGAAGTCCTTCTTGCCAGGCGCACAGCTAGAGATATTTGCTCAGGGAATGGCAGCGGACTGTACCGAGGAACAATTCGATGAGTACCTTCGAGAAGCCGAACCTGTAGCAGAACAAATAGTGCAAAGTGTACTACAGGATTAGGGTGTAAGAAACAAATACTCATTCCCTTTTGTGTTTGCTTTATTTAATGTCACCACTCGTGTGTGCCTTGGCTGAATTGTCCTTCACGCCTAGAGGCTAAGCAGTGGACGCTACCCTGGGTGTAGCGACCCTGGAAGTAGCCATAGCTCCAAGTAGGAACTCATCTAACAAGTTAGCCACGACCCGATCAAGCGGGTCAAAACTGTTAGGAAAGAACGCGAGCATCGTCGCGGGATTATCGTGCTTAAGGCAGAAAAAACAAAACTACCCCGAGTGCATCGACTCTGGATGTAGTTAAGGTCTCTCCTCATATGAGCACGCTCCACGAGTTAGGCAAGGACTGGATAAGCGGATCAAACTTGTCGGAAGTGAACGCGGGCATCACCGCGGGCCTACCGTGTTCTGGCAAAGAGAGAAACTACCCTGAGTGCAATGACTCAAGATGTAGTCGAGGTAGCTCATCATGCGAGCCCATCCAACAAGCTGGCTATAAACCACTCGAACAAATCGATTTTGTTGGAATAAACGCAGTAGCGAGCGACCATCCAAGGTCGCTGCGGAATCGGTTCATAGAAGGTAAGAGCGAAGCCGAAGCTTCCGTCAAAACATGGAGTCGATAAGACATAAACGTGGCCGTAGCCTCCGTAAAATTCATGACAAGAAGTCGATTTACATAGATGCTGCATGGGGCCGTAGCCTCCGTAAAGGTCATGACAGGAAGTCGATTGATGTAAGTGATGCACGTGGCCGTAGCCTCCGTAAGTTTACAGAGAAATTTACAACCCGAATCTTGTGGCACATAGCCTCCAAATTGATTCAGGGAGAAGAGACCACCTACAACTTCAGACACCTTCTCATGGGTAAAATTTGCGGAGGTTCTGGATGTTCCAAGAGTTCGGAACATCTTGACCTTCGGGATATTGTGGTTGATATGACCCTGGTCTTGTAACCTGCTTGATGACGAACGGACCTTCCCACCTTGAGTTGAGCTTGTGTAGGCTAGACTCGTCTTGGATGCGACGTAGGACCAAGTCGCCTATGCTGAATGACCGCTCCTTCATGTTGCAATCGTGATACCGCCGAATCCCCTGCAGGTATTGAGCTGACTGAACGAGAGCGGTGCAGCGAGCCTCTTCAACAGAATCGAGCTCTAATTGCCTCGCCTTGTCCGCCTCGCCTTCGTTGTACATTTCAACCCTTGGGATTTCCACATGATATCGGCCGGCAAGATAGCTTCAGATCCGTACACGAGAAAGAACGGGGTTTGTCCTGTGGCTTTGGACGGCTGAGTCCGAAGCCCCCAGACGACATGTGGCAGCTCATGTATCCATTTGCCTCCCTTCTTGCTGTTTTCATCATAGAGTCTCTTCTTGAGGCCGTCGATTATCATACCGTTTGCCCTTTTGACTTGTCCATTGGCCCTTGGGTGTGCAACAGAAACATTTTAACCTCGATGCATGCATTCTTACAGAACTCCCAGAACTGGTTGGCCGTGAAATTTGATCCCAAGTCCGTGATGATGGTATTCGGGAAGCTGAAACGGTGCAAGATATTAGAGATGAAATCAACAACCCGATCTGGTGTGAGCTTGCCTATCGGTTTGTACTCGATCCACTTGGTAAACTTGTCGATAGCCACCAACAAATGGGTGAAACCGCCTGGCGCCATTGTGAAGGGCCCAATCATATCAAGGCTCCAGCAAGCAAAGGGCCAGGATGGCGGTATGGTGATGAGGCTGTGGGCTGGAACATGAGACTACTTGCCGAAGAATTGACAATTTTGGCACCTGCGCACGAGATCCTCCGCATCGGATACCGCGGTGGGCCACCAGAAGCCGGCCCTGTATGCTTTCCCCACCAGCGTTCTTGAAGCTGCGTGGTTACCGCAGACACCCTCGTGGATCTCCCGCAGTATGTCGTAGCCATCTTCCTTTGTGACGCACTTCATGAGAAGGCCTGACCGAGCGCCGCGCCGATAGAGCTTGCTGTCGACTAGAACAAAACCCTTGCTTCTGCGCATGACGCGTGCTGCCTCTGCGCTCCTGGCGTCAATTCCCACTGGTAGCCTTTGATCTCGGATGAAGTTGATAAAAGCCTCTAGCTAGTCCTCCCCCAGCACCATAACCTCTCGATCGGGTTGTTGGGGACCCGCGTCGATGGTTACCTGCGGAGAAGACTTGATGGATGGCTGCTTGAGCTCCTGGACAAAGACTCCCGGTGGAACCTGAGCACGTGTTGACCCCAGCTTGGACAAGATGTCCACGCCAACATTGTGCTCCCGTAGCACATGATGGACCTCAAGGCCAGAAAACTTGTTTTCCAACTTGCGCACTTCCTGGACATAGGCGTCCATCGTCTCCTTGTTGCAGTCCCACTCTTTGTTGACTTGCTGAACAACAAGAAGAGAGTCGCCATACACAAGTAGTCGCCTGATCCCTAGTGATATCGTCAAACGAAGCCCGTGAAGCAAGGCTTCATACTCGGCTTCATTGTTGGATACCGCCCACAGGATCTGAAGAACATACTTCAATTGCTCGCCCCGTGGAGAAATAAGCAGAACTCCGGCGCCACCGCCATCGAGCTTGAGAGAACCATCAAAGTACATGGTCCAGTACTCTGGCTTGTTGACTGGAGTTGGAACTTGATTCTCCCTCCATTCAGCCATAAAGTCGACTAGAGCTTGAGATTTGATTGCAGTGCGTGGCTTGAAGTCGATTGACAAAGCCCCCAGTTCCACTGCCCACTTTGATATACGCCCCGTGGCATCTTGATTGTGAAGAATATCCGCCAAAATCCGTAATCACAGTGATCTTATACTCGTCGAAATAATGGCGCAGCTTTCTTGATGTGATTAAAATTGCATATAAAAGCTTCTGGACAGCCGGGTACCGTACCTTGGATTCGGAGAGTACCTTGCTAACGAAGTAGACAGGCCTCTGCACTCCAAATGCATGGCCTTTTTCGCCTCGCTCGACTGCACACTACAAGAATTATGATTTTTTATGACAAAAGTCCTCATGACGAGGACAAATATCGTCATATATTGTAACATTATTTGACAACAAAATCTATGTCATCATAAATTCATGAGCCCTTGAACTATTTATGACAACTCTCTTCTTTTGGTCACATAAAGATGCCGACTGTCATCACAAAATGTCAACCAGAGTAGCCGATCGTCTGTTATGGTTTCATGACGACATGAAGTGGTTTTTTGTGACCTTTTTTGTACGTCACTGTTTGTGAATATATCAGCCGAACAGAAGTTGAACTTGGCCATTTCGAATCATTCCCCAAAATTCCCAGTCCCACACAGCGGCGGGCGGTGTTCGGGCGGCAGGCGGGCAGCGTCCGGGTGAGCGGACCGTGGCTGCCGGTGGTGGGTGGGTCGGTGTAGCGTTGCGGGCGGGCAGGCCGAGCTTGGCGGGCGGCCTGGTGGAGCGCGGCGGGTGGCGGATCTCGGCGGGACGCCAGGGCGGGCGGCGGATCTGGACGTGCGGGCGGGCGGAGCAGGTGGCCTCTTGTGTGAGGCCAGGGCGTGCGGGTGGGCGGACCCGGGCGTGAGGCCAGTGCGTGCGGGCAAGCAGAGCATGGCGGTCTGAGCTCGGCGTGCGGGTGGCCTCTGGGCGAGCGTCGGTTGGGGTGGTAGAGCACGGCCGCCGTCGTGCTGCCTCTGGGCAGAGTCGGCTCCCCCTCTCCCCAGCTAACAGCGCTGGACGGTTCCAGGAGACTGCTCCGGCGGCGACGGCGACGACGGCGCCATGTCCAAGTGGGGTAGCTCGGCTAGTCAATCGAGGGGCAGTGGAGCGTCCAGGATGGTTGAGCGCCATCTGGAGCCAAGCTCGATGTGGGAGCTGCAGCCGTATCCTCTTGGCAAGGAGACTGGACTCCCCTTGATCCCATGCCTTGACTGTGGGATGGCGAGGGTGATAGAGAAGCGGTCAGGGAAGGACACGACCGAGAACTACCTGCGTGTGTTCTTCAAATGTCCACGGAACTCAGTGAGCATCCACTTGTATGATTTGAGCTGAGAAGTTCTTCGTCCCTGTTTATCTAGCTATGGTTAACGAAATTGTTTTGTTATTGTTGTAGTTTCCTAAGCTTTGCGGGTTCTATAAATTCCAAAGGCAGTATTTGGATAAGCTGGAGGAGCTTGGCATTGTCGCAATCCACAAATTCCCCCTGGCAGTGGACATTGGTGATGAAGCTGAAGAGGTAGCAGATGCATCATCTGGGAGAATGGTCATGAATATGCGGGCTGGTGAACTACAGATTGAGGCCAAGGTGGACAATCTGATGTGCAAGTTCAACCTTTTGATGTTTGTTTTAGTAGTTGGTCTTGGCTGTGTGTTGATGTATGTTGCAGGCAGGCAGTGAAGTCAAGTTCACTGCATAATGTATTTTAGTCTTTGTAGGTGATGGTTACAGTGTAGTATGAACAATGCAATTTGGTGCAGTTGGTCTTCGCGTTTGTAATGTATGAACAATGTGGTGCATTTTCAAGCATTGCAATCTGGTGGATGGTCAAGCAATGCAAACTGGTTCTTTTTTCAAGCAATGCATTTTATTCATGTGTGAAACATTATGTGTCAATATTGGATGGGCTTGCATTCAGGCAAGCAAGAAATGAAAAGGAAAGAAATGGAATAGTGTATTTAGCAAACTTGTGGGTGATGAAATATTGGCAGAATGTATGTTACTTCTGGCCAATACATTTTGTGACAAATTATGTACATTCCATGACATGGCCTTGGGGTCATAAAAACCCAGAAATCCATTTTAGGACAGATTCTGGGCATGACACATGAAGTCTCCATATATATACACACACATCATGTGAATGAAATCTGGACAGTACTGTAACTTGCGTCACACATGAAGTATACACTAAAAACAGAAACATTGCATATAAGGTCTTACAATCTCATAATTCAGATACAAATGTAGTAGCATAATTGAAACACAACAAATTCAATAACAGAAAAGTTCATGCATGGTTCACATATGTCTAGAAATGCAAAGGTCAATCAACATCACTGTCTTCTCCTGAAGTATTGCCTTCTTCTGGACTATGGTACTCAAGGTAGGTTTCATCTTCATCTTCGCGGTCTGCTTCATCACCTTGAGCAATATGTTTTTGTCGACGGATGCTCTCAACGAGGTCTCTACTAATAGTGCTGCCTGGTTCATTATCCATGTGCAACAAATCCATATCTGGAGGAATGTCTCTCACTGCACCATCTCTAGATCAAATATGCTCCTCTTGGTATGCCTCTTGAGATCTCATTTGTACTTGTTCATGGATTGGTTGGTTTGTGTCGGACTCTTCGACATCAAATATATGTCGGTGGCCAAATTCTTGTAGCACTCGCCAACATGGCCCTCTTCCAAGAAAAATACTTGTGTAGCATCTGTGGCCATAATGAAAGGATCATCCTTATACCATCGGCCTGTGATGTTTATGCTCTTGAAGTAACCATCATCTTTCATGTGGTATGTCCTCTCCCCAAGATGCTACCATTCACATCGTAATAAGATAACAGTTCTACTCCCTTTGCTGTTCTTACTGTAACTCAACTCAATAATATCTATGATTGTCCCATAGAAGTCCATTGTGTCATCACCGTGAGTACCTGAACTTTTGATGGTGGAGTTCTGTGTCTTCCAATGTTCATCACGAGCCGTAGTGTGGTACCGTACCCCATTGATTATACAGGCTGTGTACGAACGCACTCGCAGATCCGGCCCACATGCTAGTGAGTACAAGTCTTCGTCAACAAGTGTTGTGCCTTCATATTTCAATTTGGTAATCTGCCGGTAAAAAACATACAGAATTATTGAATTTGAAAATGTATTGGATCATAAATGATGAAGTCATGCTGTAGAAAGTAGAACACACATGATTCTCGAACCATGCAGCGAATTGTGTTGACATCTTTTTTTCAACATTGTTGACCTCTTCTTGTTCTAATTGTGCCCTATACATGCTGCAAAGGAAGAAGGTAATTAGTTATTTTGTGACACTAGTATTGAATAAAGATGGCTGCAATAGCAGGAATCACTCACTCTTTGTATTCGTCAACTTCTTCGCAGTTATTTAGAACAAACCAAACCATGGAGTCTATGTCTTTGTCTTGGTAATGAAGATTTGAAGCACCCAACAGGTTAATACCATGACCAAAAATAGAGTAACCATTGGGTGAGATGTTCTCTTGTCCATCTAAGTTTCTTTTAGGCCTAGTGAACCTACTAATGATGTCACTGAAATATGTTGAGCACTGGGTTATACACTCATAGGCAGTGTATGCCTCTGCAATAGATCCTTCTGGTCTTGCTTGATTGCGAACGAAACGCTTAAAGGTGCCCAACCTTCTCTCAATGGGATACATCCATCCATACTGCACCGGTCCCATAAGGAGTGCCTCATCAGGTAAGTGTACTGCTAGGTGAACCATAACATCGAAGAATGCTGGAGGATAGATTTTCTCTAGCTTGCAAATGATAAGCACAATATCTTCCTTCATCTGGTGTAGTGCATCAACCTTTATAGTTTTGGAGCAAAGTTGTCTAAAAAACCTACCCAATTCAGCAATTACTTCATATACATCTTTGCGCACCAAACCATGAAGGCCAGCTGGTAAAATATGCTGCAGCATTATATGACAGTCATGTGTTTTCAGCCCATGGATTGATCCTCCTCCCTCCATATTGACACATCTTGATATATTGGAGGCATAGCCATCTGGAAACTTAACATTGCTCACAAATTGCAAGAACTTCTTCTTGTCTTCTGGTTTTAGAATGTAACAAGCTCTTGGCTTTGATGATGAACTACCATTATCATCTAGCAAATGAAGCTCTTTTCTTATACCTCTATCCTCCAAATCTAGTCTAGCAACGATGGTGTCCTTTGTCTTATTTGGGATATTAAGCAGAGTTGACAAAATGGCTTCACATATGTTTTTCTCTATGTGCATAACATCAAGGTTGTGCTGTAGCTTCAATTTTGACCAGTATGGTAAAGCATACAAGCTAACCTTCAGATGCCATACTGGTTCATCCACATTATGGCGTCGTTTTCTTGGTTTTGGCTTATCTGGATTCTTGCCTGGAACATAGCAAACTTCGTCCAACCTTGCCATAACCTCATCTGCATTAAATTTCCTTGGCTGCTCTCTTTTTTCATGCTTGCCGTTGAAAGATTTGTTTGTCCTCCAAGCATGGTCGTTAGGGAGGAAACGCCTATGGTTTATGAAACCAATTTGTTTCTAAGACATTCGGAGCATGGATTCTCATCACAGTATACACATGCAAAGTAACCCTTAGTGGTTCTGCCTGACATGGTGCCTAATGCAGGGTAGTCATGGATTCCGAACAGAATCGCTGCACGCAGGCTAAAGTCTTTGCCTTCAACTGCATCATAAGTTCTTACACCCTTCCAAAGCTCTATCAGGTCTGCTATCAAAGGCTGCATAAACATATGGAAATCTTTGCCTGGTGATTTTTTGCCTGGAATTAGTAAAGCAAGCATATAATTGGATTGGTCCATGCACATCCATGGTGGAAAATTGTATGGTACCACTAACACTGGCCATATGCTATATGAATTGCTCATCTGACCAAATGGGTTAAATCCATCAGTAGCAATGGCTAACCTCAAATTGCGGGTATCATCTGCAAAAGATTTGAAAGTCTCATCAAAATGTTTCCAAGCTTCCCCATCAGTAGGATGTCTCATTTTATTTTTCAACGGGTACCCTCTTTTCCTTGTGCCATCTTGCATATTGTGCCCGCTGCTTTGACATGAAAAGCCTTTGAAGGCGTGGAATTATTGGAAAGTAACGGAGGACCTTGTGAGGAACTTTCTTTCTGCCCTCCTTGTTCACTTTCCATCTTGTGAAGCCACAAACTGGGCAATGATCATCGCCTTCATGGTCCTTCCAAAACAAGGCACAATCATACTTGCACACATCAATAGAAACATAACCGAAACCAAGCTTCCGAAGCACAGCTTTCATCTCGTTATATGACTTAGGAAGTCCGAGCACATTCTTCAAAGTTGAAGAAGGCAACTCAAGGAATGTATCGAACCCAGATGTTGTTATCTGATTGTACACTTTTATGTGCAGCAGTTTAATCATGAAAGATAGCCTAGTCTCCTCGGTGCAACTTGGATAAAGTTCACGCTTTGCCTCTTCCATGAGTTGTTTATATAAGTTACCACTGAGGCCATGGCTTGCTGCGTCGCGCAAATCTTGAATCAACCCCTGAACTCCCCTTGCACCGTCATCTACGACATCTTCAGCTTGTCCTTCCTCATCAAGTGGTGCCTGGCCTTGGTCAGTTCCATCACATGACATATCTTCAGGTACAACAGCGAGTTCTCCATCATCATCTTGTCCAACATCATCTTGTTCCTCTCCATGATGAGCCCACCTAATATAGCACCTAGACATACCATTGAGATCGATATCCTCGTGTACATCATCTAGGCTTTTCTCTTTCTGGTTTAGGCATTTTCAGCATGGGCACTTGATTTTCTCATCTGCACTACTATATCTACCTCTGACATATTCCATGAATTGCTGAACACCAGACAAAAAGGCCGGCGAAAATGGTGCACTTGCATAAATCCAACTTCTATCCATCTCGACCTGGAGTAATGCGGTGCAAAGAGTAACAAATCCATCTTAAATCCCTTGACTACAGTTAGAACACTACAACAAAAAATCTAAATCAAAAGAGGTACACATCACTGACCTCACCGTATGGGGGTGGTTGCCGTGGATGCTGGTGGGGGGTGGAGCAGCTCGTTTTGCTGGTGAAGATCCACAGTGGGTTGGACGCCCGGGCTCCACGTACCATAGTGCCTCGTCGGCGGCGGTTGCTAGAGGTGAGAGGATGGGCGCGAGATGCGGGTGAGGGGAGGGGCGGCGGCTGCTGGAGGTGAGCGGATGGGCGCGAGATGCAGGTGAGGGGAGGGGCGGCGGCTACTGGAGGTGAGGGGATGGGCGCGAGATGCAGGTGAGGGGAGGGGCGACGGCTGCTGGAGGTGAGCGAATGGGCGCGAGATGCAGGTGAGGGGAGGGGCGGCGTGGCAGGTGAGTGCAGGTCGGCGGCAAGCCTGCAGGTGCTGGTTGCCGGCAAGGCAGCAGGTTGGGGCGGCCTGATGCCTACAGGCAGTGCCAGGTGGTCCAGCGTATCAATGACATGTGGGCCCAGATGTTCATTAGCCTCTCTTGCGCACTGTCAATTGCTCACACATTTGTTTTTATAATCCATGTCTAAATCTTATAACAAATTTTTCTCCTACATACTATCTCGAAATCTGATGCTTTTTTTTTCTAAAAATTTCTAAAATCATGATCTTTCAAATTTTTGTGTTGATTTGATCATATTTTCATGTTACAAAGTTTGAACGATTTACAAGTCGAGGGAACAAAGTCTCCTATAGTTCCATGAACTATTAGTGAGATATGTAATTTTTATGAACATACTTACTGCCACTTTGTCGAATGAACAAACTACCAAACCAAAAAGT
Source organism: Panicum hallii (assembly GCF_002211085.1). Lineage (NCBI taxonomy): Eukaryota > Viridiplantae > Streptophyta > Magnoliopsida > Poales > Poaceae > Panicum > Panicum hallii. The sequence goes on from NC_038043.1 coordinate 39,153,293, forward strand.
GTTCATTTTGATGAGATGTGCAATCTTTGTGTTCATCACTTTTTAATTTGAAAGTATGTAGTACACCAATTTTTAGTCCATAGACCATCAAATTTGAAATTCAAATTTGAAACTGTAAAAAAAGTTCAAATGAAAAAATAGCCAAAACCAAAAATGTAGATCTGGACGAGTTGAACATTTTTGTTTTATATATTGTTTCCATTTTCAATCGTTTACTAGGCCTAAAAATCCGTTTAAAATCCTAATAGAACTCAAAGGGTCACTGACAAGTGGACCCGCTGCATTAGAACCAATTTTGCTTGTGGCCCAACACCGGCCACCGACAATCCGGGCCCACCCGCCAGGGCGAAATTTTCACTGCCGCACCACTCTCTCCCGTGCTATCCCGCTTGCCGACACACGGGACCCACCCCACCTCCCACTGAAGCCATCCAAATCCCCCCTCGCCTTATCCTCTTGCCCGGCTAGGGCTAGGGGAAAAAATCCCCAATCCTTGGTCCCCTCTCCTCGCCGACACGCTGCCGTGCCGACCCACCACCCCCGCTGTCCCTCAAGCCTGCAACGTCAACGAGCATGGCCTCCTTCTACCTCCCCACCACTTAGCGGCGCCCAGCGCGGACGACGTCCACCTCAACGCCAGAGGCCGGAGAGCCCCGTCGACATCCTGAACTTTGCTCTGACAGAGGCGCCCCGACGGCATCCACGTGCACTCCTCAACGCCGGCTATACTCTGCTTCCTCCTCCTCCAAAGGTACTCTGCTTCCCCCTTCTCCTCCATTGCTTGGTATTGGCACGTCTAGAAATGTTCAGAAAAGTTACAGTCTGAATACTGAAGTTGTTGCCTGCAAATGAATTAATGAATCATGAAGGCAGGTTCTGCCAAGGACCTGGTTTTGTCTTACATTTTGTTAATTGTTATTTTTTCTTCTTCCTAACATTTTAAAGAATACTGATTTGTTAGTTCTTTTGCATCTCTTTTACAGAAACTGAATCCAGTTTCTGCTCTCTATGCGTTTGATGAAACTAAGTAAGAAATGAAAAAAACCCCGTACGAGCTGGAAAGGGATGAAAGGGTAAGGAATGTCCAGGAACTTTTTGCGTCTCTGGGTATTCCAATACTAGCTCAGGATGTTAGAGATGTTTTTTCCACAAAGGAAAAGTGCTTGGGAAGACAATAGACTCTGACAATGAATATGACCCATCCTATGACATTGATAACCAATGTGACAGTGATGATGACTATGATGATGACCTAAATAACGAGGATAATACTGAGGTGAGATGCATTACTAGGCCAATTAACAAGTATGTTGTTAGTCTTTTTCAATCATGTACTTCATTGTAGTCTTTTAAAGTACTTGACACTTGTTCCTTAATTGATAAGATGCATGTTTCTCTTGGCAGGTACGAGCGATGGTTCCAGGAACTCGCCCTAAGAAGCAAAAGACGGCACAAATGGCGGCTGCAAACCAGCTGCCACCGTGCTCGCCTACCAAATTTACTAGGAAACAGGCAGCCAGGCCTACTGGAGGCCGTCCACCACCTAGGGATGCAAACCAGCTGCCACCGTGCACGCCTACCAGATTGACTAGGCAACAGGCAGCCATGGCATCGCCTGGAGGCCGTCCACCACCTAGGGATGCAAACCAGCTGCCACCGTGCACGCCTACCAGATTGACTAGGCAACAGGCAGCCATGGCATCGCCTGGAGGCCGTCCACCACCTAGGGAAAGATTGCCCCTGCCTCCTAAGACCGCTTCAAAAGCCAACCCTAAAACTAATCCCATTTCCAGTGCTTCTAGATTACCCAGCACCAGTACACCCATATCTACGCCTGGTGGAAACACCGAGCATAGTACTCCTACTCCTACACCCACCTTGCCGTGTTTCCGCACGTTACTCCCACGACTAGTGTTAACCAATCAGTTCCTATAGAAACCTCGCCAGGTGTACAGAGCTCTAGGCAAAGCAATGACATCAATGACTCAAATGACCAAGTTGATGCCGGTTCAGAGGGTCATACAATTGAAGGAGAACCAGTTGGTGACTTTGTTCCTGGTAATCAATATGTGTTTCCAACCATTATTTTCTACATTCAATATCTACATTTGTGGCTGCTATAATTACCCATTTTGCATGTTATTTGCCAATGCAGCGCCCCGAAAGGAAGTCCGCAAGAAAACCATAGGGGTTGGCTTAGAGAAGATGATAAAGAGAGGAAACAAGCTGCCTATCCAAGTGGCTGAAGGGAAGAAAAGACCTGATGTCCCACATCAAGCAGCGAAGCTGGCATCAGAAACTGGTGTAGCTCTTAGAGACAAGCTGCCTATCTACACATCTTGAAAGCTTTATGAAAAAGGTGGGGGGCCAGTAGAAGTACAAAAAGTGCTTGATAAAGTGGCGGTGAGACACCTAATTCACTTCAACTACTTTCTTTCATTATCTAGCTCTACTCCCATGTAACAAATTTTGTCAAATAAATGATTTGTGTGACTGCACAATAGGTTGGATGTGGATGTTAAGAATGATGGACCAAGCAAATCTGCATGCACTGATATCATTAAGAAGGGAGTAAAGCAGCAGAGGTATCACCTAAAAAGGAAGTACTTCGATGAGTCCCTGATAATGGAACAGCTGTTGGCCAAAGAACCTCCACCTAAAATGAAGAAAGAGGAGTGGATCGAGCTCGTAAAGTACCGGTGTGACCAAAGAATCAGGTCCATGCCTTGCATCACTGCTTTTTGTTAACATGCAATCAAACTGTGCCTGTGAATTAGAAGTTTGTATTGCATTTGTGGTGCAGGAGAAATCTGCGAAGAATAAAGTAAACCGATCCAAGGTGCAGCTTCAGCAAAAAACTGGTTCTAGGTCCTACATAGCCTATCGATACAGCCTGGTAATACTATTGCTTTCACTTTGGGGCACTTTTGGGGTGCTTTTGGGTTGTATGTTCAACATTTTTAAGCTCCTGTTATGTTGCAAAGGAAAATGTAGTTCATGGCTATTTGTAGTGTTTTTCCTCTACTGAATAGCTATTTGTAGTGTTTTTCTTTTTGGAATTTATTTGCAGAGGGAAACTGAGAAATATGGATGAAAAGGGCAAGGCTCTTTCTGATACTAAACATTTTGCTTCTTGTACTGTATGTGATTATTTTGTTCTGTATGCACACTGATTGCCTGGTGTTCTGCTGGATCCTTTTGTTACTATGCAATGCAAACTGAGATGTGTGCTTGAAAGTCATCCAAGGCTTCTACATGCTGCAGAGGCCTAAGTACAACAACAGCGATCCAGATGCTGTAGAGTTCTTTGGGGAATGTATGAATAGTTCCAAAAATGGTCACACTCCTCTTGCCAATGAAATATATGTAAGTTCCAAAATGATTTGATACATCTATTGTACTCAAGTACGTGCCTGGCCTTGTTATTAACTGCATTCTCTTTATGTAGGAACGGATGGTGGCAGAGAAGGATAGAGAGCCAGAAGAAGGAGAAGCAAAAAAATCTCCCACCAAGATTGTTGATGAAACCCTTAGCGAGATCAGCCGCTCATCCACATTTCTTCCTAACATTGGTGCCCCTCGACCATCAAAGAATGCTCAGTCCTCATCGACAGCAGCACAAGCACGCATCCAAGCTGAGTTTGAGGCAAGCCTCCAAGCTCAAAGAGAGGAAGCTGCTAGGAAACAGGAAGAGTTGCAGGCACAGCTTCAAGCTTAGCAGGCCGCACTTGAAGAAAACCAAAATTTGCTGCGGCAGACCCAAGAGGAAGTGAGGGGGATGACTAGCAGGTTTGAGGAGACTAATGCGCTGCTGCGAGCTGTCCTTAAACTTCAGAAAGATTGAGGTATGACTGCAGTTTCTGAGGATGAGGCCTTTGTCTAAGCTTTTGCTACATTGCTTCAACTTAGTCTGTGCTTGGAACTTTGTGAGAACTATATGCCATCTGGTTGTATGTTAGATTGTGCCATATATTTGTTTGTTTGCTGGACCCTGGAACAATGTGCTGCAACCTAGAACCTGGAACTATGTGGTTGAACAAGTATGCTGCAAGTTTGTGGTTGGAACATGTGTATGCATGATGGCTTCAGTGAATTTTGTCGATCTGTGAATTCTGAATGATTTGTGAATTGTGGGGTCATTCCTGTGGATGATGGCTGATATATGTGTATTAATTATGCTTTTGTATGCTGTGATGAAAGACCAGTGGGGCGACGCCGTCATGAATAGAATGCCAATTTGTGACGCCACAGACTCGTCTGCAAATGTGTCTAAATACCATACGAACCAGTACAGAACATGACAAAATATAAGTGTCACATAATCTACAAAAACTATACATGACGACACTGCGGTGTCACAAAAAACCATCGAAACTTGTTCTTCTTCTTAGCATTTGTGACGACTCGTACATAATGTGATGCGTTGACTAGCTAATATATGACATAAGTAGTGGTCATAAAAGGTAGCAATATGTGACGCCACAAATCTTCCGTCACAAAATATACAGACATTTTGTGACCGTGGACCATAAAAACGTCACGACGTACTTTATGTGACGGTCGTTTTGTGACGACCCTGTGACGCGGGGATTTTGGTCATAACATACTTTTTATGACCAATTGCGTACTTTACATGACAGATTCGGTTTGTCATAAAAGCCAACATTTCTTGTAGTGTACAATAGCACTGCTGACAACATGAGTTGTTGCCACAATGTAAAGTAGTAGATCTTCCCCCGGCAATGGTGCTGTGAGGATCAGAGGAGACTGAAGGAGATGTTTCAGATCTTGCAAAGCCTGCTTGGCCTCCTCCGTCCATTGGAATTTATCTTGGCATTTCAGGAGCTTGAAGAAAGGTAGTCCTCTCTCCCCGAGTCGGGAGATGAATCTGTTCAGGGCTGCCATGCATCCTGTTAGCTTCTGCACATCCTTGATTGTTGCCGGAGCCTCCATATAAGTGATGGCCGTGATCTTTATAGGGTTGGCTTCAATGCCCCGGTTGCTGACGATGAACCCGAGCAATTTCCCTGAAGGTACTCCAAAAACGCACTTGGTTGGGTTGAGCTTCCATCGAAATCTGCGCAGACTGCTGAACTTTTCTTCCAAATCTGCAATCAAGTCGTCGGAATCCCTGGTCTTGATGACCACATCATCCACATAGGCCTCAACATTCCGGTGCAGCTGATCTGCGAAGCATATCTGGATCGCACGCTGATAGGTTGCTCCTGCATTTTTCAACCCGAAGGACATGGTTTTGTAGGCATATGTCCCGTACGGGGTGATGAACGCTGTCTTGATTTGGTCCGCCTCCTTGAGCGCAATCTGATGATATCCTGAATAACAATCAAGAAAACAGAGAAGGACACAACCAGCCGTCGAGTCGACAACTTGGTCAATGCGCGGTAGCCCAAAGTGATCTTTTGGGCAGTGTTTGTTGAGATCAGTGTAGTCAACACACATTCTCCATTCATTATTCTTTTTTCGTATAAGGACAGGATTAGCTAACCACTCTGGATGGATTACTTCTTTAATGAATCCAGCCGCAAGGAGTTTAGCTATCTCCCGTTTGATGGCCTCACGCTCATCGTGGGCAAACCGTCGCAGGCGTTGCTTTTTAGGCACGGCCTTTGGATGTACTTTCAGACTATGCTCGATCAGCTCCCTGGTCACCCCTGGCATGTCCACTGGTTTCCATGCGAAGATGTCTCGGTTAGCCTGAAGGAAACTGACGAGTGCGAGTTCCTATTTCTCACCTAAGCCCGCACCAATGACAGCGGTCTTAGATGAATCACCCTCCTGGAGCTGGATCGTCTTGAGGTCCACGTCGTTAGTCGACTGGATGCTCGACTTGCTGGCCTTTCTCGAGGGAATCTCCAGCCTGGACTGGGAGAGCTGCCGCGCGGCCGCGAGTACTTCCCCTGAAGCATCTGGCACACGAGAAGTCGAAGCATACTGGATCGCCTCCTGATTGCAGTCGTACGACTTCTTCAAGTCGCCCCGGAGAGTAAGTGCTCCACTTAGTCCTGGCATCTTGAGAAGTAGATAGACTTAATGAGGCACTGCCATAAACTTGGTGAGTGCCGGACAACCCAATATTGCATGATAAGAAGATTCGAAGCTGGCCACTTCGAATTTAATGAACTCAGTGCGATAATTCTCCCTCGTGCTGAAGGTGACTGGGAGAACTACCGTACCAAGTGGGTGCGCCGCGTTACCTGGGACGATGCCGTAGAAGGGGGAACCAGCATGTTCTTGAAGTCCAGGCCCATCTTCCTCAGAGTGCTGGCGAAGATGAGGTTGAGACCGCTTCCACCATCGATGAGGACCTTGGTGAGCCTGACCTCAGCCACCACAGGATCCAGAACCAGGGGAAACTTGCCAGGCTCTGAGAAACTCGTCCATTGATCATCGCGTGAAAACGAAATGGGAAGCTCCGACCAATGGAGTGGTTGTGGTGCTGCCGGCTCAACGGACATGATCTCCCGAAGGAGCAGCTTTTGGTCCCGCCTGGAGCTGAAATCCCCATCTCCCCCGAAGATGACATTGACGGTCTTCGAAGCATCCTGGAACTTGGGGTTGCGCCCTTGATCCTCGTGGTCATCATCCTCGGGTTCTTTGTCCGCAGGCTTCTTGTTTTTCTTACCACCACCGGAGTTGCTGAACGTCCTCCGGAGGTGGTAGCAGTCAATGGCCGCGTGATTGGCACCTGGATGTCATGGGCACTTCTTCTGCAGGAGCTTCTCGAACTCCTCCTGTGTCATCGACTTCTTGCCCCGCGAGGGACGATCCATAGCCGTGATGAGATGATCTGGCTTGCGCTTTCGAGGTGGACCCGAATAGTCCCGCTGGCCTTTGTCGTTGCGGTTGTCCTTTGGGCGCCTCAGATTGCTATCTTGGTGCCGCTGTAGGATCAAGAACACCGACTAGAGGGGGGGGTGAATAGGCGGTTTAAAACTAAAACTCACAACACTAGAGAAAATTTAATTAGTAACACAAGAGAGTCCTATGTCATGCTACTACAATCTCTAAAAGGTTTGCAACCTAGGGTGACAAGATACAATTCAAGCTCTAATAAATTAAATTGCTCAAAGTAAAACAAAGATAAAGATGAGCAAGAGAGACAACCAAGCTTGACACACAAATTTATCCCGTGGTGTCGATGACTTGCCGGTCACCCCTAATCCACGTTGAGGTGGATTCCAAGAATTAACCGCTCCTCTATCAAGAACCTCTTGATCTTGAGCCGGCTAGAAACAAGGAACCGCTCCACACCTCGATTTCACTAGAGTTGCTCTTCACCACTCCGGCAAGGTGAGCACAAAACCTCTCACAACCGAAATCGGGGCTTCTCAACTGTAACATTCCATGTTAAAAACTTATGGGAATTTCTTAACAAAATTCGTGGATTTCAAAATTTTTTGTGAATGGACTTGATTTGAATAGCTATTGCATCTTACTTGAATTGAATTTTCGAAATTGTTTGATTTCTTTGTGTGAGATTTGAATTTGAATGGGCATTCAAATTCAAATCTAAACCTTTAAACCCTAATACTCCCGTGGGCCGCCAGCCCACGCAACCCGAGCCCAACCTCCCTTTCTCTTTTCTCTTCCCCACGCACGTCAGCCCACGTGAGCCGGCCCAACCCCCCGGCCCAGTCCGGCCTCGCGAACCCCCGCGACGCCCCTTTCCTTTCACCCGGGGCAGCTGACGGGCGGGACCCACCCGTCAGCTTTCCCTTCTACCTCCGCCGCGCCCTCTCCCGGCTCGCTCCGCCCCGCGTCGCCGCCCGCTCCCGCGTCGCGACAGGAACCGCAACCGCCCGCGCTCCCTTTTCTCCTTTCTCCCCCCGGCCGCGGCCCCGCTCCCCTTGCGTCACCTGGCAGCCGCGCCTCCCTGTCCCCGCTCCGCGACAGCCGCCGCGACCGCCCGCGCGCTCCCTTTTTTTTTTTCCCCCGCCTCGGCCGACCGCGCTGCCGAGCCCTAGCCCTCGCTACCGCCGCTCGATGGCCGCCGCGTGGCCGTGGCACGGACGCCGGGCATCACCGCCCTCGGCGCCCGAGCCCGTGCCACAAACCCTAGGACCGCCCCATAAGAAGCCCTCGGCCGCCACCCCGGAACCCTAACCACCTACGCCATCTTCCCCATTCCGCCGGCGCACCCGAGGAGAAGTGAAGGGAGAGGAGGAGAAGGAGGAGAGGAGCCCGGAGGACGACGCCACCCGGAGCTGCGCGAGGAGAAGGACACCGCCGCCGCCCGGAGCTGCGCGAGGAGGAAGACGCCGCCCCCACGCCGGAGCTTCACCGAGCCGGCGCCCCGATCGTCTACGTCGACGTTCCCGCGCGACCTGCACTGCTCCGACTCGCCGCGTCAGCTCGTCACCGCACCGCGCACCCACACCAGCGAGCCCACCGGTGAGCACCACGGCCGCCGCCCTTTTTCCCTTACCCCGTTGCTGCCGGCCGAGCCGATGAGCCCTCTATAGGAGCCTTAGGAACCCCCCACTTCCCTTTCCGGCCGCCGTGCCGCTTTTCTTGCAGGAGCCCGTCGCGCCGCTTCTTCCCCCGCTGCCGCCGTCGCCCCTCGCCGCCGCGTCGTGCCGCGGACCCGGGCCGCCGGTGCTCCGCGCACGGCACGGCCACGCCGCGGCTCTGGAAAACCAGAACCCGCGCGCGTGCGTGCGCACCCCCAGCACGAGCCCGGGCCGTGCTGCTGCCGTGCCTTGGCCCAGCCTCGCCGTGCGCGCCCACCCCGCGACGCGACCGTGACATCGCGTTCGCGTCGCGGCCGGGTCACTGGGGCATTTCCCCGAGCACCCTCCGGGAGCTTCACCGCACGCGCCCTCGGGCGCCACACACACACACACGCGCGCCTGCACCGCTACACCGGATCCGGGCCGCCACACCGGATCCCGCAGACGCTGACGCCTGGGCCCGTCCTGTCAGAGAGGAGAAGGAAGCGACGCCGCCGGCCCGCGAGGAGCAGAAGACGAAGAGCCAGCCCAGCCAGAAGGAAAGAGAGGGAGAAGAGGAGGCCCAGCCCAGGAAGGAGGGGAAGCCGGCCCGCGGAAGGATCCGAGCCGAGTCAAGCCGAGCCGTTTCTCACGCGTAGCTGGCCCGCTGCCCGAGCCGGCCTGCTGAGCCGCAGGCCGAGCTGAACCCCGAGCCGCAACACGAGCCTAGCCGAGTTTAGCCGGGCCTCGAGCCGGCCCACTTCCTTTCGGCCCAGAATCGAACCGTGACTTTTTCCTTTTACCCAGCCTGACCCGTGGGGCCCATCCGTCAGCCTCGGGCTGAGGCTGACCGGTGGGGCCCGCTGACCCTTGACCGCTGACCCGCGTTGACCGTTGACCGTTGACCGGTCAACGTTGACCGGTCAACGCTGACGTCAGCAGGGCCCACTGCTGACGTCATCATCCAGGACCCCCTCTGCTGACGTCATGCTGACGTCAGCATGCCACGTGGCACGCCCTGGTGCTGCCACGTGTCCCTGTTTTCAGGCCTTCTTTTCTGAAAATCCTTTATTAATTTCAGAAATAGATTTTTCCTTAGGAAATTCATAATAAATTATCCGGACCTCCAAAAATTATGAAACCAGTTTCATAATTCTTCTAAAATCATGAACCACCTGTTAGAGTAGGTTTTGTGATGAATTGGATCTTATTTGCAACCTTTTGTGCACTTTTGCACTATGGACCCTACTCTTACTCGTATTTACGAATAGGACCCGTCCGCGAGGAGCTGACCGACGACCAGGACTACCCGGAGACTCAGGAGGACTTCGAGGAGACGCCAGGTTCACGCCCATCTACGAATTGAACTCCTATTAGACATTTGCTTGTAGACATGCTATTGCTGTATGTGTGTATATATATATATATATCGAGATAAACCTGCATGGCCTCTTTACGACCCATACTCCTTGTCAACCCATCTTGAATTGTTTATTATATGATATGCCTTGTAAACCCTTGAAAGTGTATGTGTGGGATATGGATGGATAGTCTTGGCGTGTGTGAAGAGGTTCCTATCAGGAGTTGGTGATTAGGGCTTAGCCGGGAGTGGGCGACCTAACTCGATCGTGGATCGAGGGCTTGGGGTGTGTATCTTGGCACACCCTACGGAGTACCTGTGGCGGGTACAGTTTTGTTTTCGTGTGAGGTGTTTGGGGCACCCGTTAAGGGTGCAGTTGCGGACCACCGTGGTGGATACGCCTTTGACGAAGATGCCCGCTCCGGCAGATAAGGACCGGGTGAGAGTAACCATGACTTGTGGGACTTTGTAAGCGTGCACACCACTTACCCATTATGAGGGTGGGCCCGGTCCGGACTTAGCAAGCGCGGTACCAAGCCGGTAGGAGGATCGAGTATCGGTGCAGGGGAAGGAGGTGCTGACCTCACGTTCCCCGAGACGCATGGGAGGCTTCACAGTCCCGGGGCGACCTCTCGCGGGAGGATGCGCCCAAGACCCGGGAAAGCCGGATGGTGCCGTGGCTCCTATTTCCGTTTCGTAGACCGGTGTTTCGTATACTAGTCGGCTGATCTCCGGCTAGTGTCGATTCGAGTGGGACCAGGTGTACAACCCCTGCAGGGTGAAAAACTATACGTATAGCCGCGTCCTCGGTTATGGACATCCCTACTCCTCTGTTGCTCTTATTAGTTAGTGTTACTCATGATTTCTACCTCCCTCTAGAATATTGTCCTGCCAGGGGGCAGTTGAGATGCGAGGAGAGGGAGTCCTCGCATCGACTTGGTGGTTTTGGGAAGGTGTGTGTGACCGGGAGTCCGGAATGCCGGAAGAGCCCGAGTCGGAGCTGAAGAGAGATGTGTATTCTTATATATATTATTGCATGCATAGGGAAACCCCCAGCTTTACCCTTGAACTCTGTTATATCCGTAGTATAGACCACATAAAGCTTGCATACGGATGGTGACGTGAACCTATCCCATTCCTTGGGGATAGCCTGGTACGATGCAGGATCCGACCCAGAATTCGACCCCAACGACGATGGATGGTACGACTGAGGCCCGAGCAACGCTCAAGTCGCCTGTGGAGGTGGAACCCGAAGACGGAGGACGGCCGAAGACCTAGCTACCGCTATGCGCTTCCTGCTTGTTCGATTTAGCCGAAAGGCTTGTAATAAATTCCGTACTACAGATCCGCTGGATTTATGTAATAATTAAACCCGTGATTGACCTCTTAATGAGTATGACTGTGATATTATGCCTGAAATGAGTTCTGTATGTGATAGCGCTTGATCCAGGGACTATCACGACGATACAGGGAGTCGGATTCCTCGATACGGGAATCCGGTTCGTTTCAGTTGGTATCAGAGCCATGCTTGACCGTAGCACGAGCCTTAGACATGGTCGGTAGACCTAGGGAAATCTATACGATTCCATCCACTTATTATAATACCTTGGACTATTTTCCGTCGACACCTTGACTCAGTTTTCCTCCACTCTTGAGTTACTCTCTTACCTACGCTGACTCAATTCTCGCGTTCCTACGCAGGGTAGCAACCGCGATGGCAACCACGATGGAGAGCGTGACCCACGACCTCGCGCTGTACGAGGAGTACCACCAGAGAGGCGTCTTCAAGTGGTTCGAGCGGGTGGTGGAGCACATCGGCATCGACCTAGCCTACATCAAGCTTTCCCTGAAGACGACCACTGCTCCCCCATACTACTCCAAGATGGCCACGCTCGTCGTCTTGCCAGACCCCGCAGTGCCCGCCTTCGAGGGCAAGATGATCCACAGCTTCGGCGTACTCACCGAGACCGCTGTCCAGTCAGCCGCTCGGAAGATGACGATGGAGCTGCTCGCCCAGTTCTGGCAGACCAAGTTCGCCGACTCCTCTTTCCGCCTGCTACCTCGGTCCGTCCTGCCCAATGAGGATCCCGAGGCCGTCTACCTGGAGATGTACTCTGCCCCGGTTCAGGAGACCGGAGGGGACCAGCCCATGATCCACACCACCGGCTCTTACCTCTACGACCTGGACCACCTAGCTGTGAACCTCTCCTCGGAGAGCGATCAGCTACACCTGGGTTTCTACGACAGTGTGAGGCACATCCACGTCCTGCAGCACGAGATTCAGGGGTGGAACCAGCTCTACACCACGGCTCAGAGAGAGGCCCGTCGCAACCAAAGGAACTACATGGAGGCGCAATTGATGCGTCAGACGGAGACCCAGCTGAGGACGGCCGCCGAAGCCAAGCTACTCCAGACCGAGACCGAGCTCCAGAAACTCCGGGAGGAGAAGGCCGAGTGGAAGCTCAAGGAGAAGGACTATCTCGACACCATCAGCAAGCTCAAAGGACCGAGCCACCGACAGTGAGGCCGAGTGCCGCCAGCTGCAGACTCAGGTGGACGACCAGCAGGACTTCATGACCCTACACGGTTACTTCGAGGCCAAGACCGAGGACCGGGTGAAGGACTGGAGACCCGGCTGGAGAGGAACAAGAAGAACATCGCCTTGCTGACCCGCACCGCCGTGTACCTCCGCGACAAAGCCGCACGCGCCTTGCAAACGTGGGAGATTTCCGACTCCATCCGCGTCGACGAGATCCACGAGCTGAGGAATCAGCTACCCGAGGAGAGACAGCCCCTGGTGAGGAAGGAGGATTTCAGGCTCATCCCCACAGAGCTTCGCCTACACCTGTGCCCCCACGAGGAGATGCCGCCCGCGATCGAGACCGAGGAGGTGGTGGAGGCCGTCGCCGCCATCGACGCCATCTTCCCGGAGGACTACCCAGAAGCGTACAAGCGCGTGTTGTCCTACAAGAAGCCACGCGTCACCTTCTATTAGGGTGTGAGTTGGTGTCTTAGGTAGGAGTAGGTGTAGGGTAAGTAGCCGCCGATGGTCCATTCCGGCGAGAGTTCTCATGAGTCGTGTTTTGAGCCGATGACTGTTTCCGGCTAGCGTCCTATGATGTCACGAGTCTAGGTAGACACGTAGGAGTCACCACTCTTTTGTAAACATTCACGATGCATTCTTAGAGTGTGAGTTGGGGGTGTTATCTTGAAGGCTTTGTGTTGACCTCGAGATAACACCGGTGATTCCTTGTACTGCCTGTTTGATGACTGAATGGATGGATGTTATGACTCTTCATTCTCGCATTATTTTGTTCGATCATTATTTCATTTTAAAACATAATGCCTTTACTCTTGCATTTTTCTCGGATAATTGGCATGTTTGCCTATGTGTGTATTCTTTTATTTTGGGTGGTGAGTGCCGGCGTTTACGCAAGAGAACTTCCCCTTCACCCTACAGGAAATGTCGATCCGGAGTTGACGTTATGGCTCCGTTTCGAGCAAGCCGCCCAGGAGGAAGCCGCAGCTGAGGCACGCGGACGAGGTCGCCCGTTTGGCCGTGGGCGCGGACGTGCTGCCCCAGCACGTGCCCCGGCAGCAGGGCGTGGAAGAGGCAGAGGACCTGCCGCGGGTGCCGCACCCCGCGCCTTTGGGGAGGCACGCCGTGGAGACGAAGCTGATGAAGAGGAGGTCGATGAGGAGATCGACGCTGACCAGCTCAGCAGCCACCGCCGCCACCGCCGACACTCGCAGAGATCATGGACAGGCAGACGCAGCTTCTTCAGCGTCTGGCCGAGTCAGTCGACCAGAGGAACCACGGAGCCAACCGTCACGGCCCGCCGAAGAGGACCTCCAGCGCAAGATCGAGAGGTTCATCCGCCTGAAGCCCCGACTTTCAGCTACGCCGAGGACCCCTTGGAAGCCGATGACTGGCTAAGGGTGATCGAGACCAAGTTGGACCTCACCAACTGCACCGACGAGGAGTGCGTCGCACTCGCAGTCCACCAGCTTGAGGGTACCGCCAAGTCGTGGTGGGACAGCTACTGCGACTCCCACCATGACCCAGCACACATCTCGTGGGAGGAGTTTGCCAGGGCATTCCGTGAGCAGCACGTGCCCCGGCAAGTGATGATCCAGAAGGCTCAGGAGTTTCGTACCATGACCCAGGGTACGATGAGGGTGGAGGAGTACGAGCGACACTTTACCAAGATGATGAGGTACGCTGCAGACGACACCAACACCGAGGAGAAGAAGCAGTTCTGGTTTCTCCGAGGACTACACCACGGCATCCGTCAGATCGTGACGGGATGCGAGTACCCATCCCTCCGCAGCTTGGTCAACCGTGCCATTGCTGTGGAGAGGGAGAGACTAGGATGGGAAGACCGCCAGCGCAACAAGAAGCGCCAGACCGACCACCAGGTTCGAGACCGACCCTTCCAGAAGACTCGGAACGCGCCACCTCTGCCACCGAGGAGCGGTTTCCGATCCGGCTCCAGTCAGCCGGGCAGGAACTTCAGTGGAGGAGGCAACCACTACTCCGGCAACAGGACCCACGGAGGACAGAACCAAGGAGGAGGCAACTACCACCGCCAGCAGCCGGCACAGAGGACCAACAGTGGCTCGACGCCGTTTGTTTGCTTCACCTGCAACAAACCGGGCCACAAGTCCTACGAGTGCCCCGAGAAGAAGACCTCGACTCCAGCTCGCGCGCCTGGCTCCACCGGCAGGCCCGCTCAAGCTCCGCGCTCCGCAGACCGTGGCCGCCTCACCCACCTGACAGAGGAGGAAGCCCGGGATGCCCCCGACGTCGTGACAGGTGAGTATCTTATCAACGGCTCTAAGGCCTTGGTGTTATTCGACTCTGGAGCCACTTGCTCCTACATCTCTTCAAAGTGTGTCGCACAAAAGTCCCTTCCGATGACCCCGAGAAGCCACCCTATCATCACTAGCTCCCCGCTGGGGGATCATAGGTGCACCTTAGCATGTAAAGGAGTGAAGATCATGATTCAGGGACTGCCATTCACAGCTGATCTGACAGTACTGCCGTCAGAAGGGATAGATGTTATTTTGGGAATGGATTGGTTGACAGCACATAAGGGTGTCATATCTTGCTCGCCCAGGTTAGTGACCCTGGAACACCCTAGTGGGAAGAAGGTCGAAGTGGAACCGTTAAAGTCCCGAGATGTACCTCAGGTGTACAATCTGAACAGTTTGGAGAAGAAGGCGCCCGAAGATGTGCCGGTGATTTGTGAGTATCCTGATGTGTTTCCCGAGGAGCTACCAGGTTTACCACCGGACAGGGATGTCGAGTTCGTGATTGACCTCGTGCCAGGGACGGCACCGATCGCGAAGCGACCCTACCGCATGTCCGCAGAAGAACTCACCGAGTTGAAGAATCAGCTGAAGGATCTGCTGGATAAACAGTACATCAGGCCTAGTGCATCGCCATGGGGATCACCCGTGTTGTTCGTGAGGAAGAAGGACGGAACCATGAGGCTATGCATCGACTACCGATCGCTGAACGCCGTGACCATCAAGAACAAGTACCCGTTGCCCAGAATCGATGATCTGCTCGACCAGTTAAGAAAGGCCAAATTCTTCAGCAAGATCGATCTGAGATCCGGATACCATCAGATGAAAATCCGGGAGAGCGATATCCCGAAGACAGCATTCGTGACCAGATACGGCCAGTACGAGTTCACCGTAGTATCTTTCGGACTGACCAACGCACCCGCCTACTTTATGAACATGATGAACAAGGTGTTCATGGAAGAACTGGACAAGTTCGTTGTAGTCTTCATCGACGACATCTTGGTCTACTCCGAGACAGCCGAGGAACATGCTGAGCACCTGAGGGTAGTACTCGAGAGGTTAAGACAGAACCAGCTGTATGCTAAGTTCAGCAAATGCGAGTTTTGGCTAGAGAAGGTTGCCTTCCTAGGCCACGTGTTGACTGCTGAAGGGGTTGCCGTAGACCCCGAGAAGATCGAAGCAGTGTCCGAGTGGCAGCAGCCGAAGAGCGTGACCGACATTCGAAGCTTCCTGGGTTTGGCAGGTTACTACCGGCGATTCATCGAGAACTTTTCCAAGATTGCCAAGCCTATGACCGAGCTACTCAAGAACAACGTGCCGTTCGTATGGTCATCCAAGTGCGAAGCCAGCTTTCAAGAGCTCAAGTCCCGACTTACTACCACTCCAGTCCTCACCCTTCTGGACATCCGAAAGGACTTCGTCGTCTATTGTGACGCTTCTCGTCAAGGCCTGGGTTGTGTGCTGATGCAAGATGGCAAAGTTGTGGCGTATGCCTCCCGACAGTTGAGGAAACACGAAGAAAACTACCCCACCCACGACCTTGAACTCGCAGCTGTAGTGCACGCCCTGAAGATTTGGAGGCACTACCTCATTGGCAACAAGTGCGATATCTATACCGACCACAAGAGCCTAAAGTATTTCTTTACTCAGGCAGAGCTGAATATGAGGCAGAGGAGATGGTTAGAGCTGATCAAGGACTACGACCTGAACATTCAGTACCACCCCGGCAAGGCTAACGTCGTAGCGGACGCCTTGAGTAGGAAACACTATTGCAGCAATCTGCTAGTTCGAGAGGAACAGCCTACTCTGTGCGACGAACTCGAGAGACTGAAGCTAGAAATAGTAGAACAAGGGCACCTGAACACAATGACAGTCAAGTACGATCTGGAAGATCGAATCAGGCAAGCACAGCGACGATGCCCGGAACTTCAGAAGCTCAAGCGAGCGATGCGAGACGGAAAAGCGACCGACTACCGGGTCGACGACCAAGGAACCATATGGCTGAAAGATCGCATATGCGTACCCCAGGATCAAGGGATCCGTGCCGAGATTCTGGATGAAGCGCATAACTCCAAGTACGCCATACACCCAGGGTGCACGAAGATGTACCAAGACCTGAAGGACCGTTTCTGGTGGAATGACATGAGAACGGACATAGCCGAGTTCGTGGCTAAGTGCGACATTTGTAGAAGGATCAAGGCAGAACACCAGCGCCCTGCCGGACTGCTGAAACCACTTGATATTCCCGTATGGAAGTGGGACGACATTTGCATGGACTTTATAACAGGGTTACCCCGGACTCTGAAGGGCAATGACTCCATTTGGGTAATCGTCGATCGCCTAACCAAAGTGGCACATTTTATCCCCGTCAAGACCACGTACCCCGTGAGCCGATTATCCGAACTGTACATAGAGAACATTCTGAAACTCCACGGAGCACCGCGAAGCATAGTATCTGATCGAGGCCCTCAGTTCACCGCAAAGTTTTGGCAGAGTTTGCACAAATCCCTAGGGACTCAGCTAGAGTACAGCACCGCCTTTCATCCCCAAACCGATGGGCAGACCGAGAGAGTGAACCAGATACTCGAGGACTTGCTTAGAGCATGTGTGCTAGCCTACGGCAGTGATTGGGAGAAGAGTTTGTCCTATGCTGAGTTCACGTACAACAATAGCCATCAGGCCAGTTTGCAAATGTCACCTTTCGAGGCACTTTACGGCAGAAAATGCAGAACCCCACTGATGTGGTCAGAAACCGGAGAGAGATCGTATTTTGGTCCAGACTCTATATTAGAGGCTGAGGAGAATGTCGCCAAGATCAGGGAGAACCTGAAGATAGCGCAGAGCAGACAGAAGAGCTACGCCGACAAGAGAAGGAGAGACCTCTCGTTCGAGGTCGGAGACCACGTATACCTGAAGGTGTCACCACTCCGAGGCACCAAGAGGTTCCATGTCAACGGGAAGCTAGCCCCGAGGTTCGTTGGACCGTATCCGATCATCCAAAGGATCGGAGGATTAGCATACAAACTAAGGCTACCAGAAGAACTTGCCGGAGTACATCCAGTTTTCCACGTATCCCAGTTACGCAAATGCTTACGAGTACCGGATGAGACTATACCCCCAGAGGCAGTGGACTTGCAAGAAACGCTCGAGTATGTAGAGTACCCCGTGAAGATTTTAGCCCGGGCAGATAAAGAGACTAGAAGGACCTCCATTCCTTATTGCAAGGTTCTTTGGAGTAATCACACCGAACGGGAAGCCACTTGGGAGAAGGAGTCCGAGCTGAAAGAGAAATACCCACACCTTTTCGAGGACCAGGTAAACCTTTAATCTCGGGGACGAGATTCTTGTGAGGGGGGGAGTCTGTAACATTCCATGTTAAAATTTATAGGAATTGTTTAACAAAATTTGGGAATTTCAAAAATTTTTGTGAAAGGATTTGGATCGAATGGTTATTGCATCTTATCTGTTTTGGATTTCGAATTTGTTGGATTTGATTGTGTGAGATTTGAATTTGAAAAGGACATTCAAATTCAAATCTATTTACTAAACCCTAACACCCCTACCGGGCCACAAGCCCACCACCCGAGCAAACCCGAGCCCAACTCCCTTTTCCCTTTCCTTTCTTCCCCCGCGTGCGAGCCAGCCCACGTCACCGGCCCAGCCCAGCACCGGGCACCCTCGCGACGCCCCCTTCCGTTCACCCGGGGTAGCTGACAGGCGGGTCCCGCTTGTCAGCTTTCCCCTTCCTCGCCTCCGCCGCGACCCCGGCTCGCTCCGCCCCGCGTCGCCGCCCGCTCCCGCGTCGCGACAGGCGCCGTAACCGCCCGCCTTCCCTTTTTCCCTTTCTTCCCCGGCCGCGGCCCCGCTCCCCTTGCGTCACCCGGCAGCCGCGCCTCCCTGTCCCCACTCCGCGACAGCCGCCGCGACCGCCCGCGCGCGCTCCACCTTTTCCCCGCCTCGGCCGCCCGCGCTGCCGAACCCTTGAGCCGCTCGATGGCCGCCGCGTGGCCGTGGCACGGACGCCGGGCATCACCGCCCTCGGCGCCCGAGCCCGCGCCACAAACCCTAGAGCCGCCCCCTTAAGAACCCGCCGGCCGCATCGCCCTAAACCCTAACCGCCCGAGCCTTGCTCTTTTCCACCGCCGCCGTTGCCCGAGGTGAAGAGAGAGGAGAGGAGGAGGAGAAGGGGAAGCGCCGCGCGAGG